>NC_090329.1:3691067-4891067 GCF_035084215.1 Heptranchias perlo
TGACAGGACAGAGAGTGTGTGGGGACAGGACAGAGAGTGTGTGGGGACAGGACAGAGAGTGTGTGGGACAGGACAGAGAGTGTGTGGAGACAGGACAGAGAGTGTGTGGGACAGGACAGAGAGTGTGTGGGGACAGGACAGAGAGTGTGTGGGGGACAGGACAGAGAGTGTGTGGGGACAGGACAGAGAGTGTGTGGAGACAGGACAGAGAGTGTGTGGGGACAGAGAGTGTGTGGGGACAGAACAGAGAGTGTGTGGGGACAGGACAGAGAGTGTGTGGGGACAGAGAGTGTGTGCGGACAGGACAGAGAGTGTGTGGGGACAGGACAGAGAGTGTGTGGAGACAGGACAGAGAGTGTGTGGGAGACAGAGAGTGTGTGGGGACAGGACAGAGAGTGTGTGGGGACAGAGAGTGTGTGGGGACAGGACAGAGAGTGTGTGGGGACAGGACAGAGAGTGTGGGGGACAGAGAGTGTGTGGAGACAGGACAGAGAGTGTGTGGAGACAGGACAGTGAGTGTGTGGGGACAGGACAGAGAGTGTGTGGGAGACAGGACAGAGAGTGTGTGGGGACAGAGAGTGTGTGGGACAGAGAGTGTGTGGAGACAGGACAGAGAGTGTGTGGGGGACAGAGAGTGTGTGGAGACAGGACAGAGAGTGTGTGGAGACAGGACAGTGAGTGTGTGGGGACAGGACAGAGAGTGTGTGGAGACAGGACAGAGAGTGTGTGGGGACAGACAGAGAGTGTGTGGGGACAGGACAGAGAGTGTGTGGGGACAGAGAGTGTGTGGGGACAGGACAGAGAGTGTGTGGGGACAGAGAGTGTGTGGGGGACAGGACAGAGAGTGTGTGGGGACAGGACAGAGAGTGTGTGGAGACAGAGAGTGTGTGGGGACAGGACAGAGAGTGTGTGGGGACAGGACAGAGAGTGTGTGGGAGACAGAGAGTGTGTGGGGACAGGACAGAGAGTGTGTGGGGACAGGACAGAGAGTGTGTGGGGACAGGACAGAGAGTGTGTGGAGACAGAGAGTGTGTGGGGACAGGACAGAGAGTGTGTGGGGACAGGACAGAGAGTGTGTGGAGACAGAGAGTGTGTGGGGACAGGACAGAGAGTGTGTGGGGACAGGACAGAGAGTGTGTGGGGACAGGACAGAGAGTGTGTGGAGACAGAGAGTGTGTGGGGACAGAGAGTGTGTGGGGACAGGACAGGAGAGTGTGTGGGGACAGAGAGTGTGTGGGGGACAGGACAGAGAGTGTGTGGGGACAGGACAGAGAGTGTGTGGGGACAGGACAGAGAGTGTGTGGGGACAGGACAGAGAGTGTGTGGAGACAGGACAGAGAGTGTTTGGGGACAGAGAGTGTGTGGGGGACAGAGAGTGTGTGGAGACAGGACAGAGAGTGTGTGGGGACAGAGAGTGTGTGGGGACAGGACAGAGAGTGTGTGGGGACAGGACAGAGAGTGTGTGGGGACAGAGAGTGTGTGGGGACAGGACAGAGAGTGTGTGGAGACAGGACAGAGAGTGTGTGGGGACAGGACAGAGAGTGTGTGGGGACAGAGAGTGTGTGGGGACAGGACAGAGAGTGTGTGGGGACAAAGAGTGTGTGGGGACAGAGAGTGTGTGGAGACAGGACAGAGAGTGTTTGGGGACAGAGAGTGTGTGGGGACAGAGAGTGTGTGGAGACAGGACAGAGAGTGTGTGGGGACAGGACAGAGAGTGTGTGGGGACAGGACAGAGAGTGTGTGGGGACAGGACAGAGAGTGTGTGGGGACAGAGAGTGTGTGGGGACAGGACAGAGAGTGTGTGGGGACAGAGAGTGTGTGGGGACAGGACAGAGAGTGTGTGGGGACAGAGAGTGTGTGGGGACAGAGAGTGTGTGGAGACAGGACAGAGAGTGTGTGGGGACAGGACAGAGAGTGTGTGGGGACAGAGAGTGTGTGGGGACAGGACAGAGAGTGTGGGGGACAGAGAGTGTGTGGGGACAGGACAGAGAGTGTGTGGGGACAGAGAGTGTGTGGGGACAGAGAGTGTGTGGGGACAGGACAGAGAGTGTGTGGGGACAGGACAGAGAGTGTGTGGGGACAGGACAGAGAGTGTGTGGGGGACAGAGAGTGTGTGGGGACAGAGAGTGTGTGGGGACAGGACAGAGAGTGTGTGGGGACAGGACAGAGAGTGTGTGGGGACAGGACAGAGAGTGTGTGGGGACAGGACAGAGAGTGTGTGGGGACAGAGAGTGTGTGGGGACAGGACAGAGAGTGTGTGGGGACAGGACAGAGAGTGTGTGGGGACAGAGAGTGTGAGGGGACAGGACAGAGAGTGTGTGGGGACAGGACAGAGACTGTGTGGGGACAGGACAGAGAGTGTGTGGGGACAGGACAGAGAGTGTGTGGGGACAGGACAGAGAGTGTGTGGGGACAGGACAGAGAGTGTGTGGGGACAGAGAGTGTGTGAGGACAGGACAGAGAGTGTGTGGGGACAGGACAGAGAGTGTGTGGAGACAGGACAGAGAGTGTGTGGGGACAGGACAGAGAGTGTGTGGGGACAGAGAGTGTGTGGGGACAGGACAGAGAGTGTGTGGGGACAGGACAGAGAGTGTGTGGGGACAGGACAGAGAGTGTGTGGGGACAGAGAGTGTGTGGGGACAGAGAGTGTGTGGGGACAGGACAGAGAGTGTGTGGGGACAGGACAGAGAGTGTGTGGAGACAGGACAGAGAGTGTGTGGGACAGGACAGAGAGTGTGTGGAGACAGGACAGAGAGTGTGTGGGGACAGGACAGAGAGTGTGTGGGGACAGGACAGAGAGTGTGTGGGGACAGGACAGAGAGTGTGTGGGGACAGAGAGTGTGTGGGGACAGAGAGTGTGTGGGGACAGGACAGAGAGTGTGTGGGGACAGAGAGTGTGTGGGGACAGAGAGTGTGTGGGGACAGGACAGAGAGTGTGTGGAGACAGAGAGTGTGTGGGGACAGGACAGAGAGTGTGTGGGGACAGAGAGTGTGTGGGGACAGAGAGTGTGTGGGGACAGGACAGAGAGTGTGTGGGGACAGAGAGTGTGTGGGGACAGAGAGTGTGTGGGGACAGGACAGAGAGTGTGTGGAGACAGAGAGTGTGTGGAGACAGGACAGAGAGTGTGTGGAGACAGAGAGTGTGTGGGGACAGGACAGAGAGTGTGTGGGGACAAGACAGAGAGTGTGTGGGGACAGGACAGAGAGTGTGTGGGGACAGGACAGAGAGTGTGTGGGGACAGAGAGTGTGTGGGGACAGAGAGTGTGTGGGGACAGGACAGAGAGTGTGTGGGGACAGGACAGAGAGTGTGTGGGGACAGGACAGAGAGTGTGTGGGGACAGGACAGAGAGTGTGTGAGAACAGGACAGAGAGTGTGTGGGGACAGGACAGAGAGTGTGTGGGGACAGAGAGTGTGTGGAGAAAGGACAGAGAGTGTGTGGAGACAGGACAGAGAGTGTGTGGGGACAGAGAGTGTGTGGGGACAGAGAGTGTGTGGGGACAGGACAGAGAGTGTGTGGGGACAGGACAGAGAGTGTGTGGGGACAGGACAGAGAGTGTGTGGGGACAGGACAGAGAGTGTGTGGGGACAGAGAGTGTGTGGAGACAGAGAGTGTGTGGAGACAGGACAGAGAGTGTGTGGAGACAGGACAGAGAGTGTGTGGGGACAGGACAGAGAGTGTGTGGGGACAGAGAGTGTGTGAGGACAGGACAGAGAGTGTGTGGAGACAGGAGAGAGAGTGTGTGGGGACAGGACAGAGAGTGTGTGGGGACAGGACAGAGAGTGTGTGGGGACAGGACAGAGAGTGTGTGGGGACAGAGAGTGTGTGGGGACAGGACAGAGAGTGTGTGGGGACAGGACAGAGAGTGTGTGGGGACAGGACAGAGAGTGTGTGGGGACAGGACAGAGAGTGTGTGGAGACAGGACAGAGAGTGTGTGGGGACAGGACAGAGAGTGTGTGGGGACAGGACAGAGAGTGTGTGGGGACAGGACAGAGAGTGTGTGGGGACAGGACAGAGAGTGTGTGGGGACAGAGAGTGTGTGGGGACAGGACAGAGAGTGTGTGGAGACAGAGAGTGTGTGGGGACAGGACAGAGAGTGTGTGGGGACAGCACAGAGAGTGTGTGGAGACAGAGAGTGTGTGGGGACAGGACAGAGAGTGTGTGGGGACAGGACAGAGAGTGTGTGGGGGACAGGACAGAGAGTGTGTGGAGACAGAGAGTGTGTGGGGACAGGACAGAGAGTGTGTGGGGACAGAGAGTGTGTGGGGGACAGGACAGAGAGTGTGTGGGGACAGGACAGAGAGTGTGTGGGGACAGAGAGTGTGTGGGGGACAGGACAGAGAGTGTGTGGGGACAGGACAGAGAGTGTGTGGGGACAGGACAGAGAGTGTGTGGGGACAGGACAGAGAGTGTGTGGAGACAGGACAGAGAGTGTTTGGGGACAGAGAGTGTGTGGGGGACAGAGAGTGTGTGGAGACAGGACAGAGAGTGTGTGGGGACAGGACAGAGAGTGTGTGGGGACAGGACAGAGAGTGTGTGGGGACAGAGAGTGTGTGGGGACAGGACAGAGAGTGTGTGGGGACAGAGAGTGTGTGGGGACAGAGAGTGTGTGGAGACAGGACAGAGAGTGTTTGGGGACAGAGAGTGTGTGGGGACAGAGAGTGTGTGGAGACAGGACAGAGAGTGTGTGGGGACAGAGAGTGTGTGGGGACAGGACAGAGAGTGTGTGGGGACAGAGAGTGTGTGGGGACAGAGAGTGTGTGGAGACAGGACAGAGAGTGTGTGGGGACAGGACAGAGAGTGTGTGGAGACAGGACAGAGAGTGTGTGGGGACAGGACAGAGAGTGTGTGGGGACAGGACAGAGAGTGTGTGGGGACAGGACAGAGAGTGTGTGGGGACAGAGAGTTTGTGGGGACAGGACAGAGAGTGTGTGGGGACAGAGAGTGTGTGGGGACAGGACAGAGAGTGTGTGGGGACAGAGAGTGTGTGGGGACAGAGAGTGTGTGGAGACAGGACAGAGAGTGTTTGGGGGACAGAGAGTGTGTGGGGACAGAGAGTGTGTGGAGACAGGACAGAAAGTGTGTGGGGACAGGACAGAGAGTGTGTGGGGACAGGACAGAGAGTGTGTGGGGACAGGACAGAGAGTGTGTGGGGACAGGACAGAGAGTGTGTGGAGACAGGACAGAGAGTGTGTGGGGACAGGACAGAGAGTGTGTGGGGACAGGACAGAGAGTGTGTGGGAGACAGGACAGAGAGTGTGTGGGGACAGAGAGTGTGTGGGGACAGGACAGAGAGTGTGTGGGGACAGAGAGTGTGTGGGGACAGGACAGAGAGTGTGTGGAGACAGGACAGAGAGTGTGTGGAGACAGGACAGTGAGTGTGTGGGGACAGGACAGAGAGTGTGTGGAGACAGGACAGAGAGTGTGTGGGGACAGAGAGTGTGTGGGGACAGGACAGAGAGTGTGTGGGGACAGAGAGTGTGTGGGGACAGGACATAGAGTGTGTGGGGACAGAGGAGTGTGTGGGGACAGGACAGAGAGTGTGTGGGGACAGGACAGTGAGTGTGTGGGGACAGGACAGAGAGTGTGTGGGGACAGGACAGAGAGTGTGTGGGGACAGAGAGTGTGTGGGGGACAGGACAGAGAGTGTGTGGGGACAGGACAGAGAGTGTGTGGAGACAGAGAGTGTGTGGGGACAGGACAGAGAGTGTGTGGGGACAGGACAGAGAGTGTGTGGAGACAGAGAGTGTGTGGGGACAGGACAGAGAGTGTGTGGGGACAGGACAGAGAGTGTGTGGGGACAGGACAGAGAGTGTGTGGGAGACAGAGAGTGTGTGGGGACAGGACAGAGAGTGTGTGGGGACAGGACAGAGAGTGTGTGGAGACAGAGAGTGTGTGGGGACAGGACAGAGAGTGTGTGGGGACAGGACAGAGAGTGTGTGGGGACAGGACAGAGAGTGTGTGGAGACAGGACAGAGAGTGTTTGGGGACAGAGATTGTGTGGGGGACAGAGAGTGTGTGGAGACAGGACAGAGAGTGTGTGGGGACAGGACAGAGAGTGTGTGGGGGACAGGACAGAGAGTGTGTGGGGACAGAGAGTGTGTGGGGACAGGACAGAGAGTGTGTGGGGACAGAGAGTGTGTGGGGACAGAGAGTGTGTGGGGACAGGACAGAGAGTGTGTGGGGACAGGACAGAGAGTGTGTGGGGACAGGACAGAGAGTGTGTGGAGACAGGACAGAGAGTGTTTGGGGACAGAGATTGTGTGGGGGACAGAGAGTGTGTGGAGGACAGACAGAGTGTGTGGGGACAGGACAGAGAGTGTGTGGGGACAGGACAGAGAGTGTGTGGGGACAGAGAGTGTGTGGGGACAGGACAGAGAGTGTGTGGGGACAGAGAGTGTGTGGGGACAGAGAGTGTGTGGAGACAGGACAGAGAGTGTTTGGGGACAGAGAGTGTGTGGGGACAGAGAGTGTGTGGGGACAGAGAGTGTGTGGGGACAGGACAGAGAGTGTTTGGGGACAGAGAGTGTGTGGGGACAGAGAGTGTGTGGAGACAGGACAGAGAGTGTGTGGGGACAGGACAGAGAGTGTGTGGGGACAGGACAGAGAGTGTGTGGGGACAGGACAGAGAGTGTGTGGGGACAGAGAGTGTGTGGGGACAGGACAGAGAGTGTGTGGGGACAGAGAGTGTGTGGGGACAGGACAGAGAGTGTGTGGGGACAGAGAGTGTGTGGGGACAGAGAGTGTGTGGAGACAGGACAGAGAGTGTTGGGGACAGAGAGTGTGTGGGGACAGGACAGAGAGTGTGTGGGGACAGGACAGAGAGTGTGTGGGGACAGGACAGAGAGTGTGTGGAGACAGAGAGTGTGTGGGGACAGGACAGAGAGTGTGTGGGGACAGGACAGAGAGTGTGTGGGGACAGGACAGAGAGTGTGTGGGGACAGGACAGAGAGTGTGTGGGGACAGGACAGAGAGTGTGTGGGGACAGGACAGAGAGTGTGTGGAGGACAGAGAGTGTGTGGGACAGGACAGAGAGTGTGTGGGGACAGGACAGAGAGTGTGTGGGGACAGGACAGAGAGTGTGTGGGGACAGGACAGAGAGTGTGTGGGGACAGGACAGAGAGTGTGTGGGGACAGGACAGAGAGTGTGTGGGGACAGGACAGAGAGTGTGTGGGGACAGGACAGAGAGTGTGTGGGGACAGGACAGAGAGTGTGTGGGGACAGGACAGAGAGTGTGTGGGGACAGGACAGAGAGTGTGTGGGGACAGGACAGAGAGTGTGTGGAGACAGGACAGAGAGTGTGTGGGGACAGGACAGAGAGTGTGTGGGGACAGGACAGGAGTGTGTGGGGACAGAGAGTGTGTGGGGACAGGACAGAGAGTGTGTGGAGACAGGACAGAGAGTGTGTGGGGACAGGACAGAGAGTGTGTGGGGACAGGACAGAGAGTGTGTGGGGACAGAGAGTGTGTGGGGACAGGACAGAGAGTGTGTGGGGACAGAGAGTGTGTGGGGACAGGACAGAGAGTGTGTGGGGACAGGACAGAGAGTGTGTGGGGACAGGACAGAGAGTGTGTGGGGACAGAGAGTGTGTGGGGACAGAGAGTGTGTGGGGACAGGACAGAGAGTGTGTGGGGACAGGACAGAGAGTGTGTGGAGACAGGACAGAGAGTGTGTGGGACAGGACAGAGAGTGTGTGGAGACAGGACAGAGAGTGTGTGGGGACAGGACAGAGAGTGTGTGGGGACAGGACAGAGAGTGTGTGGGGACAGGACAGAGAGTGTGTGGGGACAGAGAGTGTGTGGGGACAGAGAGTGTGTGGGGACAGGACAGAGAGTGTGTGGGGACAGAGAGTGTGTGGGGACAGAGAGTGTGTGGGGACAGGACAGAGAGTGTGTGGAGACAGAGAGTGTGTGGGGACAGGACAGAGAGTGTGTGGGGACAGAGAGTGTGTGGGGACAGAGAGTGTGTGGGGACAGGACAGAGAGTGTGTGGGGACAGAGAGTGTGTGGGGACAGAGAGTGTGTGGGGACAGGACAGAGAGTGTGTGGAGGACAGAGAGTGTGTGGAGACAGGACAGAGAGTGTGTGGAGACAGAGAGTGTGTGGGGACAGGACAGAGAGTGTGTGGGGACAAGACAGAGAGTGTGTGGGGACAGGACAGAGAGTGTGTGGGGACAGGACAGAGAGTGTGTGGGGGACAGAGAGTGTGTGGGGACAGAGAGTGTGTGGGGACAGGACAGAGAGTGTGTGGGGACAGGACAGAGAGTGTGTGGGGACAGGACAGAGAGTGTGTGGGGACAGGACAGAGAGTGTGTGAGAACAGGACAGAGAGTGTGTGGGGACAGGACAGAGAGTGTGTGGGGACAGAGAGTGTGTGGAGAAAGGACAGAGAGTGTGTGGAGACAGGACAGAGAGTGTGTGGGGACAGGACAGAGAGTGTGTGGGGACAGAGAGTGTGTGGGGACAGGACAGAGAGTGTGTGGGGACAGGACAGAGAGTGTGTGGGGACAGGACAGAGAGTGTGTGGGGACAGGACAGAGAGTGTGTGGGGACAGGACAGAGAGTGTGTGGGGACAGAGAGTGTGTGGAGACAGAGAGTGTGTGGGAGACAGGACAGAGAGTGTGTGGAGACAGGACAGAGAGTGTGTGGGGACAGGACAGAGAGTGTGTGGGGACAGAGAGTGTGTGAGGACAGGACAGAGAGTGTGTGGAGACAGGAGAGAGAGTGTGTGGGGACAGGACAGAGAGTGTGTGGGGACAGGACAGAGAGTGTGTGGGGACAGGACAGAGAGTGTGTGGGGACAGAGAGTGTGTGGGGACAGGACAGAGAGTGTGTGGGGACAGGACAGAGAGTGTGTGGGGACAGGACAGAGAGTGTGTGGGGACAGGACAGAGAGTGTGTGGAGACAGGACAGAGAGTGTGTGGGGACAGGACAGAGAGTGTGTGGGGACAGGACAGAGAGTGTGTGGGGACAGGACAGAGAGTGTGTGGGGACAGGACAGAGAGTGTGTGGGGACAGAGAGTGTGTGGGGACAGGACAGAGAGTGTGTGGGAGACAGAGAGTGTGTGGGGACAGGACAGAGAGTGTGTGGGGACAGCACAGAGAGTGTGTGGAGACAGAGAGTGTGTGGGGACAGGACAGAGAGTGTGTGGGGACAGGACAGAGAGTGTGTGGGGACAGGACAGAGAGTGTGTGGAGACAGAGAGTGTGTGGGGACAGGACAGAGAGTGTGTGGGGACAGAGAGTGTGTGGGGGACAGGACAGAGAGTGTGTGGGGACAGGACAGAGAGTGTGTGGGGACAGAGAGTGTGTGGGGGACAGGACAGAGAGTGTGTGGGGACAGGACAGAGAGTGTGTGGGGACAGGACAGAGAGTGTGTGGGGACAGGACAGAGAGTGTGTGGAGACAGGACAGAGAGTGTTTGGGGACAGAGAGTGTGGGGGGGACAGAGAGTGTGTGGAGACAGGACAGAGAGTGTGTGGGGACAGGACAGAGAGTGTGTGGGGACAGGACAGAGAGTGTGTGGGGACAGAGAGTGTGTGGGGACAGGACAGAGAGTGTGTGGGGACAGAGAGTGTGTGGGGACAGAGAGTGTGTGGAGACAGGACAGAGAGTGTTTGGGGACAGAGAGTGTGTGGGGACAGAGAGTGTGTGGAGACAGGACAGAAAGTGTGTGGGGACAGAGAGTGTGTGGGGACAGGACAGAGAGTGTGTGGGGACAGAGAGTGTGTGGGGACAGAGAGTGTGTGGAGACAGGACAGAGAGTGTTTGGGGACAGGACAGAGAGTGTGTGGAGGACAGGACAGAGAGTGTGTGGGGACAGGACAGAGAGTGTGTGGGGACAGGACAGAGAGTGTGTGGGGACAGGACAGAGAGTGTGTGGGGGACAGAGAGTGTGTGGGGACAGGACAGAGAGTGTGTGGGGACAGAGAGTGTGTGGGGACAGGACAGAGAGTGTGTGGGGACAGAGAGTGTGTGGGGACAGAGAGTGTGTGGAGACAGGACAGAGAGTGTTTGGGGACAGAGAGTGTGTGGGGACAGAGAGTGTGTGGAGACAGGACAGAGAGTGTGTGGGGACAGGACAGAGAGTGTGTGGGGACAGGACAGAGAGTGTGTGGGGACAGGACAGAGAGTGTGTGGGGACAGGACAGAGAGTGTGTGGAGACAGGACAGAGAGTGTGTGGGGACAGGACAGAGAGTGTGTGGGGACAGGACAGAGAGTGTGTGGAGACAGGACAGAGAGTGTGTGGGGACAGAGAGTGTGTGGGGACAGGACAGAGAGTGTGTGGGGACAGAGAGTGTGTGGGGACAGGACAGAGAGTGTGTGGAGACAGGACAGAGAGTGTGTGGAGACAGGACAGTGAGTGTGTGGGGACAGGACAGAGAGTGTGTGGAGACAGGACAGAGAGTGTGTGGGGACAGAGAGTGTGTGGGGACAGGACAGAGAGTGTGTGGGGACAGAGAGTGTGTGGGGACAGGACATAGAGTGTGTGGGGACAGAGAGTGTGTGGGGACAGGACAGAGAGTGTGTGGGGACAGGACAGTGAGTGTGTGGGGACAGGACAGAGAGTGTGTGGGGACAGGACAGAGAGTGTGTGGGGACAGAGAGTGTGTGGGGGACAGGACAGAGAGTGTGTGGGGACAGGACAGAGAGTGTGTGGAGACAGAGAGTGTGTGGGGACAGGACAGAGAGTGTGTGGGGACAGGACAGAGAGTGTGTGGAGACAGAGAGTGTGTGGGGACAGGACAGAGAGTGTGTGGGGACAGGACAGAGAGTGTGTGGGGACAGGACAGAGAGTGTGTGGAGACAGAGAGTGTGTGGGGACAGGACAGAGAGTGTGTGGGGACAGGACAGAGAGTGTGTGGAGACAGAGAGTGTGTGGGGACAGGACAGAGAGTGTGTGGGGACAGGACAGAGAGTGTGTGGGGACAGGACAGAGAGTGTGTGGAGACAGGACAGAGAGTGTTTGGGGACAGAGATTGTGTGGGGGACAGAGAGTGTGTGGAGACAGGACAGAGAGTGTGTGGGGACAGGACAGAGAGTGTGTGGGGACAGGACAGAGAGTGTGTGGGGACAGAGAGTGTGTGGGGACAGGACAGAGAGTGTGTGGGGACAGAGAGTGTGTGGGGACAGAGAGTGTGTGGGGACAGGACAGAGAGTGTGTGGGGACAGGACAGAGAGTGTGTGGGGACAGGACAGAGAGTGTGTGGAGACAGGACAGAGAGTGTTTGGGGACAGAGATTGTGTGGGGGGACAGAGAGTGTGTGGAGACAGGACAGAGAGTGTGTGGGGGACAGGACAGAGAGTGTGTGGGGACAGGACAGAGAGTGTGTGGGGACAGAGAGTGTGTGGGGACAGGACAGAGAGTGTGTGGGGACAGAGAGTGTGTGGGGACAGAGAGTGTGTGGAGACAGGACAGAGAGTGTTTGGGGACAGAGAGTGTGTGGGGACAGAGAGTGTGTGGGGACAGAGAGTGTGTGGGGACAGGACAGAGAGTGTTTGGGGACAGAGAGTGTGTGGGGACAGAGAGTGTGTGGAGACAGGACAGAGAGTGTGTGGGGACAGGACAGAGAGTGTGTGGGGACAGGACAGAGAGTGTGTGGGGACAGGACAGAGAGTGTGTGGGGACAGAGAGTGTGTGGGGACAGGACAGAGAGTGTGTGGGGACAGAGAGTGTGTGGGGACAGGACAGAGAGTGTGTGGGGACAGAGAGTGTGTGGGGACAGAGAGTGTGTGGAGACAGGACAGAGAGTGTTTGGGGACAGAGAGTGTGTGGAGACAGGACAGAGAGTGTGTGGGGACAGGACAGAGAGTGTGTGGGGACAGGACAGAGAGTGTGTGGAGACAGAGAGTCTGTGGGGACAGGACAGAGAGTGTGTGGGGACAGGACAGAGAGTGTGTGGGGACAGGACAGAGAGTGTGTGGAGACAGGACAGAGAGTGTGTGGGGACAGGACAGAGAGTGTGTGGGGACAGGACAGAGAGTGTGTGGGGACAGGACAGAGAGTGTGTGGAGACAGGACAGAGAGTGTGTGGGGACAGGACAGAGAGTGTGTGGGGACAGGACAGAGAGTGTGTGGGGACAGAGAGTGTGTGGGGACAGGACAGAGAGTGTGTGGGGACAGGACAGAGAGTGTGTGGGGACAGGACAGAGAGTGTGTGGAGACAGGACAGAGAGTGTGTGGGGACAGGACAGAGAGTGTGTGGGGACAGGACAGAGAGTGTGTGGGGACAGGACAGAGAGTGTGTGGAGACAGGACAGAGAGTGTGTGGGGACAGGACAGAGAGTGTGTGGGGACAGGACAGGGAGTGTGTGGGGACAGAGAGTGTGTGGGGACAGGACAGAGAGTGTGTGGAGACAGGACAGAGAGTGTGTGGGGACAGGACAGAGAGTGTGTGGGGACAGGACAGGGAGTGTGTGGGGACAGAGAGTGTGTGGGGACAGAGAGTGTGTGGGGACAGAGAGTGTGTGGGGACAGAGAGTGTGTGGGGGACAGAGAGTGTGTGGGGACAGGACAGAGAGTGTGTGGGGACAGGACAGAGAGTGTGTGGGGACAGGACAGAGAGTGTGTGGGCACAGGACAGAGAGTGTGTGGGGACAGGACAGAGAGTGTGTGGAGACAGGACAGAGAGTGTGTGGGGACAGGACAGAGAGTGTGTGGGGACAGGACAGAGAGTGTGTGGGGACAGGACAGAGAGTGTGTGGAGACAGGACAGAGAGTGTGTGGGGACAGAGAGTGTGTGGGGACAGGACAGATAGTGTGTGGGGACAGGACAGAGAGTGTGTGGAGACAGAGAGTGTGTGGGGACAGGACAGAGAGTGTGTGGGGACAGAGAGTGTGTGGGGACAGGACAGAGAGTGTGTGGGGACAGGACAGAGAGTGTGTGGGGACAGAGAGTGTGTGGAGACAGGACAGAGAGTGTGTGGGGACAGGACAGAGAGTGTGTGGGGACAGGACAGAGAGTGTGTGGGGACAGAGAGTGTGTGGAGACAGGACAGAGAATGTGTGGGGACAGAGAGTGTGTGGAGACAGGACAGAGAGTGTGTGGGGACAGGACAGAGAGTGTGTGGGGACAGGACAGAGAGTGTGGGGGGACAGAGAGTGTGTGGAGACAGGACAGAGAGTGTGTGGGGACAGAGAGTGTGTGCGGACAGGACAGAGAGTGTGTGGGGGACAGAGAGTGTGTGGGGACAGGACAGAGAGTGTGTGGAGGACAGGACAGAGAGTGTGTGGGGACAGGACAGAGAGTGTGTGGGGACAGGACAGAGAGTGTGTGGGGACAGGACAGAGAGTGTTTGGGGACAGGACAGAGAGTGTGTGGGGACAGGACAGAGAGTGTGTGGAGGACAGAGAGTGTGTGGGGACAGGACAGAGAGTGTGTGGAGACAGAGAGTGTGTGGGGACAGGACAGAGAGTGTGTGGGGACAGGACAGAGAGTGTGTGGGGACAGAGAGTGTGTGGGGACAGGACAGAGAGTGTGTGGAGACAGGACAGAGAGTGTGTGGGGACAGGACAGAGAGTGTGTGGGGACAGGACAGAGAGTGTGTGGAGACAGGACAGAGAGTGTGTGGGGACAGAGAGTGTGTGGGGACAGGACAGAGAGTGTGTGGGGACAGGACAGAGAGTGTGTGGGGACAGGACAGAGAGTGTGTGGGGACAGGACAGAGAGTGTGTGGGGACAGGACAGAGAGTGTGTGGGGACAGAGAGTGTGTGGGGACAGGACAGAGAGTGTGTGGGGACAGGACAGAGAGTGTGTGGGGACAGAGAGTGTGTGGGGACAGGACAGAGAGTGTGTGGGGACAGGACAGAGAGTGTGTGGGGACAGGACAGAGAGTGTGTGGGGACAGGACAGAGAGTGTGGGGAGACAGAGAGTGTGTGGGGACAGGACAGAGAGTGTGTGGGGACAGGACAGAGAGTGTGTGGGAGACAGAGAGTGTGTGGGGACAGGACAGAGAGTGTGTGGGGACAGGACAGAGAGTGTGTGGAGACAGAGAGTGTGTGGGGACAGGACAGAGAGTGTGTGGGGACAGAGAGTGTGTGGGGACAGGACAGAGAGTGTGTGGGGACAGAGAGTGTGTGGAGACAGGACAGAGAGTGTGTGGGGACAGGACAGAGAGTGTGTGGAGACAGAGAGTGTGTGGGGACAGGACAGAGAGTGTGTGGGGACAGAGAGTGTGTGGGGACAGGACAGAGAGTGTGTGGGGACAGGACAGAGAGTGTGTGGAGACAGGACAGAGAGTGTGTGGAGACAGAGAGTGTGTGGGGACAGGACAGAGAGTGTGTGGGGACAGAGAGTGTGTGGGGACAGGACAGAGAGTGTGTGGGGACAGGACAGAGAGTGTGTGGGGACAGGACAGAGAGTGTGTGGAGACAGAGAGTGTGTGGGGACAGGACAGAGAGTGTGTGGGGACAGAGAGTGTGTGGGGACAGGACAGAGAGTGTGTGGGGACAGGACAGAGAGTGTGTGGAGACAGGACAGAGAGTGTGTGGAGACAGAGAGTGTGTGGGGACAGGACAGAGAGTGTGTGGGGACAGAGAGTGTGTGGGGACAGGACAGAGAGTGTGTGGGGACAGGACAGAGAGTGTGTGGGGACAGAGAGTGTGTGGAGACAGGACAGAGAGTGTGTGGGGACAGAGAGTGTGTGGGGACAGAGAGTGTGTGGGGACAGAGAGTGTGTGGGGACAGGACAGAGAGTGTGTGGGGACAGGACAGAGAGTGTGTGGGGACAGAGAGTGTGTGGAGACAGGACAGAGAGTGTGTGGGGACAGGACAGAGAGTGTGTGGGGACAGGACAGAGAGTGTGTGGGGACAGGACAGAGAGTGTGTGGGGACAGAGAGTGTGTGGAGACAGGACAGAGAGTGTGTGGGAGGACAGAGAGTGTGTGGAGACAGGACAGAGAGTGTGTGGGGACAGGACAGAGAGTGTGGGGGGACAGAGAGTGTGTGGAGACAGGACAGAGAGTGTGTGGGGACAGAGAGTGTGTGCGGACAGGACAGAGAGTGTGTGGGGACAGAGAGTGTGTGGGGACAGGACAGAGAGTGTGTGGAGACAGGACAGAGAGTGTGTGGGGACAGGACAGAGAGTGTGTGGGGACAGGACAGAGAGTGTGTGGGGACAGGACAGAGAGTGTTTGGGGACAGGACAGAGAGTGTGTGGGGACAGGACAGAGAGTGTGTGGAGACAGAGAGTGTGTGGGGACAGGACAGAGAGTGTGTGGAGACAGAGAGTGTGTGGGGACAGGACAGAGAGTGTGTGGGGACAGGACAGAGAGTGTGGGGAGACAGAGAGTGTGTGGGGACAGGACAGAGAGTGTGTGGGGACAGGACAGAGAGTGTGTGGAGACAGAGAGTGTGTGGGGACAGGACAGAGAGTGTGTGGGGACAGGACAGAGAGTGTGTGGAGACAGAGAGTTTGTGGGGACAGGACAGAGAGTGTGTGGAGACAGGACAGAGAGTGTGTGGAGACAGGACAGAGAGTGTGTGGGGACAGGACAGAGAGTGTGTGGGGACAGGACAGAGAGTGTGTGGGGACAGGACAGAGAGTGTGTGGGGACAGGACAGAGAGTGTGTGGGGACAGGACAGAGAGTGTGTGGAGACAGGACAGAGAGTGTGTGGGGACAGGACAGAGAGTGTGTGGGGACAGGATAGAGAGTGTGTGGGGACAGGACAGAGAGTGTGTGGAGACAGGACAGAGAGTGTGTGGGGACAGGACAGAGAGTGTGTGGGGACAGGACAGAGAGTGTGTGGGTACAGGACAGAGAGTGTGTGGGGACAGGACAGAGAGTGTGGGGAGACAGAGAGTGTGTGGGGACAGGACAGAGAGTGTGTGGGGACAGGACAGAGAGTGTGTGGGGATAGAGAGTGTGTGGGGACAGGACAGAGAGTGTGTGGGGACAGGACAGAGAGTGTGTGGGGACAGAGAGTGTGTGGGGACAGAGAGTGTGTGGGGACAGGACAGAGAGTGTGTGGGGACAGGACAGAGAGTGTGTGGGGACAGGACAGAGAGTGTGTGGGGACAGGACAGAGAGTGTGTGGGGACAGAGAGTGTGTGGGGACAGGACAGAGAGTGTGTGGGGACAGGACAGAGAGTGTGTGGGGACAGAGAGTGTGTGGGGACAGGACAGAGAGTGTGTGGGGACAGGACAGAGAGTGTGTGGGGACAGGACAGAGAGTGTGTGGGGACAGGACAGAGAGTGTGGGGAGACAGAGAGTGTGTGGGGACAGGACAGAGAGTGTGTGGGGACAGGACAGAGAGTGTGTGGAGACAGAGAGTGTGTGGGGACAGGACAGAGAGTGTGTGGGGACAGGACAGAGAGTGTGTGGAGACAGACAGTGTGTGGGGACAGGACAGAGAGTGTGTGGGGACAGAGAGTGTGTGGGGACAGGACAGAGAGTGTGTGGGGACAGAGAGTGTGTGGAGACAGGACAGAGAGTGTGTGGGGACAGGACAGAGAGTGTGTGGGGACAGAGAGTGTGTGGGGACAGGACAGAGAGTGTGTGGGGACAGAGAGTGTGTGGGGACAGAGAGTGTGTGGGGACAGGACAGAGAGTGTGTGGGGACAGAGAGTGTGTGGGGACAGAGAGTGTGTGGGGACAGGACAGAGAGTGTGTGGGGACAGAGAGTGTGTGGGGACAGAGAGTGTGTGGGGACAGGACAGAGAGTGTGTGGGGACAGGACAGAGAGTGTGTGGGGACAGAGAGTGTGTGGGGACAGAGTGTGTGTGGGGACAGGACAGAGAGTGCGTGGGGACAGAGAGTGTGTGGGGACAGGACAGAGAGTGTGTGGGGACAGGACAGAGAGTGTGTGGGGACAGGACAGAGAGTGTGTGGGGACCGGACAGAGAGTGTGTGGGGACAGGACAGAGAGTGTGTGGGGACAGGACAGATAGTGTGTTGGGACAGAGAGTGTGTGGGGACAGGACAGAGAGTGTGTGGAGACAGGACAGAGAGTGTGTGGGGACAGGACAGAGAGTGTGTGGGGACAGGACAGAAAGTGTGTGGGGACAGAGAGTGTTTGGGGACAGGACAGAGAGTGTGTGGGGACAGAGAGTGTGTGGGGACAGAGTGTGTGTGGGGACAGGACAGAGAATGTGTGAGGACAGGACAGAGAGTGTGTGAGGACAGGACAGAGAGTGTGTGGAGACAGAGAGCGTGTGGGGACAGGACAGAGAGTGTGTGGGGACAGGACAGAGAGTGTGTGGGGACAGGACAGAGAGTGTGGGGGACAGGACAGAGAGTGTGTGGAGACAGAGAGTGTGTGGGGACAGGACAGAGAGTGTGTGGAGACAGAGAGTGTGTGGGGACAGGACAGAGAGTGTGTGGGGACAGGACAGAGAGTGTGTGGGGACAGGACAGAGAGTGTGTGGGGACAGGACAGAGAGTGTGGGGGACAGGACAGAGAGTGTGTGGGGACAGGACAGAGAGTGTGTGGGGACAGGACAGAGAGTGTGTGGGGACAGAGAGTGTGTGGAGACAGGACAGAGAGTGTGTGGGGACAGAGAGTGTGTGGAGACAGGACAGAGAGTGTGTGGGGACAGGACAGAGAGTGTGTGGGGACAGGACAGAGAGTGTTTGGGGACAGGACAGAGAGTGTGTGGGGACAGGACAGAGAGTGTGTGGGGACAGGACAGAGAGTGTGTGGAGACAGGACAGAGAGTGTGTGGGGACAGGACAGAGAGTGTGTGGGGACAGGACAGAGAGTGTGTGGGGACAGGACAGAGAGTGTGTGGGGACAGGACAGATAGTGTGTTGGGACAGAGAGTGTGTGGGGACAGGACAGAGAGTGTGTGGAGACAGGACAGAGAGTGTGTGGGGACAGGACAGAGAGTGTGTGGGGACAGGACAGAGAGTGTGTGGGGACAGAGAGTGTTTGGGGACAGGACAGAGAGTGTGTGGGGACAGAGAGTGTGTGGGGACAGAGTGTGTGTGGGGACAGGACAGAGAGTGTGTGGAGACAGGACAGAGAATGTGTGAGGACAGGACAGAGAGTGTGTGGGGACAGAGATTGTGTGGGGACAGAGAGTGTGTGGGGACAGGACAGAGAATGCGTGGGGACAGAGAGTGTGTGGGGACAGGACAGAGAGTGTGTGGGGACAGGACAGAGAGTGTGTGGGGACAGGACAGAGAGTGTGTGGGGACAGGACAGAGAGTGTGTGGGGACAGGACAGATAGTGTGTTGGGACAGAGAGTGTGTGGGGACAGGACAGAGAGTGTGTGGAGACAGGACAGAGAGTGTGTGGGGACAGGACAGAGAGTGTGTGGGGACAGGACAGAGAGTGTGTGGGGACAGAGAGTGTTTGGGGACAGGACAGAGAGTGTGTGGGGACAGAGAGTGTGTGGGGACAGAGTGTGTGTGGGGACAGGACAGAGAGTGTGTGGAGACAGGACAGAGAATGTTTGAGGACAGGACAGAGAGTGTGTGGAGACAGAGAGCGTGTGGGGACAGGACAGGGAGTGTGTGGGGACAGGACAGAGAGTGTGTGGGGACAGAGAGTGTGTGGGGACAGGACAGAGAGTGTGTGGGGACAGAGAGTGTGTGGGGACAGGACAGAGAGTGTGTGGGGACAGAGAGTGTGTGGGGACAGGACAGAGAGTGTGTGGGGACAGGACAGAGAGTGTGTGGGGACAGGACAGAGAGTGTGTGGGGACAGGACAGAGAGTGTGTGGAGACAGAGAGTGTGTGGGGACAGAGAGTGTGTGGGGACAGGACAGAGAGTGTGTGGGGACCGAGAGTGTGTGGAGACAGGACAGAGAGTGTGTGGGGACAGGACAGAGAGTGTGTGGGGACAGAGAGTGTGTGGGGACAGGACAGAGAGTGTGTGGAGACAGGACAGAGAGTGTGTGGGGACAGAGAGTTTGTGGGGACAGGACAGAGAGTGTGTGGGGACAGGACAGAGAGTGTGTGGGGACAGGACAGAGAGTGTGTGGGGACAGGACAGAGAGTGTGTGGGGACAGGACAGAGAGTGTATGGGGACAGGACAGAGAGTGTGGGGGACAGGACAGAGAGTGTGTGGGGACAGGACAGAGAGTGTGTGGGGACAGGACAGAGAGTGTGTGGAGACAGGACAGAGAATGTGTGAGGACAGGACAGAGAGTGTGTGGGGACAGGACAGAGAGTGTGTGGGGACAGGACAGAGAGTGTGTGGGGACAGGACAGAGAGTGTGGGGGACAGAGAGTGTGTGGGGACAGGACAGAGAATGTGTGGGGACAGGACAGAGAGTGTGTGGGGACAGGACAGAGAGTGTGGAGACAGGACAGAGAGTGTGTGGAGACAGAGAGTGTGTGGGGACAGGACAGAGAGTGTGTGGGGACAGAGAGTGTGTGGGGACAGGACAGAGAGTGTGTGGGGACAGGACAGAGAGTGTGTGGAGACAGAGAGTGTGTGGGGACAGGACAGAGAGTGTGTGGGGACAGGACAGAGAGTGTGTGGGGACAGAGAGTGTGTGGGGACAGGACAGAGAGTGTGGAGACAGGACAGAGAGTGTGTGGAGACAGAGAGTGTGTGGGGACAGGACAGAGAGTGTGTGGGGACAGAGAGTGTGTGGGGACAGGACAGAGAGTGTGTGGGGACAGGACAGAGAGTGTGGGGGACAGGACAGAGAGTGTGTGGAGACAGAGAGTGTGTGGGGACAGGACAGAGAGTGTGTGGAGACAGAGAGTGTGTGGGGACAGGACAGAGAGTGTGTGGGGACAGGACAGAGAGTGTGTGGGGACAGGACAGAGAGTGTGTGGGGACAGGACAGAGAGTGTGTGGGGACAGGACAGAGAGTGTGGGGGACAGGACAGAGAGTGTGTGGGGACAGGACAGAGAGTGTGTGGGGACAGGACAGAGAGTGTGTGGGGACAGAGAGTGTGTGGAGACAGGACAGAGAGTGTGTGGGGACAGAGAGTGTGTGGAGACAGGACAGAGAGTGTGTGGGGACAGGACAGAGAGTGTGTGGGGACAGGACAGAGAGTGTTTGGGTACAGGACAGAGAGTGTGTGGGGACAGGACAGAGAGTGTGTGGGGACAGGACAGAGAGTGTGTGGAGACAGGACAGAGAGTGTGGGGGACAGGACAGAGTGTGTGTGGGGACAGGACAGAGAGTGTTTGGGGACAGGACAGAGAGTGTGTGGGGACAGGACAGAGAGTGTGTGGAGACAGGACAGAGAGTGTTTGGGGACAGGACAGAGAGTGTGTGGGGACAGGACAGAGAGTGTGTGGGGACAGGACAGAGAGTGTTTGGGGACAGGACAGAGAGTGTGTGGGGACAGGACAGAGAGTGTGTGGAGACAGGACAGAGAGTGTGTGGGGACAGGACAGAGAGTGTGTGGGGACAGGACAGAGAGTGTGTGGGGACAGGACAGAGAGTGTGTGGGGACAGGACAGAGAGTGTGTGGGGACAGGACAGAGAGTGTGTGGGGACAGGACAGAGCGTGTGTGGGGACAGGACAGAGAATGTGTGGGGACAGGACAGAGAGTGTGTGGGGACAGAGAGTGTGTGGGGACAGGACAGAGAGTGTGGGGACAGGACAGAGAGTGTGTGGGGACAGGACAGAGAGTGTGTGGAGACAGGACATAGAGTGTGTGGGGACAGGACAGAGAGTGTGTGTGGAGACAGAGAGTGTGTGGGGACAGGACAGAGAGTGTGTGGGGACAGGACAGAGAGTGTGTGGAGACAGGACAGAGAGTGTGTGGGGACAGGACAGAGAGTGTGTGGAGTCAGAGAGTGTGTGGGGACAGGACAGAGAGTGTGTGGGGACAGAGAGTGTGTGGGGACAGGACAGAGAGTGTGTGGGGACAGGACAGAGAGTGTGTGGGGACAGGACAGAGAGTTTGTGGAGACAGAGAGTGTGTGGGGACAGGACAGAGAGTGTGTGGAGACAGAGAGTGTGTGGGGACAGGACAGAGAGTGTGTGGGGACAGGACAGTGAGTGTGTGGGGACAGGACAGAGAGTGTATGGGGACAGAGAGTGTGTGGGGACAGAGAGTGTGTGGAGACAGGACAGAGAGTGTATGGGGACAGGACAGAGAGTGTGTGGGGACAGGACAGACAGTGTGTGGGGACAGGACAGAGAGTGTTTGGGGACAGGACAGAGAGTGTGTGGGGACAGAGAGTGTGTGGGGACAGAGAGTGTGTGGGGACAGAGAGTGTGTGGGGACAGGACAGAGAGTGTGTGGGGACAGAGAGTGTGTGGGGACAGGACAGAGAGTGTGTGGGGACAGGACAGAAAATGTGTGGGGACAGGACAGAGAGTGTGTGGAGACAGAGAGTGTTTGGAGACAGGACAGAGAGTGTGTGGGGACAGGACAGAGAGTGTTTGGGGACAGGACAGAGAGTGTGTGGGGACAGGACAGAGAGTGTTTGGGGACAGGACAGAGAGTGTGTGGGGACAGGACAGAGAGTGTTTGGGGACAGGACAGAGAGTGTGTGGGGACAGGACAGAGCGTGTTTGGGGACAGGACAGAAAATGTGTGGGGACAGGACAGAGAGTGTGTGGGGACAGGACAGAGAATGTGTGGGGACAGGACAGAGAGTGTGTGGAGACAGAGAGTGTGTGGGGACAGGACAGAGAATGTGTGGGGACAGGACAGAGAGTGTTTGGAGACAGGACAGAGAGTGTGTGGGGACAGGACAGAGAGTGTTTGGAGACAGGACAGAGAGTGTGTGGGGACAGGACAGAGAGTGTGTGGGGACAGGACAGAGAGTGTGTGGGGACAGAGAGTGTGTGGGGACAGAGAGTGTGTGGAGACAGGACAGAGAGTGTGTGGGGACAGAGAGTGTGTGGAGACAGGACAGAGAGTGTGTGGGGACAGGACAGAGAGTGTGTGGGGACAGCACAGAGAGTGTGTGGGGACAGGACAGAGAGTGTGTGGAGACAGAGAGTGTGTGGGGACAGGACAGAGAGTGTGTGGGGACAGGACAGAGAGTGTGTGGGGACAGGACAGAGAGTGTGTGGGGACAGGACAGAGAGTGTGTGGGGACAGAGAGTGTGTGGGGACAGGACAGAGAGTGTGTGGGGACAGGACAGAGAGTGTGTGGGGACAGGACAGAGAGTTTGTGGAGACAGAGAGTGTGTGGGGACAGGACAGAGAGTGTGTGGGGACAGGACAGAGAGTGTGTGGGGACGAGACAGAGAGTGTGTGGGGACAGGACAGAGAGTGTGTGGAGTCAGGACAGAGAGCGTGTGGGGACAGGACAGAGAGTGTGTGGGGACAGGACAGAGAGTGTGTGGAGTCAGGACAGAGAGTGTGTGGGGACAGGACAGAGAGTGTGTGGGGACAGGACAGAGAGTGTGTGGGGACAGGACAGAGAGTGTGGGGGACAGGACAGAGAGTGTGTGGGGACAGGACAGAGAGTGTGTGGAGTCAGGACAGAGAGTGTGTGGGGACAGGACAGAGAGTGTGTGGGGACAGGACAGAGAGTGTGGGGGACAGGACAGAGAGTGTGTGGAGACAGAGAGTGTGTGGGGACAGGACAGAGAGTGTGTGGAGACAGGACAGAGATTGTGTGGGGACAGAGAGTGTGTGGGAACAGAGAGTGTGTGGGGACAGGACAGAGAGTGTGGGGACAGGACAGAGAGTGTGTGGGGACAGAGAGTGTGTGGGGACAGAGATTGTGTGGAGTCAGGACAGAGAGTGTGTGGGGACAGGACAGAGAGTGTGTGGGGACAGAGAGTGTGTGGGGACAGGACAGAGATTGTGTGGAGTCAGGACAGAGAGTGTGTGGGGACAGGACAGAGAGTGTGTGGGGACAGGACAGAGAGTGTGTGGTGACAGAGAGTGTGTGGGGACAGAGAGTGTGTGGGGACAGAGAGTGTGTGGGGACAGAGAGTGTGTGGGGACAGGACAGAGAGTGTGTGGGGACAGAGAGTGTGTGGGGACAGGACAGAGAGTGTGTGGGGACAGGACAGAGAGTGTGTGGGGACAGGACAGAGAGTGTGTGGGGACAGAGAGTGTGTGGGGACAGGACAGAGAGTGTTTGGAGACAGGACAGAGAGTGTGTGGGGACAGGACAGAGAGTGTGTGGGGACAGGACAGAGAGTGTGTGGAGACAGGACAGAGAGTGTGTGGGGACAGAGAGTGTGTGGAGACAGGACAGAGAGTGTGTGGGGACAGGACAGAGAGTGTGTGGGGACAGGACAGAGAGTGTGTGGGGACAGGACAGAGAGTGTGTGGAGACAGAGAGTGTGTGGGGACAGGACAGAGAGTGTGTGGGGACAGGACAGAGAGTTTGTGGAGACAGAGAGTGTGTGGGGACAGGACAGAGAGTGTGTGGGGACAGGACAGAGAGTGTGTGGGGACAGGACAGAGAGTGTGTGGGGACAGGACAGAGAGTGTGTGGGGACAGGACAGAGAGTTTGTGGAGACAGAGAGTGTGTGGGGACAGGACAGAGAGTGTGTGGGGACAGGACAGAGAGTGTGTGGGGACAGGACAGAGAGTTTGTGGAGACAGAGAGTGTGTGGGGACAGGACAGAGAGTGTGTGGAGACAGAGAGTGTGTGGGGACAGGACAGAGAGTGTGTGGAGACAGAGAATGTGTGGGGACAGGACAGAGAGTGTGTGGGGACAGGACAGAGAGTTTGTGGAGACAGGACAGAGAGTGTGTGGGGACAGGACAGAGAGTGTGGGGGACAGGACAGAGAGTGTGTGGAGTCAGGACAGAGAGTGTGTGGGGACAGGACAGAGAGTGTGGGGGACAGGACAGAGAGTGTGTGGAGTCAGGACAGAGAGTGTGTGGGGACAGGACAGAGAGTGTGTGGGGACAGGACAGAGAGTGTGTGGAGTCAGGACAGAGAGTGTGTGGGGACAGGACAGAGAGTGTGTGGGGACAGGACAGAGAGTGTGTGGGGACAGGACAGAGAGTGTGGGGGACAGGACAGAGAGTGTGTGGGGACAGGACAGAGAGCGTGTGGAGTCAGGACAGAGAGTGTGTGGGGACAGGACAGAGAGTGTGTGGGGACAGGACAGAGAGTGTGTGGGGACAGGACAGAGAGTGTGGGGACAGGACAGAGAGTGTGGGGACAGGACAGAGAGTGTGTGGGGACAGAGAGTGTGTGGGGACAGGACAGAGATTGTGTGGAGTCAGGACAGAGAGTGTGTGGGGACAGGACAGAGAGTGTGTGGGGACAGAGAGTGTGTGGGGACAGGACAGAGATTGTGTGGAGTCAGGACAGAGAGTGTGTCGGGACAGGACAGAGAGTGTGTGGGGACAGGACAGAGAGTGTGTGGGGACAGGACAGAGAGTGTGTGGGGACAGAGAGTGTGTGGGGACAGAGAGTGTGTGGGGACAGAGAGTGTGTGGGGACAGGACAGAGAGTGTGTGGTGACAGAGAGTGTGTGGGGACAGAGAGTGTGTGGGGACAGAGAGTGTGTGGGGACAGGACAGAGAGTGTGTGGGGACAGGACAGAGAGTGTGTGGGGACAGAGAGTGTGTGGGGACAGGACAGAGAGTGTGTGGGGACAGGACAGAGAGTGTGTGGGGACAGGACAGAGAGTGTGTGGGGACAGAGAGTGTGTGGGGACAGGACAGAGAGTGTGTGGGGACAGGACAGAGAGTGTGTGGGGACAGGACAGAGAGTGTGTGGGGACAGGACAGAGAGTGTGTGGAGACAGAGAGTGTGTGGGGACAGGACAGAGAGTGTGTGGGGACAGGACAGAGAGTGTGGGGGACAGGACAGAGAGTGTGTGGGGACAGGGAGTTTGTGGAGACAGGACAGAGAGTGTGGGGGACAGGACAGAGAGTGTGTGGGGACAGGACAGAGAGTGTGGGGGACAGGACAGAGAGTGTGTGGAGACAGAGAGTGTGTGGGGACAGGACAGAGAGTGTGTGGGGACAGGACAGAGAGTGTGGGGGACAGGACAGAGAGTGTGTGGAGACAGAGAGTATGTGGAGACAGGACAGAGAGTGTGTGGGGACAGAGAGTGTGTGGGGACAGAGAGTGTGTGGGGACAGGACAGAGAGTGTGTGGGGACAGGAAAGAGAGTTTGTGGAGACAGAGAGTGTGTGGGGACAGGACAGAGAGTGTGTGGGGACAGGACAGAGAGTTTGTGGAGACAGAGAGTGTGTGGGGACAGGACAGAGAGTGTGTGGGGACAGGAAAGAGAGTGTGTGGGGTCAGGAAAGAGAGTGTGTGGGGACAGGACAGAGAGTGTGTGGGGACAGGACAGAGAGTGTGTGGGGACAGGACAGAGAGTGTGTGGAGACAGGACAGAGAGTGTTTGGAGACAGGACAGAGAGTGTGTGGGGACAGAGAGTGTGTGGAGACAGGACAGAGAGTGTGTGGGGACAGGACAGAGAGTGTGTGGGGACAGAGAGTGTGTGGGGACAGAGTGTGTGTGGGGACAGGACAGAGAGTGTGTGGAGTCAGGACAGAGAGTGTGTGGGGACAGGACAGAGAGTGTGTGGAGTCAGGACAGAGAGTGTGTGGGGACAGGACAGAGAGTGTGTGGGGACAGGACAGAGAGTGTGTGGAGACAGAGAGTGTGTGGGGACAGGACAGAGAGTGTTTGGGGACAGAGAGTGTGTGGGGACAGGACAGAGAGTGTGTGGGGACAGGACAGAGAGTGTGTGGAGACAGGGAGTGTGTGGGGACAGGACAGAGAGTGTGTGGGGACAGGAAAGAGAGTGTGTGGGGACAGGAAAGAGAGTGTGTGGGGACAGGACAGAGAGTGTGTGGGGACAGGACAGAGAGTGTGTGGGGACAGGACAGAGAGTGTGTGGAGACAGGACAGAGAGTGTGTGGGGACAGGACAGAGAGTGTGTGGGGACAGAGAGTGTGTGGGGACCGGACAGAGAGTGTGTGGGGACAGGACAGAGAGTGTGTGGGGACAGGACAGAGAGTGTTTGGGGACAGGACAGAGAGTGTGTGGGGACAGGACAGAGAGTGTGTGGGGACAGAGAGTGTGTGGGGACAGGACAGAGAGAGTTTGGTGACAGGACAGAGAGTGTGTGGGGACAGGACAGAGAGTGTGTGGGGACAGAGAGTGTGTGGGGACAGAGAGTGTGTGGGGACAGGACAGAAAATGTGTGGGGACAGGACAGAGAGTGTGTGGGGACAGGACAGAGAGTGTGTGGGGACAGGACAGAGAGTTTGTGGAGACAGAGAGTGTGTGGGGACAGAGAGTGTGTGGAGTCAGGACAGAGAGTGTGTGGGGACAGGACAGAGAGTGTGTGGGGACAGGACAGAGAGTGTGTGGGGACAGGACAGAGAGTGTGTGGGGACAGAGAGTGTGTGGAGTCAGGACAGAGAGTGTGTGGCGACAGGACAGAGAGTGTGTGGGGACAGGACAGAGAGTGTGTGGGGACAGGACAGAGAGTGTGTGGGGACAGAGAGTGTGTGGGGACAGGACAGAGATTGTGTGGGGACAGGACAGAGAGTGTGTGGGGACAGAGAGTGTGTGGAGACAGGACAGAGAGTGTGGGGGACAGGACAGAGAGTGTGTGGGGACAGGACAGAGAGTGTGTGGAGACAGGACAGAGAGTGTGTGGGGACAGGACAGAGAGTGTGTGGGGGACAGGACAGAGAGTGTGTGGGGACAGGACAGAGAGTGTGTGGAGACAGAGAGTGTGTGGGGACAGGACAGAGAGAGTGTGGGGACAGGACAGAGAGTGTGTGGGGTCAGGACAGAGAGTGTGTGGGGACAGGACAGAGAGTGTGTGGGGACAGGACAGAGAGTGTGTGGAGTCAGGACAGAGAGTGTGTGGGGACAGGACAGAGAGTGTGTGGGGACAGAGAGTGTGTGGGGACAGGACAGAGAGTGTGTGGGGACAGGACAGAGAGTGTGTGGGGACAGGACAGAGAGTGTGTGGAGACAGGACAGAGAGTGTGGGGGACAGGACAGAGAGTGTGTGGGGACAGGACAGAGAGTGTGTGGGGACCGGACAGAGAGTGTGTGGGGACAGGACAGAGAGTGTGGGGGACAGGACAGAGAGTGTGGGGGACAGGACAGAGAGTGTATGGGGACAGAGAGTGTGTGGGGACAGGACAGAGAGTGTTTGGAGACAGGACAGAGAGTGTGTGGGGACAGAGAGTGTGTGGAGACAGGACAGAGAGTGTGTGGGGACAGGACAGAGAGTGTGTGGAGTCAGGACAGAGAGTGTGTGGGGACAGGACAGAGAGTGTGTGGAGTCAGGACAGAGAGTGTGTGGGGACAGGACAGAGAGTGTGTGGAGTCAGGACAGAGAGTGTGTGGGGACAGGACAGAGAGTGTGTGGGGACAGGACAGAGAGTGTGTGGGGACAGGACAGAGAGTGTGTGGAGACAGAGAGTGTGTGGGGACAGGACAGAGAGTGTGTGGAGACAGGGAGTGTGTGGGGACAGGACAGAGAGTGTGGGGGACAGAGAGTGTGTGGGGACAGGACAGAGAGTGTGTGGGGACAGGACAGAGAGTGTGTGGAGACAGAGAGTGTGTGGGGACAGGACAGAGAGTGTTTGGGGACAGGACAGAGAGTGTGTGGGGACAGGACAGAGAGTGTGTGGGGACAGGACAGAGAGTGTGTGGGGACAGGACAGAGAGTGTGTGGGGACAGGACAGAGAGTGTGTGGAGACAGGACAGAGAGTGTGTGGGGACAGGACAGAGAGTGTGTGGGGACAGGACAGAGAGTGTGTGGAGACAGGACAGAGAGTGTGTGGGGACAGGACAGAGAGTGTGTGGAGACAGAGAGTGTGTGGGGACAGGACAGAGAGTGTGTGGGGACAGGACAGAGAGTGTGTGGGGTCAGGACAGAGAGTGTGTGGGGACAGGACAGAGAGTGTGTGGGGTCAGGACAGAGAGTGTGTGGGGACAGGACAGAGAGTGTGTGGGGACAGGACAGAGAGTGTGTGGGGACAGAGAGTGTGTGGGGACAGGACAGAGAGTGTGTGGGGACAGAGAGTGTGTGGGGACAGAGAGTGTGTGGGGACAGGACAGAGAGTGTGTGGGGACAGAGAGTGTGTGGGGACAGGACAGAGAGTGTGTGGGGACAGATAGTGTGTGGGGACAGGACAGAGAGTGTGTGGGGACAGGACAGAGAGTGTGTGGGGACAGGACAGAGAGTGTGTGGAGACAGAGAGTGTGTGGGGACAGGACAGAGAGTGTGTGGGGACAGATAGTGTGTGGGGACAGGACAGAGAGTGTGTGGGGACAGGACAGAGAGTGTGTGGGGACAGGACAGAGAGTGTGTGGAGACAGAGAGTGTGTGGGGACAGGACAGAGAGTGTGTGGAGACAGGACAGAGAGTGTGTGGGGACAGAGAGTGTGTGGGGACAGGACAGAGAGTGTGTGGGGACAGGACAGAGAGTGTGTGGAGACAGAGAGTGTGTGGGGACAGGACAGAGAGTGTTTGGGGACAGGACAGAGAGTGTGTGGGGACAGGACAGAGAGTGTGTGGGGACAGGACAGTGAGTGTGTGGGGACAGGACAGAGAGTGTGTGGGGACAGGACAGAGAGTGTGTGGGGACAGGACAGAGAGTGTGTGGAGACAGAGAGTGTGTGGGGACAGGACAGAGAGTGTGTGGGGACAGAGAGTGTGTGGGGACAGGACAGAGAGTGTGTGGGGACAGGACAGAGAATGTGTGGGGACAGAGAGTGTGTGGGGACAGGACAGAGAGTGTGTGGGGACAGGACAGAGAGTGTGTGGAGACAGAGAGTGTGTGGGGACAGGACAGAGAGTGTGTGGAGACAGGACAGAGAGTGTGTGGGGACAGAGAGTGTGTGGGGACAGGACAGAGAGTGTGTGGGGACAGGACAGAGAGTGTTTGGGGACAGGACAGAGAGTGTGTGGGGACAGGACAGAGAGTGTGTGGGGACAGAGAGTGTGTGGGGACAGGACAGAGAGTGTGTGGGGACAGGACAGAGAGTGTGTGGAGACAGAGAGTGTGTGGGGACAGGACAGAGAGTGTTTGGGGACAGGACAGAGAGTGTGTGGGGACAGGACAGAGAGTGTGTGGGGACAGGACAGTGAGTGTGTGGGGACAGGACAGAGAGTGTGTGGGGACAGGACAGAGAGTGTGTGGGGACAGGACAGAGAGTGTGTGGAGACAGAGAGTGTGTGGGGACAGGACAGAGAGTGTGTGGGGACAGAGAGTGTGTGGGGACAGGACAGAGAGTGTGTGGGGACAGGACAGAGAATGTGTGGGGACAGAGAGTGTGTGGGGACAGGACAGAGAGTGTGTGGGGACAGGACAGAGAGTGTGTGGAGACAGAGAGTGTGTGGGGACAGGACAGAGAGTGTGTGGAGACAGGACAGAGAGTGTGTGGGGACAGAGAGTGTGTGGGGACAGGACAGAGAGTGTGTGGGGACAGGACAGAGAGTGTTTGGGGACAGGACAGAGAGTGTGTGGGGACAGGACAGAGAGTGTGTGGGGACAGGACAGAGAGTGTGTGGTGACAGGACAGAGAGTGTGTGGAGACAGGACAGAGAGTGTGTGGGGACAGGACAGAGAGTGTGTGGGGACCGAGAGTGTGTGGGGACAGGACAGAGAGTGTGTGGGGACCGAGAGTGTGTGGGGACAGGACAGAGAGTGTGTGGGGACCGAGAGTGTGTGGGGACAGGACAGAGAGTGTGTGGGGACCGAGAGTGTGTGGGGACAGGACAGAGAGTGTGTGGGGACCGAGAGTGTGTGGGGACAGGACAGAGAGTGTGTGGGGACAGGACAGAGAGTGTGTGGGGACAGGACAGAGAGTGTGTGGGGACCGAGAGTGTGTGGGGACAGGACAGAGAGTGTGTGGGGACAGGACAGAGAGTGTGTGTGGACAGGACAGAGAGTGTGTGGGGACAGGACAGAGAGTGTGTGGAGACAGGACAGAGAGTGTGTGGGGACAGAGAGTGTGTGGGGACAGGACAGAGAGTGTGTGGGGACAGGACAGAGAGTGTGTGGGGACAGGACAGAGAGTGTGTGGGGACAGGACAGAGAGTGTGTGGGGACAGAGAGTGTGTGGAGACAGGACAGAGAGTGTGTGGAGACAGGACAGAGAGTGTGTGGGGACAGGACAGAGAGTGTGTGGAGACAGGACAGAGAGTGTGTGGGGACAGGACAGAGAGTGTGTGGGGACAGGACAGAGAGTGTGTGGGGACAGAGAGTGTGTGGGGACAGAGAGTGTGTGGAGACAGGACAGAGAGTGTGTGTGGACAGGACAGAGAGTGTGTGGGGACAGGACAGAGAGTGTGTGGGGACAGGACAGAGAGTTTGTGGGGACAGGACAGAGAGTGTGTGGGGACAGGACAGAGAGTGTGTGGAGACAGAGAGTGTGTGGGGACAGAGAGTGTGTGGGGACAGGACAGAGAGTCTGTGGGGACAGGACAGAGAGTGTGTGGGGACAGAGAGTGTGTGGAGACAGGACAGAGAGTGTGTGGGGACAGGACAGAGAGTGTGTGGGGACAGAGAGTGTGTGGAGACAGGACAGAGAGTGTGTGGGGACAGGACAGAGAGTGTGTGGGGACAGAGAGTGTGTGGAGACAGGACAGAGAGTGTGTGGGGACAGGACAGAGAGTGTGTGGGGACAGGACAGAGAGTGTGTGGGGACAGGACAGAGAGTGTGTGGGGACAGGACAGAGAGTGTGTGGAGACAGAGAGTGTGTGGGGACAGGACAGAGAGTGTGTGGGGACAGAGAGTGTGTGGAGACAGGACAGAGAGTGTGTGGAGACAGAGAGTGTGTGGGGACAGAGAGTGTGTGGGGACAGGACAGAGAGTGTGTGGGGACAGGACAGAGAGTGTGTGGGGACAGAGAGTGTGTGGAGACAGGACAGAGAGTGTGTGGGGACAGAGAGTGTGTGGGGACAGGACAGAGAGTGTGTGGAGACAGGACAGAGAGTGTGTGGAGACAGAGAGTGTGTGGGGACAGGACAGAGAGTGTGTGGGGACAGGACAGAGAGTGTGTGGGGACAGGACAGAGAGTGTGTGGAGACAGAGAGTGTGTGGGGACAGGACAGAGAGTGTGTGGGGACAGGACAGAGAGTGTGTGGGGACAGAGAGTGTGTGGAGACAGGACAGAGAGTGTGTGGGGACAGAGAGTGTGTGGGGACAGGACAGAGAGTGTGTGGGGACAGAGAGTGTGTGGGGACAGGACAGAGAGTGTGTGGGGACAGAGAGTGTGTGGGGACAGGACAGAGAGTGTGTGGGGACAGAGAGTGTGTGGGGACAGGACAGAGAGTGTGTGGGGACAGGACAGAGAGTGTGTGGGGACAGGACAGAGAGTGTGTGGGGACAGGACAGAGAGTGTGTGGGGACAGAGAGTGTGTGGAGACAGGACAGAGAGTGTGTGGGGACAGAGAGTGTGTGGGGACAGGACAGAGAGTGTGTGGGGACAGAGAGTGTGTGGGGACAGGACAGAGAGTGTGTGGGGACAGGACAGAGAGTGTGTGGGGACAGGACAGAGAGTGTGTGGGGACAGGACAGAGAGTGTGTGGGGACAGGACAGAGAGTGTGTGGGGACAGAGAGTGTGTGGGGACAGGACAGAGAGTGTGTGGGGACAGGACAGAGAGTGTGTGGGGACAGGACAGAGAGTGTGTGGGGACAGGACAGAGAGTGTGTGGGGACAGGACAGAGAGTGTGTGGGGACAGGACAGAGAGTGTGGGGGACAGGACAGAGAGTGTGTGGAGACAGGACAGAGAGTGTATGGGGACAGGACAGAGAGTGTGTGGAGACAGGACAGAGAGTGTGTGGGGACAGGACAGGGAGTGTGGGGGACAGGACAGAGAGTGTGTGGGGACAGGACAGAGAGTGTGTGGAGACAGGACAGAGAGTGTGTGGGGACAGGACAGAGAGTGTGTGGGGACAGGACAGAGAGTGTGTGGGGACAGGACAGAGAGTGTGTGCGGACAGGACAGAGAGTGTGTGGGGACAGGACAGAGAGTGTGTGGGGACAGGACAGAGAGTGTGGGGGACAGGACAGAGAGTGTGTGGGGACAGGACAGAGAGTGTGTGGAGACAGGACAGAGAGTGTGTGGGGACAGGACAGGGAGTGTGGGTGACAGGACAGAGAGTGTGTGGGGACAGGACAGAGAGTGTGTGGAGACAGAGAGTGTGTGGGGACAGGACAGAGAGTGTGTGGAGACAGGACAGAGAGTGTGTGGGGACAGAGAGTGTGTGGGGACAGGACAGAGAGTGTGGGGACAGGACAGAGAGTGTGTGGAGACAGAGAGTGTGTGGGGACAGGACAGAGAGTGTGTGGAGACAGGACAGAGAGTGTGTGGGGACAGAGAGTGTGTGGGGACAGGACAGAGAGTGTGGGGACAGGACAGAGAGTGTGTGGAGACAGGACAGAGAGTGTGTGGGGACAGGACAGAGATTGTGTGGAGTCAGGACAGAGAGTGTGTGGGGACAGGACAGAGAGTGTGTGGGGACAGGACAGAGAGTGTGTGGGGACAGGACAGAGAGTGTGTGGGGACAGAGAGTGTGTGGGGACAGAGAGTGTGTGGGGACAAAGAGTGTGTGGGGACAGGACAGAGAGTGTGTGGGGACAGGACAGAGAGTGTGTGGGGACAGGACAGAGAGTGTGTGGGGACAGGACAGAGAGTGTGTGGGGACAGGACAGAGAGTGTGTGGAGACAGGACAGAGAGTGTGTGGGGACAGAGAGTGTGTGGGGACAGGACAGAGAGTGTGTGGGGACAGGACAGAGAGTGTGTGGAGACAGGACAGAGAGTGTGTGGGGACAGAGAGTGTGTGGGGACAGGACAGAGAGTGTGTGGGGACAGAGAGTGTGTGGGGACAGAGAGTGTGTGGGGACAGGACAGAGAGTGTGTGGGGACAGGACAGAGAGTGTGTGGGGACAGGACAGAGAGTGTGTGGGGACAGAGAGTGTGTGGGGACAGGACAGAGAGTGTGTGGGGACAGGACAGAGAGTGTGTGGGGACAGAGAGTGTGTGGGGACAGAGAGTGTGTGGGGACAGGACAGAGAGTGTGTGGGGACAGGACAGAGAGTGTGTGGGGACAGGACAGAGAGTGTGTGGGGACAGGACAGAGAGTGTGTGGAGACAGAGAGTGTGTGGGGACAGGACAGAGAGTGTGTGGAGACAGGACAGAGAGTGTGTGGGGACAGAGAGTGTGTGGGGACAGGACAGAGAGTGTGTGGGGACAGGACAGAGAGTGTGTGGGGACAGAGAGTGTGTGGGGACAGGACAGAGAGTGTGTGGGGACAGGACAGAGAGTGTGTGGAGACAGGACAGAGAGTGTGTGGGGACAGGACAGAGAGTGTGTGGGGACAGAGAGTGTGTGGGGACAGGACAGAGAGTGTGTGGGGACAGGACAGAGAGTGTGTGGGGACAGGACAGAGAGTGTGTGGGGACAGGACAGAGAGTGTGTGGGGACAGGACAGAGAGTGTGTGGAGACAGGACAGAGAGTGTGTGGGGACAGAGAGTGTGTGGGGACAGGACAGAGAGTGTGTGGAGACAGAGAGTGCGTGGGGACAGGACAGAGAGTGTGTGGGGACAGGACAGAGAGTGTGTGGGGACAGGACAGAGAGTGTGTGGGGACAGAGAGTGTGTGGGGACAGGACAGAGAGTGTGTGGGGACAGGACAGAGAGTGTGTGGAGACAGGACAGAGAGTGTGTGGGGACAGGACAGAGAGTGTGTGGGGACAGAGAGTGTGTGGGGACAGGACAGAGAGTGTGTGGGGACAGGACAGAGAGTGTGTGGGGACAGGACAGAGAGTGTGTGGGGACAGGACAGAGAGTGTGTGGAGACAGGACAGAGAGTGTGTGGGGACAGAGAGTGTGTGGGGACAGGACAGAGAGTGTGTGGGGACAGAGAGTGTGTGGGGACAGGACAGAGAGTGTGTGGGGACAGAGAGTGTGTGGGGACAGGACAGAGAGTGTGTGGGGACAGGACAGAGAGTGTGTGGGGACAGAGAGTGTGTGGAGACAGAGAGTGTGTGGGGACAGGACAGAGAGTGTGTGGGGACAGAGAGTGTGTGGGGACAGGACAGAGTGTGTGGGGACAGAGAGTGTGTGGGGACAGGACAGAGAGTGTGTGGGGACAGAGAGTGTGTGGGGACAGGACAGAGAGTGTGTGGAGACAGGACAGAGAGTGTGTGGGGACAGGACAGAGAGTGTGTGGGGACAGAGAGTGTGTGGGGACAGGACAGAGAGTGTGTGGGGACAGGACAGAGAGTGTGTGGGGACAGGACAGAGAGTGTGTGGAGACAGGACAGAGAGTGTGTGGAGACAGAGAGTGTGTGGGGACAGAGAGTGTGTGGGGACAGGACAGAGAGTGTGTGGGGACAGGACAGAGAGTTTGTGGAGACAGAGAGTGTGTGGGGACAGGACAGAGAGTGTGTGGGGACAGGACAGAGAGTGTGTGGGGACAGAGAGTGTGTGGGGACAGGACAGAGAGTGTGTGGGGACAGGACAGAGAGTGTGTGGGGACAGGACAGAGAGTGTGTGGGGACCGAGAGTGTGTGGGGACAGGACAGAGAGTGTGTGGGAACAGAGAGTGTGTGGGGACAGGACAGAGAGTGTGTGGGGACAGGACAGAGAGTGTGTGGGAACAGAGAGTGTGTGGGGACAGGACAGAGAGTGTGTGGGGACAGGACAGAGAGTGTGTGGGGACAGGACAGAGAGTGTGTGGAGACAGAGAGTGTGTGGGGACAGGACAGAGAGTGTGTGGAGACAGGAGAGAGTGTGTGGGGACAGGACAGAGAGTGTGTGGGGACAGGACAGAGAGTTTGTGGAGACAGAGAGTGTGTGGGGACAGAGAGTCTGTGGGGACAGAGAGTGTGTGGGGACAGGACAGAGAGTGTGTGGGGACAGGACAGAGAGTGTATGGGGACAGGACAGACAGTGTGTGGAGACAGGACAGAGTGTGTGTGGGGACAGGACAGAGAGTGTGTGGAGACAGAGAGTGTGTGGGGACAGGACAGAGAGTGTGTGGGGACAGGACAGAGAGTGTGTGGAGACAGAGAGTGTGTGGGGACAGGACAGAGAGTGTGTGGGGACAGGACAGAGAGTGTGTGGGGACAGGACAGAGAGTGCGTGGAGACAGAGAGTGTGTGGGGACAGGACAGAGAGTGTGTGGAGACAGAGAGTGTGTGGGGACAGGACAGAGAGTGTGTGGGGACAGGACAGAGAGTGTGTGGGGACAGGACAGAGAGTGTGTGGAGTCAGGACAGAGAGTGTGTGGAGTCAGGACAGAGAGTGTGTGGGGACTGGACAGAGATTGTGTGGAGTCAGGACAGAGAGTGTGTGGGGACAGGACAGAGAGTGTGTGGGGACAGGACAGAGAGTGTGTGGAGACAGAGAGTGTGTGGGGACAGGACAGAGAGTGTGTGGAGACAGAGAGTGTGTGGGGACAGGACAGAGAGTGTGTGGGGACAGGACAGAGAGTGTGTGGGGACAGGACAGAGAGTGTGTGGGGACAGAACAGAGAGTGTGTGGGGACAGGACAGAGAGTGTGTGGAGACAGGACAGAGAGTATGTGGGGACAGAGAGTGTGTGGGGACAGGACAGAGAGTGTGTGGAGACAGGACAGAGTGTGTGTGGAGACAGAGAGTGTGTGGGGACAGAGAGTGTGTGGGGACAGGACAGAGAGTGTGTGGGGACAGGACAGAGAGTGTGTGGGTACAGGACAGAGAATGTGTGGGGACAGAGAGTGTGTGGAGACAGAGAGTGTGTGGAGACAGGACAGAGAGTGTGTGGGGACAGGACAGAGAGTGTGTGGGGACAGGACAGAGAGTGTTTGGGGACAGGACAGAGAGTGTGTGGGGACAGAGAGTGTGTGGGGACAGGACAGAGAGTGTGTGGGGACAGGACAGAGAGTGTGTGGAGACAGAGAGTGTGTGGGGACAGGACAGAGAGTGTGTGGAGACAGAGAGTGTGTGGGGACAGGACAGAGAGTGTGTGGGGACAGGACAGAGAGTGTGTGTGGACAGGACAGAGAGTGTGTGGGGACAGGACAGAGAGTGTGTGGGGACAGAGAGTGTGTGGGGACAGAGAGTGTGTGGGGACAGAGAGTGTGTGGGGACAGGACAGAGAGTGTGTGGGGACAGGACAGAGAGTGTGTGGGGACAGGACAGAGAGTGTTTGGGGACAGGACAGAGAGTGTTTGGGGACAGGACAGAGAGTGTGTGGGGACAGGACAGCGAGTGTGTGGGGACAGGACAGAGAGTGTGTGGGGACAGAGAGTGTGTGGGGACAGGACAGAGAGTGTTTGGGGACAGGACAGAGAGTGTGTGGGGACAGAGAGTGTATGGGGAAAGGACAGAGAGTGTGTGGGGACAGAGAGTGTATGGAGACAGGACAGAGAGTGTGTGGAGACAGAGAGTGTGTGGGGACAGGACAGAGAGTGTGTGGGGACAGGACAGAGAGTGTGTGGAGACAGAGAGTGTGTGGGGACAGGACAGAGAGTGTGTGGGGACAGGACAGAGAGTGTGTGGGGACAGAGAGTGTGTGGAGTCAGGACAGAGAGTGTGTGGGGACAGGACAGAGAGTGTGTGGGGACAGGACAGAGAGTGTGTTGGGACAGGACAGAGAGTGTGTGGGGACAGGACAGAGAGTGTGTGGAGACAGGACAGAGAGTGTGTGGAGACAGGACAGAGAGTATGTGGGGACAAGACAGAGATTGTGTGGAGACAGGACAGAGTGTGTGTGGAGACAGAGAGTGTGTGGGGACAGGACAGAGAGTGTGTGGGGACAGGACAGAGAGTGTGTGGGGACAGGACAGAGAATGTGTGGGGACAGAGAGTTTGTGGGGACAGGACAGAGAGTGTGTGGGGACAGGACAGAGAGTGTGTGGAGACAGGACAGAGAGTGTTTGGGGACAGGACAGAGAGTGTGTGGGGACAGAGAGTGTGTGGGGACAGGACAGAGAGTGTGTGGGGACAGGACAGAGAGTGTGTGGGGACAGGACAGAGAGTGTTTGGGGACAGGACAGAGAGTGTGTGGGGACAGAGAGTGTGTGGGGACAGGACAGAGAGTGTGTGGAGACAGAGAGTGTGTGGGGACAGGACAGAGAGTGTGTGGAGACAGAGAGTGTGTGGGGACAGGACAGAGAGTGTGTGGAGACAGGACAGAGAGTGTGTGGGGACAGGACAGAGAGTGTGTGGGGACAGGACAGAGAGTGTTTGGGGACAGGACAGAGAGTGTTTGGGGACAGGACAGAGAGTGTGTGGGGACAGGACAGAGAGTGTGTGGGGACAGAGAGTGTGTGGGGACAGAGAGTGTGTGGAGACAGAGAGTGTGTGGGGACAGGACAGAGAGTGTGTGGAGACAGAGAGTGTGTGGAGAAAGAGAGTGTGTGGGGACAGGACAGAGAGTGTGTGGAGCCAGAGAGTGTGTGGGGACAGGACAGAGAGTGTGTGGAGACAGAGAGTGTGTGGGGACAGGACAGAGAGTGTGTGGGGACAGGACAGAGAGTGTGTGGGGACAGGACAGAGAGTGTGTGGGGACAGGACAGAGAGTGTTTGGGGACAGGACAGAGAGTGTGTGCGGACAGGACAGAGAGTGTGTGGGGACAGGACAGAGAGTGTGTGGGGACAGAGAGTGTGTGGGGACAGGACAGAGAGTGTTTGGGGACAGGACAGAGAGTGTGTGGGGACAGAGAGTGTGTGGGGACAGGACAGAGAGTGTGTGGGGACAGGACAGAGAGTGTGTGGAGACAGAGAGTGTGTGGGGACAGAGAGTGTGTGGAGACAGGACAGAGAGTGTGTGGAGACAGAGAGTGTGTGGGGACAGGACAGAGAGTGTGTGGGGACAGAGAGTGTGTGGAGACAGGACAGAGAGTGTGTGGAGACAGAGAGTGTGTGGGGACAGGACAGAGAGTGTGTGGGGACAGAGAGTGTGTGGGGACAGGACAGAGAGTGTGTGGGGACAGGACAGAGAGTGTGTGGGGACAGGACAGAGAGTGTGTGGAGACATGACAGAGAGTGTGTGGAGACAGAGAGTGTGTGGAGACAGGACAGAGAGTGTGTGGGGACAGGACAGAGAGTGTGTGGAGACAGGACAGAGAGTGTGTGGAGACAGAGAGTGTGTGGAGACAGGACAGAGAGTGTGTGGGGACAGGACAGAGAGTGTGTGGGGACAGAGAGTGTGTGGAGACAGGACAGAGAGTGTGTGGGGACAGGACAGAGAGTGTGTGGGGACAGGACAGAGAGTGTGTGGGGACAGAGAGTGTGTGGGGACAGGACAGAGAGTGTGTGGAGACAGGACAGAGAGTGTGTGGGGACAGAGAGTGTGAGGGGACAGAGAGTGTGTGGAGACAGGACAGAGAGTGTGTCGGGACAGAGAGTGTGTGGGGACAGGACAGAGAGTGTGTGGGGACAGGACAGAGAGTGTGTGGGGACAGAGAGTGTGTGGAGACAGGACAGAGAGTGTGTGGGGACAGGACAGAGAGTGTGTGGGGACAGGACAGAGAGTGTGTGGGGACAGGACAGAGAGTGTGTGGGGACAGGACAGAGAGTGTGTGGAGACAGGACAGAGAGTGTGTGGAGACAGGACAGAGAGTGTGTGGGGACAGGACAGAGAGTGTGGGGAGACAGAGAGTGTGTGGAGACAGGACAGAGAGTGTGTGGGGACAGGACAGAGAGTGTGTGGAGACAGAGAGTGTGTGGAGACAGGACAGAGAGTGTGTGGGGACAGGACAGAGAGTGTGTGGAGACAGAGAGTGTGTGGAGACAGGACAGAGAGTGTGTGGAGACAGGACAGAGAGTGTGTGGGGACAGGACAGAGAGTGTGTGGGGACAGAGAGTGTGTGGGGACAGAGAGTGTTTGGGGACAGGACAGAGAGTGTGTGGGGACAGAGAGTGTGTGGGGACAGGACAGAGAGTGTGTGGGGACAGGACAGAGAGTGTGTGGGGACAGGACAGAGAGTGTGTGGGGACAGGACAGAGAGTGTGTGGGGACAGGACAGAGAGTGTGTGGGGACAGGACAGAGAGTGTGTGGGGACAGAGAGTGTGTGGGGACAGGACAGAGAGTGTGTGGGGACAGGACAGAGAGTGTGTGGGGACAGGACAGAGAGTGTGTGGGGACAGAGAGTGTGTGGGGACAGGACAGAGAGTGTTTGGGGACAGGACAGAGAGTGTGTGGGGACAGGACAGAGAGTGTGTGGGGACAGGACAGAGAGTGTTTGGGGACAGGACAGAGAGTGTGTGGGGACAGAGAGTGTGTGGGGACAGGACAGAGAGTGTGTGGAGACAGGACAGAGAGTGTGTGGGGACAGGACAGAGAGTGTGTGGGGACAGGACAGAGAGTGTGTGGGGACAGGACAGAGAGTGTGTGGTGACAGGACAGAGAGTGTGTGGGGACAGAGAGTGTGTGGGGACAGAGAGTGTGTGGGGACAGGACAGAGAGTGTGTGGGGACAGGACAGAGAGTGTGTGGGGACAGGACAGAGAGTGTGTGGGGACAGGACAGAGAGTGTGTGGGGACAGGACATAGAGTGTGTGGGGACAGAGAGTGTGTGGGGACAGGACAGAGAGTGTGTGGGGACAGGACAGAGAGTGTGTGGGGACAGGACAGAGAGTGTGTGGGGACAGAGAGTGTGTGGGGACAGGACAGAGAGTGTGTGGTGACAGGACAGAGAGTGTGTGGGGACAGAGAGTGTGTGGGGACAGGACAGAGAGTGTGTGGGGACAGGACAGAGAGTGTGTGGGGACAGAGAGTGTGTGGGGACAGGACAGAGAGTGTGTGGGGACAGGACAGAGAGTGTGTGGTGACAGGACAGAGAGTGTGTGGGGACAGAGAGTGTGTGGGGACAGAGAGTGTGTGGGGACAGGACAGAGAGTGTGTGGGGACAGAGAGTGTGTGGGGACAGAGAGTGTGTGGGGACAGAGAGTGTGTGGGGACAGGACAGAGAGTGTGTGGGGACAGAGAGTGTGTGGGGACAGAGAGTGTGTGGGGACAGGACAGAGAGTGTGTGGGGACAGAGAGTGTGTGGGGACAGAGAGTGTGTGGGGACAGGACAGAGAGTGTGTGGGGACAGAGAGTGTGTGGGGACAGGACAGAGAGTGTGTGGGGACAGAGAGTGTGTGGGGACAGGACAGAGAGTGTGTGGGGACAGGACAGAGAGTGTGTGTGGACCGAGAGTGTGTGGGGACAGGACAGAGAGTGTGTGGGGACCGAGAGTGTGTGGGGACAGGACAGAGAGTGTGTGGGGACAGAGAGTGTGTGGGGACAGAGAGTGTGTGGGGACAGGACAGAGAGTGTGTGGGGACAGGACAGAGAGTGTGTGGGGACAGGACAGAGAGTGTGTGGGGACCGAGAGTGTGTGGGGACAGAGAGTGTGTGGGGACAGGACAGAGAGTGTGTGGGGACAGGACAGAGAGTGTGTGGGGACAGGACAGAGAGTGTGTGGAGACAGGACAGAGAGTGTGTGTGGACAGGACAGAGAGTGTGTGGGGACAGGACAGAGAGTGTGTGGGGACAGAGAGTGTGTGGGGACAGGACAGAGAGTGTGTGTGGACAGGACAGAGAGTGTGTGGGGACAGGACAGAGAGTGTGTGGAGACAGAGAGTGTGTGGGGACAGGACAGAGAGTGTGTGGGGACAGGACAGAGAGTGTGTGGGGACAGAGAGTGTGTGGGGACAGGACAGAGAGTGTGTGGGGACAGGACAGAGAGTGTGTGGGGACAGGACAGAGAGTGTGTGGGGACAGAGAGTGTGTGGGGACAGGACAGAGAGTGTGTGGGGACAGGACAGAGAGTGTGTGGGGACAGGACAGAGAGTGTGTGGGGACAGAGAGTGTGTGGGGACAGGACAGAGAGTGTGTGGGGACAGAGAGTGTGTGGGGACAGGACAGAGAGTGTGGGGGACAGGACAGAGAGTGTGTGGGGACAGGACAGAGAGTGTGTGGGGACAGAGAGTGTGTGGGGACAGGACAGAGAGTGTGTGGGGACAGAGAGTGTGTGGGGACCGGACAGAGAGTGTGTGGAGACAGAGAGTGTGTGGGGACCGGACAGAGAGTGTGTGGAGACAGGACAGAGAGTGTGTGGGGACAGGACAGAGAGTGTGTGGGGACTGGACAGAGAGTGTGTGGGGACAGGACAGAGAGTGTGTGGAGACAGAGAGTATGTGGGGACAGGACAGAGACTGTGTGGAGACAGAGAGTGTGTGGGGACAGGACAGAGAGTGTGTGGGGACAGAGAGTGTGTGGGGACAGGACAGAGAGAGTGTGGGGACAGGACAGAGAGTGTGTGGGGACAGGACAGAGAGTGTGTGGAGACAGGACAGAGAGTGTGTGGGGACAGAGAGTGTGTGGGGACAGGACAGAGAGTGTGTGGGGACAGAGAGTGTGTGGGGACAGGACAGAGAGTGTGTGGGGACAGGACAGAGAGTGTGTGGGGACAGGACAGAGAGTGTGTGGGGACAGGACAGAGAGTGTGTGGGGACAGGACAGAGAGTGTGTGGGGACAGAGAGTGTGTGGGGACAGGACAGAGAGTGTGTGGGGACAGGACAGAGAGAGTGTGGGGACAGGACAGAGAGTGTGTGGGGACAGGACAGAGAGTGTGTGGAGACAGGACAGAGAGTGTGTGGGGACAGAGAGTGTGTGGGGACAGGACAGAGAGTGTGTGGGGACAGAGAGTGTGTGGGGACAGGACAGAGAGTGTGTGGGGACAGGACAGAGAGTGTGTGGGGACAGGACAGAGAGTGTGTGGCGAAGGGATGGAGTGATGCAGCACTCCTGTCTGATGAATAGCTTGATGCAATGAGGTGGGTAAAATGAGGGCTGTTATTTCTCTTCGGGATGCTGTCCGAAGAGATCAGCATGAGGTGGCAAGACCTGGGAACAGGGACAGAAGAAGCTGGCAAAGGAAACATAGCCAACTGTCCCATTGGTCAGTTAGATAGCCCACGTATACGTGCCAATCGTAAATGAGCTGAGATCCTGTATTTTGGGACGTGCAGTAGTGCTGTGTCATTCAGCGGCCGTGCCATGCTCCTGTTTCTGATCACTCGCAGCAACAACTACTTGCATTTATATCGCACCTGGACTGGTTTTGATCGCCTGAGGGGGTTGGAGAGGATTGTTCCAGACTATTTTTTCCCTTATTTCCTCTTGGTTTTTTCTCTGTTTTTCACCTCTCCCAGGAGATCACATGGCAGCGGGGGAAGGGGGAGGGAAGAAATCTTTCGTCATGATGGTGTGGCCATCATGGTGAGTGTGGCCATCATGGTGAGTGTGACCATCATGGTGAGTGTGACCTTCATGGTGAGTGTGACCATCATGGTGAGTGTGGCCATCATGGTGAGTGTGACCATCATGGTATGTGGGACCAACATGGTGTGTGGGACCATCATGGTGTGTGTGACCAACATGGTGAGTGTGACCATCATGGTATGTGGGACCAACATGGTGTGTGGGACCATCATGGTGTGTGTGACCAACATGGTGTGTGGGGCCATCATGGTGAGTGTGACCAACATGGTGTGTGGGGCCATCATGGTGAGTGTGACCAACATGGTGTGTGGGACCATCATGGTGTGTGTGACCAACATGGTGTGTGGGGCCATCATGGTGAGTGTGACCAACATGGTGTGTGGGACCATCATGGTGTGTGGGACCATCATGGTGTGTGTGACCAACATGGTGTGTGGGACCATCATGGTGTGTGTGACCAACATGGTGTGTGTGACCAACATGGTGTGTGTGACCAACATGGTGTGTGGGGCCATCATGGTGAGTGTGACCAACATGGTGTGTGGGGACCATCATGGTGTGTGGGACCATCATGGTGTGTGTGACCAACATGGTGTGTGGGGCCATCATGGTGAGTGTGACCAACATGGTGAGTGTGACCAACATGGTGTGTGGGGCCATCATGGTGTGTGTGACCAACATGGTGAGTGTGACCATCATGGTGTGTGTGACCATCATGGTGTGTGGGGCCATCATGATGAGTGTGACCAACATGGTGAGTGTGACCATCATGGTGAGTGTGACCAACATGGTGTGTGTGACCATCATGGTGAGTGTGACCAACATGGTGTGTGGGGCCATCATGGTGAGTGTGACCAACATGGTGAGTGTGACCATCATGGTGAGTGTGACCAACATGGTGTGTGGGGCCATCATGGTGAGTGTGGCCTTCATGGTGAGTGTGACCAACATGGTGTGTGGGGCCATCATGGTGAGTGTGACCAACATGGTGTATGGGGCCATCATGGTGAGTGTGACCAACATGGTGTGTGGGACCATCATGGTGAGTGTGACCAACATGGTGTGTGGGGCCATCATGGTGAGTGTGGCCTTCATGGTGAGTGTGACCAACATGGTGTGTGGGGCCATCATGGTGAGTGTGACCAACATGGTGTGTGGGGCCATCATGGTGAGTGTGACCAACATGGTGTGTGGGACCATCATGGTGAGTGTGGCCTTCATGGTGAGTGTGACCAACATGGTGTGTGGGGCCATCATGGTGAGTGTGACCAACATGGTGTGTGGGGCCATCATGGTGAGTGTGACCAACATGGTGAGTGTGGCCTTCATGGTGAGTGTGACCGTCATGGTGAGTGTGACCATCATGTTGTGTGTGACCATCATGGTGAGTGGGGCCATCATGGTGTGTGTGACCATCATGGTGTGTGGGGCCATCATGGTGTGTGTGACCATCATGGTGTGTGTGACCATCATGTTGTGTGTGACCATCATGGTGAGTGGGGCCATCATGTTGTGTGTGACCATCATGGTGGGTGGGGCCATCATGGTGGGTGGGGCCATCATGTTGTGTGTGACCATCATGTTGTGTGTGGCCATCATGGTGAGTGTGGCCATCATGGTGGGTGGGGCAGGCTTGATGGACCAGCTGGCTTTTTCCTGCCCGTCAATTTTGTATGTTCGTATGTTGACATAACAAATTATTCCAAGGTGCCTAGCAGAGGCGATGAAATAGCTGGCTCCGCTGCCCAATATATCAATCACTTATATATATATATATATATATATATATATATCTGTGGGCAAGACATTGGCTGATAATGCAGGTGACTCTTATGCTGGACTGGAAAGAGGTCAAGGTGACAAAGTTCAGTGTGTTGGTGAAGCTTGCACTTCCCTGAGAGTGATGTCATGATCCTATGGTGCCAGGTTGTCTTGCAGCAAGTGGAACAGATTTGCAAATAGATCCCTGCTGATCCAGAACCTGCACTGACAATTCCCCACGGTCATATGCCAGGGCCTGGAGATATGATTGGTGACATCATGGTAGTGGTGTGATGCCTGCTTATCTCCTGGGGAGGGGCTTCTTTCATCTAATAAAGAACGTGAAATGTTGTAGTTGGGGTGCTGATAAAGACATTTCCAGCATTACAATACTGACTTGCTAAAGGGCACAGCATTCGATGTAACGTTCAGTTAGATAATGTGACACACCATGGGGTGGAATGAACACTGGCACTGTGAGAAACACTTTACACATCCCATCTTTTTGAAGAATCTTCTCGTTCTGCCGAGCTCTCGATGAGTTTCTCCATTATATTAGTAATAATGATTCTGCTGCTTCTCTCGTTTTCCACAGAAATGGTTTGATCTAGAAAATGCAGGAGAAATATATTAAACGTCACTTGCAAAATTAAACAAAAATCATTAATAGCTGATAAATAAAACAAATTTTCAAAACATTTCAAATAATTTCCTCTGTCCCTTTAAAATCGGGACTGGTTGACCATTAACATTTATTTATAAAGGAAGAAGTACTGTTGGGTCGGACCTTTGGCCAAACATCCAAAATGTGAATGGGCCTGCTGAAGGCCTTCATTAACCTGCTGGAAATATTATGCTCAGGCTCCGAATGAGTGACAGGAAAGAATGAGGGTGTACAGCATGTAAAGAGGTCACCGCGGGGCATGTAAAGAGGTCACCGCGGGGCATGTAAAGAGGTCACCGCGGGGCATGTAAAGAGGTCACCGCGGGGCATGTAAAGAGGTCACCGCGGGGCATGTAAAGAGGTCACCGCGGGGCATGTTTACAGCAGGAACTAGGTGGAAGGGCCCACCACCCAATTTCCTGGTCACCACTTGCCCAAATCCTGCTGACAATACCAATAACGCCCAGCAGAAAATCATATCTTTGTGATTAAGATTTGTACAGCGAAATGTGACAGTACTTTTACCAAGCCTCGTATTTCAACAGGCATTTTTCCACCTCTCAGATAGTGTAACCAAGCAGATAGTGTGTCTGGCATCGTTAAGGGCAGATGTCTGGTGAAAATGATTCAAATACCAGAGGCTCAAAAACATTAGGGTCTTTACTGTTAATATTTACAAACATGACAACATTTTAAACATGGAATCTCTCTTCTAACATTGGGGTGAATTCAGCAGCTGCTTCTGCTTAATCTAGCAAATGTTACATGCAGGGAATTTACACGTTTCGGGTCATGATCCTGGATCCTCTGGCTGCTTGACATAATCTGCTCCTCCTCAGCCTAGATGTGCTGTATATACTCTTGCAACTATGCATTGCTTTAAAAGTTGCAAATTTTCCCTTTTGATTTCAGTGGAATCTTGTTCTGTTAAGTGCACAGCGGGAGAGAATAACATTTGTTTAAGCCTGCAGGCTGTACATGCAATCTGCACTTCAGTCCAGGCCTCTCCCTCTTCCACGTGTGCACCATAGGGTCGCCAACCCTCCAGCATTGACCTGGAATCTCCACGAGTTAAAAATTAATCTCCTGGACACTGCTGCGGGCAACGCGGGAGAATCAGAGTTGGCAACCCTCGTACACCATTACAAAATATTTGTTAATCTTTCATTTCTGAATTGTGAAATTAACATTGAAGGATTATTCTTGATGGGGTGTTTGTGGGCCAACTTGTGCTACAGTAATCCGACAGTTAATGACCTAACAAGCATCTGGCGCTGTGATGCACATTTGACAGACCCTTGTGATAACGCACTTGAACAGCACATAGTTTCATTCTCCCAGTATCTTCTAACATTCGGAGAGAAAGCCTTAATTCTACTGAGTATTGAAAACGTTCCATTCAAAGTTTGAAAAGACCCCAGTAGATCCAACTAACAGTGTGGGCACTTTTGAAATGTAGCTTCTCATCATCCTGGAATTACTCTACGCCCAGGTTGGGACCCAACAACTGAATTATCCGGCTACTTTTCACGTTGATGAGCAGCCAAAACCACTTTCCACTGATGTGAAAATGTCAGTATAACTGTACCCTTCGGGCCTACAACAGCCTGAAATCTCAAGGTTTTCAGATAATGGCCACTGCAAAAGTTTTGCAGTATAGTTTATGTGAGGGCACTTAATTTAATTTTTTCCCACAAATCCACGATCAATGCCGCCAATGACACCATATTGTCAGTGACGTTATACCAAAGTCATTCTGTTTTCCATGCTCTTGTATCGCAAAGTTGCCCTTCACTTATTTTTTCATGTAATCCAGCAGAATCCCCCTGAAGTTATGGCCAGAGGCTGCCAGAATAGCTGTGGATTTTCAGGGCCTTTGTGGTTTGCATGTAGTATCTTTTGATAATATTGGTAGAAAGTCAATAATGTCACATATATTATGTATATCACTCCCAATAAAGTGCCAAAAATCAGCTATAAACTTTATCGAACCACACTGCACTGCACTGGTGCAAAGAAAATTGAGATCATGCTGCCAATTTCATGCTGATTATTGAAAATTGCCTCAAAGATGTTCAGCAACATTTAAAATATGAAGGCACGCTTTAAAAGTAACACTTAAGTTGCTGAATTCTAATTGATTTGATCCAGAAAAAAAAGGGGGTTTGTAATATATAACATATCTATGCATTTTTCAGGAAGAAAATGTCGTCATTTTTTTATCATTTTGAAATAACCACTATGTAACTATCCTAAACTGTGTTTTTCTAGGACTGGATCATAGCACCAGAAGGCTATGCTGCTTTCTACTGTGATGGAGAGTGTTCTTTTCCACTCAATGCTCACATGAATGCTACAAACCATGCAATTGTGCAAACACTGGTATGTGGCATAATCTTAAAAATGTATATATAAATCCATAGGTGTGCTGTGGTCGAGGTTTGTGAACTTTTTCAGATATGCTAAAGCCATTTTCTGTGATTTGCATGCAGGGGGATGAATTTATGACCCTTTGCAGAGAAGTTCTAGAAAATCGTATTTCATTAAATTGGCCAAAGTGTTATGAATGCACTGTTAATATTTCTGAAAATTGAGCCACAGGGATAGAGAATTATGATTTAGCAACTCCTTAACTTTGTGCAGGGTTGACAAACCAATTATTCTTGAACGTGATTATACTTTAGAGAAAGTTTTATATATTGATATATTTGGTATGATGATGAATATGCAAAGACTAAAATGGAATTCAGGAAATCCCAGTGCTATGATGGTCTCATTATTTTTATGGCTAGGACATTGTCACAAATAATCAATGCCTAATCCACTCTGCTTCAACAGTGGGACTGAAATTCCTACTAAAAAGACAGCATACGTACAAGGTAAAATGTCCATTGTATACGCAAACAGACCTTTTCACTAAAATTGAACAGATAAAATGTTTCTTAGCTCCAACCTTGGGCAAGTGCCCACTGCTGCAATTATGTGATATTTTGGCTCAGGAATTGAGTCACACCCGACACCGGTGACTATGACCTGGAGCGCCGAAACAGATGCACAAGAGGACCACGCAAAATTGATCCTCTTGCATCATTAGGATGCGACCGGTGAGGTGGGGTTGTCAGTTGTGCCCCAAGAGGCAGTGCATCAGTCCTGAAGATGATCAAAGTTGGCCATTGAATGGTGGAACAGGATGTAGGGACTGAATGGACTACTCCTGTTCCTATGCATTTTATTCAGCATATTATAAATTGGCTTTGTTTCTTCATTAGGGATTCTTCATTTTGGTCTGCTCTGAGGCCTTGAAATCTTATGAAACAATCTATCATCTAATAGTTCAATAGCTTTTATTTTTCTCTGGGTTTGATAGTTTTGAACATGTGCGTTGATTTAACAATTTTGTTTCCATTTGCAGGTTCATTTGATGTTCCCTGACAACGTGCCCAAACCTTGCTGTGCACCAACTAAGTTAAATGCAATCTCTGTGCTGTACTTTGATGACAGTTCAAATGTAATATTAAAGAAATATAGAAACATGGTGGTAAGATCATGTGGTTGCCACTAGCCGGGAAATTCAAATGGAAAGAGGACCCAATTAAAAATACAATCTTTAAACAATTCTTAAACTTTTACTAAGTGACTCCAAATTGGGTTTGAAGGTGCTTCATGTACAGTATTATGTATATAGTACTCATTGTGCTTGTAATTTATTTCTTTCAATTTAACACTTTACTACAGGAAAACTAAAACAGATGTTCTCAGTCCTTTCTGGTAGTGACCAAAAACAACTGTGGTTGACTAAATATTTATTCAGTAGTGCTGAAAACTGGTACATTTTTAGCCACAGCTTTTGTTTATGATACGAACATCGCAGAGGTGGTAAATGGTTTATTAACTTATCTGATTTCCTGCTATATATATATTTTTTAAACAGAGGGATTTTAAAATATTTGTACACATTTCATCTCTTTCTTAAACTGTACTACACAAAAATATTAGAGATTAAAAAGTTGTCTAATATGTGTCCTGTCCATGATGTACTGTATATCTGCAAACTTGGTGACCATTAGATGAAATATATTACAATTCTTTTGGTGACTAATTCTCAATTATCAGTACTTTTCCAATTAGTTATTTGCATCTATTCAGTCCAGCAGTTCAAAATATTGGCATCACTTTGTAAAAGCATCCCCCTCCACTACAGAAAAAGAAAAATTACAGTGACGGACAGATGGACGAGCATTGGGATTTGGGCCTAATGAACCCAACTCCGTCAGTTTCATCCCAGTGAGACACATAGTGGAATGTACATTCACCTTGACAAAGCACAAGGCTTAATTCTATCATTAATCCTTTTCACTGTGAAATTGGACTTTATGAATAAACTGAATGCAAAGCTAGAATACAAAGGGAAGTGATGCTTCAGCTGTATAAAGCTTTGGTCAGACCCCATCTGGAGTATTGTGTTCAGTTCTGGGCACCGCACCTCAGGAAGGATATATTGGCCTTGGAGGGGGTGCAGTGCAGATTCATCAGAATTATACCGGGGATTAAAAGGTTAAATTCTGAGGACAGGTTGCATAAGCTTGGCTTGAATTCCTTTGAGTTTAGAAGATTGAGGGGTGATCTAATCAAGTTATTTAAAATGATAAAACGATTCAATAGGGTAGATAAAGAGAAATTATGTCCTCTGGTGGTGGAATCTAGCACAAGGGGGGCACAATCTTAAAATTAGAGCTGGGCCATTCAGGAGTGAAATCAGGAAGCATTTTTTCACACAAAGGCTAGTGGAAATCTGGAACTCACTCCAAAAGCTTTGGATGTTGGGTGAATTGAAACTTTCAAGACTGAGGTCGATGATTTTGGTTAGGTAAGGGTATCAAGGGATATGGATCAAAGGCAGGTAAATGTAGTTGAGGTACAGGTCAGCCATGATCTAATTGAATGGCAGAATAGGCTTGAGGGGCTGAATGGCCTACTCCTGTTCCTGTGTTTCTACGGCCACATCTCCCAGTTTGACTGGGGTTTTCTGGTATGACTGAGACTGTCTTTGTTTTATGTGCTCTGTCCGAGCATATTTTCCCAGGGCTGATTAATTCATGATTCCAATGCTATTCAGAATTTTTCTAAATCATTTGCTATCTGCTCATGGGCACACTACCTGAAACTGAACAGAAAGACAAAACTGAAGCAATATTTTTTGTTTGTCAACCCATGCCTCCCAGTCTCCTTTCAATAAAGCACAATGACTAGGACGTTCATTAAATCAATTCTTGAGCCTAAAACCCAGCTACTTTTCAAAATGAAATACTCTGATATTTTAAACTTAAATTAAGATACAAGAAATTTGCTGTAGTTATGAACCTGAAATAACACTGTGGGATAATAGGCTATGAACACGTAATGCTGATCTCCCTTTCTCTGCTATTGTAGTGGCAGCATTAACTTCTTTAAAATAAATGGAGTAATGTCAAGGCTTATGTGTTATGTGAGGAATATCTGGGAATAAAATCTACACCTCCGAATCTTACAGCAGAGAAAGAGGCCGTTCAGCCCATCATGCCTGTGCTGGCTCTTTGAAAGAGCTATCCAATTAGTCCCATTCCCCTTCTTTTCCCCCATTTCAACTATATATCCAATGCCCTTTTGAAAGTTACTATTGAATCTGCTTCCTCCACCCTTTCAGGCAGTGAATTCCAGATCATAACAACTCACTGTGTAAAAAAGAATTCTCCTCATCTCCCTCTGGTTCTTTTGCCAATTATCTTAAATCTGTGTCCTCTGGTTACTGACCCTTCCACCACTGGAAACAGTTTCTCCTTATTTACTCTATCAAAACCCATCATAATTTTTAACACCTCTGTTAAACCTCTCCTTAACCTTCTCTGTTCTAAGGAGAACAACCCCAGCTTCTCCAGTCTCTCCACATAACTGAAGTCCCTCATCCCTGGAACCATTCTAGTAAATCTCCTCTGCACCCTCTCTAAGGCCTTGACATCCTTCCTAAAGTGCGGTGTCCAGAACTGGACACAATACTCCATGTGGTTGGAATGTTTCCTCCTCCACTAGCCCACTCAAATCACTCATGAGAAATATCTATCTATTTTTAATACTTCTTAAACAGAGGTTTGTGTATTCACATCATCAAATCTGTATTCCTGCAGGTTTATTAATTCAGCACAGCTAATTTTCAACATCAATCCTCAGATTATTTGGCATTGCACGAAGTGTTGATGAATGTAAAATAGTTATTTTAACCTGCTTTTTGCATAATATATATAAAAAAAGCAAGAAATCAGAACATTGCTTTTCAGCCTCAAATTCATAGTTGGTTTCTAATATTTAAGACAGGAATTACACTTTCTGGATTATTTCTTTACTGTGCAGCTTGACACCTGAGGGCAGAATAATCAACTCACGCACTAAGGTACAAGTTCCAGAAAAATGCTAAAATACTGGCATTTAGAGTATGGTCAGACTGGTTAAAATTATGTTCTTCTGATAAGGCAATTATTTTCTCGAGTTTATACTACAAGCTACATTTCCTTCATATGTTTAAACAGAAATATAAAATCACTCCTCCACATCCAATGTTAAATCGTTGTAGTTACATCATATGCAGACAGTACTGTATATAGAGTTTAGATGATTTTATGGCCTGGTTTGAAAAAGTCCTTGATAGATATAGAGGTACACTTTTTCACTGGTTGTGCTTTTTTTTATATCAGGGAACTTTTAAATCTTTAATATTATCGACTTTAGCAGCATTCTTGTCCAAAATGGCAATTAAATAGCAAAAGGTTTTGGGACTCTGTTTTGTAAGAAAGTTGCATTGTATGTATGTTATACAGGAATATATTTTCTAGAATAAAAGATGTATAAGTATCAATAGTTGAACTGTGGAGTTTCTTCCTTGGATTACAGTTACTGTTCTGTAGTGAGAGTTATTCTTTCTCCTATTCAATAACCCACCCCTGATTACATATTTACAAGGCCGTAGGGCAGTTGTGGGCTTCAGCTGATATTCCAAACTACAAGCATGATGCTCGTGCCATTATGACCTTATCTGTATATTTCAGCTCACTAACACATTTACAAACATCTGCTTTCTGTAATAAAGGCAACCACTACCCTATTGGGAGGTTTTGAAAGTCCTGCTTAATTTTCCTGCTTTACTGAGGTCTGTGCTGGTTATACAACTGGGTAAAGGAACTAATTTTCTTCATTTTGTTAACATATATTGATCAATAAATAACATCTTATCACAAAGAAAACAGGAGAAGGTGAGCATATGTAACGAGTAGAATTGATAAGGGGGAACCAGTGGATGTGGTGTATTTGGATTTTCAGAAGGCTTTCGATAAAGTCCCACACAGGAGGTTGGTGAACAAAGTTAGAGCACATGGAATGGGGGGTAATATACTGGCATGGATTGAGAATTGGTTCACAGACAGAAAACAGAGAGTCGGAATAAACGGGTCTTTTTCAGGTTGGCAGACTGTGACCAGTGGGGTACCACAGGGATCGGTGCTTGGGCCCCAGCTATTCACAATCTATATCAATGATTTGGATGAGGGGACCAAATGTAATATTTCCAAGTTTGCTGATGACACAAAACTAGGTGGGAATGTGAGTTGTGAGGAGGATGCACAGAGGCTTCAAGGGGACATAGACAGGCTGAGTGAGTGGGCAAATACATGGCAGATGGAATATAATGTGGAAAAATGTGAAGTTATCCACTTTGGTAGGAAAAACAGAAATGCAGAGTATTTTTTTTAATGGTGAGAGATTGGGAAATGTTGATGTTCAAAGGGACCTGGGTGTCCTTGTACATGAATCACTGAAAGCTAACATGCAGGTGCAGCAAGCGATTCGGAAGGCAAATCATAGAATCATAGAATCATAGAAGTTACAACATGGAAACAGGCCCTTCGGCCCAACATGTCCATGTCGCCCAGTTTATACCACTAAGCTAGTCCCAATTGCCTGCACTTGGCCCATATCCCTCGATACCCATCTTCCCCATGTAACTGTCCAAATGCTTTTTAAAAGACAAAATTGTACCCGCCTCTACTACTGCCTCTGGCAGCTCGTTCCAGACACTCACCACCCTTTGAGTGAAAAAATTGCCCCTCTGGATCCTTTTGTATCTCTCCCCTCTCACCTTAAATCTGTGCCCCCTCGTTATAGACTCCCCTACCTTTGGGAAAAGATTTTGACTATCGACCTTATCTATGCCCCTCATTATTTTATAGACTTCTATAAGATCACCCCTTAACCTCCTACTCTCCAGGGAATAAAGTCCCAGTCTGTCTAACCTCTCCCTGTAAGTCAAACCATCAAGTCCCGGTAGCATCCTAGTAAATCTTTTCTGCACTCTTTCTAGTTTAATAATATCCTTTCTATAATAGGGTGACCAGAACTGTACACAGTACTCCAAGTGTGGCCTCACCAATGCCCTGTACAACTTCAACAAGACATCCCAACTCCTGCATTCAATGTTCTGACCAATGAAACCAAGCATGCTGAATGCCTTCTTCACCACCCTATCCACCTGTGACTCCACTTTCAAGGAGCTATGAATCTGTACTCCTAGATCTCTTTGTTCTATAACTCTCCCCAACGCCCTACCATTAACGGAGTAGGTCCTGGCCCGATTCGATCTACCAAAATGCATCACCTCACATTTATCTAAATTAAACTCCATCTGCCATTCATCGGCAAATGGTATGTTGTCCTTTATTACAAGAGGATTTGAGTACAGGAGTAAAGATGTCTTACTGCAATTATATAGGGCCTTGGTGAGACCACACCTGGAGTATTGTGTCCAATTTTGGTCTCCTTACCTAAGAAAGGATATACTTGCCATAGAGGGAGTGCAACGAAGGTTCACCAGACTGATTCCTGGGATGGCAGGACTGTCGTATGAGGAGAGATTGAGTAGACTAGGCCTGTATTCTCTGGAGTTCAGAAGAATGAGAGGTGATCTCATTGAAACATACAAAATTCTTACAGGGCTCGACAGGGTAGATGCAGGGAGGATGTTTCCCCTGGCTGGGGAGTCTGGAACCAGGGGTCACAGTCTCAGAATAAGGGGTAGACAATTTGGGACTGAAATGAAGAGAAATTTCTTCACTCAGAGGGTGGTGAATCTTTGGAATTCTCTACCCCAGAGGGCTGTGGAGGCTCAGTCATTGAGTACATTCAAAACAGAGATCGATAGATTTCTAGATATTAAAGGCATCAAGGGATATGGGGATGGTGCAGGAAAATAGCACTGAGGTAGAAGATCAGCCATGATCTTATTGAATGGCGGAGCAGGCTCGAGGGGCCGATTGGCCTACTCCTGCTCCTATTTCTTATGATCTTATGTAAAAGGTTATTGTTTTGAATATGATGCTTGGGTTCTAAATGTTTCCAATTATATGCAGCTTGTAAACATTAAGTAAACATAAATTCCACACTTTGATCAAAAATCACCAGAAGAGCTTTATTAAAATTAATAAGTAACTAAGCTTTTTGTGACACGTTCTAATATCTGCTTCACTTAAGTTTTTTCTCACTTCGGTTCTGGAAGTGTCACTGTGAAAAAGAGTGTGATTCCCGTTAGAAAAATATTACTGCCCTTTTCCTAATGGTCGCATTCGCAAAAGTGAAAGTGATTCAGGTGCAGTCCTGATCTGTTCTCAACTCATAGGATTGGGTGCCTGAGTAATCATGATCATTGAGAACAGACTGGTTCTTCCTAGCTCCCAGTATTCTTATTCTAAGTTTACTTTTCACTCATTTCCACTCATGTCCTCTGGTTCTACTTTCTTTTCATACTTTGAAGTATTAATCTGACTTAACCTAAGATATACCATATAATATTTTATAATATGTTTAATATATTTTATATACTTCACTGAGATAAAACTCAGTGAAGATAAGACTTCTTTCTAGACTGTAAGGTTTAAGCTTCACCTAATCTTTCCTCATAGCTCATCAACTTTACACTTGTTGATGTTTTCTGTACTTTCCTTAACATCAAAGACAAAACACAGTATTCAGAGTTGTCGTCTGACCGGTGGATTCTAAAGCCTTAGCATAACTTCTGTTATGAATTAATACTTTGTTTTATATTACATAAGCATGGATCAACATTTTCCATTCATTGTAAGAACTGGCAAATAATGAATTGGCGTGTCTCCAGGTAGTTCCAACAGTTGAGCACTTGACTTCCAATTAGAAAGCTGCATATCCAAGCCTCAGGGCTGCCTCTCTGCCTGAAGTGGGGATTTAGTCAGCTTCTAGTCAGGCTGGTAAGATAAAGTACCACACAGAAATTTTTGCTCGGGAGAAAAAAACTGACATTGCCCATTTCATCCTGCTTCGACTATTGATTGATCCTGGTGGGATAACTTGTGGTAGCCACTTATACCACAGTAATCTCATTGTGGGAGAACACACGGTTATGTCTCCTGCAGCACAAGGTTATTTAAAAGATTGTTGCTTTCTATTTTACTTACTAGCTAAATTACAATGACTGGAGGTAGTGGACATTAAATTAATTATTGAAAGTATTTACAGCACCCATTAGTTGAATAATGTTGGCCAGACATTACTGTTGACAATATCAGTGGACAAACACTTGACAAGCCTGTTTGGCATTACTCTGTCTTCTATTTTAATGTAAGGAATCTTACAACACCAGGTTATAGTCCAACAGTTTTATTTGAAAATCACAAGCTTTCGGAGCTTTCCTCCTTCATCACTCACTCACCTGACGAAGGAGGAAAGCTCCGAAAGCTTGTGATTTTCAAATAAAACTGTTGGACTATAACCTGGTGTTGTAAGATTCCTTACTTTTGTCCACCCCAGTCCATCACCGGCATCTCCAAATCATGGCTTCTATTTTAATGGAGGTGTTAACCTGGTTTAATGCCTCCATTGCAATAGCGGACCGAGGAATGCTGTATGAGTGCACTGTTTATTAATGTATAAGGCCCAAAATTACAATTCCTATTAATGATAATGTCTTAATTTTGAGTACTGAAAACTATGCAGCTTTTTTGTATTAAAGAAGATGTTACAAATTGGACTTATAGAACAGTAGAGAATGCTTTCAGCCCAAAACAATTCCTAATTTATAGCATTTTTGGGATAAATTTTTGAACATTCTATTTTATTTTGGTACTGATATTTGACTATAATCAAAACATTAAGATCAGATTGGATGACGACATAGCCAAAAATAAAAGAACACATAAAAATCTTGCATTTGAATCTAGTTTTTGCATAAAAATGTTATGTTGCAAATTCTTTTTAAGTTCCTAATCTCTAATATTCTTTTACTATAACTGCTTCAGTAGGTCCAGCTACATTTATCATCTACTTTTCATGTTTTCCAATCCACTTCCACTTGAAAATGTGAAATATTTGATACACATTTACAATATACAATGTTTGAATATTGCTAAACTGATGGCAGCAACGATATCAGCTCTGCAGAAACCCATTAAGGTCTACATTATGGAATATGGGATTAGAGTAGACAGGGCTTGATGGCCGGCGCGGACACGATGGGCCGAAGGGCCTCTATCCGTGCTGTATAACTCTATGACTCTACATTGGAAGGCCCGAACATATGTCTCCAGCTGTTCAGTTATTTTGGAACTGAAATAACTAATCTCATTTTCTAATTACTTTGCCTTTCCAAGTGCTGGTCAAAGGTCATTAGCAGGAAGTTGGACCAGTGCAATGAATTTTCTTGTTCTGTAATAAGGAGGATTTATAGGCGACGATGTCAGTGACTAGCAAACGGTTCACACGTTAACTGAACACTAATGCATATAGATGACAGCAGATGTCTAAATAGGCCAGATCCTAAACGATTTACTGTGGTTGGTGAAAATAGAATAAATGCTTGAAGCCACAATGCCGCATGTTAGCTCAGACAAGATTTAAATCATCGAGCTTTAGTTTATCTACAGCTCTAGGTGCTCCTTGGGCTTGAGGCTCCAATTGAAGATCTTTAATAAGCATTGGAGGAGAATTTGGAACTTTGCTCACTAGTGTTTTCTTATGTAAAACTTAATTATATTCAGAAAGGACTGACATCTAAATAATTTTATTGAACCATATCCAGTATGATCTTCCCACACATGAGTAGGATGGGGATGGGGATATTCCCTCTAATACACACTGGTATGATCTCAGTGATTTTTCTCTTTATGGTACTTCACCTATGGGACTGCCTTAAGATCAATGACCCTTTGCCAGAGTTGCTTCAGGTGCTGGAGCTGATAGGGGCGATTTGGATCTCCAATATTCCAGGTATTTCTAAGTGACCCACCCTTCCAACTGCCCCTCGCAAGACTCGATTTGTGCTAACTGCTTTACCCATCATTGGTAAGATGGTCTTATGTGAAATAGTGAAGAAACAAATGACCTTTCACTTTGGTGGCGATCAGTGAGGCAAACCCTAATCCAACTCACCATTGTAGAACGATGAATTGAATGCTCGTGTCCTGCACTATGGTGGTTTGCAATTGTGATTTATATCATTGTTACTTTTTGCTTCGATATCCCTTTTACTGCTGCTTTCCTGCTTCCTATTAAAACAAAAATATCCTAAACATTTTTAGTGACAAGCCAGTTGCTCTTGTATTCATTTATTAGCTTGTGTGCAGAGACTAAATTAGTATTTAATTAAATTGTAAGTTGTAATTACATCATTTTTCTTTCTTGTGTGTGTGAAGTCAAATGGAAGCACGAATAAAGAATAATTTAACTCCATAGGACCTAGTTTATCAATTAAAATAAGTCTAAAAGTATATTGTAACAATGCCAAGACAAAACATTGTGTCCCTCTACGGTTATATACCCAGCTCAGATAATGACATCGAACAAGTTTTTTCTCTGATGGCTAAAATTGATAACAAGAAAAATTATTTCCAGCCATCTTGATTCATTACTTTGCAACATTTATCCACACGATAAATTGCCAGAAACTCATCACTAACGAATATTAATTCAGCAATGCTACTTAGACAGGATATGAAAATCAAGAGGGTATTGAACAGAAATATAACACTCTTGCAAAAAGGATTACTATTCTAAGGTTAGAGGTTAAGCTGCAGTTCACTGTCAGAATAGCGTAGAGGGAATCTCACATTGCATTTGACCTGGGAGTGTTTGCTGCCACCGGGTGTGAATAATGTTCCATTTCTTAGTCCTGTCATCTCTCACCCTAATGAACAAAGAACTGAAATATTTTGAAGGATCACAGTGCTGTCAAATGAGTTAACTGTTAAAGTCTCAACGTACAAAACCTGCATTCCTTATGGGTTCCATTCCCATCACTTCTTGGCCTCTGTTTTTAAATGGGTTTAGAGGGGGTGTCGGGATCAGGGGTCATCATGGGGTTCCGCAATCATTGGGGGGGGTCAGGGGTCATTCTGGGGGTCTGCGATCGTTGTGGGGGGGGGGGTCATTCTGGGGGTCTGCGATCGTTGGGAGGGTCATTCTGGGGGTCTGCGATCGTTGGGAGGGTCATTCTGGGGGTCTGCGATCGTTGGGGGGGGGTTCAGGGATCGGGGGAGCCATGATCGTTTGGGGGGGCGGTCAGTGATCATTGGGGGGTCATTGCAGGTAGGCTTGTTGGGCCTGAGGAAAGCACTCCTGCTCCTCCAGGCCCACAAGCTGTGCTATCGAGGCACTCACCTGCAGTTTCGGACCTTCTCGCCTCCTCTCACATGGCGTGAAGGAGAAGGCCTGGGAATCCTGTCCCTCAGAGGTTCTGCAAAAATGGAGGCCCGCAGCCTCCTTGAAAGGTTTTAGTGACCAACCCGCCTCCTGGGAGCGGGTTAGTCGCCCGCCCCTTGTCCTGCCCGGTGAAAAACAGAAATGGGCAGGTTAGAGGCGGGTTGGGGGCGGGTCTGAAATGGTTGCGATTTTGAATACCCCCCACCCCCAACCCACTGCTTTTCAATGTTAAAATCATGCCCTAAGGGAATCAAGGGATATGGGGATAGAGCAGGAAAGTGGAGTTGAGGTAGAAGATCAGATATGATCTTATTGAAGGCCTTAGAGACGGTGCAGACGAGATTTACTAGAATGATTCCAGGGATGAGGGACTTTAGTTACGTGGATAGACTGGAGAAGCTGAGGTTGTTCTCCTTGGAACAGAGACGGTTGCGAGGAGATTTGATGGAGGTATTCAAAATCATGAAGGGTCCAGACAGAGCAGATAGAGAGAAACTGTTCCCATTGGTGGAAGGGTCAGGAACCAGAGGACAGAGATTTAAGGTGATTGGCAAAAGAACCAAAGGTGACATGAGGGAAAACTAGTTTACCCAGCGAGTGGTTATGATCTGGAATGCACTGCCCGAGGGAGTGGTGGAGGTAGATTCAATCATGGCCTTCAAAAGGGAACTGGATAAATACTTGAAATGAAAAAATGTGCAGGGCTACGGGGAATAGGGCGGGGGAGTGGGACTAGCTGGATTGCTCTTGCATAGAGCCGGTATGGACACGATGGGTCGAATGGCCTCCTTCCATGCTGTAACCTTTCTATGATTCTATGTCCAAGGATATAATGCTGAATGCAGTATCCATGCTGTTAGATAGACCAGGATTCCTCAGATAAATGGCAGGCCTACTAATCTGCCCACTTTTGGCAAGAGACTTGTGGAAAAGGTCATGATCTTCACCCTACTGCCCGAGGATCCGAGGATCCCGATCTCCAGGGTGTGTAGCCTTTGCTGGGTCATTTCCATCATTTCCCTTGGTTTGAAAATGAAAGAAAACACTTCTAAGTCCCATAGCCAGATGAGCTGTGAATAGAAATATAAAGAAGCTAAATAAAGAGAGAAAATGAAGTGAAAGAAAGGAAAAAAAAGAATAAGGATGGAGAGAGAGGAACACATCGATCCCACCTGCCTGTCCCTTGCAGCTCTTGTAACACAATTACCTTTCTGCTTTTAGCCACACATGTTTTTGACATGAATGGAAGGCTCATATATGGCTCACAAATGAAAATTTCACAGTTGGGATTTGCCCACTGTTGCCAGCATTAACAGCAGGTCCTCAGCAGCAGGTTATGTGCTACAACACAGGAAAACTGCTCAATTCAAAACAAATAAGTCCCAAAAATAAGGCTTTAGAAAGAGAAAGATATTGACACTCTGACACAAACTCTGCATAATGAAGTTACTCCTTGCTAGCACAGATGGAAACAACTTGTCGTAAATAGACAAAGAAGGGGTTACACTAAATTCGACCAAGGGAAGCTGGTGTCCTAGTACAGGTCAGTTAATTTAACCTGACCTCAAACTGAAGATAATGACATGGGCCTATGTATCATTGTGCATTGATTAATTGACAAACACAGCATGCTTTAATCAAAAACCAGTCCCAATTTTTAGTCTGCCATTTTTGTAGAACGTAGTCATAATTCTGACTTTAAAATATGTTTGAACACTTCCCGGCATGGATATGCTGGTGTTCATAATTAGATTAAGTCTACACAGGAATGAGAATTCAGAAAGACCTAACACATGTCAAAATATGAATAAAAAACATAGAACTATGTAAATGAGCAATGGAAGGCCTTCAACGGGACATCGTTCAGGTCCAGACAAGACACATTCCCACAAGAGCGAAAAGAAGGGCATCGAAAGGTAGAGCTCCCTGGATGGCTGAAGATACAGAGATCAAAATGAAACCGAAAAAGGGAGCTTATGATAAATGTCAGGCTCCTAATACAGTGGACAACCAGGCTGAATACAGAAAGTGGAGAGGAGAACTGAGAAAGGAAATAAGAGGGGCAAAGAGAGAGTACGAGAATAGATTAGTGGGTAAGATAAAAGGGACCCCACAAGTCTTTTATAATCATATAAATAGTAAAAGGGTAGTCAAAGGAAGGGTGGGGCTGATTAGGGACCAAAAAGGAGATCTTCTTGCAGAGGCGGAGAGTATGGCTGAGGTACTAAATGAGCAATTTGCATCTTTCTTCATTAAAGAGGATGCTGCCAATGTCACAGTAAAAGAGGAGGTAGTAGTGATATTGGATAGGATAAAAATAGATAAAGAGGAGGTACTTAAAAGATTGGCAGTACTCAAAGTAGAAAAGTCTCCCGGTCCGGATGGGATCCGTCCTAGGCTGCTGAGGGAAGTAAGGGTGGAAATTGCGGAGGCTCTGTCCACAATCTTCCAAACATCCTTGGATATGAAGATGGTGCTGGAGGACTGGAGGAATCCAAGTGTTACACCCCTGTTCAAAAAAGGGGAGAGGGATAAACCTGTAAATTACAGGCCAGTCAGCCTAACGTCGGTGGTGGGGGAGCTTTTAGAGACAATAATCCAGGACAAAATTAATTGTCACATGGAAACATATAGTCTAATGAATGAAAGTCAGCATGGATTTGTTAAAGGAAAATTGTGTTTGACTAATTTGATTGACCTCTTTGATGAATAATGGAGAGGGTTCATTGATGTTGCGTATATGGATTTTCAAAAGGCGTTTCATAAAGTACCACATAATAGACCTGGAATCATAGAAAGGTTACAGCATGGAAGGAGGCCATTCAGCCCATTGAGTCCATACCAGCTCTATGCAAGAGCAATCCAGCTAGTCCCACTCCCCCGCCCTTTCCCAGTAGCCCTGTAAATTTTTTCCTTTCAAGTAATTATCCAGTTCCCTTTTGAAGGCCATGATTGAATCTGCCTCCACCACCCCCTCGGGCAGTGCATTCCAGATCCTAACCACTCGCTGTGTAAAAAAGTTTTTCCTCATGTCACCTTTAGTTCTTTAGCCAATCATGTTAAATCTATGTCCTCTGGTTCTTCACCCTTCTGCCAATGGGAACAGTTTCTCACTATTTTGTCTAGACCCTTCATGATTTTAAATACCTCTATCAAATCTCCCCTCAACTGTCTCTGTTCCAAGGAGAACAACCCCAGCTTCTCCAGTCTATCCACGTAACTAAAGTCCCTCATCCCTGGAATCATTCTAGCAAATCTTTTCTGCACCCTCTCTAAGGCCTTCACATCTTTCCAAAAGTGCGATGACCAGAACTGGACACAATACTCCAGTTGTGGTCGAACCAGTGTTTTATAAAGGTTCATCATGACTTCCTTGCTTTTGTGCTCTATGCCTCTATTTATAAAGCCCAGGATCCCATATGCTTTCCATTTCTCAACCTGCCCTGCCACCTTCATCAATTTGTGCACATATACCCCCAGATCTCTCTGTTCCTGTACCCCTTTTAGAGTTGTGCCCTCCAGTTTATATTGCCTCGCCTCATTCTTCCTACTGAAATGTATCACTTCACATTTTTCTGCATTAAATTTCATCTGCCACATGTCCGCCCATGCCACCAGCCTGTCTATATCCTCTTGAAGTCTATCAATATCCTCCTCACTGTTTACTGCACTTTCAAGTTTTGTGTCATCTGCAAATTTTGAAATTGTGCCCTGTACACCCAAGTCCAAGTCATTAATATATATCAAGAAAAGCAGTGGTCCCAGCACCGACCCCTGGGGAACACCACTGTACACCTCACTCCAGTCCGAAAAACAACCGTTCACCACTACTCTGTTTCCCGTCCCTTAGCCAATTCTGTATCCATGTTGCTGCTGCCCCCTTTATGGGCTGAAATCTTGATGATAATCCTACCATGGGCACTTTATCAAACGCCTTTTGAAAGTCCATATACACCACATCCACTGCATTGCCCTCATCAACCCTCTCTGTTACCTCATCAAAAAACTCTATCAAGTTGGTTAAACATGATTTGCCTTTAACAAATCCGTGCTGGCTTTCCTTTATTAATTCACACTTGTCCAAGTGACTGTTAATTCTGTCCCGGATTATCGTTTCTAAAAGTTTCCCCACCACTGAGGTTAAACTGACTGGCCTATAGTTGCTGGGTTTATCCTTACACCCTTTTTTAAACAACGTGTAACATTTGCAATTCTCCAGTCCTCTGGCACCACCCCCATATCTACGGATGTTTGGAAGATTATGGCCAGTACCTCTGCAATTTCCACCCTTACTTCCCTCAGCAACCTAGCATGCACCCCATCTGGACCGGGTGACTTATCTACTTTAAGTACAGCCAGCCTTTCTAGTACCTCTTCTTTATCAATTTTTAGCCCATTCAGTATCTGAACTATATCTTCCTTTACTGATGCCTCCTTCCTCATTGGGCTGGAAACGTACTGGTTAAGAAAGTTCTCCTGAACAGACTTCAAAAATTCCTTTGCCCCCTCACAGTCTATGTTACATAAGAACATAAGAAATTGGAGCAGGAGTAGGCCAATCGGCCCCTCGAGCCTGCTCCGCCATTCAATAAGATCATGGCTGATCTGATCCCAACCACAAATCTAAAGAACACAAGAAGTAGGAGCAGGACCCGGCCACTCAGCCCCTGGGCCCTCTGCGCCACCCACAGGGCATTGACCGATCCGAACTCAGCTTCATGTCCAATTTCCTGCCTGCTCCCCATAACCCCTAATTCCCTTTACTTCTAGGAAACTGTCTATTTCTGTTTGAAATTTATCTGATGATGGAGCTTCCACAGCTTCCTGGGGCAGCAAATTCCACAGACCTACCACCCTCTGAGTGAAGAAGTTTCTCCTCATCTCAGTTTTGAAAGAGCAGCCCCTTATTCTAAGATTATGCCCCCTAGTTCTAGTTTCACCCATCTTTGGGAACATCCTTACTGCATCCACCCGATCAAGCCCCTTCACAATCTTATATGTTTCAATAAGATCGCCTCTCATTCTTCTGAACTCCAATGAGTAGAGTCCCAATCTACTCAACCTCTCCTCATATGTCCGCCCCCTCATCCCCGGGATTAACCGAGTGAACCTTCTTTGTACTGCCTCGAGAGCAAGTATGTCTTTTCTTAAGTATGGACACCAAAACTGTGTGCAGTATTCCAGGTGCGGTCTCACCAATACCTTATATAACTGCAGCAATACCTCCCTGTTTTTATATTCTATCCCCCTAGCAATAAAAGCCAACATTCCATTGGCCTTCTTGATCACCTGCTGCACCTGCATACCAACTTTTTGATTTTCTTGCACTAGGACCCCCAGATCCCTTTGTACTGCAGTACTTTCCAGTCTCTCGCCATTAAGAAAATAACTTGCTCTCTGATTTTTCCTGCCAAAGTGCATAACCTCACATTTTCCAATATTATATTGCATCTGCCAAATCTCCGCCCACTCACCCAGCCTGTCTATATTCCCTTGCAGGTTTTTTATGTCCTCCTCACTCTCTACTTTCCCTCCCATCTTTGTATCATCTGCAAACTTTGATATGTTACACTCGGTCCCCTCCTCCAAATCGTTAATATAGATTGTAAAGAGTTGGGGACCCAGCACCGACCCCTGCGGAACACCACAGGTTACTGGTTGCCAGTCCGAAAATGAACCATTTATCCCAACTCTCTGCTTCCTGTTCGATAACCAATCCTCCACCCATGCCAGAATATTACCCCCAATCCCGTGATTTTTTATCTTAAGTAATAATCTTTTATGTGGCACCTTGTCGAATGCCTTCTGGAAGTCTAAATACACTATGTCCACTGGTTCCCCTTTATCCACCCTGTACGTTATATCCTCAAAGAACTCAAGCAAATTTGTCAGACATGACTTCCCCTTCATAAAGCCATGCTGACTTTGTCCTATTAAATTATGCTTATCTAAATGTTCCGTTACTGTCTCCTTAATAATAGACTCCAAAATTTTACCCACCACAGATGTTAAGCTAACTGGCCTATAATTTCCAGCCTTCTGCCTACTACCCTTTTTAAATAACGGTGTTACATTAGCAGTTTTCCAATCTGCCGGGACCTCTCCTGAGTCCAGGGAATTTTGGAAAACTATCACCAAAGCATCCACAATCCCGACTGCCACTTCCCTCAAGACCCGAGGATGGAAGCCATCAGGTCCACGGGATTTATCCGCTTTGAGTCCCATTAATTTACTGAGTACCATCTCCTGAGTGATTTTAATCGTATTTAGCTCCTCCCCCCGTAGAGTCCCCTGTTTGTCCAGTGTTGGGATATTCTTAGTGTCCTCTACTGTAAAGACTGAAACAAAATATTTGTTCAGCATTTTTGCCATCTCCATGTTTCCCACCATTAATTTCCCGGTCTCATCCTCTAAGGGACCTACGTTTGCCTTAGCCACCCTTTTTCTTTTTATATAACTATAGAAACTCTTGCTATCTGTTTTTATATTTTTTGCTAATTTCTTTTCATAATCTAACTTCCCTTTCTTAATCAATCCTTTCGTTACTTTTTGCTGTCTTTTGAAGAATTCCCAATCTTCTATCCTCCCACTAAGTTTGGCGACCTTATATGTCCTTGTTTTTAGTCGGATACTATCCTTGATTTCTTTACTTAGCCACGGATGGCTGTCATTTCTTTTACACCCTTTTTTCCTCAGTGGAATATATTTATTTTGAAAGTTGTAAAATAACTCCCTAAATGAACACCACTGCTCATGTACCGTCTTACCCTTTAATCTATTTTCCCAATCCACTTTAATCAATTCCGCTCTCATACCATCATAGTCTCCTTTATTCAAGCTCAGTACGCTTGTTTGAGAATCAACCTTCTCACCCTCTAATTGGATATGGAATTCAACCATGTTGTGGTCGCTCGTTCCAAGGGGATCCTTAACAAGGACATTATTAATTAATCCTGACTCATTACACAGGACCAGGTCCAAGGTTGCCTGCCCCCTTGTAGGATCAGTTACATACTGCTCAAGAAATCCATCCCTGATGCACTCAATGAACTCGTCCTCAAGGCTGCTCTGCCCAATTTGATTTGTCCAGTTAATATGATAGTTAAAATCCCTCATAATTATAGCTGTTCCCTTGTTACATGCCCCGACTATTTCCTGATTAATACTTCTTCCAGCAGAGTTGCAACTATTAGGAGGCCTATATACTACGCCCACTAATGTTTTTTTCCCCTTATTATACCTTATCTCCACCCAAACTGTTTCATTATCTTGATGCTTTGTCCCAGTATAATTTATCTGTATTACAGTGATTCCTTCCTTTATTAACATAGCCACCCCACCTCCCCTTCCTTCCTGCCTGTCCTTCCTGATTGTTAAATACCCTGGCATATTTAATTCCCAGTCGTTGTCACCCTGCAGCCATGTTTCTGTAATGGCCACAAGATCATACCCATATGTAGTTATTTGTGCCGTTAACTCGTCCATTTTGTTACGAATGCTACGTGCATTCAGATAAAGAACTTTCAAATCTGTTTTGTGACGCTTAGTTCCTGCTTTTTCCTTTTTTAACACTTTACCTATTACTCCATACCTTCTGTCCCTTCCTGTTACGCTTTCCTCTCTCTCCCTGCTCAGGTTCCCAACCCCCTGCCACTTTAGTTTAAACCCTCCCCAACAGCACTAGCAAACACTCCTCCTAGGACAGCGGTCCCGGCCCTGCCCAGGTGCAGACCGTCCGGTTTGTACTGGTCCCACCTCCCCCAGAACCGTTTCCAGTGTCCCAGGAATTTGAATCCCTCCCCCTTGCACCATTCCTCTAGCCACGTATTCATTTGAAATATCCTCCTATTTCTACTCTGACTAGCACGTGGCACTGGCAGCAATCCTGAGATTACTACCTTTGAGGTCCTATTTTTTAATTTACCTCCTAACTCCCTATATTCTGCTTTTAGGACCTCATCCCCTTTTTTACCTATATCGTTGGTGCCTATGTGCACCACGACAGCTGGCTGTTCGCCCTCCCCCTCCAAAATATTAGGATAGTTGAATTCCCCCATTATCACTACTCTATGGCTTTTGCACCTCTCTGTAATTTCTCTGCAAATTTGCTCCTCTATCTCCTTCCCACTAACTGATGGCCTATAGAATATACCCAGTAGTGTAATGGCACCTCTTTTGTTTCTTAACTCTAACTAAATAGATTCTGTCCTTGACCCCTCCAGGACATCCTCTCTCTCCAGCACTGCAATATTCTCCTTAATCAATATGGCCACCCCTCCCCCTCCTTTCTTTCCTTCCCTATCTTTCCTGAACACCTTGTATCCAGGAATATTTAGAACCCAATCCTGCCCTTTTTTGAGCCAGGTCTCCGTTATCACCATGGCATCGTATTCCCATGTGTCTATTTGTGCCTGCAGCTCACCAACCTTATTTACCACACTTTGTGCCTTTACACACACGCACTGTAAACCTATCTTAGACTTTCTTGTACTCTCTCTTAGTCTGATCCAATTACTGCCATACTATTTCTTACTCTACTGCTATCTTTCTCTCCCAGTCCTTTCTGCCCCTTGTTTCTCCTTTCCATTGCTACATCCTGATGCCCATCCCCCTGTCGAATTAGTTTAAACCCTCCCCCACAGTACTAGTGAACCTTCCCGCGAGGGCTTTGGTCCCGGCCCTGTTGAGGTGTGACCCGTCCGGCCTGTACAGGTCCCACCTCCCCCTGAACTGGTCCCAATGCCCGAGGAATCTAAAGCCCTCCCTCCTGCACCATCTCTCCAGCTACGCATTCATCTGCTCTATCCTCCTATTTCTATACTCACGAGTGCGTTGGACCGGGAGTAATCCGGAGATTACTACCTTTGAGGTCCTGCTTCTTAATCTCTTTCCTAACTCCTTAAAATCTGCCTGCAGGACCTCATCCCTCTTTCTACCCATGTCATTGGTATCAATAGGGACCACGACCTCTGGCTGTTCACTCTCCCCCTGCAGGATGTTCTGCAGCCGTTCAATGACATCCTTGACCCTGGCATCAGGGAGGCAACATACCATCCTGGAATCACGTCTGCGGCTCCAGAAACACCTGTCTGCTCCCATAACTATAGAATCCGCTGTCACTATTGCTCTCCTGACCTTTCTCCTCCCCACCTCGGTGCAGCTGAGCCACACATGGTGTTCTGTTCTTGGCTCTGGCTGCACTCCCCAGAGGAACCCTCTCCCCCACCAGTGTTCAGATCTGAATACCGGTTAGAGAATGAGATGCCCTCAGGGGACTCCTGCACTACCTGCCTGGTCCTCCTTGTCTGTCTGGTGGTCACCCAGTCCCTCTCTGCCTGCACTCTCTTAAGCTGCGGGGTGACCACCTCCTGGAACGTTCTATCCCCGTAGCTCTCAGCCTCGCGGATACACTGCAGTGACACCAGCTGCTGCTCAAGGTCCGAAACCCGGAGCTCGAGCTCCTCCAGCTGACGACACTTCCTGCACCTGTGATTGTCCAGGACATGGGAAGTGTCCTGGACAATCACAGGTGCAGGAAATGTCATCAGGTGGATGACTTGCCTTTATTAGCCGAGGCATAGAATATAAGAGCAAGGAGGTTATGATGGAGCTGTATAAAACACTGGTTAGGCCACAGCTGGAGTACTGTGTGCAGTTCTGGTCGCCACACTACAGGAAGGATGTGATCGCTTTGGAGAGGGTGCAGAGGAGATTCACCAGGATGTTACCAGGGCTGGAGCGCTTCAGCTATGAAGAGAGACTGGGAAGATTGGGTTTGTTTTCCTTGGAGCAGAGGAGGCTGAGGGGGGACATGATTGAGGTGTACAAAATTATGAGGGGCACAGATAGGATGGATACTAAGGAGCTTTTTCCCTTCGTTGACTCCCCTCCCCCTCTCCGACTCCCCTCCCGCTCTCGGACTCCCCTCCCCCTCTCAGACTCTCCTTTTACCCGGCACTCACCTCTCAGACTCTCCTCCCCCTCTCGGACTCTCCTCCCCCTCTCGGACTCTCCTCCCCCTCTCGGACTCTCCTCCCTCTCTCGGACTCTCCTCCCCCTCTCGGACTCTCCTCCCCCTCTCGGACTCTCCTCCCCCTCTCGGACTCTCCTCCCCCTCTCGGACTCTCCTCCCCCTCTCGGACTCTCCTCCCCCTCTCAGACTCTCCTTTTACACTGTGCTCATCTCTAAGCAAAATTGAAGCCCATGGGATTAAAGGGACAGTGGCAGCATGGATAGGACATTAGCTAAGAGACAGAAAGCAGAGAGTAGTGGTGAACGGTTGTTTTTCAGACTGGAGGGAAGTATACAGTGGTGTTCCCCAGGGGTCAGTATTCGGACCACTGCTCTTTTTGATATATATTAATGACCTGGACTTGGGTATAGAGGGTATAATTTCAAAGTTTGCAGATGACATAAAACTTCGAAACGTAGCAAACAGTGAAGGGGATAGTAACAGACTTCAGGAGGACATGGACAGACTGGTGAAATGGGCAGACACGTGGCAGACGGAATTTAATGCAGAGAAGTGTGAAGTGATGCATTTTGGTAGGAAGAATGAGGAGAGGCAATATAAACTAAATGGAACAATTTTAAATGGAGTGCAGGAACAGAGAGACCTGGGGGTGTATGTACACAAATCTTTGAAGGTGACAGGACAAGTTGAGAAGGCTGTTAAAAAAGCATATGGGATCCTAGGCTTTATTAATAGAGGCACAGAGTACAAAAGCAAGAAAATTATGCTCAACCTTTATAAAACACTGGTTAGGCCTCAGCTGGAGGATTGTGTTCAATTCTGGGCATCACACTTTAGGAAGGATGTCAAGGCCTTAGAGAGGGTGCAGAAGAGATTTACTAGAATGGTACCAGGGATGAGGGACTTCACATGGAGGGACTGGAGAAACTGGGGTTGTTCTCCTGAGAGCAGAGAAGGTTAAGGAGGGAATTAATAGAGGAGTTCAAAATCATGAAGGGTTTTGATAGAAAGAACAATAAGAAATTGTTTCCAGTGGCAGAAGGGTTGGTCACCAGATGACACTGATTTAAGGTAATTGGCAAAAGAACCAGAGGTGAGATGAGGAGAATTTTTTTTTACACAGCGAGCTGTGATGATCTGGAATGCGCTGCCTGAAAGGACGGTGGAAACAGGTTCAATAGTAACTTTCAAAAGGGAAATGGACAAATACTTGAAGGGAAAAAATTTACAGGGCTACGGGGAAAGAGCAGGGGAGTGGGAATAATTGGATAACTCTTTCACAGAGCTGGCACAGGCATGATGGGCCGAATGGCCTCCTCCTGTGTTGTATCATTCTATGATTCTAACTACATTTTACGTTCAAAAAGTAGAAAATCTGAGGAAAAACAATTAAAATTTTCCAAAGAAAATAAAACAGCATAAAGCTCCAAAGTGTTATAGAAGCTGTGCTTTTCATCCAAGATATTTCAGTCCATTCTGCATTGATCCATGTGTTCAAAGGCTTTCTGCAACATGATACTTCACCCTGCATCCTCCCACACCAGTCACCTTCATAGCTCTACCATTCAGCACAACCTTTTCTCAATCCCAAGTTCTTTTGCCGGATCTAACATCTTGCTCAGGCCTGTAGACTTAACTGTTTATAAGTAACTGTCTTTGACTCTCAATTTCCTTGACCAATAATACATTAATTCTTAAGTCAGACAAAATCAGGCCCTAGCATAATTTTTGATATAAAGTTACTCTATAAACATCTCGAGGTTGTTATAAATGATCCCAACTAATTATCTTCAAAGGTCTTGTCGTCCAGTGCAATCACAGCAATGAAAATTAATATTCAAAGTTACTGCACTTGGATGTATGGGGGTTTTGTGGGATCTTTCTGCATGTGAATAACATGGTTTTAGAAGGGGAAGACTCTGCCTACCTCCTGCTTTTTTTTTGAGGAAGTATCATAGTATCATTGCAGGTACAGCATCGGCCCAAAGCGCCTGTACCGGCTCTTTGAAAGCAGAATGATTTGGGGTAATTTTCAACTTCACCGCCTGCATGGTAATCTGGTCGAAATCAATGCGATGAAAATGAGGTGGGTTCTCAGCTGGGTGGGTGAGGCTCTCTGCCAGGTTGGGAAAACTGAAAATGACGCCCAATGGCCGAAACTGGAACAACTGCTGTTGACACAACGTGACTCAACTGTTGTGTGTCCAAAGTAATTACCACTGAGATTGCTAATGATATTTCAATCTGAAGTGATGCAGAATTGTATCTAAATATTAGTGATTGACAAATACATACGGAAGATTAGCCTACTCTCAAAAATATGACCCTAAATGGACTAACGAGATGCAAATTGAAATTTACAAAGAAAAGGGAGCTACTGGGAAGAATATACAAAATTTCAGAGTCATGTCAAAAGGGTGATCAGAGGGGCAAAGAGGGAACTGGAAATAAGCATAGATATTGACATTGAATGCTGTGGATGTCCCATTGGATTGTAAACAAGGTAAGTAACCTTATTAAAGAAAAGGGACAAATCTACGACGACGACAGGTTGGGGCCGATTTTCATGGCCTCCTCCCAGTGGGGACAGGGAGACAAAAATGGCACTGGACCATTTATCTCCCTGCTCCTGCTCCCAGTATGACCGCTGCCATTTGTTGAGGCTTTTACATGGGCGGCCCAGGCATCCAGATGTTTCAGGCGGGAGCCTACTTTCAATATGCTAATCGAGGTCCTATGATGTAAATAGGAACTCCACACAATTTTGATGTGCCAATAGGTGGTGTGTGTGCCATTCTCTCTCCGCCATTGGTGCCGAGCATAGAGTGGTTTAAAGGACCATAGCAGGTCTGCTCAGAACAAAGGGAAGTACAAGTGATTTTTAGTGATTTTTGTGGGATCTTTCTGCATGTGAATAACATGGTTTTAGAAGGGGAAAACTCTGCCTAACTCCTGGGTTTTTTTGAGGAAGTATCATAGTATCATTGTAGGTACAGCATAGGAGAAGGCCATTCGGCCCAAAGTGCCTGTACCAGCTCTTTGAAAGAGCTATCCAATTAGTCCCACTCCACTGCGCTTTTCCCATAGCCCTGTAAATCTTTTCCCTCTATCAAATCTCCCCTTAACCTTCTCTGTTCTAAGGAGAACAACCCCAGCTTCTCCAGTCTATCCACATAACTGAAGTCCCTCATCCCTGGCACCATTCTAGTAAATCTCTTCTGAACTCTCTCTAAGGCCTTGACATCCTTCCTAAAGTGCGGTGCCCAGAATTGAACACATTGGGCTCAATTTTAAAAGAGAAAAACGGGTGGGTTGGGGGCAGGGGGGCATTGAAAATTGCCACCATTTAAGACCCGCCTCCAACCCCCCTATTTCCGGTTTTCACGGGGGTGGGAAGAGGGGCGGGCGACCAACCCACTCCCAGGAGGTGGGTCGAGCTTTAAAACCTTTCAAGGAGGCTGCTCCATTTTTCTGGACTTCCCGATTCCAACCCCGAGGGGCTGGGATTCCCGGGCCTTCTGTTTTACACCTCGTGAGAGGAGGTGAGAAGGCCTGAGACTAACAGGTAGGTGCCTAGAAAGGCACAGCTTGTGGGCCCGGAGGAGCAGGAGTGCTTCCCCCAGGCCCAACAAGCCTATCTGCACCGACCCCCCAATGTTTCCGGGCCCCTGACCAACGATCGCGGAGCCTCGATTCCTGACCCCAATCCTCCCCCTCAAAAATCGTGGACCCCCGTGATGACCCCCCGATCCCGACACCACCCCCTGTGATGACACCCGAACCCCCCCACATGACCCCGTGCCAACCTATGCCCACCCATGCCAAACTGTGCCCACCAATGCCAACCTGTGCCCACCCATGCCAACCTGTGCCCACCCATGCACCCCATCCATGGGGTTGTATTCTCTAAAGTTTAGGTGGTTAAGGGGTGATCTGATTGAAGTTTATAAGATATTAAGGGGAACAGATAGGGTGGATAGAGAGAAACTATTTCCGCTGGTTGGGGATTCCAGGATGAGGGGGCACAGTCGAAAAATTAGAGCCAGACCTTTCAGGAGCGAGATTAGAAAACATTTCTACACACAAAGGGTGGTAGAAGTTTGGAACTCTCTTCCGCAAACGGCAATTGATACTAGCTCAATTGCTAAATTTAAATCTGAGATGGATAGCTTTTTGGCAAACAAAGGTATTAAGGAATATGGGCCAAAGGCAGGTATATGGAGTTAGATCACAGATCAGCCATGATCTTATCAAATGGCGGAGCAGGCACGAGGGGCTGAATGGCCTACTCCTGTTCCTATGTTCCTATGTTACCTGCAGACTTAACTGAAGACGTCCTTTCCCTGGCTGCTCTCCTGTCCGACTTAGACCAGCCTGTCAATCAGCCGATCAGTCGGACAGGAAACTGACAAAAAAAAAATAAAAGACACTAATGCGTTTCCCGTCCTCAGCCTCCTTCCGGGCTCGGTTTTAAAATTGAGCCCTATTCCTCTATTAATAAAGCCCAGGATCCCATATGCTTTTTTAACAGCCTTCTCAACTTTTCCTGCCACCTTCAAAGATTTGTGTACATACACCCTCATGTCTCTCTGTTCCTGCTCCCCCTTTAAAATTGTTCCATTTACTTTATATTGCCTCTCCTCGTTCTTCCCACCAAAATGCATCACTTCACACTTCTCTGCATTAAATTTCATCTGCCATGTGTCTGCCCATTTCACCAGTCTGTCTATGTCCTCCTAAAATCTGTTACTATCCTCCTCATTGTTTACTACATTTCTGAGTTTCATGTCATCTGTAAACTTTGAAATTATACCCTCTACATCCAAGTCCAGGTCATTAATACATATCAAAAAGAGCAGTGGTCCTAATACTGACCCCTGGGGAACACCACTGTATACTTCCCTCCAGTCTGAAAAACAACCGTTCACCACTACTCTCTGCTTTCTGTCCCTTAGCCAATTTTGTATCAACGCAGCCACTGTTCCTTTAATCCCATGGGCTTTAATTTTGCTAACAAGTCTATTTCGTGGTATTTTATCAAATGCCTTTTGAAAGTCCATATACACAACATCAACCCCACTACCCTCATCAATCCTCTCCGTTACTTTATCAAAGAACTCAATCAAGATACTCAAACACGATTTTCCTTTAACAAATCCGTGCTGACTTTCCTTTATTAGCCCAGACTTTTCCAAGTGCCTATTAATTTTGTCCCGGATTATAGGGTGCTAAATTGGGCCATGTAACGCCCGTTGTTTCGGTGCTACTCGGCCTCACGGAGTTCCAAGATGGCGTCTTAGAAGCGCATGCATGCGCCGGACGCCATCTTGGTATAGGTATTAGCGCATGCGCAGAGAGCAAACGCCGGCAGTGTGTAAAGTAGAGTGAAAGTGCGTCCAATCAGAGTGCAACGCTGATTAAAAGTGATAGACACTTTTTTGTAACTTAATGCTCCACTCAACGCACAGTCTTAACCAAGAACACCTGAACCTGTCTTCGAGTGCCTGGAGGACCCCCCACCAGCACTATTTAAAGAGACCATGCAGTGTTGCAGGTTAGTTGCTGGATTATTGCTTCTGGCAGCTGATAGAATAGGAAGTGTTTTTTGAAGCTCCCGATACTTACTGAGAATTGCTCGAGTACATTTGAGAGTGGTTTGGCAGGTACTGCCTTACGGTTGGGAAAGTTACAACACTGTTTGAAGAAGATTCCTGGCAACCATGAGTGGTCTGCTAGGGCTCCCACTGGGCATAGAACACAACTGGGAGCGTGCAGAGAGGCCACGCAGAGCAGGTCAGGCTGTGAGGAGAGGGAGGAGGAGGAAGAGGCGCAGGGCACTGAGCAGGAGACCATATCCCATTAGGACCTTCAGGGACCAATACCCTTAGCTCATCAGTGCATCCGATGGCTGAGGTTCACCAAGGAGGTCGTGACGGAGATCTGTCAACTGCTGCAGCCACAACTGCAGCCTCAGAGCAGGGCGAGGACAGCATTGCCTGTGGCTGTCAAGGTAACCCTGGCACTGAACTTCTACAGCTCTGGATCATTTCAGGCCTGTGCTGGTGATCTGTGCAACATCTCACAGTGTGCAGTGCACTGCTGCATAAGGGAGGTCACAGAGGCACTATACGAGATGCAGAACAGGTTCATCATGTTCCCTCTTGATAGAGACAAGCAGAACGAGTGAGCACAAGGGTTTGCTCACATTGCAGGCTTCCCCATGGTGCAGGGTGTCATTGACTGCACACATAATGCTTTGTGTGCTCCACATATCAACTCAGCCATCTTCATGAACTGAAAGAGCTTCTGCTCCCTCAACATGCAGCTGGTGTGCGACCACATGCAGCGTATCATGGAGATCGATGCCCGCTACCCTGGGAGCAGTCATGACGCCTTCGTTATGCCGCAGTCCAATGTGCCAACTATCTTTCACCCGCCTCAGCAAGTCAAAGGTTGGCTAATGGGTGACAAGGGCTATCCCCTCATGTAGTGGCTCATGACACTGGTGTGGCATGCACACACACGTGCAGAGTGGACCTACAATGGGACGTCATGGAGCACACCATAGGCCTCCTGAAACAACGCTTCTGCTGCCTGTTCTGGAGGAGCCCCGCAGTACTCCACTGAGTGGGTGGGAAGAATCATCGTAGTATGCTGCATGTTGCACAACCTCGCCATTACGAGGGACCAGCCCTTGCCACCAATTATATCTGGCAAGACCCTGAGCCAGAGGAAGAGGAGGAGGAGGCTGAGGAGGAGGAGGAGGAGGAGGCTGAGGAGGAGGAGGAGGAACCGGAGGAGGAAAGAAAGTAAGATGCAACAAGGAACACACGCCTTGTCTGCAAGGGCCCTGCGTGCTCACCTGATCCGTGAGCTACATCAATAATGTGAACGATATCTCCCAACTCACCAACAGTCCTACACTCCCCACCTTTCCTCTCCCACATGACCATCAAATTGCCCTCTATCTGATTACACATTGCTTCCCCCCTTAGCTCATCGCAGAAATAAAAACCACCGCCAAATGCAAATTCAAAGTCACATTTATCAATTAACAAGTTAAATTATGCAAACAAAATGAAACTATTCACCCTTGTACATTCCCTTAGTGCCTGTTGTTCGTGTGCCTTTACCTATCCCAGTGCTCCTACGAGGTGCTTCCCCAATGGCTGGAGCATGGGTGGTGGGAGGCTGCTGGCCTTCAATGGAGGAACATCCAGATGGCCTTGGAGGACGACCTCGAGCAGCTCTGGGCCGGGAGGGCCCGGCTTCAGACTGCACCATCTCAGCATGGGCTGCAGCAGCCTGGCCTGGCTGGCCGATAGGCAACAACAGGGGCACTGGCGGAGTGGCAGGGGTGGGAGCGGGAATGCTGTCATCCTGAGAGAGGACAGCAGGTCCGACTGCCATGGCGCCACTGCCACTCTCCCGGGGCAGCACCTCAGCAATCCGGGTGATCAGCTGGAGAACAGATTGCTGGAGTGCTGTGATGCCCTGGAAGCCCCGTTCCACAGTGGTACCCAGTCCCACGATAGCAGCAGTCTGAGCTTCCAAGGCTGCAGTCTGAGCTTCAACCATGGCTTGCAGACTTTTCATCACATCGGTTTGTGCTGCAATGGAAGCCGTGACATTGGCCATCAGATGCAGCATCATGGTGGGTTCCACAGGTGCACTGATGGAGGTGACCACCCGGTCCATCTGAGAAAGGATGGGCTTCAAACTCTGAGCAAAGCTTGGCAGAACTGTGTCCGCTGTTGTGTACGCCCATCAGCCGTCTTCTGTAGCCTGGCCCATCGAAGTCCTCATCTGACTCCTCTGCAGCAGAATTAGTGAGCGGCCTCACCCTCCGGCGAGCTGGTACCTGTGGTATCTGTTCCCCCCGCCCCGGCCCCTGCGCACTTTGCTCAGTGTCTCTCCACGTGCAGATCCCTCCTCTAACCTAACCTCTAAAGGACGCGCAGTGTCAGTCTCTGAGCTGGTGGATGCGAGTGTCAGATCGAGTGATGGTGTGGCTTCAGTGTCAGTGTCCTCCTCCTCCCCCTCCTCCTCCTCCTCCTCCTCCTCCTCCTCCCCCTCCTCCTCCTCCTCCTCCTCCTCCTCAGACGGTGCCGCCTCCAGGTCTTGGGTATCTGCAATGTCAAAGGGAAACAGATTGAGAAGTGCAGCATTGCTGTGGGTGGGCAGTGTTTGTTGGTGGGTGGGTGATGGGGAGTGTGATGTGTGGAGCAGTGGTCCAGTTGGTTGGATGCGCCACTTCACACTTGCATTCACTCACCTTGACCACTCGTGTCAAATCATTGAACTTTTTTTGGCACTGCTCCCACGTGCGCGGTGCAGTGCTCCTGGCATTCACTTCTTGGGCCATAGCGTCCCACTGCCTGCGAAGCTGGTGTCTGGAGGGTCTCCTGCCTACCTGCGGGTACAGGACGGCCCCTCCTTTCCTCGACTCCCTCTACCAGACCCTCCAGTGCGTCGTCAGAGAAGCGTGGAGCGCACGCTCTTGCTGGTCCAGCAATCCTTCCAGCCTTCCTGCACTCCTCCCAGTAGACTGGGCACCTCCCCTTTAAGAGGTGCAGGCTGCCTGTAACAAGCACTGGCCACTCCCCATGTCGGGCTTCTTGCTTCTCCGCGCTGCTGAGACGCTGCATGGAGGAATCATGTTAACGATCCGGCAGCACGAAGCTCGCGTACTGCCTGCACCGAGAGCACGAGCAAACCGCGATACCCGCACCTGGTTTCGGGGATTAACCAATTTAACCCCCATTGTCTCTAAAAGGTTCCCCACCACCGACATTAGGCTGACTGGCCTATAATTACCGGGTTTATCCCTCTCCCCTCTTTTAGCAGGACTGTAGAGATAATGGCCCAAACCTTGTTGGATAAAGACATCTCGCAGTGTTAGACTTTATCCTGCACCCTTCAGATCAAATATAATTCATGCTATAACTTACTGGAAGTGTGAGCTGATAATGGTGTGTGTGAGCTGATAATGGTGTGTGAGCTGATAATGGTGTGTGAGAGCTGATAATGGTGTGAGAGCTGATAATGGTGTGTGAGCTGATATTGGTGTGTGTGAGCTGATAATGGTGTGTGAGCTGATAATGGTGTGTGAGCTGATAATGGTGTGTGAGAGCTGATAATGGTGTGTGAGCTGATAATGGTGTGTGTGAGCTGATAATGGTGTGTGAGCTGATAATGGTGTGTGAGAGCTGATAATGGTGTGTGAGCTGATAATGGTGTGTGAGCTGATAATGGTGTGAGAGCTGATAATGGTGTGTGAGAGCTGATAATGGTGTGTGAGCTGATAATGGTGTGTGAGCTGATAATGGTGTGTGTGAGCTGATAATGGTGTGTGAGCTGATAATGGTGTGTGAACTGATAATGGTGTGTGAGAGCTGATAATGGTCTGTGAGCTGATAATGGTGTGAGAGCTGATAATGGTGTGTGAGCTGATAATGGTGTGCGAGCTGATAATGGTGTGTGAGCTGATAATGGTGTGCGAGCTGCTAATGGTGTGCGAGCTGATAATGGTGTGTGAGCTGATAATGGTGTGAGAGCTGATAACGGTCTGCGAGCTGATAATGGTGTGAGAGCTGATAATGGTGTGTGAGCTGATAATGGTGTGAGAGCTGATAATGGTGTGTGAGCTGATAATGGTGTGAGAGCTGATAATGGTGTGTGAGCTGATAATGGTGTGAGAGCTGATAATGGTGTGTGAGCTGATAATGGTGTGTGAGCTGATAATGGTGTGAGAGCTGATAATGGTGTGTGAGAGCTGATAATGGTGTGCGAGCTGATAATGGTGTGAGAGCTGATAATGGTGTGGGTGAGCTGATAATGGTGTGTGAGCTGATAATGGTGTGTGTGAGCTGATAACGGTGTGTGAGCTGATAACGGTGTGCGAGCTGATAATGGTGTGTGAGCTGATAATGGTGTGCGAGAGCTGATAATGGTGTGAGAGCTGATAATGGTGTGCGAGCTGATAATGGTGTGCGAGCTGATAATGGTGTGTGAGAGCTGATAATGGTGTGCGAGCTGATAATGGTGTGTGAGCTGATAATGATGTGCGAGCTGATAATGGTGTGCGAGCTGATAACGGTGTGTGTGAGCTGATAATGGTGTGTGAGCTGATAACGGTGTGTGTGAGCTGATAACGGTGTGCGAGCTGATAATGGTGTGAGAGCTGATAATGGTGTGTGAGCTGATAACGGTGTGCGAGCTGATAATGGTGTGTGCAAGCTGATAATGGTGTGCGAGCTGATAATGGTGTGCGAGCTGATAATGGTGTGTGTGATCTGATAATGGTGTGTGCGAGCTGATAACGGTGTGCGAGCTGATAATGGTGTGTGTGAGCTGATAATGGTGTGTGAGCTGATAATGGTGTGTGTGATCTGATAATGGTGTGCGAGCTGATAATGGTGTGTGTGAGCTGATAACGGTGTGCAAGTTGATAATGGTGTGTGAGCTGATAATGGTGTGCGAGCTGATAATGGTGTGTGTGAGCTGATAATGGTGTGTGAGCTGATAATGGTGTGCGAGCTGATAACGGTGTGCGAGCTGATAATGGTGTGTGATCTGATAATGGTGTGTGAGCTGATAACGGTGTGTGAGCTGATAATGGTGTGTGAGCTGATAATGGTGTGTGATCTGATAATGGTGTGTGAGCTGATAACGGTGTGTGAGCTGATAATGGTGTGCGAGGTGATAACGGTGTGTGAGCTGATAATGGTGTGTGAGCTGATAATGGTGTGCGAGCTTATAATGGTGTGAGAGCTGATAATGGTGTGTGAGAGCTGATAACGGTGTGTGAGAGCTGATAATGGTGTGCGAGCTGATAACGGTGTGAGAGCTGATAACGGTGTGTGAGAGCTAATAATGGTGTGAGGCTGATAATGGTGTGTGAGAGCTGATAATGGTGTGAGAGCTGATAATGGTGTGCGAGAGCTGATAATGGTGTGCGAGTTAATAATGGTGTGTGAGCTGATAATGGTGTGTGAGCTGATAATGGTGTGTGAGCTGATAATGGTGTGAGAGCTGATAATGGTGTGTGAGCTGATAACGGTGTGCGAGCTGATAATGGTGTGTGCAAGCTGATAATGGTGTGCGAGCTGATAATGGTGTGCGAGCTGATAATGGTGTGTGTGATCTGATAATGGTGTATGCGAGCTGATAACGGTGTGCGAGCTGATAATGGTGTGTGTGAGCTGATAATGGTGTGTGAGCTGATAATGGTGTGTGTGAGCTGATAATGGTGTGTGTGATCTGATAATGGTGTGCGAGCTGATAATGGTGTGTGTGAGCTGATAACGGTGTGCAAGTTGATAATGGTGTGTGAGCTGATAATGGTGTGCGAGCTGATAATGGTGTGTGTGAGCTGATAATGGTGTGTGAGCTGATAATGGTGTGCGAGCTGATAACGGTGTGCGAGCTGATAATGGTGTGTGTGAGCTGATAATGGTGTGTGAGCTGATAATGGTGTGCGAGCTGATAACGGTGTGCGAGCTGATAATGGTGTGTGATCTGATAATGGTGTGTGAGCTGATAACGGTGTGTGAGCTGATAACGGTGTGTGAGCTGATAATGGTGTGTGAGCTGATAACGGTGTGTGAGCTGATAACGGTGTGCGAGGTGATAACGGTGTGTGAGCTGATAATGGTGTGTGAGCTGATAATGGTGTGCGAGCTTATAATGGTGTGAGAGCTGATAATGGTGTGTGAGAGCTGATAACGGTGTGTGAGAGCTGATAATGGTGTGCGAGCTGATAACGGTGTGAGAGCTGATAACGGTGTGTGAGAGCTAATAATGGTGTGAGGCTGATAATGGTGTGTGAGAGCTGATAATGGTGTGCGAGCTGATAATGGTGTGTGAGAGCTGATAATGGTGTGCGAGAGCTGATAATGGTGTGCGAGCTAATAATGGTGTGTGAGCTGATAATGGTGTGTGAGCTGATAATGGTGTGTGAGCTGATAATGGTGTGTGAGAGCTGATAATGGTGTGCGAGCTGATAATGGTGTGTGAGCTGATAATGGTGTGAGAGCTGATAATGGTGTGCGAGCTGATGATGGTGTGTGAGCTGATAATGGTGTGAGAGCTGATAATGGTGTGTGAGCTGATAATGGTCTGCGAGCTGATAATGGTGTGCGAGCTGATAATGGTGTGTGAGCTGATAATGGTGTGTGTGAGCTGATAACGTTGTGCGAGGTGATAATGGTGTGTGCGAGGTGATAATGGTGTGTGAGCTGATAATGGTGTTTGAGCTGATAATGGTGAGGTGCTAATGGTGTGTGAGCTGATAACGGTGTGCGAGCTGATAATGGTGTGTGAGCTGATAATGGTGTGAAAGCTGATAATGGTGTTCGAGCTGATAATGGTGTGTGAGCTGATAATGGTGTGTGTGAGCTGATAATGGTGTGTGAGAGCTGATAATGGTGTGTGCGAGCTGATAATGGTGTGCGAGCTGATAATGGTGTGCGAGCTGATAACGGTGTGCGAGGTGACAATGGTGTGTGAGCTGATAATGGTGTGCGAGCTGATAATGGTGTGCGAGGTGATAATGGTGTGTGATCTGATAATGGTGTGTGAGCTGATAATGGTGTGTGAGCTGATAATGGTGTGTGAGCTGATAACGGTGTGCGAGGTGATGATGGTGTGCGAGCTGATAATGGTGTGCGAGCTGATAACGGTGTGTGAGCTGATAATGGTGTGTGATCTGATAATGGTGTGTGAGCTGATAACGGTGTGTGAGCTGATAACGGTGTGCGAGGTGATAACGGTGTGTGAGCTGATAATGGTGTGTGAGCTGATAATGGTGTGCGAGCTTATAATGGTGTGAGAGCTGATAATGGTGTGTGAGAGCTGATAACGGTGTGTGAGAGCTGATAATGGTGTGCGAGCTGATAACGGTGTGAGAGCTGATAACGGTGTGTGAGAGCTAATAATGGTGTGAGGCTGATAATGGTGTGTGAGAGCTGATAATGGTGTGCGAGCTGATAATGGTGTGTGAGAGCTGATAATGGTGTGCGAGAGCTGATAATGGTGTGTGAGCTGATAATGGTGTGTGAGCTGATAATGGTGTGTGAGCTGATAATGGTGTGTGAGCTGATAATGGTGTGTGAGCTGATAATGGTGTGTGAGAGCTGATAATGGTGTGCGAGCTGATAATGGTGTGTGAGCTGATAATGGTGTGAGAGCTGATAATGGTGTGCGAGCTGATGATGGTGTGTGAGCTGATAATGGTGTGAGAGCTGATAATGGTGTGTGAGCTGATAATGGTCTGCGAGCTGATAATGGTGTGCGAGCTGATAATGGTGTGTGAGCTGATAATGGTGTGTGTGAGCTGATAACGTTGTGCGAGGTGATAATGGTGTGTGCGAGGTGATAATGGTGTGTGAGCTGATAATGGTGTTTGAGCTGATAATGGTGAGGTGCTAATGGTGTGTGAGCTGATAACGGTGTGCGAGCTGATAATGGTGTGTGAGCTGATAATGGTGTGAAAGCTGATAATGGTGTTCGAGCTGATAATGGTGTGTGAGCTGATAATGGTGTGTGTGAGCTGTTAATGGTGTGTGAGAGCTGATAATGGTGTGTGTGAGCTGATAACGGTGTGCGAGCTGATAATGGTGTGCGAGCTGATAATGGTGTGCGAGCTGATAACGGTGTGCGAGGTGACAATGGTGTGTGAGCTGATAATGGTGTGCGAGCTGATAATGGTGTGCGAGGTGATAATGGTGTGTGATCTGATAATGGTGTGTGAGCTGATAATGGTGTGTGAGCTGATAATGGTGTGTGAGCTGATAACGGTGTGCGAGGTGATGATGGTGTGCGAGCTGATAATGGTGTGCGAGCTGATAATGGTGTGTGAGCTGATAATGGTGTGCGAGCTGATAATGGTGTGCGAGCTGATAATGGTGTGTGAGCTGATAATGGTTTGTGCGAGCTGATAATGGTGTGCGAGCTGATAACGGTGTGCGAGGTGATAAAGGTTTGCGAGCTGATAATGGTGTGCGAGCTGATAATGGTGTGCGAGGTGATAACGGTGTGCGAGCTGATAATGGTGTGTGAGCTGATAATGGTGTGTGAGCTGATAATGGTGTGTGAGCTGATAATGGTTTGTGCGAGCTGATAATGGTGTGCGAGCTGATAATGGTGTGTGAGCTGATAACGGTGTGCGAGCTGATAATGGTGTGTGTGAGCTGATAACGGTGTGCGAGCTGATAATTGTGTGCGAGCTGATAACGGTGTGTGTGAGCTGATAACGGTGTGTGAGCTGATAATGGTGTGTGAGCTGATAATGGTGTGCAAGCTGATAATGGTGTGCGAGCTGATAATGGTGTGTGAGCTGATAACGGTGTGCGAGCTGATAATGGTGTGTCAGCTGATAATGGTGTGCGAGCTGATAATGGTTTGTGAGCTGATAATCGTGTGTGAGCTGATAACGGTGTGCGAGCTGATAATGGTGTGTGAGCTGATAATGGTGTGCGAGCTTATAAAGGTGTGCGAGGTGATAACGGTGTTCAAGGTGATAACGGTGCGAGGTGATAACGGTGTGCGAGCTGATAATGGTGTGCGAGCTGATAACGGTGTGATAGCAGATAACGGTGTGCGAGCTGATAATGGTGTGCGAGCTGATAATGGTGTGTGAGCTGATAATGGTGTGCGAGCTGATAATGGTGTGTGAGCTGATAACGGTGTGCGAGCTGATAATGGTGTGCGAGCTGATAATGGTGTACGAGCTGATAATGGTGTGTGTGAGTTGATAATGGTGTATGAGCTGATAACGGTGTGCGAGGTGATAACGGTTTGCGAGCTGATAATGGTGTGTGCGAGCTGATAATGGTGTGCGAGCTGATAATGGTGTGTGTGAGCTGATAACGGTGTGCGAGGTGATAACGGTTTGCGAGCTGATAATGGTGCGTGCGAGCTGATAATGGTGTGCGAGCTGATAATGGTGTGTGTGAGCTGATAACGGTGTGCGAGCTGATAATGGTGTGTGCGAGCTGATAATGGTGTGCGAGCTGATAATGGTGTGTGATCTGATAATGGTGTGCGAGCTGATAATTGTGTGTGTGAGCTGATAATGGTGTTTGAGAGCTGATAATGGTGTGCGAGCTGATAATGGTGTGTGAGCTGATAATGGTGTGCGAGAGCTGATAATGGTGTGTGAGCTGATAATGGTGTATGAGCTGATAATGGTGTGTGAGAGCTGATAATGGTGTGCGAGCTGATAATGGTGTGCGAGCTGATAATGGTGTGCGAGCTGATAATGGTGTGTGTGAGCTGATAACGGTGTGCGAGGTGATAATGGTGTGTGTGAGCTGATAACGGTGTGCGAGGTGATAATGGTGTGTGAGCTGATAATGGTGTGTGAGCTGATAATGGTGAGCTGATAATGGTGTGTGAGCTGATAACGGTGTGCGAGCTGATAATGGTGTGTGAGCTGATAATGGTGTGAGAGCTGATAATGGTGTGCGAGCTGATGATGGTGTGCGAGCTGATAATGGTGTGCGAGCTGATAACGGTGTGTGAGCTGATAACGGTGTGCAAGCTGATAATGGTGTGCGAGCTGATAATGGTGTGTGAGAGCTGATAACGGTGTGTGAGCTGATAATGGTGTGTCAGCTGATAATGGTGTGTGTGAGCTGATAATGGTGTGCGAGCTGATAACGGTGTGTGAGCTGATAACGGTGTGCGAGCTGATAACGGTGTGCGAGGTGATAATGGTGTGTGTGAGCTGATAATGGTGTGTGAGCTGATAATGGCGTGTGTGAGCTGATAACGGTGTGCGAGGTGATAATGGTGTGTGCGAGCTGATAATGGTGTGCGAGCTGATAATGGTGTGTGAGCTGATAACGGTGTGTGAGCTGATAACGGTGTGCAAGCTGATAATGGTGTGTGAGCTGATAATGGTGTGTGAGCTGATAATGGTGTGCGAGCTGATAACGGTGTGAGAGCTGATAATGGTGTGTGAGAGCTGATAACGGTGTGTGAGAGCTGATAATGGTGTGCGAGCTGATAACGGTGTGAGAGCTGATAACGGTGTGTGAGAGCTAATAATGGTGTGAGAGCTGATAACGGTGTGTGAGAGCTAATAATGGTGTGCGAGCTGATAACGGTGTGAGAGCTGATAACGGTGTGTGAGAGCTAATAATGGTGTGTGAGCTGATAATGGTGTGCGAGCTGATAATTGTGTGTGAGCTGATAATGGTGTGTGAGCTGATAATGGTGTGCGAGCTGATAATTGTGTGTGAGCTGATAATGGTGTGTGAGCTGATAACGGTGTGCGCGCTGATAATGGTGTGTGATCTGATAATGGTGTGCGAGCTGATAATGGTGTGCGAGCTGATAATGGTGTGCGAGCTGATAATGGTGTGTGAGCTGACAATGGTGTGTGTGAGCTGATAACGGTGTGCGAGGTGATAATGGTGTGTGAGCTGATAATGGTGTGTGAGCTGATAATGGTGTGCGAGCTGATAATGGTGTGCGAGCTGATAACGGTGTGCGAGGTGATAATGGTGTGTGAGCTGATAATGGTGTGCGAGCTGATAATGGTGTGTGAGCTGATAACGGTGTGCGAGCTGATAATGGTGTGTGAGCTGATAATGGTGTGCGAGCTTATAAAGGTGTGCGAGGTGATAACGGTGTGTGTGAGCTGATAACGGTGTGCGAGGTGATAATGGTGTGCGAGCTGATAATGGTGTGAGAGCTGATAATGGTGTGTGAGAGCTGATAATGGTGTGTGAGCTGATAATGGTGTGCGAGCTGATAATGGTGTGTGAGCTGATAATGGTGTGAGAGCTGATAATGGTGTGCGAGCTGATGATGGTGTGTGAGCTGATAATGGTGTGAGAGCTGATAATGGTGTGTGAGCTGATAATGGTCTGCGAGCTGATAATGGTGTGCGAGCTGATAATGGTGTGTGAGCTGATAATGGTGTGTGTGAGCTGATAACGTTGTGCGAGGTGATAATGGTGTGTGCGAGGTGATAATGGTGTGTGAGCTGATAATGGTGTTTGAGCTGATAATGGTGAGGTGCTAATGGTGTGTGAGCTGATAACGGTGTGCGAGCTGATAATGGTGTGTGAGCTGATAATGGTGTGAAAGCTGATAATGGTGTTCGAGCTGATAATGGTGTGTGAGCTGATAATGGTGTGTGTGAGCTGATAATGGTGTGTGAGAGCTGATAATGGTGTGTGCGAGCTGATAATGGTGTGCGAGCTGATAATGGTGTGCGAGCTGATAACGGTGTGCGAGGTGACAATGGTGTGTGAGCTGATAATGGTGTGCGAGCTGATAATGGTGTGCGAGGTGATAATGGTGTGTGATCTGATAATGGTGTGTGAGCTGATAATGGTGTGTGAGCTGATAACGGTGTGCGAGGTGATGATGGTGTGCGAGCTGATAATGGTGTGCGAGCTGATAACGGTGTGTGAGCTGATAATGGTGTGTGATCTGATAATGGTGTGTGAGCTGATAACGGTGTGTGAGCTGATAACGGTGTGCGAGGTGATAACGGTGTGTGAGCTGATAATGGTGTGTGAGCTGATAATGGTGTGCGAGCTTATAATGGTGTGAGAGCTGATAATGGTGTGTGAGAGCTGATAACGGTGTGTGAGAGCTGATAATGGTGTGCGAGCTGATAACGGTGTGAGAGCTGATAACGGTGTGTGAGAGCTAATAATGGTGTGAGGCTGATAATGGTGTGTGAGAGCTGATAATGGTGTGCGAGCTGATAATGGTGTGTGAGAGCTGATAATGGTGTGCGAGAGCTGATAATGGTGTGTGAGCTGATAATGGTGTGTGAGCTGATAATGGTGTGTGAGCTGATAATGGTGTGTGAGCTGATAATGGTGTGTGAGAGCTGATAATGGTGTGCGAGCTGATAATGGTGTGTGAGCTGATAATGGTGTGAGAGCTGATAATGGTGTGCGAGCTGATGATGGTGTGTGAGCTGATAATGGTGTGAGAGCTGATAATGGTGTGTGAGCTGATAATGGTCTGCGAGCTGATAATGGTGTGCGAGCTGATAATGGTGTGTGAGCTGATAATGGTGTGTGTGAGCTGATAACGTTGTGCGAGGTGATAATGGTGTGTGCGAGGTGATAATGGTGTGTGAGCTGATAATGGTGTTTGAGCTGATAATGGTGAGGTGCTAATGGTGTGTGAGCTGATAACGGTGTGCGAGCTGATAATGGTGTGTGAGCTGATAATGGTGTGAAAGCTGATAATGGTGTTCGAGCTGATAATGGTGTGTGAGCTGATAATGGTGTGTGTGAGCTGTTAATGGTGTGTGAGAGCTGATAATGGTGTGTGTGAGCTGATAACGGTGTGCGAGCTGATAATGGTGTGCGAGCTGATAATGGTGTGCGAGCTGATAACGGTGTGCGAGGTGACAATGGCGTGTGAGCTGATAATGGTGTGCGAGCTGATAATGGTGTGCGAGGTGATAATGGTGTGTGATCTGATAATGGTGTGTGAGCTGATAATGGTGTGTGAGCTGATAATGGTGTGTGAGCTGATAACGGTGTGCGAGGTGATGATGGTGTGCGAGCTGATAATGGTGTGCGAGCTGATAATGGTGTGTGAGCTGATAATGGTGTGCGAGCTGATAATGGTGTGCGAGCTGATAATGGTGTGTGAGCTGATAATGGTTTGTGCGAGCTGATAATGGTGTGCGAGCTGATAACGGTGTGCGAGGTGATAAAGGTTTGCGAGCTGATAATGGTGTGCGAGCTGATAATGGTGTGCGAGGTGATAACGGTGTGCGAGCTGATAATGGTGTGTGAGCTGATAATGGTGTGTGAGCTGATAATGGTGTGTGAGCTGATAATGGTTTGTGCGAGCTGATAATGGTGTGCGAGCTGATAATGGTGTGTGAGCTGATAACGGTGTGCGAGCTGATAATGGTGTGTGTGAGCTGATAACGGTGTGCGAGCTGATAATTGTGTGCGAGCTGATAACGGTGTGTGTGAGCTGATAACGGTGTGTGAGCTGATAATGGTGTGTGAGCTGATAATGGTGTGCAAGCTGATAATGGTGTGCGAGCTGATAATGGTGTGTGAGCTGATAACGGTGTGCGAGCTGATAATGGTGTGTCAGCTGATAATGGTGTGCGAGCTGATAATGGTTTGTGAGCTGATAATCGTGTGTGAGCTGATAACGGTGTGCGAGCTGATAATGGTGTGTGAGCTGATAATGGTGTGCGAGCTTATAAAGGTGTGCGAGGTGATAACGGTGTTCAAGGTGATAACGGTGCGAGGTGATAACGGTGTGCGAGCTGATAATGGTGTGCGAGCTGATAACGGTGTGATAGCAGATAACGGTGTGCGAGCTGATAATGGTGTGCGAGCTGATAATGGTGTGTGAGCTGATAATGGTGTGCGAGCTGATAATGGTGTGTGAGCTGATAACGGTGTGCGAGCTGATAATGGTGTGCGAGCTGATAATGGTGTACGAGCTGATAATGGTGTGTGTGAGTTGATAATGGTGTATGAGCTGATAACGGTGTGCGAGGTGATAACGGTTTGCGAGCTGATAATGGTGTGTGCGAGCTGATAATGGTGTGCGAGCTGATAATGGTGTGTGTGAGCTGATAACGGTGTGCGAGGTGATAACGGTTTGCGAGCTGATAATGGTGCGTGCGAGCTGATAATGGTGTGCGAGCTGATAATGGTGTGTGTGAGCTGATAACGGTGTGCGAGCTGATAATGGTGTGTGCGAGCTGATAATGGTGTGCGAGCTGATAATGGTGTGTGATCTGATAATGGTGTGCGAGCTGATAATTGTGTGTGTGAGCTGATAATGGTGTTTGAGAGCTGATAATGGTGTGCGAGCTGATAATGGTGTGTGAGCTGATAATGGTGTGCGAGAGCTGATAATGGTGTGTGAGCTGATAATGGTGTATGAGCTGATAATGGTGTGCGAGCTGATAATGGTGTGCGAGCTGATAATGGTGTGCGAGCTGATAATGGTGTGTGTGAGCTGATAACGGTGTGCGAGGTGATAATGGTGTGTGTGAGCTGATAACGGTGTGCGAGGTGATAATGGTGTGTGAGCTGATAATGGTGTGTGAGCTGATAATGGTGAGCTGATAATGGTGTGTGAGCTGATAACGGTGTGCGAGCTGATAATGGTGTGTGAGCTGATAATGGTGTGAGAGCTGATAATGGTGTGCGAGCTGATGATGGTGTGCGAGCTGATAATGGTGTGCGAGCTGATAACGGTGTGTGAGCTGATAACGGTGTGCAAGCTGATAATGGTGTGCGAGCTGATAATGGTGTGTGAGAGCTGATAACGGTGTGTGAGCTGATAATGGTGTGTCAGCTGATAATGGTGTGTGTGAGCTGATAATGGTGTGCGAGCTGATAACGGTGTGTGAGCTGATAACGGTGTGCGAGCTGATAACGGTGTGCGAGGTGATAATGGTGTGTGTGAGCTGATAATGGTGTGTGAGCTGATAATGGCGTGTGTGAGCTGATAACGGTGTGCGAGGTGATAATGGTGTGTGCGAGCTGATAATGGTGTGCGAGCTGATAATGGTGTGTGAGCTGATAACGGTGTGTGAGCTGATAACGGTGTGCAAGCTGATAATGGTGTGTGAGCTGATAATGGTGTGTGAGCTGATAATGGTGTGCGAGCTGATAACGGTGTGAGAGCTGATAATGGTGTGTGAGAGCTGATAACGGTGTGTGAGAGCTGATAATGGTGTGCGAGCTGATAACGGTGTGAGAGCTGATAACGGTGTGTGAGAGCTAATAATGGTGTGAGAGCTGATAACGGTGTGTGAGAGCTAATAATGGTGTGCGAGCTGATAACGGTGTGAGAGCTGATAACGGTGTGTGAGAGCTAATAATGGTGTGTGAGCTGATAATGGTGTGCGAGCTGATAATTGTGTGTGAGCTGATAATGGTGTGTGAGCTGATAATGGTGTGCGAGCTGATAATTGTGTGTGAGCTGATAATGGTGTGTGAGCTGATAACGGTGTGCGCGCTGATAATGGTGTGTGATCTGATAATGGTGTGCGAGCTGATAATGGTGTGCGAGCTGATAATGGTGTGCGAGCTGATAATGGTGTGTGAGCTGACAATGGTGTGTGTGAGCTGATAACGGTGTGCGAGGTGATAATGGTGTGTGAGCTGATAATGGTGTGTGAGCTGATAATGGTGTGCGAGCTGATAATGGTGTGCGAGCTGATAACGGTGTGCGAGGTGATAATGGTGTGTGAGCTGATAATGGTGTGCGAGCTGATAATGGTGTGTGAGCTGATAACGGTGTGCGAGCTGATAATGGTGTGTGAGCTGATAATGGTGTGCGAGCTTATAAAGGTGTGCGAGGTGATAACGGTGTGTGTGAGCTGATAACGGTGTGCGAGGTGATAATGGTGTGCGAGCTGATAATGGTGTGAGAGCTGATAATGGTGTGTGAGAGCTGATAACGGTGTGCGAGCTGATAATGGTGTGTGAGCTGATAATGATGTGCGAGCTGATAATGGTGTGTGAGCTGATAACGGTGTGAGAGCTGATAATGGTGTGTGAGAGCTGATAACGGTGTGCGAGCTGATAATGGTGTGTGAGCTGATAATGATGTGCGAGCTGATAACGGTGTGTGAGCTGATAACGGTGTGAGAGCTGATAATGGTGTGTGAGCTGATAATGGTATGTGAGAGCTGATAACGGTGTGCGAGCTGATAATGGTGTGTGAGCTGATAATGATGTGCGAGCTGATAATGGTGTGTGAGCTGATAATGTTGTGTGATCTGATAATGGTGTGCGAGCTGATAATTCTGTGTGTGAGCTGATAACGGTGTGCGAGCTGATAACGGTGTGCGAGGTGATAACGGTTTGCGAGCTGATAATGGTGTGTGCGAGCTGATAATGGTGTGCGAGCTGATAATGGTGTGTGTGAGCTGATAACGGTGTGCGAGCTGATAATGGTGTGTGCGAGCTGATAATGTTGTGTGATCTGATAATGGTGTGCGAGCTGATAATTGTGTGTGTGAGCTGATAATGGTGTGTGAGAGCTGATAATGGTGTGCGAGCTGATAATGGTGTGTGAGCTGATAATGGTGTGCGAGAGCTGATAATGGTGTGTGAGCTGATAATGGTGTGCGAGCTTATAATGGTGTGTGAGCTGATAACGGTGTGCGAGCTGATAATGGTGTGCGAGCTGATAATGGTGTGCGAGCTGATAATGGTGTGTGTGAGCTGATAATGGTGTGTGAGCTGATAATGGTGTGCGAGCTGATAACGGTGTGCGAGCTGATAACGGTGTGCGAGGTGATAACGGTTTGCGAGCTGATAATGGTGTGTGCGAGCTGATAATGGTGTGCGAGCTGATAATGGTGTGTGTGAGCTGATAACGGTGTGCGAGCTGATAATGGTGTGTGCGAGCTGATAATGGTGTGCGAGCTGATAATGGTGTGTGATCTGATAATGGTGTGCGAGCTGATAATGGTGTGCGAGCTGATAATGGTGTGTGAGCTGATAATGGTGTGTGTGAGCTGATAACGGTGTGCGAGGTGATAATGGTGTGTGTGAGCTGATAACGGTGTGCGAGGTGATAATGGTGTGTGAGCTGATAATGGTGTGTGTGAGCTGATAACGGTGTGCGAGGTGATAATGGTGTGTGTGAGCTGATAACGGTGTGCGAGGTGATAATGGTGTGCGAGCTGATAATGGTGTTCGAGCTGATAATGGTGTGTGAGAGCTGATAACGGTGTGTGAGCTGATAACGGTGTGTGAGCTGATAATGGTGTGTCAGCTGATAATGGTGTGTGTGAGCTGATAATGGTGTGTGAGCTGATAATGGTGTGTGTGAGCTGATAATGGTGTGTGAGCTGATAATGGTGTGTCAGCTGATAATGGTGTGTGTGAGCTGATAATGGTGTGTGAGCTGATAATGGTGTGTCAGCTGATAATGGTGTGTGTGAGCTGATAATGGTGTGCGAGCTGATAATGGTGTGTGAGCTGATAATGGTGTGTGTGAGCTGATAATGGTGTGTGAGCTGATAACGGTGTGCGAGCTGATAACGGTGTGCGAGGTGATAATGGTGTGTGTGAGCTGATAACGGTGTGTGAGCTGATAATGGTGTGTGAGCTGATAAAGGTGTGTGAGCTGATGATGGTGTGCGAGCTGATAAAGGTGTGTGAGCTGATAATGGTGTGTGAGCTGATAACGGTGTGCGAGCTGATATTGGTGTGTGAGCTGATAATGGTGTGTGAGCTGATAATGGTGTGTGAGCTGATAATGGTGTGCGAGCTGATAATGGTGTGTGAGCTGATAATGGTGTGTGAGCTGATAATGGTGTGCGAGCTGATAATGGTGTGTGAGCTGATAACGGTGTGTGAGCTGATAATGGTGTGTGAGTTGATAATGGTGTGTGAGCTGATAATGGTGTGTGAGCTGATAACGGTCTGCGAGCTGATAACGGTGTGCAAGCTGATAATGGTGTGAGAGCTGATAATGGTGTGCGAGCTGATAATGGTGTGTGAGCTGATAATGGTGTGTGAGCTGATAACGGTCTGCGAGCTGATAACGGTGTGCAAGCTGATAATGGTGTGAGAGCTGATAATGGTGTGTGAGCTGATAACGGTGTGTGAGCTGATAATGGTGTGTGAGCTGATAATGGTGTGCGAGCTGATAACGGTGTGTGAGCTGATAATGGTGTGCGAGCTGATAATGGTGCGCGAGCTGATAACGGTGTGAGAGCTGTAAATGGTGTGTGAGAGCTGATAACGGTGTGTGAGAGCTGATAATGGTGTGCGAGCTGATAACGGTGTGAGAGCTGATAACGGTGTGTGAGAGCTAATAATGGTGTGAGGCTGATAATGGTGTGTGAGAGCTGATAATTGTGTGCGAGCTGATAATGGTGTGTGAGAGCTGATAATGGTGTGCGAGAGCTGATAATGGTGTGCGAGCTAATAATGGTGTGTGAGCTGATAATGGTGTGTGTGAGCTGATAATGGTGTGTGAGCTGATAATGGTGTGCGAGCTGATAATGGTGTGCGAGCTGATAATGGTGTGTGAGAGCTGATAATGGTGTGTGAGAGCTGATAATGGTGTGTGAGAGCTGATAATGGTGTGCGAGCTGATAACGTTGTGCGAGGTGATAATGGTGTGTGAGCTGATAATGGTGTGCGAGCTGATAATGGTGTGCGAGGTGATAATGGTGTGTGATCTGATAATGGTGTGTGAGCTGATAACGGTGTGCGCGCTGATAATGGTGTGCGAGCTGATAATGGTGTGTGAGCTGACAATGGTGTGTGTGAGCTGATAATGGTGTGTGAGCTGATAATGGTGTGTGAGCTGATAATGGTGTGTGAGCTGATAACGGTGTGCGAGCTGATAATGGTGTGTGAGCTGATAATGGTGTGCGAGCTTATAAAGGTGTGCGAGGTGATAACGGTGTGCAAGGTGATAAGGGTGTGTGTGAGCTGATAACGGTGTGCGAGGTGATAATGGTGTGCGAGCTGATAATGGTGTGCGAGGTGATAACGGTGTGTGAGCTGATAATGGTGTGCGAGCTTATAAAGGTGTGCGAGGTGATAACGGTGTGCGAGCTGATAACGATGTGCGAGGTGATAACGGTGCGAGGTGATAACGGTGTGTGTGAGCTGATAACGGTGTGCGAGCTGATAATGGTGTGCGAGCTGATAACGGTGTGAGAGCTGATAATGGTGTGTGAGCTGATAATGGTGTGTGAGCTGATAATGGTGTGCGATCTGATAATGGTGTGCGAGCTGATAATGGTATGTGAGCTGATAATGGTGTGCGAGCTGATAACGGTGTGCGAGCTGATAACGGTTTGCGAGCTGATAATGGTGTGTGTGAGCTGATAATGGTGTGCGAGCTGATAATGGTGTGTGTGAGCTGATAACGGTGTGCGAGCTGATAATGGTGTGTGCGAGCTGATAATGGTGTGCGAGCTGATAATGTTGTGTGCGAGCTGATAATGGTGTGCGAGCTGATAATGTTGTGTGATCTGATAATGGTGTGCGAGCTGATAATTGTGTGTGTGAGCTGATAATGGTGTGTGCGAGGTGATAATGGTGTGCGAGCTGATAATGGTGTGCGAGCTGATAATGGTGTGAGAGAGCTGATCGTGGTGTGTGAGCTGATAACGGTGTGCGAGCTGATAATGGTGTGCGAGCTGATAATGGTGTGTGAGAGCTGATAATGGTGTGTGAGCTGATAATGGTGTGTGAGCTGATAATGGTGTGTGTGAGCTGATAATGGTGTGCGAGCTGATAATGGTGTGTGAGCTGATAATGGTGTGTGTGAGCTGATAATGGTGTGTGAGCTGATAACGGTGTGAGAGCTGATAACGGTGTGCGAGCTGATAATGGTGTGCGAGCTGATAATGGTGTGCGAGCTGATAACGGTGTGCGAGGTGACAATGGTGTGTGAGCTGATAATGGTGTGCGAGCTGATAATGGTGTGCGAGGTGATAATGGTGTGTGATCTGATAATGGTGTGTGAGCTGATAACGGTGTGTGAGCTGATAATGGTGTGTGAGCTGATAATGGTGTGTGTGAGCTGATAACAGTGTGCGAGGTGATAACGGTGTGCGAGCTGATAATGGTGTGTGTGAGCTGATAATGGTGTGTGAGCTGATGATGGTGTGCGAGCTGATAATGGTATGTGAGCTGATAATGGTGTGTGTGAGCTGATAATGGTGTGCGACCTGATAACGGTGTGCGAGCTGATAACGGTTTGCGAGCTGATAATGGTGTGTGTGAGCTGATAATGGTGTGCGAGCTGATAATGGTGTGTGTGAGCTGATAACGGTGTGCGAGCTGATAATGGTGTGTGCGAGCTGATAATGGTGTGCGAGCTGATAATGTTGTGTGATCTGATAATGGTGTGCGAGCTGATAATTGTGTGTGTGAGCTGATAATGGTGTGTCAGAGCTGATAATGGTGTGCGAGCTGATAATGGTGTGTGAGCTGATAATGGTGTGCGAGAGCTGATAATGGTGTGTGAGCTGATAATGGTGTGCGAGCTGATAATGGTGTGTGAGCTGATAATGGTGTGTGAGAGCTGATAATGATGTGCGAGCTGATAATGGTGTGTGAGCTGATAATGGTGTGCGAGAGCTGATAATGGTGTGCGAGCTGATAATGGTGTGCGAGCTGATAATGGTGTGTGTGAGCTGATAACGGTGTGCGAGGTGATAATGGTGTGTGTGAGCTGATAATGGTGTGAGAGCTGATAATGGTGTGCGAGCTGATAATGGTGTGCGAGCTGATAATGGTGTGTGAGCTGATCATGGTGTGTGTGAGCTGATAACGGTGTGCGAGGTGATAATGGTGTGTGCGAGGTGATAATGGTGTGCGAGCTGATAATGGTGTGCGAGCTGATAACGGTGTGCGAGCTGATAACGGTGTGCGAGCTGATAATGGTGTGCGAGCTGATAATGGTGTGTGAGCTGATAATGGTGTGTGTGAGCTGATAATGGTGTGCGAGCTGATAATGGTGTGTGAGCTGATAATGGTGTGTGTGAGCTGATAATGGTGTGTGAGCTGATAACGGTGTGCGAGCTGATAACGGTGTGAGAGCTGATAACGGTGTGCGAGCTGATAATGGTGTGCGAGCTGATAACGGTGTGCGAGGTGACAATGGTGTGTGATCTGATAACGGTGTGTGAGCTGATAATGGTGTGTGAGCTGATAATGGTGTGTGTGAGCTGATAATGGTGTGTGAGCTGATAACGGTGTGCGAGCTGATAACGGTGTGAGAGCTGATAACGGTGTGCGAGCTGATAATGGTGTGTGAGAGCTAATAATGGTGTGTGAGCTGATCACGGTGTGCGAGCTGATAATGGTGTGCGAGGTGATGATGGTGTGTGAGCTGATAATGGTGTGCGAGGTGATGATGGTGTGTGAGCTGATAATGGTGTGCGAGCTGATAATGGTGTGCGAGCTGATAACGGTGTGCGAGCTGATAATGGTGTGCGAGGTGATTATGGTGTGCGAGGTGATAATGGTGTGTGAGCTGATAATGGTGTGTGAGCTGATAACGGTGTGTGAGCTGATAACGGTGTGAGATCTGATAATGGTGTGTGAGCTGATAATGGTGTGTGTGAGCTGATAATGGTGTGCGAGCTGATAATGGTGTGTGAGCTGATAATGGTGTGTGAGCTGATAATGGTGTGCGAGGTGATAACGGTGTGTGAGCTGATAATGGTGTGTGAGCTGATAATGGTGTGTGTGAGCTGATAACGGTGTGTGAGCTGATAACGGTGTGTGTGAGCTGATAATGGTGTGCGAGCTGATAATGGTGTGTGAGCTGATAATGGTGTGTGAGCTGATAATGGTGTGCGAGGTGATGATGGTGTGTGAGCTGATAATGGTGTGCGAGCTGATAATGGTGTGTGTGAGCTGATAATGGTGTGTGTGAGCTGATAATGGTGTGTGTGAGCTGATAATGGTGTGCGAGCTGATAATGGTGTGTGAGCTGATAATGGTGTGTGAGCTGATAATGGTGTGCGAGGTGATGATGGTGTGTGAGCTGATAATGGTGTGCGAGCTGATAATGGTGTGTGAGCTGATAATGGTGTGTGAGCTGATAATGGTGTGCGAGGTGATAATGGTGTGTGATCTGATAACGGTGTGCGAGCTGATAATGGTGTGCGAGCTGATAATGGTGTGTGAGCTGATAATGGTGTGTGTGAGCTGATAATGGTGTGTGAGCTGATAATGGTGTGTGTGAGCTGATAATGGTGTGTGAGCTGATAATGGTGTGCGAGGTGATGATGGTGTGTGATCTGATAACGGTGTGCGAGCTGATAATGGTGTGCGAGCTGATAATGGTGTGCGAGGTGATGATGGTGTGTGAGCTGATAATGGTGTGCGAGCTGATAATGGTGTGTGAGCTGATAATGGTGTGCGAGGTGATAATGGTGTGTGATCTGATAACGGTGTGCGAGCTGATAATGGTGTGCGAGCTGATAATGGTGTGTGAGCTGATAATGGTGTGTGTGAGCTGATAATGGTGTGTGAGCTGATAATGGTGTGTGTGAGCTGATAATGGTGTGTGAGCTGATAACGGTGTGTGAGCTGATAATGGTGTGTGTGAGCTGATAATGGTGTGTGAGCTGATAATAGTGTGTGTGAGCTGATAATGGTGTGTGAGCTGATAACGGTGTGTGAGCTGATAATGGTGTGTGAGCTGATAATGGTGTGTGTGAGCTGATAATGGTGTGCGAGCTGATAATGGTGTGTGAGCTGATAATGGTGTGCGAGCTGATAATGGTGTGTGAGCTGATAATGGTGTGTGAGCTGATAATGGTGTGCGAGGTGATGATGGTGTGTGAGCTGATAATGGTGTGCGAGCTGATAATGGTGTGCGAGGTGATGATGGTGTGTGAGCTGATAATGGTGTGCGAGGTGATAATGGTGTGTGAGCTGATAATGGTGTGTGAGCTGATAATGGTGTGCGAGCTGATAATGGTGTGTGAGCTGATAATGGTGTGTGAGCTGATAATGGTGTGTGTGAGCTGATAATGGTGTGTGTGAGCTGATAATGGTGTGTGAGGTGATAACGGTGTGTGAGCTGATAATGGTGTGCGAGCTGATAATGGTGTGTGAGCTGATAATGGTGTGTGATCTGATAATGGTGTGTGAGCTGTTAACGGTGTGCGAGCTGATAATGGTGTGTGAGCTGATAATGGTGTGCGAGCTTATAAAGGTGTGCGAGGTGATAACGGTGTGCGAGGTGATAAGGTTGTGTGCGAGGTGATAATGGTGTCCGAGCTGATAATGGTGTGCGAGCTGATAATGGTGTGCGAGGTGATAATGGTGTGCGAGGTGATAAGGTTGTGTGCGAGGTGATAATGGTGTCCGAGCTGATAATGGTGTGCGAGCTGATAATGGTGTGCGAGCTGGTAATGGTGTGCGAGGTGATAATGGTGTGTGTGAGCTGATAACGGTGTGCGAGGTGATAATGGTGTGTGAGCTGAAAATGGTGTGCGAGCTGATAATGGTGTGTGAGCTGATAACGGTGTGCGAGCTGATAACGGTGTGTGAGCTGATCATGGTGTGCGAGCTGATAATGGTGTGTGAGCTGATAATGGTGTGTGAGCTGATAATGGTGTGCGAGCTGATAACGTTGTGCGAGGTGATAACGGTGTGCGAGCTGATAATGGTGTGTGAGCTGATAACGGTGTGCGAGCTGATAAGGGTGTGTCAGCTGATAATGGTCTGCGAGCTGATAATGGTGTGTGAGCTGATAACGGTGTGCGAGCTGATAATGGTGTGTGAGCTGATAATGGTGTGCGAGCTTATAAAGGTGTGCGAGGTGATAATGGTGTGCGAGCTGATAATGGTGTGCGAGCTGATAATGGTGTGTGTGAGCTGATAATGGTGTGTGAGCTGATAATGGTGTGCGAGCTGATAACGGTGTGCGAGCTGATCACGGTGTGCGAGGTGATAACGGTTTGCGAGCTGATAATGGTGTGTGCGAGCTGATAATGGTGTGCGAGCTGATAATGGTGTGTGTGAGCTTATAACGTTGTGCGAGCTGATAATGGTGTGTGATCTGATAATGGTGTGCGAGCTGATAATTGTGTGTGTGAGCTGATAATGGTGTGTGAGAGCTGATAATGGTGTGTGAGCTGATAATGGTGTGTGCGAGCTGATAATGGTGTGCGAGAGCTGATAATGGTGTGCGAGCTGATAACGATGTGCGAGCTGATAATGGTGTGCGAGCTGATAATGGTGTGCGAGCTGATAAAGGTGTGTGAGCTGATAATGGTGTGTGTGAGCTGATAACGGTGTGCGAGGTGATAATGGTGTTTGTGAGCTGATAACGGTGTGCGAGGTGATAATGGTGTGTGAGCTGATAATGGTGAGCTGATAACGGTGTGTGAGCTGATAATGGTGTGTGAGCTGATAATGGTGTGTGAGCTGATAACGGTGTGCGAGCTGATAATGGTGTGCGAGCTGATAACGGTGTGTGTGAGCTGATAATGGTGTGTGAGCTGATAATGGTGTGTCAGCTGATAATGGTGTGTGTGAGCTGATAATGGTGTGCGAGCTGATAATGGTGTGTGAGCTGATAATGGTGTGTGTGAGCTGATAACGGTGTGTGTGAGCTGATAACGGTGTGTGAGCTGATAATGGTGTGTCAGCTGATAATGGTGTGTGTGAGCTGATAATGGTGTGCGAGCTGATAATGGTGTGTGAGCTGATAATGGTGTGTGTGAGCTGATCATGGTGTGTGTGAGCTGATAATGGTGTGTGAGCTGATAATGGTGTGTGTGAGCTGATAACGGTGTGTGTGAGCTGATAATGGTGTGTGAGAGCTGATAACGGTGTGTGAGCTGATAATGGTGTGTCAGCTGATAATGGTGTGTGTGAGCTGATAATGGTGTGCGATTTGATAATGGTGTGTGAGCTGATAATGGTGTGTGTGAGCTGATAATGGTGTGCGAGCTGATAACGGTGTGTGAGCTGATAATGGTGTGTGTGAGCTGATAACGGTGTGCGAGGTGATAATGGTGTGTGTGAGCTGATAACGGTGTGCGAGCTGATAATGGTCTGTGAGCTGATAATGGTGTGCGAGCTGATAATGGTGTGTGAGCTGATAATGGTGCGCGAGCTTATAAAGGTGTGCGAGGTGATAACGGTGTGCGAGGTGATAAGGTTGTGTGCGAGGTGATAATGGTGTGCGAGCTGATAATGGTGTGCGAGGTGATAACGGTGTGCGAGGTGATAACGGTGTGCGAGGTGATAATGGTGTTCGAGGTGATAACGGTGTGCGAGGTGATAACGGTGTGCGAGCTGATAATGGTGTGCGAGGTGATAACGGTGTGCGAGGTGATAATGGTGTGCGAGGTGATAACGGTGTGCGAGGTGATAATGGTGTGTGTGAGCTGATAATGGTGTGTGAGCTGATAACGGTGTGCGAGCTGATAATGGTGTGTGAGCTGATAATGGTGTGCGAGCTGATAATGGTGTATGTGAGCTGATAATGGTGTGCGAGCTGATAACGGTGTGCGAGCTGATAATGGTGTGTGAGCTGATAATGGTGTGCGAGCTGATAATGGTGTATGTGAGCTGATAATGGTGTGCGAGCTGATAACGGTGTGCGAGCTGATAATGGTGTGTGAGCTGATAATGGTGTGCGAGCTGATAATGGTGTATGTGAGCTGATAATGGTGTGCGAGCTGATAACGGTGTGCGAGCTGATAATGCTGTGTGAGCTGATAACGGTGTGCGAGCTGATAATGGTGTGTGTGAGCTGATAACGGTGTGTGAGCTGATCATGGTGTGCGAGCTGATAACGGTGTGCGAGCTGATAATGGTGTGTGAGCTGATAATGGTGTGCGAGCTGATAATGGTGTGTGTGAGCTGATAATGGTGTGCGAGCTGATAATGGTGTGTGATCTGATAATGGTGTGTGTGAGCTGATAATGGTGTTCAAGTTGATAATGGTGTGTGAGCTGATAATGGTGTGTGCGAGCTGATAATGGTGTGTGAGCTGATAACGGTGTGCGAGCTGATAATGGTGTGTGTGAGCTGATAACGGTGTGTGATCTGATAATGGTGTGTGTGAGCTGATAACGGTGTGCAAGTTGATAATGGTGTGTGAGCTGATAACGGTGTGCGAGCTGATAATTGTGTGTGTGAGCTGATAACGGTGTGCAAGTTGATAATGGTGTGTGAGCTGATAATGGTGTGCGAGCTGATAATGGTGTGTGTGAGCTGATAATGGTGTGTGAGCTGATAATGGTGTGTGAGCTGATAACGGTGTGCGAGGTGATAATGGTGTGCGAGCTGATAACGGTGTGCAAGTTGATAATGGTGTGTGATCTGATAACGGTGTGCGAGCTGATAATTGTGTGTGTGAGCTGATAATGGTGTGTGAGAGCTGATAATGGTGTGTGAGCTGATAATGGTGTGTGAGCTGATAATGGTGTGTGCGAGCTGATAATGGTGTGCGAGAGCTGATAATGGTGTGCGAGCTGATAACGATGTGCGATTTGATAATGGTGTGCGAGCTGATAATGGTGTGCGAGCTGATAAAGGTGTGTGAGCTGATAATGGTGTGTGTGAGCTGATAACGGTGTGCGAGGTGATAATGGTGTTTGTGAGCTGATAACGGTGTGCGAGGTGATAATGGTGTGTGAGCTGATAATGGTGAGCTGATAACGGTGTGTGAGCTGATAATGGTGTGTGAGCTGATAATGGTGTGTGAGCTGATAACGGTGTGCGAGCTGATAATGGTGTGCGAGCTGATAACGGTGTGTGTGAGCTGATAATGGTGTGTGAGCTGATAATGGTGTGTCAGCTGATAATGGTGTGTGTGAGCTGATAATGGTGTGCGAGCTGATAATGGTGTGTGAGCTGATAATGGTGTGTGTGAGCTGATAACGGTGTGTGTGAGCTGATAACGGTGTGTGAGCTGATAATGGTGTGTCAGCTGATAATGGTGTGTGTGAGCTGATAATGGTGTGCGAGCTGATAATGGTGTGTGAGCTGATAATGGTGTGTGTGAGCTGATCATGGTGTGTGTGAGCTGATAATGGTGTGTGAGCTGATAATGGTGTGTGTGAGCTGATAACGGTGTGTGTGAGCTGATAATGGTGTGTGAGAGCTGATAACGGTGTGTGAGCTGATAATGGTGTGTCAGCTGATAATGGTGTGTGTGAGCTGATAATGGTGTGCGATTTGATAATGGTGTGTGAGCTGATAATGGTGTGTGTGAGCTGATAATGGTGTGCGAGCTGATAACGGTGTGTGAGCTGATAATGGTGTGTGTGAGCTGATAACGGTGTGCGAGGTGATAATGGTGTGTGTGAGCTGATAACGGTGTGCGAGCTGATAATGGTCTGTGAGCTGATAATGGTGTGCGAGCTGATAATGGTGTGTGAGCTGATAATGGTGCGCGAGCTTATAAAGGTGTGCGAGGTGATAACGGTGTGCGAGGTGATAAGGTTGTGTGCGAGGTGATAATGGTGTGCGAGCTGATAATGGTGTGCGAGGTGATAACGGTGTGCGAGGTGATAACGGTGTGCGAGGTGATAATGGTGTGCGAGGTGATAACGGTGTGCGAGGTGATAACGGTGTGCGAGCTGATAATGGTGTGCGAGGTGATAACGGTGTGCGAGGTGATAATGGTGTGCGAGGTGATAACGGTGTGCGAGGTGATAATGGTGTGTGTGAGCTGATAATGGTGTGTGAGCTGATAACGGTGTGCGAGCTGATAATGGTGTGTGAGCTGATAATGGTGTGCGAGCTGATAATGGTGTATGTGAGCTGATAATGGTGTGCGAGCTGATAACGGTGTGCGAGCTGATAATGGTGTGTGAGCTGATAATGGTGTGCGAGCTGATAATGGTGTATGTGAGCTGATAATGGTGTGCGAGCTGATAACGGTGTGCGAGCTGATAATGGTGTGTGAGCTGATAATGGTGTGCGAGCTGATAATGGTGTATGTGAGCTGATAATGGTGTGCGAGCTGATAACGGTGTGCGAGCTGATAATGCTGTGTGAGCTGATAACGGTGTGCGAGCTGATAATGGTGTGTGTGAGCTGATAACGGTGTGTGAGCTGATCATGGTGTGCGAGCTGATAACGGTGTGCGAGCTGATAATGGTGTGTGAGCTGATAATGGTGTGCGAGCTGATAATGGTGTGTGTGAGCTGATAATGGTGTGTGCGAGCTGATAATGGTGTGCGAGCTGATAATGGTGTGTGATCTGATAATGGTGTGTGTGAGCTGATAATGGTGTTCAAGTTGATAATGGTGTGTGAGCTGATAATGGTGTGTGCGAGCTGATAATGGTGTGTGAGCTGATAACGGTGTGCGAGCTGATAATGGTGTGTGTGAGCTGATAACGGTGTGTGATCTGATAATGGTGTGTGTGAGCTGATAACGGTGTGCAAGTTGATAATGGTGTGTGAGCTGATAACGGTGTGCGAGCTGATAATTGTGTGTGTGAGCTGATAACGGTGTGCAAGTTGATAATGGTGTGTGAGCTGATAATGGTGTGCGAGCTGATAATGGTGTGTGTGAGCTGATAATGGTGTGTGAGCTGATAATGGTGTGTGAGCTGATAACGGTGTGCGAGGTGATAATGGTGTGCGAGCTGATAACGGTGTGCAAGTTGATAATGGTGTGTGATCTGATAACGGTGTGCGAGCTGATAATTGTGTGTGTGAGCTGATAATGGTGTGCAAGTTGATAATGGTGTGCGAGGTGATAATGGTGTGTGAGCTGATAACGGTGTGCGAGCTGATAATGGTGTGTGAGCTGATAATGGTGTGTGAGCTGATAACGGTGTGCGAGGTGATAATGGTGTGCGAGCTGATAATGGTGTGTGATCTGATAATGGTGTGTGAGCTGATAACGGTGTGTGAGCTGATAATGGTGTGCGAGCTGATAATGGTGTGTGTGAGCTGATAATGGTGTGTGAGCTGATAATGGTGTGTGAGCTGATAATGGTGTGAGAGCTGATAATGGTGTGTGAGCTGATAATGGTGTGCGAGCTAATAATGGTGTGCGAGCTGATAATGGTGTGAGAGCTGATAATGGTGTGTGAGCTAATAATGGTGTGCGAGCTGATAACGGTGTGTGAGCTGATAATGGTGTGTGAGCTGATAATGGTGTGAGAGCTGATAATGGTGTGTGAGCTGATAATGGTGTGTGAGCTGATCATGGTGTGAGAGCTGATAATGGTGTGTGAGCTGATAATGGTGTGCGAGCTAATAATGGTGTGCGAGCTGATAATGGTGTGAGAGCTGATAATGGTGTGTGAGCTGATAATGGTGTGTGAGCTGATAATGGTGTGAGAGCTGATAATGGTGTGCGAGCTGATAATGGTGTGCGAGCTGATAATGGTGTGTGAGCTGATAATGGTGTGTGAGCTGATAATGGTGTGCGAGCTGATAATGGTTTGCGAGCTGATAATGGTGTGTGAGAGCTGATAACGGTGTGCGAGCTGATAATGGTGTGTGAGCTGATAATGGTGTGTGAGCTGATAACGGTGTGTGAGCTGATAACGGTGTGGATAGAGCAATGGGCAAGGGGAGCATCTGGGACCTTAATGAATGACCAAACCAACAATGTATCTCCCTCACCAATGAGATTTCAGGATTGAGAAAGAAATAGAGGGATGATGGAGAAGGAGGGTGAATTAGAGTCAAATCAGGTACAGAAAGGGAAATAGAGAGAGGGAAAGAAAGATTGGATTAAGAGAGAGAGTAAAAAGAACCAGAAAGGAAAAAAAAAATTGAAATTTGAAATTTTTTAAATCTCTGAGAAGAATTTACTGCATGGAAGAATGAGACTAACAGTTTAAATTGTTCCCTCTGGACCGGAGAGATTGATTGGTATTACATTAACAATGATCATGTTGTTAAAAGGTACATGCACTAACTTTCTGCAGCGAGTTTAATGGCCAATTAATGTCCAAATCCAAATCTTACATATAACGGGGAGGCTGAGGGCAAGATGCTGTCTGTGTGAAGCAAATGGTGGAGCAGCGTAAATCGAGCAGCAAGTCCTGGAGATGCACAACTCCTGGCGTATCTCCTCTTCCCCTGAACTTGCTGGACGATTTGCGCATTAACAACCGCGTGTGTCGTGACCTCACCGCCATTTTACCAGGATGATTTGGCCCATTGGATCTCTCCAATTGTGTGCACCCCACCCAATCCAGAATTGCACACTAATCTCCTCAAATTTTATGAAGTTCCTTAATGAACTGGAGTAGTAATATATCTGAGAGATTATTACCTCGCAACCTGTCAAGATTACTTGTGAAATATAATTGATGTGTATAACAATCTATTTTTGATGGCAGTATAAAGGAACAATTTATACAGGTATGTAATTGATACCAATGTAATTTATAACATTCCCATGATTAAGGTTTTGATTTGTACAGCAGCCTTTACTGCACGTAAAGTATTGACAGCTAACATTATCCTCAAATTAGCATTTAAATTTAAAAATGTAGGTAAATAGAAAACATCACGATCTAATTACTGTGTCGAGTCCTGCCGACTTCACCGTCCCTGAAGGATCGACACAGAGTAACTATATGAAACAACAAATACTCTAACAAGGATTTTATTACATACAGAGGAACAATGGGAATCCCGATATCTGGATGAAGATGTTGTTAGGCACTGCAAGATGTACCCTCTGCAACACTCCATACTCTGATGATGTGTGACACACTTTCCATGGGCTCTCCCGATTGACTTGCAGGAAACTCCAGCCATATATACAATCCCTCTACAATTCTCCTCAGGAAACTACAGATCTGAATATCTCAAGCAAATACTGGGGACAGTATCAACTTGTACCTCTGAGCAGTATGGTGGGTCAGGTCAGCTCAGGCATGGCACATTACCTCCGAGTTCAATTCCAGCAGTGTTCCTCTAAGACCGTTCGACCTGGGCTTTATAACGCTCGGTGGATTGGCGGGGAGATGTCATACTTCAGTGCTAATCACCCTTGCTGGTCCAAAGTAGGACTTCAATGAGTTCATGGTATCCAGTGAAACAAATGTCATTGTTCCACTTTATCAGCTCAACAGCTGAGTTTCATATATACACCACCTGCACGTTCCCCTCCAAGTCACACACCATCCCGACTTGGAAATATATCGCCGTTCCTTCATCGTCGCTGGGTCAAAATCCTGGAACTCCCTTCCTAACAGCACTGTGGGAGAACCGTCACCACACGGACTGCTGCGGTTCAAGAAGGCGGCTCACCACCACCTTCTCAAGGGCAATTAGGGATGGGCAATAAATGCCGGCCTCGCCAGTGACGCCCACATCCCGTGAATGAATAATAAAAAAAATTAAGTACAGGAAACAAACATAAACATCAAAAATTATGCCAGGAATTTTCAGTGCAGAACGACAGAACCATAGAAAAGATACAAAACAGAAGGGGGACATTCGGCCCATCGTGTCTACGCTGGCTCGAAGAACAACCAGGTGCCCATTCTAATCCCACGTTCCAGCACCTGGTCTGTAGCCCTGCAGCTTACAGCACTTTAGGTGCAGGTCCAGGTACTTTTTAAAAGAGTTTAGGGTCCCTGCCTCTACCACCAATTCGGGCAGTGAATTCCACACACCCACCACCCTCTGGGTAAAAAAGTTTTTCCTCATGTCCCCTCTAATCCTTCCGCCAATCAGCTTAAATCCATGTCCTCTAGTTCTTGAACTCTCCGCTAGGGGAAACAGGTACTTCCTGTCTGCTCTATCTAGGCCCCTCATAATTTTGTACACCTCAATCAAGTCTCCCCTCAGCCTCCTCTGTTCCAAGGAAAACAACCCCAGCCTATCCAATCTCTCCTCGTAGCTGCAATTTTCAAGCCCTGGCAAAATTCTTGTAAATCTTCTCTGCACTCTCTCCAGAGCAATTACGTCCTTCCTGTAATGTGGTGACCAGAACTGCGCACAATACTCCAGCTGTGGCCTTACCAGTGTTTTATACAGTTCCATCATTACATCCCTGCTTTTGTATTCTATACCTCGGCTAATAACGCAGAGCATTCCATATGCCTTCTTCACAACCTTATCTACCTGTACTGCCACCTTCAGGGACCTGTGCACATGCACTCCAAGGTCTCTCACTTCCTCTACCCCTCTCAATATATTCCCGTTTACTGCATATTCCCTAAGTGCATTACCTCACACTTCTCCGGGTTGAACTCCATTTGCCACTTTTCCGCCCACTCCACCAACCCATTGATATCTTCTTGGAGTCTACAGCTATCCTGTTCACTATCAACTACATGGCCAATTTTTGTGTCGTCTGCAAATTTGCCAATCATGCCCCCTACATTCAAGTCCAAATCATTAATATATACCACAAACAGCAAGGGACCCAACACTGAGCCCTGTGGCACTCCACTGGAAACGGATTTCCATTCGCAAAGACATCCATCAACTTTTACCCTTTGTTTCCTGTTACTGAGCCAATTTCGGATCCAATTCACCACATTTCCCTGTATCCCATGGGCTTTTACCTTTCTGACCAGTCTGCCATGTGGGACTTTGTCAAATGCCTTACTAAAATACATGTAGACAACATCCACTGCACTACCCTCATCAATCCTCCTTGTCACTTCCTCAAAGAATTCAATCAGATTTGTAAGGCATGACCTTCCCTGAACAAATCCATGCTGACTATCCCTGAATAAACCATGCCTTTCCAAGTGACAGTTTATCCTACTGAGGTATTGATTCGAATAGTTTGCCCACTGACCGGTCTATAATTGTTCGGCCTTTCCCTCGTACCCTTTTTAAACAATGGTACTACGTTTGCAGTCTTCCAGTCCTCCGGTACCTCCCCTGTATCTAGTGAGGATTGGAAAATGATCCTCAGATCATCCGCTATTTCCTCCCTGGCTTCCTTCAATAGCCTAGGAAACAATCCATCCGGCCCTGGTGACTTATGAAATTTCAAGGATTCCAGTCCCTCTAGTACTTCCTCTCTCGTTATGTTTACCTTATCCAATATTTCACACCTCTCCTCTTTAACTACTGCGTCCAGATCATCTCTTTCCCTTGTGAATACGGAGATTAAATATTCATTTAAAACCCTACCCACATCCTCTGCTTCTACACACAAGTTACCCTTATCATCCCTGATAGGTCCCACCTTTTCCTTCGCTATCCTCTTGTTCTTAATGTACTGATAAAACATCTTTGGGTTTTCTTTAATCTTACTAGCTAATATTTTTTCATGCCCTCTCTTTGCTTTCCTTATTTCCTTTTTTACGTCATCCCTGTACTTTCTATACTCCTCTAGGCTTTCTGCAGTATTTAGTTTTCTGTGACAGTCATCAGCTTTCTTTTTCAGCTTTATCTTGCCCCGTATACTTCTAGACAACCAGGGGGCTCTAAATTTGGCAGTGCCACCCTTTATCTTTGAGGGGACGTGTCTGCATTGTACCCATAGAATTTCACTTTTTAGTGCCTCCCACTGGCTTGCCACTGATTTCTCCTCAAGTAGTTGTGTCCAGTCCACTTCTGCCAAATCACCTCTTAGTTCTGTAAAATTTGCCTTCCCCCAATTTAAAACGTTTACTCCTGATTTAACTCTATCCTTTTCCATAATAATGCTAAAACTAACTGAATTGTGGTCTCTATCCCCAATATGGTCACCCACTGTCACTTCACCCACTTGCCAATCTTCATTTCCCAGGACTAAATCTAGAATTGTATCCCCTCTTGTTGGGCTTGTCACGTACTAGCTAAAAAAGTTCTCCTGGACACCAATCAAGAATTTTGCGCCCTCTGTGCCCCTCACACTGTTTGAATCCCAGTTGATGTTAGGGTAGTTGAAGTCCCCTACTATTATTGCCCACTTATTTTTGCACTCAGAAATTTGCCCACATATTTGTTCTTCTATCTCCCTTTCACTATTCGGGGGTCTATAGTTCACTCCTAGTAATGTGACTGCCCCTTTTTTTATTTCTTAGCTCAACCCATATGGCCTCGATTGATGATCCATTTAGCAAATCATCCCTTCTCACAACTGGAATTGATTCTTTAACCAATAATGCTACCCCCCCTCCTTTTTTATCACCCACTCTATCCTGCCTGAAACTATATCCGGGGATATTGAGCTGCCAATTATCCCCTTTTTTAAGCCAGGTTTCCGTTATAGCAATGATATCATGCTGCCATGTGTCTATCTCTGCCATGTGTAATCTGCACCAGATTGATTAGCCCAGTGGAAGCCACAAGAACGTTGTTCAATGATGAATTAAAAGGAGCAAAAACACAATGTAAACCAGCAAGTGGATCAGGACAGGGTACAGATCTCCCAAAGTAGCTGCAGTCAGTAGCTTTAGACAATACAAATAGTCGGCAGTAGGAAACAAAGACTGAATAGGACAGAAAAGTCCACTCGTTTTGGCCGGGGTGGGGCAGGTCTGACAAACTATTAATCATGCATTGTTGCTGCACTTTCAAAGATTTTCAACCACTTTGTTCCAGATGTTGAATCTCAAAAGGGGGGATTTTGATTCCCTCTGTCGGGAGGTACTGGAGTTAAAATCAAAGCCCTTTTGCTGTTTTGTGGCTATTTTAAAGCTGGACGTCTGAGAGTCCTTCCTTACTCAAGTGGGAGCTTCATGAAGTCGACCTCCTATCACATTGGACCTTAAAGCCATTTTAATGGCCTCGTGAGCAGACCGATTACCGTGGATGCTCCAGTCAGCAGAAGCTGCCAGACGTCCAGTGGAGGTACCAAACAGTCAGTTCAAAACTTGTTTCTGTGGGGCCCGAGCTCCCACCCTTCCTCACTGCCAGTACCCACCTGAACCCCCTCCCCCTGTTATCCAACTGGTCGACCTCCAGCCCACTTAATGTTGTGCAACTGGAACAAGAAAGCTGCCTCTGGATGCCCGTTTTGGGTGGGCAAATTGCTGGCTGCATTTAAAAAAGTCCCAACCATTAAAATGGACCAGATCTACTGCACCTCCCGGACAGTCTGCCCACTGTTCCGCCAATTGACGCCTGAGAATTAAAATTCCCCTTAAATATAATGGAATCATGGAATCATAGAATCATTGAAAGTTACGGTACAAAGAAGGCCATTTGGCCCATTGTGTCTCTGCCGGCCGATAAAGAGCTATCCAGCTTAATCCCACTTTCCAGCACTTGGTCCGTAGCCCTGTAGGTTACGGCACTTCAGGTGCACATCCAAGTACTTTTTAGTTGAGTTGAGGGTTTCTGCCTCTACCACCCTCTCAGGCAGTGAGTTCCAGACCCCCACGTACTCAAGCTGTGGCCTAACCAGTGTTTTATACAGTTCTAGCATAACCTCCCTGCTCTTATATTCTATGCCTCGGCTAATAAAGGAAAGTATCCCGTATGCCTTTTTAACACCTTATCTACCTGTCCTGCTACCTTCAGGGATCTGTGGACATGCACTCCAAGGTCCCTCACTTCCTCTACACCTCTCAGTATCCTCCCATTTATTGTGTACTCCCTTGCCTTGTTTGCCCTACCCCAGTGCATTAACTCACACTTCTCTGGATTGAATTCCATTTGCCACTTTTCTGCCCACCTGACCAGTCCATTGATATCTTCCTGCAGTCTACAGCTTTCCTCCTCACTATCAACCACACGGCCAATTTTTGTATCATCTGCAAACTTCTTGATCAAGCCCCCCACATTCAAGTCCAAATCATTAATATATACCACAAAAAGCAAGGGACCTAGCACTGAGCCTTGCAGGACCCCACTGGAGGTTGAGTAATCACTTGAGTTTATCGATAGTAATCCTGCTGTGTGCCACAACATGAACAGAACAGTTTTAAATTAATTTCCCTGATGCCTGGATCAATGTGAAATGGAGCTGCCACCAGATACCAGAGATTTATTGTTAAAATTGACAGTTTCCCTTGAAAGTTAAATGAAATTCTTTGTGTATTTCAGCACTATCAGTGAGAAGAAGGTCTGATTTAGATGCGGGTGGTGTTGTTCGTTAGACGTACACTTACCCGTAAACTTTCTGTCGAGTTTTGCATGACAAGTTGCTGTCAGTCAAACATCCAAACACCCAGCGCTCTCTGCAGGGCATCTCGGACCAATGTGAACCCAAGCAACTGGGTATCTCCTTAACCAATCAGATGGAAGCATCGTTAACAAGCCAAGCAAAGTCTGAACCAGAAAGTGTCAGTTAGAATAGTGAATTCAATGTCAAATCAGGTAGAGAGGGAAAGAAAGATTGGATTAAGAGAGAGAGATAAAAGAGATGCTTTTAATGGGAATCTAGATAAGCACATGAGTGAGAAAGGAATAGAGATAAAAGAGACAGAAAGAAAAAGTAAAAAAAAAGTTTTTTATTTAAATTGTTTTTAAAATCTCCAACAATAATTAAAAGCTGAAGGGATGAGACTTCACAATTGTAAAAGTTAATTTTCAGTGCCAGAGAGGTTGTTTGGCAATAATTAAGATTAACCATGCTGCTAAAAGGGGACTTAAACTGGAATGGACAAAGACTAACTTATTGAGGCGAGTTTAGTTGTATCTGCAACGTCAGAACTTCACGCTGTTCAATACATTTCAATGGGGAGCCAGTCAGTGAGGTGCTGTTTTTATGCAGTTTATGGAGGAGAGGCCCATCTCGGACAGCAACTTCCCGATTTTCCCTTTTAACTGCCGGAAATTGCAGTCTGATTTGTGCACGAATAACAGGGTTCACCATTATTTTCACAACTTATTCCAGCACAATATGACAGTAAATCAATAACCTGTGATCACAATTCACCTCCCCTGTATTAATAGTTCCCCATTCACCTGCCCCTGTATTAATAGGTACACATTCACCTGCCCCTGTATTAATAGTTCCCCATTCACCTGCCCCTGTATTAATAGGTACACATTCACCTGCCCCTGTATTAATAGTTCCCCATTCACCTGCCCCTGTATTAATAGGTACACATTCACCTGCCCCTGTATTAATAGGTACACATTCACCTGCCCCTGTATTAATAGGTACACATTCACCTGCCCCTGTATTAATAGGTACACATTCACCTGCCCCTGTATTAATAGGTACACATTCACCTGCCCCTGTATTAATAGGTACACATTCACCTGCCCCTGTATTAATAGGTACACATTCACCTGCCCCTGTATTAAAAGGTACACATTCACCTGCCCCTGTATTAATAGGTACACATTCACCTGCCCCTGTATTAATAGGTACACATTCACCTGCCCCTGTATTAATAGGTACACATTCACCTGCCCCTGTATTAATAGGTACACATTCACCTGCCCCTGTATTAATAGGTACACATGCGACTGGTTAAAGTTGCAGCTTAATAAGGTTGGATACGGTTCCTTCCGGTGACAGAAAACATTTTGTCACAGGAGAAGCAAGTTATTCCTCTCAGTGAATGAATGTGAATTAATGCAATAATAAAGATGGTGAAGTGGCTGGAAGAAACAAAGAAATATCTCCACAGAGGAGATTGAGCTCCTAATTGGGTAATATGTATAAGATCATCTTTCAGTGACAATAGAGCCTCAGATGCTTCAATATGGATCAGTTTGATTCAATTATAGCGCTTTCACTGCTGAATTAAAATATTGTTGGATTAAACCCAACTTATATGAGCACAAACTCTGGGCTAACACTTCAGTGCAGTGCTGAGGCAGTGCCCCGTTTTTGGAGGTGCCGTCTCAGGGAAAATCTGCTTGGTCAGGCGGATATAAAGGACCCTCATGCCCTATGCAAAGAAGAGCAGGGCGTTCTCCTGATTCCTTGGCCAACATTCCTCCGTCCAACATTTGAAAAAATATTCAGTTATTTACTGTTTGCGGGATCTTGCTATGTGTAAATCGGCTAAAACGTTTACCCACATAAAAACAGTGAGTGAAGACCTCGGTGTACTGGATCCCCACCCACTTTTTAAATTGGGTTTACCCAGTCTATGGGTGTACATTGGATGGCCCTGATTTCAATCTCCAGAAGACAATGCCTAGGTTGTGTATTTTGAAGAGAAAAATGTAAGATGTCACCAGGTTGTAAATAGGAGAGAATGGGGTGAAATTGGTTTTCACCAGCACCGGGAAACATATTTAGAGTGAATTAGCAACCAAATAGAAAAGGAAACCAGGCCCCAGGTAAAACAGGCTACTGGCAAAGACCAATTTCACCTCTTATGTTGCAATCAGCACAGAATAATATTAAACCAAGGTCATGTCTCCAGGATGTTGTCTAGGTAGCCGGACTCTTACATTAATTTATATTGAAAAAGCACTAAATGCACAATTCTCAATGAACTTCTAATTTTCAAAACCATTCTCCCATGTTACAGTTAACTCTTTAGTACTACATGATAGGGTTAACATTGCTCTCACAACAGTTGCAATAGCATCAGTTAGCTCTTGTTTGAGTAATCGGCCAACAATTATCCTTTTGTCTACATTCCCCTTTTTTTTGCCAAGAAATGCCTGTAATATCTTGTGGATAAGACACACCCTTTTTGCAAGAATGTCCTTATCATTACTTTCGCACAATAGTAAACTTGTATATCCACTAAATCTACAAAAGCTGCAAATTAAACCTACATCCTGTAGTGAGGACGTTACCATACGTTTACTTACAAAGCACAAATGTCCTTGCCTTTTAAACACACGCAATCTAATGACAAATTAGAGGGAAACATTTTGAATGTGCAATTTATTTTTGAGACACTCCTTGCTGCAGTTTCACTTCCCTAAGTTAGTTTCATGCATGGATCATACCTAAAATTTACAACCACTACAAGGTACAACTCTGAAAAAATAGTTTGTCTTTAAAAAAAAAGCTGAATGCATATTGCAGAGCCGAGAAGGTTCTCAGCAAGCTAAATTTACTTGGGTGAATGGGGTCAGTTTAAAGCTTTTCTTGTTCAGCAACCCTCCACTTTCCTTTCCCTCATCACCTGTGATTTACGGATAACAGGTCAAGTTACGTTTCATAGCATTTACGCCCTTAGATCTTTTTAAATAATAAAAAAAGGCTTTTCCTTTTTATCAAATCACACTGAGATTTCTGATTACCGTCTACCTTCTTGTCACAGACAGTGGGGGTGCTTTCTACAGATGGGAACCTTCACGTGAACAAAAGTACATCTTCACTGGCCCCACCGCCTCCCTGTTGAAAGCAACTGCCACAAAATCCAAAGGTCAGCAGTGCACAAAATCAGATAATCAAGGATAGTTTATACTTTTTTTTAGAAAAGAAATGTGCGATGAATAGTTTTATTTATCCATTGCTCTCCAGTTGCTTCAGTGAAAGAAAGGCAGAGGTCTCCAGCAGGTCCGAAGGTCGATTGGTTTCAATGCCACTTGAAAAAGTATCACCCACACAAAAAATTCCCAAAGAGAAAGTCTTTATATTAACCATGTCGAACCATGGACTTGGATAGAAAAAAGTGGCTAATATTCCTGTTATACTATACATTTTGTATCACCATGAATGGTTTTGGCTCTACATTGACACAAAATGTGTACTATAGACCCTGTGTGAAGTGACTTGAACTGAATTTAAGCAAGTGGTGTGAAAGCACACCAAATTAGCTTCACACCAGCTATCGTATCAACTGTTGTGGTGAGCGGAGATGAGAATTCTGGTCTCTGAGTACCGATTACCATCCAGTGGGGTACTCGCATCCGATGGGAGTAGAATGCCGACCCCCCCTATCACATCGAGGCAGTTATCCTGGGAGGGAGTTGTGAATCTGCCATCTGAAGGTTTTTTATATGACAGTAGGTTCCTTGCTGTATCTTTAATTGGGTCTAGCTTCCCCGCCAAGCTGCCACAAAACCTAAAAAAACGCACAGCTGGTGGCTGCAAGACTGAAAAGCTGACTTTAAACTGACCCTTGCACCACACGTAAGCCGAATATAAACCCAGAATTGGAGACCCATGGCCATCTCGCTGTCCATCAAACAGGACCACAACCAATCAATGGCTCTGACCCACTCTCAACGGTCTCTCAGATACAACTGTCAATTAAAGTCACCACCTCAGGCCTTGCCCAATTCGATGATCTGTGTCAAGGTGGCTTCAAAATATCACAACAGACATGCTGACCCGGGGAATATGATCCGAACCCCTTCAAAAGTCTGCTGATGTTCTACACCTGATACATTAGGAGTTGTAAAACCCTTCTCTGGGTCTGGGCACTACCATATATGGAGATAATCTCCACGACTCATCCTCCTCCTCCTCCAACATGTAATACTTGCTGATGCACTCAGGCTGCTGACACTCCACCCCTCCCCTGAATCTCCCCTCACTCTCCTCCTCTCCCCTGAATCTCCCCTCACTCTCCTACTCTCCCCTCAATCTCCCCTCACTCTCCTACTCTCCCCCTGAATCTCCCCTCACTCTCCTACTCTCCCCCTGAATCTCCCCTCACTCTCCTACTCTCCGCCTGAATCTCCCCTCACTCTCCTACTCTCCCCCTGAATCTCCCCTCACTCTCCTACTCTCCCCTCAATCTCCCCTCACTCTCCGACTCTCCCCCTGAATCTCCCCTCACTCTCCTACTCTCCCCCTGAATCTCCCCTCACTCTCCTACACTCCACTCAATCTCCCCTCGCTCTCCTACTCTCCCCCTGAATCTCCCCTCGCTCTCCTACTCTCCCCCTGAATCTCCCCTCACTCTCCTACACTCCACTCAATCTCCCCTCACTCTCCTACTCTCCCCCTGAATCTCCCCTCACTCTCCTACACTCCACTCAATCTCCCCTCACTCTCCTACTCTCCCCCTGAATCTCCCCTCACTCTCCTACACTCCACTCAATCTCCCCTCACTCTCCTACTCTCCCCCTGAATCTCCCCTCGCTCTCCTACTCTCCCCTGAATCTCCCCTCGCTCTCCTACTCTCCCCCTCAATCTCCCCTCACTCTCCTACTCTCCCCTGAATCTCCCCTCACTCTCCTACTCTCCCCCTGAATCTCCCCTCACTCTCCTACACTCCACTCAATCTCCCCTCACTCTCCTACTCTCCCCCTGAATCTCCCCTCGCTCTCCTACTCTCCCCTGAATCTCCCCTCGCTCTCCTACTCTCCCCCTCAATCTCCCCTCGCTCTCCTACTCTCCCCCTGAATCTCCCCTCGCTCTCCTACTCTCCCCTGAATCTCCCCTCACTCTCCTACTCTCCCCCTGAATCTCCCCTCACTCTCCTACTCTCCCCCTGAATCTCCCCTCACTCTCCTACTCTCCCCCTGAATCTCCCCTCACTCTCCTACTCTCCCCTGAATCTCCCCTCGCTCTCCAACTCTCCCCCTCAATCTCCCCTCACACTCCTACTCTCCCCTGAATCTCCCCTCACTCTCCTACTCTCCCCTTCAATCTCCCCTCACTCTCCTACTCTCCCCCTGAATCTCCCCTCACTCTCCTACTCTCCCCCTGAATCTCCCCTCACTCTCCTACTCTCCCTCTGAATCTCCCCTCACTCTCCTACTCTCCCCCTGAATCTCCCCTCACTCTCCTACTCTCCCCTGAATCTCCCCTCACTCTCCTACTCTCCCCCTGAATCTCCCCTCACTCTCCGACTCTCCCCCTGAATCTCCCCTCACTCTCCTACTCTCCCCCTGAATCTCCCCTCACTCTCCTACTCTCCCCTGAATCTCCCATCACTCTCCTGCTCTCCCCCTGAATCTCCCCTCGCTCTCCTACTCTCCACCTGAATCTCCCCTCACTCTCCTACACTCGCCTGAATCTCCCCTCACTCTCCTACTCTCCCCCTGAATCTCCCCTCACTCTCCTACTCTCCCCCTGAATCTCCCCTCACTCTCCTACTCTCCCCCTGAATCTCCCCTCACTCTCCTACACTCCCCTGAATCTCCCCTCACTCTCCTACTCTCCCCTGAATCTCTCCTCACTCTCCTACTCTCCCCCTGAATCTCCCCTCACTCTCCTACTCTCCCCCTGAATCTCCCCTCACTCTCCTACTCTCCCCCTGAATCTCTCCTCACTCTCCTACTCTCCCCCTGAATCTCCCCTCACTCTCCTACTCTCCCCCTGAATCTCCCCTCACTCTCCTGCTCTCCCCCTGAATCTCCCCTCACTCTCCTACTCTCCCCTGAATCTCCCCTCACTCTCCTACTCTCCCAATGAATCTCCCCTCACTCTCCTACTCTCCCCCTCAATCTCCCCTCGCTCTCCTACTCTCCCCCTGAATCTCCCCTCGCTCTCCTACTCTCCCCCTGAATCTCCCCTCACTCTCCTACTCTCCCCCTGAATCTCCCCTCACTCTCCTACACTCCACTCAATCTCCCCTCACTCTCCTACTCTCCCCCTGAATCTCCCCTCGCTCTCCTACTCTCCCCCTGAATCTCCCCTCACTCTCCTACTCTCCCCCTGAATCTCCCCTCGCTCTCCTACTCTCCCCTGAATCTCCCCTCGCTCTCCTACTCTCCCCCTCAATCTCCCCTCACACTCCTACTCTCCCCTGAATCTCCCCTCACTCTCCTACTCTCCCCCTGAATCTCCCCTCACTCTCCTACTCTCCCCCTGAATCTCCCCTCACTCTCCTACTCTCCCCTGAATCTCCCCTCGCTCTCCAACTCTCCCCCTCAATCTCCCCTCACACTCCTACTCTCCCCTGAATCTCCCCTCACTCTCCTACTCTCCCCCTGAATCTCCCCTCACTCTCCTACTCTCCCCCTGAATCTCCCCTCACTCTCCTACTCTCCCCCTGAATCTCCCCTCACTCTCCTACTCTCCCCCTGAATCTCCCCTCACTCTCCTACTCTCCCTCTGAATCTCCCCTCACTCTCCTACTCTCCCCCTGAATCTCCCCTCACTCTCCTACTCTCCCCTGAATCTCCCCTCACTCTCCTACTCTCCCCCTGAATCTCCCCTCACTCTCCTACTCTCCCCCTGAATCTCCCCTCACTCTCCTACTCTCCCCCTGAATCTCCCCTCACTCTCCTACTCTCCCCTGAATCTCCCATCACTCTCCTACACTCCCCTGAATCTCCCCTCACTCTCCTACTCTCCCCCTGAATCTCCCCTCACTCTCCTACTCTCCCCCTGAATCTCCCCTCACTCTCCTACTCTCCCCCTGAATCTCCCCTCACTCTCCTACACTCCCCTGAATCTCCCCTCACTCTCCTGCTCTCCCCCTGAATCTCCCCTCACTCTCCTACACTCCCCTGAATCTCCCCTCACTCTCCTACTCTCCCCTGAATCTCTCCTCACTCTCCTACTCTCCCCCTGAATCTCCCCTCGCTCTCCTACTCTCCCCCTGAATCTCCCCTCACTCTCCTACACTCCCCTGAATCTCCCCTCACTCTCCTACTCTCCCCCTGAATCTCCCCTCACTCTCCTACTCTCCCCCTGAATCTCCCCTCACTCTCCTACACTCCCCTGAATCTCCCCTCACTCTCCTACTCTCCCCCTGAATCTCCCCTCACTCTCCTACACTCCCCTGAATCTCCCCTCACTCTCCTACTCTCCCCTGAATCTCTCCTCACTCTCCTACTCTCCCCCTGAATCTCCCCTCACTCTCCTACTCTCCCCCTGAATCTCTCCTCACTCTCCTACTCTCCCCCTGAATCTCCCCTCACTCTCCTGCTCTCCCCCTGAATCTCCCCTCACTCTCCTACTAAGAACATAAGAACATAAGAACATAAGAAATTGGAGCAGGAGTAGGCCAATCGGCCCCTCGAGCCTGCTCCGCCATTCAATAAGATCATGGCTGATCTGATCCCAACCACAAATCTAAAGAACACAAGAAGTCGGAGCAGGACCCGGCCACATAGCCCCTGGGCCCTCTCCGCCACCCACAGGGCATTGACCGATCCGAACTCAGCTTCATGTCCAATTTCCTGCCCGCTCCCCATAACCCCTAATTCCCTTTACTTCTAGGAAACTGTCTATTTCTGTTTTAAATTTATCTAATGATGTTGCTTCCACAGCTTCCTGGGGCAGCAAATTCCACAGACCGACCACCCTCTGAGTGAAGAAGTTTCTCCTCATCTCAGTTTTGAAAGAGCAGCCCCTTATTCTAAGATTATGCCCCCTAGTTCTAGTTTCACCCATCTTTGGGAACATCCTTACTGCATCCACCCGATCAAGACCCTTCACAATCTTATATGTTTCAATCTTATACTCTCCCCCTGAATCTCCCCTCACTCTCCTGCTCTCCCCCTGAATCTCCCCTCACTCTCCTACTCTCCCCTGAATCTCCCCTCACTCTCCTACTCTCCCAATGAATCTCCCCTCACTCTCCTACTCTCCCCCTCAATCTCCCCTCGCTCTCCTACTCTCCCCCTGAATCTCCCCTCGCTCTCCTACTCTCCCCCTGAATCTCCCCTCACTCTCCTACTCTCCCCCTGAATCTCCCCTCACTCTCCTCCTCTCCCCCTGAATCTCCCCTCACTCTCCTACTCTCCCCCTGAATCTCCCCTCGCTCTCCAACTCGCCCCCTGAATCTCCCCTCACTCTCCTACTCTCCCCCTGAATCTCCCCTCACTCTCCTACTCTCCCCCTCAATCTCCCCTCACTCTCCTACTCTCCCCCTGAATCTCCCCTCACTCTCCTACTCTCCCCCTGAATCTCCCCTCGCTCTCCTACTCTCCCCCTCAATCTCCCCTCACTCTCCTACTCTCCCCGGAATCTCCCCTCGCTCTCCTACTCTCCCCCTGAATCTCCCCTCACTCTCCTACTCTCCCCCTCAATCTCCCCTCACTCTCCTACTCTCCCCTGAATCTCCCCTCACTCTCCTACTCTCCCCTTCAATCTCCCCTCACTCTCCTACTCTCCCCTTCAATCTCCCCTCACTCTCCTACTCTCCCCTTCAATCTCCCCTCACTCTCCTACTCGCCCCTTCAATCTCCCCTCACTCTCCTACTCTCGCCCTGAATCTCCCCTCACTCTCCTACTCTCCCCCTGAATCTCCCCTCACTCTCCTACTCTCCCCCTCAATCTCCCCTCACTCTCCAACTCTCCCCTGAATCTCGCCTCACTCTCCTACTCTCCCCTCAATCTCCCCTCACTCTCCCACTCTCCCCTGAATCTCCCCTCACTCTCCTACTCTCCCCCTGAATCTCCCCTCACTCTCCTACTCTCCCCTGAATCTCCCCTCACTCTCCTACTCTCCCCTGAATCTCCCCTCACTCTCCTACTCTCCCCCTCAATCTCCCCTCACACTCGTACTCTCCCCCTCAATCTCCCCTCACTCTCCTACTCTCCCCCTGAATCTCCCCTCACTCTCCTACTCTCCCCTGAATCTCCCCTCACTCTCCTACTCTCCCCCTGAATCTCCCCTCACTCTCCTACTCTCCCCTGAATCTCCCCTCACTCTCCTACTCTCCCCCTGAATCTCCCCTCACTCTCCTACTCTCCCCCTGAATCTCCCCTCACTCTCCTACTCTCCCCCTGAATCTCCCCTCACTCTCCTACTCTCCCCTGAATCTCCCCTCACTCTCCTGCTCTCCCCCTGAATCTCCCCTCACTCTCCTACTCTCCACCTGAATCTCCCCTCACTCTCCTACTCTCCCCTGAATCTCCCCTCACTCTCCTACTCTCCCCCTGAATCTCCCCTCACTCTCCTACTCTCCCCTGAATCTCCCCTCACTCTCCTGCTCTCCCCCTGAATCTCCCCTCGCTCTCCTACTCTCCCCCTGAATCTCCCCTCACTCTCCTACTCTCCCCCTCAATCTCCCCTCACTCTCCTACTCTCCCCTGAATCTCCCCTCACTCTCCTACTCTCCCCCTGAATCTCCCCTCACTCTCCTACTCTCCCCTGAATCTCCCCTCACTTTCCTGCTCTCCCCCTGAATCTCCCCTCACTCTCCGACTCTCCCCCTGAATCTCCCCTCACTCTCCTACTCTCCCCCTGAATCTCCCCTCACTCTCCTGCTCTCCCCCTGAATCTCCCCTCACACTCCTACTCTCCCCCTGAATCTCCCCTCACTCTCCTACACTCCCCTGAATCTCCCCTCACTCTCCTACTCTCCCCCTGAATCTCCCCTCACTCTCGTACTCTCCCCTCAATCTCCCCTCATTCTCCTACTCTCCCCCTGAATCTCCCCTCACTCTCCTACTCTCCCCCTGAATCTCCCCTCACTCTTGTGCTCTCCCCCTGAATCTCCCCTCACTCTCCTACTCTCCCCCTGAATTTCCCGTCACTCTCCTACTCTCCCCCTCAATCTCCCCTCGCTCTCCGACTCTCCCCTGAATCTCCCCTCACTCTCCCACTCTCCCCCTGAATCTCCCCTCACTCTCCTACTCTCCCCCTCAATCTCCCCTCACTCTCCTACTCTCCCCCTCAATCTCCCCTCACTCTCCTACTCTCCCCCTGAATCTCCCCTCACTCTCCTACTCTCCCCCTGAATCTCCCCTCACTCTCCTACTCTCCCCCTCAATCTCCCCTCACTCTCCTACTCTCCCCCTCAATCTCCCCTCACTCTCCTACTCTCCCCCTCAATCTCCCCTCACTCTCCTACTCTCCCCCTCAATCTCCCCTCACTCTCCTACTCTCCCCCTGAATCTCCCCTCACTCTCCTACTCTCCCCCTCAATCTCCCCTCACTCTCCTACTCTCCCCCTCAATCTCCCCTCACTCTCCTACTCTCCTCCTGAATTTCCCGTCACTCTCCTACTCTCCCCCTCAATCTCCCCTCACTCTCCTACTCTCCCCCTGAAGTTCCCGTCACTCTCCTACTCTCCCCTCAATCTCCCCTCACTCTCCTACTCTCCCCCTGAATCTCCCCTCACTCTCCTACTCTCCCCCTGAATCTCCCCTCACTCTCCTACTCTCCCCCTGAATCTCCCCTCGCTCTCCTACTCTCCCCCTCAATTTCCCGTCACTCTCCTACTCTCCCCTCAATCTCCCCTCACTCTCCTACTCTCCCCCTGAATCTCCCCTCACTCTCCTACTCTCCCCCTGAATCTCCCCTCACTCTCCTACTCTCCCCCTGAATCTCCCCTCACTCTCCTACTCTCCCCCTGAATCTCCCCTCACTCTCCTACTCTCCCCCTGAATCTCCCCTCGCTCTCCTACTCTCCCCCTGAATCTCCCCTCACTCTCCTACTCTCCCCCTGAATCTCCCCTCGCTCTCCTACTCTCCCCCTCAATTTCCAGTCACTCTCCTACTCTCCCCCTCAATCTCCCCTGGCTCTCCTACTCTCCCCCTGAATCTCCCCTCACTCTCCTACTCTCCCCCTCAATCTCCCCTCACTCTCCTACTCTCCCCCTCAATCTCCCCTCACTCTCCTACTCTCCCCCTGAATCTCCCCTCACTCTCCTACTCTCCCCCTGAATTTCCCATCACTCTCCTACTCTCCCCCTCAATCTCCCCTCACTCTCCTACTCTCCCCCTCAATCTCCCCTCACTCTCCTACTCTCCCCCTGAATCTCCCCTCACTCTCCTACTCTCCCCTGAATCTCCCCTCGCTCTCCAACTCTCCCCCTGAATCTCCCCTCACTCTCCTACTCTCCCCCTCAATCTCCCCTCACTCTCCTACTCTCCCCCTGAATCTCCCCTCACTCTCCAACTCGACTCCGTGCTCGACCTCAGCTAATTTCTGCTGCTATTTTTATTGAAATTGTCATTAATATCAATTATGTGTAAATTTACATGTTTCCTTTTCATAATAAAGAATAACTTAATAAAATGATAAACATTACCTCTGTGGGCATTAAATTGATTCGATCCCAGGAGGAATTTAGGGATTCTAGGCAAAAATCTGTTCATGATCCATTAACACATAATTAATACATATTAATTCACATAGCAGACGCATTGGCCCCGATATTATCCCCCCATGACAGGCGGAAGATGGTTGCGGGTTGTGGGTGTGTATAAATATTGGAATCACATTAGCTGTCCGCCAGTCCTCTGGCATTATTCCCTTTCCTGTTCCATCTCGATATTTGTATGTGTCAGTGCCTCTGCTGTCACTCCCCTCGCTTCTTTCAGTATGCACGGATGCAATCTATCCGGACCAGGGGTTTAATCCTCTCTAACTTTGTCTCGTTTATCAATTATCTCCCCCCGTTCTATCTTAAATATCTTTATACCTTTTTGATCTCTTCTTCCATTGCCATGTCCACCTTGTCAGTCTCCCTGGTAAATACTGAGGCAAAGTAATTATTCAATATTTCTGCCATTTCGCTGCCATTACCTGTGAGTTTATCTTGTGCATCCCTCAAGGGCCCTATCACTATCCTGATCATAATTTTCCTTTTGTTATTTTTGTGTCTCTGGAATACTTTACTATTTCTTTTTATATTCTTTGATCATTTAATCTCATAGTTCCTCTTTGCTTTCCAAATAGTTTTTGACTTCTTTCCGGAACTCTTCCTATTCCCTTTTGTCATCCTCTCCTTTATTGTCTGTGTACTTAGTGAATGCTTTTTTCTCTAATTTCAATTTTACCCGTATCTCTTTATTCATCCATGGGGCCCGATGTTAGCAGGGCTGAGGGTTTCCGGCGGGGGGGCTATCGGGCGCGTGGGTAACGCGCCCGGTGAAATTAGTCAGCTTCCCGCGCGATTGTAGCATCCAAACCACTAATTGGATCCACTTACCTGCTCCTCCGGGATCCCCACTGCTGGTCTGCGCGTCGGGCGGGCTGCACATGCGCAGTAAGATCTGTCAGCTGGAGGAGCTCTATTTAAAGGGGCAGTCCTCCACTGACAGATGCTGCAACAAATAGCAAAAATTACAGCATGGAGCAGCCCAGGGGGAAGGCTGCTCCCAGTTTAATGATGCCTCACTCCAGGTATCAATACATGGGGTGAGGAGGAGGGGGAGGACAGAGATCTTCCTCCCGGCGTGCGGGAGGAAGCGGCCTGCCTTTGCCACCAGGAAGGCCTGGCTCGAGGTGGCAGAGGGGGTCACCTGCGCCACCAACATATCGCCCACCTGCATACAGTGCAGGAGGCGCTCCAATGACCTCAGTAGGTCAGCCAAAGTGAGTACACTTACTCATTCCCCTACACTCCATCTGCCACATCACTGCCCCCACCCCACATCTCCTTCAGCACTGCCAACACTACTCTGTCACATCACCCCTCATACCCACTCAAACCTCATCCTCATCTTACCTGCACCTACTCACCTCGCCAGTACTCATCCCGCCACTACCACTCAACCCAATCCTCATACAATCTCATGGCTCTATCTCATACTCACCCTCTCGTGCATCTCTTTCACGGCCAGCCTCACTCAACCTGCCACTACCTGTGCTGCAGCCACAGGGCATGCGTCACATATGTGCAGTAGGCAGCGTAAGGCAAACGTGTCGTGAGCATGAAGGGGATGCACAAGGGTGTTTGAGGGTTTGTCATGGGAGTTACTTCCATTGAATTTCTGACCAACTCACATTACATATTATATTGGCACCACTACTGCCATTTCTTCGCGAATCCTGTCTGTTGTGTCCAATAATGCCCTCTCCTGAGGATCACTATGAGGACCCACAACTGATGCCACCCATTGTGTCACTGCAGAGTGGGTGTAGGTGTATTTGCAGGGCTCTTCTGCGCAGACGCCTGGGAGACATCGGCAATGTCCCCGGTGCCACCCTGGAAGGATGTGGAGGAGAAGTTGTTGAGGGCAGTGGTGACTTTGACAGCGACAGGTAAGAAGATGGTGCTCGGGCCAGCCGGGAGCAGCTCGGCATGAAGGAGGCTGCAGATGTCCACGACTACATGTCGGGTGACTCTGAGCCTCCGTGTGCACTGCTGCTCAGAGAGGTCCAGGAGGCTGAGCCTCGGTCTGTGGACCCTGTGGCGAGGGTAGTGCCCTCTGCGACGCATCTCTCTCTGCGGTAGCCCTCCCTCCTGCTGTACAGGTGGATGTGTCACAGCACTCTGTTGTGGAGCTCCACGTGTCAGAGGTGGACGGCGTGGATGGCGAGGCTGGTGAGGCTGGTGATGCTGTTCGTCCTCCGAGGGGGTCATGACTGCAGCTACGGCGGCCCCCATCCGGAAGATGTACATCTGAGGGGGTCCGCAAGGTAGGTACATGTCTCCGGACCCCGGGGTAAGTGTGCAAATTGGTGACATTGACCGTCAGGATGAGGGTGGTGGAGGCCAAACTTTGTCCCAAGTGACAGAGTGTCCTCCTGCAATGGGTGAGGGTCTCCCCCCCCACCTGTCAAATGGACCTTTGCAGCTGCCACAGGCTGACGGCTGCAACACGTCCATTCGAGCTGGGAGTGTTTCCCCCAGTGTGGCAAACAGCCCCATGTTGATCCAAAAACACACACAGTCCCATAATCAGGTCAGTTAATGACCTGAAAGACCTAAATAAACACCTTCAAGTGGCATCCCGCTGGCACGTCAGCGGGGAACCCGGAAGTGCGCGGGTTCAGGGCAGGCTCCGGTACCGCGCCGGGATTCTCCGATTTTCGGAGCCCCCCCGCCAGGAACGCACCCGATAGCGGGTGGTAAAATAGAGCCCATGGTGTCTACTATTGGCTAGTTTGTTCATGTTTTTTAGTGGAATATATTTCCACCTACTCCCTGTGGTAGTGAGTTCCACATTCTTACCCCTCTCCGGGTAAAGAAGTTTCTCCTGAAGTCGCTGTTGTATTTAATAGTGACTATCTTGTATTTATGACCGTTTATATTTGTTATCTCCTTCACAAATTATCTGGCGCCAAACATGGGCTACCTCTTGGGATAGAATCATAGAAAGTTACGGCACAGAAGGAGGCCATTCGGCCCATCGTGGCCGTGCCGGCCGAAAAAGAGCTATCCAGCCTAATCCCACTTTCCAGCTCTTGGTCCGTAGCCCTGTAGGTTACAGCACTTCAGGTGCACATCCAGGTACTTTTTAAATGAGTTGAGGGTTTCTGCCTCTCCCACCCTTTCAGGCAGTGAGTTCCAGACCCCCACCACCCTCTGGTGAAAAAATATTTCCTCAGCTCCCCTCTAATCCTTCTACCAATTGCTTTGAATCTACGCCCCCTGCTTATTGACCCCTCCGCTAAGGGGAATAGGTCCTCCCTATCCACTCTATCGAATCCCTAATCAATTAGTTTAATTTTATATACCTAAATTAAATCTCCCCTTCAGCCTCCTTTGTAGCCTCCAGCCTATCCAATCTTTCCTCATCGCTAAAATTCTCCAGCCCTGGCAACATCCTCATAAATCTCCATTGTACCTCCTCTTGGAATCACATCTTTCCTGTAATATGGTGACCAGAACTGTTCACAGTGCTCAAGCTGTGGCCTAACCAATGTTTAATACAGTTCGAGCATAACCTCCCTGCTCTTATGTTCTATGCCTCAGCTAATAAAGGAAAGTATCCCATATGCCTTCTTAACCACCTTTTCTACCTGTCCTGCTACCTTCAGGGATCTGTGGACATGCACTCCAAGGTCCCTCACTTCCTCTACACCTCTCAGTATCCTCCCATTTATTGTGTATTCCCTTGCCTTGTTTGCTCTCCTCACACTTCTCTGGATTGAATTCCATTTGCCACTTTTCTGCCCACCTGACCAGTCCATTGATATCTTCCTGCAGGATAGGGCATGACTGGGATCACGAAGGAAGGCAGCGCAGAGCAGGAGGAGGAGGAGGAGGAGGAGGAGGGCACTCAGCAGGAGGCCATATCCACAGAGGGTGTTCAGGGAGCACTTCTCCTACCTCAACTTTACTGAGGAACAATGTATGAGGCACCCTCTCTTTACCAAGGAGGTTGTTAATGAGCTACATCACCTGCTGCAGCCAAAATTACAGCCTAAAACCAAGGCGTGGACAGCACTGCCTGTGGCTGTCAAGGCCACCGTCACACTCAACGTTTATGCCAGGAGGAGGCCATTCAGCCCCTCGAGCCTGTTCCGCCATTCAATTAGATCATGGCTGATCTGTTTCTTAACTCCATCTACCCACCCAGGCCTAACAAAAATCTATCAATCACAGTTTTGAAATTTACAATTGACCCTCAGCCTCAACAGCTTTTTGGGGGAGAGAATTCCAGATTTCCACTCCCCTTTGTGTGAAGAAATGCTTTCTGACATCACCCCTGAATGGCCTAGTTCTGATTATAATGCCTCGTGTTCTGGACTGCCCACCACGGGAAATTGTTTCTCTCTATCTACCCTATCAAATGCTTTAATCATCTTATGACAGAATCATAGAATCATAGAATGGTCACAGCATAGAAGGAGGCCATTCTGCCCATCGAGCCCATGCTGGCTCTTTGTAAGAGCAATCCAGTTAGTCCCACTCCCTCGCTCTTTCCCCGTAGCCCTGCAATTTTTTTCCCTTCAAGTATTTATCCATTTCCTTTTTGAAAGCCACGATTGAATCTGCTTCCACCACCCTTTCAGGCAGATCATAACTACTCGCTGTGTAAGAAAGTTTATCCTCATGTCGCTTTTGGTTCTTTTGCCGATCATCTGGAATCCATGTCCTCTGGTTCTCGACCCTTCCGCCAATGGGAACAGTTTCTCTTTATTTACTTTATCTAAACCCTTCATGATTTTGAACACCTCTATCAAATCTCCTCTCAACCTTCTCTGTTCCAAGGAGAACAACCCCAGCTTCTCCAGTCTATCCACATTACTGAACTCCCTCATCCCTGGTACCATTCTCGTAAATCTTTTCTGCACCCTCTCCAAGGCCTTCACATCTTTCCTAAAGTGCGGTGCCCAGAATTGGACACAATACCATGATTGAATCTGCCTCCACCACCCCCTCGGGCAGTACATTCCAGATCCTAACCACTCGCTGTGTAAAAATGTTTTTCCTCATTTTGCCTTTGGTTCTTTTGCCAATTACCTTAAATCTATATCTTCTGGTTCTTGACACATCCGCCAATGGGAACAGTTTCTCTCTATCTGCTCTGTCTGGACCCTTCATGATTTTGAATACCTCGATCAAATCTCCTCTCAACCTTCTCTGCTCCAAGGAGAACAAACACAGCTTCTCCAGTCAATCCATGTCACTAAAGTCCCTCATCCCTGGAATCATTCTAGTAAATCTCTTCTGCACCCTTTCAAAGGCCTTCACATCTTTCCTAAAGTGCGATGGCCAGAACTGGACACAATACTCCAATTGTCGCCGAACCAGAGTTTTGTGAAGGTTCATCATGACTTCCATACTTTTGTACTCTATGCCTCTATTTATAAAGCCCAGGATCCCGTATGCTTTTTTAACCACTTTCTCAACCTGTCCTGCCACCTTCAACGATTTGTGCACATATACCCCCAGATCTCTCTGTTCCTGTAACCCTTTTAGAATTGTGCCCTCTAGTTTATATTGCCTCTCCTCGTTCCTACTGAAATGTATCACTTCGCATTTTTCTGCGTTAAATTTCATCTGCCACGTGTCCGCCCATTCCACCAGCCTGTCTATATCCTCTTGAAGTCTATCACTATCCTCCTCACTGTTTACTACACTTCCAAGTTTTGTGTCAGCTGCAAATTTTGAAATTGTGCCCTGTACACCCAAGTCCAAGTTATTAAAATATATCAAGAAAAGCAGTGGTCCCGGAACTGACCCCTGGGGAACACCACTGTCCGGGACCACTGCTTTTCTTGATATATTTTAATAACTTGGACTAATAACCCTCCAGTCCAAAAAACAACCGTTCACCACTACACTCTGTTTCCTGTCCCTTAGCCGATGTTGCTACTGCCCCCTTTATTCCATGGGCCACAATCTTGATGATAAACCTACCATGCGGCACCTTATCAAACGCCTTTTGAAAGTCCATATACACCACATCAACTGCATTGCTCTCATCGACCCTCTCTGTTATCTCATCAAAAAACTCTATCAGGTTAATTAAACACGATTTGCCTTTAACAAATCCGTGCTGGCTTTCCCTAATCAATCCACACTCGTCCAAGTAACTGTTAATTCTGTCCCAGATTATGGTTTCTAAAAGTTTCCCCACCACTGAGGTTAAACTGACTGGCCTGTAGTTGCTGGGTTCATCCTTACACCCTTTATTGAACAAGGGTGTAAGATTTGTAATTCTCCAGTCCTCTGGCCCCACCCTCGTATCTAAGGACGTTTGGAAGATTATGGCCAGTGCCTCTGCAATTTCCACCCTTACTTCCCTCAGCAACCTAGGATGCATCCCATCCGGACCGGGTGACTTATCTACTTTAAGTACAGCCAGTCTTTCTAGTACCTCTTCTTTATCAATTTTTAGCCCATCCAGTATCTCAACTATATCTTCCTTTACTGATTGTAAACAATTTTACAACACCAAGTTATAGTCCAGCAATTTTATTTTAAATTCACAAGCTTTCGGAGGCTTCCTCCTTCCTCAGGTAAATGTACTGAGGAAGGAGGAAGCCTCCGAAAGCTTGTGAATTTAAAATAAAATTGCTGGACTATAACTTGGTGTTGTAAAATTGTTTACATTTGTCAACCCCAGTCCATCACCGGCATCTCCACATCATTCCTTTACTGAGACTCTGGCAGCATCTTCTTCGTTGGTAAACTCAGATGTAAAGTACTCATTTAGTACCTCAGCCATCCCTCTGCCTCCATGAGTAGATCTCCTTTATAGTCCCTAATCGGCCCCACCCCTCCTCTTACTACCTGTTTACTGTTACACAGCAGATGAAATTTACTGCCGAAAAGTGTGAAGTGATGCATTTTGGAAGGAAGAGTGAGGAGAGGCAATATTAACTAAATGGTACAATTTAAAGGAGTTGCAGGAACAGAGAGACCTGGGGGTGTATGTATACAACTCATTGAAGATGGCAGGACAAGTTGATAAGGCTGTTAAAAAAGCATATCGGATCCTGGACTTTACTAATAAAGGCATAAAGTACAAAAGGAAGGAATTTATGCTGAACCATTATAAATAACTGACTAGGCCTCAGCTGGAGTATTGTGTTCAATTCTGGGCATCACACTTTAGGAGGGATGTCAAGGACTTGGAGAGGATGCAGAGGAGATTTATTAGAATGATACCAGGGATGCAAATGTTACAACATTGTTCAAAAAAGGGTGTAAGGATAAACCCGGCAACTATAGGCCAATCAGTTTAACCTCAGTGGTGGGGAAACTTTTAGAAACGATAATCCGAGATAAAATTAATAGTCACTTGGACAAGTGTGGATGAATGAAGGAAAGCCAGCATGGATTTGTTCAAGGCAAATCATGTTTAACTAACTTGACAGAGTTTTTTGATGAGGTAACAGAGAGGGTAGATGAGGGCAATGCAGTTGATGTTGTGTATATGGACTTTCAAAAGGCGTTTGATAAGGTGCCGCATAACAGGCTTGTCAGCAAAATTGAAGCCCATGGAATAAAAGGGGCAGTGGCAGCATGGATACAAAATTGGCTAAGTGACAGGATGCAGAGAGTAGAGGTGAACGGTTGTTTATTGGACTGGAGAAAGGTGTACAGTGGTGTTCCCCAGGGGTCAATGCTGGGACCACTGCTTTTTTTTAATACATATTAATACTTGGGTGTACAGGGCACAATTTCAAAATTTGTAGATGACACAAAACTTGGAAGTGTAGTAAATAGTGAAGAGGATAGTGATACATTTCAAGAGGCTGGTGGAATGGGCGGACACATGGCAGATGAAATTTAACACAGACAAGTTCGAAGTGTTTCATTTTGGCAGGAAGAATGAGGAGAGGCAATATAAACTAAATGGTAGAATTTTAAAGGGGATGCAGGAACAGAGAGACCTGGGGGTATATATGCACAAATCTTTGAAGGTGGCAGGACAGGTTGAGAAAGCGGTTAAAAAAGCATACGGGATCCTGGGCTTTATAAGTAGAGGCATAGAGTACAAAAGCAAGGAAGTTATGTTGAAATTTTATTGAACACTCGTTTGGCCACAACTGGAGTATTGTGTCCAATTCTGGGCACCGCACTTTAGGAAAGATGTGAAGGCCTTAGAGAGGGTGCAGAAAAGATTTACTAGAATGGTACCAGGGATGAGGGAGTTCAGTAATGTGGATAGACTGGAGAAGCTGGGGTTGTTCTCCTTAGAACAGAGAAGGTTGAGAGGAGATTTGATAGAGGTGTTCAAAATCATGAAGGGTTTAGATAAAGTAAATAAAGAGAAACTGCTCCCATTGGCGGAAGGGTCGAGAACCAGAGGACATGGATTTCAGATGATCGGCAAAAGAACCAAAAGCGACATGAGGAAAAACTTTTTTGCACAGCGAGTAGTTATGATCTGCCTGAAAGGGTGGTGGAAGCAGATTCAATCGTGGCTTTCAAAAAGGAATTGGATAAATACTTGAAGGGAAAAAAATTGCAGGGCTACGGGGAAAGAGTGAGGGAGTGGGACTAACTGGATTGCTCTTACAAAGAGCCAGCATGGGCTCGATGGGCAGAATGGCCTCCTTCTGTACTGTAACCATTCTATGATTCTATGATTCTGTCATAAGATGATTAAAGCATTTGATAGGGTAGATAGAGAGAAACAATTTCCCGTGGTGGGCAGTCCAGAACACGAGGCATTATAATCAGAACTAGGCCATTCAGGGGTGATGTCAGAAAGCATTTCTTCACACAAAGGGGAGTGGAAATCTGGAATTCTCTCCCCCAAAAAGCTGTTGAGGCTGAGGGTCAATTGTAAATTTCAAAACTGTGATTGATAGATTTTTGTTAGGCCTGGGTATTAATGGTTAAAAAACCAAGGCGGGTAGATGGAGTTAAGAAACAGATCAGCCATGATCTAATTGAATGGCGGAACAGGCTCGAGGGGCTGAATGGCCTCCTCCTGTTCCTGTGTTCCTATGTAGCTTATAACTCTACTTATATTCAACTGAGGAAAAATTGACTCTTGCAGTTAAAACAAAGAATGAAATTTGAAATATTTGTTTGTAGACAATACCAAGACTGAAATATTTGTAATAATCTTAATATTAACTAAACTACGGCCTACAAAAGGGATAACCCTACAGACTGAAAAGGGGTGGAGCCAGCTTCGGCTTGGCTGCTCCAAAAAGCGAAAAGTTTCGCACACATTTTTAAAGAGACAGTACACCAAAAACAGATGGAATCCTGCAGCTTGTAATCGATCCTTTTTCTCTCAATTCAGTTGTATCTTTCAATTTCTGATGTTTGCTGCACTGAGTGTAAATACCCAGAGGCTCTTTACATAACTTCATTACAGCCTTTGTCTGCTGTGAAAGAGCTGCCGTTATCTCTACATTCTCTTGCACAATTTCCTCCTTCTTCTGCATCGGTGGAAGGGAGGGGTATAGTGACATGGAGTACAGAGGGGGGAGCAGATGCTGGGGAACCAGTCGAGAGTCCCACTCCCTTTCCAGAACCGCGATGACTGCCTCGCTCCCTGCTGGCCCCATATCCTGTAATCTGTTTAGGGTTTGTCTGAACACACCTCGGAGCTCTGCCACTACCGTTCCCCATTCCTCTTGACCATGTTTAATCTCCTCAAATTCCTTCTCCCGCTATTCGCTGATTAGGGACTCTCCACAATTACACTTTGTGTCTTCTGTTCTGTTACTTGATTCTTTAATGGTTCAGATTTCTTCAGACATGGGACAGTCTGACTGAATGTACATTTCATTTCTTCATTCTCTGCAGGTCGCTCTGTTACCTGATTATCCAATATCTATTCCTCGGTTTCGAGATGGTCCCTTTCTACACAAACTTTAAGTAGAGCTTCTGAACAAGCTACTCCAGCTCTGAAATCTTTTCCTTAAGCTCCTGTATTTCATTCTCCTGTAGCTGTTTAACTTTCTGCTTATGCTATCTACCCTGAGTTTTAAGTTCACTATTTTCCTTGGTCAGGCAGTCTTAGCTCATTAAAGTTTCCAGCTAGCCGATTCTGTGGAATGTCTTATCATTGTTGCCTTAGTGACCTGTCTGCAGTGAAGTGCCTGTCCGAGTTTCTAACTCAGGCTAACTTCTCTTTCCCATAATGTATATTATATCAGACATTTTATGTCAATGTACGTTAGTCATTTTATGTTACTATCTCTAAAACCTCACACTGAAGATCTTTGATTTAAGCACAGCGTACATTGTCCCAGTCCATTTACAGCAATTCCATCAAATCCAGTTTTCATAATGAGTACCCACTGTTCTAATGGAGAGCCCTTCCATTTTACAAAAATCTCTTTTTCTTCATAGCTAAAGTACAAGTGCCATAATGGATAAATGAGATGTTAAAACATCATAGACTTACTGGAAGTAATGTTATTGCATGCATGCACTTTCATATCAAATTCTCCACTATTTTAAAAGAGGCGTTAACCCATGAAGAAAGTTGGTGTGGATCCATTAGGCATTCATTTAATATCATACAGCATTCTAGACTCAGCTCTTAAAAAATGTCTTCAATGCCATAGGGAAATAGAACCATCTTGAAGGCTTGTTAGACTGATCGAGATTTCCAATATATCTTACCTGAGGTCTTTTGCCACTAAAGTGAGTTGAGTCATGAATAAATATCATGGGTAGGCTAATGCAATGTCAGTATTCAAAAAGGGTGACAAAACAGACATAGACAAGGGTGACACAGACCATGAGTCCATTCCATGTAAAATAATGGAATTGAGTATCAGGAGTAAACTTGAGGATCAGGCTGTACAACAATGATCCAGTTAACGGCAGTCAGCGTGGATTCAGAAAGGAATGATCCTGCCTGACCAATCTCCTCCACCTCTCTGAGGAAGTGACAACCCAAGTGGACTGTGATAAGCCCTAATACATGGTGTATCTTGGCTTTGTCAAGGCTTTTAATACAGTTGCATGTGAAGGCTATAAATTAAATTCATAAGAACATAAGAACATAAGAAATTGGAGCAGGAGGAGGCCAATCGTCCCCTCGAGCCTGCTCCGCCATTCAATAAGATCATGGCTGATCTGATCCCAACCACAAATCTAAAGAACACAAGAAGTAGGAGCAGGACCCGGCCACACAGCCCCTGGGCCCTCTCCGCCACCCACAGGGCATTGACCGATCCGAACTCAGCTTCATGTCCAATTTCCTGCCCGCTCCCCATAACCCCTAATTCCCTTTACTTCTAGAAAACTGTCTATTTCTGTTTTAAATTTATCTAATGATGTAGCTTCCACAGCTTCCTGGGGCAGCAATTTCCACAGACCTACCACCCTCTGAGTGAAGAAGTTTCTCCTCATCTCAGTTTTGAAAGAGCAGCCCCTTATTCTAAGATTATGCCCCCTAGTTCTAGTTTCACCCATCCTTGGGAACATCCTTACCGCATCCACCCGATCAAGCCCCTTCACAATCTTATATGTTTCAATAAGATCGCCTCTCATTCTTCTGAACTCCAATGAGTAGAGTCCCAATCTACTCAACCTCTCCTCATATGTCCGCCCCCTCATCCCCGGGATTAACCGAGTGAACCTTCTTTGTACTGCCTCGAGAGCAAGTATGTCTTTTCTTAAGTATGGAGACCAAAACTGTATGCAGTATTCCAGGTGCGGTCTCACCAATACCCGATATAACTGCAGCAATACCTCCCTGTTTTTATATTCTATCCCCCTAGCAATAAAAGGCAACATTCCGTTGGCTTTCTTGATCGCCTGCTGCACCTGCATACCAACTTTTTGATTTTCTTGCACTAGGACCCCCAGATCCCTTTGTACTGCAGTACTTTCCAGTCTCTCGCCATTAAGAAAATAACTTGCTCTCTGATTTTTCCTGCCAAAGTGCATAACCTCACATTTTCCAATATTATATTGCATCTGCCAAATCTCCGCCCACTCACCCAGCCTGTCTATATCCCCTTGCAAGTTTTTTATGTCCTCCTCACTCTCTACTTTCCCTCCCATCTTTGTATCATCTGCAAATTTTGATATGTTGCACTCGGTCCCCTCCTCCAAATCGTTAATATAGATTGTAAAGAGTTGGGGACCCAGCACCGACCCCTGCGGAACACCACTGGTTACTGGTTGCCAGTCCGAAAATGAACCATTTATCCCAACTCTCTGCTTCCTGTTCGATAACCAATCCTCCACCCATGCCAGAATATTACCCCCAATCCCGTGATTTTTTATCTTAAGTAATAATCTTTTATGTGGCACCTTGTCGAATGCCTTCTGGACGTCTAAATACACTATGTCCACTGGTTCCCCTTTATCCACCCTGTACGTTATATCCTCAAAGAACTCAAGCAAATTTGTCAGACATGACTTCCCCTTCATAAAGCCATGCTGACTTTGTCCTATTAAATTATGCTTATCTACATGTTCCGTTACTGTCTCCTTAATAATAGACTTCAAAATTTTACCCACCACAGATGTTAAGCTAACTGGCCTATAATTCCAGCCTTCTGCCTACTACCCTTTTTAAATAACGGTGTTACATTAGCAGTTTTCCAATCTGCCGGGACCTCTCCTGAGTCCAGGGAATTTTGGAAAACTATCACCAAAGCATCCACAATCCCTACTGCCACTTCCCTCAAGACCCTAGGATGGAAGCCATCAGGTCCAGGGGATTTATCCGCTTTGAGTCCCATTATTTTACTGAGTACCATCTCCTGAGTGATTTTAATCGTATTTAGCTCCTCCCCCCGTAGAGTCCCCTGTTTGTCCAGTGTTGGGATATTCTTAGTGTCCTCTACTGTAAAGACTGAAACAAAATATTTGTTCAGCATTTTTGCCATCTCCATGTTTCCCACCATTAATTTCCCGGTCTCATCCTCTAATGGACCTACGTTTGCCTTAGCCACCCTTTTTCTTTTTAGATAACTATAGAAACTCTTGCTCTCCGTTTTTATATTTTTTGCTAATTTCTTTTCATAATCTAACTTCCCTTTCTTAATCAATCCTTCAGTTACTTTTTGCTGTCTTTTGAAGAATTCCCAATCTTCTATCCTCCCACTAAGTTTGGCTACCTTATATGTCCTTGTTTTTAGTCGGATACTATCCTTGATTTCTTTACTTAGCCATGGATGGCTGTCATTTCTTTTACACCCTTTTTTCCTCAGTGGAATATATTTATTTTGAAAGTTGTAAAATAACTCCCTAAATGAACACCACTGCTCATGTACCGTCTTACCCTTTAATCTATTTTCCCAGTCCACTTTAATCAATTCCGCTCTCATACCATCATAGTCTCCTTTATTCAAGCTCAGTACGCTTGTTTGAGAATCAACCTTCTCACCCTCTAATTGGATATGGAATTCAACCATGTTGTGGTCGCTCGTTCCAAGGGGATCCTTAACTAGGACATTATTAATTAATCCTGACTCATTACACAGGACCAAGTCCAAGGTTGCCTGCCCCCTTGTAGGATCAGTTACATACTGCTCAAGAAATCCATCCCTGATGCACTCAATGAACTCGTCCTCAAGGCTTCTCTGCCCAATTTGATTTGTCCAGTTAATATGATAATTAAAATCCCCCATAATTATGGCTGTTCCCTTATTACATGCCCCGACTATTTCCTGATTAATACTTCTTCCAGCAGAGTTGCAACTATTAGGAGGCCTATATATTACGCCCACTAATGTTTTTTTCCCCTTATTATTCCTTATCTCCACCCAAACTGTTTCATTATCTTGATGCTTTGTCCCAATATAATTTATCTGTATTACAGTGATTCCTTCCTTTATTAACATAGCCACCCCACCTCCCCTTCCTTCCTGCCTGTCCTTCCTGATTGTTAAATACCCTGGCATATTTAATTCCCAGTCGTTGTCACCCTGCAGCCATGTTTCTGTAATGGCCACAAGATCATACTCATACGTAGTTATTTGTGCCGTTAACTCGTCCATTTTGTGACGAATGCTACGTGCATTCAGATAAAGAACTTTCAAATCTGTTTTGTGACGCTTAGTTCCTGCTTTTTCCTTTTTTAACACTTTACCTATTACTCCATACCTTCTGTCCCTTCCTGTTATGCTTTCCTCTCTCTCCCTGCTCAGGTTCCCAACCCCCTGCCACTTTAGTTTAAACCCTCCCCAACAGCACTAGCAAACACTCCTCCTCGGACAGCGGTCCCGGCCCTGCCCAGGTGCAAAGCTATGGGGGTTCAGAATAAACCCTGGGAGTGGATACGAAGGATAGGAAATATCTAATACTCATTAGATGAGTTATGTCAGAGTATGGGGGAGGAATCAGTACTCAAATCACTATTATTTCTGATTTGCATAAATGACCTGGATTTAGAAATTCAATACAAAGTGGTTGAATTTACAGATGATACCAAACTAGGAGGGGCTATAGAAATAGAGGAGGCAGATCAGAAATGGAGTTGGACAAAATATGTAAGTGAGTAGAACAATAGCAAATGAAGTTTAATGCAGACAGGAGTAAAGTGTTACACATAGGAGAGAAATTTGGACAAAGTGCAAACTTCATGAATGGAAGCCTTAATAGATTCTATGCTAAACAAGTCTAACCAATTGCAGTAGTCAACAAAGCCAATAGAATGTTGAAACACACATCCAAAGCAGTCGAATATATGCCGGGGAGGTAATTATCAAACGTTATCTAGTCAGAACACAGCTTTAAAACTACATCCAATTCTGATTGCCAAGAAACAAGGGAGAGAGTCAAATGTTGGACGCAGTGCAGAGAAGAGTTACAAGGGCCAGTGTTAGAGGCCTGAGTTATGAGGCAAGACTGGAGAAATTTGGGCTTTTCAGCCTAAAAAGGGGATATGAGAGAGGTGATCTTATATAAGAATACCAAGGTTATTGAAAAAGTTAATCTGGAGTATTACCTTAAATGAAATTGCTGAAGTAGAACTAGGAAACCTGTGCAAACTAGTAAAGAGCAATTTTAGGCCAGATATCCTACACATTTCTTTGCCCCTCTTATTTCCTTTTTCACTTCCCCTCTGAACTTTCTATATTCAGCCTGGTTCTCACTTGTATTATCAACCTGACATCTGTCATACGCTCCATTTTTCTGTTTCATCTTATTCTCTATCTCTTTTGTCAACCAGGGAGCTCTGGCTTTAGTTGCCCTCCCTTTCCCCCTCGTGGGAATGAACCTAGACTGTACCCGAACCATCTCCTCTTTAAAGGCCGCCCACTGTTCAATTACATGAAAACCAAGAGCAGGAAGCTTGAGAAACTCGGCATCACCACCAGCAACGACCAAGCTTCCCCTGGTACCACGGTTGCAACCACAGGGAAGTCTATTGTCAATTTATCCGACCACACCCTTCAACCAGACGAAATCGAAGTTCTCAGCCGAGGGCTCAATTTCTGCCCCACTACCAAAATGGACCCCACTAGTCTCGCGGCGGACACAGAGGAATTCATCAGGAGAATGAGGCTCCGGGAATTCTACCACAAACCCCAAGATTTCAGCAGCGAACCCAATGAGACAATCGACGATCCGGAACAGCAGACAGAGGGATCCGCGGTACAGCAACCGAAGAGGAAAGAGTCAAACTGGACTCCTCCGGAGGGTCGCTGCCCTCAGCTGGACATGTATGCTCAAGCTGTCAGGAAATGCGTCAATGCCAGATTCATCAGCCGCACTCAGAAGACAGTCCAGAATGTCACCCGAGCACAACGCAACGCCATCAACGCTCTCAAGACCAACCGCAACATCGTCATCAAACCAGCGGACAAAGGAGGAGCCATAGTCATACAGAACAGAACAGACTATTGCAAAGAAGCATACCGACAACTGGACAACCAGGAACACTACAGACGGTTACCCGCAGATCCGACCAAAGAACACACCCACCAGCTCAACAAACTGATCAAGACCTTCGATCCAGACCTTCAAAACATCCTACGCAATCTCATCCCACGTAATCCCCGCGTGGGAGACTTCTACTGCCTCCCAAAGATACACAAAGCCAACACACCCGGACGTCCCATCGTATCAGGCAACGGAACCCTGTGTGAGAACCTCTCTGGATACATCGAGGGCATCCTGAAACCCATCGTACAGGGAACCCCCAGCTTCTGTCGCGACACTACAGACTTCCTACAAAAACTCAGTACCCACGGACCAGTTGAACCAGGAACACTTCTCACCACGATGGACGTCTCGGCACTATACACCAGTATCCCCCACGATGACGGCATCGCTGCGACAGCATCAATACTCAACACCAACAACAGCCAATCTCCGGAAGCCATCCTACAACTCATCCGCTTCATCCTGGATCACAATGTCTTCACCTTCGATAACCAGTTCTTTACCCAAACACACGGAACAGCCATGGGGACCAAATTCGCACCCCAATACGCCAACATTTTCATGCACAAGTTCGAGCAGGACTTCTTCACTGCACAAGACCTCCAACCAACACTATACACCAGATACATCGACGACATTTTCTTTCTATGGACCCACGGCAAGGAATCACTAAAGAGACTACACGATAACATCAACAAGTTCCATCCCACCATCAAGCTCACCATGGACTACTCCTCAGAATCAGTTTCTTTCTTGGACACACGAATCTCCATCAAAGACGGGCACCTCAGCACCTCACTCTACCGCAAGCCCACGGACAACCTCACAATGCTCCACTTTTCCAGCTTCCACCCTAACCACGTCAAAGAGGCCATCCCCTATGGACAGGCCCTGCGAATACACAGGGTCTGCTCAGACGAGGAGGAACGCGATGGACACCTACAGACGCTGAAAGACGCCCTAGTAAGAACGGGATATGACGCTCGACTCATCGATCGACAGTTCCGACGGGCCACAGCAAAAAATCGCATAGACCTCCTCAGGAGACTAACACGGGACGCAACCAACAGAGTACCCTTTGTCATCCAGTACTTCCCCGGAGCAGAGAAACTACGCCATGTTCTCCGCAGCCTTCAACATGTCATCAATGAGGACAAACACCTCGCTATGGCCATCCCCACACCTCCATTACTCGCCTTTAAACAGCCACCCAACCTCAAACAGACCATCGTTCGCAGCAAATTACCTAGCTTTCAAGAGAACAGCGTCCACGACGCCACACAACCCTGCCACGGTAACCTCTGCAAGACATGCCAGATCATCGACACAGATACCACCATCACACGAGAGGACACCACCCACCAGGTGCATGGTTCATACTCCTGTGACTCGGCCAACGTTGTCTACCTCATACGTTGCAGGAAAGGATGCCCCAGAGCATGGTACATTGGCGAGACCATGCAGACGCTGCGACAACGGATGAACGGACACCGCGCAACAATCGCCAAACAGGAGGGTTCCCTCCCAGTCGGGGAACACTTCAGCAGTCATGGACATTCATCCACCGACCTTCGGGTAAGCGTACTCCAAGGCGGCCTTCGAGACACACGACAACGCAAAATCGTCAAGCAGAAATTGATAGCCAAGTTCCGCACCCATGAGGACGGCCTCAACCGGGATCTTGGGTTCATGTCACGCTACACGTTACCCCACCAGCGAACAAATGTTATCTGTTTTTAATATAATGGGTCATTTGCTGGCTCTCTCTGCCTTCCGGATGTTTCTGCCTCTCTCTGTTTTTCTTCTCTGTTTTTTTTTTCCTGTTTGTTTTTTTGTTGAATGTGTATTCGGGGGTTCTGCAGGTGACACCTCTCTGTCTGAACACGGTGATTGCCTTGGCAACGGGCAGTTGCAGGGGCAGTCTGTAAACACCATGTATTGTTCTATATGTATAAATGCGTAGGCTTCAAGGAGATCCTGAACATTTACCTGAGGAAGGAGGAAGTCTCCGAAAGCTTGTGAATTTAAAATAAAATTGCTGGACTATAACTTGGTGTTGTAAAATTGTTTACAATTGTCAACCCCAGTCCATCACCGGCATCTCCACATCATGTTCAATTACAGTTTTGCCTGGCAATCTTTGATTCCAATTTACCTGGGCCAGATCTGTTCTCATCCCATTGAAATTGGCCCTCCTCCAATTGAGTATTTTTATTTTAGAGTGGTCCGTGTCCTTTTCCATAGCTATTCTAAACCTTATGGTACTATGATCGTTGCTCCCTAAAAATGCTCCCCCACTGACACTTGCTCCACTTGGCCCACCTCATTCCCCAGAACCAGATCCAGCAATGTCTCCTTCCTCGTTGGGCCGGAAATATACTGATGAAGAAAGTTCTCCTGAACACACTTCAAAAATTCCTCCCCCTCCTTGCCCCTTATATTACTATCCCAGTCTATATTAGGATAGTTGAAGTCCCCCATTATCACTACTCTATGGCCTTTGCACCTCTCTGTAATTTCCATGCAAATTTGCTCCTCTATCTCCTTCCCACTATGTGGAGATGCCGGTGATGGACTGGGGTTGACAATTGTAAACAATTTTACAACACCAAGTTATAGTCCAACGATTTTATTTGAAATTTACAAGCTTTCGGAGGCTTCCTCCTTCATTTACCTGAGGAAGGAGGAAGCCTCCGAAAGCTTGTAAATTTCAAATAAAATCGTTGGACTATAACTTGGTGTTGTAAAATTGTTTACAATTGTCCTTCCCACTAGTTGGTTCCCTATAGAATATACCCAGTCGTGTAATGGCACCTCTATTGTTTCTTAACTCTAACCAAATAGATTCTGTCCTTGACCCCTCCAGGACATCCTCTCTCTCCAGCACTGTAATATTCTCCTTAATCAATACTGCCACCCCTCCCCCTCCTTTCTTTCCTTCCCTATCTTTCCTGAACACCTTGTATCCAGGAATATTTAGTACCCAATCCTGCCCTTTTTTGAGCCAGGCCTCCGTTATCGCCATGACATCATATTCCCATGTGTCTATTTGTGCCTGCAGCTCACCAACCTTATTTACCACACTTCGTGTGTTTACACACATGCACTGTAAACCTATCTTAGACCTTCTTGTATTCTCTCTTAGTCTGACCCCACCTAATATTTTTGAATCAAAGATGAAATTATGGGATTAGTTGGATTTTAAGTGGAAATTTTAGTGAGGCTGCACTCCTGGAAGGGAGCCTAGCTAGGCGGAGGTGTGAATCAGAGATAGGAATATAATACTGACTCTCCAAAAGAGAAAAGAGAAGGCTCAGGGGTGAGCTGATAGAGGTTTTTAAAGTTATGAAAGGGTTTGATTGGGTAGATGTAAAGATGGGGGAAAATTTGGATAAGGGCTGTTTCTGGGTGTAGGTAGCGTGATGTGCTATTACCCCATGCCCAGTAACCCCTGCACAGGCAGGACCCAAGATTCAGCTGGCCTGAGGACTCACCTGCAATCAGCGTTCCATTCCGAGCCTTGCATCTGGAATCAGTGCAATTCACACTTTCCACCACAAGGGGAGGTCAATCTCTTAAAGGTAGCTGGTACCTGTTATTTGCTGAAAATAACAATCTACTGTCTGCACGGAGTCTGAACGGAGATCAGACATCGCACACGTAAAACACAGATGTAGCTCCTATCCCTATGTTTACATACTGAGGAGTTATGTTAAAACATTGAATAAAGGTTGCGCACTACTAAATCCCACATCCTCCAATCTGCACACCAGACCTCACCAATCTGCCGATCTGAGTTTGTACCAGGCCTGCGAGAGTCCATGCACCAAGGTTCTCTGCTGATGCTGAGAGACATTGGTGCTAGAGGTGGACAGAAGGAGGGACATCCTATATCCACAGGAGGGGGGGCAGCAAGAGGCCCTCCGGACATATATCCAAAAGGCAGTGGAAGGCAGCGGGGGACGAAGTCAATGCCAGGAGAACAGCATCATGAACATGGATGCAGTGCAGGAAGAAGTTCAATGCTTTGACATGAGTGGTCAAGGTGAATGAGGTCAACTGTCAAGTGGTGTCTCCGACCAACCACACCACACACTACACCCCCATCACCCACACACCAATAAACTCTTTCCATCAGTACTCAACTCTTCCAATCAGATGCTTCCTCTCATCCTTACACATCACCACTGTTTCAAGCCGCCCGAAAACTCACAGGCCACACACACTGGCAGCTATTCAACCATGACAGGCACATCACCCAGACACACATCCCGCTTTCTTGCAGGAGAAGGTGACGCATATCAAGAGGCAGCAAGTGGCAGTGGCATTTAGCCCCTCGATCCTGTTCCACCATTCAATGAATCTGAACCATTAAAGAATCAAGTAACAGAACAGAAGACACAAAGTGCAGAAAAGAATTCCAAACGTCTCCCACCCTTTGCGTGTAGAAGCATTTCCTAACTTCACTCCTGCATGTCCTAGCTCTAAATGTTAGGCTATGTCCCCGCGTCCTAGTATCCAAGTCTGGGAGACCTCTAAAACCAGTTATAAATGTCTCGGCAGCCAGAAGCAATAATCCAGCCACCAACCTGAAAATCCTGCATGGACCCTTTACATAACTCTGGTGGGGGGGTCCTCCAGGCACTCTAAGATATGTTCAGATGGTCGGGGTTAAGACTGTGCGTTGAGTTGAGCGCTAAGTCCCAAAATGGTGTCGATCACTTTAAATCAGCGTTGCACACTGATCGAAGCCATTTTCTCCCTAATTTACATTATCTGCGCCTGCGCTAACTGCTATACCAAGATGGTGTCCGGCGCATGTCACGCTCGAAACTTGCGTGCGCATCCAAGACGCCATCTTGGTTTACCGAGAGGCCTTGTTGCGCGGAGCAATGGGTGTTACACGGCCCAATTTAGCGCCCGATGTTTCCACTTGTGGGGGAGACCAAAACTAGGGGTTATAAATATAAAGTAATCACTAATAAATCCAATAGGGAATTCAGGAGAAACTTCCTTACCCAGAGAGTAGTTAGAGTGTTGAATTCGCTACTATAAGGAGTGGTTGAGGTGAATAGCATAGATGCATTTAAGGGGAAGCTAGATAAACACATGAAGGAGAAAGGAATAGAAGGTTATGCTGATAGGGTTAGATGAAGAGGGGTGAGAGGAGGCTCGTGTGGAGCATAAACACCAGCATGGACCTGTTGGGCCGAATGGCCTGTTTCTGTGCTGTACATTCTATGTAATTATGTGTAATTCACACCTCTGACTCCGGTAGTTCAGTCTTGCTGATCTTGCCCTATCCTGTTTCCTTTTGTGAGTTATAGGGTAGAAATTCCTATCAGCAAAACTGCTTTTTCCAGTGAGCGGATGCCAGAAAAGTGACAGTTTATAAATTTGCCAGTTGTCTCCTGCTTTGCGTTGCGTCCAAGATTCTGGCCCAGGTTGCAACTTCGCTACAAAATACTTGGCAGCCATGCACATGCTGACACAGGCAGTCCACTGTGTGGGTAGAAGCTCACTAAAAATACGGAAAATATGCTATTCGTGCCTTTTGGGTGGAAACGGTCATACGAGAAATATTGAGGAGATCTCTCGCAATGCACCATTTCCACTTGTATCACTCCACTCAGCTTTCTGCCCTTATAGAACTCAACCTATAGTGACCACGATTCACGTGACAAGAGCTTTTTTGTAATTTATATTATCGTTTGATTTACTGCATCAATACCACTGCTCTTTTTATAATGTTGTTATTCCATAAACACTGCATTGAACACAATGGTAGGAATAGAGAAATAAATGTGGCTGTAACAGAAGTGTACAGGTGCATGCTAATATTCACATACAGGTATTCTTAGAGACTGGGAGCGGGGAATTCCTCCTCTCAATAATTTTACTAAAAAAGCCCAATCTTTAGAAATGAGTTTATGAGGAAATTTCCCAATCTGGTTTAAAAAAATTCAAAATGTTCACAAAAGGAATCGGTTTTATTTACCGTTCTCTTTCACTTTTATTATATCAACGACTGGACCTCGGGTATAGAGGGTATAATTTCAAAGTTTGCTGATAACACAAAACTCAGCAATGTAGTAAACAATGCGGAGGATAGTAACAGACTTCAGGAGGACATAGACAGACTGGTGAAATGGGCAGACACGTGGCAGATGAAATTGTGAAGTGATGTATTTTGATAGGAAGAATGAGGAGAAGCAATATAAAATAAATGGTACAATTTTAAAGGGGGTGCAGGAACAGAGAGACCTGGGGGTGTATGTACACAAATCTTCGAAGATGGCAGGACAAGTTGAGAAGGCTGTTAAGAAAGCAGACGGGATCCTGGGCTTTATTAATCGAGTACAAAAGCAAGGAAGTTATGCTAAACCTTTATAAAACACTGGTTAGGCCTCAGCTGGAGTATTGTGTTCAATTCTGGGCACCACACTTTAGGAAGGATGTCAAGGCCTTAGAGAGGGCGCAGAAGAGATTTACTAGAATGGTACCAGGGATGAGGGACTTCAGTTATGTGGAGAGACTGGAGAAGCTGGGATTGTTTTCCTTAGAACAGAGACAGTTCAGGGGAGATTTGATAGAGGTGTTCAAAATCATGAACGGTTTTGACAGAGTAAATAAGGAGAAACTGTTTCCAGTGGCAGAAGGGTCGGTAACCAGAGGACACGGATTTAAGGTGATCGGCAAAAGAGCCAGAGGCGACATGAGGAAACATTTTTTTACGCAGTGAGTTGTTCTGATCTGGAATTCACTGCCTGAAAGGGCGGTGGAAACAGATTCAATAGTAACTTTCAAAAGGGAAATGGTGAAATACTTGAAGGGAAAAAATTTACAGGGCTCTGGGGAAAGACTAATTGGATAGCTCTTTCAAAGAGCTGGCACAAGGAATATGCTGTACCCACTATGGTACTATGGTACTATGGTACCATGATTTCTTCATCGATAGCTTGTTTCTAGTTCGACTCCTCTTTCAAGGTTGTTCTAATTGTTGTGGATAAAATTATATGGGGTAATTTTCGATTGGGTGCATGTTGGGCAGGAGGGGCGAAAGATGGAGTTGGTGGGAGGCCCAATCAATTTTCCTGGTCAACCCCCCTCAACGTTGACTCAGTGAGCTGGCAGCGCTAATCACTTTCTTCACAGGCAGCTTGTCAATTGGGAGGATGGGAAATCCAATGGAGCTGCTGATTTTGATGGGCCTGCAGCAGCACCTTAAAGGGGAGGGGAGGGAGAACACATCCAGAGTGAAAGGGAGCAGCAGTTTATGGTGTTAGGGAACATTTTTGCAGAGCCTACAGCAGCAAGGAGATAAAATGGCTGAAAGTGGGGCCCTGCTGGCATTGTGGAACTGTGCAATATTCACCCTATAGTGTGCTGGATAGTCTACATTTGGGTAGAGTTTACAAATTTATACGACCAACACAGAGCTTCGTCCATCGTGGGGGGTGATTTTAACCCCCAAGAACGGGCGGGTTGGGGGTGGTGGGTGGTTAAAGTAGCAGCTTTTTGGAGTGGGACTGTTTCCGGGTTTAACCCAGGAGGGTTAGGATGCACGCACACAACTGAATCCCCGAAGTCCCATCCCCACTTAAAGCCAGAGGGCTGATATTTAAGGGGCCGATTCAGGTCGTTGAAATACTTTAGATACTTAATTTTTTGTGAATTCTGCAACAGAAACTGATTGAACTTCTCCTGAACGTGTCTCCCATGGTTTCTGAATCACGCCATTGAAACAGAGGGTGAGTTGCAGCCGAAGCTCATTTGGCTTTTTAAACCACTGGTTTACACTTCTCAATAAAAGGTGAGGTATTGCAGCTTTACACTCGGTTCTCTCAGACAAACCTTTGGCTGGGACTCCTTTGTGTTTAGACTGAGATTTCTTTGTTGAGACTGAGAATTCTTGTGTTCAGACAGATTTACCTACATTTTGGAGGTATGACGAGATCAGGGATGGGGGGTGCAATGGTTCTGTTCCACAGTACATCTGAGGAGGAGGAAAATGAAGATGGGGACCCCATGTGGGAGCACTTTGAGTGGAGTCCCCTCTTGGATGTCCCCTTTCACCATTATCCTTCTCCCTGGCCGGAGCAACATCACTCTCACCACTCTGCTGGACAGAAGGCTGGTGAGGAGATGTGTCACTTTCTAAGGCCATGGATGAAGTTTCTGTCTGCCTGTTTAAGGCGGCAGACATGTTGGTATCCAGAGTCCACACGGCCGTTTTCATGGTCTGCATGGACTCGTGTGAGAGCCGTGCTTGAAGCTGTCACTCTCTCCATCGAAGACATTCCCGCACTTACCTGCACCACCAATCCACCAGCGATGGAGTTGGACTCCTCCATCCTCTCCCTATTGTACAGAGTGTGCGTGGCACATTTTCCAGTACGAGGCAAAGTTACTGCTTCCCCTCTATCATTCTCCTTTTCAACGATGGCCACCGGGGTTCAGCATCTACGTCCAACTGAACACAGTTTGGAGAGGAGTGCTCCCCCCGATGCAGACTCTCCACAGCTGCCCCTTCCACCAGTGTCTGCTCGTGCTCACTTGTGAGTGATGAATCACCAGGTGAGAACCCAACTATCTGTCTAACAGGACCCACTGAAGTTCGAGTATCTGCATTGGTGCATGGCTGGATGCCGTGTATAGTGCATTCCTCAGAAGGAATGAGCTCCTCTGAAGAATCACTTTCTTCCATTTCTGCTGATTCCTCGTGAAGGCCCTGGAAGACAACAGAAAGCGATTTTAATGATTCATCGCAGAAGTGACAATCTTTCCAATGACCATACTGAGGTCTGGCACGGTTACATCATCGATAAAATCAATTCTTCATGTGTGTGAAAGATGTTAATGTTCTATCACCAGCCATCTGTGGGTTTCCAGTCTCTCCGTCTCCGATGGATTGGCATTGACGGTCTGATTTATTTCCATGACCTCCTCCTCCACCTCTGTCACCTCCAGTTCTGCTCCCCTATCTTGCGTTTTGCAATTTCTTCTGCTACAAGAGGAGGAAGAACAGACCTGTGAGTGACTGAAGGTGATATATTCACCCGATGGATGCGTTGCTTTGGGTGAGGCTGACCATGAAAGAGATACATCAGAGGGTGACTATCACAAGATACGTCACATTGCATCAGGATTGTGGGGAGTGTCAGTGGTGGTGAATAAATGGGCAGTTGAGGAAGTGCATAGAAAATGAAGATTGTTTGCTGCTGCTGCTAACACACAAGTGGGTGTGAGGAGTTCTGTGATGGGGGAGACATTCTAAGACAGGATGACGACGGAGGGGGGAGGGTGGGGGAGGAGGGGGTGTTGAACAACGCTGGATGTGGGTGAATCAGTAACTGTACTCACTATTCCTGACCTGGTTAGGTCATTGAAACGCCTCCTGCACTGAACCCAGACACTGTGCTCCTGCTGCTCACCTCTTCTGCCACCTCCAGCCAAGGATTTTTGGTGACAGGGCCAGGTTTCTTCCTGCCATCCTTTGGAAACATTACCTCCCTCCTGGCTCCCATTGCAGCCAGCAGTACATCCAGGGAGGCGTAATTAAATCTAGGGCCAGTCTCTGCTTTCCTGGACTCCATTTCTCCTTTCTCCATCAAAATCCATTCTTGGACTGGCCCTTTAAATAGTGGTCTTTAAATCTCATCATTCGGGTACGCAGTAGGCCCTCTGCACAGCGTGGAGACGCAAAACCTGAAAGCAAAGGTAATTGACTGCAATTGAGATATGATCGCAGATTTAAACACACTCACTTCACCTCTGGATTCCCCACGGGCAAATCCACCCACCCGCTGGCTTCCCGCCGCCATGCTATAAACATTGGCTCAAGAGAGGAAATCAGTAATTCAGGTCCACGTGTCAGTGAGCCCCACGGGATTTCCAGCTTCGGCGGATCCTGCTCCTGGGATCCTGATATACACAGTTCTGCGGCAGGGTAAGTGCATTTGTAAAATCAACCCACCGTGTACAATATTTTCCTGTTGCCACCTCTTACTGAGATAATCCCACAAACAGGTTTTGGAATTCTAGAAATTCTTGAAATGTTCTAGGTTTAATTTTCTGTCTTTATGCTCCTGGTGGGGAGCCCTGCCCATTGACAGGGCACATCAGAAATTCCAGTGCAATATAATGCCCGGTTTTCCAGCCATTTAAAGTAATGGGTTTAAAATCATGGGCAGCGTGTGCCAGAATTTGCCATTTATGGGCTCTCGACAGGCCTTATGTTCCCCTTCTTATTTATTTGGAGTAGTTGCATCTTGTAACACTGGCATCAATTCCTTGCAATGATTCTGAAATTCTGTCACCTCTGGATCAGCAGGCTGTAGGTTCAAAACCCAGTCCAGGAATGGAGCCTACAGACTAGGCTGTCGTACTGAGGGGATGCTGAATTATCAGAGGTGCCATCCTTTGGAGGAGATGTTAAAGTGAGGTCGTTTCCGTCTGTTCCGATGGATGGTAAAGATTGCATGACGCTGTTTGAAGCAGGGCAGGGAGTTCTATCCAAGGTGTCCTGGCCAATATTCCTCCTTAACCAGCACCACTAAAACAGGTTAATTGGTCATTCATCTCATTGGTGTTTGTGAGATCTTGTTGTGCACAAACCAGTTGCTACATTCACCTGCATAACAACAGTAACTGCACTTGCAAGTAATTAATTGGCCCTGATTTTAACTGCCCCCACCTGGCGGAAACCAGGCAGGGTGTCAATTCCCTCCATCTATCCACTTCCTTCCCGCTGTGTCTCCATATTAACCTGCTCTTTTGAGCCGGTGAGTGGGACATTCTCTGGAAGGAAGCCTGGTCCTGTCTTCACATCGTTCACCTGACGAAGGAGGAAGCCTCCGAAAGCTTGTGAATTTAAAATAAAATTGCTGGACTATAACTTGGTGTGGTAAAATTGTTTACAACTGTCTTAAATATGCAGATCAGGTCCGATTATGTCATCAGGAAATCTGCAGATGTGTTATACAAATTTTAGACATCTCAGTAGAAAACTCCAACTGCACCATGTGAGATTTCCTATCTCCCACGGTGACCATCTTGTCTCTGGGTGATACATTCAATTAAATGTGAGATGGGCCCACGCCCAATTAGAACTTGATTCAAGCAGGTGAAATTAATTTCATGTATTGATTCATATCTGTCTGGATTTGAACCCAGGTCCCAGAGTAGATTTTTATATATTTGTCATGTTAGTAGAACCATATCGAACCGTTCTCTGTTATAATGTAGATTCGGGTCATTTTTCTGGAGGTAATATAGCTTTGCAATAATTTAAACAGTTATTTTTGGCAAGGGGAAGGAGGGAAGAGGTTTAGTTGTGTATCTGGAATTTGAAGTGGAACATAAAGCTTATCACTGCTGCGAACTAAATGTTAAAAGTTCAAGTGCTCGGTCATTAGCCTGCTAATCTTAAAACCATCTGACACTGCAACCATACAGCTCAAGTTTTATTTGCATGGCTTCAATTTCAGATGTTTTCCTAATCTGTGGCAGTGAGGTTTGGGGTCCATTCTATACCCACTGCACTAGTTTCTAGAGAACATTTCTGAAGCTATGAATGCCTAACTTCTAACTGAGGCCCTTTCCTTGATCTAAGTTAAGCCTTTGATACTCTTGACCACAGTATCCTGTTCAATTAGCCTAATGTTTTTGGTTTGAGAAATGAAGCAGTAAATTGGCTTTCAGCATATTTACCAGAAAAGAACATAAAATGTGTTTCTCATTGCTACACTTTACAGTGAGCTCTTTGTATCAACTTCCCTCAAGGTCCAAATTTATGACCATTTTGCTACTTTCTCATATTCATTGTAATTGTGGGTAAAGCACACAGCACAGAAAATACCATTTTCTCTTTATTATTTGAACAAACGCCCAAACATTAGCTGCTCCCATTTCCGAGGAAAGTTCCTTTTCTGCCCCTCATCGCAAGACTTGATTTGTTACTGGTAAAAAGAAAATGCTGATTGAGTGGAAATGTAAAATAAAACCAAAAATTCTGGAGCAAAATTCTGAAAGAGAATAAAAAGATAACGGGGCAAACTTTGTGTGAATGGTATAGAGGGAGCAGAATTCTTAAACTGCATTCAGGAGTATTTTTTTAGCCAGTACGTAGCAAGCCCAACAAGAGAGGCGTGGGGAGACAGTTCTGGATTTAGTTTTAGGAAATGAAGCTGGGCAGGTGGAAGGAGTATCAGTGGGAGAGCATTTTGGTGGGAGTGATCATAATTCAGTTAGATTTAGCATAGTTACGGAAAAGGACAAAGATAGAACAGGAGTTAAAGTTTTCAATTGGGGAAAGGCCAATTTTACTAAACTGATTTAGCAGAAGTAAACTGGAAACAGCTACTTGAAGGTAAATCAGTGTCAGAGCAGTGGGAGGCATTCAAGGGGGAGATTCAAGGGGTTCAGAGTAAACATGTTCCCACAAAGAAAAAGGGTGGGGCTGCCAAATCTAGAGCCCCCTGGATGACAAGGAGCAAACAGGGTAAGATAAGGCAAAAAAAGAAAGCCTATCATAGACACCGGGAACTCAATACTACAGAAAGCTTAGAGGGGTATAGAAAGTGCAGGGGTGAAGTTAAAAAGGAAATTAGGAAAGCAGAGAGAAGGCATTAAAAAATACTGGCAAGTAAAATCAAAGAAAACCCAAAGATGTTTTATAAATACATAAAGAGCAAGAGGATAACTAAGGAAAGAGTAGGGCCTATTAGAGACCAAAAAGGTAACCTATGTGTGGAGGCGGAAGATGCGGGTATGGTTCTTAATGAATACTTTGCGTCTGTCTTCACAAAGCAGAGGGATGATGCAGAGATTGTAGTTAAGGAGGAGGAGTGTGAAATATTGGATGGGATAAACATAGTGAGAGAGGAAGTATTAAGGGGCTTAGCATCTTTGAAAGTAGATAAATCACCAGGGCCGGATGAAATGTATCCCAGGCTGTTAAAAGAAGCAAGGGAGGAAATAGCGGAGGCTCTGACCATCATGTTCCAAACTTCACTGGATACAGGCATGGTGCCGGAGGATTGGAGGACTGCTAACGTTCTACCGTTGTTTAATAAGGGAGAGAGGGATAGACCGAGTAATTACAGGCCAGTCAGTCTAACCTCGGTGGTGGGCAAATTATTGGAATCAATTCTGAGGGACAGGATAAACCGTCATTTAGAAAGGCACGGAGTAATCAAGGACAGTCAGCACGGTTTTGTTAAGGGGAGGTCGTTTCTGACTAACTTGATTGAATTTTTTGAGGAAGTGACAAGGAGGATCGATGAGGATAGCGTATTTGATGTAGTCTACATGGATTTTAGCAAGGCTTTTGACAAGGTCCCACATGGCAGATTGGTCAAAAAAGTAAAAGCCCATGTGATCCAAGAGAAAGTGGCAAATTGGATCAAAAATTGGCTCACTGGCAGGAAGCAAAGGGTAATGGTCGATGGGTGTTTTTGAGACGGGAAGGCTGTTTCCAGTGGGGTTCCGCAGGGCTCGGTACTAGGTCCTTTGCTTTTTGTGACATATATTAACGATTTGGACTTAAACGTAGGAGGCATGATTAATAAATTTGCGGATGACACAAAGATAGGCCGTGTGGTTGATAGTGAGGAGGAAAGCTGTAGACTGCAGGAAGATATCAATGGACTGGTCAGATGGGCAGAAAAGTGACAAATGGAATTCAATCCAGAGAAGTGTGAGGTAATGCATTTGGGGAGGGCAAACAAGGCAAGGGAGTACACAATAAATGGGAGGATACTGAGAGGTGTAGAGGAACTGAGGGACCTTGGAGTGCATGTCCACAGATCCCTGAAGGTAGCAGGACAGTCAGATAAAGTGGTTAAGAAGGCATATGGAATGCTTTCCGTTATTAGCCAAGGCATAGAATATAAAAGCAGGAATGTTATGCTGGAACTGTATAAAACACTAGTTAGGCCACAGCTTGAGTACTGTGTACTGTCCTGGTCACCACATTACAGGAAGGATGTAATTGCACTGGAAGCCAACTGTCTGCTCGATGAGGTTGTGACATGGCTCTCGTTGTAGGCCTGCTCTGTGCTGGGTTCCTGATAGGAGTCATGAGCCAAGTCTGAAGGTGATAGCACTTATAGCCCAGTATCCAGCCTGTAACCAGGATAAATGAATCAATGCTGCTGCCCGGATACTGGGCACAGATCTACATGGGGTCGCAGACCAGTTGGACGTTGAGGGTGTGAAATCTCTTTCTATTGATAAAGATGCCAGGCTGGCGATGGGGAACATGCAAGCCAATGTGTATGCAGTCAATGGCATCGTGCACACTGGGGAAGCCTGCCATCTATGTGAAACTTAGTGCTGTCTTGTCTTGCATCACTCCGTCCGTAGAGAAGGTGATGCAGGTGTTTCTGTTGGTGTAGAGAACCTCGGTGACCTCTCTGATGCATTGGTGTATCGTGAATTGGGATACATCGCCGATATCACCCGCTACAGCCTGGAAAGACCCCGTGGCATAAAGGTTAAGGACTACGGTGACCTTGACAACAACAGGCAGTGCTGTCCATGCCCTGGTACGAGGCTTGAGTCGTGGTTGCAGCAGGTGACATAGCTCAGTGACAAGCTCCTTTGTGAAACGGAGCTGCCTCAGACATTGCGAGAAGTTTATAGAGTCATAGAGTCATAGAGTTATACAGCACGGATAGAGGCCCTTCGGCCCATCGTGTCCGCGCCGGCCATCAAGCCCTGTCTACTCTAATCCCATATTCCAGCATTTGGTCCGTAGCCTTGTATGCTATGGCATTTCAAGTGCTCATCCAAATGCTTCTTGAATGTTGTGAGGGTTCCTGCCTCCACAACCCTTTCAGGCAATGAGTTCCAGACTCCAACCACCCTCTGGGTGAAAAAGTTCTTTCTCAAATCCCCTCTAAACCTCCCGCCTTTTACCTTGAATCTATGTCCCCTTGTTATAGAACCCTCAACGAAGGGAAAAAGCTCCTTAGTATCCATCCTATCTATGCCCCTCATAATTTTGTACACCTCAATCATGTCCCCCCTCAGCATCCTCTGCTCCAAGGAAAACAAACCCAATCTTCCCAGTCTCTCTTCATAGCTGAAGCGCTCCAGCCCTGGTAACATCCTGGTGAATCTCCTCTGCACCCTCTCCAAAGCAATCACATCCTTCCTGTAGTGTGGCGACCAGAACTGCACACAGTACTCCAGCTGTGGCCTAACCAGTGTTTTATACAGCTCCATCGTAACCTCCTTGCTCTTATATTCTATGTCTCGGCTAATAAAGGCAAGTATCCCATATGCCTTCTTTACCACCTTATCTACCTGTTCCGCCGCCTTCAGGGATCTGTGAACTTGCACACCAAGATCCCTCTGACCCTCTGTCTTGCCTAGGGTCCTCCCATTCATTGTGTATTCCCTTGCCTTGTTAGTCCCTCCAAAGTGCATCATCTCGCACTTTTCCGGGTTAAATTCCATTTGCCACTGTTCCGCCCATCTGACCAACCCATCTATAACGTCCTGCAGACTGAGGCTATCCTCCTCGCTATTTACCACCCTACCAATCTTTGTATCATCAGCGAACTTACTGATCATACCTTTTACATTCATATCCAAGTCATTAATGTAGACCACAAACAGCAAGGGACCCAGCACCGATCCCTGTGGTACCCCACTGGCCACAGGCTTCCAGTCACAAAAACAACCTTCGACCATCACCCTCTGCCTTCTGCCACTAAGTTGGAGAAGTGCTCCCTGAGGACCCACTGTGGGTATGGCCCCCAGTGCACTGCCTTCCTCCCTCTCCTATGAGCTGGTCCTGTTCTCTCTTGTCTTCCTTGCTGCTCTATCTCCTCCAGCCCCAAAAGCAGTCTTACCCGGCTACTCATGACTGTAGTAAAATTGTTTTGAAGGCAGTCAAAAGCAGTGCAGCACTCACAAAATCATCTTCTCAGCAGTCAGAATTAAAATCCCTTTGGAATTCATAGTCATAAAACAAGCCAAAAAATGCCCAATCGTTCACCAGCAGCCTCAAATGACAAACCAGCAACTAGGTTGTAAGCAGTAGTGATGATAAGGATTGTGGGATTATCGGTGTATTGGGAATGGGAAGGCTGGTTTAGGTTTGTCATTTCAAGCTGCTGGTTAACTTCTTGGTGTTTTTTGGTGTGTTTTCTCATTGTGGAAAGTTCAGTTTGACTGCTGAGAAGATGATTTTGCTGCGATTGCACTGTTCTTGACTGCCTCATATATGGTTTGGCTGCAATTATGGGTGGTCTGGTCGGGTTGCCTTCAGGGCTGGAGGATGAGAGGGAGCACCAAGGAAGGCAGCAGAGGGATCAGCTGCCACAAGAGGGAGGAGGAGGCGGGCACTGCGCAGGAGACCATATCTACAGAGGGTCTTCAGGGAGAACATTTCCTACATTAACGTAACTGAGGAGCAATTTATGAGCTGCCTTCGCTTCACAAAAATGGCTGTCACCTGCTGCAGCCACAACTCGAGCCTCGTACCAGGGCCTGGACTCCACTGCCTGTGGCTCTCAAGGTCACCGTGGCCCTTAACGTTTTTGTCACGGGCTCCTTCCAGGTTGCAGCATGTGACATAAGCAACATATCACAGTTTGCAGTGCAAAGATGTACCGTGGCGGTCACCATGGCTTTCCACAACAGGAAGAACTCCTACATCTCATTCCCCATCGACAGAGCGAAGCAGGACGAGAGAGCACTAGGCTTCACCCACATGGCACGCTTCCCCAGGATGCACCGTGCCATAGACTGCACCCACATTATCCTGCGAGCTCCCCATCACCATCCTGGCATCTTTATTAATCGTAAGGGATTCCACTCCCACAATGTACAGCTCATTTGTGACCACAGGCCGTGCATCATGCAGGTCTGTGCTCAGTTTCTCGGCAGGAGACATGACTCTTTCATCCTGCACCAATCCTCTGCGCCACCTTTATTCCGGCCTGGCTGTCAGGTTACAGGCTGGCTATTGGGTGACAGGGGCTATCCCTCCAGATATTGCACATGATTCCTGTTAAGAGAGCCTTGCTGCCACCAGAAACATCATCAGGCAGACTATCAGCGTGTTCAAGCAATGCTTCCACTGCCTGGACCATTCGGGAGCAGCTGTGCAGTACACCCCTGAGCGGGTATCCAAATTTGTGGTCGCCTGCCGCATGCTCCATAATTTGCCATCACCCATCCATAGCACTACCTGGCTATAACTTGGGAGGTGGAAGGCTGCTGAGCTTCCAGCGCAGGCAGCACTGGCTGCACGCACCAGCAGGAGGCCACAATATCGCGAGTGGCTTGCTCTATTTAAAGGGGAGGTGCACTGTGGCTGCAGGAAGTCCTTTGGGAAGTGCTGGAAGATATTGAAGAATGGCTGTGCCTGCGAGAGAGCGAGCTCCAAAGGTTCTCAGATGATGCACTAGAGGTCTTGGTGGAAGAGGTGGACAGACGGAGGGCCATCCTATATCAGCAGGAGGCAGGAGGCCCTTCAGGGATATGCTGAGGAGGCAGTGGGAGGCTGTGGTGGATGAGGTAAATGCCAGGAGCATCGTACCACAAACATGGATGAAGTGCAGGAAGAAGTTCAATGATTTGACATAAGTGGTCAAGGTGAGTGAGTTCAACTCTCACATGGGGTCTCCTACCAACTGCACCACTAGCTGCATCCACTGCTCCACACACTACACCCTCCATCACCCAGCTAACAATAAACTCTTTCCATCAGTACACAACACTGTGAATCAGATGCTTCCTCTCACCCTCACACATTATCACTGTTGCAAGCCGCACACCCACAACTCACAGGTCACACACACTGGCAGCTATTCAACATCAGGCACATCACCCAAACATCTTGCAGGACACTCACTGACACACTTCCCTCTTTCTTGCAGGAGCAGATGGCACATAACAACAGGCAGCAAGAAAGACCTGGAGGAGGACAGGCTCGTCCACACATCCTCACCACCGTGCTGAAGATCATTGGACGGGCCGTCACTAAGGCCGTGGTCACAGGCGGTGCTGGAGGTATCGATGATGAGGGTCTCTGCAGACCTAACCCTCCTTCTCACTCCCCACTTCTCCCTCAATCCACAATCTTTTCTGCTTCATGTGCTGTAGGTGGTGTGAGCATGCATGTCTTACTGTCTCCTCTCCCCTCACCACAACTCAACCCGTGTCCCTTTGTCATTTCAGAGACCCAAGACCTGGAACTGGCAGGGGAGGCAGAGGAAGATGACAGTGATGATGAAGATATACCATCACTCGATCTTACACTCACAGCCACCAGCTCAGAGTCTGACACTGTGCGTACTTTAGAGGCTAAGATAGAGGCAGGATCTGCACGTGGTGAGACACCGAGCACAAGTGAGCAGGAGCCGGGGTGGGGGGAATGGATACCACAGGAGCCAGCTCGCCGGAGGGTGAGGTCGCTCACTAGTTCTGCTGCAGAGGAGTCAGATGAGGACTTCGATGGGCCAGGCTACAGAAGATGGCTGATGGACGTACACCAACAAATCTTGGGGCACTGGAATGCCTGCCAGAAAGCCTGCGCACAATGAGAAGGGGCATGGAGGAGTCCAGCTCCAACTTGGCACAGGGCTTTGCGCAGAGCTTGGAGCCCATCCTTTCCAACATGGCACAGGTGGTCACCTCCATCAGCGCACCTGTGGAACCCACCATGATGTAGCGTCTGATGACTGATGTCACAGCTTCCATTGCAGCACAAACATCTGCCATCCAAGGTCTGACTGCTGCCTTGGAAGCTCAGAATGCTGCTATCGTGGCTCTGGGGACCACTGTGGAACGGGGCTTCCAGGGCGTCACAGCACTCCAGCAATCCGTTCTCCAGCTGATCACCAGGATTGCTGAGGCACCGCCCCGGGAGAGTGGTAGTGGCGCCATGGCAGTCGGACTTGCTGTCCTCTCTCAGGACGACAGCCTTCCTGCTCCCACCCCTGCCACTTCGCCAGTGCCCCTGTTGTTGCCTGTCGGCCAGCCAGGCCAGACTGCTCCAGCCCATGCTGAGATGGTGCAGTCTGAAGCCGGGCCCTTCCGGCCCAGAGCTGCTCGAGGTCATCCTCCACAGCCATCTGGACGCTCCTCCATTGAAGGCCAGCAACCTCCCACCACCCATGCTCCAGCCATTGGGGAAGCACCTCGTAGGAGCACTAGGATAGGTAAAGGCACACAGACAACAGAAATAGAAATAAGAAGGGAAAGAGAGGATAAGGTGTGAAGAAACCCTGAGCGATGGCTCCCTCAGCATTGCCAGTCACCACAACCATGACTCTCCCTCGGCCCGAGATGGTCAGCGTGCTTCCTTTGAGGGGGGAGAGGGTGTCCAAGCGGCCTCAGTCTCCTCCGTTGGCATTCTTCAGTCTGGATTTGTGTGCTACCTTCTCTTGCAAGAAAGGAGTGTGTTAGTGACATCCTTGTGAGGTATTTGGAGAATGCACCTGTCATGGTGGAATAGCTTGTATGCAGTTTATCAGTATGCGTTTGCAACCATCTTCAGTCAGAAATGCCGAGTAAATGATCCATCTCAGCCTCCTCCCGAAAGCCCCACCATCACAGAAGCCAGTCTTCAGCCAATTCGATTCACTCCACGGGATATCAAGAAACGGCTGAGTGCACTGGATACAGCAAAGGCTATGGGCCCCGACAACATCCCGGCTGTAGTGCTGAAGACTTGTGCTCCAGAACTAGCTGTGCCTCTAGCCAAGCTGTTCCAGTACAGCTACAACACTGGCATCTACCCGACAATGTGGAAAATTGACCAGGTATGTCCTGTCCTCAAAAAGCAGGACAAATCCAATCCGGCCAATTACCGCCCCATCAGTCTACTCTCAATCATCAGCAAAGTGATGGAAGGTGTCATTGACAGTGTTACCAAGCAGCATTTACTCACCAATAACCTGCTCACCGATGCTCTGTTTGGGTTCCGCCAGAACCACTCGGCTCCAGACCTCATTACAGCGTTGGTCCAAACATGGACAAAAGAGCTGAATTCCAGAGGTGAGGTGAGAATGACTGCCCTTGACATCAAGGCAGCATTTGACCGAGTGTGGCACCAAGGAGCCCTAGTAAAATTGAAGTCAATGGGAATCAGGGGGAAAACTCTCCAGTGGCTGGAGTCATACATAGCACAAAGGAAGATGGTAGTGGTTGTTGGAGGCCAATCATCTCAGCCCCAGGACATTGCTGCAGGAGTTCCTCAGGGCAGTGTCCTAGGCCCAACCATCTTCAGCTGCTTCATCAATGACCTTCCCTCCATCATAAGTTCTGAAATTGCGCTGATGTTCGCACAGTGTTCAGTTCTATTCACAACCCCTCAGATAATGAAGCAGTCCATGCCCACATGCAGCAAGACCTGGATAATATCCAGGCTTGGGCTGATAAGTGGCAAGTAACATTCGCACCATATATAAAAGTATGAGGTGTGAGTTGGCTATGATAGATTGGGGAACTTTACTAAAAGGGATGATGGTGGATAGGCAATGGCTAATATTTAAAGAACGTGTGCAGGAATTACAATAATTATTCATTCCTATCTGGCGCAAAAATAAAACAGGAAAGGTGGCTCAACCGTGGCTTACAAAAGAAATTAGGGATAGTATTAGATCCAAAGAGGAGACATATAAAATTGCCAGAAAAAGCGACAAGCCTGAGGATTGGGAGCAGTTCAGAATTCAGCAAAGGAGGACCAAGAAATTGATTAAGAGGGGAAAAATAGAGTATGAGAGTAAACTAGCAGGGAACATAAAAACTGATTGTAAAAGCTTCTATAAATATGTCAAGAGAAAAAGATTAGTGAAGACAAATGTAGGTCCCTTACAGTCAGAAATGGGGGAAATTATAATGGGGAGCAAAGAAATGGCAGAACAATTAAACACATACTTTGGTTCTGTCTTCACAAAGGACACAAATAACCTCCCGGAAATGTTAGGGAACCAAGGGTCTAGTGAGAGGGAGGAACTGAAGGAAATCAGTATTAGTAAAAGAATAGTGCTGGGGAAATTAATGGGGCTAAAAGCTGACAAATCCCCAGGGCCTGATAATCTACATCCCAGAGTACTAAAGGAAGTGGCCCTGGAAATAATGGATGCATTGGTGATCATCTTCCAAAATTCTACAGACTCTGGAACAGTTCCTACAGATTGGAGGGTGGCAAATGTAACCCCATTATTTAAAAAAGGAGGGAGAGAAAAAACAGGGAATTACAGACCAGTTAGCCTAACATCAGTAGTGGGGAAAATGCTGGAGTCTATTATAAAAGATGTGATAACAGAACACTTGGAAGGCATTAACGGGATTGGACAAAGTCAGCATGGGTTTATGAAAGGGAAATCATGCTTAACAAATCTACAGGAGTTTTTTGAGGATGTAACTAGTAGAATAGATAGGGGGAACCAGTGGATGTGGTGTATTTGGATTTTCAGAAGGCTTTTGATAAGGTCCCACACAAGAGGTTAGTGTGCAAAAGTAAAGCACATGGGATTGGGGGGAATATACTGGCCTGGATTGAGAATTGGTTGACAGACAGGAAACAGAGAGTAGGAATAAATGGGTCTTTTTCCGGGTGGCAGGCAGTGACTAGTGGGGTACCGCAGGGATCAGTGCTTGGGCCCCAGCTATTCACAATATATATCAATGATTTGGAAGAGGGAACTAAATGTAACATTTCCAAGTTTACGGACAGCACAAAGCTGGGATGGAATGTGAGCTGTGAGGAGGATGCAAAGAGGCTCCAATGCGATTTAGACAAGTTGGGTGAGTGGGCAAGAACATGGCAGATGCAGTATAACGTGGATAAATGTGAGGTTATCCACTTTGGTTGTAAAAACAGAAAGACAGATTATTATCTGAATGGTGATAGATTGGGAAAAGGGGAGGTGCAACGAGACCTGGGTGTCCTTGTACACCAGTCGCTGAAAGCGAGCATTCAGGTGCAGCAAGCAGTTAGGAAGGTGAATGGTATGTTGGCCTTCATTGCAAGAGGATTTGAGTACAGGAGCAGGGATGTCTTACTGCAGTTATTCAGGGCCTTGGTGAGGCCACATCTGGAGTATTGTGTGCAGTTTTGGTCTCCTTATCTGAGGAAGGATGTCCTTGCCATGGAGGGAGTGCAACGAAGGTTTACCAGACTGATTCCTGGGATGGCAGGACTGACATATGAGGAGAGATTGGGTCGACTAGGCCTATATTCACTAGAGTTTAGAAGAATCAGAGGTGATCTCATCAAAACATATAAAATTCTCACAGGACTCGACAGACTAGATGCAGGGAGGATGTTCCCGATGGCTGGGTCGTCCAGAACCAGGGGTCACAGTCTCAGGATACAAGGTATGCCATTTAGAACTGAGACGAGGAGAAATTTCTTCACTCAGAGGGTGGTGAACCTGTGGAATTCTCTACCACAGAAGGCAGTGGAGGCCAAGTCATTAGATGTATTCAAGAAGGAGATAGGTATATTTCTTAATGCTAAAGGGATCAAGGGATATGGGGGAAAAGCGGGAACAGGGTACTGAGTTAGACAATCAGCCATGATCATTTTGAATGGCGGAGCAGGCTTGAAGGGTCGAATGGCCTACTCTTGCTCCTATTTTCTATGTTTCTATGTTTCAGACAAGTGCCAGGCAATGACCATCTCCAACAAGAGAGAGTCTAACCACCTCCCCTTGACATTCAATGGCATTACCATCGCCGAATCCCCCACCATCAACATCCTGGGGGTCACCATTGACCAGAAACTTAACTGGACCAGCCACATAAATACTGTGGCTACGAGAGCAGGTCAGAGGCTGGGTATTCTGCGGCGAGTGACTCACCTCCTGACTCCCCAAAGCCTTTCCATCATCTACAAGGCACAAGTCAGGAGTGTGATGGAATACTCTCCACTTGCCTGGATGAGTGCAGCTCCAACAACACTCAAGAAGCTCGACACCATCCAGGACAAAGCAGCCCGCTTGATTTTCACCCCATCCACCACCCTAAACATTCACTCCCTTCACCACCGGCGCACTGTGGCTGCAGTGTGTACCATCCACAGGATGCACTGCAGCAACTCGCCAAGGCTTCTTCGACAGCACCTCCCAAACCCGCGACCTCTACCACCTAGAAGGAAAAGGGCAGCAGGCGCATGGGAACAACACCACCTGCACGTTCCCCTCCAAGTCACACACCATCCCGACTTGGAAATATATCGCCGTTCCTTCATCGTCGCTGGGTCAAAATCCTGGAACTCCCTTCCTAACAGCACTGTGGGAGAACCTTCACCACACGGACTGCAGTGGTTCAAGAAGGCGGCTCACCACCACCTTCTCAAGGGCAATTAGGGATGGGCAATAAATGCCGGCCTCGCCAGCGACGCCCACATCCCGTGAATGAATAAAAACAAATGTGAGGTGTGCTGAAGTAAGGGTTGTAATAGTGGTGAGTGTGTGAGCATTAGGAGAAGGAGGTGTAGTGAGGTGTGGTGCAGTGATTGGAGGAGAGTGAAGGGAAGTGGGGGAGGGCAGTATTGTTAGTATTGTGAGTCGTGAGACTGGAGCTGGTAATCAGAAAGTAAGAGTGCAGTTTTTTTACCTTGTCAACTCTGGTAACGTCATTGAACTTCTTTCATCTTTGCAGCCATGTCCTGGGAGCCATTGACCTCCTCTGCGATGTCTTCCCACTGGTGGTGAGTTGTTGCCTGGAGGGCTTTCTGCCAGCTGGAGGGAACAGGAGCTCCCTCCTTCTGTCCACTACCTGGACCAGGGCCTCCAAAACAGCTTCCAAGAATCAGGGGGCACAATCTGCAGATCTTGCAACCATTTTTCTCTTCAGAAGTTTTCCTTGTTGTCTGCAGCCAGAGGGCACTTTCCCTTTTGGCAGTGCTGGCTGTGTTTAAGTGGTGTCAGAGATGCCCGATTTCCAAACCCCCAGAACAGGCCTGGAGCCAATGAATGGCGTGTGCAGTGCTGGCTGCAAGCCTGACCCAGCACAAATATTACGTGCTGCCTGGGACAGCACTAACAGAGACGTGCAGTACACGTCTAGCAAATTTTCCGACGCAATCAAACTTCACGGCCACAATTTTATCTTTCCGCTATCACCTCAACTCCTCAACTGTTGCTGTGTTGTTTGATTGCCAGAGATCAGCCAGAACATTCTCCACTCAACATCAGCGAGACAGAAGCGACCCTGTCCACTTCAAGTCAGAAACCTCGTGTCTAAGGCAACATTTCAATCCCCCTTCCTAGCTATTGGTCAGGATGAATTCAACAGTATCCTTAACGTCCGGTTCGACCCTGAGATGAACTTGAAAGTCCACATCCAGTCTGTCACTAAGATTGCTTATTTCCAACTTGATAACATTTCTGCCCCTGACCCTACCTGAACCATTGGCACTGAAACCCTCATCCATGCCTTTCACCTCAAGGTTTGAGCTGTCCTACAATCTCCTTGCTGGCCTCCTGAGTTCCACCATCAAATCCACTCACCTCGAACTCTGTGACTTGTAATCTATCCTATACTAAGTCGCACACACCCATCACCCCTGTCCTCACCTATTTCTTTTGGCTCGCTGTGCCCCAGCACATCAACTTTAAAATCGTTGACCTTATCATAGTATCATAATAAGTACAGCACAGGAGGAGGCCATTCAGACCATCATGCCTGTGCTGGCTCTTTGAAAGAGCTATCCAATTAGTCCCATTCCCCTGCTCTTTTCCCACAGACCTGTAATTTTTTCCCTTCAGTATTTATCCAATTCCCTTTTGAAAGTTATTATTGAATCTGCTTCCACCGTCCTTTCATGCAGCGCATTCCAAATCATAACAATTCACTGTGTAAAAAAAATTTTCCTCATGTTGCCTCTGGCTCTTTTGCCGATCACCTTAAATCTGTGTCCTCTGGTTACCGACCCTTCTGCCACTGGAAACAGTTTCTCCTTATTTACTCCATCAAAACCGTTCATGATTTTGAACACCTCTATCAAATCTCCCCTTAACATTCTCTGTTCTAAGGAGAACAATCCCAGCTTCTCCAGTCTCTCCACATAACTGAAGTCCCTCATCCCTGGCAGCATTCTAGTAAATCTCTTCTGCACCCTTCCCAAGGCCTTGACATCCTTCCTAAAGTGTGGTGCCCAGAATTGGACACACTGGGCCGGAAATCATACAGAGCAGCGTGGCACGGCTCTCCGCAGCTCCTGTGAATTTATAGAATGAAAGTACATACTGCGGGCTCCGTGCCGGCCACTTGCTCGATCTTGAAGTTTCGTGAGATTGTGCGTTGTCAATTCATCCCCTCAGCAACGTAATCTGATTCATATGGGACAGTCTGTGGGACTGGAAGACACGGCCACAGAATCTGTCAGGAAGAGAAGTCGCACCCAAAGGACAGGCAAGCAGACTTCATTCATTTAAAGTTAATATTCTGTAACATTGTAAATAAAAATTTTACATTTTTTTAATAAAAATCCAAGCAAATAATTGAATTAAATTAAAGAGACAGAAGTTAAAAGTTAAAAAAATTGACTTTTTAATTTTTAATTTTTTTTTAATGATTGAAAAATATTACAGTAAGGAGTAATATGACATTCCACATTTTTAAAATTTAATTTTAGTTGTTTGGTAGTCATTAAGAGTCATCGGGCTTTTAAAAAGTAATGTAGACCTGGTATTTTTCAGCGTACCTTTTGGTGGTGTAAGTAGTTAGATTCCAGCCGGACTGATGGGCAAGTTTACGATTTTTCTGTGATTTCAGTGATTGTAGCGTGCGATGGCCCTTTAATTCAAAACTGTCAAATCACCGGCAAACCAATAAGAGCAAGTTCACGATTTCTGGGTCTCAGTGAGCATGTGCAAATGAGTGAACTTGTTCCTTTGATTCACCGTCGGAGACAGAGGACACCATCGAGGTACCACATTGTTTGGTGAGCAATTTCTGGGCCAATACTCTAGCTGAGGCCTAACCAGTGTTTTATAAAGGTTTAGCATAACTTCCTTGTTTTTTTACTCTATGCTTCTATTAATAAAGCCCAGGATGCCACATGCTTTTTTAACAGCCTTCTCAACTTGTCCTGCCACCTTCAAAGATTTGTGTACATACACCCCCAGGTCTCTCTGTTCCTGCACCCCCTTTAAAATTGTACCATTTAGTTTATATTGCCTCTCCTCATTCTTCCTACCAAAATGTATCACTTCACACTTCTCTGCTTTAAATTTCATCTGCCACGTGTCTGCCCATTTCACCAGTCTGTCTATGTCCTCCTGAAATCTGTTATTATCCTTCACATTGTTTGTTACATTTCTGAGTTTCATGTCATCTGTAAACTTTGAAATTATACCCTCTATACCCAAGTCCAGGTCATTAATATATATCAAAAAGAGCAGTGGTCCTAATACTGACCCCTGGGGAACACCACTGTATACTTCCCTCCAGTCTGAAAAACAACCGTTCACCACTACTCTCTGCTTTCTGTCCCTGAGCCAATTTTGTATCCACACTGCCACTGTCCCTTTAATCCCATGGGCTTTAATTTTGCTAACAAGTCTATTATGTGGTACTTCATTAAATGCCTTTTGAAAGTTCATATACACAACATCAACCACACTACCCTCATCAATCCTCTCCGTTATCCATCTTATTTCCAAATCCTTCCATGATCTCACTCTATTCTAACTCAGCGATCTTCCACAGCCATACATTTCAGCTTGCATCGTCTGCTGTTCAGTTCGGGCCAATTACTCATAGAGAATGGATGTTCTTACTTAGAACTTCATAAGTTTATTCCACAAGGTAATAGGGCTCGAAGGCATTTATTGGTTTTCAATGGAATTAAGCATAAAATTCTAACTATTATTATTACACATATACGTAGGGTCACACTTATGATATAAGACTGGAGAATTCATCACGTCACAGGTTTTGAGCTCAAATGCTGGCCAAGCCTTGTCGAATTCCGAAGTATCTATTCTAACACCACTCTTTTTATTCCTTTCTTTCACTCTGACTACGTGAGAATCCGTATGTTTCAAAGAACGACCTCAGCCAATTAGCTGGACTTCAGATTTAACAAGAATAATTCCCCAAGCCTTCATCTTGACTGAACTATCAATCAAATCATTCAACTGCGACAGTTACAGGGGCCCCAGACTCTCCTACAGATGAGTTATCATTTGGCTTGTTCAGGTATGTCCTTGGACAAGTTAATCCCTCGGCCAGCTGAAATATCTATAAGGCTCAGACACAGAAAGCTTGTAGCTGAATGCTCATCGGCTAAAGTGTCTGTCTGGTAACTTTCAATTTCACTGACATTTCCAGCCTTCTAACTCACATAAAAGCCAAAGTTAATATAACGAACTGTTTCTTTACAATCCTCACCAGTCTCCATCTCCCCATCAGAGATAGAGCCGACCAGCGGCCATGCTCTTACACTATGGACTTCTTTCACCAAACCCGCTCACCTCACTCTTTCTCCCCACCATCATCACCTCTCTCAGAACTTGTTGCTCATCATTCCTAATTTCCCTCCTATTTCCTACGAGGTGCTGACTGCTCCCTCAGTAAAGCACCTTGGGATTTTCTGTTATATGAAAGGCATCTTATAAATATGTAATTATTTTGTTCACCTGCTTTGTGCTGTTTGCTGTGACAATGCAGGCTGAAGCATTAGAACAAGGATATTATGCTGAATTATAGAATCATTGAAAGGTTACAGCATGGAAGGAGGCCATTCGGCCCATCGAGTCCGCGCCAGCTCTATGCAAGAGCAATCCAGCTAGTCCCACTCCCCCGCCCTTTCCCTGTAGCCCTGCAAATTTTTCCTTTCAAGTACTTACCCAGTTCCCTTTTGAAGGCCATGATTGAATCTGCCTCCACCACCCCCTCGGGCAGTGCATTCCAGATCCTAACCACTCGCTGTGTAAAAAAGTTTTTCCTCATGTCACCTTTGGTTCTTTTGCCAATCACCTTAAATCTATGTCCTCTGGTTCTTGACCATTCCGCCAATGGGAACAGTTTCTCTCTATCTACTCTGTCTGGACCCTTCATGATTTTGAATACCTCTATCAAATCTCCTCTCAACCCTCTCTGTTCCAAGGAGAACAACTCCAGCTTCTCCAGTCTATCCATGTAACTAAAGCCCCTCATCCCTGGAATCATTCTAGTAAATCTCTTCTGAACCCTCTCTAAGGCCTTCACATCTTTCCTGAAGTGCGGTGCCCAGAACTGGACACAATACTCCAGTTGTGGCCGAACCAGTGTTTTATAAAGGTTCATCATGACTTCCATACTTTTGTACTCTATGCCTCTATTTATAAAGCCCAAGATCCCATATGCTTTTTTAACCACTTTCTCAACCTGCTCTGCCACCTTCAGTGATTTGTGCACATATACCTCCAGATCTCTCTGTTCCTGTACCCCTTTTAGAGTTGTGCCCTCTAGTTTATATTGCCTCTCCTTGTTCTTCCTACCAAAATGTATCACTTCGCATTTTTCTGTGTTAAATTTCATCTGCCACAAGTCCGCCCATTCCACCAGCCTGTCTATATCCTCTTGAAGTCTATCACTATGCTCCTCACTGTTCACTACACTTCCAAGTTTTCTCTCATCTGCAAATTTTGAAATTGTGCCCTGTACACCCAAGTCCAAGTCATTAATATATATCAAGAAAAGCAGTGGTCCCAGCACCGACCCCTGGGGAACACCACTGTACACCTCCCTCAGTCCAAAAAACAACCGTTCACCATTACTCTCTGTTTCCTGTCCCTTAGCCAATTCTGTATCCATGTTGCTACTGCCCCCTTTATTCCATGGGCCACAATCTTGATGATAAGCCTATCATGCAGCACTTTATCAAACGCCTTTTGAAAGTCCATATACACCACATCAACTGCATTGCCCTCATCTACCCTCTCTGTTACCTCATCAAAAAACTCTATCAGGTTAGTTAAACACGATTTGCCTTTAACAAATCCGTGCTGGCTTTCCCTAATCAATCCACACTCGTCCAAGTGACTATTAATTCTGTCCTGGATTATCGTTTCTAAAAGTTTCCCCACCATTGAGGTTAAACTGACTGGCCTGTAGTTGCTGGGTTTATCCTTACACCCTTTATTGAACAAGGGTGTAAGATTTGCAATTCTCCAGTCCTCTGGCACCACCCCCGGTATATACGGATGTTTGGAAGATTATGGCCAGTACCTCCGCAATTTCCATCCTTTCTTCCCTCAGCGACCTAGGATGCATCCCATCCGGACCGGGTGACTTATCTACTTTAAGTACAGCCAGCCTTTCTAGTACCTCTTCTTTATCAATTTTTAGCCCATCCAGTATCTCAACTATATCTTCCTTTACTGAGACTGGGGCAGCATCTTCTTCCTTGGTAGAGACAGATGCAAAGTATTCGGCCATCCCCTCTGCCTCCATGAGTTGATCTCCTTTTTGGTCCCTAATCGGCTCCACCCCTCCTCTTACTACCCATTTACTGTTTACATGCCTGTAGAAAACTTTTGGATTCCCTTCTATGTTGGCTGCCAGTCTATTCTCATACTCTCTCTTTGCCCCTCTTATTTCCTTTTTCACATCCCTTCTGAACGTTCTATATTCAGCCTGGTTCTCACTTGTGTTATCAATCTGACATCTATCACATGCCCCTTTTTTCCGTTTCATCTTACTCACTATCTCTTTCGTCACTCAGGGAGCTCTGCTTTAGTTGCCCCACCTGAAGACTGTCCCATGCTTAATCTGGCACATCAGTAGTTACCTCGATATTCCCATCAATTTGGCCATCTACCATCTCAATGGACGTGTTGGGTTTAAGATCAGCTCTTTAAGGAGGTATTGAGCCAATATCCTTCGTGATTTCTTCCAAAACTTCTTGCACAGGCCAACTGTTGCTGGTTTCTATCCGTTTGCCCATGTCAGCCGGGATTACATCCTGTTTTGCAGCCACAGCATTCTGGGTTGTATCCCAGATGTTCCACATGTGAATCTGCACGGTAACTAATCTGTAAGCCCACCATATTGGTATGTATAGCTTCATACAGATTGGTTCTGTCAGTCTGCACAGTGCCTTTCGGCTCTGGAATTGGAACCTGCAGCCATAAACTATCTGTAGTGAAGCAGATCTCGTGCCATTGTATCCACTTCTTTCAACTGAAAGGCCTGCGTTGCCCTTAAGGAATCTGCCAGGACTGTGTGAGAAAACATGTGGAAGCAGGGATGCTCTGATCTGTAATACTCCTCATATGGCAAAGGATTATTTTCAAGTGGTCCAGCTGTTTCCTCAGAGGCAGTTTCTGTGATTCTCACAACTGTCAGTCTGACTCCAGATGTTCCAGGTACATCTGTTTGGAAAGGAAAATGAATGACTTTTGAGCAATAGTATGAACAAATAGAAGGTGCTCTTCCTAATGTTAAATTGATTGGTCACAGTTGTGGCTAGGATTCTGAAGGTGGTTACTATATTAACGCATCAATGAAAATCAGCAGACTCATTACCAAAATGCCTCTAACAATAATTTAAAACAAAATGCTGTTGAATAAAACAATCTACTAATATTATATATTAATAGCAATGATTTAATTTTATTTCAAAACTCTTCGACATAATTGCCTTCCATGCTTTGATAAACTATATTGGAAGTAACATTGCCTGCTACATGCTGGCAGAATGAAAGTTGCCTTGCTGAACTCAGTCATTTATCAATGCACAATGTCCTTGTCATACCTGACTTGCTCGAGCAAGTGAGGTACATTCCATTGTGTTGCTTCTACCACACTGGCCAGGTTACACTGCCATCACGTGGATTGTCCGACTTATTCTGAAACGTTAAGTCATACTGGTTCATCACATGGTGACGAGTGTAATATGAAGAAATCAACTGCTGCCTGTGACAATGAAGGGCTTCATTGTAAAGGCTGAGATCAAAACCGTTCTTATCCTCTCAAAATGTCACATTTTATCGCCCTCTTGCCCCTAATATCTGCAGCCCTTCTATCATACTCGAGCTGTAACTTCAGCAGAGTCAGCCAGAAATTAGGCTGTGACCTGTGTATCCAGGTGGGAGGGGTTGGGCCGGGGATAGGGACTCCCTAAGTGGGGAATTCCCACTTTCTCCGATCTCAGTGGGACCTAGAGCAGGCCAGGATTGTGCCCTGGACCCCCAAAAGGGAGGAGCAACTTTGTACAAAGACTCTGAGACTCTGCAAGCTCATATTATGTAATTTTATTGAAGACGTAATGCTGTGTTATAGCTATGTAAAGCAAACAGGGTTCTATTATCTCATCATCAAAGTAGTGTGCCCTTATGTAACCAGTCCTCCTGTTTGATTGTACACTGTGGCACTGACAAATCTGTGTTTTTCTGGCATACTCCTGCAGGAACCCACTGGATGGGCCCAAAACTACAGTGTATTTGGGCCTCAACCTTACATTGAGAATTCTGGATGGCCATTGGTGTCGGAGGGGTGGGGCACATGGAGTATGTTTGTTGGGAGTTCCTACAACGGGAGTGTCTAATTGTTTCTTAAATGCATCCATGGTTTTTGCCTCCATCGCTCTATCTGAGAGTCCATTGTAAGTGGTAATAACACTGTGGTGTGAAGAAATCCCTGATATCAGTCCAAAAGTTACTTAAAAATTTGAATTTATATCCCCTTGTCCCACTCCCATAATTTACTTTAAAACAATATTCTGGATTTACTTTTTCCTTACTATCTTGTACACCTGTATTAAATCACCTCTCAGACACCTCTTGCCAGACTGCAAAGTCGAAGTCTCTCTCGTCTTTCCTCATATCTCAGACCCTTGACACCAAGTATCAGCCCCGTGGCTCTCCTCCGCACTGCTTTAAATATTCCAATGTCTCTCTGCATCTCGGTAGCCGGAACTGAGTGCAGTGTGCAAGGTGTGGTCTAGCCAGATCCTCATAGAGTTTGATCATGATTTCCTCTGACTAATATTTAACTCTTTTGGCTATGTAGTGCAACATTCTATTGCCTGGTGATTTCCGCTCTGCATTGGGTGGACATGTTAAGACTCCTAGGTGTCTTTTCATGGAATCATAGAATCACAGAAAGGTTACAGCACGGAAGGAGGCCATTCGGCCCATCGAGTCCACGCCGGCTCTATGCAAGAGCAATCCAGCTAGACCCACTCCCCCGCCCTATCTCCGTAGACCTGCAATTTTTTTTCCTTTCAAGATCCCATGGCTCTATTTGAAGAGTACTCCTGGTGTCCTGGTCAACATTCATCCCTCAATCAACAACTAAAACAGATGTGGTCATTTATTGCATTGCTGTTTGTGGGATCTTGCGGTGCGCAAATTAGCTGCTGCATTTCCTACATTACAACAGTGACTTCGCTTGAAAAGTACTTCATTGGCTGTAAAGTGCTTTGGGATGTCCTGAGGTTGTGAAATGTGCTATAGAAATACAAGCCTTTCTTTTTCTTTCTTTCTTTCTTTGTTTAGGGTTCTTCCAAGATGACATATCTGGCACAAGAGAAGAGAAAGGGTCATCATACAAGCATTCACCCTACACTCCTGAGAATGCATGCACCAGCCCAGGTACATTCCACCGTGGGGGAATCAGAAAGAGAAGGTAAAGAGAGAGGGGCTAGAGAAGCACACAGCCCAAGTGAAGGGAGCGAGATGAGGTGGCAGCAACAATGTTAAGTTTCTGCTGCAGGGCCCACAACTTCCTATCGTTTGGGCCTGCCAATAGAGGGGCGATCATGTTTCACACATGCCTGGGCTTTGCATCTCTGCAGTAAAACGGTGGTGAGATTGAGCAGCACTTCACGGGCATGGTTAAAGTTCAGGTGTTCCAATATGAATAAAGGCTCAGTGCTCACAGCTGCTTTTTCTCATTTCCCTCTGGGAAATGGTTTGCTGAAAGTTCTTGTTGTGACAGATGCATTGGAAAAGTTTGGAGATGTTCACACGGAGAACATCAGCATGGGTGGTACTATGGCTGCTTTAGATTGGACCTCAGACAAGGAAGACAATCACCATCCACAGTCAACATCCACAGCAGAAAGGTCGTGCTGTGGTGGGAGCTTCAGGTGGACAATAGAGAGCTGGACAATAGAGAGCTGGACAATGGAGAGGTGGACAATAGAGAGGTGGACAATAGAGAGGTGGACAATAGAGAGGTGGACAATAGAGAGGTGGACAACAGAGAGGTGGACAACAGAGAGGTGGACAACAGAGAGGTGGACAACAGAGAGGTGGACAACAGAGAGGTGGACAACAGAGAGGTGGACAACAGAGAGGTGAAGAACAGAGAGGTGAAGAACAGAGAGGTGAAGAACAGAGAGGTGAAGAACAGAGAGGTGAAGAACAGAGAGGTGAAGAACAGAGAGGTGAAGAACAGAGAGGTGAAGAACAGAGAGGTGAACAATAGGCAAGCAACAGAGGAGAGAGAAACTGAGAGGGGAGCAACAGAGAGTGGAGCATCAGAGAGGCCAAGTTCACAGGAAGCACTGCCCACCTAACAGGGTGTACAGACAGAGGCTCTGCTTTTTTGACCTCTCTGAAAAGCAATGCTTCCAGAGGCTCAGATTGTCACATCAGGTGGTCACAGACACCCAGGGCATGATTTTAACATGGCGGTGTGAAGTCAGCGGGTGGGTGAGTAGTCGCTTGGGAAACCTCGAAAAATTTTCTGTGCGTTGGTTTGAGCGATTGTGACTGAATTGAAGGCCCTTAATTTTATTTCTGGGTTTTGTGTCTCCAATCTGCACAATGGGCATCCTGTGCACTCGAATGACGTGCTGTGAACTGGAGTATTTAAATTGCAACAATGGATTGTGAAGGAGAAAGGAGGAAAATTCAAAAATGCATCATCATAGTGCGATGGCAGCACCCAGTTTTAGAGACTCCTCCCTTGAGTTGCTACTGGCTGGTGTCAGAAGCAGGAGGGAATTCTATACTCGGCTGATAGAAAGAAGTGTCCTGGTTCTGCCACCAAGAAGGCGTGACTGGAGGTGGCAGAGGAGATCAGCAGCAGGAGCACGGGGCCCAGGTCATGGGTTCAATGTAGGAAGCGCTTTAATGATCTAACCAGGTCAGGAAAGTCGAGTACAGTTAATGATTCACCTACACCCTGTGGTGTACATTATCCCCACTCCTCACTCTGTCTTGCCAAGTCTGCTCCATCACATCACCCCTGACACCCACTCCAGTCTCATCATCAACTTACCTTCACTTTCTGTGCACTTCCCCACCTCCCCATTTGTGAACCCACCAATCCCACTCACCCCAATCCTGATGCAATGTGATGAATCAGTCTGATACTCACCCTCTGAACCATCTGTTTCATTGACAGCCCCACACAAAGCAATTCATCCATTGGGTGAACACCTCACCCTCACTCACTCACTCACACGTCTGTTCTTTGTCCCCATGTAGGAGAAGAGAGCGCAGAATGCACGGGAGAGGAGTAGGACTGGAGGGGGTTCACCACAAATAGTGGTCCTCACAGAGGCGGAGGAGGAGGCGATGGACGTCAGTCACAGGGATGAATGCCTGGCCATCGGAAGTGGTGAGACTAACAACCCGCAAAGGGCTGGTGAAAGAACTTTAACATCCTTCACACCCATCAGGAATTGATGTTATCAACTATTGACCTGTTCCACACTGCAGGATGCTCATCAGAAACTAACTTCAGTGATGATTTTTTTATTATTGCTTTATGTTCTCTTCCGGGGCCTTCACCGATTGACGAGGGGGCAGGCGCCATGGGAGAAGGCGATTCCTCAGAGGAGCTCAATTCCTCTGAGGGTGCACTGTCACATGACATCCAGCCATGCACCAGCGCAGATACTGGGACTTCAGTGGGTTCTGTCAGTCAGATAGTTGGGTTCTCACCTGGTGATTCAACACTCACAAGTGAGCACGAGCAGACACTGGTGGCAGGGGCAGCTGTGGAGAGTCTGCACCGGGGGTGTTCTCCTCTCCAAACTCTGCTCAGCTGGACCCAGATGCTGAACCCCAGGGATATCGTTGAGAGTGAGAATGATCGAGGTACAATTCCACCGTTGTGAGATAATGGAAAAGGTATCACGGACACTCTCCACAATAGGGAGAGGATGGAGGAGTCCAACTCCATCGCTGGTGGATTGGTGGCGCAGGTAAGTGCGGGAATGTCTTCAATGGAGAGAGTGACAGCCTCCATTGAGCTTCAAGCACGGCTCTCATACAAGTCCATGCCGAACATGAATCTGAGCAACCTGTTCCTATCTCTGCTGAAGCCACAGGACACCACGTAGAAGCAGCAGGAAGAGGAAGAGGAAATCAAAGGTTTTGTCATCACCAAGGGTTTGCACAAGGGTGTCTGACAGAATGTCATGTTTTTCATTTTTTTTTGTTAAATGTACATTAAATGTTGTAATTTTCACCACTGCCATGTCTTGCCCATTCTTGAGTCCCTTTTGTGAAATTGCCCTTTCATGAATGCCAAGACTTGATGCCACCCATTGGGCGTGTGTACAATGGGGGGTCTGTGTGTTTGAAGGACTGTTTGTGCCAACGGAGAGTGGGTGGGGGGCAGGTGGTGATGGTGGTTATTCCGGGTGGTCTGAGTAGTTCATTATTTTCAGTTTGCAGATCTCATTATGAGAACCTGTCAGATATGAGTGAATCCCTGGCATCACGGGCAGTGATGTGCACCGCTGCTCTGGCGATGAATTCCCCATCTTACTTCTCGTCCTGGCCCTCTTCCTCCTCCTCCTCATCTTCCTCCTCCTCCTCCTCCTCATCCTTATCCTCTTCTTCAATGTTGCTGCAGATGAGGATTCTTCATGAGTGTATTCAACCTCCTCCACCTGTGACCCTCTCTGTTGATCGATATTGTACAGGACACAACACACGACTAATTATTCTGCACACCCTCATTGGTGACTCATAGGCACTGCTCCTCAGAGAGGTCCAGGAATCTCAGCCTCTGCCTGTAGAACCTTTCACATGGGTGGTGCCTCCTGCGACCTCGGCTCTTCCGTTGGTCCCCTCTCTGCGTTTCCCCAGGTCCTTGTTGTGCACCTCTGTCTTGTGCACCTGCAACTCCCAGAACTGCACACTGTGCCTGCCATGGATGGTGATGTGCCTCCTCCTCAGATGTACTGTGCAATAAATCCATTGCACCCCCCATCCTGATGTTGTCAGTTTGATAGAATCATAGAAAGGTTACAGCATGGAAGGAGGCCATTTGGCCCACTGAGTCCACGTCGGCTCTATGCAAGAGCAATCCAGCTAGTCCCACTCCCCCGCCCTTTCCCCGAAGCCCTGCAATTTTTTTCCTTTCAAGTACTTATCCAGTTCCCTTTTCAAAGCCACAATTGAATCTGCCTCCACCACCCCCTCGGGCAGTGCATTCCAGATCCTGACCACTCACTGTCTAAAAAAGTTTTTCCTCATATTACCTTTGTTTCTTTTGCCAATCACCTTAAATGTATGTCCTCTGGTTCTTTACCCTTCCACCAATGGGAACAGTTTCTGTCTATTTCTTCTGTCTAGACCCTTCATGATTTTGAACACCTCTATCAAATCTCCCATCAACTTTTTCTGTTCCAAGGAGAACAACCTCAGCCTCTCCAGTCTATCCACGTATCTAAAGTCCCTCATCCCTGGAACCATTCTAGTAAATCTTTTCTGCACCCTTCACATCCTTCCTAAGGTGCGGTGCCCAGAACTGGACACAATACTCCAGCTGTGGTCGAACCAGTGTTTTATAAAGATTCATCATGACTTCCTTGCTTTTGTACTCTGTCCCTCAAAGATTGGTGGCATTGTAAGCAGTGTAGATGAAAACATAAAATTACAAAGGGATATTGATAGATTAGGTGAATGGGCAAAACTGTGGCAAATGGAATTCAATGTAGACAAATGTGAGGTCATCCACTTTGGATCAAAAAAGGATAGAACAGGGTACTTTCTAAATGGTAAAAAGTTAAAAACTGTGGATGTCCAAAGGGACCTGGAGATTCAGGTACACAGATCATTGAAGTGTCATGAACAGGTGCAGAAAATAATCAAGAAGGCTAATGGAATGCTGGCCTTTATATCTCGAGGACTAGAGTACAAGGGGGCAGAAGTTATGCTGCAGCTGTACAAAACCATGGTGAGACCGCACCTGGAGTACTGTGAGCAGTTCTGGGCACCGCACCTTCGGAAGGACATATTGGCCTTGGAGGGACTGCAGCGTAGGTTTACAAGAATGGTACCCGGAATTCAAAGGTTAAGTTACGAGGCGAGATTACACAAATTGGGGTTGTATTCTCTGGAGTTTCGAAGGTTAAGGGGTGATCTGATCGAAGTTTATAAGATATTAAGGGGAACAGATAGGGTGGATAGAGAGAAACTATTTCCGCTGGTTGGAGATTCTCGGAGTAGGGGGCACTGTCTAAAAATTAGAGCCAGACCTTTCAGGAGTGAGATTAGAAAACATTTCTACACACAAAGGGTGGTAGAAGTTTGGAACTCTCTTCTGCAAACGGCAATTGATACTAGCTCAATTGCTAAATTTAAATCTGAGATAGATAGCTTTTTGGCAACCAAAGGTATTAAGGGATATGGGCCAAAGGCAGGTATATGGAGTTAGATCACAGATCAGCCATGATCTTATCAAATGGCGGAGCAGGCATGAGGGGCTGAATGGCCTACTCCTGTTCCTATGTTCCTCTATTGAGCCCAGGATCTCGTGTGCTTTTTTAACCACTTTCTCAACCTGCCCTGCCACTTTTGATGATTTGTGCACATATACACCCAGATCTCTCTGTTCCTTTATGCCTTTTAGAATTGTGCCCTTTATTTTATATTGCCTCTCCTCCTTCTTCCTACGGAAATGTAGCACTTCGCATTTTTCTGCGTTAAAATTCATCTGCCACGTGTCCGCCCGTGCCCCCAGCCTGTCTATATCATCTTGTCTGTCCGACCCCTGAGGAATATCAATGTACACCTCCCTCCAATCCAAAAGATTGAACTATGGGCGGCCTTTAAGGAGGAGATGGTTCAGGTAGGATAAACTGTCACTTGGAAAGGCATGGTTTAATCAGGGATAGTCAGCATGGATTTGTTCAGGGAAGGTCATGCCTTACAAATCTGATTGAATTCTTTGAGGAAGTGACAAGGAGGATTGATGAGGGTAGTGTAGTGGATGTTGTCTACATGGATTTTAGTAAGGCATTTGACAAGGTCCCACATGGCAGACTGGTCAGAAAGGTAAAAGCCCATGGGATACAGGGAAATGTGGCGAATTGGATCCGAAATTGGCTCAGTAACATGAAACAAAGGGTAAAAGTCAATGGATGTCTTTGCGAATGGAAATCCATTTCCAGTGGTGTGCCACAGGGCTCAGTGATTTGGACTTGAATGTAGGGGGCATGATTGGCAAATTTGCAGACGACACAAAAATTGGCCGTGTAGTTGATAGTGAAGAGGATAGCTGTAGACTCCAAGAAGATATCAATGGGTTGGTGGAATGGGCGGAAAAGTGGCAAATGGAGTTCAACCCGGAGAAGTGTGAGGTAATGCACTTAGGGGGGGCAAACAGTAAAAGGGAATACACAGTAAACGGGATTATATTGAGAGGGGTAGAGGAAGTGAGAGACCTTGGAGTGCATGTGCACAGGTCCCTGAAGGTGGCAGTACAGGTCGATAAGGTTGTGAAGAAGGCATACGGAATACTCTCCGTTATTAGCCGAGGTATAAAATACAAAAGCAGGGATGTAATGATGGAACTGTATAAAACGCTGGTAAGGCCACAGCTGGAGTATTGTGTGCAGTTCTGGTCTCCACATTATAGGAAGGACGTAATTGCTCTGGAGAGAGTGCAGAGAAGATTTACAAGAATGTTGCCAGGGCTTGAAAATTGTGTCTGTTAGGAGAGATTGGATAGGCTGGGGTTGTTTTCCTTGGAACAGAGGAGGCTGAGGGGAGACTTGATTGAGGTGTACAAAATTATGAGGGGCCCAGATAGAGTAGACAGGAAGTACCTGTTTCCCCTAGCGGAGAGTTCAAGAACTAGAGGACATAGATTTAAGCTGATTGGCGGAAGGATTAGAGGGGACATGAGGAAAAACTTTTTTACCCAGAGGGTGGTGGGTGTATGGAATTCGCTGCCTGAATTGGTGGTAGAGGCAGGGACCCTCAACTCTTTTAAAAAGTACCTGGACCTGCACCTAAAGTGCTGTAAGCTGCAGGGCTACGGACCGGGTGCTGGAAGGTGGGATTAGAATGGGCACCGGGTTGTTCTTCGAGCCGGCACGGACACGATGGGCCGAATGGCCCCCTTCTGTGCTGTATCTTTTCTATGGTCCTAGGTACAGTCTAGGCACGTTCCCACGAAGGAGAAAGGTTGGGCAATTAAAGCCAGAGATCCCTGGGTGACAAAAGAGATAGGGAGTAAGAGTAAAAGGGGCATATGGCAGATGTCATGCTGTTAACACAAGTGTGAACAAGGCTGAATATAGAATGTTCCAAGGGTAAGTGAAAAAGGAAATAATAGGGGCAAAGAGAGAGTATGAGAATAGACTGGAGGCCATTCCACTGAAATTGACCCTCTTCCAATTGAGTATTTTTACTTTAGAGTGGTCCGTGTCCTTTTCCACAGCTATTCTAAACCTTCTGATACTATGATCGCTGTTCCCTAAATGCTCCCCCACTGACACTTGCTCCACTTGGCCCGCCTCCTTCCCTAGAACCAAAATGTAAGTAAATCTGTCTGAACAAGAATCCTCAGTCTCAACAAAGAAATCTCAGTCTAAACACAAAGAACTCCCAGCCAAAGGTTTGTTTGAGAGAACCGATTGTCCTGCTGTAAAAACTCACCTTTGATTCTCACGTCCAAAGGTCCAAATGAGGGTCGGCTGCAACTCACCTCCGTTTCCATGGCATGTTTCAGAGGCCACGGGAGACACGTTCAGGGAAAGTTAAATTCATTTGTCTGGTTCAATATACGAAAATGTTATCCCCCTATGTGCTTGAACAGCATTAATTGGCCCATTAAATATTGGCCCGCCGGCTTTAAGGGCCAGCAGGACTTCTGGGTGCCTGTTGCATCCGCGCATCCAAACGTACCCGGGTCAAACCCAAAAGTTGGAGCCGGGATGCGGTCCCACTCCTAAATCTTAGCATTTTCACTGCCCACCTGCCCCCAACCCACCCGTTTTTCTGGGTTAAAATTACCCCCCTGCAGCCTTCAAGAAGAGCTACTCTCTGCTGGAACTGGTAGCCATGCATTAACAGTGGCAGTGTGGTCACCACTGCCCTCAATTTTTTTGCCTCTAGCTCCTTCCAGGGTATTACCGGAGACATATCGCGGGTCTCCCAGTCAGTTACACATAAATGCATAAGGCAGCTGATGGATGGATGGATTGTTTGCCAGGCCTGGAAGGTATGTAAACTTCCCCTGCGATGACAATACCCAGAATGAGCGGGCCACTTGGATTCGCATCTCTGGCTGGCTTCCCACAGGTACAGGGTGCCATCGATTGTACACACGTGGCAATCCGAGCACCACCTGATCAACCAGGATCATTCATCAACAGCAAGGGGTTTCATTCCATCAATGTTCAGCTGGTGTGCAACCACAAGTAGAAGTTCATGTAGGTCAGTGCCAGATTCCCTGGGAGCTGCCATGATACTTTCATACTGCATCAGTCCAACCTTCCCAATCTGTTCGTATCAGGAACCAGCCTTAAGGGGTGGCTGCTAGACGACAAACCTGGCTGATGACACCTCTGAGGAACACCACCAATGAACCACAATTGTGGTACAACAACAGCCATATGTCAAGCAGACATCTCATTGAGCAAGCTATTAGCATGCTCAAGATGCTTTTCAGGTGCCTGGGCAGGTGTGGAGGCTCCCTTTAGCACTCGCCAGTGAGGGTCTCTAGAATGATCGTTGTGCTGTGTTCTGCACAACATTGCGCAGTAGCGAGAATTAGAGGTGGAGGAGGAACAAAGCGCTCATCACTCGTCATCTGACGATGATTCCAAAGAAGAGGAGGAGATGGAGGATGAGGAGAAGGATGAAGATGGGGCACCCAACACCAGGCCAGCCGCACACGCTGCTGCTCGGGATGCCAGAGATGCCATAATAGCTCAAAGTTGCAGTTAGCCACTCACACTGGACCAAAGTGACTATCACATTCTCCAGCCCTTCTCAACACCCCTGTCCCCAACCCCGCTGACACAAAACAGTCCTGTAACCAAACATCTATCCGTTGCACATCCACCAATTGATCCCATCAATTCATGTCTTCACACTCATCACCAACCAACTGAAAAGGTGAGTTGATATCCAACACACAAGAATGGGCAACTTAATCCAAATTAATAAATTTCATGTGAGGTCATAAAAAAAGGAAACGTAATGACATAACATTTTCACAATCACCCATGTGCATGCCCTTGGTGAACTATGATGTTTTTATTTTCCTTTGCCTACCACTGCTACGTGGTGTAACCCCCTGTGGTTTCAGTAGAGGTAGAGGCAGGCTGCTCAGATCCCTGCTCTGAATGCTGAGATGCGCTTGGCCAATGACCTCTGGGTTTTGGAACCCATGAAGGCCCCACCAAAGACTGCTCCATCTGCACCTGTGCCGGGGCAGATTCGACCATTGGGAGAGGAGGCAGCATTGCGGGTACTGGTTGAGGGATCAGCATGTCCCCTTCCGCCATCATCCCTCTCCTGGGCCAGGGCCGCATCACTCCTACCACTCTGAGGGGGAGCAGCTCGGTGAAGATCAGTGACGCCTTGTAAGGCCACGGCTAAGGGATCTGTCATTCTGTTTAAGGCAGACATGTTGTTGGCATCCAAAGTCTGCACGGCCGTGGTCAGTGCCTGCACGGGCTGATTTGATTACAGCGATTGAAGTTCCACAGAGGCGGCCACTCTCTCCATGGCAGACACTCTCACAATGGCCTGTGACATTAATCCACTAATGTTCGAGTTGGACTCCTCCATCCTCTCTGCTACTGTGGACAGTGTGTGTGGCATGCCTGCCAGAACCACGCACATTTGCTGCTGTTCCTCTGTGATTCTCCTTTTCATTGCTGGCCCCCGGGGTTCAGAGTCTGTGTCCAGCTGAGGAGAGCTTGGAGAGGAATGCGCCCTTGTACATGGACTCTCCACAGCTGTCCCTACCAGTTTCTGCTCGTGGTCACTTGTGAACTGTGACTCACCAGGTGAAAGCACAACTAACTGTCCAGCAAGACCCACCGAAGTGTGAGTGTCTGCACTGATGCCTGGTAAGCATGTGTCCTGGGACAGTGCACCCTCAGGAGAAATCAGGTCCTCTGAGGAATTGTGATCAGGAAAGTCCATGGACCGCTGTTCTACACGTGAAGGCCCTGGAGGAGAGAAGAGATGGATATGGATTAGTGATGGCAATGTAAAAATGGTGCTACTTAGCACAATTACGATGATCATATTTCATCAATGCTGAAATCAAATCAACATGACATAGTCTTGTATGAGATGTGGGTCAGAGATATTTAATTCTGTCAAGTCCCAGTCTCCCCATCTCCGATGGTCAGGGATGCAGATATGCCACTGATCTCCATGGCTTCTTCCTCTGCAGATGCCAGCTGCACTATCTGTGGTGGGCCACCTCCGGTCCTCTCCCTCTCCCTTGTGTTTTGTGCTCTCTTCTCCTGCAATGGGGGAACAGCAGACCTATGAGTGTCTGTAAGGCACGTATGCACCCAGTGGATGCAGTGTATTCGGTGAGGGTGACTATCAGGCAGATATATCACATTGCTTAAGGATTGGGGTGAGTGGCAGTAGTGGATGGATAAATGGGGAGGTGAGGAAATGCGTAGAAAGTGAACGATGGGTGTTCTTCAAACATAAGTGGCCATGAGGAGTGATGTGATGGAGTACACTGTGGGGGCGGGGGGTGATTACAGGATGTAGGTGAATCTGCAACTGTACTCGCCTTTCCTGACCTGGTTAGGTCATTAAAGTGCTTCCTGCACTGGATCCAGGAACAGGGCACAATTCCCCACTGCTGACCTCCTCAGCCACCTCTAACCACACCTTCTGGGTGACAGTAGCAGGTTTCTTCTTCCTGTTTTTGGGGAAGATTATCTCCTTCCTGCTCCTTACTGCACCCAGCAGTACATCAAGTGAGGGGTTGGTAAAACGGGGCACAGCCTTTGAATGTCCTGAGTCCAGTTGTAAGTTTGCCGTCTCTTTCCAAAACCTCCCAACTCCTCCAAATTCCAATTTAAATAGTTGAGTTCAGATCACGTCCTGTGGGAGTGCACCATGCCCACTGACACCCATTGGAGACACGAAACCTGGTAGTGAAATTACAATGTAGGGATCGATGTTGAAATCGGACATTCCGACGTGCCGAAACTTCTCCCGGGTTTCCCGCCTTTAATTGCACCGCCGCACTCCCCCTCCAACCCACCGCTCAGAATCCACCTCTACGTTATTATCAGGCCCAATGGTTCTTGCAGTTATCAGAGAGCCATCATAACTTCCCAACGTTTATTCACCCAAGGTTCTACAAGAGATGCAGACTATGTGCTTATGGCCTCATCTACTGAGGCTGGTACAGCACATGCCACATTAGCTGGTACAGCACATGCCACACGAGTGGGTACAGCACATGCCACATTAGCTGTTACAGTACATGCCACACTAGCTGGTACAGCACATGCCACACTAGCTGGTACAGCACATGCCACACTAGCTGGTACAGCACATGCCACATTAGCTGTTACAGCACATGCCACACTAGCTGGTACAGCACATGCCCCATTAGCTGGTACAGCACATGCCACATTAGCTGGTACAGCACATGCCACACTAGCTGGTACAGCACATGCCACATTAACTGTCACAGTACATGCCACACTAGCTGGTACAGCACATGCCACACTAGCTGGTACAGTACATGCCACACTAGCTGGTACAGCACATGCCACATTAACTGTTACAGCACATGCCACACTAGCAGGTACAGCACATGCCACACTAGCTGGTACAGCACATGCCACACTAGCTGGTACAGCACATGCCACACTAGCTGGTACAGTACATGCCACACTAGCTGGTACATGTTGCATAATGTTATTTAAGCTACTCAAGATGTTGGATGCAGAATCACTGGGCTCGATTTTACACTGGTAGTGGGTTGGCAGCGGGGGGGCGGAGGGGAAGGTACGCGTGGTAAACCCGCAGAAGATATTGATTGCTGGTGATTAACGTCCTCTCCGGGTTTTGTGCCCGGCAGCCCCTGATTGACAGACCGGCTGCATCAGGAGCTGCAACACGAGGGTGGGGAGAGAAAGAGAGAGCCAGACGTCATCCAGCGCTGGAACAGAAGATCGGGGTGGGGGGGAGAGGGGAAGATCGGGGGGAGAGGGGAAGATTGGGGGGGAGAGGGGAAGATTGGGGGGGAGAGGGGAAGATCGGGGGGGAGAGGGGAAGATTGGGGGGGAGAGGGGAAGATTGAAGGGGAGAGGTGAAGATCGGGGGGGAGAGGGGAAGATTGGGGGGAGAGGGGAAGATTGGGGGGGAGAGGTGAAGATTTGGGGGGAGAGGGGAAGATCGGGGGGAGAGGGGAAGATTGGGGGGGAGAGGTGAAGATTTGGGGGGAGAGGGGAAGATCGGGGGGAGAGGGGAAGATCGGGGGGGAGAGGGGAAGATCGGGGAGGAGAGGTGAAGATTTGGGGGGAGAGGGGAAGATCGGGGAGGAGAGGTGAAGATTTGGGGGGAGAGGGGAAGATCGGGGGGAGAGGGGAAGATCGGGGGGGAGAGGGGAAGATTGGGGGTAGAGGGGAAGATTGAAGGGGAGAGGTGAAGATCGGGGGGGAGAGGGGAAGATTGGGGGGAGAGGGGAAGATTGGGGGGGAGAGGGGAAGATTAGGGGGGAGAGGGGAAGATTGGGGGGGAGAGGGGAAGATTGGGGGGGAGAGGGGAAGATCGGGGAGGAGAGGGGAAGATTGGGGGGGAGGGGGAAGATTGGGGGGGAGAGGGGCAGTTTGGGGGAGAGAGGAAGATCAGGGGGAGAGGAGAAGATTGGGGGGGAGAGGGGAAGATTGGGGGGGAGAGGGGAAGATTGGGGAGGAGAGTGGAAGATTGGGGGGGAGAGGGGAAGATCGGGGAGGAGAGGTGAAGATCGGGGGGGAGAGGGGATGATTGGGGGGGAGAGGGGAAGGTCGGGGAGGAGAGGTGAAGATTTGGGGGGAGAGGGGAAGATCGGGGGGAGAGGGGAAGATCGGGGGGGAGAGGGGAAGATTGGGGGGGAGAGGGGAAGATTGAAGGGGAGAGGTGAAGATCGGGGGGGAGAGGGGAAGATTGGGGGGAGAGGGGAAGATTGGGGGGGAGAGGGGAAGATTAGGGGGGAGAGGGGAAGATTGGGGGGGAGAGGGGAAGATTGGGAGGGAGAGGGGAAGATCGGGGAGGAGAGGGGAAGATTGGGGGGGAGGGGGAAGATTGGGGGGGAGAGGGGCAGTTTGGGGGAGAGAGGAAGATCAGGGGGAGAGGAGAAGATTGGGGGGGAGAGGGGAAGATTGGGGGGAGAGGGGAAGATTGGGGAGGAGAGTGGAAGATTGGGGGGGAGAGGGGAAGATCGGGGAGGAGAGGTGAAGATCGGGGGGGAGAGGGGATGATTGGGGGGGAGAGGGGAAGGTTGGGGGGGAGAGGGGAAGATTGGGGGGGAGAGGGGAAGATTGGGGGGGAGAGGGGAAGATCGGGGGGGAGAGGGGAAGATTGAGGGGGATAGGGGAAGATTAGGGGGGAGAGGGGCAGTTTGGGGGAGAGGAGAAGATTGGGGGGGAGAGGGGAAGATCGGGGGGGAGAGGGGAAGATTGGGGGGGAGAGGTGAAGATTTGGGGGGAGTGGGGATGATTGGGGGGGAGAGGGGAAGATTGAGGGGGAGAGGGGAAGATTAGGGGGGAGAGGGGCAGTTTGGGGGAGAGGAGAAGATTGGGGGGGAGAGGGGAAGATCGGGGGGAGAGGGGAAGATCGGGGGGGAGAGGGGAAGATTGGGGGGGAGAGGGGAAGAGCGAAGGGGAGAGGTGAAGATCGGGGTGGGAGAGGGGAAGATCGGGGAGGAGAGGGGAAGATTGGGGGGAGGGGGAAGATTGGGGGGGAGAGGGGCAGTTTGGGGGAGAGAGGAAGATCAGGGGGAGAGGAGAAGATTGGGGGGGAGAGGGGAAGATTGGGGGGGAGAGGGGAAGATCGGGGAGGAGAGGTGAAGATTTGGGGGGTGTGGGGATGATTGGGGGGGAGAGGGGCAGTTTGGGGGAGAGGAGAAGATTGGGGGGGAGAGGGGAAGATTTGGGGGGAGTGGGGATGATTGGGGGGGAGAGGGGAAGATTTGGGGGGAGTGGGGATGATTGGGGGGGAGAGGGGAAGATCGGGGGGGAGAGGGGCAGATTGGGGGGGGAGAGGGGCAGATTGGGGGAGAGAGAGAGGAAGATCAGGGGGGAGAGGGGAAGATCGGGGGAGAGAGAGAGGAAGATCAGGGGGGAGAGAGGAAGATCAGGGGGGAGAGGGGAAGATTGGGGTGGAGAGGAGAAGATTGGGGGGGGGAGGGGAAGATTGGGGGGGAGAGGGACAGATTGGGGGGGAGAGGGACAGATTGGGGGGGAGAGGGGCAGATTGGGGGAGAGAGAGAGGAAGATCAGGGGGGAGAAGGGGGTGAAGAGGAGGACATTGAGAGGACATCGAGGAGGGTGAAGAGTGGGAGATCGGAACGGGAGACATCGGACATCGGAGCAGGGTGCAAACGTAGGTTCATTTAGTTTTTTCACTTCCGTCTATGGTTTTTTATTTAATTTATTTAGATTCTTGTTCCCTGATCCGGCCTTGGTTTCACAGGGCGTGAATCACGGTGGGCAAGCTGCCCAGGTAAGTTAAAAATCTTTCTAATTACTTAATCTGTCACAGGTAAAGTGCCTTGAGTTCCTCAATGAGGTACATTTGGCTCTTTATCTGTCATGTCGCCGGCTTTAATTGCCGGCGGGACTTCCCTTTTGGGTCGCCCGTGCACACAGGTGGGTCCCTGGGAAACTCGGAAGTCGGCGGGTTGGAGCCGGCTTCAAACCCGAAGGGGATTTCCCCGATTTTCGGAGCCCCCCTGCCCCCAACGCACCCGCAATTGCCTCCTAAAATTGAGCCTATTCAGAGCATCCAGAGTTTCCTGCCCAGAGCTGTTCATGAAGCTAAATGAGAAAACAAACTTGTATCTATGTAGCACCTTTCACATCCTCAAGATGTCTCAAGGCACCTCACTGCCAATTAATTACTGCTGGAGTGTAGTGATCCTTGTTTTGTCGGTCAATGCAGCAGCCGATTTGCACAGCAAGGTTCTGAAAATGGCATTGAGAAGAATGGTTAGTTGTTCTATTTTGGTGGTGGTGGGTGAAAGGTGCATATTTGCCAGAAGAATGGGAGAATTCCCCGTTTCTCTTTAAAAAAAAGTGCCATGGGATCTTTTACATCCACCTGAACAGACAGGGTCTTGGTTTAACATCTCATCTGAAAGACAAAGCAGATGTTCATGGGCCAGCATCTTCTACTGAAAGGGTCCACTGAACAGTTTACTTCCTTAGATGTGTCCAGAGGCGGTTTGGTTGGGTTATTAATCAGCACACTTAGCCTCTCTGAAGACTCCTCTGATGACAGCCCATCACCAACTGTACTGTTACCTTCACCAATTGAATCCTGGTGTAGCTTCCTATCCTGTGAATTAAGTGATTCCATGTCACTTAAATGCATGGAGGGGTAATACACCTACTAATCTTTCTCTTGCTCCCATTGACCAGGTCTGTGGATGCTTCACCTGTAAAGAAAGCACGTGGTAAAATGGAGAGTAAGTTAATAACATGGTGCAGTCATGGCAGCATTGGTTTTGCAAAAGTCTCTTTTTTCTGTTGTGATCATTGGCACAGATGCACAATGTTCAGCCCATGGTTCATATGTAGTCAGGCACATGTCTGCAGGGAGATGTGGGCCTCCCACTTCAGGGGGACCTACTCCTAGTCTTGCAACCGATGTCCTCCCAGGACAGCAGAATCTTTTCCCAAAATTACCTCACTTCAGTGACACTTCCAGTGCTGGTATGGTAGCCAGTATGGTCTAGAACAAGGAAAATATTAGCCTAGATATTTCTGAGCAACTTTGCTGGGGTGCTAGACAGGTGTTACATGTCCAATGTGTCATATGGATGGATTTTTGCTTTGCATCTGGAACGGGGGGAAGGAAAACAGGCCTACATGAAAGGCTGAGAAGGCAGCAGCTGTAGGACAGGCTGTTAGTCTTTGGGCCTTTTGAGTCACTTGATAGAGGCCTACAGGTATGATGCCCACAGTTAGTGGTCCTTACACCTTGTGCCTAGTCTCCCACACCAATGAACCTGAGAATGGACTGGGAGTAAAGTTCTGGAGGCATAAAAAAGGAAGGCTGCTTCTTTTCATACGGTCAGCAGGACCACTATTGGAGTGGAGGCCTTCTGGACAGAAGCCACAGACCTGAAGGCAGCTGACTTTTTTTACTGCTTCTGGTCTCTCAGAGATGCATCATCAATTGACTTTCCTCTCCCACTTCTGGGCTGGAGTCCCTGCCAGGTGGCGGGCTTATGCCAGGAAATGCTGGACCTCTGCCGATGACCTGAACCCAGAAAGACAGGTGGATTCTGGTCAGGTCAGGCAGACTGCACTACAGGCGCACTTGCCTGTGTCACAGGACGGGAGGAGGAGAATTTCCACCCCCCCACCCACATGTCACTAATTGATTTGTATGAAATTATACATAAGCTATACAAATTCATTCTCTCCATTTTGAACATGGAAATAAATGCTAGTAGGTCTACATATTTATTGCCCATACATAACACTTCCTTCTCCATTTGTAGTCACTGACTATATTGGACTATATTGTGCTTTCCCTATCAATATGAATTTAGAAGAGTGTTGGCTTACTGTTGTACTTGTGTGCAACTCAATGAAATTCTTCCTAATCCGATCCATAGACCAAGAGATTAGATACACGGCAATATTTAACTCTTATTTAATGTACCAGCTGTGCACTAAGAAAAATATTATCCCCTTAGAGACTAACAGTAAATATTATGTTCTATTTCTTACCTAAGGAAGGATATACTTGCCTTAGAGGCGGTGCAACAAAGGTTCACTAGATTGATCCCTGGGATGAGATGGTTGTTCTAAGAGGAGAGATTGAGTAGAATGGGTCGATATTAATGAGCACTTTGCATCTGTCTTCACAAAAGAGAGGGACGATGCAAAAATTGTAGTTAAGGAGGAGGAGTGTGAAATATTGGATGGGATAAACATAGTGAGAGAGGAAGCATTAAGCTGATTAGCATTTTTGAAAGTAGATAAATCCCCAGGCCCAGATGAAATGTATCCCAGGTGTTAAGAGAAGCAAGGGAGGAAATAACGGAGGCTCTGACCATCATTTTCCAATCCTCCCTGACTACTGGCGTGGTGCTGGAGGATTGGAGGACTGCTAACATTGTACCGTTGTTTAGAAAGGGAGAAAGAGATAGAACGAGTAATTATAGGCCAGACAGTCTAACCTCGGTGGTGGGCAAATTATTGGAATTTATTTTGAGGTAGAGCATAAATTGTCATTTAGAAAGGCACAGGATAATCGAGGACAGTCAGCATGGATTTGTTAAGGGAAGGTCGTGTCTGACTAACTTGATTGAAATTTTTGAGCAGGTAATAAGGAGGGTCGATGAGGGTAACGTGTTTGATGCAGTGGATTTTAGCAAGGCTTTTGAAAAGATCCCACATGGCAGACTGGTCAAAAAAGTAAAAACCCATGGGATCCAAGGGAAAGTGGCAAGTTGGATCCAAAATTGGCTCAGTGGCAGGAAGCAAAGTGTAATGGTTGACGGGTGTTTTTGGGCTCAGGGCTCAGCACTAGGTCCCTTGCTTTTTGTGGTATATATTAATGATTCGGACTTGATTTTGGGGGGCTTGATCAAGAAGTTTGCAGATGATACAAAAATTGTCTGTGTGGTTGATAGTGAGGAGGAAAGCTGTAGACTGCAGGAAGATATCAATGGACAGGTCAGGTGGGCAGAAAAGTGGCAAATGGAATTCAATCCAGAGAAGTGTGAGGTAATGCATTTGGGGAGAGCAAACAAGGCAAGGGAATACACAATAAATGGGAGGATACTGAGAGGTGTAGAGGAAGTGAGGGATCTTGGAGTGCATGTCCACAGATCCCTGAAGGTAGCAGGACAGGTAGATAAGGTGGTTAAAATGTCATACGGGATACTTTCCTTTATTAGCCGAGACACAGAGTATAAGAGCAGGGAGGTTATGCTAGAACTGTATAAAACATTGGTTAGGCCACAGCTTGAGTACTGCGTACAGTTCTGGTCACCACATTACAGGAAAGATGTGATTGCACAGAGAGGGTACAGGGGAGATTTACGAGAATGTTGCCAGGACTGGAGAATTTTAGCTATGAGGAAAGATTGGATAGGCTGGGGTTGTTTTCTTTGAAACAAAGGAGGCTGAGGGGAGATTTAATTGAGGTGTATAAAATTATGACTGGACTAGATAGAGTGGATAGGAAGGATCTATTTCCCTTAACAGAGGGGTCAGTGACCAGGGGGCATAGATTTAAAGTGATTGGTAGAAGGGTTAGAGGGGAGCTGAGGAGAAATGTTTTCACCCAGAGGGTGGTGGGGGTCTGGAACTCACTGCCTGAGAGGGTGGTAGAGGCAGAAACCCTCAACTCATTTAAAAAGTACCTGGATGTGCACTTGAAGTGCTGTAACCTACAGGGCTACGGACCAAGGGCTGGAAAGTGGGATTAGGCTGGAGAGCTCTTTTTCAGCCGGCATGGACACGATGGGCCAAATGGCCTCCTTCTGTGCCCTAACTTTCCATGTTCGCATGATTCTCTATTCTCTGGAGTTTCGAAGAATGAGTGGTGATCTCATTTAAATGTATAAAATTCTATGAATCTATAAAATTCAAAGAACACTTGACAGGGTAGATGCTGAGAGGCTGTTTCCCCTGACTGGAGAGTCTAGAGCTAGGGGACGTAGTCTCAGGATAATGGTCGGCCATTTCGGACTGAGATGAGGATGAATTTCTTCACTCAGAGGGTTGTGAATCTTTGGAATTCTCTACCCCAGAGGGCTGTGGATGCTGAGTCATTGAGTATATTCAAAGCTGAGATGGATAGATTTTTGGACTCTAAGGGAATCAAGGGATATGGGGATCGGGCGGGAAAGTGGAGTTGATGTTGAAGATCAGCCATGATCTGATTGAATGGCGGAGCAGGCTCGAGGGGCCGTGGAGCCTACTTCTGCTCCTATTTCTTATGTTCTATTACAGGGTACTTTCTTTGCTTTGGAATATTCATATTTAGTCTGGTGGTGAAGAGAATAATTATATTCCTCTTAAGCTGGCAGGCAAAATTTGTGTGTTTTTAAGGTAGGTGATTACATTTTAGCCAATTGAATTTTATGAATTGAGCCGAAGGGTACAATAAAGTGAATTAGCCCAACATTAGAATCTTCACACAACCAGAGTATTCACATCTTATAAATAGTTTTAATATGTCTGCTAACGGAGCAGGCAGCAGTCTCAAGCCAGAGGATTTTGAGTAAAATACTGCTCTCCTCACCTGTCATTTAGCTCGTACAATATTCTTCGACCGTTCGGCTCGAGTCATGAACTTTACAGACCAGTTATACCTCACAGTTCATGTTGGTGAGCAGCAGTTTCAGCTTCACATCAGTGCAGACTTTTGAGTTTCATTCAGGTGTGAAATTTCTTAAAGGTCGATTCTCTGAATGCCTGCTCCTGGATGGAGTCTGGTCCATTGGAAACGTACATCAGGGAATCATAACCTCTTGATTTTCCATCCATTAAAGTCCATTAAACTATTTCCTAGTGTGCACTCCTGGCCAGCGATGCTCTGTGCCGGGATGTTTCTTTGGAAAAGCAACCCTCCAGAGACTGCGTAGGTGTGAGATCAGCCTCATGAAGGAACCTCACCTCACTCTGGCTTCATGTCTGTTGCAGTATAGCTGCAGCCAGGGGCAACTTATAAAGGAAATAAACTTTACAATTGTGAGACAATGGCTGACATTGAAATTAAATAACCTTTATGAGTCTGTATTGGCAACATACTCGCTACACCGGTGTACAGTAATAGTAAAGAAAAAGCATAATAATACTTTATTAGACTGGAAACTTTCAAAATCCGATTCTTAATTGGTTAACATTAAAGAGTTGTTGGAACATTCAGAGGCTTCATACAAACTGCATTAGGAACAATTCTTATTGGTGTACAGTAATGGTAATCATGCCAGTGAAACTATTTGATATAGTCACAGGCAAAAAACACAGTACAATTGATAATATCGAGCTACACACACATGCAACATCATTCAGGTTCCAAGAAGACCTCAGAGCACAATAATTCAGTCTTAGTTAGAAATGTGACTGCACAGACCAATCTGAGAGCAGTTTCTGTTCGAGTGCAGTGGTGATGTAAACTGGGGTTAGACGATGCCGCAGATTGCCTCATGCAGGTGGACTGTACGCTGCCCGAGGATAGGCAGATTGAACAGGATTTCCGGGAGTTGGGGGGGAAACATCATCCCCCCAGTCCTGCCTCTTCCAATGATGGAAGGTTGGAAAACATGTCATTTTTCCTCTCCTCGGTAGGTGGATTTATCATACACTTTATCAGACTGAGCTCCGTCGATAAATCAACAGACAATTTGTTTAAATAAAGCAGGTAAATGAATAGAATTCAATGCAAAACAGTGTGTTACAGTAATTACTGTCCCCCTTGGTATATTTTTTTTTTATTCGTTCACGGGATGTGGGCGTCGCTGACAAGGCCAGCATTTATTGCCCATCCCTAATTGCCCTCGAGAAGGTGGTGGTGAGCCGCCTTCTTGAACCGCTGCAGTCCGTGTGGTGAAGGTTCTCCCACAGTGCTGTTAGGAAGGGAGTTCCAGGATTTTGACCCAGCGACGATGAAGGAACGGCGATATATTTCCAAGTCGGGATGGTGTGTGACTTGGAGGGGAACGTGCAGGTGGTGTTGTTCCCATGTACCTGCTGCTCTTGTCCTTCTAGGTGGTAGAGGTCGCGGGTTTGGGAGGTGCTGTCGAAGAAGCCTTGGCGAGTTGCTGCAGTGCATCTTGTGGATGGTACACACTGCAGCCACAGTGCGCCGGTGGTGAAGGGAGTGAATGTTTAGGGTGGTGGATGGGGTGCCAATCAAGCGGGCTGCTTTGTCCTGGATGGTGTCGAGCTTCTTGAGTGTTGTTGGAGCTGCACTCATCCAGGCAAGTGGAGAGTATTCCATCACACTCCTGACTTGTGCCTTGTAGATGGTGGAAAGGCTTTGGGGAGTCAGGAGGTGAGTCACTCGCCGCAGAATACCCAGCCTCTGACCTGCTCTTGTAGCCACAGTATTTATGTGGCTGGTCCAGTTAAGTTTCTGGCCAATGGTGACCCCCAGGATGTTAATGTTGGGGATTCGGCGATGGTAATGCCATTGAATGTCAAGGGGAGGTGGTTAGACTCTCTCTTGTTGGAGATGGTCATTGCCTGGCACTTGTCTGGTGCGAATGTTACTTGCCACTTATCAGCCCAAGCCTGGATGTTGTCCAGGTCTTGCTGCATGCAGGCTCGGACTGCTTCATTATCTGAGGTGTTGCGAATGGAACTGAACACTGTGCAGTCATCAGCGAACATGCCCATTTCTGACCTTATGATGGAGGGAAGGTCATTGATGAAGCAGCTGAAGATGGTTGGGCCTAGGACACTGCCCTGAGGAACTCCTGCAGCAATGCCCTGGGGCTGAGATGATTGGCCTCCAACAACCACTACCATCATCCTTTGTGCTAGGTATGACTCCAGCCACTGGAGAGTTTTCCCCCTGATTCCCATTAACTTCAATTTTACTAGGGCTCCTTGGTGCCACACTCGTTCAAATGCTGCCTTGATGTCAAGGGCAGTCACTCTCACCTCACCTCTGGAATTCAGCTCTTTTGTCCATGTTTGGACCAAGGCTGTAATGAAGTCTGGAGCCGAGTGGTGTGCAGGTTATTGGTGAGTAAGTGCCGCTTGATAGCACTGTCGACGACACCTTCCATCACTTTGCTGATGATTGAGAGTAGACTGATTGGGCGGTAATTGGCCGAAATTGGATTTGTCCTGCTTTTTGTGGACAACTAGTTCTGGAGCACAAGTCTTCAGCACTACAGCCGGGATGTTGTCGGGGCCCATAGCCTTTGCTGTATCCAGTGCACTCAGCCGTTTCTTGATATCACGTGGAGTGAATCGAATTGGTCGAAGACTGGCTTCCGTGATGGTGGGGATATTGGGAGGAGGCTGAGATGGATCATCCACTCGGCACTTCTGGCTGAAGATGGTTGCAAACTTTTCAGCCTTGTCTTTTGCACTCACGTGCTGGACTCTGCCATCATTGAGAATGGGGATGTTTGCAGAGCCTCCTCCTCCCATTAGTTGTTTAATTGTCCACCACCATTCACGACTGGATGTGGCAGGACTGCAGAGCTTTGATCTGATCTGTTGGCTGTGGAATCGCTTAGCTCTGTCTATGGCATGTTGCTTCCGCTGTTTAGCATGCATGTAGTCCTGAGTTGTAGCTTCACCAGGTTGGCACCTCATTTTTAGGTACGCCTGGTGCTGCTCTTGGCATGCTCTTCTACACTCCTCATTGAACCAGGGTTGATCCCCTGGCTTGTTGGTAATGTCAAAACAGTGTGTTACATTAATTACTGTCCCCCTTGGTATATCAAAACAGTGTGTTACAGTAATTACTGTCCCCCTTGGTATATCAAAACAGTGTGTTACAGTAATTACTGTCCCCCTTGGTATATCAAAACAGCGTGTTACAGTAATTACTGTCCCCCTTGGTATATCAAAACAGCGTGTTACAGTAATTACTGTCCCCCTTGGTATATCAAAACAGCGTGTTACAGTAATTACTGTCCCCCTTGGTATATCAAAACAGCGTGTTACAGTAATTACTGTCCCCCTTGGTATATCAAAACAGTGTGTTACAGTAATTACTGTCCCCCTTGGTATATCAAAACAGTGTGTTACAGTAATTACTATCCCCCTTGGTATATCAAAACAGTGTGTTACAGTAATTACTATCCCCCTTGGTATATCAAAACAGTGTGTTACAGTAATTACTGTCCCCCTTGGTATATCAAAACAGCGTGTTACAGTAATTACTGTCCCCCTTGGTATATCAAAACAGTGTGTTACAGTAATTACTGTCCCCCTTGGTATATCAAAACAGTGTGTTACAGTAATTACTGCCCCCCTTGGTATATCAAAACAGCGTGTTACAGTAATTACTGTCCCCCTTGGTATATCAAAACAGTGTGTTACAGTAATTACTGTCCTCCTTGGTATATCAAAACAATAAAGCACTTCTCCCCTTCTTCTGGTCACAGACTGTAGACTAATTGACTGATGAGCTAAGTGCAGGTGGATCAATATAATTCCTTCATTCAAAACTCCTGGCCACAGAGTTGTCCATCAAAGAGAGTAAAAAAAAATCATAGGCCCTACTCGCAGACTGAAGCCATGTCTTCACTCTGACACAGCTGTCAATCAACAAGCACTGCCCAAGGACTTTCTGATCTTTGATGTGTGCCAGATGGCTTGAAACTATCAGTTCAAGAATCTGTAAAGACGAGCCAGAACAGAAGACATTAGCAAACTAGTAATTTTCATTGTAACTGCAATTCTTTGTCAATTCCATGGGGTGTTTGGAAAGGGAATGGCGGAGGTTGGGCCATTAAAACAATTAACATAAATTGTTAAATCTCCAACTTCTTCCAGTTCTGATGAAAGGTCATTGCCCTGAAACGTTAACTCTGTTTCTTTCTCTACAGATGCTGCCTGGCCTGCTGAGTGTTTCCAGCATTTTCTGCTTTCAATTAACATCTGGACTCTATTATCCATCAGCAACTGGCAACAGGATTGACTTATATCTGCAGAGCCCATACAGATAATGGCCTCGGAATCGCAGGGGCAGGGCACGCACTGCCCACTTACTAACAGTGCAACAGCACGCAATATCCGAGCTGCCTGCTAATTACAATCATTCGCACTAACCACACTGTACACTGGCTGCACGCCTATCAGGGGGGCGGGGGTGGAGGCAGTATCGGGAGTTCAGCATGCGACTTAAAGGTAGCTAGCACCTCTTAAAGGTGAGGTGCATTCTGGCTCGGAAGACGTGAAAATAAGTTGCTGAGCAAATTGCTGAAGGAGGAAGTGAGTGGTCACCAAGGTTCTCTGATGCGACACTGGCTGCCTTGGTACAGGTACTGGAGAGGAGGAGGGATATCGTCTTCCTCCAGGGGGCGGGAAGTCCGCCAGGCATAAAATCATGGAATCATCCAGCACAGAAAGTTGGCCATTCGACCCACCCTGCTCTTGAAAAGAGCTATCCAATTAGTCCCACTCCCCTGTTCATTTCCCATAACACTGCAATTTTTTTCTTTTCAGTTATATATTCAATTCCCTTTTGAAAGTTACTGTTGAAACTGTTCCCACCAACCTTTCAGACAGTGCATTCCAGATTATAACAACTTCCTGAGAAAAAAAAATTCTCCTCATTTCCCTCCTCACTTTTTTGGCAATTATCTTAAATTACTGATTATTACCGACTCTCCTGCCAGTGGAAACAAAGTCTCCCTATCTACTGTATCAAAACACCTCATAATTTTGAACAGCTCTCTTCAATCTCCCCTTAACCTTCTCTGTTCTAAGGAGAACAATCCCAGCTTCTCCAGTCTCTCCACATAACTAAATTGGAAAATTGCACATGTCACTCCGCTTCTTTAGAAAGGAGAGAGAGGGAAACCAGGGAATTATAGACCAGTTAGCCTAACATCTGTTGGAGGGAAAATGCTGGAGTCTATAATTAAAGATAGGGTGACTGAACACCTCGAGAATTTTCAGTTAATCAGAGAGAGCCAGCATGGATTTGTGAAAGGTAGGTCGTGCCTGACAAACCTGATTGAATTTTTTGAAGAGGTGACTAAAGTAGTGGTCAGGGGAATGTCAATGGATGTTATTTATATGGACTTCCAGTAGGCATTTGATAAGGTCCCACATAAGAGCCTGTTAGCTAAGATAGAAGCCCATGGAATCGAGGGAAAAGTACGGACTTGGTTAGGAAGTTGGCTGAGCGAAAGGCGACAGAGAGTAGGGATAATGGGTAGGTACTCACATTGGCAGGATGTGACTAGTGGAGTCCCGCAGGGATCTGTCTTGGGGCCTCAATTATTCACAATATTTATTAACGACTTAGATGAAGGCATAGAAAGTCTCATATCTAAGTTTGCCGATGACACAAAGATTGGTGGCATTGTAAGCAGTGTGGATGAAAACATAAAATTACAAAGCGATATTGATAGATTAGGTGAATGGGCAAAACTGTGGCAAATGGAATTCAATGTAGACAAATGTGAGGTCATCCACTTTGGATCAAAAAAGGATAGAACAGGGTACTTTCTAAATGGTAAAAAGTTAAAAACAGTGGATGTGCAAAGGGACTTAGGGGTTTAGGTACACAGATCATTGAAGTGTCATGAACAGGTGCAGAAAATAATCCATGAGGCTAATGGAATGCTGGCCTTTATATCTAGAGGATTGGGTACAAGGGGGCAGAAGTTATGCTGCAGCTATACAAAACCCTGGTAAGACCGCACCTGGAGTACTGTGAGCAGTTCTGGGCACCGCACCTTCGGAAGGACATATTTGCCTTGGAGGGAGTGCAGCGTAGATCTATTGGAATGATATCCCGGACTTCAAGGGTTAAGTTACGAGGAGAGATTACACAAATTGGGGTTGTATTCTCTGGAGTTTCGAAGGTTAAGGGGTGATCTGATCGAAGTTTATAAGATATTAAGGGGAACGGATAGGGTGGATAGAGAGAAACTATTTCCGCTGGTTGGGGATTCTAGGAGTAGGGGGCACAGTCTAAAAATTAGAGCCAGTCCTTTCAGGAGTTAGATTAGAAAACATTTCTGCACACAAAGGGTGGTAGAAGTTTGGAACTCTCTTCCGCAAATGGCAATTGATACTAGCTCAATTGCTAAATGTAAATCTGAGATAGATAGCTTTTTGGCAACCAAAGGTATTAAGAGATATGGGCCAAAGGCAGGTATATGGAGTTAGATCACACATCAGCCATGATCTTATCAAATGGCGGAGCAGGCACGAGGGACTGAATGGCCGACTCCTGTTCCTATGTTCCTAAGTCCCTCATCCCTGGTACCATTCTAGTAAATCTCCTCTGCACCCTCTCCAAGGCCTTGAAATCCTTCCTAAACTGTGGTGCCCAGAACTGGACCCAATACTCCAGCTGAGGCCTAACTAGTAATTTATAAATGTTTAGCATAACTTCCTTGATTTGTACTCAGTGCCTCTATTTATAAAGCCAAGAATCCTGTATGTGATTCTAACAGCATTCTCAACTTTTCCTGCCACCTTTAAAGATCTGTATATGTGCACCGCACCCCCCACCCAGGTCTCTCCGTTCCTTCACCCCCTTTAAAATTATACCATTTAGTTTATATTGCCGCAAATACGGCAGGGGGACTGTGATATACTCGAACATATTAACATCGAGCGGGAGGAGGTATTGGCGGTTTTAGCAGGCCTAAAAATGGATAAATCCCCAGGCCCGGACGAAATGTATCCCAGGCTACTGTGTGAGGCAAAGGAGGAGATTGCGGGGGCTCTGACACATATATTCAGAACCTCTCTGGCCACAGGGGATGTGCCAGAGGACTGGAGAACCGCTAATGTAGTACCATTATTCAAGAAGGGGAGTAGGGAAAAACCGGGGAACTACAGGCCAGTGAGCCTAACATCAGTGGTAGGAAAATTATTGGAAAAAATTCTGAAGGACAAAATTAGTCTCCACTTGGAGAAGCAAGGATTAATCAGGGATAGTCAACATGGCTTTGTCAAGGGAAGATCATGTCTGACTAATTTGATTGAATTTTTTGAGGGGGTGACTAGGCGTGTGGATGAGGGTAACGCAGTGGATGTGGTATACATGGATTTCAGTAAGGCCTTCGATAAAGTCCCGCACAGGAGACTGGTCAAGAAGGTACGAGCCCATGGTATCCAGGGTGCCTTGGCACTTTGGATACAAAACTGGCTTAGTGGCAGAAGGCAGAGGGTGATGGTCGAAGGTTGTTTTTGTGACTGGAAGCCTGTGGCCAGTGGGGTACCACAGGGATCTGTGCTGGGGTCCTTGCTGTTTGTGGTCTACATTAACGACTTGGATATGAATGTAAAAGGTATGATCAGTAAGTTCGCTGATGATACAAAAATTGGTAGGGTGGTAAATAGCGAGGAGGATAGCCTCAGTCTGCAGGACGATATAGATGGGTTGGTCAGATGGGCGGAACAGTGGCAAATGGAATTTAACCCGGAAAAGTGCGAGGTGATGCACTTTGGAGGGACTAACAAGGCAAGGGAATATACAATGAATGGGAAGACCCTAGGCAAGACAGAGGGTCAGAGGGATCTTTGTGTGCAAGTTCACAGATCCCTGAAGGCGGCAGAACAGGTAGATAAGGTGGTAAAGAAGGCATATGGGATACTTGCCTTTATTAGCCGAGGCATAGAATATAAGAGCAAGGAGGTTATGATGGAGCTGTATAAAACACTGGTTCGGCCACAGCTGGAGTACTGTGTGCAGTTCTGGTCGCCGCACTACAGGAAGGATGTGATCGCTTTGGAGAGGGTGCAAAGGAGATTCACCAGGATGTTACCAGGGCTGGAGCGCTTCAGCTATGAAGAGAGACTGGGAAGATTGGGTTTGTTTTCCTTGGAGCAGAGGATGCTGAGGGGGGACATGATTGAGGTGTACAAAATTATGAGGGGCACAGATAGGATGGATACTAAGGAGCTTTTTCCCTTCGTTGAGGGTTCTATAACAAGGGGGCATAGATTCAAGGTAAAAGGCGGGAGGTCTAGAGGGGATTTGAGAAAGAACTTTTTCACCCAGAGGGTGGTTGGAGTCTGGAACTCACTGCCTGAAAGGGTTGTGGAGGCAGGAACCCTCACAACATTCAAGAAGCATTTGGATGAGCACTTGAAATGCCATAGCATACAAGGCTACGGACCAAATGCTGGAATATGGGATTAGATTAGACTAGGCTTGATGGCCGGCGCGGACACGATGGGCCGAAGGGCCTCTATCCATGCTGTATAACTCTATGACTCTATGACTCTATTGTTCTTCCTTCCAAAATGAATCACTTCACACTTCTTTGTGTTAAATTGCATCGACCATGTAACTGCCTATTTCACCAGTCTGTTTGTATCCTCCTGAAGTCTGTTACTATCCTCCACACTGTTTAATACATTTCCAATTTTTGTTTCAACTGCAAACTTTGAAATTGTGCCCCCATATCCAAGTCCAGGTCATTAGTATATGTCTTCGAAGAGCAATGATCCTTTTACTGACCCTTCGGGGACACCACTGTACATTTCCCTCCAGTCTGAAAAGCAAATGCTCACCACTACTCTCTGCTTTTTGTCTTTTAGCCAATTTCATATCCATGCTGCCATTGCCTCTTTAATCAATTAGCTTCAATTCTGCTCACAAGCATCTACTGAGGAGGCAGGGGGAAGAGATTGCTGAGTATGTCCATGCCAGGAGCATTGCACCAAAAACATGGCTGGAATGCTGGAAAAACTTCAATGATCTACCTTGAGTTGTTAAGGTAAGATGACTTCTCTCATACTTTCTCATCACAGCTGCACCACTCACAGCCTCATTAATTACCATACTGTCAGTACTCACAACACTGCCCTCCCCCATTACCCTGCTCTGTCCCGCAATCACTGCACCACATTTGGAAAAGTACGGGCTAATAAACGGAAGTCAGCACAGATTTGTTGAAGTAAAATTGTGTTTGACTAACTTGATTGAGTTCTTTGATGAAGTAACGGAGAGGGATGATGAGGGTAGTGTGGTTGATTTTGTGTATATGGAATTTGGAAAAGGCATTTGATAAAACACCACAAAATAGACTTGTTAGCAAAATTAAAGCCAAATTAAAGGGACAGTGGCAGCGTGGATATAAAATAGGCTAGAGGACAGAAAGCAGAGAGTAGTGGTGAATGGTTGTTTTTCAGACTGGAGGGAAATATACAGTGGTGTTCCCCAGGGGTCAGTATTCGGACCACTGCTCTTTTTGATATATATTAATGACCTGGACTTGGGTATAGAGGGTATAATTTCAATGTTTGCAGATGACACAAAACTTGGAATTGTAGTAAACAATGTGGAGGATAGTAGCAGACTTCAGGAGGACATAGACAGACTGGTGAAATGGGCAGACACGTGGCAGATGAAATTTAATGCAGAGAAGTGTGAAGTGATGCACTTTGGTAGGAAGAATGAGGAGAGGCAATATAAACTAAATGGTACAATTTTAAAGGGGGTGCAGGAACAGAGAGACCTGGGGGTGTATGTACACAAATCTTTGAAGGTGGCAGGAGTTGTTGAGAAGGCTGTTAAAAAAGCAAATGGGATCCTGGGCTTTATTAATAGAGGCGTGGAGCACAAAAGCAAGGAAGTTATGCTTAATCTTTATAAAACACTGGTTAGGTCCCAGCTGGAGTACTGGGCTCGATTTTACAATGGTGACGGGTTGGCAGTGGGGGGGTGAAAGTGCGCGTGGCAAACCTGCGTAAACAAATCTCACCGTTTCTGACGCGATCGCATGTTGATTGATGATGATTAACGTCTTCTCCGGGTTTTGCGCTGGCAGTTAGACTGATTGACACCAATTCGAGGGGTGGGAGAGAAAGAGAGAGAACCAAATGTTATCCGGCACTGGACTGGAAGACCGGGGGGAGGGGGGTGGGGAGTGGAAGATCGGGGGAGGGGGAGAGGGGAAGTTCCGTGGGGGAGAGAGAGGGGACGATCAGGCGGGAGAGGCGAAGATCAGGGGGAACATCAGAAGATCGGGAGGACATGGGGGTGAAGAGGGGGACATTGGGAGGACATCGGGGGGGCGAAGAGGGGGAGATCGGGAGGACATCGGGGGGGTGAAGAGGGGGAGATCGGGAGGACATCGGGGGGGGGTGAAGAGGGGGAGATCGGGAGGACATCGGGGGGGGGTGAAGAGGGGGAGATCGGGTGGACATCGGGGGTGAAGAGGGGGAGATCGGGAGGACATCGGGGGGGTGAAGAGGGGGAGATTGGGAGGACATCGGGGGGGGGTGAAGAGGGGGAGAGGGGGAGATCGGGAGGACATCGGGGGGGTGAAGAGGGGGAGATCGGGAGGACATCGGGGGGGTGAAGAGGGGGAGATCGGGAGGACATCGGGGGGGTGAAGAGGGGGAGATCGGGAGGACATCGGGGGGGGGTGAAGAGGGGGAGAGGGTGAGATCGGGAGGACATCGGGGGGGTGAAGAGGGGGAGAGGGGGAGGACATTGGGGGGGGTGAAGAGGGGGAGATCGAGAGGACATCGGGGGGGTGAAGAGGGGGAGATCGGGAGGACATCGGGGGGGGTGAAGAGGGGGAGATCGGGAGGACATCGGGGGGGGTGAAGAGGGGGAGATCGGGAGGACATCGGGGGGGTGAAGAGGGGGAGATCGGGAGGACATCGGGGGGTGAAGAGGGGGAGATCGGGAGGACATCGGGGGGGTGAAGAGGGGGAGATCGGGAGGACATCGGGGGGGGGTGAAGAGGGGGAGAGGGGGAGATCGGGAGGACATCGGGGGGGTGAAGAGGGGGAGATCGGGAGGACATCGGGGGGGTGAAGAGGGGGAGATCGGGAGGACATCGGGGGGGGTGAAGAGGGGGAGATCGGGAGGACATCGGGGGGGGTGAAGAGGGGGACATTGGGAGGACATCGGGGGGGTGAAGAGGGGGAGATCGGGAGGACATCGGGGGGGGTGAAGAGGGGGAGATCGGGAGGACATCGGGGGGGTGAAGAGGGGGAGATCGGGAGGACATCGGGGGGGGGGGGTGAAGAGGGGGAGATCGGGAGGACATCGGGGGGTGAAGAGGGGGAGATCGGGAGGACATCGGTGGGGGGGGGGGAGTGAAGAGGGGGACATCGGAGAAGGAGACATCGGACATTGGAGCAAGGTGCAAAAGTAGGTTCATTTCGTGTTTTAACTTCCTTCTATGGTGTTGTATGTAATTTATTTAGTTTCTTGTTCCCTGATCCAGCCCTGGTTTCACCAGGTGTGAATCAGAAGCAGTGGGCAAGCCACCCAGGTTATTTAAAAATCTTTCTAATCATTTACTCTGTCACGGGTAAAGTGCCTTGAGTTCCTCAATGAGGTACATTTGACTCTTTAACTGTCATCCCACCGGCTTTAATTGCCGGGAAGACTTCTGTTTTCGGGTCACGCACGCGCACACAGGTGGGTCCCTGGGAAACTCGGAAATCGGTGGGTTGGAGCCGACTTCCGAACCCAAAGGGAATTTCCGCGATTTTCAGAGCCCCCATGCCCCCAACGCACCCACAATTGTCCCCTAAAATCACCCCATTGTGTTCAATTCTGGGCATCACACTTTAGGAAGGATGTCAAGGCCGTAGAGAGGGTGCAGAGGAGATTTACTAGAATGGTGCCAGGGATGAGGGAGTTCAGTTATGTGGATAGACTGGAGAAGCTGGGGTTGTTCTCCTTAGAACAGAGAAGGTTAAGGGAAGATTTGATAGAGGTGTTCAAGGTTATGAATGGTTTTGATAGAGTAAATAAGGGGAAATTGTTTCCAGTGGCAGAAGGGTCGGTAACCAGAGGACACAGATTGAAGGTGATCGGCAAAAGAACCAGAGGCGACATGAGGAAACATTTCTTGATGCAGCGAGTTGTTCTGATCTGGAATGCGCTGCCTGAAAGGGCGGTGGAAGCAGATTCAATAATAACTTTCAAAAGGGAATTTGGATAAATACTTGAAGGAAAACAAATCACAGCGCTGTGGGGAAAGAGCAGGGGAATGGGACTAATTGGATAGCTCTTTCAAAGGCACGATGGGCCAAATGGCCTCCTCCTATCCTGTACCTACTGTGATACTTCATTAACCTCCTTCTCCTCATGCTCACACACTCACAACTCACATCTCACACACACTCTCAGTGATTCCACTGTGACAGCCACATTCTCCAAACACCTCACAAGTCTCTCACTATCACACTTCCCTCTTTCTTGCAGGAGAAGGTCGCACACAATACAAGGCAACAGGCTGCCACCGGAGGAGGAACAGTCTGTCTACACACCCTCTCCCCCCTTGAAGAGAGCGTCCTGGCCATCATGGGAAGGGGCAGAGTGGAGGCCGTGGCCAGTGGCGACACTGGAGGAGATGTCACACAGTGTTCCTTTATACCTGATCATCTTTGTCTCTTCTGATTTCTCCCTCATCCCACACACTCTGCATGACAAGCTGCAGATGCTTTCAACACCCACCACTGTCTCTCTCTGCTCTCCCTCACACCACAATCTAACCCTGTCCCTCTCTTTCATTTCAGCTGCTCAGAATGTCGGCCCCCCTCAGCCAGTGGAGGAAGAGGAGCCCAGTGTTCCTGAAGAGTCACTTGATCTGACCCTCGCAAGCATCTTGACAGCACAATGTCTTATGACAGCTCTGATAGATTCCATATCACCACAAACTGTGCCATGGAATCTCATAGGACTACTATGGAAGCTTATACAGCTGCCATCTTGGCTTTAGGGCCCCTGTTGAAAAGGGGCTTCCAGGATGTCACGTCACTCCTGCACTCTGTACTCCAGCAGAGCCCTAGACACGCTGCTGCATGGAGAGTGGCCATGGCTCCATGGGAGAGGAATCTGATGTCCTCTCTCAGGATGACAGGATTCCTGCTGCCCCACCAGTGCCCTTGCTGGTGGCACTCAGCCAGCTGACCCAGACTGATGCAGCCCAGGTCGAGATGGTAAAGTCTTAAGCCAGGCCCTCTAGGCCCAAAGCTGCTCGAGGTCATCCTCCAAGGTCATCTGGTGTCTTCAATGGAAGGATATACTTGCCTTGGAGACGGTGCAATGAAGGTTCACTAGATTAATTCCTGGGATGAGAGGGTTGTCCTATGAGGAGAGATTGAGTAGAATGGGCCTATACTCTCTGGAGTTTAGAAGAATGAGAGGTGATCTCATTGAAACATATAAGATTATGAGGGGGCTTGACAGGGTAGATGCTGAGAGGTTGTTTCCCCTGGCTGGAGAGTCTAGAACTAGGGGACACAGTCTCAGGATAAGGGGTCGGCCATTCAAGACTGAGATGAGGAGAAATTTCTTCACTCAGAGGGTTGTGAATCTTTGGAATTCTCTACCCCAGAGGGCTGTGGATGCTGAGTCATTGAATATATTCAAGGCTGAGATCGATAGATTTTTGGACTCTTGGGGAATCAAGGGATATGGGGATCAGGCGGGAAAGTGGAGTTGAGGTTGAAGATCAGCCATGATCTTATTGAATGGTGGAACAGGCTCGAGGGACCGTATGGCCCACTCCTGCTCCTATTTCATATGTTCTTATGAAGCTCAGTGACCATCCATCTCACAGGGTTTAGCTACTGGGGAAGCATTTGGTGGAGCACATGGATAGGAAAACAAACACACAAGATAGGGCTTGCACAGGTGCAATAAGTTATTTTTTGACTTGATTTGTTTGATAAATTTGTTTTTTGGATTTGAATTTGGTGTTATTATTTGTCTTTGTAGTGAAGTAAGCGCAAGAATATAAGTTTGGAGTGAATTAAGAAAATCGGATGGTGGTAGTAAGATGAATGGTAAGGATTGTGGACTGCTGGTGAATCGGGAGGGTAGGGCTGATTTATTGAAGTTCTACTCAATGAGCTGGTCTCTGAGAGCTCGAGCACATAGGAGTTCTGATGGTCACTGCCTCTCCACCTCCTCTTCCTTCTCTTCCACTTCCTCCTCTTCCTGTTCCTCCTCCTGTACGTGTTTTTGCCCAGGTAGTGGTAAGGGCTGTTCCTTCATGATGGTGAAGTTGTGCAGCATGCAGCAGATGACAACAAATCTAGATACTGGCTCAGGAGTGTACTGCAAAGCTCCTCCCGAACGGTCCAGGCGGTAGAAACTTTGCTTGAGTACATCAATTGTTTGCTCAATGATGCTCCTTGTAGCAGCATTGCTCTCACTGCAGGTCAGCTCTGCAACTGTGTACAGGTTCCTGACTGGTTTCATAAGCCATGACCAGAAGGGATAGTCCTTGTCGTCCAATAGCCAGCCTGTAACTTGATGACCTGGTTGGAATAAAGGTGACATGGAGGGCTGGCACAGGATGAAAGAGTCCGGGCTACGGGGAGAGAGCTGGGGAAAGGGACTAACTGGATTGCTCTTACAAAGAGCTGGCACGAGCTCGATGGGCTGAATGGTCTCCTTCTGTGCTGTAACGATTCTCTGATTCTCTGATTCTATGAGTGCTGCCTGGATACCAGGCACAGACCTGCATGATGCACTGCTTGTGGTCGCAAACCAGCTGTCGGTTGAGGGAGTGAAATCCCTTTCAATTGATAAAGATACCAGGCTGGTGACAGGGAGCACACAAGTTGAGTGCAGTCTATGACCCTCTGCACCTTGGGGAAGCCTGCCATGTGGGCAAAACCAAGTTCTCACTTGTCCTGCTTGGCTTTGTCAATAGGGAAGGAGATGCAGGTGTTTCTGCGGGTGTAGAGAGCCTCGGGGACATCCTTGATATGGTGGTGTACTGCAAACAGCAAGATATTGCTGATGTCACCTGTTGCAGCCTGATAGTAGCCCGTGGCATAAAAGTTGAGGGCCACGTTGACTTTAACAGCTACAGGCAGTGCTGTCCATGCCCTGGTTTGAGACTGGAGTTGTGGCTGCAGCAGGTGACACAGCTCAGTGAAAGTCTCCTTCGTGAATCAAAGCCGCCTCAGACATTAATCCTCAGTAAAGCGAATGTAGGAGAAATGCTTCTGGAATTCCATCTGTGGATATGGCCTCCTGTTCAGTGCCCTCCTCCTCCTCCTCGGAACATAGGAACATAGGAACAGGAGTAGGCCATTCAGCACCTCGTGCCTGCTCCGCCATTTGATAAGATCATGATTGATCTGTGATCTAACTACATATACCTGCCTTTGGCCCATATCCCTCAATACCTTTGATTGCCAAAAAGCTATCTATCTCAGATTTAAATGTAGCAATTGAGCTAGTATCAATTGCCGTTTGCGGAAGAGAGTTCCAAACTTCTACCACCCTTTGTGTGTAGAAATGTTTTCTCATCTCACTTCTGAAAGTTCTGGCTCTAATTTTTAGACTGTGCCCCCTACTCCTAAAATCCCGAACCAGCGGAAATAGTTTCTCTCTATCCACCCTATCTGTTCCCCTTAATATCCTAAAAACTTCGATCAGATCAACCCTTAACCTTCTAAACTCCAGAGACTACAACCCCAATTTGTGTAATCTCTCCTCGTAACTTAACCCTTGAAGTCCGGGTATCATTCTAGTAAACCTACGCTGCACTGCCTCCAAGGCCAATATGTCCTTCCGAAGGTGCGGTGCCCAGAACTGCTCACAGTGCTCCAGGTGTGGTCTAACCAGGGTTTTTTATAGTTGCAGCATAACTTCTGCCCCTTTGTACTCTAGTCCTCTAGATATAAAGGCCAGCATTCCATTAGCCTTATTGATTATTTTCTGCACCTGTTCATGACACTTCAATGATCTATGTACCTAAACCCCTAAGTCCCTTTGCACATCCACTGTTTTTAACTTTTTACCATTTAGAAAGTACCCTGTTCTATCCTTTTTTGATCCAAAGTGGGTGACCTCACATTTGCCGACATTGAATTCCATTTGCCACAATTTTGCCCATTCACCTAATCTATCAATATCACTTTGTAATTTTATGTTTTCATCCACACTGCTTACAATGCCACCAATCTTTGTGTCATCGGCAAACTTAGATATGAGACTTTCTATGCTTTCATCTAAGTCGTTCATAAATATTGTGAATAATTGAGGCCCCAAGACAGATCCCTGCGGGACTCCACTAGTCACATCCTGCCAATGTGAGTACCTACCCATTATCCCTACTCTCTGTCGCCTTTCGCTCAGCCAACTTCCTAACCAAGTCTGTACTTTTCCCTCGATTCTATGGGCTTCTATCTTAGCTAACAGTCTCTTATGTGGGACCTTATCAAATGCCTACTGGAAGTCCATATAAATAACATCCATTGACATCCCCCTGTCCACTACTTTAGTCACCTCTTCAAAAAATTCAATCAGGTTTGTCAGGCACGACCTACCTTTCACAAATCCATGCTGGCTCTCTCTGATTAACTGAAAATTCTCGAGGTGTTCAGTCACCCGATCCTTAATTATGGACTCCAGCATTTTCCCCACAACAGATGTTAGGCTAACTGGTCTATAATTCCCTGGTTTCCCTCTCTCTCCTTTCTTAAAAAGCGGAGTGACATGTGTAATTTTCCAATCTAAAGGGACAGTTCCTGAATCTAGAGAACTTTGACAGATTATAGTTAGGGCATCTGCAATGTGCTCACCTACTTCCTTTAAAACCCTGGGATGGAAACCATCTGGTCCTGGGGATTTGTCACTCTTTAGTGCTATTATTTTCTTCATTACTGTTGTTTTACTTATGTTAATTTTATCGAGTCCCTGTCCCCGATTCAATATTAGTTTTCCCCGGATTTCCGGCATGCTATCCTCTTTTTCTACTGTAAATACTGATGCAAAGTAATCGTTCAACATGTCCGCCATTTCCCCATTGTCAATGACAATATCCCCACTTTCAATTTTTAAGGGGCCAACACTGCTCCTGACCACTCTCGTTTTCCTAATATAACTATAAAAGCTCTTCGTATTGGTTTTGATATCCCTTGCAAGTTTCTTTTCATACTCTCTTTTTGTAGCCCTTCCTATCTGTTTTGTGACCCTTTGTTGATCTTTGTATCTTTCCCATTCACCAGGATCTGTGCCATTTTTTGCCTTTTTGAATGCCCTTTCCTTATGTCTTATACTGTCCCTTACCTCTTTAGTTGTCCATGGCTGTTTTTTTTGGCAAATAGAGTCCTTGCCCCTCAGGGGTATAAACCGATTCTGTATCACGTTAAATGTTTCATTAAACATTTCCCACTGATCATCAGTCATTTTACCCATTAACAGATTTGCCTAGTTTACTGTGGACAGTCTCTGTCTCATCCCATTGAAGTCGGCCTTACCCAAGTGTAGAATCTTAGCAGCCGACTTACTTTTTTCCCTTTCAAACACTACATTGAACTCGATCATGTTATGATCGCTATTGGATAGATGTTCACGCACAGTTAAGCCCTCTTCTGGCAGATTCTCCTGCTCAGAAGTGTCTTCCTTGTAGTCCTTTGAGACTATCGATGTCTGTAGCCAGACTATTTCTGAGGCAAAGAGCAACAACAGTGCTCAACCAGCAAAACCTCTCTCTGTGTCGAGGGAGTGAACTTTCCAGAGTGATACAACAAAGAAAAATCACCTAGAAATCGAACAGTAGCCAGAAAAAATAAACCAGCAACTAACCTGTGCAGGAGCTAAATAAAGTGCAGGGGTGAAATTAAAAAGGAAATTAGGAAAGCAAAGAGACAGCATGAAAAAATACTGCAAGTAAAATCAGGGAAAACCCAAAAATGTTTTATAAATACATTAAGAGCAAGAGGATAACTGAGGAAAGTGTCGGGCCTATTAGAGACCAAAAAGGTAACCTGTGTGTGGAGGTGGAAGATGTGGGCATGGTTCTTAATGAATACTTTGCGTCTGTCTTCACAAAAGAGGGGGACATTGCAGAGATTGTAGTTAAGGAGGAGGAGTGTGAAATATTGGATGGGATAAACATAGTGAGAGAGGAAGTATTAAGGGGATTAGCATCTTTGAAAGTGGATGAAATGTATCCCAGGCTGTTAAAAGAAGCCAGGGAGGAAATAGCGGAGGCTCTGACCATCATTTTCCAAACTTCACTGGATACAGGCCTGGTGCCGGAGGATTGGAGGACTGCTAATGTTGTACCGTTGTTTAAAAAGGGAGCGAAGGATAGACCGAGTAATTACAGGCCAGTCAGCCTAACCTCGGTGGTGGGCAAATTATTGGAATCAGTTCTGAGGGACAGGATAAACTGTCACTTAGAAAGGCACAGACTAATCAAGGACCGTCAACACGGATTTGTTAAGGGGAGGTCGTGTCTGACTAACTTGATTGAATTTTTCGAGGCGGTGACAAGGAGGGTCGATGAGGGTAGCGCAATTGATATTTTTTTAAATTATTCGTTCACGGGATGTGGGCGTCGCTGGCGAGGCCAGCATTTATTGCCCATCCCTAATTGCCCTCGAGATAGTCTACATGGATTTTAGCAAGGCTTTTGACAAGGTCCCACGTGGCAGATTGGTCAAAAAAGTAAAGGTCCATGGGATCCAAGAGAATGTGGCAAATTGGCTCAGTGGCAGGAAGCAAAGGGTAATGGTCGACGAGTGTTTTTGCGACTGGAAGGCTGTTTCCAGTGGGGTGCCGCAGGGCTCGGTACTAGGTCCTTTGCTTTTTGTGGTATACATTAACGATTTGGACTTAAACGTAGGGGGCATGATTAATAAATTTGCGGATGACACAAAGATAGGCCGTGTGGTTGATAGTGAGGAGGAAAGCTGTAGACTGCAGGAAGATATCAATGGACTGGTCAGATGGGCAGATAAGTGGCAAATGGAGTTCAATCCAGAGAAGTGTGAGGTAATGCATTTGGGGAGGGCAAACAAGGCAAGGGAATACACAATAAATGGGAGGATACTGAGAGGTGTAGAGGAAGTGAGGGACCTTGGAGTGCATGTCCACAGATCCCTGAAGGTAGCAGGACAGGTAGATAAGGTGGTTAAAAAGGCATACGGGATACTTTCCTTCATTAGCCAAGACATAGAATATAAGAGCAGGGAGGTTATGCTAGAACTATATAAAACACTAGTTAGGCCACAGCTTGAGTGCTGCGTACAGTTCTGGTCACCACATTACAGGAAGGATGTAATTGCACTAGAGAGGGTACAGAGGAGATTTACGAGGATGTTGCCAGGACTGGAGAATTTTAGCTATGATGATAGATTGGATAGGCTGGGGTTGTTTTCCTTGGAACTGAGGGGTGATTTAATTGAGGTGTATAAAATTATGAGGGGCCTAGATAGAGTGGACAGGAAGGACCTATTTCCCTTAGCGGAGGGGTCAATAACCAGGGGGCATAGATTTAAAGTGATTGGTAGAAGGATGTGAGGGGAAATGAGGAATAATGTTTTCACCCAGAGGGTGGTGGGGGTCTGGAACTCACTGCCTGAGAGGGTGGTAGAGGCAGAAACCCTGAACTCATTAAAAAAATCTCTGGATGTGCACCTGAAGAGCTGTGCCCTGCAGGGCTACGGACCAAATGCGGGAAAGTGGGATTAGGCTGGGTGGCTCGTTTCTCAGCCGGTGCGGACACGATGGGCCGAATGGCCTCCTGTGCTGTAAATTTTCTATGAGTCTATGATTCTATGAAATAATCATCACATTGACCCCCATAACTTCATACGGCTAGGTTTTGTAATTGCTCTCAATGGATAAATGCAACTAATGATAGAAGGAACCATTGTATAGAAATTAGACTCATAGAATATTAAAATACAAATATTTAATACATTGATATGAAATTCCTATTCTACTATTGTCATGAAAGTATCAACAGATTTAAAAGAAACAAATGAACTTTGTAAGAAGGCAGTAAGCATTGTTATGCTAATATTTCGAGTTTTCTAAAATATATAGTATCTATGGAAACTATTATCGGTATGAACTGGAAGCATTATTGAAGGTTGCAACTGGAATGAAATGACCTGGATTTGAAAACACAGCCATTTGTTGCAGCATTTCAGCAAGCAGACAGCCTAAAACATAAACCAGACACACCAGAGTTCCAGTTTACTTACGATTTTAAACAGTTTATTATTGCAATTTTAATGGACTATGGCAGGCCTTTGGGAGGAGCATTGTTGCCTGCCCTACTTTAGTCTATCCATTTAAATAAAAATTGCATTAAAACACTTACCCTTCATTAACTCTGTCAAACCAGGATAGAGGTGGCTGCAGCTGTAGTAGATGCTGGTATAAGTGTATAGACCCCACATGAGCAAACACACCCACCACACTCACAACTATTCCTTTCCACAAGCTCTCCAGACATTTACCGTTCTTTTGTAACTTTACACAAGAACTAATACAATACAATTTGTATACTTATAGTCTATGAGGTGCATAAAGTAAGTATCCGAAGACAGCAGCAACTCTTACTGGATCTACCATCAGTGCCATTGTGTGCATCTACTCTTGCTCATTGTATCTATGTTGGGTTGTTTTAAAAGTTACTTTTCTGTTTGGCAGCTAGGATTTTTTTTAACTAGAACTTTAACCAGAGGAAATGAAAACAAAAAAAAACCCTTGATAAAAACAGAGTGACTGAGTGGGTTAGAAATGAGCTGTAACAGACAAAGGAGCTGGGATCACAATGGAAGATGGAGAGATAAATAAGGTAAGAATATTTAAGAGTTGGTAAATCCCTTTACATTCCAGCAGGGGCTTATGCCTATCCAGTTGGTAAGGTAACTTTCATGTTTGATAAACTTTGCTGTCATATATGAGAACATATTTTGTTTGTGGACACAACTGAAGTTTTTTCTAACCATTGGTTGATATTTTGACTGGGACAATTATATATCCATTAGAAATGAAGAGCTGAACTGTTTGAGATATGTTCCCATTTGACTTCAATGGAAACCTGGTGCAGTGTAAAACAGGCTATTGATTCATTACGAGTGTGTTTGGAGCTACTGGTGAAGGCCAATTTCACCCGGCCTCCATACCTTCTAACTCTGCTCTCATGCTTGATTGCAGTTTATTTAAGTCATGCTGACTTAATTGCTCATTGCCCGTTTTTCAGGCTCAAAGCGGTTGCCTAAGTGTGCTGTATGGTGGGCGGGGCGTGCACCATCAGAAGTGTGCCAACCTCCATATCGGGTACTCTGTGGGCATTCATGACGCACGCCAGCTGTATCTAAATCGCTGATTCAGATAAGGGACCTACGCTTGTTGTAGGACCCTTTTGTGACATTCGGTTGCCCCCACACCTGACTCTTCATGTGATAAACTGTGGTGTGAACAGGCAGGAAGGATCCTCCAGCAGTGCTATTTAAAGGGCTCATCCACTACATACAGGTCAGTTGCTGGTTTGTCATTTGAGGCTGTTGGTGAACATCTGGGCATTTTTTGGCCTGTTTTATGACTGAATTCCTAAGGGAATTTAATTCTGACTGCTGAGAAGATGATTTTGTGAGTGCTGCACTGCTTTTGGTTGCCTTCAAAACAATTTTACTACAGTCATGAGTGGCCTGGTAAGACTGCTTTTAGGGCTGGAGGAGATGGAGCAGCAAGAAAGACAAGAGAGAACAGGACCAGCTCATAGGAGAGGGAGGAAGGCAGCGCACTGGGGGCCATACCCACAGTGGGTCCTCAGGGAGCACTTCTCCAACATAAACTTCTCGCTATGTCTGAGGCACCTCCGTTTCATGAAGCTACTTCACCTACTGCACCACTGAAGCCTCGTACCAGAGCACGGACCGCACTGCCTGTGGCTGTCAAGGTCACCATGGCCCTTAACCTTTATGCCACGGGCTCTTTCCAGGTTGTAACAGGTGATATCAGCGATATATCCCAGTTCACAGTAGACTGCTATATCAGAGAGGTCACTGAGCTTCTCCACACCATGAGCAACTCCTTCCCGATGGATAGAACGAAGCAGGACGAGAGAACACTAGGTTTCACCTGCATGGCAGGCTTCCTCAGGGTGCAGGGTGCCATTGACTGCATACACATTGGCTTGTGTGCTCCCTATCACCAGCCTGGCATCTTTACCAATAGAAAGGGATTCGCACTCCCTCAACATACAGCTGGTCTGCGACCCCAGGCAGAGCATCATGTAGATCTGTGCCCAGTGTCCTGGCAGCAGCATTGATTCATTTATCCTGGTTACAGGCTGGATACTGGGCTATAAGTGCTATCACCTTCAGACTTGGCTCATGACTCCTATCAGGAACCCAGCACAGAGCAGGCCTACAACGAGAGCCATGTCACAACCTCATCGAGCAGACAGTTGGCTTCTGCTGCCTGGACCATTTGGGAGGTGTTTTGCAGTGCACCACTGAGCAGGTATCCAGATTTGTGGTCATCTGCTGCACGCCCCATAACTTTGCCATTATGAGGGACCAGCCCTTAGTGCCACCTGAGCAGCAAGGAGTGCAGAAGGAGCAGGAGGAGGAGAAGGAACAGGAGTGGCACGACCACCAGTGCCCCTAGATCCCAGAGCTCTGAGAGAGCAGCTCACTGAAGCATGCTTCACCTGAACCATCACTCCCATCCTTACCACCACCGCCCTCACTACCACCATCCAATCACCTTCTTTCAGTCCAGACCTATGCGTCTAGCCGTCACTTCACTACAAATAAACACCAATTCCAGAACAAAAACAAACTTATCAAACAACTCAATTCCATTTGTATCTAATAGCTAACAGAAATAATTAGAAATCACCCTTGTGAAAGCACTTAATGCCTGTCTTCTGTGCTTGTTTACTTATCCTAGTGCTCCTACAAAGTGTTTCTCCAGTGGTTACAGTGTGGGAGGTGGAAAGCTGCTAAACTTTCACTGAGGACACTTCAGGTGGTCGTGATGGGCGACCACAAGCAGCTCTGAGCCTTGACTGAAGTATCGCGGCGTGGACTGGAGCAGTCTGGCCCAGTTAGCTGTGTGGCACCAACAAGGGCACTGGCAGAGTGGGTGGTGAAGGAACAGACATACTGTCATCCTGAGAGAGGATAACAGGTACCTCTCCCATGGAGCCAAGGCCACTCTCCTGGGACTGTGTCCCACCGACCCTTTGGCTTTGTGCAAGAACAGAGTGTAGGAGTGAGGTGACATTCTAGAAGCCCCTGTCAATACTGGCTCCCAGAACCAAGAAGACAGCCATCTGATCTTCCATGGCAGCTGTGAGAGCTGTCAGCAGAGGCTCCATCATGGTGGGCGCCACTGTCGTATTTATGGAGCTGACCGCTGGGTCCATGTTAGACAGAATGGTTTCCATGCTCTGCGTGAAGCTTTGAGAGAAGTTGGAGCTGGACTCCTCCCTTCCCGGAGACATTGTGCACAAGCTCGCTGGCACGCTGCCCAGAGTACCAAGCAATTCCTGGTCTATGTCCATCAGCCTACTTCATTAATCTGTGCTCTCAAAGTCAGCGTCTGAGTCCTGTGCAGCAAAGCTAGTGTGCAACCTCGTCCTCCGGTGAGCTGGTACCTGTGACATCCTACCGCTCTGCCCCAGCTCCTGCTCCCTTGTAGCCAATGATTCACCATGTGAAGACTCATCCTCTAGCCTTGCTGCTAAAACATGCGTGGTGTCAATATCTGAACTGGTGCTTGCAAGGGGAAGAGCAAGTGACGCTGCATCATCAGGAAGACTGGCCTCCTCTTCCTGAAGTGGCAGAGGTATGTCCATGTCTTCAGCACCTGAAATCAAAGAGACAAACGAAGGTTAGATTGTAGTGTGAAGGGAGAGCAGAGAGAGATGAGAAAGCATCTGCACTTTGTCATTGCAAAGTGTGTTGGGCAAGGTGGAAGTAGGAAGGGAAAAAGAGGGTCAGGTGTGAAGAAACCCTGCACTATGTGTCCTCCAGCGTTGCCAATCATCACGGCGATGTCTCTGCCCCTGCCCGTGAAGGCGAGCACGTTTTCTTTCACAGGGGAGAGGGTGTGCAGGCGGCCTCGGCCTCCTCCGCGGGCAGCCTCCTGTCTCACGGTGTGCACAACCTTCTGCTGCAAGAATGAAGGGAGTTTGTTAGTGAGGTGTTTAGAGAATGTGCCCATCATGGAATAATAGTTGGTATGCAGTGTGTAAAATGTGAGGTTTGGAGAAATGAGGGTTGTAAAAGTGGTAAGTATGTGAGTCTGAGCAGAAGGGGCTGTAGTGAAGTGTGGTGTAGTGATTCTAGGAGAATGAATGGAAGCAGGGGAGGGGAGTATTGTGAGGAGTGAGGCTGGAGGAGGTCGAGGTCCCAATACCAACTTAACGTGCTGACTGGGACCATGAGAAGAGGCCTCCTGTTGCCCGTTTCCAGGCATGATTGTATTTTTGGGCCCATATATCTGGAATACAAATCACATCTACAGAATATATTAACTACATAATTACTCCGTAGGTCATTAGCTTAAAAAAACCAGTGAATGATGTGACATTACTGTTCTGGTTTTGTGGATGGCCCTACTTGCAGTTGTTAACATTTTCCTCATATTACTCAATCTTATCCGCTGTACAACCATAATCAGACATATTAACTAATCCTTTTTCTTGTTTAAAACTTTCAAGGTCAGAGCAATGTATGTTGTATAAAATAACAGATGCTACGATAAGAGTTAACTTTACGTTCGGGTTTCACTGATATTCATTAAGAACTGCTGAACTGAATGATGGCTTTGTGACTCCCTGCACAGTGTTCATGGATATATTTGTGCCATTTTAATGGATTAAAAAGTTACAGTTTTTCCTCCACCACCTTTTAATGCTATCATTAGCTCAATGCGAAGCACATGTGGTGCTCGGCTACAAGACAACCCCGTAATTTATGTATCAAACGTGTTTTTGGAGCAGAAAAATAAACGTTTCTCATTAAGTTCGAGAACTGCCTGCTGCTCTCCCTCAACAGAATGTCGGATATTTGGGCTTTTTTTAACCGTGTGGTTTTATTGCACAGAAATGCACCAAGTGACTGTGTTTCATTTAATTGAAAGTACTAATCAGTCTTACCAGATGTGCTGATGGCTAAAACTGAAAAGGGTGTTGACATCAGATGAATGGGGTAGACCACCTGCTAGTTTTTGCTTTTGGCTCGGTGGATGATTTGCATTCCTGTGGCCTGTTGCTCTGCATGATCATTTCTAGCACTTCACAGTTCTGGGTTCTGTTTGATATTATGGACACATTCCAATTGTACAGAACTGGATTCCCTGTTATATCATTAATAAGCACTTGTATGCTGCTTTATATATATATATATATGTGTGTGTGTGTGTGTGTGTGTCCTTCATGTCAGTCCATAACCACATAAAAGAAAAGTAACACTCATTATTTACAGCTGAGCCAGGGGAAGTGACTGTGTTCCCAACAAGATAAATAAAGTAGCAACTAAAACCAACATTTTCACTTCCCATATATTTTTTCAGCTCCAAGCTTCTTTCCTCCTTTTTACTTCAAAACAATTCATTATAAAAATCCACTATTTCCCACCCCCAAAGGGCACAAGTTGAGGTTAAAAAAAATGTAACATTCATTTCTTGCTTTTGCACAAACCATTAAATATTTTACTGAATGTGGTTACTGTGATCATTTTTTTGATTTTGCAAAAAGAAAGCATTTATCAGAAGTTCCCAAATAACAAATCATATGAACCTATTCAGTGCAGGCAGTTTCTCACAGGTGTTATAATTTTTTTGCTCTCTAGTTTTCTTCCATTTCTTTTTCTCTTCCTGTAGGATTGTGCAATCTCTTCCAGGTGGCATGCAGGCCGCTCCACTCCTGTGGTTGCTCTCAGCTACGATTGCTTGGTATCCTCTCATCGTGTTCTGGAGCCAAACTCAAAATGTCATAAAATCATAGAATGGTTACATCACGGAAGGAGGCCATTTGGCCCATCAAATCTGCGCCGGCTCAATGCTAGAGCAATAAGGTAAGTCCCACACCCCCACCCTCTCCCTGTAGCCCTGCAATTTTTTTCCTTTCAAGTATTTATCCAGTTCCCTTTTGAAGGCCATGATTGAATCTGCCTCCACCACCCCCTCGGGCAGTGCATTCCAGATCCTAACCACTCGCTGTGTATTCACTGTTGAATCTTTTACTAATCACCTTAAATCTATGTCCTCTGGTTCTTGACCTTTCCACCAATGGGAACAGTTTCTCTCTATCTACTCTGTCAAGACACCTCATGATTTTAAATACCTCTATCAAATCTCCTCGCAACCATCTCTGTTCCAAGGAGAACAACCCCAGCTTCTCCAGTCTATCCATGTAACTAAAGTCCCGCATCCCTGGAATCATTCTAGTCAATCTTTTCTGCACCCTCTCTAAGGCCTTAACATCTTTCCTAATGTGCGGTGCCCAGAACTGTACATAATACTTCAGTTGTAGCCGAACCACTATAAAGGTTCATCATGACTTCCATACTTCTGTATTTTATGTCTCTATTCATAAAACCCAGGAGCCCGTATGCTTTTTTAACCGCTTTCTCAAACTGCTCTACCACCTTCAGTGATTTGTGCACATATACCCCCAGATCTCTCTGATCCTGTACCCCTTTTAGAGTTGTGCCCTCAAGTTTATATTGCCTCTCCTCGTTCTTCCTACCAAAATGTACAACTTCGCATTTTTAAGAACATAGGAATATAGGAACAGGAGGAGGCCATTCAGCCCCTCGTGCCTGCTCAGCCGTTTGATAAGGTCATGGCTGATCTGTGATCTAACTCCATATACCTGCCGTTGGCCCATATCCCTTAATACCTTTGTTTGCCAAAAAGCTATCTATCTCAGATTTAAATTTAGCAATTGAGCTAGTATCAATTGCCGTTTGCGGAAGAGAGTTCCAAACTTCTACCACCCTTTGTGTGTAGAAATGTTTTCTAATCTCGCTCCTGAAAGGTCTGGCTCTAATTTTTAGACTGTGCCCCCTACTCCTAGAATTCCCAACCAGCGGAAATAGTTTCTCTCTATCCACCCTATCTGTTCCCCTTAATATCTTATAAACTTCGATCAGATCACCCCTTAACCTTGGAAACTGTAGAGAATACAACCCCAATTTGTGTAATCTCTCTTTCGTAACTTAACCCTTGAAGTCCGGGTATCATTCTAGTAAACCTACGCTGCACTCCCTCCAAGGCCAATATGTCCTTCCGAAGGTGCGGTGCCCAGAACTGCTCACAGTACTCCAGGTGTGGTCTAACCAGGGTTTTGTATAGCTGCAGCATAACTTCTGCCCCTGTGTACTCTAGTCCTCTAGATATAAAGGCCAGCGTTCCATTAGCCTTCTTGATTATTTTCTGCATCTGTTCATGACACTTCAATGATCTTTGTACCTGAACCCCTAAGTCCCTTTGGACATCCACTGTTTTTAACTTTTTACCATTTAGAAAGTACCCTGTTCTATCCTTTTTTGATCCAAAGTGGATGACCTCACATTTGTCTACATTGAATTGCATTTGCCACAGTTTTACCCATTCACCGAATCTATCAATATCGCTTTGTAATTTTATGTTTTCATCTACACTGCTTACAATGCCACCAATCTTTGTGTCATCGACAAACTTGGATATGAGACTTTCTATGCCTTCATCTAAGTCGTTAATAAATATTGTGAATAATTGAGGCCCCAATACAGATCCCTGCGGGACTCCACTAGTCACATCCTGCCAATGTGAGTACCTACCCATTATCCCTACTCTCTGTCGCCTTTCACTCAGCCAACTTCCAAACCAAATCCGTACTTTTCCCTCGATTCCATGGGCTTCTATCTTAGCTAACAGTCTCTTATGTGGGACCTTATCAAATGCCTTCTGGAAGTCCATATAAATAACATCCATTGACATCCCCCTGTCCACTACTTTAGTCACCTCTTCAAAAAATTCAATCAGGTTTGTCAGGCACGACCTACCTTTCACAAATCCATGCTGGCTCTCTCTGATTAACTGAACATTCTCGAGGTGTTCAGTCACCCTATCCTTAATTATAGACTCCAGCATTTTCCCCACAACAGATGTTAGGCTAACTGGTCTATAATTCCTTGGTTTCCCTCTCTCTCCTTTCTTAAAAAGCAGATTGACGTGTAATTTTCCAATCTAAAGGGACAGTTCCTGAATCTAGAGAACTTTGAAAGATTATAGTTAGGGCATCCGCAATGTGCTCACCTACTTCCTTTAAAACCCTGGGATGGAAACCATCTGGTCCTGGGGATTTGTCACTCTTTAGTGCTATTATTTTCTTCATTATTGTTGTTTTACTTATATTAATTTTATCGAGTCCCTGTCCCTGATTCAATATTAGTTTTCTTGGGATTTCCGGCATGCTATCCTCTTTTTCTATTGTAAATACTGATGCAAAGTAGTTATTCAACATGTCCGCCATTTCCCCACTGTCAATGACAATATCCCCACTTTCAGTTTTTAAGGGGCCAACACTGCTCCTGACCACCCTCTTTTTCCTAATATAACTATAAAAAATTTCTTCGTATTGGTTTTGATATCCCTTGCAAATTTCTTTTCATACTCTCTTTTTGTAGCTTTTACTATCTGTTTTGTGTACCTTTGTTGATCTTTGTATCTTTCCCATTTGCCAGGATCTGTGCCATTTTTTGCCATTTTGTATGTCCTTTCCTTATGTCTTATACTGTCCCTTACCTCTTTAGTTGTCCATGGCTGTTTTTTTTGTCAAGTAGAGTTCTTGCCCCTCAGGGGTATAAACCGATTTTGTATCACGTTAAATGTTTCTTTAAACATTTCCCACTGATCATCAGTCGTTTTACCCATTAACAGATTTGCCTAGTTTACTGTGGACAGTCTCTGTCTCATCCCATTGAAGTCGGCCTTACCCAAGTCTAGAATCTTCGCAGCCGATTCACTTTTTTCCTTTTCAAACACTACACTGAACTTGATCATGTTATGCTCGCTATTGGATAGATGTTCATGCACAGTTAAATCTGGTTCATTACTCATTACTAAATCTAGTATAGCTTGCCCCCTTGTTGGCTCTAGGACATACTGCTGTAGAAAACTATCCCGGACACACTCAAGAAATTCACTACCTTTTCTGCATTAAATTTTATCTGCCACATGTCCGCCCATGCCATCAGACTGTTTATATCCTCTTGTCTCTATCCTCTTGTCTATATCCTCTTTTTCTATCACCATCCTCCTCACTGTTTACTACCCTTCCAAGTTTTGTGTCAACTGCAAATTTTGAAATTGTGCCCTGTAAACCCAAGTCCAAGTCATTAATATAGATCAAGAAAAGCAGTGGTTCCCCTGGGGAACACCACTGTACACCTCCCTCGAGTCTGAGAAACAACTGTTCACCTTTTGAAAGTCCATTTACACCACATCAACTGCATTGCCCTCATCTACCCTCTCTGTTACCTCATCAAAAAACTCTATCAGGTTAGTTAAACATGATTTGCCTTTAACAAATCCATGCTGCCTTTCCCTAATCAATCCACCCTCGTCCAAGTGACTGTTAATTCTGTCCTGGATTATCGTTTCTAAAAGTTTCCCCACCACTGAGGTTAAACTGACTGGCCTATAGTTGCTAGGTTTATCCTTACACCCTTTTTTGAACTAGGGTGTAACATTTGCAATTCTCCAGTCCTCTGCCACCTCCCCTGTATCTCCCCAGACTGTCACTTGAAGGGGAAGGGGAGTTTCATACAAGTTTCTGTTGCCACTCACCACTAGTTTTGAATCAGCGTGGCTGAGATGAAGCAACAGTGAGCATATAGTTATCGCCCTTCATAACATTTCGCAGGTCATATTACAGATGATTAAATTTCCACTTTAACACTCAGTATGCAAATATTAACACTTTTGCATGCAGTTCCCTTGTCTTCTATTTTAACAGAGGCATTAATCCATTTATTTTAAACTGGTTAGTGACTCATAAAATAGGCAATTGAATATGACCATGAAAAGCATTAGTCCTCAGTAATCAATGTTTTCAGGGCAAGATGAGAGAAAATTTAGAGATAGAACTATTCTATAAAGAATACTGTTCAGCACAAAGGTTTTCTCAACTTTAAATTAGTGTTTTAACCTTCATTTGTAAAACTGCTGTGGCCTCATGAATGGTGTGATCAATATTAATGTGATACATTTTTCTCGCAGGACGATATTCAACAGTCATGAGGCAAACCATGTGACCCAGATATCTCTTCCCCGCTGTCACTCTTCTCCATTGAAATTTCATGTAAAGTACAGTATAGCCCCTCCTTCTGTGATTTTAAACACCATTTTTTTAAGCCAAATTAAAGTCCAAATTTGAATGGTTGACCTGGTTGAATCTATGATGTGATCAGATCAATCTCTACAGTGTTGTACATGTCCAAACAGGAATAGGTTCTGCAAGAGGTAATTTCAATGTCGGCTCTAAAGCCCAACGGCACTTAGATATCGAAACTCATAAGGGAGTGAAATTGGTTTTGGGCAGTACTGAACGAGCCTTGTAATCAGTAGTCCGCTTTATACCCACCTGGCCTGTAAAACCAGCTGCCGGTTTACTCCTTGATGATGCATGTTATTTTTTTTCTTTTTCTAAATGAACATTTCAACACTAACAAACACTAAAGTTATCCACAGTGCAACTGAAACAATATTTGGGGCTTGCTGTGATATTGCATTCAAACAGACCAAATAGAACACCCCTGGGACCTGTCACTTGCATCCACTTACTTTTTAAAATGTCATGATGTGGAGATGCCGGTGATGGACTGGGGTTGACAATTGTAAACAATTTTACAACACCAAGTTATAGTCCAGCAATTTTATTTTAAATTCACAAGCTTTCGGAGGCTTCCTCCTTCGTCAACATTTACCTGACGAAGGAGGAAGCCTCCGAAAGCTTGTGAATTTAAAATAAAATTGCTGGACTATAACTTGGTGTTGTAAAATTGTTTACAATTTTAAAAATGTGGCATCACACCAGGATTCATATGGCATCTTCTGATTTGTAAATCACATCATACTGAATTAGTAGAGTCAGACGCTGTATCTGTACTACATTTAAATAATCATTGTGTGCATTAGTTGACCCCAAGTGTAGTAAGTGAGTATCTGCTTATCTGCATACGTCCAATTAACCTTAGTTTTGTCACATTTATGAGGGTTCTGATATTTTTTCAGGGTATACTTTGGGTAGAAATTGGTGAAGAAACAGCAGATGTGTTTAATAAAGTCTTAACAGCATTCAATTTCCATAATAAATCAAATTGGCTCTGGAATCAGAGAGGTCAGTGAAGTAGGTGTTATGAAAGAAAACTCAAGGGATTGAAGGCCCTATTTTCCTTATAGAAGAACTTCAGACTATTTTCCTGTGTTAAGTTCACACATTTGCTGGAAACCTTACTTCAATCCACTGCTTCTTAACTTACTGATGTCATAAGTTAACAGATCCAATCAACAGACAACAATAATCACACCAACATACCTAGCAGGGTACGGTAGCTTAGTGGTTATTGTACTAGAACTAGCGAGATCAGAGGTCATGAGTTCAAATCCTACCATTGCAAGACGTGAAAAGTGACTATGATATTTGCTGGATTGCAGGGAAGGGAACCCGTGCCTGGTCTGGTCTACATGTGGCTCCAGTTTACATTGTGTTGTTGACTCTTACTACCCTTCGGATGGGCAATAAATACTGCCTTGCCAGTGTTGCCCATCCCAAGCACAACTACATTTAGGAAAAAAGAGCTGTGACCAAGTTATGCCCACTACAGCACCAAAAAGATGCTCTTCAGAACCAAAGAGTATATTCTTTCCATCACTTCCCATGGCATCAGCTCCAGTGCAGCATCAGTAAAATCAGCTGGTGCATGCTTGAGGAGCCTCCAGTGTCCCAGGATTATCATGGGCAAACCCTTTTCCATCTGATGCAGATGAGAAAGCTGCAAATTAAATTGCTAACAAAGTCCTAAATATTAGGAGGAAATAGCCATAAAGTGGAGTCAAAGAAACTTTCTTCCCCCCTCCCTCGCCCCCCCCCCCGATTTGTGTGTGAGGGGTAATATTTCAGCCAACCTTTGCCCCCATGGAAAAAGGGGCAGAATCCCAGAAAGACAGCTCATCCCAGTGTATTTCCCTAGGGCGAAGCAAGACCTGTGCATGCTGAACACGCTTATAATAAGAAAGCAGGTCAAGGCAATCCAACAGATGCCTGAAGAAGCTGGCAGTAGGCTTGCCATGGAACCCCTCTCAGAATCAAATGTCTGAGGGGCCACCGCAATTAGACAAAGAGAACCCCAACAATAAGTAAAAACAAAATTCATGCTCACCTAACCAGATCTTGTGGCCTTGGGGCCAATTCAATGCTATTCTCCAGCAGCAGCCAGCAGATCCCGAGGCAGGTGCCCAGGCCTGCAGCTGAACTCCTTTTCGGTCCTCCCTTTGACAGCTGACAAGGCCCTGTTAGGGATGGTCTCACATCCAAGTCATGCTAATGGCCTGATGCTTCTGAAGTGCATTGCACCTGTCCACGTCAAGTTTGCGGATAAATCTGGTGGACTTGGACATTGGCCTGGTTCAGTAACTAGAACTACAACTCAGGCTGGATAGGCATAGTGCATTTCAGGCGCGTTGCCCCTGACCAGTGCTGGAACAGGGGACGGGCGTTGCCACGTGTGGCAGGAAGATCATCCTTACTATTTCTTTACCAATATCGTCCTCCCCTACCTGACGATGTTGAATCTTTTGGAGTCTGGTTGCACATGTGTCAGACAGCCTTCAGTAATTCACCTAAATGGCCAGTCTTCTTGTAGAAGTCTAGATAGTTAGTGGCAGAAGTCCACTTGACGACGGGGGCATCCCAGCCAAGATTAACTCTGTTCTAAGAAGGTGTTTACACATTCACATTCCCAGGAGGAGCCACCGGACAACAATCAGGAGTGGGAACCCCAGCAGATGTTTCACCTCGAGCATGGACACTATGAGTAGCTGTAATGCCCAATTGTCACTTCTAACTGAGCACAGATCAGGTACTGAACTTGGGACTTTTTTGATTTGTATGGCTCAAGTGGAAGAAAGGAAGAATAGTGCCATGGGATCTTTGAAGGCCACCTGAGAAGGCAGATGGGACCTCAGTTGAACGTCTCATCTGATAAACAGCACCTCAGAGTGCAGCACTCCCTCAGTACTGAAATGTCAGCCTAGATTATGTGCTCAAGTCTCTGAAGTGGGACTTGAACTCACAACTTTCTGACTCAGAAGCAAGAGTACTAAGACTGAGCCACGACAAACACCACAGCAGGAGTTCTCATGTTTTGCCTATATTCCTCTCTACAGGCTTGCAAGTGTATGGAATCCATGTAAAGTCTATATTTCTTGTTTAATGGACACATCCAGGAGGAACGAAGTCACACAACGGTAAACAATCAAAAAAATTGGTCCTCTAGAATTTCACCTCAAACACTAGTTCAGTTCAAAGAAAAATCAAATATCAGCCCCACTGAAGATAAATTTCAGGCACTTTTAGATAATGTATCAAACAAACTTTGTGGTCCAAGATATTTCTTCATCTGAAATTGGAGAGTCAAAGAGGAAACCTAGGAATTACATAGAATTTACAGCACAGAAACAGGCCATTCGGCCCAACTGGTCTGTGCCAATGTTTATGCTCCACATGCGCCTCCTCCCACTCTATTTCATCTAAATCTATCAGCATATCCTTCTATTCCTTTTTCTCTAATGTGCTTATCTAGTTTCCCCTTAAATGCATCTATGTTATTCACCTCAAACACTCCATGTGATAGCGAGTTCCACATTCCAACCGCTCTCTGAATTCCCTATTGAATTTATGAATATAAGAACATAAAAAATAGGAGCAGGAGTAGGCTACACGGCCCCTCGAGTCCACTCTACCATTCAATCAGATCATGGCTGATCTTCAACCTCAACTCCACTTTCCTGTCCGATCCCCATCTCCCTTGATTTCCCCTAGAGTCCAGAAATCTATCCATCTCAGCCTTGAATATATTCAATGACTCAGCATCCACAGCCCTCTGGGGTAGAGAATTCCAAAGATTCACAACCCTCTGAGTGAAGAAATTCCTCCTCATCTCAGTCCTAAATGGCCGACCCCTTATCCTGTGACTATGTCCCCTAGTTCTAAACTCTCTAGCCAGGGGAAACAATCTCTCAGCATCTACCCTGTCAAACCCCCTCAGAATCTTAAATGTTTCAATGAGATCACCTCTCATTCTTCTAAACTCCAGAGAGTATAGGCCCATTCTACTCAACCTCTCCTCATTGGAAAACCCTCGCATCCCAGGAATTAATCTAGTGAGCCTTCATTGCACCACCTCTGAGGCAAGTATATCCTTCCTTAGATAAGGAGAACAAAACTGTACACAGTACTCCAGGTGAGGTCTCACCAAAGCCCTGTACAATTGTAGTAAGACTTCCTTCCTCTTGTACTCCAAGCCTCTTGCAATAAAGGCAATACCATTTGCCTTCCTAATTGCTTGCTGTACCTGCATGCTAACTTTTTGTGTTTCTTGTACCAGGACACCCAAGTCTCTCTGAACACCAACATTTAATAGTTTCTCATCATTTAAAAAATATTCTGTTTTTCTATTCTTCCTACCAAAGTGAATAACCTCACATTTCCCCACATGATACTTCATCTGCCACCTTCTTACCCACTCACTTAACCTGTCTATACCCCTTTGCAGACTCTTTGGGGTTGATTTTAAAACGGAGCTGGGAAGGGGGCGGGGGGGTCAATTTGAGGTCGGGAAACCCATTAGTGCGGGTTTCAGGGGCGTCCTTACGATTTTGACTTAAGGATGTCTTTTATGTTTTTTTGTCGGTTTCTCGTCCAACTGACTGGCTGATTGACTGGCTGGTCTCAGTCAGAGGGGAGACCAGCCAGGGAGAGGACATCTGCAGGTAAACCTTTGGATCGGGGGGGCGTGGGGGTGCATCGTGAGCACAGGGGCATGGGTGGGCACAGGGGCATGGGTGGGCATGGGGTCGTGAGTAATGGGGGATGGGATCGGGGGTCAGTCACGCCGGGGGGTGTTGGGATCGGAGGTCATCGTGGGGGTCAGGGGATCGGGGGTTGGGGGGGGGGTCAGTGCAAGTTGGCTTGTTGGGCCTGGGGGAAGCCATCCTGCTCCTCCAGGCCCACAAGCTGTGCCTTTCGAGGCATCTACCTGTTAGATTCGGGCCTTCTCGCCTCCTTTGACGAGGCATAAAACAGAAGGCCCGGGAATCCCGCCCCCCCCCCGGGGTTGAAATTGGGAATTCGAGAACAATGGAGGCCTGAAGTCTCCTTGAAAGGTTTTAAGGCTCGACCCATCTCCTGGGAGCGGGTTGGTCGCCCGCCCCTCATCCCGCCCCCGTGAAAACCGGAAATGGGCGGGTTGGAGGAGGGTTGGCGTCGGTTCTGAAATGGTTCTGAACCTGAAAAAACTCAAATAAATTTGTCAGCACGATTTCCCTTTCATAAAACCACGTTGACTCTGTCTAATCATATTATGATTTTCTAAGTGTCCTGTTACCACTTCCTTAATAATGGATTCCAGCATTTTCCCGACGACTGATGTCAGGCGAACTGGCCTGTAGTCCCCTGTTTTCTCTCTCCCTCCTTTCTTGAATAGCGGGGTTACATTTGCTACCTTCCAATCCACTGGGACCATTCTAGATTCTAGGAAATTTTGGAAGATCACAACCAATGCATCCACTATCTCTGCAGCCTCCTCGTTTAGAACCCTAGGATGTAGGCCATCAGGTCCAGGGGATTCATCGGCTTTTAGTCCCATTAGTTTCTCAAGTGCTTTCTCTCTACTGATATTAATTACTTTAAGTTCCTCACTCTCATTAGCCCCTTGGTTCCCCACTATTTCTGGTATGCTTTTTGTATCTTCTACTGTGAAGACAGATACAAAATATTTGTTGAACGCATCTGCCATTTCCTGATTCCCCATTATAATTTCTCCTGTCTCAGCCTCTAGGGGACCAACCTTTACTTTTGCAACTCTCTTCCTTTTTACATACTTGTAGAAGCTCCAACAATCCGTTTTTATATTTCTTGCTAGTTTACTTTCATATTCTATTTTACCTCTTGTTATCAATTTTTTGGTTGTCCTTTGCTGGTTTCTAAAACTCTCCCAATCCTCAGGCTTACTACTCCGCTTGGCAACATTATAGGCCCCTATTTTTAATCTAATACTATCCTTAATTCTTTAGTTAGCCATGGGTGGATCGCTTTTCCCGTGGAGTATATATTTCTCAATGGAATATTTGTTGAGAATATTGGAACATTTCTTTAAATGTCATATCCTTTAATTTAATTTCCCAATCTAGCTTAGCCAACTCATACGTATGTAATTGACTTTATTTAAGTTTAAAACTCTAGTTTCTGACTTAAGTACGTCCCTCTCAATATGAAATTCTATCATATTATGATCACTCTTCCCCAGGGTATCTCTTACTGTGAAATTATTAATTAACCCTGTCTCGTTACATAATACAAGATCTAAAATAACCTTTTCCCTGGTTGGTTCCATGACGTATTGCTCCAGTGATTATCTTATATTTATGACCCCTAGTTTTGAACTCGTCCACAAGTGTAAACATCTGCTCTATGTCTACCCAATGAAACCCCTTCATAAATTAGGACACCCCTCAGCCTTCACTGTTCTAGAGAAAAGACCCCCAGCCTGTTCAGTCTTTCCTGATAGTTATACCCTCCCAGTTCTGGTATCATTCTTCTCCAGCGATTCTGCCTCCTTTTTGTAATATGGAGACCAGAACTGCACTGTACACAATACTTGAAGTGAGGTCCAACCAAGGTTCTGTACAAGTTTAACATGACTCCTCTGCTTTTCAATTCTATTCCTTTAGAAATGAACCCCAGTGCTTTGTTTGCATTTTTTGTGGCTTTGTTAACCTGTGTTGCTACTTTTAATGATTTGTGAATTTGTACCCCTAGATCCTCGACCCCATTTAGAATCTCATTTTCCAAGGAGTTGACGGCCTCCTTATTCGTCCTATCAAAATCCACCACCTCGCACTTCGCTCTGTTGAAATTAATTTGCCATTTACACACCCATTCTGCAAGTTTGTTAATGTATTTTGACGCCGTCTTCTTCAGTATTAACTACACCCCCCACACTTATGCTGCACATCTCACACACAGAACGGCTGCTATTCAACCATGAGAGCCACATTCCCCACCACCTTGCAAGACTCTTACCGGGTAGGGTAGAATAGTGGTTACGTTACTGGACTAGTAATCCAGAGGCCTGGACTAATAATCTGTATTCATGAGTTCAAATCCCACCATGACAACTGAGGAATGGAAAATCAATTAATTAAATAAAATCTGGAATTAAAATACTAGTATCAGTAATGGTGGCCATTAAACTACTGGATCGTTGTAAAAACCCATCTGGTTCACTAATGCCCTTTAGGGAAGGAAACCTGCCGTCCTTACCCGGTCTGGCCAATATGTGACTCCAGACCCACAGCAATGTGGTTGATTCTTAATTACACACTGAAATGGCCCAGCAAGCCACTCAGTTGTAAAATCTTGCTTAAAAAAAGTCACAATAAGAATAAAACCGGACGGACCACGAGGCACTGGACAAGGCAAACCAAGCCCAGTCGACCCTGCAAGGTCCTCCTCACTAACATCTGGGGACTTGTGCCAAAAGTGGGAGATCTGTCCCACAGACGAGTCAAGCAACAGCCTGACATAGCCAGACTCACAGAATCATACCTTTCAGCCAATGTCCCAGACTCTTCCATCACCATCCCTGGGTATGTCCTGTCCCACCGGCAGGACAGACCCACCAGAGGTGGCGGTACAGTGATATACAGTCAGGAGGGAGTGGCCCTGGGAGTCCTCAACATTGACTCTGGACCCCATGAAATCTCATGGCATCAGGTCAAACATGGGCAAGGAAACCTCCTGCTGATTACCACCTACCGTCCTCCCTCAGCTGATGAATCAGTCCTCCTCCATGTTGAGCACCACTTGGAGGAAGCACTGAGGGTAGCAAGGGCACAGAATGTACTCTGGGTGGGGGACTTCAATGTCCATCACCAAGAGTGGCTCGGCAGCACCACTACTGACTGAGCTGGCCGAGTCCTGAAGGACATAGCTGCCAGACTGGGCCTGCGGCAGGTGGTGAGCGAACCAACACGAGGAGAAAACCGACTCGACCTCGTCCTTACCTGTCGCAGATTCATCTGACCATGACAGTATTGGTCGGAATGACCACCACACAGTCCTCGTGGAGATGAAGTCCCGTCTTCGCACTGAGGACACCATCCAACGTGTTGTGTGGCACTACCACCGTGCTAAATGGGATAGATTCAGAACAGATCTAGCAGCTCAAAACTGGGCATCCATGAGGCGCTGTGGGCCATCAGCAGCAGCAGAATTGTATTCCAGCACAATCTGTAACCTCATGGCCCGGCATATTCCTCAATCTACCATTACCAACAAGCCAGGGGATCAACCCTGGTTCAATTAGGAGTGTAGAAGAGCATGCCAGGAGCAGCACCAGGCGTACCTAAAAATGAGGTGCCAACCTGGTGAAGCTACAACACAGGACGACATGCGTGATAAACAACGGAAGCAACATGCTATACACAGAGCTAAGCAATTCCACAACCAACGGATCAGATCAGAGCTCTGCAGTCCTGCCACATCCAGTCATGAATGGTGGTGGACAATTAAACAACTAACAGGAGGAGGAGGCTCTGCAAACATCCCCATCCTCAATGATGGCAGAGTCCAGCACGTGAGTGCAAAAGACAAGGCTGAAGCGTTTGCAACCATCTTTAGCCAGAAGTGCCAAGTGGATGATCCATCTCGGCCTCCTCCCGATATCCCCACCATCACAGAAGCCAGTCTTCAGCCAATTCGATTCACTCCACGTGATATCAAGAAACGGCTGAGTGCACTGGATACAGCAAAGGCTATGGGCCCCGACAACATCCCGGCTGTAGTGCTGAAGACTTGTGCTCCAGAACTAGCTGCGCCTCTAGCCAAACTGTTCCAGTACAGCTACAACACTGGCTTCTACCCGACAATGTGGAAAATTGCCCAGGTATGTCCTGTCCACAAAAAGCAGGACAAATCCAATCCGGCCAAATACCGCCCCATCAGTCTACTCTCAATCATCAGCAAAGTGATGGAAGGTGTCGTTGACAGCGCTATCAAGCGGCACTTACTCACCAATAACCTACTCACCGATGCTCAGTTTGGGTTCCGCCAGGACCACTCGGCTCCAGACCTCATTACAGCCTTGGTCCAAACGTGGACAAAAGAGCTGAATTCCAGAGGTGAGGTGAGAGTGACTGCCCTTGACATCAAAGCAGCATTTGACCGAGTGTGGCACCAAGGAGCCCGAGTAAAATTGAAGTCAATGGGAATCAGGGGAAAAACTGTCCAGTGGCTGGAGTAATGCCTAGCAAATAGGAAGATGGTAGTGGTTGTTGGAGGCCAATCATCTCAGCCCCAGGACATTGCTGCAGGAGTTCCTCAGGGCTGCGTCCTTGGCCCAACCATCTTCAGCTGCTTCATCAATGACCCTCCCTCCATCATAAGGTCAGAAATGGGGATGTTCGTTGATGATTGCACAGTGTTCAGTTCCATTCGCAACCCCTCAAATAATGAAGCAGTCCGAGCCCGCATGCAGCATGACCTGGACAACATCCAGGCTTGGGCTGATAAGTGGCAAGTAACATTCGCACCAGACAAGTGCCAGGCAATGACCATCTCCAACAAGAGAGAGTCTAACCACCTCCCCTTGACATTCAACGGCATTACCATCGCCGAATCCCCCACCATCAACATCCTGGGGGTCACTGGACCAGCCATATAAATACTGTGGCTACGAGAGCAGGTCAGAGGCTGGGTATTCTGCGGCGAGTGACTCACCTCCTGACTCCCCAAAGCCTTTCCACCATCTACAAGGCACAAGTCAGGAGTGTGATGGAATACTCTCCACTTGCCTGGATGAGTGCAGCTCCAACAACACTCAAGAAGCTCAACACCATCCAGGACAAAGCAGCCCGCTTGATTGGCACCCTATCCACCACCCTAAACATTCACTCCCTTCACCACCGGCGCACTGTGGCTGCTGTGTGCACCATCCACAGGATGCACTGCGGCAACTCGCCAAGGCTTCTTCGACAGCACCTCCCAAACCCGCGACCTCTACCACCTAGAAGGACAAGAGCAGCAGGCACATGGGAACAACACCACCTGCACGTTCCCCTCCAAGTCACACACCATCCCGACTTGGAAATTTATCGCCGTTCCTTTATCGTTGCTGGGTCAAAATCCTGGAACTCCCTTCCTAACAGCACTGTGGGAGAACCTTCACCACACGGACTGCAGCGGTTCAAGAAGGCAGCTCACCACCACCTTCTCAAGGGCAATTAGGGATGGGCAATAAATGCCGGCCTCGCCAGCGACGCCCACATCCCATGAACGAATAAAGAAAAACACACTTCCCTCTTTCTTGCTAGAGCAGGTGATGCATAACAGCAGGCAGCACGCTCCCACCGGTGGGGGACCAGTGTGACCCTGTCCCCCATTGAAAAAACCGTGCTGGCAGTGATGGGGATGGGCAGAGTGGAGGCCGTGGCCACATGCGACGCTGGAGGAGACACCACACAGGGCCTCCTGATCCTCTTTGTCTCTTTTGACTTGTTCCTCACTCCGTATACTCTGCATGACAAGCTCCTGATGCTTCCAACACCCACCATCCTCTCCCTCACACCACAACCTAACCCGTGTCCCTTTCTCATTTCAGCTCCTCGGAATGTGGAAGCCCCGCAGCCAGTGAAGGATCAGGACGAGAGTCATCATGAAGATGCAATGTCACGTGATCTCAATCTCTCAGCCACCAGCTCACTGACACCATGTGGACCTTTAATTTAGGTTGGATGTGGGATTTGCACATGCTGTTATCTTTACTGTTATCTTTACGCTTATTTGTAGTTTAGTTCGAGACCTTCAATAAGCACTCCACAAACCTTAACCGCCCTGAGGTCAGGCTTTAGTTTTCACATGAAGATTCCACTATAATACAACTCATATCACTGACTGAGTGCAAACTATTCATTATGTAAGAGATTCGACAAAGGAATACCTCCTGTAATATTTATACAATATTATAGTTATACAGTAAGATTCTTCACCTGACAAGTTGTCTCTGTAAACTAAACAGACTTATATTAACCATGCCTGGGAGGCACCAGAAGATGTTACACTTTGACTCTGGCGGCCAGCCTTTCTTTCCACGGGGGTGCATGCTCAACTAAGCTGCTAACTGCCTTTCTAAGGCCAGAAAAGTACAGCCTACGTGACTCTTGTTACATTTGTCACTGAGATCATTAGGCTGAAAAATAGTTACCGAATAAAACAGACGAGGATTGAAATTAATGAACGGACAAAGGCCTTCTACCAGACTGCGAGGTTATTGCATCTCATCACACCAAGCACATTCCTTTGACAGCTGTAACCTAGTAAGGTGGTTTTTGTGCGTAACTGTTTATACAAATGAGCTATTCCCCCACTGTCGTGCTTCATTCATTAATTGGAGCTATAACTTCTTAACTTGATAATTAAAACGTATGGGGCTCTCTTGGTCACTGTCTATCCTCCAGCTCCTCCTCTTCCTCTTCCTCTTCCTGCACCTCCTCCTGAAAATGTTGGTTTGCGGGTGGTGGTGAGGCCTGGTCCCCCATGAGGGTGAAGTTGTGCAGCATGCAGCAGATGACCACAAATCTGGATACCCGCTCAGGGGTGCACTACAGGGCTCCTCCGGAACGGACCAGGCAGTGGAATCATTGCTGGAACATCCCGATTGTGTGCTCGATGATGTTCCTTGTGGTAGCATGGCTCTCGTTGTACTCCGGGTTGTGCACGGGTTCCTTACCTGAGTCATGAGTGGAGGGGATAACCCTTCTCGCCCAGTAGCCAGCCTGTAACTTGGTAGTCTGGTGCGAATAAAGGCAGCATAGAGGACTGGTACAGAATGAAAGAGTCGCGACTGCTGCTGGGATAACGGGCACAGACCTGTGTGTGTGTGTGTGTGTGTGTGTGGTCGCAAACTAGTTGTGTGCTGAGGGAGTGGAGTCCCTGTGATTGATAAATATTCCAGGGTGCTGATGGTGGAGTAATGTGTGCAATCAATGGCACCTTGCACCATGGGGGAGTCTGCCATGCAGGTGAAACCTGATGTTCTCTCGTCCTGCCTCTCTGTCCATAGGGAAGGAGATGTAGATGTTTCTCCTGGTGTCGAGAGCCTCAGTGACCTCCCTGATACATCGGTGTACTGAGAACTGTGAGATGTTGCTGATGTCACCTGTGGTAGATTGAAAGGAGCCCGTGGCATAAAAGTTGAGGGGGACGGTGTCCTTGACCAGAGGCAGTGCTGCCATGCCCTGGTTTGAGGCTGGAGTTGTGGGTGCAGCAGGTGACATTGCTCGGTGACAGTCTCCTTGGTGAGCCGAAGGCGCCTCATACACTGCTCATGAAGTGGAGGGAGGTGAAGTGCTCCCTGAATGTCTGCTGTGGACATGGCCTCCTGTTACCCTCATCGGAATAAATTATTTTTTACTTTAAATGCCACCGTCGTGCGATCGTAACACGAGCGCTACCTCCTGTACAAAATGGCAGGTGGCGCTCGTACCACTGGAATGTGCAATATTCATCGATCCCACCATTTTGGGTCCTTAGATGGCCACCCAGCGCCTGAAAAACATGTGCTATGCGGCCCAATTTCTAGCCTTGTATTAAGCTAAAAGAAAAGGCATGGAAAAGTGGATATCCAGCAGAGTGGGAGAGTTATAAAAAAACAACAAAGGGATGGAAAGAAAGTAATACGAGGTGTAAAGAGGGTTATGATCAAAAACTTAAGAGGTATCAAGGTTAATAGTAAATGTTTTTATAAATATATTAAGAGAAAGAGAGCGGTAAGGGAGAATTGTGGGCCCAATAAAGACAGATGCAGGTGATACTATAATGGATATTCAGGAAATGGCAGCCTTGTTAAATGAATACTTTGTAACCGTGTTCATAGTGGAGTAAAGAGGACAAAATACCAGTAGCTCAAGGAAATCTAAAAATAAGTCAAGAGGAGGAACTTTGTGGATGTAATATAAGAAGAGCAGAATGTGGGATCAGTGATAAATGGAGGAGAGAGAGAGGAGAGAGAGAGAGAGAGAGCGGAGCATGGGATCAGTGATAAAAGGAGGAGAGAGAGAGCGTGGGATCAGTGATAAAAGGAGGAGAGAGAGAGAGAGAGAGTGGAGAGTGGGATCAGTGATAAAAGGAGGAGAGAGAGAGGAGAGAGAGAGAGAGAGAGCATGGGATCAGTGATAAAAGGAGGAGAGAGAGAGAGCGCGGGATCAGTGATAAAAGGAGGAGAGAGAGAGAGAGAGAGTGGAGAGTGGGATCAGTGATAAAAGGAGGAGAGAGAGAGGAGAGAGAGAGAGAGAGAGCGGAGCATGGGATCAGTGATAAAAGGAGGAGAGAGAGAGAGCGTGGGATCAGTGATAAAAGGAGGAGAGAGAGAGAGAGAGAGTGGAGAGTGGGATCAGTGATAAAAGGAGGGAGAGAGAGAGAGAGGAGAGAGAGAGAGAGCGGAGAGTGGGATCAGTGATAAAAGGAGGAGAGAGAGAGAGCGGAGCACGGGATCAGTGATAAAAGGAGGAGAGAGAGAGGAGCGCGGAGAGTGGGATCAGTGATAAAAGGAGGAGAGAGAGAGAGAGAGAGGAGCGCGGAGAGTGGGATCAGTGATAAAAGGAGGAGAGAGAGAGAGAGCATGGGATCAGTGATAAAAGGAGGAGAGAGAGAGAGAGCATGGGATCAGTGATAAAAGGAGGAGAGAGGGGGGAGAGAGAGAGAGAGAGAGAGCGGAGCATGGGATCAGTGATAAAAGGAGGAGAGAGAGAGAGAGAGCGGGGATCAGTGATAAAAGGAGGAGAGAGAGAGAGAGCATGGGATCAGTGATAAAAGGAGGAGAGAGAGAGAGAGCGTGGGATCAGTGATAAAAGGAGGAGAGAGAGAGAGAGAGCGGGGATCAGTGATAAAAGGAGGAGAGAGAGAGAGAGCATGGGATCAGTGATAAAAGGAGGAGAGAGATAGAGAGAGCGTGGATCAGTGATAAAAGGAGGAGAGAGAGAGAGAGAGCGGGGATCAGTGATAAAAGGAGGAGAGAGTGGAGAGAGAGAGAGAGAGAGCGTGGGATCAGTGATTAAAGGAGGAGAGAGGAGAGAGAGAGCGGAGATCAGTGATAAAAGGAGGAGAGAGGGGGGAGAGAGAGAGCGGGGATCAGTGATAAAAGGAGGAGAGAGAGAGAGAGCGTGGATCAGTGATAAAAGGAGGAGAGAGAGAGAGAGCGGGGATCAGTGATAAAAGGAGGAGAGAGAGAGAGAGAGCGTGGGATCAGTGATAAAAGGAGGAGAGAGAGAGAGAGCGGGGATCAGTGATAAAAGGAGGAGAGAGAGAGAGCGGGGATCAGTGATAAAAGGAGGAGAGAGAGAGAGCGGGGATCAGTGATAAAAGGAGGAGAGAGAGAGAGAGAGAGCGGAGCATGGGATCAGTGATAAAAGGAGGAGAGAGAGAGAGAGAGAGCGGGATCAGTGATAAAAGGAGGAGAGAGATAGAGAGAGCGTGGATCAGTGATAAAAGGAGGAGAGAGAGAGAGAGAGCGGGGATCAGTGATAAAAGGAGGAGAGAGAGAGAGAGCGTGGGATCAGTGATAAAAGGAGGAGAGAGAGAGAGAGCGTGGGATCAGTGATAAAAGGAGGAGAGAGAGAGAGAGCGGGGATCAGTGATAAAAGGAGGAGAGAGAGAGAGAGCGTGGGATCAGTGATAAAAGGAGGAGAGAGAGAGAGAGCGTGGGATCAGTGATAAAAGGAGGAGAGAGAGAGAGAGCATGGGATCAGTGATAAAAGGAGGAGAGAGGGGGGAGCGAGAGAGAGAGAGAGCGGAGCATGGGATCAGCGAATAAAGGAGGAGAGAGAGAGAGAGAGCGGGGATCAGTGATAAAAGGAGAGAGAGAGAGAGTGGAGCATGGGATCAGTGATAAAAGGAGGAGAGAGTCATAGAGTCATAGAGTTATACAGCACGGATAGAGGCCCTTCGGCCCATCGTGTCCGCGCCGGCCATCAGCCCTGTCTTCTCTAATCCCATATTCCAGCATTTGGTCCGTAGCCTTGTATGCTATTGCATTTCAAGTGCTCATCCAAATGCTTCTTGAATGTTGTGAGGGTTCCTGCCTCCACAACCCTCTCAGGCAGTGAGTTCCAGACTCCAACCACCCTCTGGGTGAAAAAGTTCTTTCTCAAATCCCCTCTAAACCTCCCGCCTTTTACCTTGAATCTATGTCCCCTTGTTATAGAACCCTCAACGAAGGGAAAAAGCTCCTCAGTATCCATCCTATCTGTGCCCCTCATAATTTTGTACACCTCAATCATGTCCCCCCTCAGCCTCCTCTGCTCCAAGGAAAACAAACCCAATCTTCCCAGTCTCTCTTCATAGCTGAAGCGCTCCAGCCCTGGTAACATCCTGGTGAATCTCCTCTGCACCCTCTCCAAAGCGATCACATCCTTCCTGTAGTGTGGCGACCAGAACTGCACACAGTACTCCAGCTGTGGCCTAACCAGTGTTTTATACAGCTCCATCATAACCTCCTTGCTCTTATATTCTATGCCTCGGCTAATAAAGGCAAGTATCCCATATGCCTTCTTTACCACCTTATCTACCTGTTCCGCCGCCTTCAGGGATCTGTGAACTTACACACCAAGATCCCTTTGACCCTCTGTCTTGCCTAGGGTCCTCCCATTCATTGTATATTCCCTTGGCTTGTTAGTCCCTCCAAAGTGCATCACCTCGCACTTTTCCGGGTTAAGTGATAAAAGGAGGAGAGAGGGGGGAGAGAGAGAGAGAGAGCGTGGGATCAGTGATAAAAGGAGGAGAGAGAGAGAGAGCATGGGATCAGTGATAAAAGGAGGAGAGAGAGAGAGAGAGCGTGGATCAGTGATAAAAGGAGAGAGAGAGAGAGAGCGGAGCATGGGATCAGTGATAAAAGGAGAAGAGAGAGAGAGAGCATGGGATCAGTGATAAAAGGAGGAGAGAGGAGAGAGAGAGAGAGAGAGCGGGGATCAGTGATAAAAGGAGAGAGAGAGAGAGAGTGGAGCATGGGATCAGTGATAAAAGGAGGAGAGAGAGAGAGAGGAGAGCATGGATCAATGATAAAAGGAGAGAGAGAGAGAGAGTGGAGCATGGGATCAGTGATAAAAGGAGGAGAGAGAGAGAGAGAGAGAGCATGGATCAGTGATAAAAGGAGAGAGAGAGAGAGAGAGTGGAGCATGGGATCAGTGATAAAAGGAGGAGAGAGAGAGAGAGAGAGCGGGGATCAGTGATAAAAGGAGGAGAGAGGGGGGAGAGAGAGAGAGAGAGCGTGGGATCAGTGATAAAAGGAGGAGAGAGAGAGAGAGAGCGGGGATCAGTGATAAAAGGAGGAGAGAGGGGGGAGAGAGAGAGAGAGAGCATGGGATCAGTGATAAAAGGAGGAGAGAGAGAGAGAGAGCGGGGATCAGTGATAAAAGGAGGAGAGAGGGGGGACAGAGAGAGCGGAGCATGGGATCAGTGATAAAAGGAGAGAGAGAGAGAGAGAGCAGAGTGTGGAGAGAGATAGGTGTAAAAACACCTAAAGTGAGATCAGCACAAGGGAAGGAGCTGATTGGTGAGCAGCTGGTGAGTGTTTTTTTTTCTAGTAAGTTTTTATTTAAGTCGTTAGTTTATTTTTGTTAAGTTTAGTTAATAATCTAATAAATTGAGGCATGACGGGGCAGCCCTGACCCATCGAATGCACGGCCTGTGCTATGTGGGAACTCCAGGACACTTCCCGTGTCCACCACAGGTGCAGGAAGTGTCGTCAGGTGGAGGAGCTCGAGCTCCGGGTTTCGGACCTTGAGCAGCAGCTGGTGTCACTGCAGTGTATCCGCGAGGCTGAGAGATACGGGGATACAACGTTCCAGGAGATGGTCACCCCGCAGCTTAAGAGAGTGCAGGCAGAGAGGGACTGGGTGACCGCCAGACAGACAAGGAGGACCAGGCAGGTAGTGCAGAGTCCCCTGAGGGCATCTCACTCTCTAACCCGTCTGAATACTGGTGAGGGAGAGGGTTCCTTTGGGGAGTGCAGCCAGAGCCAAGAACAGAACACCATGTGTGGCTCAGCTATACAAGGGGGAGGAGAAATGTTAGGAGAGCAATAGTGATAGGGGATTCTATAGTAAGGGGAACAGACAGGCGTTTCTACGGTCGCAGACGTGATCCCAGGATGGTATGTTGCCTCTCTGGTGCCAAGTCAAGGATGTCTCTGAGCGGCTGCAGAACATCCTGCAGGGGGAGGGTGAACAGCCAGAGGTCGTGGTCCATATCGATACCAATGACATGGGTAGAAAGAGGGATGAGGTCCTGGAGGCAGATTTTAAGGAGTTAGGAAAGAGATTAAGAAGCAGGACCTCAAAGGTAGTAATCTCCGGGTTACTCCTGGTGCCACGTGCTAGTGAGTATAGAAATAGGAGGATAGAGCAGATGAATGCGTGACTGGAGAGATGGTGCAGGAGGGAGGGCTTTAGATTCCTGGGGCATTCGGATCGGTTCTGGGGGAGGTGGGACCTGTACAGGCCAGACAGGTTACACCCCAACAGGGCTGGGAACAATCTGGGGACCTCAGGGGAGGTTTGCTTGTGCTGTTGGGGAGGGTTTAAACTCGCTTGGCAGGGGGATGGGAACCTGAGTGTAGATTCAGAAGGGAGAGAAACAGAGCTGGAAACGGAAGGCAGAAAATTAGTAAGTGAGTTTGGAAGGCAGAGGAAACAAAGGTTAGAAACTAGGAAACAAAGTAGTTTGGCAGTGCTTAATGGTATAGACCTTAATCCAAGGAGTATAGTGAATAAGGCGGATGAGCTGAGGGCACAGATAGACACGTGGCAGTACGATATCTTAACTATTACAGGAACATGGCTTAAAGAGGGGCAGGAATGGCAGCTCAACATTCCTGGTTACAGGGTTTTCAGATGAGATCGAGAGGGGAATAAAAAAGGAGGGGGGTGGCAATATTGTTTAAAGAAACAATTACAGCTGTGAGGAGGGATGATATGTTAGAAGGATCATCAAATGAGGCCAAATGGGTTGAACTAAGGAACAAAAAAGGGGCAGTCACGTTGCTGGGAGTGTACTACAGACCCCCAAACATTCAGAGGGAGATAGAAGAGCAAATATGTAGGCAAATTTCAGCGAAGTGCGAAAACAATAGGGCAGTAATAGTCGGGGATTTCAACTACCCTAATATTAACTGGGATACAAACAGTGTGAAGGGTATAGAGGGCACAAAATTCTTAAATTGCATTCAGGAGAACTTTTTTAGCCAGTACGTAGCAAGCCCAACAAGAGAGGGGGCAGTTCTGGATTTAGTTTTAGGGAATAAAGCTGGGCAGGTGGAAGGAGTATCAGTGAGAGAGCATTTTGTTGATAGTGATCATAATTCAGTTAGATTTAGCGTAGTTATGGAAAAGGACAAAGATAGAACAGGAGTTAAAGTTCGAAATTGGGGAAAGGCCAATTTTACTAAGCTGAGAAGTGATTTAGCAAAAGTGGACTGGAAACAGTTACTTGAAGGTAAATCAGTGTCAGAGCAGTGGGAGGTGTTCAAGGGGGAGATTCAAGGGGTTCAGAGTAAACATGTTTCCACTAAGATAAAGGGGGGGACTCCCAAATCTAGAGCCCCCTGGATGACAAGGAGCATACAGGGTAAGATAATGCAAAAAAGGGAAGCTTATGTCAGAAACCGAGAGCTCAATACTACAGAAAGCCTAGAGGAGTATAGAAAGTGCAGGGGTGAAATTAAAAAGGAAATTAGGAAAGCAAAGAGAGGGCATGAAAAAATACTGGCAAGTAAAATCAAGGAAAACCCAAAGATGTTTTATAAATACATGAAGAGCAAGAGGATAACTAAGGAAAGAGTAGGGCCTATTAGAGACCAAAAAGGTAACATGTGTGTGGAGGTGGAAGATGTGGGTCTGGTTCTTAATGAATACTTTGTGTCTGTCTTCACAAAAGAGAGGGACGATACAGGGACTGTAGTTAAGGAGGAGAAGTGTGAAATATTGGATGGGATAAACATAGTGAGTGAGGAAGTATTAAGGGGATTAGCATCTTTGAAAGTGGATAAATCACCAGGCCCGGATGAAATGTATCCCAGGCTGTTAAGAGAAGCAAGGGAGGAAATAGCGGAGGCTCTGACCATCATTTTCCAATCCTCCCTGGCTACAGGCCTGGTGCCGGAGGATTGGAGGACTGCTAACGTTGTACCGTTGTTTAAAAAGGGAGAAGGAGATAGACCGAGTAATTACAGGCCAGTCAGTCTAACCTCAGTGGTGGGCAAATTATTGGAATCGATTCTGAGGACAGTATTAATCGTCATTTAGAAATGATGTGGAGATGCCGGTGATGGACTGGGGTTGACAATTGTAAACAATTTTACAACACCAAGTTATAGTCCAGCAATTTTATTTTAAATTCACAAGCTTTCGGAGGCTTCCTCCTTCCTCAGGTGAACGATGTCGAAATGAAATCCTCGAAATGAAATCGCATTTATAATTCACAGAACAATGCTTGGTGAGTACAGACAGTTTTTTCAACTGCCCGTTGCCAAGGCAATCAGTGTGCAGACAGACAGGTGTTACCTGCAAGGTCTCAGAATATACAAATCACCAAAAAAAAACAACAAACAAAAAAAAACAGAGATAGAGAGGTAGAAACATAGAAAAGACAGCAACTGACCCGTTATATTAAAAACAGATAACATTTGTTTGCTGGTGGGGTAACGTGTAGCGTGACATGAACATTTAGAAAGGCACAGGTTAATCAAGGACAGTCAGCATGGATTTCTTATGGGAAGGTCGTGTCTGACTAACTTGATTGAATTTTTTGAGCAATAAACATAGAGGTTCGATGAGGTAACTCATTTGACGTAGTCGACATATATTTCAGCAAGACTTTAGACAAGGTCCCACGGCAGACTGGTTAAAGCGATCCAAGGGAGAGTGGCTGATTGGATCCAAAATTGGCTCAGTGGCAGGAAGCAAAGGGTAACTGCCTGAAATGCATTTAAAAAGTGCTTGGATGAGCACTTGAAATGCTGTAACCTACAGGACTATAGACCAAGTGCTGAAATGTGGGATTAAGCTGGTTAGCTCTTATTCGGCCAGCACAGACACAATGGGTTGAATGGCCTCCTTCTGTGCCATAACTTTCTATGATGCTATGATTCTATGAAGACATTTGATATGGTTCCTCACAAGAGATAATTGGAAAAAATGAGATCTCATGGAATTGGGGGTAACCTTATGACATGGGTTTGTAATTGGTTGGGAGACAGAGTAGAGATGAAGGAAATATACTGATTGGAGGAATGTGAGAAATGGCGATCTACTTGGCTCCGCACTGGGGCCTCAGATTGTCATTGTTTCCAGTGGGGTTCCGCAGGGCTCAGTACCAGGTCCCTTGCTTTTTGTGGTATATATTAATGATTTGGACTTGAATGTGGGGGGCTTGATCAAGAAGTTTGCAGATGATACAAAAATTGGTCATGTGGTTGATAGTGAGGAGGAAAGCTGTAGACTGCAGGAAGATATCAATGGACTGGTCAGGTGGGCAGAAAAGTGGCAAATGGCATTCAATCCAGAGAAGTGTGAGGTAATGCATTTGGGGAGGGCAAACAAGGCAAGGGAATACACAATAAATGGGAGGATACTGAGAGGTGTAGAGGAAGTGAGGGACCTTGGTGTGCATGTCCACAGATCCCTGAAGGTAGCAGGACAGGTAGATAAGGTGGTTAAAAAGGCATATGGGATACTTTCCTTTATTAGCCGAGGCATAGAATATAAGAGCAGGGAAGTTATGCCAGAACTGTATTAAACATTGGTTAGGCCACAGCTTGAGCACTGTGTACAGTTCTGGTCACCACATTACAGGAAAGATGTGATTGCACTCGAGAGGGTACAGAGGAGATTTACGAGGATGTTGCCAGGACTGGAGAATTTTTAGCTATGAGGAAAGATTGGATAGGCTGGGGTTATTTTCCTTGTAACAAAGGAGGCTGAGGGGAGATTTAATTGAGGTGTATAAAATTATGACAGTACCAGATAGAGTGGATAGGGAGGACCTATTTCCCTTAGCGGGGGGGTCAGTGACCAGGGGGCATAGATTTAAAGTGATTGGTAGAAGGATTAGAGAGGAGCTGAGGAGAATTTTTTTCACCCAGAGGGTGGTGGGGGTCTGGAACTCACTGCCTGAAATGCATTTAAAAAGTGCTTGGATGAGCACTTGAAATGCTGTAACCAACAGGACTATGGACCAAGTGCTGAAATGTGGGATTAAGCTGGTTAGCTCTTATTCGGCGGGCAAAGACACAATGGGTTGAATGGCCTCCTTCTGTGCCATAACTTTCTATGATGCTATGATTCTATGAAGACATTTGATATGGTTCCTCACAAGAGATAATTGGAAAAAATGAGATAGAGTCATAGAGTCATAGAGTTATACAGCACGGATAGAGGCCCTTCGGCCCATCGTGTCCGCGCCGGCCATCAGCCCTGTCTACTCTAATCCCATATTCCAGCATTTGGTCCGTAGCCTTGTATGCTATGGCATTTCAAGTGCTCATCCAAATGCTTCTTGAATGTTGTGAGGGTTCCTGCCTCCACAACCCTTTCAGGCAGTGAGTTCCAGACTCCAACCACCCTCTGGGTGAAAAAGTTCTTTCTCAAATCCCCTCTAAACCTCCCGCCTTTTACCTTGAATCTATGTCCCCTTGTTATAGTACCCTCAACGAAGGGAAAAAGCTCCTTAGTATCCATCCTATCTGTGCCCCTCATAATTTTGTACACCTCAATCATGTCCCCCCTCAGCCTCCTCTGCTCCAAGGAAAACAAACCCAATCTTTCCAGTCTCTCTTCATAGCTGAAGCGCTCCAGCCCTGGTAACATCCTGGTGAATCTCCTCTGCACCCTCTCCAAAGCGATCACATCCTTCCTGTAGTGTGGCGACCAGAACTGCACACAGTACTCCAGCTGTGGCCTAACCAGTGTTTTATACAGCTCCATCATAACCTCCTTGCTCTTATATTCTATGCCTCGGCTAATAAAGGCAAGTATCCCATATGCCTTCTTTACCACCTTATCTACCTGTTCCGCCGCCTTCAGGGATCTGTGAACTTGCACACCAAGATCCCTCTGACCCTCTGTCTTGCCTAGGGTCCTCCCATTCATTGTGTATTCCCTTGCCTTGTTAGTCCCTCCAAAGTGCATCACCTCGCACTTTTCCGGGTTAAATTCCATTTGCCACTGTTCCGCCCATCTGACCAACCCATCTATATCGTCCTGCAGACTGAGGCTATCCTCCTCGCTATTTACCACCCTACCAATTTTTGTATCATCAGCGAACTTACTGATCATACCTTTTACATTCATATCCAAGTCATTAATGTAGACCACAAACAGCAAGGGACCCAGCACCGATCCCTGTGGTACCCCACTGGCCACAGGCTTCCAGTCACAAAAACAACCTTCGACCATCACCCTCTGCCTTCTGCCACTAAGCCAGTTTTGTATCCAAAGTGCCAAGGCACCCTGGATTCCATGGGCTCGTACCTTCTTGACCAGTCTCCTGTGGGGAACTTTATCGAAGGCCTTACTGAAATCCATGTATACCACATCCACTGCGTTACCCTCATCCACACGCCTAGTCACCCCCTCAAAAAATTCAATCAAATTAGTCAGACATGATCTTCCCTTGACAAAGCCATGTTGACTATCCCTGATTAATCCTTGCTTCTCCAAGTGGAGACTAATTTTGTCCTTCAGAATTTTTTCCAATAATTTTCCTACCACTGATGTTAGGCTCACTGGCCTGTAGTTCCCCGGTTTTTCCCTACTCCCCTTCTTGAATAATGGTATTACATTAGCGGTTCTCCAGTCCTCTGGCACATCCCCTGTGGCCAGAGAGGTTCTGAATATATGTGTCAGAGCCCCCGCAATCTCCTCTTTTGCCTCACACAGTAGCTTGGGATACATTTCGTCCGGGCCTGGGGATTTATCCATTTTTAGGCCTGCTAAAACCGCCAATACCTCCTCCCGCTCGATGTTAATATGTTCGAGTATATCACAGTCCCCCTGCCCTATTTCTATGTCTACATCGTCCTTCTCCATAGTGAAAACAGATGCAAAAAATTCATTTAGAACCCCTCCTACATCTGCCGGCTCCACACACAGATTGCCATTTTTGTCCCTAATGGGCCCTATTTTTTCCCTAGTCATCCTCTTACCCTTAATATACTTATAAAACATCTTAGGATTTTCCTTTATTTTGCTCGCCAGTGTTATTTCATGGCCCCTCCTTGATCTCCTAATTTCTTTTTTAAGTATCCCCCTGCACTTTTTGTACTCCTCTAGGGCTTCGTCCGTCTTTAGCCTTTTGTATCTGCCAAAAGCCCTCCTTTTTTCCTAATCCATTCTCGTATATCCCCTGACATCCAAGGTTCCCTGGAGTTCTTGGAACCACCCTTGACCTTTACGGGAACATGTTGCCATTGTATGGTCTCAATCTCCCTTCTGAAAGACTCCCATTGCTCCGATGCGGATTTTCCTACAAGCAGCTGATCCCAGTCCATTTTGGCCAGATCCTGCCTTATCCTATTAAAATTGGCCTTCCCCCAATTTAGAACCTTTATTTCCGGCCCCTCCCTGTCCTTTTCCATGACCACCTTAAATCTCACCAAATTATGGTCACTGTCACCAAAGTGCTCACCTACTAGCACTTCTTCCACTTGGCCGGCCACATTCCCTAGAATTAGGTCCAGTACCGCCCCCTCTCTTGTAGGACTTTCTACATGCTGGCTCAAAAAGCTCTCCTGGATGCACGTTAAGAATTTTGTACCCTCTAAGCCTTTTACACTCTGAGTATCCCAGTTAATATTGGGGAAGTTGAAATCCCCCACTATTATTACCCTATTATTTGCACAATTTTCTGAGATTTGCCTGCATATCTGTTCCTCTATCTCCCCCTGACTGTTTGGGGGCCTATAGTACACTCCCATCAAAGTGCTTGCCCCCTTTTTGTTTTTAAGCTCCACCCATATGGCCTCATTAGAGGAACCTGCTAATATATCATCCCTCCTTATGGCAGTAATTGATTCTTTAATTAATATTGCGACCCCCCCTCCTCTTATACCTCCCCCTCTGTCTCGCCTGAAGATTCTGTACCCCGGAATATTGAGCTGCCAGTCTTGCCCCTCCCTCAACCATGTCTCTGTGACAGCAACAATATCATACTCCCATGTGTTTATCAACACCTTCAGTTCATCCACCTTATTCGCAAGACTCCTTGCATTAAAATAGATGCCATCCAGCCTTGCCCTCACATATTTGCCCTGTCTTCCAAGCTGACTTGTTTTTTTCTCTATATTTGGCTGCACATCACCCCCTATTGTAGCTCCACTCTGTATCCCATCCCCCTGCCAAGTTAGTTTAAACCCCCCCCAACAGTGCTAGCAAACCTCCCCGCAAGGATATTTGTCCCGCTCTGGTTCAGGTGCAACCCGTCCGACTTGTACAAGTCCCACCTTCCCCAGAAGCAGGCCCAGTGATCCAGGAAACTGAAACCCTCCCTCCTGCACCAACTCTTTAGCCACGCATTCATCTGTTCTATCCTCCTATTTCTATACTCACTAGCCCGTGGCACTGGGAGTAATCCAGAGATTACAACCTTTGAGGTCCTGCTCTTTAATCTGCTACCTAGCTCCCTAAATTCTTGATGCAGGACCTCATCTCCCTTCCTACCTATGTCGTTGGTCCCAATGTGGACCACGACCTCTGCCTGCTCACCCTCCCCCTTGAGAATGCCCTGAAGCCGCTCGGTGACATCCATGACCCTGGCACCAGGGAGGCAACAAACCATCCTGGAGTCACGTTTACGGCCACAGAAACGCCTGTCTGTTCCCCTTACGATAGAATCCCCTACCACTATAGCTCTTCCACTCTTTTTCCTCCCAGCCTGTGCAGCAGAGCTACCCCTGGTGCCAGGAAGTTGGCTGCTGCTGCCTTCCCCTGATAAGTCATCCCCCTCAACAATATCCAAAGCGGTATATTTGTTTGAGAGGGGGACGGCCACAGGGGACCCCTGCACTGCCTGCCTGCTCTTCTTACTCTGCCTGGTGGTCACCCAATTACTTCCTGCCTGTACAACCTTTACCTGCGGTGTGACCACCTCACTAAACGTGCTGTCCACGACGTTCTCAGCATCGCGAATGCTCCTTAATGAATCCATCCGCAGCTCCAGTGCCGCAATGCGGTTTGTCAGTAGCTGCAGCTGGATACATTTCCCGCACACATGGTCGTCAGGGACACCGGAAGGGTTCCTGATTTCCCACATAGAGCAGGAAGAGCATAACACGGGGCTGGGCTGTCCTGACATGACTTACCCTTTAACTAATTAATTCAAATTAAATGAATCCCACCAATTTCACTTCAATTAAAAAGGTATACTCAAGGGCCCTTGCTGAACAGCAGTCCCCCACTACACAACAGAGACCAGAGAATCCACAAACTCTAACCTTAGACAAATTCAGCAGGAAAATACTCACCAGCCAATCACTTACCTCTTCCTTGGTGACGTCCCACTTGGATTACTTTTTGCTTCTTATTTATCTCAGGTCCAGGAGTTAAGTCCCTGTGATGTCGCACAGTAGTTGTCTCTTGGTGCAGGTCTGCTGCTGCTTTTATTCCACAATCTCATGGAATTGCGGGTAACCTTCTGACATGGGTTTGTAATTGGTTGGGAGACAGAGTCGAGATAAAGGAAATATACTCTGATTGGAGGAATGTGACAAATGGCGATCTACTTGGCTCGGTACTGGGGCCTCAGATTTTCACTGTTTACATCAATGACTTGTATGAAGGAAAAGAGTGTTTCATAGCCAAGTTTGCCTGTGACACTAAATTAGGAGGCACAGTAAATTGTGTAGATGGGAGCAGGAAGTTACAAAGGGGCATAGACAGACTAAATTAGTTGACAAAACTGTGGCAGATGGAGTTCAATGTGGGGAAGTGTGAGGATGCTTCGGATCTAAGAAAGATAAATTGGAATATTTTTTTAATAGCAAGAAACTAGGAACTATGGAGAAGCAAAGAGATTTGGGGGTCCATGTACACAAATCACTAAAAGCTAGTGCACAGGTACACAAAGGTAATCAAAAAGGCCAATGGAATGTCGGCTTTTATCTCTAGGGGGGTTGGAATACAAAGGGGAGAAAGTTATGCTTCAGTTGTACAGAGACTTGGCCAGACCCTATCTTAAGTAGTCCGTTCAGTTTTGGGCACCTCACCCAATGAAGGATATATTAGCCTTGGAAGGGGTACAGTGCAGATTCCAGATCTTAAAGGGTTAAATTATGAGGACAGGTTGCATAAACTTGACTTGTATTCCCTTGAGTTTGTAAGATTGAGGGGTGATCTAATTGAGGTGTTGGAGCTGGAGTCCTCCATGTTTTCTGCCATTGTGTGGAAGCTCGCTGGCCAGTTAGGCCAGTTAACTTAACAATTTATGGCAATAGTTCTCTTCTGTAGGCTGGATCGAGGTCTTCATCTCTGCCTTCTGCAGCAGTTCAAGGATGCAAGGTCACCCACTGGCGACATGCTTCCTGGGTCAGCCTATCCATCTGCCCTTGCTCTTGTTTACTTGTGCTCAGTGAACCTGCCAGGGCAGACCTCTCTACTCTAGCCTCTAAACTACGCAGTGCACCAATCTCTGAGCTAGTGGTTGCTTGGGCAAAGTTGAATGACACTGCATTTTCTGGAGGGTTGTACTCCTCTCCCTCCATTCCTGCTTTGCCCTCTAGAGTTTCAGGATCTGAAACGGGTTAGCATTTAATGGCAAGGGTAATCAGCGACAGGTGAGTTACTATTGTAAGCAGCAGCCCTTTGTCATGCATAGAGTGTGAGGATGAGATATTAATGAGAAGGGAAAGAGGGTGAAAACCCTGCAGAATGTTTCCTCCAACCTCTCCAGAAGCCACGCTCGTGATGCGCCCCTGCCCCCAATGTCTGTGTCTTCCAGATGGGACAGGACTTTATTGGACGTTGGGGCTCATTTTGTCGCTGTCATCGTGCGCCAGTTTCTCTTGCAAGAAAGAAGGGAGTGCGTTAGTGCCAGACTGGTGACCTGTTTTGAGGATGTGCATGTCAGCAAAGAATAGTGTTGCTGGTGTGTAAAAGATGATATGAGTGTGAGAAGGGGAGGGAAGTAATAATGAACACAGTCGCAGGTGCAGTGTGTCAGTAGCAGAAGGGGAGGTGGAGTGAAGTGTGCTGCAATGATTGGAGGAGAGTGGTGGGAAGCAGGACAGGGAAGGGCTGAGGCCGAGTAGAGAATAATGAGAGATACGAGTTACGAGGCTTTCCTTAGAAGCACGTGAGGTCATTAAAAATATTTCTGTATTACAGAGAGGTCCTTGGAGCAGTGCTTCTGACGCTGACCAGCTCGGAAACCTGAGCCGCGAAGCCAGCCGGGATACCTACTTGCCACTGGGTGGAAAGATGAGGCCCCTCCTCCTGCCGACTTCATTCACCAGCACCTCCAAAGCTGCAACAGAAAAGCAGGGAAGCCTTCCAGCATCTCTTCTGCCTGCCTTTTTAGTGATGTTCAGAATGAAGCTGATTGCAGCAACAGTGCCATTATGTATTGATTAAATAAAACATTTCTTGCAATGTTAGCATTGTTTTTCCTTTAGGTAGTTGGCACTGTCCTTCGCAGATTGGGACAGGAGGTTCCTCGTAATGTGACAGTGGTTGCTGGGCATCTCCAAGAATGGGAAAAGATTGAAACCAAAGTTAGGAGCTGAAGTTCTAGAGTTCCAGGCATTAGGGAGAAAGTTAAAAACCAGGACCTCATAGGTAGTAATCTCTGGATTACTCCCAGTGCCACGTGTTAGTGAGGACAATGCTGCAGGAGTTCCTCAGGGCAGTGTCCCAGGCCCAACCATCTTCAGCTGCTTCATCAATGACCTTCCCTCCATCATAAGGTCATAAATGGGGATGTTCGCTGATGATTGCACAGTGTTCAGTTCCATTCACAACCCCTCAGATAATGAAGCAGTCCGTGCCCGCATGCAGCAAGACCTGGACAACATCCAGGCTTGGGCTGATAAGTGGCAAGTAACATTCACGCCAGACAAGTGCCAGGCAATGACCATCTCCAACAAGAGAGAGTCTAACCAGCTCCCCTTGACATTCAACGGCATTACCATCACCGAATCCCCCACCATCAACATCCTGGGGCACATTGACCAGAAACTTAACTGGACCAGCCACATAAATACTATCGGTACAAGAGCAGGTCAGAGGCTGGGTATTCTGTGGCAAGTGACTCACCTCCTGACTCCCCAAAGCCTTTCCACCATCTACAAGGCACAGGTCAGGAGTGTGATGGAATACTCTCCACTTGCCTGGATGAGTGCAGCTCCAACAACATTCAAGAGACTCAACACCATCCAGGACAAAGTAGCCTGCTTGATTGGCATCCCATCCACCACCTTAAACATGCACTCCCTTCACCACCGGCTCACTGTGGCTGCAGTGTGTACCATTCACAGGATGCACTGCAGCAACTCGCCAAGGCTTCTTCGACAGCACCTCCCAAACCCGCGACCTCTACCACCTAGAAGGACAAGGGCAGCAGGCACATGGGAACAACACCACCTGCACGTTCCCCTCCAAGTCACACACCATCCCGACTTGGAAATATATCGCCGTTCCTTCATTGTCGCTGGGTCAAAATCCTGGAACTCCCTTCCTAACAGCACTGTGGGAGAACCGTCACCACACGGACTGCAGCGGTTCAAGAAGGCGGCTCACCACCACCTTCTCAAGGGCAATTAGGGATGGGCAATAAATGCCGGCCTCGCCAGCGACGCCCACATCCCATGAATGAATAAAAAAATAGGAAGGTAAGGCAGGTTAATGCGTGGCTCGAGACATGGTGCAAGACAGAGGGCTTCAGATTCTTGGGGCATTGGGAACAGTTCTGGGGCAGGAGGGACCTGCTCAAGACGGACGGGTTGCACCTTAACAGAGCTGGGACCAATGTCCTCGCAGGGAGGTTCACTAGTGCTGTGGGGGGGGGGGGTTTAAACTAATTTGGCAGGGGGATGGGCACCTGAATGTAGCATTAGAAAGGAGAAACAAGGGGCAGAAAGGATCGGGAGAGAAAGATAGCAGTAGAGTAAGAAATAGTACAATATTAGGTGGGATCAGACTAAGAGAGAGCACGAGAAGGTCTAAGATAGGTTTACAGTGCATGTGTGTAAACACACAAAGTGTGGTAAATAAGGTTGGTGAACTGCAGGCACAAATAGACACATGGGAATATGATGTCATGGTGATAACGGAGGCCTGGCTCAAAAAAGTGCAGGATTGGGTACTAAATATTCCCGGATACAAGGTGTTCAGGAAAGATAGGGAAGGAAAGAAACGAGGGGGGAGGGTGGCAGGATTGATTAAGGAGAATATTGCAGTGCTGGAGAGAGAGGATGTCCTGGAGCGGTCAAGGACAGAATCTATTTAGTTAGAGTTAAGAAACAATCGAGGTGCCATTACACTAATGGGTGTATTCTACAGGCCACCAACTAGTGGGAAGGAGATAGAGGAGCAAATTTGCAGAGAAATTACAGAGAGGTGCAAAAGCCATAGAGTAGTGATAATGGGGGACTTCAACTATCCTAATATAGACTGTGATAGTAATAGTGTAAAGGGGCAGAGAGGGGGAGGAATTTGTGAAGCGTGTTGAAGGGATTCGCAAAATTTCACATGTCCCCTGCCCCCCCCGAAGATTTATTGGAGTTATTAAAGAAACCCTGGTGTGAATGTGTTTTAAAAAAATCCAGGGTCTTTCAAAATGGCTGCGGTCAGACGCATGGCCAAAGGCCTGCAGCATTTGAAATTGGATTCTCTTTGAACAATGCAGTTGCATTCATGCCCTGAGGCAAGCCATCAATCTTGCCGGCCTACACAATCAAAATTCGAGCAGGAGTAATCCCAGGACTAAAGGTAGCTCATCAAGGAACATTGGGAACAATGGAGAGCAGTTATGGAACAGATCAGTACAGGTACCGGCTATTAATGTAAATGGCCAAGATCGGGACCCCTTTTGTCTTACGTTTTCAGCCCAAATCGGACAATGGAGCAAACTGATGAGGCGTGAAATTAACCCATTACCGGGAGGGTATAACTGGGGGCATCCCAGAACCTCTCTTTCTTTTCTCTTCACCTCGGCCCAGTGCCCTGTCTGCCTGCTAGCAACCAAGAAGGAAGGCCGTCCAGTAAACATCACAACCACATGTCGAAGGCAGCAGCAGGACACAAGGGCCAGGCCTTTTCATCTATTTCACGATGAGCATTATTTTTTTTCTGGCCGCCACAAGACAACCTCGCTAGGTGTAAGGGTGGGAGTTAAAGGGGTATTGCTAAAATTGTGATTTTAGAATTTTCCCTCGATGTGTCCGTTTCTTCCACCCCGTTAAGTGTAAGACTGTATTGCATCCATAGCGATTCCTTTTATCTTCTGTATAATACTGTTTACTTAGTAGTTTTAGTTTTCTTATTAATAAACACTGGTTTTCCTTGCACCAATCCACTGGTCTGTTCGTCTGTCCTTATTACCACTCGATAAGTCCTGAGCTCAGAATCAGGAAGGGGAAAGCGATTCAAAACCACACAGTGGGCAGGGCAGCTCAGGAAAAGATAACTGGCTGACCTACAATAAGCCCCTGAACAAAACCCCTTACAGTGTTCAGGAGAACTTTCTTGATCAGTATGTTTCTGGCCCAAGGAGGAAGGAGGCATTGCTGGATCTGGTTCTGGGGAATGAGGTGGGCCAAGTGGAGCAAGTGTCAGTGGGGGAACATTTAGGGAACAGTATCATAAGGTTTAGATTCATTATGGAAAAGGATAAGGAGCAATCTGGAGTAAAAATACTCAATTGGAGGAGGGCCAATTTCAGTGGGTTGAGAACGGATCTGGCCCAGGTAAATTGGAATCAAAGATTGACAGGTGAAATTGTAATAAAACAATGGGCGGCCTTTAAAGAGGAGATGGTTCAGGTACAGTCTTGGCACATTTGTACAAGGGGAAAGGGAGGGCAACTAAAGCCAGAGCTCCCTGGTTGACGAAAGAGATAGAGAGTAAGATGAAGCAGTAAAAAGGGGCGTATGACAGATGTCAGGTTGATAATAAAAGTGAGAACCAGGCAGAATATAGAAAGTTCAGAGGGGAAGTGAAAAAGGAAATAAGAGGGGCAAAGAGAGTATGGGAATAGACTGGCGGCCAACATAAAAGGGAATCCAAAAGTCTTCTATAGGCATGTAAACAGTAAACGGGTAGTAAGAGGAGGGGTGGGGCTGATTAGGGACCATAAAGGAGATCTACTCATGGAGGCAGAGGGAATGGACGAGGTACTAAATGAATACTTTGCATCTGTCTTTACCAAGGAAGAAGATGCTGCCAGAGTCTCAGTAAAGGAAGATATAGTTGAGATACTGAATGGGCTAAAAATTGATAAAGAGGAGGTACTAGAAAGACTGGCTGTACTTAAAGTAGATAAGTCACCCGGTCCGGATGGGATGCATCCTAGGTTGCTGAGGGAAGTAAGGGTGGAAATTGCGGAGGTACTGGCCATAATCTTCCAAATATCCTTAGATACGGTGGGGGGGGGGGTGGTGCCAGAGGACTGGAGAATTTCAAATGTTACACCCTTGTTCAATAAAGGGTGTAAGGATAAACCCAGCAACTACAGGCCAGTCAGTTTAACCTCAGTGGTGGGGAAACTTTTAGAAACGATAATCTGGGACAAAATTAATGGTCACTTGGACAAGTGTGGATTAATAAAGGAAAGCCAGCACGGGTTTGTTAAAGGCAAATCATGTTTAACTAACTTGATTGAGTTTTTTGGTGAGGTAACAGAGAGGGTAGATGAGGGCAATGCGGTTGATGTGGTGTATATGGACTTTCAAAAGGTGTTTGATAAAGTGCCACATAATAGGCTTGTCGGCAAAGTTGAAGCCCATGGAATAAAAGGGGCAGTGACAGCATGGGTACGATTGGCTAAGTGACAGGAACCAGAGAGTAGTGGTGAACGGTTGTTTTTCGGACTGGAGGGAGGTGTACAGTGGTGTTCCCCAGGGGTCGGTGCTGGGACCACTGCTTTTCTTGATATATATTAATGACTTGGACTTGGGTGTACAGGGCACAATTTCAAAATTTGCAGATAACACAAAACTTAGATGTGTAGTAACCAGTTTTGTGGATAGACTGCAGATTTAAGGTGATTGGCAAAAGAACCAAAGGCGACATGAGGAAAACTTTTTTTCGCAGCGAGTGGTTATGATCTGGAATGCGCTGCCTGAAAGGGTGGTGGAAGCAGGTTCAGTCGTGGCTTTCAAAAAGGAATTGGATAAATACTTGAATGGAAAAAATTTGTAGGGCTATGGGGAAAGAGCGGGGGAGTGGGACTAACTGGATTGCCTTTACATGGAGCTGGCAAAGGCTCGATGGGCTGAATGGCCTCCTTCTGTGCTGTAACTATTCTCTGATTCTATGATTCTAAGTTCAAAATGCATGTTTCATTTACATTTCCCTGCCTCTTTTATCTGAACCAGTGAAGTGACAATGGGTGCAACAATGCCACAAATAAGTGACTAATCCCCTACAGATGCCCCCTCAGGGGAACACCATTAAAATAACCTATTGTAACAAACTAAAAACACATGCATCAAGTTAGAATATTACATTATTCCCATCATCAATAAAACAATATGTATCTCGTGGTGCCCACTGCTCTCAAAAGGCTTGAAGGGGGTCCGTGGACATCACATAATTCAGGCCCAAATTCTCCTGGGCCTGTATGAGGCCTTGAAGAAGGGCAAGCAGTCAGAGAATCTTTATATTTTCCCTGTATAATCCTGCTCAAGTTTGCTCTTGATTGGCCTTTAACAAGGCCTTAATAGGCTTTAACAAGCAAGGTCTTTATTTGCAAATTGCTGAACACATTTTAGAATGGAAGCAAGACTCAGAATAGCAAGATGCAAGACAAATCTGTTACTCATTTGCACTGGTGCTGCTCCCCGTTTACACAAGTCTATGATTTTGTCAAAATTAACACAGAGAAAAATATGGCCTGAGAAGAATTCGAGCACAGAAGCTATAATATAATTTTTTCTTTTTCATACAGACATAAAAGATTGATGTTTTGTTTTGTATACAGGTGGGAATACTTTGCAAAATAACAGGTGCAAGTAAGGAACTACAAACCACTCTGTGTGGTATGATAATCCTTCAGTGAGCTACTTGATTGCACATTTATTTGTGGTCTTATTTGGCTCCACTATAAACAAGCTTGCTTGCAGCTATAAAACTGTGACCCCCACAATGTCACTGAAATTAAAAATCCAAGGAAAATAAAAATCCTTTGAAATGAATACATTAATCATATGGTTTTTGTTTGGACAGTTCAGAAATGACAGAATTATATACAGTACAGTATGCTATTCCTGCCTTTAATGTACCCAAAGTATCAACCCTCCCATTTAATCAAATTAACATTGGCCTTATTTCCAATAATGAACAAATGTGTTGTAGCTCCAGCAATGCGTTTGCCCATGTGGCAAACAACAAATCCCAAGCACACTGCCCATTCACAGACTCACATAAGGTGACTGCTGGCCTGGCCATTCGATGGCCCTCTCATATGATCCTTTTCTATTTGCTTGCAGGGGAAGAAAGAACATAACAGACGGAAGTACAGGCAGACTGGAGGGGCGAGGGGGGGAGGGGGGGAGGGGGGAGGGGGGAGGGGGGAAGGGGCGAGGGGGGAGGGGGAAGGGGCGAGGCGGGAAGGGGCGAGGGGGGAGGGGGCGAGGGGGGAGGGGGCGAGGGGGAGGGGGGAAGGGGGGAGGGGGTGAGGGGGGGAGGGGGCGAGGGGGGAAGGGGCGAGGGGGGAAGGGGGAAGGGTCAAGGGGAGGGGGAGGGGAAGGGACAAGTGGGAAAGGGGGGAAGGGGAGAGCAGGGAGGAGAGATGGGGAAAGGGAGTGGGGGAGGAAGGAGAGGGGAGGGAACGGGGGCGGGGAGAGTGGGGAGCCACCTGAACTTCTTACAACGAGGGCCTTGGACATTCTGAGCATGAGGGCAACAGAGAGAGTGGGAAAAGATGAGATCAGAGGTCGTACCATCAGTGAATGGATCATACCATTCTTTGTTTCTCATTCTTTATGTCCTTAGTCACTCCCTTACACTCAGACATACGTTGCAGCACCGCAGTATAACAGTGGAATCTCTTACCATATAAGTTATTTTTTAAGGAATAACGTGCTGCCGACATTCTGAAATCTATTCTTCTTGACTTTTGGTCATCTTGTTAGTGACTTGTACGAGGGAGTGCTTGGTGAAGCACAGAGCTTGAGTGAGGGGGAATTGAAGGAGCTGTGATCTGCCGACTGGAGAGTAAACTAGAGAACTTTGGCAAATGATAAGCTCAGGGCTTTCAATCTCACAAAGCCAGCCTATTGAAAGGCAGTTTGGTAACTCATTAATAGCAGATCATGCAGTCATTTGTGAGTGTGCTAGGTAGCCTGTCCAGTTTTGGGGTGTCTATGGAGGAGTCTACAACTGCACCCTGCAGTTCTGCATGATTCTCTGAGTGAGCTGCAGACCACACAGCCAGTCAATGACCAACTGTAGGGGAGCCCCCTAACACTCAGCCATCATCTCCTGAACAAGTACAAGGACTCGGGCCCTAAGGATCTTGGATCCAATTACAGCAGCCTTGCCTTCACCATGTTGGGGAACCAGACAATGGCAGCAACCTCATTGCTACCCAGCACTCTACTCCCACATAGCTATCTGTTATGAAAATATCTCTCAAGGCACCTGTATCATAAGGTCAGCCTACCCAAGTGACTACAAGTATGTGACATAGCATTCAGACCCTTGCAGCCACTGCATGACTACCTGTTGCAGTGTCATTTACTGTAAGAATTAATGCTGTAATGTGTCCTGACAGTTCTATTTTGTATCAGGCAGATTATTGTGACTGGGAGAAATGTCGTTGTATTTCTGGGTTTTAATATACAGGTAGGGCCAATGGAGGTTTCTGTCTTATTTGGCAAGGGTAGTTGGGCATATATGCAGATGACTATTGTGCTTTGGATATTTCAGATACTTAACTAAATGTGTCATCTTCTACAGCCTGCTGTACAAATCTTGTGTGATGGTTGCTTGTACAGATTAATCTTCTGTCTTCTGGTCAGGATTATCTTCTGCCTTTGCTTGTCTTTTCTTACCTGTTCCATGGGCAAGGTCACTTTGCAGAGAAAAGTTGTGCAAGACACAGCAGGCAACAATAATTGTGGACACCTTGTACAGTGAGATTTTCTGAGACCCAAAGCGACCCGCAATGTGTGGCTTATTGGAAATTTGCAGATGAACTATCCACGATTTTCCACCCATTGGAATAAATGGAAAATTGTAAGCCGAGCACCTGCAGTTTTTAAATAAGCCAGATGCTGGGAACTACAGACCAGTGAGCCTGACATCTGTAGTGGGTAAGTTGTTAGAGGGTATTCTGAGGGACAGGATCTACAGGCATTTGGAGAGGCAGGGACTAATTAGGAACAGTCAGCATGGTTTTGTGAGAGGAAAATCATGTCTCACGAATTTGATTGAGTTTTTTGAAGGGGTAACCAAGAAGATAGATGAGGGCTGTGCAGTAGACGTGGTCTACATGGACTTCAGCAAAGCATTTGACAAGGTACCGCATGGTAGGTTGTTACATAAGGTTAAATCTCATGGGATCCAAGGTGAGGTAGCCAATTGGATACAAAATTGGCTTGACGACAGAAGACAGAGGGTGGTTGTCGAGGGTTGTTTTTCAAACTGGATGCCTGTGTCCAGCGGTGTGCCTCAGGGATCGGTGCTGGGTCCGCTGTTATTTGTTATTTATATTAATGATTTGGATGAGAATTTAGGAGGCATGGTTAGTAAGTTTGCAGATGACACCAAGATTGGTGGCATTGTGGACAGTGAAGAAGGTTATCTAGGATTGCAACGGGATCTTGATAAATTGGGCCAGTGGGCCGATGAATGGCAGATGGAGTTTAATTTAGATAAATGTGAGGTGATGCATTTTGGTAGATCGAATCGGGCCAGGACCTACTCCGTTAATGGTAGGGCGTTGGGGAGAGTTATAGAACAAAGAGATCTAGGAGTACAGATTCATAGCTCCTTGAAAGTGGAGTCACAGGTGGATAGGGTGGTGAAGAAGGCATTCAGCATGCTTGGTTTCATTGGTCAGAACATTGAATGCAGGAGTTGGGATGTCTTGTTGAAGTTGTACAGGGCATTGGTGAGGCCACACTTGGAGTACTGTGTACAGTTCTGGTCACCCTATTATAGAAAGGATATTATTAAACTAGAAAGAGTGCAGAAAAGATTTACTAGGATGCTACCGGGACTTGATGGTTTGACTTACAGGGAGAGGTTAGACAGACTGGGACTTTTTTCCCTGGAGAGTAGGAGGTTAAGGGGTGATCTTATAGAAGTCTATAAAATAATGAGGGGCATAGATAAGGTCGATAGTCAAAATTTTTTCCCAAAGGTAGGGGAGTCTATAACAAGGGGGCACAGATTTAAGGTGAGAGGGGAGAGATACAAAAGGGTCCAGAGGGGCAATTTTTTCACTCAAAGGGTGGTGAGTGTCTGGAACGAGCTGCCAGAGGCAGTAGTAGAGGCGGGTACAATTTTGTCTTTTAAAAAGCATTTGGACAGTTACATGGGTAAGATGGGTATAGAGGGATATGGGCCAAGTGCAGGCAATTGGGACTAGCTTAGTGGTATAAACTGGGCGACATGGACATGTTGGGCCGAAGGGCCTGTTTCCATGTTGTAACTTCTATGATTCTATGATTCTATGATTCTATGCTGTGTGCAAAACGCCATTGGTGGTGGGAGTTCAGGAAAATTTCAGTCTATGTCTCCTCTGATCATGCCTTCCAGAACTAGGAGATAGAAAGTGATAGCCATATGCTCTATTTAGGCAAAACACAATTTCAGTTCCCTCAGTTAACAGCCACAGGTGCTTTAAGAAGTTACGAGTAGCTGCAGTACTGAAAACCATGATGTAAACAATGAAATCTTTGGGTCAGATTGCAGCTACTTGTTGTAGTTACCAAGAAGACACCCCTTTAAGGAATAGGAACAAACATAGCTGAACAGGCCAACCATTGATCACCTGTTTCAAAACCTCAAAATAATAATAATCAGCTCCTTGCCCCATACTGTGGTCTCAATGTCAGAACAGAACTTGTGGAACTGTGCCCCGGAAAAGAGCCAACAAAATTTTTGGAAAGCTCCAGAATGTACTTAGCTACAAGGCTGCTTTGAGCAGCTGCAGAATGGTCTTGTCCAAAGCTTGAGTAGCAGACAAAACTTCTTTGGTGTCCAATCAACAATCTGCCTATGATGGATATCACTTCACATCTTCTCAAAAGCCATACTGGAACTCATTGGTTCCTTTACAGAGAGAGTTAAAATCAAGCCTAAACTTCTGAATGCGCTGCTCCTCAGATAAAGCTAGGTCATTCGTTCTCGGCTTGTGTAACCTTTGCCTTGTCCTTGCTGCTCTCCTGCAATTTGTTCAGATCCCCTCAAAAAACTGTTGAGGCTGGGTCAATTGAAAAATTCAAAACTGAGACAACTATGTCTTTGTTGTTAGGTATTATGGGATATGGAGCAAAGGTGGATGAATGGAGTTAAGATATAGATCAGCCATAATCTAATTGAATGGCGGAACAGGCTCGAGGGGCTGAATAGCCTACTCCTGTTCCTAGCTCGCCTGTTCATCCTACTTCCCCTCAGGCAGCATAACCGTAACCACTGCTTCAACTGATGGGAGCAACATTTCAACAATGATTGCAAAGCTGCAGTAAGTATTGTGGCACTGTTAAAACCTGGCTTGAGTGTGATTTCCATTGATGGTGTTACATGTCTTTTAAAGTATGGATCTGTTGGCCCTGTCTTTTTAAAGTCAATTATGTTTTGTTCCCATAACAATTTTCTTCCCTCCCTCCTCTCCTAAAAGCATTGATTCCTTATTGTGATACTGTTCCACGCTGGTGCCTATAGTGGCTATTTTTTACATGTAAGATTTAACAGTGAGCGTTGGCAGATTTTTCAACTGGTAGGGAGTGGAGTTGGCCACAGAGGAAGGAAGGGGATTGTAGCCAAATCTGATCCTGTTCTCATCTGCCAACAACACACGCATACTTGCAGCAGGAGTCAGCAGACACCTATCAGAAATGGAGACCCTGGTAAAAGAAAGACTGCATTAATATAGTGCCTTTCTCAACCTCAGGACATCCAAAAGCACTTTACAACCAATTAAGTACTTTTTATGTATAGTCTCTATTGTAATCTAGGAAACACAGCAGCCAATTTATGCACAGCAAGGTCCCTCAAATAGCAATGAAATATATGACCAGATTACCTGTTTTAGGTGTTGGTTGAGGGGTAAATATTGCCCAGGATACCAGGAGAACTTCCCTACTCTTCTTCAAATACTGCCATGGTACTTTTTATGTCCACCTGAGAGGGCAGACTCAATTTAATGTCTCATCTGAAAGGCGGCAACTCCAACAGCACTCCTTGCGTATTGCACTGTATCATGTGATCAGGACTCTGGAGATGTACTTGAACTACCTGACTCAGAGGTGAGCGTGCTGGTACACTGAACCATAGCTGGTATACTGAGGTCAACTGTACACCAACACTCCAGCTGAGATCATCTAACTGAAATCGCAGCTCGCACTGCCTAGTCTGGTTCAACACAATGCATAAACTTGCTTAATCACTGGGGAAGTGGGGGCATCCAGAAATAGTCTTCATTTTTGATCAATATTTTGTGTTAAAACCTGTGTAGGAATACAAAGATCAATGATAAACCTGAATTACCCTTACTGCCTGGAGTAACCACAACAACTTACAATTGCTCCTCATGTAAAGTGAGACATCTCCAAAAGTTTTATAGGAAGTTATGGTAATCCTTTATAAATCACTGGTTAGGCCTCAGCGAGAGTATTGTGTCCAATTCTTGACCCCACATCTTTAGAATGATGTCAAGGCCTTGGAGAGGGTACAAAGAAGGTTTACCAGAATAATACCTTGAATGAGGGTTTCAGTTCCGTCGAGAGACTGGAGGAGCTGGGATTGTTCTCCATAGAGAAGATTAAGGGGAAATTTAATATGAGTGTTTTTTATAGAGTAGATAGGAGAGTAGATAGGGGAGTCAGTAACAAGGGGACTCAGATTTAAGATAATTGGCAAAAGAACCAGAGGGGAGATGAGGAGAATGTTTTTTATGCAGCGAGTTATTATGATCTGGAATGCGCTGCCTGAAAAGGTGGTGGAAACAGATTCAATAGTAACTTTCAAAAGGGAATTGGATAAATACTTGAAAAGGAGAAATTTGCTGGGCTATGAGGAAAGAGCAGGGGAACGGAACTAATTGGATAGCTCTTTCAAAGAGCAGGGAAAGCCACGATGGGCAGAATGGCCTCCTTCTGTACTGTATGATTCTATGAGGATGTTGGACAACAAGTGAACACTAAGTTGGGGGCAGGGTGTAAGAGAAGAGAAGGATTTGGTGGGGGGTGGGCGAAAACAGAGCTAAAGAGAAATGCTTTTCGGAGGCTTTTGGTGACTGTTTGATGGCAAGTGATGATTGAAATAATATACTGCCAGTTTGAAAATGGGCCCTTTATTTTCTGAACTTGAGGGCCTTGTCAATCCCTTCAAGTGAGTTCTCCCAATGATGTCCTGAGGACTCATTACTTAAATAAAAACATATTATTAAATCAACAGAAATAAAATGAAGAAAATAAAAGAACGTTAAAATCAATCATAGCTTTGTTGACTTTAAAAATGAGGTACTTTCTCTTTAAATGGGAATTATCTCTTGCACACTACTTTGAGGAAAACATTTTCGGAACCAGCAGAGTTACAATAAGTAACGCAATGGAAACTGCACTGGCGCCAGGACAAGGAGGATGACTGGCTTTTGTTTACAGACTGCAGACATGGCTGGTTAGAGAGACCATGGTTTAGTGATATTCTCAGCTGTATTCCACAATATTGTATTTACTTGTCCAGGGAAGATATTTTCACAGAGTGTATGTAAAATATGATGCAACAGTAAAAGCTAATTTGTTTAAAAAATACTGGTTTATATTTATAATCGCACGTGGGCGTCTCACTTCAAACCACAAGAAGAAACGGAGGGGAGCGAGGAGATGGTGGCAATGAATAAGGGGAAATCGATGGCAATGTATGGGGAGCTGAGTAGATGGCAACGCAAGGAAAGGGGAAATGATAGTAATGAAGAGAAAAGGGAAAGGAACAGATGTGGGGAGTTGTATTTTTGCAGGAGGAGAGGAGAAGGTGGGAGTGGCACTTTGGGCTGGGCAAGGAAGGAGAGTGCCAGCATTGACTGGGAGTGGGCAAAGAGTGTCAGCATTGACTGGGAGTGGGCAAAGAGTGTCAGCATTGACTGGGAGTGGGCAAAGAGCATCAGCATTGACTGGGAGTGGGCAAAGAGCATCAGCATTGACTGGGAGTGGGCAAAGAGTGTCAGCATTGACTGGGAGTGGGCAAAGAGTGTCAGCATTGACTGGCAGTGGGCAAAGAGCATCAGCATTGACTGGGAGTGGGCAAAGAGCGTCAGCATTGACTGGGAGTGGGCAAAGAGCGTCAGCATTGACTGGGAGTGGGCAAAGAGTGTCAGCATTGACTGGCAGTGGGCAAAGAGCATCAGCATTGACTGGGAGTGGGCAAAGAGTGTCAGCATTGACTGGGAGTGGGCAAAGAGTGTCAGCATTGACTGGCAGTGGGCAAAGAGCATCAGCATTGACTGGGAGTGGGCAAAGAGCATCAGCATTGACTGGGAGTGGGCAAAGAGTGTCAGCATTGACTGGGAGTGGGCAAAGAGCATCAGCATTGACTGGGAGTGGGCAAAGAGCATCAGCATTGACTGGCAGTGGGCAAAGAGTGTCAGCATTGACTGGCAGTGGGCAAAGAGTGTCAGCATTGACTGGCAGTGGGCAAAGAGTGTCAGCATTGACTGGGAGTGGGCAAAGAGTGTCAGCATTGACTGGGAGTGGGCAAAGAGTGCCAGCATTGACTGGGAGTGGGCAAAGAGTGTCAGCATTGACTGGGAGTGGGCAAAGAGTGTCAGCATTGACTGGGAGTGGGCAAAGAGCATCAGCATTGACTGGGAGTGGGCAAAGAGTGTCAGCATTGACTGGGAGTGGGCAAAGAGTGTCAGCATTGACTGGGAGTGGGCAAAGAGTGTCAGCATTGACTGGGAGTGGGCAAAGAGCATCAGCATTGACTGGGAGTGGGCAAAGAGTGTCAGCATTGACTGGGAGTGGGCAAAGAGCATCAGCATTGACTGGGAGTGGGCAAAGAGTGTCAGTATTGACTGGGAGTGGGCAAAGAGTGTCAGCATTGACTGGCAGTGGGCAAAGAGCATCAGCATTGACTGGGAGTGGGCAAAGAGCATCAGCATTGACTGGGAGTGGGCAAAGAGTGTCAGCATTGACTGGGAGTGGGCAAAGAGTGTCAGCATTGACTGGGAGTGGGCAAAGAGTGTCAGCATTGACTGGGAGTGGGCAAAGAGCGTCAGCATTGACTGGGAGTGGGCAAAGAGTGTCAGCATTGACTGGGAGTGGGCAAAGAGTGTCAGCATTGACTGGGAGTGGGCAAAGAGCGTCAGCATTGACTGGGAGTGGGCAAAGAGCGTCAGCATTGACTGGGAGTGGGCAAAGAGTGTCAGCATTGACTGGGAGTGGGCAAAGAGCATCAGCATTGACTGGGAGTGGGCAAAGAGCATCAGCATTGACTGGGAGTGGGCAAAGAGTGTCAGCATTGACTGGCAGTGGGCAAAGAGTGTCAGCATTGACTGGGAGTGGGCAAAGAGCATCAGCATTGACTGGGAGTGGGCAAAGAGCATCAGCATTGACTGGGAGTGGGCAAAGAGTGTCAGCATTGACTGGGAGTGGGCAAAGAGTGTCAGCATTGACTGGCAGTGGGCAAAGAGCATCAGCATTGACTGGGAGTGGGCAAAGAGCGTCAGCATTGACTGGGAGTGGGCAAAGAGCGTCAGCATTGACTGGGAGTGGGCAAAGAGTGTCAGCATTGACTGGCAGTGGGCAAAGAGCATCAGCATTGACTGGGAGTGGGCAAAGAGTGTCAGCATTGACTGGGAGTGGGCAAAGAGTGTCAGCATTGACTGGCAGTGGGCAAAGAGCATCAGCATTGACTGGGAGTGGGCAAAGAGCATCAGCATTGACTGGGAGTGGGCAAAGAGTGTCAGCATTGACTGGGAGTGGGCAAAGCGCATCAGCATTGACTGGGAGTGGGCAAAGAGCATCAGCATTGACTAGCAGTGGGCAAAGAGAATCAGCATTGACTGGGAGTGGGCAAAGAGTGTCAGCATTGACTGGCAGTGGGCAAAGAGTGTCAGCATTGACTGGTAGTGGGCAAAGAGTGTCAGCATTGACTGGCAGTGGGCAAAGAGTGTCAGCATTGACTGGGAGTGGGCAAAGAGTGTCAGCATTGACTGGGAGTGGGCAAAGAGTGCCAGCATTGACTGGGAGTGGGCAAAGAGTGTCAGCATTGACTGGGAGTGGGCAAAGAGTGTCAGCATTGACTGGGAGTGGGCAAAGAGCATCAGCATTGACTGGGAGTGGGCAAAGAGTGTCAGCATTGACTGGGAGTGGGCAAAGAGTGTCAGCATTGACTGGGAGTGGGCAAAGAGTGTCAGCATTGACTGGGAGTGGGCAAACAGCATCAGCATTGACTGGGAGTGGGCAAAGAGTGTCAGCATTGACTGGGAGTGGGCAAAGAGCATCAGCATTGACTGGGAGTGGGCAAAGAGTGTCAGCATTGACTGGGAGTGGGCAAAGAGTGTCAGCATTGACTGGCAGTGGGCAAAGAGCATCAGCATTGACTGGGAGTGGGCAAAGAGCATCAGCATTGACTGGGAGTGGGCAAAGAGTGTCAGCATTGACTGGGAGTGGGCAAAGAGTGTCAGCATTGACTGGGAGTGGGCAAAGAGTGTCAGCATTGACTGGGAGTGGGCAAAGATCATCAGCATTGACTGGGAGTGGGCAAAGAGTGTCAGCATTGACTGGGAGTGGGCAAAGAGTGTCAGCATTGACTGGGAGTGGGCAAAGAGCATCAGCATTGACTGGGAGTGGGCAAAGAGTGTCAGCATTGACTGGGAGTGGGCAAAGAGTGTCAGCATTGACTGGGAGTGGGCAAAGAGCGTCAGCATTGACTGGCAGTGGGCAAAGAGTGTCAGCATTGACTGGGAGTGGGCAAAGAGTGTCAGCATTGACTGGCAGTGGGCAAAGAGCGTCAGCATTGACTGGGAGTGGGCAAAGAGTGTCAGCATTGACTGGGAGTGGGCAAAGAGCGTCAGCATTGACTGGGAGTGCCAAAGAGTGTCAGCATTGACTGGGAGTGGGCAAAGAGCATCAGCATTGACTGGGAGTGGGCAAAGAGCATCAGCATTGACTGGGAGTGGGCAAAGAGTGTCAGCATTGACTGGCAGTGGGCAAAGAGTGTCAGCATTGACTGGGAGTGGGCAAAGAGCATCAGCATTGACTGGGAGTGGGCAAAGAGTGTCAGCATTGACTGGGAGTGGGCAAAGAGCATCAGCATTGACTGGGAGTGGGCAAAGAGCGTCAGCATTGACTGGGAGTGGGCAAAGAGTGTCAGCATTGACTGGGAGTGGGCAAAGAGTGTCAGCATTGACTGGGAGTGGGCAAAGAGTGTCAGCATTGACTGGGAGTGGGCAAAGAGGGTCAGCATTGACTGGGAGTGGGCAAAGAGCGTCAGCATTGACTGGGAGTGGGCAAAGAGTGCCAGCATTGACTGGGAGTGGGCAAAGAGTGTCAGCATTGACTGGGAGTGGGCAAAGAGTGCCAGCATTGACTGGGAGTGGGCAAAGAGTGTTAGCATTGACTGGGAGTGGGCAAAGAGCATCAGCATTGACTGGGAGTGGGCAAAGAGCGTCAGCATTGACTGGCAGTGGGCAAAGAGTGTCAGCATTGACTGGGAGTGGGCAAAGAGTGTCAGCATTGACTGGCAGTGAGCAAAGAGTGTCAGCATTGACTGGGAGTGGGCAAAGAGCGTCAGCATTGACTGGGAGTGGGCAAAGAGTGTCAGCATTGACTGGGAGTGGGCAAAGAGTGTCAGCATTGACTGGGAGTGGGCAAAGAGTGTCAGCATTGACTGGCAGTGGGCAAAGAGTGTCAGCATTGACTGGGAGTGGGCAAAGAGTGTCAGCATTGACTGGGAGTGGGCAAAGAGTGTCAGCATTGACTGGGAGTGGGCAATGAGTGTCAGCATTGACTGGGAGTGGGCAAAGAGTTTCAGCATTGACTGGGAGTGGGCAAAGAGTGTCAGCATTGACTGGGAGTGGGCAAAGAGTGTCAGCATTGACTGGGAGTGGGCAAAGAGTGTCAGCATTGACTGGGAGTGGGCAAAGAGTGCCAGCATTGACTGGGAGTGGGCAAAGAGTGTCAGCATTGACTGGGAGTGGGCAATGAGTGTCAGCATTGACTGGGAGTGGGCAAAGAGTGTCAGCATTGACTGGGAGTGGGCAAAGAGTGTCAGCATTGACTGGGAGTGGGCAAAGAGTGCCAGCATGAACTCCAGGCAGGGGGGGGGGGGGGGAAGAGTACCAGCTTGAACAGGAAAGAGTGGAGAAAGACTACCAGCGTAACTAGGTTGCATTTCAATCGCCCCCTTCAGCCTTCATTACTAATGTTCTCTATTCCTCCAATACAAATGAAGGAATGTTGAAGCTGAAAATTCAGGAGGGATTTATCCTGGGCCCACCCAGACCCTCTGGCACTGGTCCTGCCAAATTCGGGGAAGGTCCCTTCATTTAACTGCCACTAGCACTAGGGGTGCATCTTGAGTGCACTCACCCCCCCCCCCCCGACTGTTGAAGGAGACTGCATACTGTACTGGTTCCCCAGAAAGAATACAGGTGTACCCCCACTCTGTAAGGAGTGAAACAGTTTTTAAAAAAATGACCTGGCACTTTTGGAGGTCCAGTCCATAATCAGGCCTGGACTCCCAGGTGGTCCCCACTTCCACCATTTGGTTGGCTGGTATGCCTGGTACATTGGCTGCCAATGATCCGCCTGCCAAATGAGAGATCGGGGACACAGGAACTCTGGGTGCTAGGAGTCTCACCTCCTTCCTACAGCGATGGCCTTGTTTGGCACAGGCGGAGGCTCTGTCCCATACAAGGCCAGTTGGAAACTACAATGTAAGGCCATGTATTTGGATGCACCAGAGTTACGCCAGCAGGGCATTAGAAGAGCAGATGGTTTTTAGCCCTGATGTACATTCCTACTGCTTAAGATACAAAGTGTATTTACACTACTTGTCTTTATGCCGGACACATTCTTGAGTTGTCAGCTTTTGCTAGCTCTCAAGTTTGGTATGTAATGCTTGAACAGTGAATAGTGTTGGGTTTGTTGACTGTCTTAACACAAGTACATTATGGCAGCTCTCAAGATAGCAGGCATTAGCCTACCATTAATTGACATCATAAACCAGTTGCACACTTAGGAAATAAAAAACTCTTTTCTGTTAATGAAGTTGAATGTGTGCTCAAAGGAGATTGACATGGTATACGTCAACATCACCTTGAACTTGAGAGAAAACAGCCTGTCTGGAAAAGGTGGACAGTCCTCTCTTGCTGCTTCACATGGTCCATAAGGAAGGACACAGATTTAAGGTGATTGGCAAAAGAACCATAGGAACAGAGGAACAGGAGTAGGCCATTCAGCCCCTCGTGCCTGCTCCGCCATTTGATAAGATCATGGTTGATCTGTGATCTAACGCCATATACCTGCCTTTGGCCCATATCCCTTAATACCTTTGATTGCCAAAAAGCTATCTATCTCAGATTTAAATTTAGCAATTGAGCTAGTATCAATTGCCGTTTGCGGAAGAGAGTTCCAAACTTCTACCACCCTTTGTGTGTAGAAATGTTTTCTAATCTCGCTCCTGAAAGGTCTGGCTCTAATTTTTAGACTGTGCCCCCTGCTCCTAGAATCCCCAACCAGCGGAAATAGTTTCTCTCTATCCACCCTATCTGTTCCCCTTAATATCTTATAAACTTCGATCAGATCGCCCCTTAACATTCTAATTTCTAGAGAATACAACCCCAATTTGTGTAATCTCTCCTCGTAACTTAACCCTTGAAGTCTGGGTATCATTCTAGTAAACCTACGCTGCACTCCCTCCAAGGCCAATATGTCCTTCCGAAGGTGCGGTGCCCAGAACTGCTCACAGTACTCCAGGTGCGGTCTAACCAGACTTTTATATAGCTGCAGCATAACTTCTGCCCCCTTGTACTCTAGTCCTCTAGATATAAAGGCCAGCATTCCATTAGCCTTATTGATTATTTTCTGCACCTGTTCATGACACTTCAATGATCTATGTATCTGTACCCCCAGGTTCCTTTGGAGGTGATATGAAGAAACATTTTTTTACGCAGTGGTTAGCACAACACAGAGACTGCCTCTGGGAGAAAGTACGTCCTTCTCATGCATTGTCTGGTTGATCTATTCAAATTGTCCGAGGTATGGATCCCAGTAGGTAGGGGCCAAACAGTCCCCAAGGTGTTGCATCAGCCTGGCCTCACCACACTCATACTGTTGACCCTCTTCATCGTTTCTTAGCAAAGGAATAAGGGGACACTGAAGGAAAACTTCATTGATTGACAAACTGCTCAGCAGAATAACAGTTCAGGGAATGTCTTTTGCAGAAACCCATCAAGCTGTGTAAAAGGTTTGCTTGTTGCTATCTGTAAAAAAATGAAGAATCTTTTTATGCAGCAAGAAAACAAAATGTGGCCTTTAATTCACCTCGTAATTCTGGCCCATTGTCCAGCAAGTCACAAGGCCTTTTTTATTGTGGTGGTATTTCCTGGAGACAGAGTCGGGGTGGAAATGGAGGAAATTGAAATGGTTGACTAAGCCCTGTTAACTCGCCTTTATTTACGTGTCACTGGGTGGGCAAGTGGTGTGATCTGCTCCCAAGGGAGGCAGAAGAAAATTTGATCAGTGATTTTGAGGGGTGGGAGCCCTTTCCACTATCATATTCCCTGGGAATGCCAGAAAATGGCCTCCCACCCGCCTTTTGTTTTATTCGTCCATGAGATGTGGGCGTCGCTGGCGAGGCCGGCATTTATTGCCCATCCCTAATTGCCCTTGAGAAGGTGGTGGTGAGCCGCCTTCTTGAACCGCTGCAGTCCGTGTGGTGAAGGTTCTCCCACAGTGCTGTTAGGAAGGGAGTTCCAGGATTTTGACCCAGCGACGATGAAGGAACGGCGATATATTTCCAAGTCGGGATGGTGTGTGACTTGGAGGGGAACGTGCAGGTGGTGTTGTTCCCATGTACCTGCTGCTCTTGTCCTTCTAGGTGGTAGAAGTTGAGGGCTTGGGAGGTGCGGTCAAAGAAGCCTTGGCGAGTTGCTGCAGTGCATCCTGTGAATGGTACACACTGCAGCCACTGTGCGCCGGTGGTGAAGGGAGTGAACGTTTAGGGTGGTGGATGGGGAGCCAATCAAGAGGGCTGCTTTGTCCTGGATGTTGTCGAGCTTCTTGAGTGTTGTTGGAGCTGCACTCATCCAGGCAAGTGGAGAGTATTCCATCACACTCCTGACTTGTGCCTTGTAGATGGTGGAAAGGCTTTGGGGAGTCAGGAGGTGAGTCACTCGCCGCAGAATACCCAGCCTCTGACCTGCTCTTGTAGCCACTGTATTTATATGGCTGGTCCAGTTAAGTTTCTGGTCAATTGTGAACCCCAGGATGTTGATGGTGGGGGATTCGGCAATGGCAATGCTGTTGAATGTCAAGGGGAGGAGGTTAGACTCTCTCTTGTTGGAGATGGTCATTGTCTGGCACTTGTCTGGTGCGAATGTTACTTGTCACTTATCAGTCCAAGTCTGGGTGTTGTCCAGGTCTTGCTGCATGCGGGCACGGACTGCTTCATTATCTGAAGGGTTATGAATAGAACTGAACACTGTACAATCATCAGCAAAAGTCCCCATTTCAGACCTTATGATGGAGGGAAGGTCATTGATGAAGCAGCTGAAGATGGTTGGGCCTAGGACACTGCCCTGAGGAACTCCTGCAGCAATGTCCTGGGGCTGAGATGATTGGCCTCCAACAACCACTACCATCTTCCTTTGTGCGAGGTAGGACTCCAGCCACTGGAGAGTTTCCCCCTGATTCCCATTGACTTCAATTTTACTAGGGCTCCTTGGTGCCACACTCGGTCAAATGCTGCCTTGATGTCAAGGGCAGTCACTCTCACCTCACTTCTGGAATTCAGCTCTTTTGTCCATGTTTGGACCAAGGTTGTAATGAGGTCTGGAGCCGAGTGATCCTGACAGAAGCCAAACAGAGCATCGGTGAGCAGGTTATTGGTGAGTAAGTGCCGCTTGATAGCACTGTCGATGACACCTTCCATCACTTTGCTGATGATTGAGGGTAGACTGATGGGGCGGTAATTGGCCGGATTGGATTAACTGCATAACCTTAAGCACATCCGAAACTCTGCAACTCATATCCTAACTTGCACAAAGTCCTGTTCACCCATCACCCCTGTGCTCACTGTCCTACATTGGCTTCCAGTCCACCAACGCCTCAAATTTGAAATTCTCATGTTCAATTCCCTACATGGCCTTGCCCCTTTTATTTCTGCGTTCCTTCACCTCTGGCCTCTTATGCATCTTCCACACCCTTCATTCCACTATTGGCAGAAGTGCCTTTAGACACCTCGGCCCTAAGCTCTGGAATCCCATCCCTAAACCTCTCTGCCTCTGCACCTCTCTCCTACTTTAAGTCCCTCTTTAAAACCCACCTTTTTGACAAAGCTTTTAGTCACCCTCCGAATATTATCTTCTTTGGCTCGGAGTCAGGCATTGTCTGATTATACTTTTGTGAAGTGCCTTGACATGTTTTCCAATGTCTATATGTGCTATATTAATGCTTGTTCTTATTCTTTTTGAGTTACATAGAATTACATAAAATCGACAGCACAGAAACAGACCATGCAGCCCAATGGGTCTATGCAGGTGTTTATATTCCACATGAGACGCCTCCCACTCAAACTAATTCTTCCCATCCTGGCCCCATGTCCCTCTGTTTCCTTCTCCCTCATGTATGCATCAAGCCTTCCCTTAAATGCATTAATGATATCGACTTCATCCACTCCACATGGCAGTGAATTCTACATCACCACTCTCGAAATTCCTCCTAAATCGTGTTTGAGGAGGAAGTAACAAGCAACGTGGATAAAGGGGATCCTGTGGATAAAGGGGATCCTGTGGATAAAGGGGATCCTGTGGATAAAGGGGATCCTGTGGATGTGGTGTACTTGGATTTCCAGAAGGCTTTTGTCAAGGTGCCACATCAAAGGCTACTACACAAAATAAGAGCTCATGGTGTAGGGGGTAACATATTAACATGGATAAAGGATTGGTTAGCTAACGGGAAACAGAGAGTAGGGATAAATGGGTCATTTTCAGGTTGACAAGATGTAACGAGTGGAGTGCCACAGGGATCAGTGCTTGGGCCTCAACTATTTACAATCTATATCAATGACTTGGATGAAGGGACTGAATGTATGGTTGGTAAATTTGCTGATGACACAAAGGTAGGTAGAAAAGTAAGTTGTGAAGAGGACATAAGGAGTCTGCAAAGGGATTATAGATAGGTTAAGTGAGTGGGCAAAAATTTGGCAGATGGAGTATAATGTGGGAAAATGTGAACTTGTCCACTTTGGCAGGAGGAATAGAAAAGCAGTATATTATTGAAATGGAGAGAGATTTCAGAACTCTGAGGTACAGAGGGATCTGGGTGTCCTAGTACATGAATCACAAAAAGTTAGTATGCAGGTACAGCAAGTGATTAGGAAGGCAAATGGAATGTTGTCATTTATTGCAAGGGGACTGGAATATAAAAGTAGAGATGTTTTGCTACAGTTGTACAGGGCATTGGTGAGACCACATCGAGAATACTGTGTGCAGTTTTGGTCTCCTTATTTAAGAAAGGACATAATTGCTTTAGAGGCAGTTCAGAGAAGGTTCACTCGACTGATTCCTGGGATGAGGGGGTTATCTTATGAGGAAAGGTTGGACAAGTTGGGCCTGTATACACTGGAGTTTAGAGGAATGAGAGGTGATCTTATTGAAACATATAAGATCCTGAGGGGACTAGAAGGGGTAAATGCTGAGAGGATGTTTCCTTTGTGGGAAAGACGAGAACTAGGGGCCACAGTTTAAAAATAATGGGTCTCCCATTTAAGATGGAGATGAGGAGAATTTTTTTCTCTCAGAGGGTCGTGAGTCTGTGGAACTCCCTTCCCCAGAGAGCGGTGGAGGCAGGGTCATTGAATATTTTATAGTAGGCAAACGGGAAAGTCGGGTTGAGATCACAATCAGATCAATCATGATCTTATGAAATGTCAGAGCAGGCTCGAGGGGCCGAATGGCCGACTCCTGCTCTTAATTTGTATGTTTGTATGTAAATTCTTTACTTGATCTGTTAGTGGCTAGCTTACATTTATGCCCCCTTGTACTGGACTCATCCACATGTGGAAACAGTTTCTCCACATCCACCCTATCAAACCCTTCCTAATTCTAAAGACCGCTAACCGATCTCCTCTCAGTTTTCTCTTTTCCAGAGAAGAGGTCCAGCCTGCTCAATCTTTCTTGATATTTGCATCCATTCAATTCTGGTAACAGCCTCGTAATCTTTTATTCAAAGGTTCAATATCTTTTTTGTAGCATGGAGACCAAACCTGTACAGTAACCAACGTACTATATAAATTTAGCATTATCTCCCAGCTTTTGCATTCTATTCCTCTAGAAATGAACTTTCACTTTTTATTGCCTTGTGTTGCTACTTTTAGTGATTTATGTATCTATATTCCCGATTTTCTTTGCTTCTCTACCCCTTTTAATTTCTTACCCTTCAAGGAATAAGTAGCCTCCATATTCCTCCTTCCAAAATGAGCCACCTTTTTCTCTCATGTTCCTATTGTCAAGCATAATCACCAAGCATTGTTCTGTGAATTATAAATGCGATTTCATTTCGAGGATTTCATTTTCACATCGTTCACCTGACGAAGGGGGAAGCCTCCGAAAGCTTGTGAATTTAAAATAAAATTGCTGGACTATAACTTGGTGTTGTAAAATTGTTTACAATTGTCAACCCCAGTCCATCACCGGCATCTCCACATCATAATTCCCATAAAACCAACATTATGAAACTGTGATGCCTTGTCCACTAGCAGTACATATCATGAATTTGTGCATGCAGTCTCCATGACTTTCTGCCCTTTCATAGATGAGCTCTAATTGCTGCTTTGTTGATGGTGTCTTTGCAATGGTCATTGCTTCAGTAATGTAAGTTATATTGTGGGCTTTCCACAGCAAAATTACCTCATTTCTGGCTTTCCATTTCAGACGTGGCCATCAAAAGGCAGTAAGGTATCATTATTATAATAATTACAATATTTCCTCACCAGGTCACTGTAGGACCCATCGGCCTGGAAATTCGATGCCGTGCGCCTGTTTTTCAAGAGCTAAACGAACGCTTAATCCTCCAATATGGAGGGAAGGAAGGAGCACTCATTACCAGCTGGAACTCAGCCTCCTGCCATATTGGTATCAGCAAAAAAAAAAAAGGCGTCCAGGGCCCACACCTGGAACAGTCACTAGTTCCTTTCCATATGCAAATAAGGGGCCTACTGCTTATTTGAGAAAAAATTGGGTTGTCCTGAATGCAGATGGCACCGAATTTCTAGGCCACCTATCTCGTTGCACCTTAAACCCTCTAAATCCCCACGACATTTCACATTGATGATTCCTTAAATATAATGAGCATGTGGATCTGAGGAGCGCTATCCCCAGTCACTCGTTGCTCCCTTTTATTAAATGCCAGCTTATCTTGTAAAGTAGTACATTCAGATATTAGGATAGCAAGTTCACTGTGCAGTAAGCAAGTAAGCCAGTGAGATATGGTTGGTGCTATTTGAATGCTCTATGGCCCTCGAGCTCAACGAGTTAGTGACTTCACTTCCTGCAAAGTATACTTCACGATAATTCAGCCATTACTGACTATCCTATTGTCTGCCACAAAAGCCTATCATGTACATATAAGTGCAAATAAGACCCAGCTGAGACCATCTAATTTGCCCTTCTCTTCAAGTCATTATTCTTCTTTTGCCCTTCCCACCAAGGCTGCTGGGTAACAGACACTGCAGTCAGCATAATGATTACACTTTGCTATACCTGCAGCTTCCATTGGACTGTGGTGGGTCATGGCCCCTGAAGGTGATCTTTAATCTCTCCAATACACCCTCCATAAGAACATGGAGGACGACATGAGTGAATCTTGCCTCTCGCTGCTGCTGCCAGTCTCCTCGCAATACCAGGAGAAATTATGCACTTCTCTGCAGCAAGATCACAAATTTCAGACTCTTAAGGGTCTCACTGACTGCTGTCAAAGGGCTTGTCAAGCACTCTTGAAGGTGTATTTCTACATGTAGGTTTGTCAACCTTTCCAAAATTCTGTGCAGCTAAAATCTGTATGAGCAATTTAAGTGGACCTATTTGGTCGAGTGGAATTGGACAGTGCCAGGCAAGCCCAATGCACCAGAGCATCAGAAAACACTTCCTTTGAAGGAGGGCAGCACTAATATAGATTCATAATACAGCAGAGAATCAAGATGGATACAGAAAGTGCCAAGGAGAACTTAAAAGGGATATTCGAGGGGCAAAGAGAGTGTATGAAGAAAGATCATATAAATGGGAATGCTAAAGTCTTTTATAAACATATAACTTGTAAAAGGGTAATCAAAGGAAGGCTGGGACCGATTAAAGACCAAAAACAAGGTCTTCTTGTGGAGGCAGAGGGCATGGCTGAGTTACTAAATGAATACTTTGCATCTGTCTTCACCAAAGAAGAGGATGCTGCCATTGTAGCAGTAAAGGAGGAGGTAGTCGTGATATTGGAGAGGATAAAAATAGATAAAGAGGAGGTTCTTAAAAGATTGGCAGTACTCAAAGTAGAAAAGTCACCTTGTTGCTGCGGGCTCTGGCCACAATCTTCCAACCCTCCTTGGATATGGGGACGGTGCCAGAGGTTTGGAGGATTGAAAATGTTACACCCCTGTTCAAAAAAGGGGAGAGGGATAAATGAGGTAATTACAGGCCAGTCAGCCTAACGTCGGTGGTAGGGAACGTTTTAGAGACAATAATCCAGGACAAAATGAATTGTCACTTGGAAAATCTTGGATTAATAAATGACAGCCAGCACAGACTTGTTAAAGGCAAATCGTGCATGACAAACTTCATTGAAATTTTTGATGAAGTTGATGAGGGTAATGCAGTTGATGTGTGTATGGACTTTCAAAAGGCGTTTGATAAAGAAATGGTATAAACGCCCATTTGGGCTGTTTCTCTGGGGTTTCTGCTGATCTTTCACTACAGGCCAGTCAGTTTAACCTCAGTGGTGGGGAAGCTTTTCGATAATCCGGGACAGAATTAATAGTCACTTGGCCAAGTGTGAATCAATAAAGGAAAGCCAGCACAGATTTGTTAAAGGCAAATCGTTTTTAACTAACTTGATTGAGTTCTTTGATGAGGTAACAGAGAGGGTCGATGAGGGCAATGAGGTTGATGTTGTGTATATGGACTTTCAAAAGGCGTTTGATAAAGTGCCGCATAATAGGCTTGTCATCAAAATTGAAGCCCATGGAATAAAAGGGGGCAGTAGCAGCATGGATACGAAATTGACTAAGTGACAGGAAACAGAGAGTAGTGGTGAACGGTTGTTTTTTTCAGACTGAGGGAGGTGTACAGTGGTGTTCCCCAGGGGTCGGTGCTGGGACCACTGCTTTTTTGATATATATACTAATGACTTGGACTTGGGTGTACAGGGCACAATTTCAAAATTTGCAGATGACACAAAACTTGGAAATGTAGTAAACAGTGAGGAGGATAGTGATAGGCTGCAAGAGGATATAGACAGGCTGGTGGAATGGGCGGACACGTGGCAGATGAAATTTAATGTAGAGAAGTGTGAATTGATACATTTTGGTAGGAAGAATGAGGAGAGGCAATATAAACTAAATGGTACAATTCTAAAGGTGGTACAAGAACAGAGAGACCTGGGGCTATATGTGCACAAATCTTTGAAGGTGGCAGGACAGGTTGAGAAAGTAGTTAAAAAAGCATATGGGATCCTGGGCTTTAGAGTACAATAGCAAGGAAGTTATGTTGAAACTTTAGAAAACACTGGTTCAGCCACAGCTGGAGTATTGTGTCCAGTTCTGGGCACCGCACTTTAGGAAAGATGTGAAGGCCTTAGAGAGGGTGCAGAAAAGATTTACTAGAATGATTCCAGGGATGAGGGATTTCAGTTACGTGGATAGACTGGAGAAGCTGGGGTTGTTCTCCTTAGAGCAGAGAAGATTAAAAGGAGATTTGATAGAAGTGTTCAAAATCATGAAGGGTTTAGATAAAGTAAATAAAGAGAAACTGTTCCCATTGGCGGAAGGGTCGAGAACCAGAGGACACAGATTTAAGGTGATTGGCAAAAGAACCAAAGGCGACATGAGGGAAAAACTTTTTTACACAGCGAGCGGTTATGATCTGGAATGCGCTGCCTGAAAGGGTGGTGGAAGCAGATTCAATCGTGGCTTTCAAAAAGGAATTGGATAAATACTAGAAGGGTAAAAATTGCAGGGCTGTGGAGAAAGAGCAGGGGAACGGGATTAACTTGATTCCTCTTACAAAGAGCCAGCAGGGACTGGATGGGCTGAATGGCTGTAAACATTCTATGATTCTATGAAGTAATGACAGGAGATCAGGAAACCGCCACGGAAATTCTACCCCAGACTGTTTCCAGTGATTGAGAACAAGGGGACATGGATATAAGATTAAATGCAACATATTTAGGTCTGAGTGCAGGAGAAAAGTTTTTACACAGAGGTTTGTGAGGCTGTAAAATGAATGACTGGTGTTGGGGACTGAAGCAGAGAACATGTCAACATTTAAGAATAGGTTATCCAGGAGGTTGAAGGAAAAGGGAATAAAGGACATGGGATTAGAACTACTGCTCATGTGGTGGATAAACATCAGCACAGAGCAGTTGGGCCGAACAGCCTGTTTGTGTGTTGTTGTTTCTATGTAATTCTTTGTAACAAAGTGACTGAGAAAAGACTGCCAATAGCCAAAAGGGAAAAAGCAGTGAGAGACGGATGTGAAAGACTCTTCTACCTGCATCGATAGTGGTGATGAACAAGTCTGTGTTCCAGGCACTCTTGGCTGAACCAGGAAGCATTATATATAATGATGCTGCATTGTAGTCAGATGCAGGAGTATGGAACTTTTTTTTTTCCTTTCCCTTTCTCTTCTGATATCAATGACTCTTTGCTGGCGTATATTTTCATTAGTGCCAATTGCATTCCAGTAGCTCATCATTATTCATGGTTGGTGGTGAGTGTAGGCAGGCTAATTGATTATGGGGGGGAACCACTGCCAAACCCTCACCTGACTTTCACATATTTGTACTTGCAGCAGCAGCCACTAGATAGGTAATCAGGAGCTTGGCCAATTTTCCACTTTCTAATCCAGGAATGCCGAGGCCAGTTTTGGAACTTGTACTGCTGTCCTAGCAGACCAGCAATCAAACGTGGGCCTCTTCTGAGAACCTTGGAGTATGGAATCTTAAATTGAGAAGCAGCAAGTGTTGTTATATTGTGATCTTAGATGGAGATATCTGAACAATTCGATGCTGCCATACCTTTTCTTAGTGAGTTCACACATGGTCATGTACAACTTTGCTGACAAAAAAAACAGCAAAAAATACAGTGAAACGGCATTCTTTACAGGAAGTCTGAACCTGATCTGAAACCATTAGTCTGACTGGTATAATCCTATCCTTTATGATATAGTGATTAACATAAAGAATGTCCTTTGGAGCCTTCAAAATAAGCACAAGTTTTGTGTCATGTAACATCTGTAAAAATAATTTAGAGCATGTTTCTTTCATTTTCCTTTCAGTGTTTTGTAAGTTATTTTCTTCTTGACCTTTTAAGTCCCTCTTGGATAACATTTCATTTCCTGACCACGAGGATTGCAGGAAACCGATCCTCAGCTCTTGCCAATGTCACTCTTGAATGGCCTGCCAAAAAGTGCGTCTGAGAGGTGCAGATTGATGCCCTCTGAGAATCTCCCTCTTTAAGTGTCTTACCTCCAACTGTTACCTCCCCAGGCAGCTTGGCTGTGATTAGGAGCTCACCATGTGGGAAACAGCAGTGGTAAACTCATGTCATATCACTCCATGGTGTAGTTAGTGAGAACACAACGTCACCATGGCATACTGGACATTTCTAATGCTAAAGGTTCATTAACTCATATGTAATCTTTAAGTAAACCATGTAACAGTAATGTTACTTTAGTTTTAAATGCTGACCTAGCTTTCAACTCCATTGTGTAAAATGTGGAATAATTAGCTAGATCCAAAGTCTGGTTCTTTGCTCATATCATGCTTATCACTGTATGCAGTCATTTTACAATCTAAAAGGTTTTTTTTTCACGAAAGCTAAGTGCTACCCAGAGAATCACTGAGACTTACTCTCGCAGACTCTGATTGTACACAACCTCCCTTCGACTGCTATGCTGTGCTGGAGCATAGTTGGCTTTTTAAAGATTTTGGCCTGTTAATAGCCCTGCACTATTTCCAATTTCATTTGGTCCTTTCTGTTTAATATCTTTGACAAAATCTGTGTAGAATATTATTGATTTTTGATATAATAAATCATAGAACAAAAAATGCCAATTGTCCATCTGAATCTGAAACTCTGCAGATTAGACTAGGGATTAGACAAAATCCCTGTGTTTGTTTCGGGGATCTTGTGTCAGTAAAATCCATATAATTCATATTGTGCCAGTTGCCTGTTTTGTAAATTCTGCATCAATACAATCTTTGAATTTCAGCCTGAGTTGCCTTTCAATTTATCACTGGTGCAATGATGATCGAGTCTGCAGATTAGTGGCGTGAATGTACAGCTGTAGCCCCACTGTGCCATAACATGAGCCTAGGCACATGAGCATCACATCTCTTTTTCCTTTTCTTTCATTTCTAGTCTGCCTTTAAAGCGCTGCCCTGAAAATATGGGGTCTCTTAGGCATCGTTGAGAGCTCCTGGGATTGCCATTTGCCTCCGGTTCTGCATATGTTTCTCCTCTGACTTCACACAGAATAATTTGCAATGTGTTTCCACCTGCCCTTGCACCATATCCTTTGATATCCTTACCAAACGAAAATCTATCGATCTCAGTCTTGACAGCTCCAATTGTCCCAGAATCCACAGCCTTTTTGGGGAGAGAATTTTAGATTTCTATTACCCTTTGTATGAAAAAGCGCATCCCGATTTCCCTCCTAAATGGCCTGGATCTAATTTTAAGATATTGTCCCCTCGTTCTTGATTCCCCCACCAAAGGAAATAGTTTGTCTGTATCTACCCTATGGAATCCTTTTAACATTTTAAACACCTTGATCAGATCACTCCTCAATCTTCTATACTCAAGGGAATACAAGCCAAGTTTACACAACATAATATAATCCTCAAAGCCCCACTATAATCCTGGTGAATCTGCACTGCACCCTCATAACTGAAGTGATGCTTCCGTTGTACAGAGCTCTGGTCAGACTCTATCTGGAGACTGCGTTCAGTTCTGGGCACCGCACCTCAGGAAGGATATATTGGCCTTGGAGGGGGTTCAGTGCAGATTCACCAGAATGATAGTAGGGCTTAAAGTGTTAAATTATGAGGACAAGCTGCATCGATCAGGCTTGTATTCCCTTGAGTATAGAAGATCCAGGCAGGTAATGGGATGGAGTGTTTACAGAGCTGTGAGTTTTTGATGTCAGCTAATATTTTGATGATGAGAGAAGCCTGTTGTCATTGGTCAAACACATCTCACGGTGCACAAGACAGTTGGTTGTCCTTTGCATCCCTCACAGATCTTGAGGTAGATGAAGAATTGATAATAAATCAACCAAAAGGAGAAGACTTTAAAATGTTCTCCATTGTCATTGGCCAAACACTCCAATATATCACTTTAACATTCCTAATCTACATTATTCAATCCAGACCAGTTGAATTCTACAGATGGCATTCCTTTGGTTTCAACAGCACAAGAACCATGCCATAGACAGTGATATGTTACAGGCTCAAAACCATGTGTACAGCTTAGTGGCAAATAATGGCAATGGAGCACATGGTCTTCTTACTCACAGAGCCTCGTGGTGAATGCATAGCAAACTTACTGCTAATATTCATCTGGCAGCATCTATGCTAGGTTCTAAAATAAAATACATTTTTATGTTAATCTTCAACTACTTGCTGTTAGTAATATAAGGTTTAAATTAGCAGGGCTGAAACAATAAGAGTTCCCTCAAAACTCGCGCACACACAATAGGAACATGTGGAACAGCTTTGGTGATAAAGGAACTACGTGAACGACTGGTTAAAATCTTGACAATCGGAGACAGTGACAACAAAAGTGACATGAAACAACTCATGGAGCCGTACCCCTGCCTTCAGGGGAACAGGAATAAAGGGAGAAACTGGTAGAAAATAACTAGTATAAGCACAAAATGTAAAAATAGTGATATAGCTTAGCTGTCCTGGCCAATTCTAATGGACAGAAAATGAGGCAGTGGGCACTGACCTCTGCTCTGTATTCCTTATATTCGCTCTCTTCACATGAAACTGATCCATAGGAGAGGTGTTTTTTCTGGCATACATGGAATCAGCCTCGTATTTTATACAAATATGAACTGCAGACTGACTTATCTGCATGGCTTAGAAGGATTATGTTGCATAGAAGTTAAATGCCACAGTGCCTTCCCAGCTATGGGAAGAGCCGTCCCAGACCTTGCCCACAATGCCCACAGTAGATGGCATAGCTCAGCCTCTGCAGTGAAGTGGAGGTGCGAAAATACGTGTCCTTGAGATACCCAGGTAGGAGTAGCATGGTCTGTAAACATGGCTCTTTGGATATTGACAGGGACAAACATACTGCCTAAAGTGTCCTTAGATCTGAAGATTTTGTTCCCTCATGAATTGGTCCTCCTCATTCAATTCACGCACACAGTGGGAAAAGCCAGAGAATCTCTCCCTCCCAACTTTGTTAGCTGCAATTTGTAATGCAGTAACAATGACCAAGATTTCAAGAGCGTGTTGCTTATCAAACTGAAGCCTTCAACAAAAAGGCATAAAGGAAGGGAATAAAATGCAAGAAGTTCAATGCAGAGGTAGATAAATATTCACTGCCAAAATATCTATACTTCAGTACTAAATGTTATATCAGCAATCTTGCTTTAAGAATTAGCACAAGGCAAGGCAGGACTGTTGAGCTGTCACGTGCACACATGACATGAGCAAGCTGTGTGCTGGGGACGGAGCCTTGCGCAATTTCATGAAATTGAATACGGGACCTGATTTAAATAAATTAACTATGTAAATGTGGGTTTGAATTGCTTGGAGCATTGCATCCTTAATGTCCTAAAAATCGCAACTTGTGATATTGGTTGTACCACAAATTGAGCACCTGTCACTCGACCTGCACCCACCACCTGCAAGACTTTGCCCCGCTGGCAGTTCCTCATTAAATAAGCCCCGCTGGCAGTACCTCATTAAATAAGCCCCGCTGGCAGTACCTCATTAAATAAGCCCTATTGCCTGTTGCTAGATTCCCCCAAACACAGATAAGTGTTTGTCGTGCATACATTATTACATACAATATTACAAGACACCACTGGCATGGGCACTGGTTGGAAAATCAGATGCCTGACTTTGTCGGCTCTCTAGGAGACCGTGGAAGAAGGTAGTATTTGATTCTTTCAAATACAAATTGGATAGATTTCTTTCAGAAAATAATATTTTGGGATACAGTGTCTGAGTAATTTAGAACATGACATGTGGTAAGTGTAGCATTCCTCGAGAGGAACAGGTGACTTTGGACCTATGGTTCCCAAAGTTTTCTACCATTGGGGTTTTCCTCGCCTCGTGTCTGGGTCTGTTGTAGAATAATTGATAGAGATTGATCGCTATGATTAGTTATCGTTCGTTCATCATCGCTGGGTCAAAATCCTGGAACTTCCTATCTAACGGCATTGTGGAAGAACCTTTAATACACGGACTGCAACTGTTCAAGAAGCAGGCTCACCACCATCTTCTCAAGGGTAGCCAGGGATGGGCAATAAATGCTGGCCTTGCTAATGATGCCCATAGCCCGAGAATGAATTTAAAAAGTCAACAATTTCATTATTGTTGCATCCTGTGACCACCAGGGGGTAGAAGGTGAATTCGATGAACTTTGGTCTTTCTTCGTCCAGCAGTTCCTACCTTCCCATGTCTGACCAATTTGCGGATCATCCAATTTTCCAAAAGGCGATTTGGCTCTATCCTGATGAATCAAATAACTAGGGCTGAAGATAGGGCTTTAAACTAAAAAGGGGGGGGGGAGGGGTCAGGTGAGGGGAAATTTAGAAATCTAAAGAGAAAAGACAAGGCAATAGAGCAGTGTAGTGAGTTAGGTAAAGATAAACAGAATGTGGCAGGAAGGGACAGAGAGTTTAAGGGAAATAGTGCATCAACGAATAAGGTCAAAGCAGGGACGTATGGTAAAAAGTTAAAATTAAAGGCTCTTTATCTGGCTGCACGAAGCGTTCGTAACAAGATAGATGAATCAATGGCACGCATAGAATTAAATAGGTTTGATCTGGTAGCCATTACAGAGACATGGTTGCAAGGTGATTAAGGTTGGGAACTAAATATTCCAGAGTACTTGACGTTTTGGAAAGACAAGCAGAATGGAAAAGGAGGGGGAGTAGCCCTGATAATAAAGGATGAGATAAGGACGGTGGTGAGAAAGGATCTTGGCTCAGGAGATCAGGAAGGAGAATCAGCATGGGTGGAGATAAGAAATAAAAACGGGCAGAAAAGATTGGTGGGAACAGTTTATAGACTCCTTACCAGTAGCTATACCGTTGGACAGAGTATTAATCATGAAATAATAGGAGCTTGTAACAAAGGTAATGCAATAATCATGGGGAACTTTAATCTTCATATAGACTGGCAAATGTAGACTGGAGGTCGAGTGCATTCGAGACAGTTTCCAAAAACAATACATCGTGGAACCAACCAGGGAAAAGGCTATTTTAAATCTTGTATTGTGTAATGAGACAGGGTTAATTAGTAATCTCATAGTAAAGGATCCTCTGGGGAACAGTGATCATAATATGACAGAATTTCACGTTGAGTTTGAGAGTGACGGACTTAAGTCCGAAATTAGAGTCAAACTTAAATAAAGCCAATTACATAGGTATGAGGGGCGAGTTGGCTAAGGTAGATTGGAAAATTAAATTAAAGGGTATGACGGTAGATAAGCAGTAGCAGACATTTAAAGAAATATTTCAGAATTCTCAACGAATTTACATTCCATTGAGAAATAAAAACTCCACAGAAAAAGTGATCCATCCGTGGCTAATTGAAGAAGTTATTGATAGTATTAGATTAAAAGAAGAGACTTATAATGTTGTGAAGAATAGTAGTAAGCCTGAGGATTGAGAGTGTTCTAGAAACCAGCAAAGGATGAACAAAACATTGATAAAAAGGGAGAAAATAGAATATTAAAATTAGCAAGAAATATAAAAACAGATTATAAGAGCTTTTACAAAAATGTAAAAAGGAAGAGAGTGCAAAAGTAAACGTTGGTCCCGTAGAGGCTGAGCAGGAGAAATTATAATCGATTTGGACAGGCTGGTGGAATGGGCGGACACGTGGCAGATGAAATTTAATGCAGAAAAATGCGAGGTGATGCATTTTGGTAGGAAGAACGAGGAGAGGCAATATAAACTAGAGGGCACAATTCTAAAAGGGGTACAGGAACAGAGAGATCTGGGGGTATATGTGCACAAATCATTGAAGGTGGCAGGGCAGGTTGAGAAAGTGGTTAGAAAAGCATACGGGATCCTGGGCTTTATAAATAGAGGCATAGAGTACAAAAGTATGGAAGTCATGATGAACCTTTATAAAAGACTGGTTCGGCCACAGCTGGAGTATTGAGTCCAGTTCTGGGCACCGCACTTCAGGGAAGATGTGAAGGGATTAGAGAGGGTGCAGAAGAGATTTACTAGAATGGTTCCAGGGATGAGGGTCTTTAGTTACGTGGATAGACTGGAGAAGCTGGGGTTGTTCTCCTTGGAACAGAGACAGTTGCGAGGAGATTTGATAGAGGTATTTAAAATCATGAAGGGTCTAGACAGAGTAGATAGAGAGAAACTGTTTCCATTGGCACAAGAGTCAAGAACCAGAGGACATAGATTTCAGGTGATTGGCAAAAGAACCAAAGGTGACATGAGGAAAAATCTTTTTACACATCGAGTGGTTATGATCTGGAATGCACTGCCCGAGGGGGTGGTGGAGGCAGATTCAATCATGGCCTTCAAAAGGGAACTGGATAAGTACTTGAAAGTAAAAAAATTGCAGGGCTACAGGGAGAGGGCAGTGGAGTGGACTAGCTGGATTGCTCTTGCATTGAGCCAGCGTGGACTCGACGGGCTGAATGGTTTTTTTCCTTGCTGTAACCTTTTGTAATCATATATCATATGATTCCCTCATCCCTGGAATCATTCTAGTAAATCTCTTCTGCACCCTCTCTAATCCCTTCACATCATAGATATATGATTATAGAGATTCTATAAGGAGATGACAGAGAAGTTAAACAAATATTTTGTATCTGTCTTCAAAGTAGAAGATACAAAAAGCATACCAAAAATAAAGGGAACCAAGGGGCTAATGAGAGTGAGGAACTTAAAACAATGAATATCAGTACAGAAAAAGTATTAGACAAACTAATGGCACTAAAAGCCATCAAACCCCCTGGACCTGATGGCCTACATCCGAGGGTTCTAAAGGAGGTGGCTGCAGAGATAGTGGATGCATTGGTTATGATCTTCCAAAATTCCCTAGATTCTAGAATGGTCCCAGCGGACTGGAAGGTAGCAAATGTAACCCCGCTATTCAAGAAAGGAGGGAGAGAGAAAACAGGGAACTAAAGGCCAGTTAGCCTGACATCAGTGTCGGGAAAGTGCTGGGATACATTATTAAGGAAGTTGTAACAGGGCACTTAGAAAATCATAATATGATTAGGCAGAGTCAATGTGATTTTATGAAAGGGAAATCATGTTTAACAAATTTATTAGAGTTCTTTGAGGACACAACTACGAGGGTAGATAAAGGAGAACAGTGGATGTAGTGTATTTGGATTTCCAAAAGGCATCGGATAAGGTGCCACATAAAAGGTTGCTATTCAAGATAAGGGCTCATGGAGTTGGGGGTAATATATTAACATGGATAGAGGTTTTAATTGTTCCATCAGGCATTGAATCTAAACAAAAAACAATACTGCATACAAAAGCAACAACGCCTATGCAAAATTTGATAGTAAATTAGTTATACCTCGTATATTGTGCATTAAGAATGGATATTACGGGCCATTTGCCGCTAATATAATATTGGGTTTAAATGTGACTCTGGATCAGGAATTTTTTATTAGAGCTAATAAGAGATATATCTGCCACTGATGGCCAGCTTGTGGATTCATCCTATCCAAGCCCCTCCTGATTTTCAATTCTACCATCACCCTGGTACAATTCCCACCTTTGTACATTTAAGTCTGAAGCCTGCTAGCTTGAGCATGTCTGCTGCACAATTTGGTTGTCCACCACCAGATCTGAGTGGACTACATTTAACAATACTACATTTTCTATTGTTCTCCCACTGTAAGGGTAGGGACAATTCTCAATGAAAAATCACCCTCTTCGACCCCCTTCCTTCACTTGCTCCATCCCCACTTCCAACATCAAGTATGAGGAGCTTATGGACTCTTTCATCTTGAAGGTCAAGACTATTGACTCAGCTGCCTGAGGCTCTTCATTGCTTTCTGCTGAACCGTCCTCCAGACCTCCCCATACCCCAGCCCTGACCTTGAATGACCCTGTAGCTTCTCTCCTAGTGCCCTCCTCAAGATCAGCTAATCCATAAGATCTATTTTCTGCACCCTCGGCCCCCAATTTCTAACCACACAACTGCCTCCCTTTGGCCCAATGCGCACTGACTTAGTCAACAGATCCCTTTCCTATGGTTCTGTTCCACCACCCTTCAAAATTACTGTCATTACCCCCTCCTCAAAATGTTTAACCTTGAACTCACTATCTTCTAACTGTTGCTCCATCTCTTCCTTTCCTCTCCAAAGTCCTCAAACTATTCATCACTGCCAACTATGTGCTTACCTCTCCCATCAATTCCTGTTCGAGTTGCTTCAATCCTGTTTCCGTGCTACACAGAACACCAAGACCTCCTTGGTCAAGGCCACCAATGAGATGCTTTGTAATTGTGACCATGGCCATTCAAGTGTTTTCCTCAACCTCTCCACTGTATTGCAAATTATCAACCATTCCACCTCCCTCCACTATTTCTCCTCTTTGGACCACCTCCGTGGAACTGCCGTCACTTGGTTTTATTCCTTTCTGTTACAAAATTGCCAACACATCTCCTGCAATAATTTCTCCGCTGCATCACACCATGATGTTGGGTGTGTCTCAAGCTTCCATCCTTGGCCCTTACTAATCCTTGTTTACATGCTTGCCATTAGTGGCATCATCCAGATACATGGGGTCAGCTGATGACACCTACTTGTACCTTTTCAGTGCACCCTTATCACCTTGACTACCACGATGCTTGTCTGGCATTAAGTCATGGATGGTCCACAATTTTCCCCAACCTAATATCGGTAAGATGGGAACTATTTGGTTTGGTTCCAGCCAAAACGTCTGTAATCTAGCTGCTGATTTAATCTCCCTTCCTGACTATTCCCTCAGGCTGCATCTGACAGTGCACAACCTCAGTGTCCTGTGTGACCCTAAACCGAGCTTCAATCTCTATATTCTGTCCATCATCAATACCATCCATTTCTGGCAACATCCCGATCTCTAGCTCACCCCCACGCCTGCTGAAATCCTCATCCTCGGCTTCATTACTTCCAAGCTCGTTATCCCTAATACTCTATTGCTAACCTCTCAAACTTCAGTCAACTCATTCAAAACTCTGCTGTCCCCCTCCCATCACTCACTAAATCTTGGTTCCCTGTTTCTCATGTCCTCATTAGCCTCCATTGTTCTCTGTCTACCAATGTATTGAATTCAAACTCTTTAGTCTTCATCTACAAATTCACCCTTGGACCTTCCCCTTTATGACCACCTCCATCCCTACATGCTGCATGTGCCATCCCATCTTCCGATTCTTGTTTCCTTTGCATGCTCTCCTTCCTTCACTCCACCTTCTGCCTTGGCTTCACATTTTGGCCCTCTCTCTGCAAATCCCTCTACCCTTCTGCCTCTCTTCCCGCCTTCAAAACCCTCCTCAAAACCTACATTTTTGATCATGGCTTTGGTCACCTCCTTTAAACCCTGCTATTGTTTTTTTTGGTACTGTGAAGCAGCTTGGGATGTGTTACCACATTAAAGACATAAATGCAAGTTGTTGTTGATGTCCCTAATATCAGAAAATATTTCCAATTTCCAATTTCTACCTGACATACTCAATACTGTTGTGGAAAAGTCTTGTTCTGTATAAGTCTGATTATAATTAAATACTTGTTATTTCACATCTTTATGAATTTTACAGCATTCTACTAGAGTTGTTAAAGTTGTGCATTAAACATCTTGAATCAATTGTACTTCACTGACAGTTTTCTTCCAACAGCAGCAGTGGAAGTGGTAACTTTCAAAGGGGAGCTGGATATATACTTAAAAAGGAACAATTTGCAGGGTTATGGGGAAAGAGCCGGGGAGTGGGACCAGTTGGCAGCTCTTCCAGAGAGCTGACACAGGCATGATGGGCTGAATGGCCTCCTCCTGTGCTGTAAGGCGATCTTATTGAAACATATAAGATTGTGAAGGGTCTTGATCGGGTGGATGCAGTAAGGATGTTCCCAAAGATGGGTGAAACTAGAACTAGGGGGCATAATCTTAGAATAAGGGGCTGCTCTTTCAAAACTGAGATGAGGAGAAACTTCTTCACTCAGAGGGTGGTAGGTCTGTGGAATTTGCTGCCCCAGGAAGCTGTGGAAGCTACATCATTAGATAAATTTAAAACAGAAATAGACAGTTTCCTAGAAGTAAAGGGAATTAGGGGTTATGGGGAGCGGGCAGGAAATTGGACATGAAGCTGAGTTCGGATCGGTCAATGCCCTGTGGGTGGCGGAGAGGGCCCAGGGGCTATGTGGCTGGGTCCTGCTCCGACTTCTTGTGTTCTTTAGATTTGTGGTTGGGATCAGATCAGCCATGATCTTATTGAATGGCGGAGCAGGCTCGAGGGGCCGATTGGCCTACTCCTGCTCCAATTTCTTATGTTCTTATGTTCTTATGATTCGATTATTCTATAAATAGCTCACTACTGTCACATTTCATTTAGTTGCTTTTTGGGTACTATTAACAGTGCTCAATGGTCACAGGAGATTCACGTCTGAAGAGAAGGACCAAGCCTGCCGGGATTCCTCTCTTCCTTATTGGAGCATTCCACGACTGTACAGTGCTCCCTCTAACTGCCCAGACAAAACTGGCACAACCTACCCAACCTACCGGCATCGAAACAATGGGCCGAATGGCCTCTTTCTGTGCCGTAACTTTCTATGATTCTATGAAATGAAAATACGCATGTTAAACCATTAGTTGTCATGTACTTTGAACTTGTAATCCATGAGAAGGAGCTTCGTCAGCTTCTGCAACGACCAAGCAGCCAACTCCGGTAGTTTCTTTTTGACAAGGTGCTGCATTCAACGAATATTAGATTAGTTTTAATCTAATTAGGCAATATTTTGTCATATTGAGGCAGGGTGCACTAACAATCACTTTTTGAATTGTCACAGCAAAGTGTTGGAGATCCTAACTACAAAACATCTTACGGTATAGGGTTAAATTAAATCAGTCCTCCAAAGTCAGGGCACCTAATTGCATTTTAAGATGCTGTAAAGCTGATAACTGTAGGCCAGTGATGACCTTGTTAAAAAGTGGCTGAAGTTAGTAATAAAATTCCAGTAGTTGGACAGAGCACAAATGGAGCAAGAATTAATCCTTAATTCATCTGGAACCCCTCATGAGGAATGGAAACTGGAAAGTTGGATGAACAATGATCGCTTTGAAAGAACCGAGTACAGGTTAATGGCTGTTTTTATAAATGCTGTTAACATTTGTAAAAATAATAAGGCTACCTTGTACTACAATGTGACCATTAAGAACCAAAAAGTGAACAAGCAACAGGGTCGAACGAGGCAGGCATACAAATGCAAACATTAACCCTGTCATCACCATGGAGATTGAAAACTTACTTAAATCAGGTTAATGATGCATTAACCATCTAATTAATTTCATCTTGTTCCATGCTAACAACTTTCAATGAAAGAATATTAAGCTTTAGCCTGAAAATCTACATGAATACACAGTCAAATTCTATATGCAGGTTAAGGGCAAAAACATTATCGTACTATTAATTGTATATTATACAACAAGATCTCTTAGAAAACATATATTTCCGATAACTTTTATCATAGTGTAAATAAACAAGGTTATTGTAAATAAAAATAAAATGCTGTTAATTTTCAATTCTATCTGAATATGTTGGTCTTTTATCATATTGTAAAGAAACAAAGACCAAAACATTCAAATACAATTGAAAATTAACAGCTTTTTAGTTTGTATTAGTTTTACAAAGTTCATACTTATTAATATGGGAGGGATGGTTGTTATGATAATCTTTGTTTTGAGCCCCATTATGTGATCCAGTTTTTTTGTTTCTGTGAGTGAGGAAGAACAGTCTATAGCAGTAATGACCAGGAGAAGACAAGAGCAAACATTTTGAATTGACTGCTGCGTTTCAAATGCAGTTGAAGGTTTGCCTGAAATAAAGTACAGCTAATTTTTGTCTAAGAGAGTGAAAGGGAACTGAAAAGTTGTGACAATTATCAGTGGTGATACGTGGAAAGATTACAGTCTGAAAAACTTGAATTTCTTTCTCTGAATGCAGTTTGTATCTATGAGTGAACACCTGGAGAGAAATCAAGAGAAATTGACAGAACCAGTAATGGTGTTCATGTTTTGGTTGGAAAATTGATGAACTGAGAAGGAGCCACCATTTTTTATTTTGTACTGCTACAGGAATGTTGGCTTCTGAAGGTGGTCACAATGGTCCTGATATTTATGGGGGGGGGGGTGGAGGAATGGGGAGGGAGCAGGGTAGCGGGGGGGGGAAACTCGGAAATCGCAGGGACACGGAAATCCTGCTGAATTTAACAGCAGAACCTCATTATCATTTCTCGATTTAAAGATTGTGGGTTGAAGGGCGGGGCGGGGGGCAGAGGGGGCCGGATCGGCAATTGGGAGAGAGAGAAAGACCCTGGGTTGAAGGGAGGGTCGGCAGATCGCGGGTAGAAATGGGGTTCAGACCGGTAATCGGGAGGGGGGACAGGTCATGGGTTGAAAGGGGGTGGTGGGTGGGGAGTAGGGGTGTCGGCAGTGAGGAGAGGCCGCGATTGGCAGAGGTTTGCTTGAGGGGCTGGCGGGAGCACTCTTGCTCCTCCAGGCTCACAAGTAGTGCTGGGAAAGTGCGTGGTTTCTGCTGCCAGCTACTGTCTTTCACAGCTGGATTTCCTGGGAAATCCGGCCAGCCACCATTAAATTTAAATCAGGCTCCCAACTACACTATTGGAGCCTGATTTAAATGTTATAATGAAGTGGCCCCCCTCTCCAAGACAGGCATGCAACTCAACTCGCCACTGTTAAAATGGCGGCAGGTGGGTTGGGGTGATGTTGGGTGATTTTTAATTTTTAATCCTCCCCTGACCCTCTCCCACCTGTCGTGGGGGGTTAATATCTATCCCAGTGAATCCGTTCTAAAAGCAAATCCTTTAATGCTTCAATCGCAAAGAAATAAATCAAGAAAAGGGATTTGTCCCTAATCATAGAATCATACAGTACAGAAGGAGGTCGTTCAGCCCATCTTGTCTTTGAAAGATCTATCCAATTAGTCCCACTCTCCTGCTCTTTCCCCACAGCCCTGCACATTTTTCCTTTTCAAGTATTTATCCAATTCCCTTCTGAAAGTTATTATTGAATCTGCTTCCACCGCCTTTTCAGGGAGTGCATTCCAGATCATAACTACACTGCTTAAAAAAAATTCTCTTAATTTCCCCCCGGATTGTTTGCCAATTATCTTAAAATTGTGTAGTCTGATTACCGACCCTCCTGCCAGTGGAAACAGATTCTCCCTCTCTATGGCCCTCGCCATCCACGAGCTTATTGTGGATGGTTGCATTGACACATGGCCTTGACCGAAACCTGCTGATGGGTGATGATACCTTCCCCCATAATGAAGCCTCCCCTCCCGACTATATCTTGCCCCAGCCCTTATCGCCAAATCACACCTTGGTCTGTCTGCCTACTCCTCTGGCATCTTCTCTTCCTTTGAGCATCTCATGTTGTTTCATCCCTCTCCCTTCTCCTTTAAAATCCTCGTTCTCTATCACCCACTCAAGTACCACGCCAAGTTTCTCACCGAGATATCGTCACTGCTTTCCTCCCTCAGCCTCTGCATCGAGTGACTTCTCACCCTCGGTGATTTCAATCTCCATCTCAACTCATCACGCTCTCTCTCCTCTGAGTTCACTGCTCTCCTAACCTCACTTAATCTCTCCCTCTGTATAAACTCCCCTACCCATATTCACAGCCTCCCCCTCGACCTTGCCATCTCACGTGACCTCTCTACTCCCATCATGTCAATCAAGGATAAGGCCATCTCTGATCACTTCCATGTATCCCTCTCCACCCACATCCCCCTTCCCCCTCCCAACCCCATTTCCTTCTGTGTCCGCCCCTGGAAAAAACTCTCCCTCAAGTCGCTTACAACGGCACTTTCAAATTCCCAATTATATAGCCTTTAGCCCTCCATTCACCATGACATTTCTGCAGCTACCGATCTGCTCAATCACTCCCTCACCTCCACCTTTGATGCCCTTGTCTCTATCAAAACCATTACTCTCTCTCACCCTGCCGTTCCTCCTGGTATGGCCCTCTGCTCTGCTCTCTTAAGTCCAAGGGACACAGACTTGATGGACAACTGATTTAGCCATTCATCGCCAGATCTGGCTGGACCACATAAAGCACTATCGGGTCCTTCTCTCCTCTGCCAAAACTGCTCACTATTCCAGGATCATCTTGGAATACAAAGATAACCCCCGGCTTCTCTTCTCCACTACAACCGTCTTCTTAAACCCCTCTCCCATACCTCCTCCACCCTCACCTCAAACAACAAGTGCAAGGAGCTCATGGAATTCTTTGTCACTAAGATTTAGACCATTCGTTCAGCTGCCTCTGCCACTTCCCTCCCTTCCCCTCACCCACCGAGCCAAACTTCCCCTAAAGCTCCCCCTGCCCTAGCCCTGAACTCACATCTTTCTCTAGTTTCTCTCCTATCTCCCCTCATACCCTCTCCGAGCTCACCTTGACCATGAGACCCACCTCCTGCTCCCTCAACCCTATTCCCACCAAACTGCTGACCACCCAACTTCCCTTCCTGATCCCCATGTTAGCTGATATTGTTAACGGTTCCCTCTCCTCAGGTACTGTCCCCCTCCCCTTCAAATCTATCGTCATCACCCCCTCCTCAAAAAACCACCCTTGACCCCTCTGTCCTTGCAAACTAGCACCCAATCTCCAATCTCCCTTTCCTCTCCAAAGTCCTGTAACGTATTGTCGCTTTCCAAATCCGTGCCCATCATTCCCTCAACTCCATGTTTGAATCCCTCCAATCAGCTTTCCTCCCCGGCCATAGTATTGAAACGGCTCTTATCAAAGTCACAAATGACATCCTCTGTGACTGTGACCGTGGTAAACTATCCCTCCTCATCCTTCGCGACCTGTCTGCAGCCTTTGACATGGTTGACCACACCACCCTCCTCCAACACCTCTCCTCCGTCATCCAGCTGGGTGGGACTGTCCTCGCCTGGTTCCATTCCTATCCAGTCGTAGCCTGAGAATCACCTGCAATGGCTTCTCTTCCCGCTCCCGCACCGTGACGTCTGGAATCCCCCAAGGATCTATCCTTGGCCCCCTCCTATTTCTCATCTACATGCTGCCCCTCTGCGACATCATCCGAAAACACAATGTCAGGTTCCACATGTACACTGATGACACCCAGCTCTACCTCACCACCACCTCTCTCCACCCCTCCACTGCCTCTGATATGACACATCACTTGTCTGACATTCAGTACTGGATGAGCAGAAATTTCCTCCAGTTAAATATTGTGAAGACCGAAGCCATTGTTTTTTGTCCCATCGCAAACTCCGTTCCCTCCCACCGACTCCATCCCTCTCCCGTCTGAGGCTGAACCGAACTGTTCACATCCTTGGTGTCCTATTTGACCCTGAGATGAACTTCCAACCCCATCTCCACCCCCGCCTCAGCTCAACTGCTGCTGAAACCCTCATCCATGCCTTTATTACCTCCAGACTGGACTATTCCAATGCTCTCCTGGCCGGCCTCCCATCTTCCACCCTCCATAAACTTGAGCTCATCCAAAACTCTGCTGCCCCGTATCCTAACTCGCACCAAGTCCCGTTCCCTCATCACCCCTATGCTCACTGACCTACACTGGGACCCGAAACACATCGATTTTAAAATTCTCATCCTTGTTTTCAAATCCCTCCATGACCTCGCCCCTCCCTCTCTCTGTAACCTCCTCCAGCCCTACAACCCTCCGAGATATCGGCACTCCTCCAATTCTTGCCTCTTGAGCATCCCTGATTTTAATCGCTCCACCACTGTGCCTTCAGCTGCCTAGGCCCCAATCTCTGGAATTCACTCCCTAAACCTCTCCACCTCGCTCTCCTCTTTTAAGACGCTCCTTACAACCTACCTCATTGACCAAGCTTTTGGTCACCTGTCCCAATATCTCCTTATATGGCTCGGTGTCAAATTTTGTTTGATAATCGCTTCTGTGAAGCTCCTTGGGTTGTTTTACTGCATTAAAGGTGCTATATAAATGAAAGTTGTTGTTTTTGTTGTCCACTCTATGAAAACCTTTCATGATTTTGAACACCTCTATCAAATCTTCCCTTAACCTTCTCTGTTCTAAGGAGAACAACCCCAGCTTCTCCAGTCTCTCCAGTCTCTCCACATAACTGAAGTCCCTCATCCCTGGTACCATTCAAGCAAATCTCTTCTGCAACCTCTCTAAGGCCTTGACATCCAGCTGAGGCCTAACCAGTAATTTATAAAGGATTTGGCATAACTTCATTGCTTTTGTGCTTCATTGCTTCAAGCAGATTCGTGCTGCTTGATAATCTACACGATTGCTGCGTGCAACCAGAGCTGTTGAATGGCTGCATGCACCAGCAGAGTAACTGATATGGGGCATGGCCAGCGCTACTTAAAGGTAGCCTGCACCCCTTAAAGGGGATGTACACTGTCAATTCAATCGGTGGTGGAAAAAAAATCTAATGGCTGGACCTGCAAAAGAGCAAGGTTCTCGGATGATGCACTAGGGGCATTGGTGGAAGAGGTGGACGCACGGAGGGTCATCCTGTATCCACAGGGTGGCAGAAACCCCTCCAGACACCAGTTTTGGCCTCCTTATCTAAGGAAGGATATACTTGCCTTAGAGGCGGTGCAACAAAGGTTCACTAGATTGATTCCTGGGATGGGAGGGTTGTCCTATGGGGAGAGATTGAGTAGAATGGGCCTATACTCTCTGGAGTTTAGAAGAATGAGAGGTGATCTCATTGAAACATATGAGATTCCTAGAGGGCTACACAGAATAGATGCTGAGAGGCTGTTTCCCCAGGCTGGAGAGTCTAGAACTAGGGGGCATAGTTTCAGGTTAAGGGGTCGGCCATTTAGGACTGAGATGAGGAGAAATTTCTTCACTCAGAAGATTGCGAATCTATGGAATTCTCTACCCCAGAGGGCTGTGGATGTTCAGTCATTGAGTTTATTCAAGGCAGAGATCAATAGATTTTTGGACTCTAAGGGAATCAAGGGATACGGGGATCGAGCGGGAAATTGGAGCTGAGATCGCAAATCAGCCATGATCTTACTGAATGCCTTGGTGCAGCGTAGATTCACCAGCATAATACCGGGGCTAAAAGGGTTAAATTATGAGGACAGGTTTATGGACTAGGCTTGTATTCCCTTGAGCATAGAAGATTAAGGAGTGATTGGGAAAAGCAGACGAGCAACTGTCAGAAAGATAGTGAATTTCTTGAGTGTGTCCGGGATAGTTTTCTACAGCAGTATGTCCTAGAGCCAACAAGGGGGCAAGCCATACCAGATTTAGTAATGAGTAATAAACCAGATTTAGTTAACGGCTTAACTGTGCGTGAACATCTATCAAATAGCGATCATAACATGATCGAGTTCAATGTAGTGTTTGAAAGGGAAAAAAGTGAATCAGCTGCAAAGATTCTAGACTTGGGTAAGGCCGACTTCAATGCGATGAGACAGAGACTGTCCACAGTAAACTGGGCAAATCTGTTCATGGGTAAAACGACTGATGATCAGTGGGAAATGTTTAAAGAAACATTTAATGCGATATAGAATCGGTTGATACCCCTGAGGGGCAAGGACTCTACTTGCCAAAAAAAACAGCCATGGACAACTAAAGAGGTAAGGGACAGTATAAGACATAAGGAAAGGGCATACAAAAAGGCAAAAAATGGCACAGATCCTGGCAAATGGGAAAGATACAAAGATCAACAAAGGGTCACAAAATAGATAGTAAGAGCTACAAAAAGAGAGTATGAAAAGAAACTTGCAAGGGATATCAAAACCGATACGAAGAACTTTTATAGTTATATTAGGAAAAAGAGGGTGGTCAGGAGCAGTGTTGGCCCCTTAAAAACTGAAAGTGGGGATATTGTCATTGACAATGGGGAAATGGCGGACATGTTGAACAATTACTTTGCTTCAGTATTTTCTAAAAAGAGGATAGCATGCCGGAAAACAATATTGAATCGGGGACAGGGACTCGATAAAATTAACATAAGTAAAGCAACAGTAATGAAGAAAATAATAGCACTAAAGAGTGACAAATCCCCAGTACCAGATGGTTTCCATCCCAGGGTTTTAAAGGAAGTAGGTGAGCACATTGCAGATGCCCTAACTATAATCTTTCAAAGTTCTCTAGATTCAGGAACTGTCCCTCTAGAATGGAAAATTGCATGTCACTCCGCTTTTTAAGAAAGGAGAGAGAGGGAAACCAGGGAATTATAGACCAGTTAGCCTAACATCTGTTGTGGGGAAAATGCTGGAGTCTATAATTAAGGATAGGGTGACTGAACACCGAGAATTTTCAGTTAATCAGAGAGAGCCAGCATGGATTTGTGAAAGGTAGGTCGTGCCTGACAAACCTGATTGAATTTTTTTGAAGAGATGACTGAAGTAGTGGACAGGGGAATGTCAATGGATGTTATTTATATGGACTTCCAGAAGGCATTTGATAAGGTCCCACATAAAAGTCTGTTAGCTAAGATAGAAGCCCATGGACTCGAGGGAAAAGTACGGACTTGGTTAGGAAGTTGGCTGAGCAAAAGGCGACAGAGAGTAGGGATGATGGGTAGGTACTCACATTGGCAGGATGTGACTAGTTGAGTCCCGCAGGGATCTGTCTTGGGGCCTAAATTATCACAATATTTATTAACGACTTAGATGAAGGCATAGAAAGTCAGAGAGTCATAGAGTCATAGAGTCATACAGCACGGATAGAGGCCCTTCGGCCCATCGTGTCCGCGCCGGCCATCAGCCCTGTCTACTCTAATCCCATATTCCAGCTTTTGGTCCGTAGCCTTGTATGCTATGGCATTTCAAGTGCTCATCCGAATGTTGTGAGGGTTCCTGCCTCCACAACCCTTTCAGGCAGTGAGTTCCAGACTCCAACCACCCTCTGGGTGAAAAAGTTCTTTCTCAAATCCCCTCTAAACCTCCCGCCTTTTACCTTGAATCTATGTCCCCTTGTTATAGAACCCTCAACGAAGGGAAAAAGCTCCTTAGTATCCATCCTATCTGTGCCCCTCATAAATTTGTACACCTCAATCATGTCTCATATCTAAGTTTGCCGATGACACAAAGATTGGTGGCATTGTAAGCAGTGTAGATGAAAACATAAAATTACAAAGTGATACTGATAGATTAGGTGAATGGGCAAAACTGTGGCAAATGGAATTCAATGCAGACAAAGTGAGGTCGTCCACTTTGGATCAAAAAAGGATAGAACAGGGTACTTTCTAAATGGTAAAAAGTTAAAAACAGTGGATGTCCAAAGGGACTTAGGGGTTCAGGTACATAGATCATTGAAGTGTCATGAACAGGTGCAGAAAATAATCAAGAAGGCTAATGGAATGCTGGTCTTTATATCTAGAGGACTAGAGTACACGGGGGCAGAAGTTATGCTGCAGCTATACAAAACCCTGGTTAGACCGCACCTGGAGTATTGTGAGCAGTTCTGGGCACTGCACCTTCGGAAGGACATATTGGCCTTGGAGGGAGTGCAGCGTAGGTTTACTAGAATGATACCAGGACTTCAAGGGTTAAGTTACAAGGAGAGATTACACAAATTGGTGTTGTATTCTCTGGAGTTTCGAAGGTGATCTGATCGAAGTTTATAAGATATTAAGGGGAACAGATAGGGTGGATAGAGAGAAACTATTTCCGCTGGTTGGAGATTCTTGGAGTAGGGGGCACAGTCTAAAAATTAGAGCCAGACCTTTCAGGAGTGAGATTAGAAAACATTTCTCCACACAAAGGGTGGTAAAAGTTTGGAACTCTCTTCTGCAAATGGCAATTGATACTAGCTCAATTGCTAAATTTAAATGTGAGATAGATAGCTTTTTGGCAACAAAAGGTATTAAGGGATATGGGCCAAAGGCAGGGATATGGAGTTAGATCACAGATCAGCCATGATCTTATCAAATGGCGGAGCAGGCACGAGGGGCTGAATGGCCTACTCCTGTTCCTATGTTCCTATGATCTAATTGCGGTATTTAAGATGATCAAAGGATTTAATAGGTTAGATAGAAAGAAACTATTTCGTCTGGTGAGAGAGTCCCGATTGAGGGGGCATAACCTTAAAATTAGAGCTAGGCCGTTCAGCGGTGCTATCAGGAAATACTTCTTCATGCAAAGGGGAGTGGAAATCTGGAACTCTCTCCCCCCAAAAGCTGATAGGGGATTCTATAGTTAGGGGAACAGGCAGGCGTTTCTGGATCCGCACACAGGATGGTGTGTTGTGTCCCTGGTGCAGGTCAAGGATGTCACTGAGTGGCTGCAGAACATTCTGGAGGGGGAGGGTGAACAGCCAGAGGTCGTGGTCCATATCGGTACCAACGACATAGGTAGAAAGAGGGATGAGGTCCTGCAGGCAGTTAGGAAAGAGATTAAGAAGCAGGACCTCAAAGGTAGTAATCTCTGGATTACCCCCAGTCCCACGCACTAGTGAGTATAGAAATAGGAGGATAGAGCTGATCAATGTGTGGCTGGAGAGATAGTGCAGGAGGGAGGGCTTTAGATTCCTCGGGCATTGGGACCAGTTCTGGGGGAGGTGGGACCTGTACAGGCCGGACGGGTTGCACCTCAACAGGGCCGGGACAAATGACCTCGCGGGGAGGTTTGCTAGTAATGTGGTGGGGGGGTTTAAACTAATTTAGCAGGGAGATGGGCACCAGGATATAGCATTTAAAAGGAGAAACAAGGGGCATAAAGGACTGGGAGAGACAGATAGCACTAGAGCAAGAAATAGTACAGTATTAGGTGGGATCAGACTAAGGGAGAATACAAGAAAGTCTAAGATAGGTTTACAGTGCATGTGTGTAAACACACGAAGCGTGGTAAATAAGGTTGGTGAGCTGCAGGCACAAATAGCCACATGGGAATATGATGCCGTGACGATAATGGCTCAAAAAATGGCAGGATTGGGTACTAAATATTCCTGGATACAAGGTGTTCAGGAAAGATAGGGAAGGAAAGAAAGGAGGGGCGGGGGTGGCAGTATTGATTAAGGAGAATATTGCAGTGCTGGAGAGAGAGGATGTCCTGGAAGGGTCAAGGACAGAATCTATTTGGTTAGAGTTAAGAAACAATAGAGGTGCCATTACACTACTGGGTGTATTCTATAGGCCACCAACTAGTGGGAAGGAGATAGAGGAGCAAATTTGCAGGGAAATTACAGAGAGGTACAAAAGACATAGATTAGTGATAATGGGGGACTTCAACAATCCTAATATAGACTGGGATAATAATAATAATATAAGGGGCAAAGAGGGGGAAGAATTTTTGAAATGTGTTCAGGATAACTTTCTTAACCAGTACGTTTCCGGCCCAATGAGGAAGGAGACATTGCTGGACTTGGTTCTAGGGAATGAGGTGGGTCAAGTGGAGCAAGTGTCAGTGGGAGAGCATTTAGGGAGCAGTGATCATAGTATCATAAGGTTTAGAATAGTTATGGAAAAGGACATGGACCACTCAAAAGTAAAAATACTCAATTGGAGGAGGGCCAATTTCAATGGGATGAGAACGGATCTGGCTCGAATAAATTGGAATCAAAGATTAGCAGGCAAAACCGTCATTGAACAGTGAGCGGCCTTTAAAGAGGAAATGGTTCAGGTGCAGTCTAGGCACATTCCCATGAGGCAGAAAGGTAGGGCAACTAAAGCCAGAGCTCCCTGGATGACAAAAGAGATAGTGAGTAAGATGAAACAGAAAAAAGGGGTGTATGACAGATGTCAGGTTGAAAACACAAGTGAGAACCAGGCTGAATATAGAAAGTTCAGAGGGGAATGAAAAAGGAAATAAGAGGGGCAAAGAGAGAGTATGAGAATAGACTGGCGGGAAACATAAAAGGGAATCCAAAAATCTTCTACAGGCATGTAAACAGTAAACGGGTGGTAAGAGGAGGGGTGGGGCCGATTAGGGACCATAAAGGAGATCTACTCATGGAGGCAGAGGGAATGGCCGAGGTACTAAATGAGTAGTTTGCATCTGTCTTTACCAAGGAAGAAGATGCTGCCAGAGTCTCAGTAAAGGAAGATATGGTTGAGATACTGAATGGGCTAAAAATTGATAAAGAAGAGGTACTAGAAAGGCTGGCCGTACTTAAAGTTGATAAGTCACCTGGTCCGGATGGGATGCATTCAAGGTTGCTGAGGGAAGTAAGGGTGGAAATTGCAGAGGTACTGGTCATAATCTTCCAAACATCCGTAGATATGGATGTGGTGCCAGAGGACTGGAGAATTGCAAATGTTACACCCTTGTTCAAAAAAAGTGTGTAAGGATAAACCCAGCAACTACAGGCCAGTCAGTTTAACCTCAGTGGTGGGGAAACTTTTAGAAATGATAATCCGGGACAGAATTAACAGTCACTTGGACGAGGGTGGATTGATTAGGGAAAGGCAGCATGGATTTGTTAAAGGCAAATCGTGTTTAAATAAACTGATAGAGTTTTTTGATGAAGTAACAGAGAGGGTGGATGAGGGCAATGTTGTGGATGTGGTGAATATGGACTTTCAAAAGACGTTTGATAAAGTAACGCATGGTAGGCTTATCATCAAGATTGCAGCCCATGGAATAAAGGGGGCAGTAGCAACATGGATACAGAATTGGCTAAGGGACAGGAAACAGAAGGTGAACGGTTGTTTTTCGGTCTGGAGGGAGGTGTACAGTGGTGTTCCCCAGGGGTCAGTGCTGGGACCACTGCTTTTCTTGATATATATTAATGATTTGGACTTGGGTGTACAGGGCACAATTTCAAAATTTGCAGATGACACAAAACTTGCAAGTGTAGTAAACATTGAGGAGGATAGTTATAGACTTCAAGGGGATATGGACAGGCTGGTGGAATGCGTGAACACGTGGCAGATGAAATTTAATACAGAGAAGTGCAAAGTGATACATTTTGGCAGGAAGAATGCGGAGAGGCAATATAAACTAAATGCTCCAATTCTAAAGGTGTTACAAGAACAGAGAGACCTGGGGGTATATTTGCACAAATCTTTGAAGGTGGCAGGACAGGTTGAGAAAGTAGTTAAAAAAGCATATGGGATCCTGGGCTTTATAAATAGAGGCATAGAATCCAAAAGAAATTAATGAACTAAAATCTGGAATTAAAAAAAACTAGTATCAGTAATGGTGGCCATGATTGTCGTAAAAACCCATCTGGTTCACTAATGTCCTTTCGGGAAGGAAACCTGCCGTCCTTCCCCGGTCTGGCTCCAGAAACACAGCAATGTGGTTTCCTCTTAATCATCCCCTGAAATGGCCTAGCAAGTCACTCAGTTGTACAATCTTGCTACAGAAAGTCATAACATGAATAAAACTGGATGGAGCATCAAGCCCAGTCGACCCTCTGCAAAGTTCTCCTCACTGTCCCACAGAGTAGTCAAGCAACCGCCTGACATAGCCATACTCACAGAATCTTGATTGACACCCCATCCACTACCCTAACATTCACTCCCTTCACCACCGGCACACCATGGCTGCAGTGTGTACCATCCACAGGATGGACTGCAGCAACTCGCCAAGGCTTCTTCGACAGCACCTCCCAAACCCGCAACCTCTACCACCTAGAAGCACAAGGGCAGCAGGCAAATGGGAACAACACCACCTGCACGTTCCCCTCCAAGTCACACACCATCCCGACTTGGAAATATATCGCTGTTCCTTCATCGTCGCTGGGTCAAAATCCTGGAACTCCCTTCCTAACAGCACTGCGGGAGAACCGTCACCACACGGACTGCAACGGTTCAAGAAGGCGGCTCACCACCACCTTCTCGAGGGCAATTAGGGATGGGCAATAAATGCTGGCCTCGCCAGCGACGCCCACATCCCATGAACGAATAAAAAAAAAGGAAAACATTTTCAGGGCTATGGGGATAGGGTGTGGGTGAGGCCTCCTTCCATGCTGTAACTTTTATATGATTCTAAGACGGGTAGATGGAGTTATGATACAGATCAGCCATGAGCTAATTGAATGACCAAATGTGCTTGAGGGGCTGAATAGCCTACTCCTGCTCCTATATTCCTGTGTCTCTAGAGAAGCTGGGATTGTTGTTCTTAGAGCAAAGAACATTAAGGGAAAATTAAATAAAGTTGTTCAAAATTATGAGGGGTTTTGACAGGGTGGATAGAGAGAAACTGCTTCCACTGGCAGGAGGGTCAGTAGCCAGAGGACACAGATTGTACTTAAAAAGGAAAAACTTGCAGGGCAATGGGGAAAGAGCAGAAGTATGGGACTAATTGGTAGCTCTTTCAAGGAGCTGACAAAGGCACGATGGACCGAATGGTCGTCTTCTGTGCTGTATGATATTATGATTCTATGACATCTTAAAAGCGAGGTGCACTCTGCCTGCAGAAATCAGGGAAACACTTGGAAGGAGAGAAATGGCTGCAGCAGGCACTGAGAGGGCACCAAGGTTCTCTGATGCTGCCTTGGAGGCCCTGGTGCAGGCTGTGGAAAGGAGGAGGGAGATCCTTTTCTCCCCATGGGGCCCAAAGTCCTCCAGGCAACAACTCCATTGCCAGTGGGAATATGTCACTGAGGAGGTCAATGCCAGGAGTTTAGCTGTAAAGACATGGCTCCAAAGCCGGAAAAAGTTCAATGACTTCACCAGAGTTGTCAAGTTAAGAATACTCCTTGCACACGTCTGTACAAACCTCCAGCCTCGCCACTCACAATATTCACAATACTCCGCTTCCCCACTTCCCTTCACTCTCCTACAATCATCGTACCACACTTCACTACACCGCCTTCTCCTTAGACTCATGCACTCACCACCATTGCAACCCTCACCTCACATCTTACGCACTACATATCAGCACATTCTCTAAAAACCTCACATGTCTATCTCTAACACACTCCCTTCTTTCTTGCAGGAAAATGTTGCGAACAACTCCAGACAGCACGCTGCCAACGGAAGAAGCAGAGTCTGCACACCCTCTCCCCCCTCGAAGAAAATGTGCTCGCCGTCATGGGCGGGGACAGAGTCATGGCCGTGGTGAGTGGCAATGCTGGAGGAGATGTTACATAGAAACATAGAAAATAGGAGCAAGAGTAGGCCATTCGGCCCTTCGGGCCTGCTCCGCCATTCAAAATGATCATGGCTGATCATCTAACTCAGTACCCTGTTCCCGCTTTTTCCCCATGTTGGGCAGGTTTTCTGATACTTTATTCTCCTTTTTCCTTATTACTTCCATCTCACCCTACACACTCCACATGACAAACTTCAGATGCTTTCAGCAGCCACTTCTCTCAATCTGCTCTACCTTTACACTAGAATCTAACCCTTCTCCCTCTCTTTCTCTTCAGGTGCTGAAGATGTGGAGATACCTCTCTCAGTGGAGGAAGAGGAGGCAACCTTCCTGAAGATACAGCATCACTTGATCTCACCCTCGCAAGCATCAGCTCAGAAACTGGAACCACGCGTACTTTAGAGTCTAGGCTAGAGTGGGGGTCTTCATGTGGTGAATCACCGGGCATAAGTATGCAGGAACTAAGGCAGGGGAAATAGGACACCACAGGTGCCAGCTCGCCGTAGGGCGAGATCACATACTAGCTTGGCTGCAGAGAATTCAGATGCTAACTTCAAGGCTCCAGCCTACTGAAGATGGCTGATGGGCATACACCAGCAAATGCTTGGTGGACTGGGCAGCCTGCCAGCAAGTTTCCACATAATGTCGCAGAGCATGGCGGAGTCCAGCTCCAACTTTTTGTGTCAAAGCTTCGTGCATGGAAACCATTCCATCCAACATGGACCAAACGGTCAGCTCCACCAAATCAAACAGCAGTGCCCACCGTCATGGAGCCTCTCCTGACAGTTCTCACAGCTGCCATGGAAGCTCAGGCGGCTGCTATCTTGGCTTTTGGTGGGGAGGGGGGCACAGTTAATAGGGGCTTCCAGAGCATCACCTCCCTCCAGCACTTTGTTCTCACACAGAGCCCTAAGAGTGCTGGGGCGTAGTCCCAGTAGAGTCACCTTGGGCTCCAGGTGAGAGGCACCTGCTGTCCTCTCTCAGGATGAAAGCATGCCTGCTCCCCCATCACCCACTGTGCCAGTGCCCTCACTACTGCCACACAACCAGCTGGGCCAGACTGCTCCAGCCCACGGCCGCCCACCATGGCCAGCTGAAATGTCCTAAATGGAAGCTCAACAGCCTTCCACCTCCCAAGCTGCATGCACTGGCAAACACTTCGTAGCAGCACTATTATAAATAAATGAGCACACACGACAGGCACTAAGGGCTTGCACACAGGTGATTCATGATTATTTCATGTCTGACTGATTGAATTTTTTGAGGAAGTAACAAGGAGGATCGATGAGGGTAACGCGTTTGATGTGGTGTACATGGATCTTAGCGAGGCTTTAGACAAGGCATGGCAGACTGGTCAAAAAAGTAAAAGCCCATGGGATCGAAGGGAAAGTGGCGAGTTGGATCCAAAATTGGCTCAGTGGCAGGAAGCAAAGGGTAATTTTTGCAACTGGAAGGCTGTTTCCAGTGGGCTCCCGCAAGGCTCAGTACCAGGTCCCTTGCTTCTTGTGGTATATATTAATGATTTGGACTTGAATGTGGGGGGCTTGATCAAGAAGTTTACAGATGATACAAAAATTGGCGGTGTGGTTGATAGTGGGGAAGAAAGCTGTAGACTGCAGGAAGATATCAATGGACTGGTCAGATGGGCAGAAAAGTGGCAAATGGAATTCAATCCGGAGAAGTGTGAGGTAATGCATTTGGGGAGGGAAAACAAGGCAAGGGAGTACACAATAAATGGGAGGATACTGAGAGGTGTAGAGGAACAAAGGGACCTTGGAGTGCATGTCCACAGATCCCTGAAGGTAGCAGGACAGGTAGATAAGGTGGTTAAGAAGGCATACGGGATACTTTCCTTTATTGGCCGAGGCATAGAATATAAGAGCAGGGAGGTTATGCTAGAACTGTATAAAACACTAGTTAGGCCAAAGCTTGAGTACTGCACACAGTTCTGGTCACCACATTACAGGGAAGATGTGATTACACTAGAGAGGGTACAGAGGAGATTTATGAGGATGTTGCCAGGACTGGAGAATTTTAGCTATGAAGAAAGATTGGACAGGCTGGGGCTGTTTTCTTCGGAACAGAGGAAGCTGAGGGGAGATTTAATTGAGGTGTATAAAATTATGAGGGGCCGAGATAGAGTGGATAGGAAGGACCTATTTCTCTTAGCAGAGAGGTCAATAACCAGGGGGCATAGATTTAAAGTAATTGGCAGAAGGATTAGAGGGGAAATGAGGAGAATTTTTTCACCCAGAGGGTGGTGGGGGTCTGGAACTCACTGCCTGAAAGGGTGGGAGAGGCAGAAACCCTCAACTCATTTAAAAAGTACTTGGATGTACACCTGAAGTGCTGTAACCTACAGGGATACGGACCCAAGTGCTGGAAAGTGGGATTAGGCTGGAGAGCTCTTTTTCGGCCGGCATGGACATGATGGGCCGAATGGCCTCCTTCTGTGCTATAACTTTCTATGAATCAATTCACCGTTAGGTACAGATGCAATTGAGTTATTTGCTAAATTCATTTTTTCTGGATTTGTGTTGGTGATTATATTTGTCATGAAGTTGAGGGCAAGACCCAAAAAGCTAGACTGAAGAAAGGTAATCGGATGGTGGCAGTAAGGACGATGGTGATAAGGATTGTGGGGCTATTGGCGTATTGGGGATGGCACGGATGGTTTCAATGAAAGGCTCTTGGATGAGCTGGTCTCTGAGAGTTCTGGCACTGGTGGTCGATGCCTGTACTGCTCGTCCTCCTCTTTCACGCTCCTCCTCCTCACTTGATGCTGCCCAGGTGGTGGTAAAGGCAAAGTTGTGGAGCATACAACTAACGACAACAGATCTGGATACCTGCTCAGGGGTGGACTGCAAAGCGCCTCTCGAACGGTCCAGGCAGCGGAAGCGTTGCTCGAGCATGTCAATTGTTTGCTCAATGATGGCTGCGTGGCTCTTGTTGTTGGCATGTTTTGCAGCTCTCCTGACAGGAGTCATGAGCCATGTCCGGAAGGGATAGTTCTTGTCGTCCAATAGCCAGTCTGTAACTTGACAGCCTGGTTGGAATAAAGGCAGCACAGAGGATTGGCGCAGGATGGAAGAGTCATGACTGGTGACAGGATCGTGGGAACAGACCTGCGTGATGTGCTGCCTGTGGTCACAAACCAGCTGTATGTTGAGGGAGCAGAATCTCTTTCAATTAATAAAGATGCCAGGATGGTGATGGAGAGCATGCAAGGCAATGTGCGTGCAGTCTATGGCGCCTTGCACCTTGGGGCAGCCTGCCATGCAGTTGAAGCCCAGTGATCTCTCGTCCTGCTTCGCTCTGTTCATCGGGAAGGAGATGTAGGTGTTTCTCCTGGTGTCGAGAGCTTCAGTGACCTCCCTGACAAAACGGTGGACTGTGAACTGTGAGATGTCGCTGATGTCACCTGCTGCAGCCTGGAAGGAGCCCACAACATAAACGTTAAGGGTCACGGTGACCTTAACAGTCACAGGCAGTGCTGTCCATGCCCTGGTTTGAGGCTCGAGTTGTGGGTGCAGCAGGTGACATAGCTCAGTGACAATCTCCTTGGTGAAGCGAAGGTGCCTCATACATTGATCCTCAGTGAAGTTCATGTAGGGGAAGTGCTCCCTGAAGACCCGCTGTGGGTACGGCCTCCTGTGCAGTGCCCTCCTCCTCCTCCCTCTTGTGGTAGCTGCTCCTGCTCTCTGCTGTCTTCCTTGCTGCTCTCCCTCATTCTCCAGCCCCGAAGGCAGCCCCATCAGACCACCCATCACTGCAGTCAAACTTTATAAGGCAGCCAACAAGAGTACAGCACCAGCAAAATCATCTTCTGAGCAGCCAAACTGAACTTTCCAGAGTTAGAAAACACACCAAAGAACAACCTGAAGTTAATCAGCAGTCTGAAATGACAAAACATCTAACCTGTGAGTACCTCGTGATCCCTTTAAATAGCGCCAATGAAGGGTCCTCCCTGCTGATTAGTGCCATGAAATGCTGGGCGAGTTTATTATGTGGTAAGTCAGGCACTGGGGCATACCAAAATCGGAAAAGGGTCATGAAAGAAGCGCAGGGCCCTAATTTAAAGAAAATATTCTGCCCTTTGCTCCTGCCGCCAACCCATCCACTTACACCAATATGGCGGGCAGTGCACTTCCAACTGGACATGTGGGCACTTCCTGCCTGTTAAATTGGGACAAATTTAAGTGCCAGAAAATGTATGCTGTAGGGTACTCAAAGATATTTAAACACACTTGGGCAGGAAGAAATCTTTTTTTGTTGTCTAATATACTGCCCTGGGAAATATTACATGAATTGCATGGTAGACTGTGGGCATTCCCGCTGTGTATGTGGATGTGTTACTGCCCACGTCCGGGATTAGTTTTGCAGATGATGACAGCCTGCGTACACTGGGCGTGCACTGATGCAGTGTTTGTGCAGCATCTGTACTGGGGAGCAGAAAGGAAGATATTCCCAGCGATACCTGCACCTACCCTCAGTCCCTCAACACCACATCAGCCCTTCACTTATGGTCCGGCTCGTTTCTTTTCTAGATTTTTTTTTCATGTCCTCTTTTGAGTTGTATAGCCGGCGATCGCATTAATAAGGATTGAGTGCTGCTTGAGGAGTGTGGCCGGTGAGGGGGTGAGGGTGAGGGGTCTCTGCACGCCGATGGGGAACGTTCCCTCGACCATAAAGGAATGTCTGAGCTCTGGGTTGAACATGGATTGGCTCTCCTTTGGGGACAACCTCTTCCCATTAGGACTGCAGGTAAGGATGCTCCAGTCGTTCTTTGCCACCCATTGTAAGCCGGTCTGTTTAACCCTCTTTCCCCAGACATTAACACTTGATGTAACCAGGGTAATCAAGAATTAGTAAGGAACAGAAGCTCAAAGAGACAACTTCATCCATTGAACCACGTATATTTCTCAAAATATTGTGGGGTGGACTGTGTAGGTACCGTAAGACATAAAGTGGAGATTGGAGGGGACTTTTTGGGAATTAGGTTGCTCATTAGATGTTATATTTTATGTGAACAAATTGGGTGAAACATTTTTGTTTGGAAAGTAAATATTTCGAATTGATTATGTTAATTAGAGCAGGGAAACTGCTATGCAGGAAGTGATGAAACAGTTGTAAACACAGGGCATGCTCAGGAGTCAGTTCACCGTAACTGATGAATGAGGATAGGTGACACATCACACTTACACAGTGAAGAGAACAGTGAGCTGCAGTGTCCCCTCATAGCAATACCTGAATGGTTAATAAGCTAATAAATGGTAGCATAATGAATATTGTACTGACAGCAGTACCTTACTGTGCTTAATTCATTTGTGAGAAAGATAAGGCACTCGTTACCAGTGTATGATTGTATCTTTACATAATCTACATTATTGTTGTCAGTGCATTTGATGATATCACAAGAAGTCAATATGTTGCTAAACAAATAATAATACCATCATTGTCCCATTGCTAAGCTTAACATTTAATTCTTGTACTGTTGACATAATAGAACAATAAAAATAACAAAAAGCACATATTTTGATCAGTCCTAGATAATAGTGAGAAGAATCATCTTCAGATTGAGGAATGCTCTTACCCCTGCAGTAGGGAGGAGGAGGAGACACTGAATTTATACATTTTAAAATTAATTGTTCCTAAAATAAGTTGAAATGGAAAGGCATAGGCTATATGTTAATCTCACACAAAGGCATTAATGTGCGTATATGAAATAGTCTGCTTGATATTTTAATGAGGAAAGCACTTTGAGACATCCTGCAATTTTTTTTCTTTCTTTCTACATGATTAACCTTTATCCATACACTTAATGGGAAGGTACTGAAGGGAGTGGATGAACAGAGGGATTCAAATGCATAATTACAAATGCAGTAAAACAAATTATAAATCACAGCAGAGAGTAAAGAAGTAATGATTATTTGTGTAAAATATTGGTTAGGCCATAGTTAGAGTACTGTGAGCATTTTTGGGTGCCCCGTTATAGAAAGGGCAATAAAGCCATTGAGAGCATTCACCAGAATGATGCTCGGGATGGGAAACTATAAGGAAATACTTGAAATACTGGGACTATTTCCACCAGAGCAGAAAAAGCTGAGGAGATTTAATAGAGATTTTAAAAACTGTGAGGGGTTTTGTAAAGTGAATAGAGAGAGACTATTCCTTTGGATGGGAAGTCAGTGATGAGAGGGGCCATTAATATAAAATTATCAGTAGGAAAGTGAGACGAGAGATTAGGAGAAAGTTCTTTATACAGAGAGTTGTTGGAGCATGGAAATGCTATCCACAGATAATGGTTGAGGCAAAGGCATCTTTTAAATCAAAATTAGAGAAATATTTATGAAGAGGAAGATACCAGGCTGTGGGGAGGGAGCGGAGCGCTGGAATTAGTTTTGGATTGGTCTAACAAGGAACTGGCACAGACAACGGCCTAAATGGCCACCTTCTGTACTGCAACATTCTATGGTTCTGACTTTGACCATCATACTGAAAATTCTTACAAGAAAGGGAGATGAAATAATTTGACTTGTTAAAGTTCTAGATATTCAGTATGTTGATATTGTGTTCATTACTGCCATTCAACAACAACAACAACTTTCATTTATATAGCTCCTTGAGGATGGTAAAGTGTCCCAAGACACTTCAAAATTTGACACTGAGCCACATAAGGAGATATTAGGACAGGCGACCAAAAGCTTGGTCAAAGAGGTAGGTTTTCAGGACAGTCTTAAAGGAGGAGAGAAAGGTAGAAAGATGGAGAGATAGAGGGAGGGAATTCTGGAGCTTAGGGCCTAGGCAGCTGAAGGCACGGCCGCCAAAGGTGGAGCGATTAAAATCAGGGATGCACAAGAATTGGAGGAGCGCAGAGATCTTGGAGGGTTGTAGGGCTGGAGAAGGTTACAGAGATATTTACATCTAGTAGCAAATTGTGGAACTCACTGTTTGCTTCTGAATCATTTTTCAGTCATGGATGTAAAAGGTTCCAATAGATATGTATAAAACTGTATATTTTGATATAATGATCAGAATTGCCCTTACTTCATTGCAGTACTGAGGGAGTGCTGCACTGGTGGAGGTGCCGTCTTTCAGATGAGAAAACCAAGTCTCCCTACTCAGGTAGATGTAAAAGATCTCATGACACTATTCGAAGAAGAGCAGGGTAGTTCTTCTGCTGTCTTGACCATCATCTATCACTCAATGAACAGCATTAAAAACAGATTATGTGGTCATTATCTCATTGCTGTTTGTGGGATCTTGCTGGGTGAAAATTGCCTTGCACGTTTGCCTAAATTACAAGTGACTACACTTCAAAAGTACTTCATTGGCTGTGAAGCACTTTGGGATGTCCTGAGATTATGAAATGTACTCTATAAATGTTCATTCTTTCTTTCTCTCTCTCTCTCTCGTAAAGCTGACATTTTTCTTCCATTAGCTTGTGGCTCTTTTCACCCCAAGCGACTTGAGAGTGCTTGTAGTTGCTGCTGTAGGTTCTGAACTGCTTCTTCATGGGGATTCTTCTGGGAATCCCACACTGGCAAGAGGAATGGCAGGAAGGAGCAAACAGAGCTGCAGTTGGAGGGTGAGCAAACAGAAGGAGGTGTGCTCGGAGGGATTCCTACCCTCCCAACAGAGTTTATAGTACCAGAAAAATATACCTGTCGTTTTCAAAGGAACCAGCTACAGGCTTCGACTCCAGAAAGGCTGTGACGGAGTTGTGACATATCCTGCAACTAACTGCCAGATCGAACACTGTTGCAGTCAAGGTCATTGCATCCCTGAATTTCTTTACCTCTGGCTCCTTCCAAACTGATGAATAGGATATCAGCAACATCAGTCAGCCTGTACTCCATCCTTGTATTATGCACATGATTGATGGCAAGTCCAGAGCATAATTCACATGACCCAGCTGCCTTCATGAATTACAAGGACTTCCACTCCATTAATTTGCAACTGATGTGTAATGACCAGCGGTGCATCATGGCAGGTCTGTACTTGTTTTCCTGGCAGTTGCCATGTTGCTTTTATATTGCGTTAATATATACCCCTGCAAAGCAAGTGGGAGGTTGGTTGCTCGGAGACAAGTGCTATCTCCTGCACAATTGGCTTACGACTCCTTTTACGAACATAAGCTTGGCTGCGGAACTCTGCTACAGTCAGATCCATGGGTCAACTAAATCCCCCATCCAGCAGACCTTTGGGTCCTCAAACAACGATTCAGATAGCTGGACAGGTCTGGTGACTTCAGCACAGAAAGGGTGTCCCACATGATAGTGGTTTGCTAAATTCTGTATAACTTTGCTCTGCAATGAGGTCAACAGCATGATTAGGGAGAGGACACTGATGAAATACAAGGAAGCAGGATGAGTTCAACAGTTGCCTGTAGGCAGAGATCTTTGGCAGCAGCTTATTGAAGAACGCTTCAGCTGAACAATCCCTCGGTCATTCAAAATATCTCCCAGTCCACGTTCAAATAAACAGCATCTACCCAAAGACCAACATTGATATTCATGCCAATTACCATTGCAGCGTCATCAGCTACTACAGGAAAACTCTTTGATCACAAAAGATTTCAAAAAGCATTATGATTTTACCATGCACGCCCTCGTGTTATGATTTTACCGTGTATGCCCTCACCACATAGGCCCTCGTGTTATGATTTTACCGTGTATGCCTTCACCACGTAGGCCCTTGTGTTGTGATTTTACCGTGTATGCCTTCACCACGTAGGCCCTCGTGTTGTGATTTTACCACGTATTCCCTCGTGCCTGTCTTAAGTGCTCTCTTATCTACTCCAGTGCTTTTATGATGTGCTCCCTCATTGCCTGCAGTTTGGGGGATGGGAAGCTAATGTGTCTGATTCAAGGGATCATGAGATGCTCATGATCAGCGACGTCTAGGAACTTAGGCCCGAGAGGGCCCAGCTGCAGATTGCAACAACTCGGCATCTGCCAGGGCAGTCTGGCATGGCTGGCTTTCTGGTGCCAGGGCAGGCATTGGTTCAGAGAGTCACGAGGGTCACAAATGTCATCATGAGAGATGGTATCATGTTCTGCTTCCATTGCACAACTGGCCCTGGGCTGCAGCTCAGCATTCCTACTGATCTATGACAGAACAGACGCTATGCAATCTGATTGAAGCCCCTATCTGTTCAGTTTCGCAGCCTGTCCAAGGCAGGTAGATGGTTGAACCCATAACCTGCTTGGCCCTAGTAGCAGCATCTGTAAGAGATGCTATTACTGGTGTCACAGACTCCTGCGGGGAGCTGCTCAGCTGTCGCATCCACTGAGGTGACCACGCGCTCCGCGGTTAACTGCAGAGTGTTGATGCCATACACGAGAACCCCACACAAGTTGGTATTGGACCCTAACATACGATCCAACATGTTGTGGCAGGCAGGCAGGCAGCGCCCAATGCATTGAGAAATTGCTGGTGCATAGAAGTCATCTTTCTCTTAGAGTAGCAACTCAGTATCTGCTAGGACAATCTGGTCCCCCACTGTGTGCATTTCTGTCCTTTTCAGCAGAGGTAGGACATAAACTGGCCCTCTGGGAGCACTTTCTTGGGCCGGCGTTGCCACCTCCTCCGGCTCTTGCTTACCTGTGTTCAGTGATTCACCCAGTAGAGACAAAAGGGTGCAGTTTTCTGTGCTGGTGCGTGGAAGGGTAAGAATGAGAGATGTTTTATCTTCTGGTGGGTTCTTCTCCTAAGTCTCTCTGACTGGAGTATCCGAGTTGTCTAATTGACTTAGTAAAAGGGGAGAGGATGTAGACGCTAGGGTAAGCACTAGCACAGTGCAACACCAAGTTCTCACGCTATCTGTTTGACTGTGTGACAGAGTTTTAAGTAGAAAGAGTAAAGGAGCATAAGAACTTAAGAAATAGGAGCAGGAGTAGGCAATATTGTCCCTCGAGCCTGCTCCACCATTCAATCAGATCATGGCTGATCTTCAATCTTAACTTCACTATCCCTTGATTCCCCCAGAGTCCAAAAATCAGCCTTGAATGTACTCAATGACTCAGCATCCAAAGCCCTCTGGGGTAGAGAATTTTAAAGATTCACAACCCTCAGTGAAGAAATTCCTCCTCATCTCAGTCTTAAATGGCCGACCCCTTATCCTGCGACTGTGCCCCCTAGTTGTAGACTCTCCAGCCAGAGGAAACAATCTCTCAGCCTCTACCCTGTCAAAACCCCTCAGAATCTTATATGTTTCAATGAAATCACCTTTCATTCTTCTAAATTCCAGAGAGTATAGGCCCATTCTACTCAACCTCTCTTCATAGGACAACCCTCTCATCCTAGTGAACCTTCATTGCACCACCTCTAAGGTAAGTATATCCTTCCTTAGATAAGGAGGCAAAAACTGTACACAGTACTCCAGATGAGGTCTCACCAAGGCCCTGTACAATTGTAGTAAGACTTCCTCACTCTTGTATTCTAACCCCCTTGCAATAAAGGCCAACATGCCATTTGCTTTCCTAATTGCTTGCTGTACCTGCATGCTAACTTTTTGTGTTTCTTGTACCAGGACACCCAAGTACCTCTGAACACCAACATTTAATAGTTTCTCACCATTTAAAAAATATTCTGTTTTTCTATTCTTCCTACCAAAGTGAATAACCTCACATTTCCCCACATTATACAAAGGAAGGGAAGATGCCCAAACAACCTGCTGTGTGTGGCCTTCCGTCTCGGCATCTCCAATGCTGTGTGTTCATTGTCAATGCTGTCCGCTTCCACTGGTGTCAGTGTTTGAAGAGTGGCAGAACCTCTTTCTGTGCTCGTTGTCTTCTTCCTGTTGTGTGCTAGCTTCTACTTCAAGAGGAGTGGAAATGGTTAATATGCTCCCTGTGCAAGGTCTTTCAACATTTATGTGGCAGCTCACCATAACTTGCATCACAACAGAAAAACAACAAGTGAGACCAAGAGGACAAAGTAGTTGTGAGGCCAGCAGCAGTTTTTGAGGGGGAGTACAAGATGAAGGAGGTACATTGAAGTGTTTCCTGCTGACTTATCGACAGCTTCAGCAAGCATGGAAGGGAAGAATTAATAAAGCTGAGACAAAGGTAGGGTCCTGCAGGGCTATGCAGTGTGTATGTGGGATTTGAAGGGGAGTCTTAACCTTGAAAAATAAGAGAGGTGAGATGGATTTCTGGGGAGTGGAGTTCATGTGTGCCTTTCAGTAGAAGGAGTAACATAAGGTTTCATGATGTGAGGAGGAAGAGAAACATAATGCCAGATGGACCAGCAGCTTTCATCTGCCCTCCCTTCTTGGACTCCATCTACTGCCTGCCTCCCCAGCAGCTCCAAAACTCCCTCCTCATCTGGCGTTAAAGGAGTGGAACACCATATGTGGCCAGTCTCTGTCTGCTCCTTTAAGAAGAATGCCAAAAGAATGCCCTCTGTCATGAGTGAAACCCAGGTATCAGCATGCATACCATAATAGGCTAATGACAGGTACTTGAAACAAGCAATAAAATACATTGTGAAACTTCTAATGGAATGCATGTAAGGCTGGGATGTAAAGGATCCCGCAGAACCTCCTGGCCATTAAGCCCTTGAAGCACTTCAGTACATTGAGGGGAAGGAAATGGCAAACATGCTTAATGGAGTACATTCTTCAAAAGGTGTGGTTGGCTTTTCTTAACTTGCCTGACCTTGTAAGGTCATTAAACTTCTGGTAGCACTGAGTAATTGTGTGGGGAGTTGTGGAGCTGGTACTTACTGCCAGGTCCACCTCCCTGTGTAAGGACAGTACCCTTGGCTGGCCTACCCACCTCTGTCCCAAAGAGGGTTTTTCTCCTCGTCTGAATTTAAATCTGTAGCACTTCTGTGAATGTCCTGAAAATTTTGGGCTCTGCATCTTGTACTTGAACTCCGAAACAATTCACAACTGCTTATCAGAAAAAAAAATCTTTTGCTGATGCCTGGCTCTTTCGGCTGCTCCAAATGTTTAAGTCCTGCAATAGAACACCAGTTCCCTCCCCTGCCCCTGTGATGAGCTCCCAGTCCAAGGTGAGAATATCACCAGAATCATTATGTAAATTGAATTAACCCAGGAAAACTTTGGGGGGGTTCACCACTGGTGTGGTTGTGGTCAGAAGTCACACTAACCACACTTTCAGTAGTGATACTTCCACAGAGGGAAATCCAGTCTGTGACATTATGGAACAATGTACTCGGTATATATTGTCCTAACCTACATATTTTCTGGCAAAATTGCCTATTAACCATAATGGAGGTACCGGTTGATTTTGTTGTAATTGAAGACCTTTTTTTTGTCTTCTTTGGAAATGGTTACAGATTAGTGTATGGAGAATAGTAGTATCCACCAGCAGAGGAAGGACATACCTTGATAGAATTGTGGGTGATTGTTTACTAGAGTGAGCTTTTAAAGGATGTTTTTGAGGACGCAAGGAAAAATTGAACTCATGAGAGTTTGGAATATATTTTTCTGATTTTTTAAAATAAAGTAACTGATAATACATAGTACTTGTATTCTAACTTGTGTTTTGATACAGTTACTCTTATGTTCTTATGTTCTCCCTTCAGAATGTCATAAGAAATAGGAGCAGGAGTAGGCCAATCGGCCCTCGAGCCTGCTCCTAACCTCAAATCTAAATTCATGTCCAATTTCCTGCCCACTCCCCGTAACCCCTAATTCCCTTTACTTCTAGGAAACTGTCTTTGTTTTAAATTTATTTAATGATGTAGCTTCCACAGCTTCCTGGGGCAGCAAATTCCACAGACCTACTACCCTCTGAGTGAAGAAGTTTCTCCTCATCTCAGTTTTGAAAGAGCAGCCCCTTATTCTAAGATTATGCCCCCTAGTTCTAGTTTCACCCATCCTTGGGAACATCCTTACCGCATCCACCCGATCAAGCCCCTTCACAATCTTATATGTTTCAATAAGATCGCCTCTCATTCTTCTGAACTCCAATGAGTAGAGTCCCAATCTACTCAACCTCTCCTCATATGTCCACCCCCTCATCCCCAGGATTAACCGAGTGAACCTTCTTTTTACTGCCTCGAGAGCAAGTATGTCTTTTCTTAAGTATGGACACCAAAACTGTATGTAGTATTCCAGGTGCGGTCTCACCAATACCTTATATAACTGCAGCAATACCTCCCAGTTTTTATATTCTATCCCCCTAGCAATAAAAGCCAACATTCCATTGGCCTTCCTCATCACCTGCTGCACCTGCATACTAACTTTTTGATTTTCTTGCACTAGGACCCCCAGATCCCTTTGTACTGCAGTACTTTCCAGTTTCTCGCCATTGAGATAATAACTTGCTCTCTGATTTTTCCTGCCAAAGTGCATAACCTCACATTTTCCAATATTGTATTGCATCTGCCAAATCTCCACCCACTCACCCAGCCTGTCTATATCCCCTTGTAGGTTTTTTATGTCCTCCTCACTCTCTACTTTCCCTCCCATCTTTGTATCATCTGCAAACTTTGATATGTTACACTCGGTCCCCTCCTCCAAATCGTTCATATAGATTGTAAAGAGTTGGGGACCCAGCACCGACCCCTGCGGAACACCGCTGGCTACTGGTTGCCAGTCTGAGAATGAACCATTAATCCCAACTCTCTGCTTCCTGTTAGATAACCAATCCTCCACCCATGCCAGAATATTACCCCCAATCCAGTGATTCTTTATCTTGAGCAATAATCTTTTATGTGGCACCTTGTCGAATGCCTTCTGGAAGTCCAAATACACTACGTCCACTGGTTCCCCTTTATCCACCCTGTACGTTATGTCCTCAAAGAACGCAAGCAAATTTGTCAGACATGACTTCCCCTTCATAAAGCCATGCTGACTTTGTCCTGTTAAATTATGTTTATCCAAATGTTCCGCTACTGTCTCCTTAATAATAGACTCCAAAATTTTACCCACCACAGATGTTAGGCTAACTGGTCTATAATTTCCAGCCTTCTGCCTACTACCTTTTTAAATAAGGGTGTTACATTGGCAGTTTTCCAGTCTGCCGGGACTTTTGCCGAGTCCAGAGAATTTTGGAAAATTACCAAAGCATCCACAATCCCGACTGCCACTTCCCTCAAGACCCTGGGATGTAAGCCATCAGGTCCAGGGGATTTATCCGCCTTGAGTCCCATTAATTTACTCAGAGGGTAAACAGCCAGAGGACGTGGTCCACATTAGTACCTACGACATAGGTAGAAAGAGGGATGAGATCCTGCAGGCAGATTTTAGGGAACTAGGAAAAAGATTAAGAAGCAGGACCTCAAAGGTAGTAATCTCCGGATTATTCCCGGTCCCACACACTAGTGAGTATAGAAATAGGAGGATAGAGCAGATGATTGCATGGCTGGAGAGATGGTGCAGGAGGGAGGGCTTTAGATTCCTGGGACATTGGGACCAGTTCTGGGGGAGGTGGGACCTATACAGGCCGGACGGGTTGCACCTCATCAGAGCTGGGACCAAAATCCTTGTGGGGAGGTTCACTAGTGCTATGGGGGGGGGTTAAACTATTTTGGCAGGGGGATGGGCACCAGGATGTAGCATTGGATAGGAGAAACAAGGAGCACAAAGGATTGGGAAAGAAAGATAACACTAGAATAAGAAATAGTGTAAGATTCTCAAAATTCACAGATCCCCCAAAACTCAGAGAAAAACCCTAAAAAACACTGAGTATGGGAAAACTTTGGCCATTGACTGAAATCCTAAGATGGAAGGATAGGTGAGAGGTCACCAGACGAATCCACAATACACACAGTGGAATGTGGGAGAATTCTGCTTCAGACATGTCTCTGTTTTAATGCAAAACCGACATCAGGTGGTCAACACTCAGCACGAATTCGAAAGGCAGTCGGCCATTGAAAGAGGCAACTGCTCCAGACATGGTGGGGCCATGCCTTTGTTTTAAAGCAAAACCCATCAACACCTATGACGTTGGATACAAAAGGAAGCCTTGTGTGACAAGCTCTAAAAATCGGAATTAACAATGACCCATCGGGAGAAGCAATTGCAACATGATGAGGGACCATCAAAGATTCTTAAGAACTTTGTAAGAACTGTTTAAACAGACATGAAGTGTTCTTTTTTTTGTAAAGTGACGAGGACCATTGTAAGAGAGGGATAAAGAAGTGGAATATCTCTCTCTCTCTCTCTCTCTCTTTCTCTCTGACTGTTGTGTTCTGCTTGTCTTGTTCTGCCTGTCTCTGGAAGGAAGGGCAGCTTCCAGCGAACAACAAGGAAAGCAGTTCGACAGGGAAGGTCAGCAGCTCTAGAAGCAGGCCGACACACAAGAAGAAACCAGAGCAACAGTCCCAGTGACCATCAGACACCTCACGGCAACAAGGGCCTTACGAAACAACCAACCGAATATTACCACCAACCAACCGGGTAAAATTGGGCCACCGCGACCAAAGAAAACCAACTCGGGAGAAAACCAAAGATCCGCAAAGTTTCCACTCTACAATCTATTTCTGACTTACCTCTGGGTGAATTACTGTCAAAGATTCGTTTGGTGAGCATTATCTCTGGCCCTTTAGAGTCCAACTTAGCTAGTACAGTGGGATTGGGAGGGGTGAGGTATCCTTCCGACTGTAATTTCCCTCGTGTGTACCAAAGTGTTCCCCATTTTATTAGAGTGTTAAGATTGTTGTGTTGTATTTTCTCTCTTGAATAAAGGTCAAAGTTTCTTGCACCAAAACCAGTTGTCTGCTGCACTTTGTCACAACCCCCAAATAAGTCCAAGGTCTGGAACCCAGGGAGTGGGAGCGATTAGGACTGCTCAGAAGTCAGAGGTGAAGCTGACACACACCACCACCCCCTACAATAGTACAGTATTAGGTGGGATCAGACTAAGAGAGAATATGAGAAGGTTTAAGATAGGTTTACAGTGCATGTGTGTAAACGCACGAAGCATGGTAAACAAGGTTGGTGAGCAGCAGGTGCAAATAGCCACATGGGAATATGTTGTGGCGATAACGGAGACCTGGCTCAAAAAAGGGCAGGATTGGGTACTAAATATTCCTGGATACAAGGTGTTCAGGAAAGATAGGGAAGGAAAGAAAGGAGTGGAGTGGCAGGATTGATTAAGGAGAATATTGCAGTGCTGGAGAGAGAGGATGTCCTGGAGGGGTCAAGGACAGAATCTATTTGGTTAGAGTTAAGAAACAATAGAGGTGCCATTACACTACTGGGTGTATTCTACAGGGAACCAACGAGTGGGAAGGATATAGAGGAGCAAATTTGCAGGGAAATTATAGAGAGGTGCAAGATCCATAGAATAGTGATAACGGGGGACTTCAACTACCCTAATATAGACTGGGACAGTAATAGTGTAAAGGGCAAAGAGGGGGAGGAATTTTTTAAGTGTGTTCAGGAGAACTTTCTTGATCAGTATGTTTTTGGCCCAACGAGGAAGGAGGCATTGCTGGATCTGGTTCTGGGGAATGAGGTGGGTCAAGTGGAGCAAGTGTCAGTGGGGGAACATTTCGGGAACAGATCTCCCTGGATGATGAAAGAGAAAGAGAGAAAGATGAAGCAGAAAAAAGGGGTGTCTAACAGATGTCAGGTTGATAACACAAGTGAGAACCAGGCTGAATATAGAAAGTTCAGAGGGGAATTGAAAAAGGAAATAAGAGGGGCAAAGAGAGAGAATGAGAACAGACTGGCAAATAACATAAAAGAGAATCCAAAAGTCTCCTACAGGCATGTAAACAGTAAACGGGTAGTAAGAGGAGGGGTGGGGCCGATTAGGGACCAAAAAGGAGATCGACGCATGGAGGCAGAGGGGATGGCAGAGGTACTAAATGAATACTTTGCATCTGTCTTTACCAAGGAAGAAGATGCTGCCAAATCCACAGTAAAAGAGGAGGTAGTTGAGATACTGGATGGGATTAAAATTGATAAAGAAGAGGTACTAGAAAGGCTGGCTGTACTTAAAGTAGATAAGTCATCCGGTCCGGATGGGATGCATCCTAGGTTGCTGAGGGAAGTAAGGGTGGAAATTGCGGAGGTACTGGCCATAATCTTCCAAACATCCTTAGATACAGGGGTGGTGCCAGAGGACTGGAGAATTGCAAATGTTACACCCTTGTTCAAAAAAGGGTGTAAGGATAAACCCAGCAACTACAGGCCAGTCAGTTTAACCTCAGTGGTGGGAAAACTTTTAGAAACAATAATCCAGTACAAAATTAATAATCTTTTGTACAAGTGTGGATTAATAAAGGAAAGCCAGCACAGATTTGTTAAAGGCAAATCGTGTTTGACTAACTTGATTGAGCTTTTTGATGAGGTAACAGAGTGTTGATGAGGGCAATGCGGTTGATGTTGTGTAAATAGACTTTCAAATGCCGTTTGATAAATTGCCACATAATAGGCTTGTCAATAAAATTGAAGCCCACTGAATAAAAGGGGGCAGTAGCAGCATGGATACGAAATTGGCTAAGTGAAAGAAAACAGACAGTTGTGGTGAATGATTGTTTTTCGGACTGGAGGGAGGTGTACAGTGGTGTTCCCCAGGGGTCGGTGCTGGGACCACTGCTTTTCTTGATATATATTAATGACTTGGACTTGGGTGTACAGGGCACAATTTCAAAATTTGCAGATGACACAAAACTTGAAATGTAGTGAACAGTGAGGAGGATAGTGATAGACTTCAAGAGGATATAGACAGGCTGGTGGAATGGGCGGACACGTGGCAGATGAAATTTAACGCTGAGAAGTGTGAGATGATACTTTTGGTAGGAAGAGCGAGAGGGGCAAAGTAAAGGGTACAATTCTAAAGGGGGTGCAGGAACAGAGAGACCTGGGGGTATATGTACACAGGTCATTAAAGGTGGGGGGGGGGGGGGGAGTCTGAGAGCGGGGGGAAGATCTAAAAGGAGAATCCGAGAGGTGAACGTAGTGTAAATCTGAGGCGAGGCATGGCAGCACAGCTCGCACCCCTGATATGCTTCCTCCTGCACTATGTGGGGAGTCATGGACACTGCAGGTGTCATTGGCAACCATATGTGCAGGAAGTATGTCCAGCTGCAGCTATTGGCTAACTGCATTTTGGAGCTGGAGCTGCGGGTGGATTCACTGTGGAGCATCCGTGATGCTGAGACTATCGTGGATAGCACGTTCAGTGAGGTGGTCACACCGCAGGTAAAGATTACGCAGGCAGAAAGGAAATGGGCGACCGCCAGGCAGTGTAAAATGACTAGGCAGGTACAGCAGGCCAGATGAATGCGTGGCTGCAGGGGCCATCTCCCTCTCAAACAGATATACCACTTTGGATACTGTTGGGGGAGATGGCTTATCAGGGAAAAGCAGCAAGAGCCAGGTTCGGGGCACCACGGGTGGTTCTGCTGCACAGGAGGGGAGGAAGAAGAGTGGCAGGGCTATAGTGATAGGGGATTCCATTGTAAGGGGAACAGATAGGCGTTTCTGCGGCCGCAAACGTGACTCCAGGATGGTATGTTGCCTCCCTGGTGCTAGGGTCAAGGATGTCATGGAGCGGCTGCAGGGCATTCTGGAGGGGGAGGGTGAACAGCCAGTAGTTGTGGTCCATATCGGTACCAACGACATAGGTAAAAAAAGGGATGAGGTCCTGCAAGGTGAATTTAAGGAGTTAGGAGATAAATTAAAAAGCAGGACCTCAAAGGTAGTGATCCCAGGATTACTACCAGTGCCACGTGCTAGTGAGTATAAGAACAGGAGAATAGGCAGGATGAATGCGTGGCTGCAGGAATGGTGTAAGAGGGAGGGATTTAGATTCCTGGGACATTGAGACCGTTCTGGGGAAGGTGGGACCTGTACAAGTGGGACGGGTTACACCCGAGCAGGACCGGGACCGATGTCCTCGCGGGGGTGTTTGCTAGTGCTGTTGGGGAAGGTTTAAACTAGAATGGCAGGGGGATGGGAACCTGAGCAGGGAGACGGAGGAGGGGGAAACAAGGATGGAAACAAAAAAAGAGAGAGAAAGGGAAGAAGCAATAGTGGAAGGCAGAGAAAACAAGGGCGAAAAACAAATAGGGCCATAGTGCAAAATAAAACTAAGATGACTAACAATCTTAAAGAGACAAGTCTAAAGGCATTGTGTCTTAATGCACGGAGCATTCGCAATAAGGTAGATGAATTAATAGCGCAGATAGATATTTTTGGTCATAATTTTCCAAAATTCTCTGGACTCAGCAAAGGTCCCGGCAGATTGGAAAACTGCTAATGTAACATCCTTATTTAAAAAGGGTAGTAGGCAGAAGGCTGGAAATTATAGACCAGTTAGCCTAACATCTGTGGAGGGTAAAATTTTGGAGTCTATTATTAAGGAGACAGTAGCGGAACATTTGGATAAATATAATTTAATAAGACAAAGTCAGCATGGCTTTATGAAGGGGAAGTCATGTCTGACAAATTTGCTTGAGTTCTTTGAGGACATAACGTACAGGGTGGATAAAGGGGAACCAGTGGACGTAGTGTATTTAGACTTCCAGAAGGCATTCGACAAGGTGCCACATAAGATTATTGCTCAAGATAAAGAATCACTGGATTGGGGGTAATATTCTGGCATGGGTGGAGGATTGGTTATCTAACAGGAAGCAGAGAGTTGGGATAAATGGTTCATTCTCGGACTGGCAACCAGTAGCCAGTGGTGTTCCACAGGGGTCGGTGCTGGGTCCCCAACTCTTTACAATCTATATTAACGATTTGGAGGAGGGGACCGAGTGTAACATATCAAAGTTTGCAGATGATACAAAGATGGGAGGGAAAGTAGAGAGTGAGGAGGACATAAAAAAACCTACAAGGGGATATAGACAGGCTGGGTGAGTGGGTGGAGATTTGGCAGATGCAATACAATATTGGAAAATGTGAGGTTATGCACTTTGGCAGGAAAAATCGGAGAGCAAGTTATTATCTCAATGGCGAGAAACTGGAAAGTACTGCAGTGCAAAGGGATCTTGGGGTCCTAGTGCAAGAAAATCAAAACGTTAGTATGCAGGTGCAGCAGGTGATCAAGAAGGCCAACGGAATGTTGGCTTTTATTGCTCGGGGGATAGAATATAAAAACAGGGAGGTATTGCTGCAGTTATTTAAGGTATTGGTGAGACCGCACCTGGAATACTGCATACAGTTTTGGTGTCCATACTTAAGAAAAGACATACTTGCTCTCGAGGCAATACAAAGAAGGTTCACTCGGTTAATCCCGGGGATGAGGGGGTGCACATATGAGGAGAGGTTGAGTAGATTGGGACTCTACTCATTGGAGTTCAGAAGAATGAGAGGCGATCTTATTGAAACATATAAGATTGTGAAGGGGCTTGATCGGGTGGATGCGGTAAGGATGTTCCCAAGGATGGGTGAAACTAGAACTAGGGGGCATAATCTTAGAATAAGGGGCTGCTCTTTCAAAACTGAGATGAGGAGAAACTTCTTCACTCAGAGGGTAGTAGGTTTGTGGAATTTGCTGCCCCAGGAAGCTGTGGAAGCTACATCATTAAATAAATTTAAAACAGAAATAGACAGTTTCCTAGAAGTAAAGGGAATTAGGGGTTACGGGGAGCGGGCAGGAAATTGGACATGAATTTAGATTTGAGGTTAGGATCAGATCAGCCATGATCTTATTGAATGGCGGAGCAGGCTCGAGGGGCCGATTGGCCTACTCCTGCTCCTATTTCTTATGTTCGTATGTTAATGGTTATGATATAGTTGCAATTACGGAGACATGGCTACAGGGTGACCAAGGATGGGAACTGAACATCCAGGGGTATTCAATATTTAGGAAGGACGGGTAAAAAGGGAAAAGAGGTGGGGTAGCATTGCTGGTAAACGAGGAAATCAATGGAATAGTGAGGAAGGATATTGGCTCGGAAAATCACAATGTTGAATCTGTATGGGTGGAGCTAAGAAGCACCAAGAGGCAGAAAACATTGGTGGGGGTTGTCTATCAGCCCCCAAACAGTAGTGGAGATGTAGGGGAGGGCATTAAACAGGAAATTAGAGACGCATGTAAGAAGGGTACAACTTTCATCATGGGTGACTTTAATTTACGTATAGATTAGCAATAATACTGTGGGGGAGGAATTCCTGGAGTGTGTACGTGATGGTTTTCTAGACCAATACGTTGAGGAACCAGCTAGAGAACAGGCGATCCGAGACTGGGTATTGTGCAATGAAAAAGGAATAATTAACAATCTTGTTGTGCGGGGTCCCTTAGGGAAGAGTGACCATAACATGATAGAATTCCTCATTAAGATGGAGAGTGAAGTAGTTGAATCTGAAACTAGGGTCCTGAATCTAAATAAAGGAAATTACGAAAGTATGAGGTGCGAGTTGGCTATGATAGATTGGGGAACTTTACTAAAAGGGATGATGGTGGATAGGCAATGACTAATATTTATAGACCGTGTGCAGGAATTACGATAATTATTCATTCCTGCCTGGTGCAAAAATAAAACAGCTCAACCGTGGCTTACAAAAGAAATTAGGGATAGTATTAGATCCAAAGAGGAGACATATAAAATTGTCAGAAAAAGCGGCAAGCCTGAGGATTGGGAGCAGTTCAGAATTCAGCAAAGGAGGACCAAGAAATTGATTAAGAGGGGAAAAATAGAGTATGAGAGTAAACTAGCAGGGAACATAAAAACTGACTGTAAAAGCTTCTATAAATATGTCAAGAGAAAACGATTAGTGAAGACAAATGTAGGTCCCTTACAGTCAGAAATGGGGGAAATTATAATATGGAACAAATAAATGGCAGAACAATTAAACACATACTTTGGTTCTGTCTTCACAAAGGAGGACACAAATAACCTCCCGGAAATGTTAGGGAACCAAGGGTCTAGTGAGAGGGAGGAACTGAAGGAAACCAGTATTACTGAAAAAAAATAGCACCAGGGAAATTAATGGGGCTAAAGGCTGACAAATCCCCAGGGCCTGATAATCTACATCCCAGAGTACTAAAGGAAGTGGCCCTGGAAATAGTGGATACATTGGTGATCATCTTCCAAAATTCTATAGACTCTGGAACAGTTCCTACAGATTGGAGGGTGGCAAATGTAACCCCACTATTTAAAAAAAGGAGGGAGAGAAAAAACAGGGAATTACAGACCAGTTAGCCTAACATCAGTAGTGGAGAAAATGCTAGAGTCTATTATAAAAGATGTGATAACAGAACACTTGGAGGGCATTAACAGGATTGGATAAAGTCAGCATGGGTTTATGAAAGGGAAATCATGCTTAACAAATCTACTGGAGTTTTTTGAGGATGTAACTAGTAGAATAGATAGGGGAGAACCAGTGGATGTGGTGTATTTGGATTTTCAGAAGGCTTTTGAAAAGGTCCCACACAAGAGGTTAGTGTGCAAAATTAAAGCACATGGGATTGGGGGGAATATACTGGCATGGATTGAGAATTGGTTGACAGACAGGAAACAGAGTGGGAATAAATGGGTCTTTTTCCGGGTGGCAGGCAGTGACCAGTGGGGTACCGCAGGGATCAGTGCTTGGGCCCCAGCTATTCATAATATATATCAATGATTTGGATGAGGGAACTAAATGTAACATTTCCAAGTTTACAGACGAAACAAAGCTGGGGTGGAATGTGAGCTGTGAGGAGGATGCAAAGAGGCTCCAATGTGATTTAGACAAGTTGGGTGAGTGGGCAAGAACATGGCAGATGCAGTATAACGTGGATAAATGTGAGGTTATCCACTTTGGTTGTAAAAACAGAAAGGCAGATTATTATCTGAATAGTGATAGATTGGGAAAAGGGGAGGTGCAACGAGACCTGGGTGTCCTTGTACACCAGTCGCTGAAAGTGAGCATTCAGATGCAGTAAGCAGTTAGGAAGGCAAATGGTATGTTGGCCTTCATTGCAAGAGGATTTGAGTACAGGAGGAGTGATTTCTTACTGCAGTTATACAGGGCCTTGGTGAGACCACATCTGGAGTATAGTGTGCAGTTTTGTTTTCCTTATCTGAGGAAGGATGTCCTTGCCATGGAGGGAGTACAACGAAGGTTTACCAGACTGATTCCTGGGATGGCAGGACTGACCTATGAGGGGAGATTGGGTCAACTAGGCTTACATTCACTAGAGTTTAGAAGAATGAGAGGTGATCTCATTGAAACATAAAATTCTAACTGGACTAGGCAGACTAGATGCAGGGAGGATGTTCCCGATGGCTGGGGAGTCCAGAACCAGGGGTCACAGTCTCAGGATACGGGGTATGCCATTTAGACCCGAGATTAGGAGAAATGTCTTCACTCAGAGGGTGGTGAACCTGTGGAATTCTCTACCACAGAAGGCAGTGGAGGCCAAGTCATTAGATTTATTCAAGAAGGAGATAGATATGTTTCTTAATGCTAAAGGGATCAAGGGATATGGGAAAAAGCAGGAACAGGGCACTGAGTTAGACGATCAGCCATGATCACTTTGAATGGCGGAGCAGGTCCAAAGGGCCAAATGGCCTACTCTTGCTCCTATTTTCTATGTTTCTATGAGAAAGTGGTTAGGAAAGCATATGGGATCCTGGGTTTATAAAAACAGGCATAGAGTACAAACGCAAGGATGTTATGTTGAACCTTTATAAAACACTGATTTGACCACAGTAGGAGCATTGTGTCCAGTTCTGGGCAATGTACTTTAGGAAGTATCTGACGGCCTTAGAGAGGGTACAGAAAAGATTTATTAGAATGGTACCAGGGATGAGGGACTTCAGTTACGTGGATAGACTGGAGAAGCTGGGGTTGTTCTCCATAGAGCAGATTTGATAGAAGTGTTCAAAATCATAAGGGGTTTAGATAAAATAAATAAAGATAAACTGTTCCCATTGGCAGAAGAGTCACGAACCAGAGGACACAGATTTAAGGTGATTGGCAAAAAAACCAAAAGCGCCATAAGGAAAAACTTTTTGACGCAGCGAATGGTTAGGATCTGGAATGCACTGTTTGAAAGGGCGGTGGAAGCAGGGTCAATTGTAGCTTTCAAAACGGAATTAGATTGGTACCCGAAGGGGAAAGGTTTGCTACGGGGAAAGAGCAGGTGAGTGGGACTAGCTGGACTGCTGTTGCAGGCTAGATGGGCTGAATGGCCTCCTTCCATGCCATAACCATTCTATGATTCGATGACCTGGGACCAGTTCTGGGGCTGGAGGGATCTGTTCAAGATGGACGGGTTGCTCCTCAGCGCAACTGGGACCAATGTCCTCGCGGAGAGGTTAACTAGTGCAATGAGGGAGGGGTTAAACTAATTTGACATGGGGATGGGCACCAGGATGAAGTATTAGAGAGGTGAAACAAGTTTCAGAGGACTGGGAGAGACAAATGGCAATAGAGTAAAGAATACTTCAGAAATAGGAGGGAGCAGACGGGGCAAATGCGAGGCGGTCTAAGATGAGGTTTGAGTGCACGTACATAAGTGCATATAGAATGGTTACAGCATGGAAAGAGGCCATTCGGCCCATCGAGTCTGTGTAGGCTCTCTGCAAGAGCAATCCAGCTCATCCCGCTTCCCCGCCCTATCCCCGTAGCCCTGCAAATGTTTTCCCTTCAAGTACTTATCCAATTCCCTTTTAAAATCTGCCTCCACCACCCCCTCGGAGAGTGCATTCCAGATCACAACCACTCGCTGTGTATAAAAGTTTTTCCTCATGTCACTTTTGGTTCTTTTGCCAATCACCTTAAATCTATGTCCTCTGGTTCTTGACCCTTCCGCCAATGGGAACAGTTTCTCTCTATCTACTCTGTCCAGACTCTTATGACTTTGAATACCTCGATCAAATCTTCTCTCAACCTTCTCTACTTTAAGGAGAACAACCCCCAGCTTCTCCAATCTCTCCATGAAACTAAAATCCCTCATCCCTGGTATCATTCTAGTCAATCTTTTCTGCACTCTCTCCAAGGCCTTCACATCCTTTCTAAAGTGCGGTGCCCAGAACTGGACACAATACTCCAGTTGTGGCCGAACCAATGTTTTATAAAGGTTCATCATAACCTCCTTGCTTTTGTACTCTATGCCTCTATTTATAAAGCCCAGGATCCTGTATGCTTTTTTTTTAAAACCACTTTCTCATCCTGCCCTGCCACCTTCAACAATTTGTGCACATATACCACCAGATCTCTCTGTTCCTGCAACCCTTTTTAGAATTGCACCCTCTCGTTTATATTGCCTCTCCTCGTTCTTCCTACGGAAATGTATCACTTCACACTTTCCTGTGTTGAATTTCATCTGCTATGTGTCCGCCCATTCCACCAGCCTGTCTATATCCTCTTGAAGTCTATCACTATCCTCCTCACTGTTTACTACACTTCCAAGATTTGTTTCATCTGCAAATTTTGAAATTGTGCCCTGTACACCCAAGTCCAAGTCATTGGTATATATCAAAAAAGCAGTGGTCCCAGCACCGACCCCTGGGGAACACCACTGTACACCTCCCTCCAGTCCGAAAAACAACTGTTCACCACTACTCTCTGTTTTCTATTACTTATCCAATTTCGTATCCATGCTGCCACTGTTCCTTTTATTCCACAGGCTTCAATTTTGATGACAAGCCTATTATGCGGCACTTTTGGAAATCCGTTTACTCTACCTCAACCACATTGCCCTCATCGACCCTCTCTGTTACCTCATCAAAAAACTCAATCAAGTTGCTTAAACTTGATTTGCCTTTAACAAATCCGTGCTGACTTTCCTTTATTAATCCACACTTGTCCAAGTGTCTGTTAATTTTGTCCTGGTGCATGGTAAATAAGGTTGGAGAGCTCCAGGCCCTCTGTTATCACCGCATGGGACTATGATATAGTGGCAATAACAGAGACCTGGCTCAAAGAAGGGGAGGATTGGAAACTTAATATTCCTAGTTACAAAGTATGCAGGAAAGATAAAGAAGGAAAGAAAGGAGGGGGTAGCAGTGTTGATCAAATAAACTATTATAGCACTGAAAAGGGATGATGTATTTGGGTAAAAAAGACAGAATCTATTTGGTTAGAATTAAGGAACAATAGAGGAGCTATTACACTACTGGGTGTGGACTATAGGCCACCAAATAGTGGGAAGGAGATAGAGGAGAACATTTGTAGGCAAATTACAGAATGATGCAAGAACTATGGAGTAGTGATAATGGGGAACTTCAATTATCCCAATATAGACTGGGATAGTAACAGTGTAAAGGGCAAAGAGGGGGAGGAATTCCTGAAATGTGTTCAAGAGAACTTTCTTGATCAGAGTTTCTCCAGCCCAACCGGGAAGGAAGCAGCACTGGATCAAGTTCTGGGGAATGAGATGGGGCAGGTGGAGCATGTTTCAGTGGGGGAGCATTTAGGGAACAGTGATCATAATATCATCAGGCTTAAAATAGTTATGGAAAAGGATAAGGAACAATCAAACCTAAAAGCACTTAACTGGTGGAGGGCAAATTTCAATGCGTTAAAAAGGGATCTTGCCCAGGTGGATTGGAATCAATAATTGGTAGGCAAAACAGTTATTGAACAATGGGAGGCCTTCAAGGAGGAGATGGTTTGGGTACAGAGTAGACACATTCCCATAAGGGGGATCGGAAGGGCATCCAAAGCTGGAGCTCCCTGGATGACTAACGACATTGAGATTAAAATGGAACTGAAAAAGGCGGCTCATGACGAATGTAAGGTTCATAATACAGTAGAGAACCAGGCTGAATACAGAAAGTACAGAGGAGATTTAAAGAAGAAAATAAAAGGGGCAGAGAGAGTGTATGAGAATAGATTAGCGGCTAACATAAAAGGGGAACCCAAAAGTCTTTTATAAACATATAAATAGCAAAAAGGATAGTGAAAGGAAGGGTGGGGCCGATTAGGGGCGTAAAAGGAGATCTTCTTGTGGAGGCAGAGGGCATGGCTGTGATAATAAATGAATCCTTCACATCGGTTTTCATGGCAGAAGATTCTGCCATTGTAGCAGTGATATTGGATAGGATAAAAATAGATAAAGAGGAAGTACTTAAAAGATTGGCAGTACTCAAAGTAGAAAAGTCACCCGGTCCAGATGGGATGCATCCTCGGTTACTGAGGGAAGCAAGGGTGGAAATTGCTGATCCTCTGGCCACAATCTTCCAAACCTCCTTAGGGATGGTGCCAGAGGACTGGAAGATTGCAAATGTTACAGCACTGTTCAAAAACAGGCCAGTCAGCTTAATGTCGGTGGTGGTGATCTTTTAGAGACAATAATCTGGGACAAAATTAATTGGCGTTTGGAAAAGTCTGGGCTAATAAATGAAAGTCAGCACGGATTTGATCAAGTAAAATCATGTTTGACTAACTGGATTGAGTTCTTTGATGAAGTAACAGAAAGGGTTGATGAGGGTAATGCGGTTGATGTTGTGTATATGGACTTCAAAAGGCATTTGATAAAGTGCCACATAATAGACTTGTTAGCAAATTTCGAGCCCATGGGATTAAAGGGACAGTGGCAGCGTGGATATAAAATTGGCTAGGGGGCAGAAATCAGAGAGTAGTGGTGAACGGTTGTTTTTCAGACTGGAGGGAAGTATACAGTGGTGTTCCCCAGGGGTCAGTATTAGGACCACTGCTCTTTTTGATATATATTAATGACCTGGATGAGCTTGGGTATAGAGGGTATAATTTCAAAGTTTGCAGACATTACGAAACACTGAAATGTAATAAACAACATGGAGGAAAGTAAGACTTCAGGAGGCCATAGACAGACTGGTGAAATGGGCAGACACATGGCAGATGAAATTTAATGCAGAGAAGTGTGAAGTGATGCATTTTGGTAGGAAGAATGACAAGAGGCAATATAAACTAAATGGTACAATTTTAAAGGGAGTGCAGGAACAGAGAGACCTGGGGGTGTATGTACACAAATCTTTGAAGGTGTCCGGTCAAGTTGACAAGGCTGTTAAAAAACACATGGGATTATTAATAGAGGCATAGAGTACAAAAGCAAGGAAGTTATGCTGAACCTTTATAAAATACTGAGCCTCAGATGGCAGATTGTGTTCAATTCTGGGCACCACACTTTAGGAAGGATGTCAAGGCCTTGGAGAGGGTGCAGGAGATTTACTAGAATGGTACCAGGGATGAGGGACTTCAGTTATGTGGAGAGACTGGAGAATCTGGGGTTGTTCTCCTTAGAACAGAGAGAATTAAGAAGATATTGGATAGAGGTGTTCAAAATCATGAACGGTTTTGTTCGAGTAAATAAGGAGAAACTGTTCCCATGGCAAAAGGGTCGGTAACCAGAGGACACAGATTTAAGGTGATCGGCAAAAGAGCCAGAGGCGACATGAGGAAACATTTTTTTACACAGTGAGTTGTTATGATCTGGAATGCGCTGCCTGAAAGGGTGGTGGAAGCAGATTCAATAATAACTTTCAGAAGGGAATTGGATAAATACTTGGAGGAAAAAAAATTACAGGGCTGTGGGGAAAGAGCAGGGGAGTAGCATTGATTGGATAGCTCTTTCAAAGAGCCAGCACAGGCATGATGGGCTGAACAGCCTCCTTCTGTGCAATACCCTACTATGGGTACTATGACTACCATCATCTTAATTGATAATTATTTACCAAAATTTTGCCTGTATTTGGAGATAACTCAGTTAGACCTGAAAGTATGGTATTCTGCATCTGTATTTTATGGTATTTATTTGAGTAATGAAGGCGACTGAGGCAGACCTTCTGGAAGTCAGACATTTACAAGGGTTTGAATACTTGACTCAGATTTTCAGGAGTCCTATTTAGATTTGTCTGGAGTTCACATTGTTGACAGACAGCAAACAGACTTTTTCGAATGGATTTTGTGCACACCAAAAGAAAAAGGACTTTGTTCTTGAAAGGTCCTGAATATCCTCTTATTAATACTCAAGATTCTGTACTTAAGAGATCATGATACTTGGATTAGCTAATGTTTTATTTTGAAATACAAACAGAAGGTTTGTTTTAATAATCACTCTCGAATTATCAATGTCTGTTTTGTGTGATGGAAATTATCTGCTGGGATGATCCAATCAATACAAATTTGTTTTAAAAATTCACAACTTACTGTTAATATTTTGTTGTGAAAGTTGACACTAGTTTTCATATGTTCATATGGAACATATGTTAATATATGTTCCCATTTCTGCTATCTTCCCAATTCCATACTGAATTTCTTCAGCCAGAAATGCGAAATGGTAATGAGTGCAAACTGCTCAGATATCATTGTTGATTTTCTGCACTGGCTAAAAGGACTCAGTGGAAGACACGATGTGGCTACTCTCCACGACAGCAAGGAGCTTCATCTGTCGTTTCAGGCAGGAACTGGCAGAAGTTGCCCATTGGAGATAACTAAGTTTGAATGCTGTGGCTTTGATTTAAACCTGGAAGTCTTATCATGAAAGTCTTCTCTAAACACTCATAAAATGATGTATGTCAATGAGACTCGCATACCAAGATTGGGATCTTCATGGGATCTTTGTGAGGTGAATACAAATATTTCTGATTACTGTACATTTTTACAAGATTCATGGTATCTTTTATGGAAGATAACATTAATAACTGATGGTATGATGTATTGTCTTCTGTTTAGAGATTATAGAGAAGATTTTCCTTGTCAATGTACCTGTCTGATACACAGCAGGGGGTGAGCAAGGAAAATTGACCCTCAAGCTTTGTGAATGCACTGAATTTTAGAACAGGACAACATTTTGCTTGATTGAATGTTTACTTTTGCTTCAATTATATTTTTTTATCTCTAGAACAATGTTACACCAGTCCTTCCAGAATTTGTAAAGATAGTTGAAGTTGGACCTAGGGATGGTCTACAGAATGAAAAGGTATGTTTACTTCATTAAAAAAACTATTGTAGGCAGTGAGTTTGAGCTCAATCAGCTTACTTCATTGAATCTATCATATTCTGTCATAATTCCTTTTCTAAATTTGTGTTTTACATATTTTAGGTTTTATAATTATAATATACATACTTAGAATCATAGAATAGTCACAGCACAGAAGGCGGCCATTTGGCCTGTCGCCACCCATGCCAAGAGCAATCCAGCTAGTCCCACTCCCCCGCCCTTGCCCCGTAGCCCTGCAATTTTTTCCTTTCAAGTACTTATCCAATTCCCTTTTGAAGGCCATGATTGAATCTGCCTCCACCACCCCCTCGGGCAGTGCATTCCAGATCATAACTACTCGCTGCGTAAAAAAGTTTTTCCTCATGTCACCTTTGGTTCTTTTGCCAATTACCTTAAATCTATGTCCTCTGGTTCTCGACCCTTCCACCAATGGGAACAGTTTCTCTCTATCTACTCTGTCTAGACCCTTCATGATTTTAAATACCTCGATCAAATCTCCTCTCAACCTTCTCTGCTCTAAGGAGGACAATCCCAGCTTCTCCAGTCTATCCACGTAACTGAAGTCCCTCATCCCTGGAACCATTCTAGTAAATCTCTTCTGCATCCTCTCTAAGGCCTTCATATCTTTCCTAAAGTGCGGTGCCCAGAATTGGACACAATACTCCAGTTGTGGCCGAATCAGTGTTTTATAAAGTTATAACATAACTTCCTCGCTTTTGTACTCTGCCTCTATTTATAAAGCCCAGGACCCCATATGCTTTTTTAACTGCGATCTCAACCTGCCCTGCTACCTTCAGCGATTTGTGCACATATATCCGCAGGTGTCTCTGTTCCTGCACCACTTTATTTATATTCCCTCTCCACATTCTTCCTACCAAAATGTGTCACTTCGCACTTCTCTGCATTAAATTTCATCTGCCACGTGTCTATGTCCTCTTGAAGTCTATCAATATCCTCCTCACTGTTCACTACCCTTCCAAGTTTTGTGTCATCTGTAAATTTTGAAATTGTGCCCTGTACACCCTAGTCCAAGTCATTAATATATATCAAGAAAAGCAGTGGTCCTAGTACCAATCCCTGGGGAACACCACTGTACACCACCCTCAGTTCGAAAAACAACCGTTCACCACTACTCTGTTTCCTGTAACTTAGCCAATTTTGTATCCATGCTGCCACTGCCCCTTTTATTCCATGAGCTTCAAATTTGCTGACAAGCCTATTATGTGGCACTTCATTAAAAGCCTTTTGGAAGTCCATATACACAACATCAACCTCATTGCCTTAGAATCATAGAAAATGTACGGCACAGAACGAGGCCATTCAGCCCATCGTGTCTGCTGCGGCTGAAAATGAGCCACCCAGCCTAATCCCACTTTCCAGCACTTGGTCCGTAGCCCTGTAGGTTACAACACTTCAAGTGCACATCCTGGTACTTTTTAAATGAGTTGAGGGTTTCTGCCTCTACCACCCTTTCAGGCAGTGAGTTCCAGACCCCCACCACCCTCTGGGTGAAAAAATGTTTCCTCAGTTCCCCTCTAATCCTTCCACCAATCACTTTCAATCTATGTCCCCTGGTTATTGACCTCTCTGCTAAGGGAAATAGGTCCTCCCTATCCACTATCTCGGCCCCTCATAATTTCATACACCTCAATTAAATCTCCCCTCAGCCTCCTCTGTTCCAAAGAAAACAACCCCAGCCTATCCAATCTTTTCTCATAGCTAAAATTCTCCAGTCCTGGCAACATCCTCGTAAATCTCCTCTGTTCCCTCTCTAGTGCAATTACATCCTTCCTGTAATGTGGTGACCAGAACTGTAAACAGTACTCAAACTGTGGCCTAACCAATGTTTTATACAGTTCCAGCATAACCTCCCTGCTCTTATATTCTACGTCTCAGCTAATAAAGGAAAGTATCCCGTATGCCTTTTTAACCACCTTACCTCGCTGTCCTGCTACCTTCAGGGATCTGTGGACATGCACTCCAAGGTCCCTCACTTCCTCTACACCTCCCATTTATTGTGTATTCCCTTGCCTTGTTTGCTCTCCCCAAATGCATTACCTCACACTTCTCTGGATTGAATTCCATTTGCCACTTTTCTGCCCGGTCCATTGATATCTTCCTGCAGTCTACAGCTTTCCTCCTCACTATCAACCACACAACCAATTTTTGTATCATCTGCAAACTTCTTAATCATGCCCCCTACATTTAAGTCCAAATCATTAATTTATAAATCACAAAAAGCAAGGGACCTAGTACCAAGCGCTGTGGAACCCCACTGGAAACAGCCTTCCAGTCACAAAAACACCCGTCGACCATTACCCATTTGCTTCCTGCCATTGAGCCAATTTTGGATCCAACTTGCTACTCTCCCTTGGAGCCCGTGGGGTTTTACTTTTTTGACCAGTCTGCCATTTGGGACCTTGTCAAAAGCCTTGCTAAAATCCATACATCAAATGCACTACCTTCATCAACCCTCTGTTACCTCATCAAAAAACTCAATCAAGTTAGTTAAACACGATTTGTCTGTAACAAATCCGTGCTGGCTTTCCTGAATTAATCCACACTTGTCCAAGTGACTATTAATTTTGTCCCGGATTATTGTTTCTACAAATTTCCCTACCAGCGAGGTTAAACTGACTGGCCTGTAGTTGATGGGTTTATCCTTACACTCGTGTTTGAACAAGGGTGTAACATTTGCAATTCTCCAGTCCTTTGACAGCACCCCCCATACCAAAGGATGTTTGGAAGATTATGGCCAGTATATCCGCAATTTCCACCCTTACTTCCCTCAACAACCTAGGATGCATCCCATCCGGACCGGGTGACTTATCTACTTTAAATACAGCCAGTCTATCTAGTATCTCCTCTTTATCCATTTTTAGCCCATCCAGTATCTCAACTTTCTCCTCTTTTACTGTGACTTTGGTGGCATCATCTTCCTCGGTAAAGACAGATGCAAAGTACTCATTTAGTACCTCAGCCATCCCCTCTGCCTCCATGCTCCATCCATAGATCTCTTTTTGGTCCCTAATCAGCCCCACCCCTCCTCTTACTACCCGTTTACTATTTATATGTCCATAGAAGACTTTTGGATTCCCTTTTATGTTAGTTGCCAGTCTATTCTCATACTCTAACGTTGCTCCTCTTATTTCCTTTTTCACTTCTCTGTACTTTCTCACTTGTGTTTTCAACCTGACATCTGTCATATGCCCCCTTTATCTGCTTCATCTTACTGTCGATCTCTCATTATCCAGGGAGCTCTGGCTTTAGTTGCCCTACCTTTCCCTCTCGTGGGAATGTATCTAGACTGTACCCGAACCATCTCCTCTTTAAAGGCCGCCCATTGTTCAATTACAGTTTTGCCTGCCAATCTTTGATTCCAATTACCCCGGGCCAGATCCGTTCTCAACCCTCTGAAATTGGCCCTCCTCCAATTGAGTATTTTTACTCCAGATTGCTCCTTGTCCTTTCCCATAATGAATCTAAACCTTATGATACTATGATCACTGTTCCCTAAATGTTCCCCCACTGACACTTGCTCCACTTGACCCACCTCATTCCCCAGAACCAGATCCAGCAATGCCTCCTTCCGCATTGGGCCAGAAACATACTGATCAAGAAAGTTCTCCTGAACACACTTCAGAAATTATTCCCCTCTCTGCCCTTTACACTATTACTGTCCCAGTCTATATTAGGATAGTTGAAATCCCCCATTATCACTGCTCTATACTTTTTGTACCTCTCTAATTTCCCTGCAAATTTGCTCCTCTATCTCCTTCCCACTAGTTGGTTCCCTGTAGAATACACCCAGTAGTGTAATGGCACCTCTATTGTTTCTTAACTCTAACCAAATAGATTCTGTTCTTGACCCTTCCACGACATCCTCTCTCTCCAGCACTGCAATATTCTCCTTAATCAATACTGTCAACCCCCGCCCCTCCTTTCTTTCCTTCCCTATGTTTCCTGAACATCTTGTATCCAGGAATATTTAGTACCCAATCATGCCCTTTTTTGAGCCAGGTCTCCGTTATCGTCACGGCATCATATTCCCATGTGGCTATTTGATCCTGCAGCTCACCAACCTTATTTACCACACTTTGTGTGTTTACACACATGCACTGTAAACCTATCTTACACCTTCTTGTACTCTCTCTTAGTCTGGTCCCATCTAATACCGTACTATTACTTACTCCAGTGCTACCTTCTCTCCCAATCCTTTGTGCACCTTGTTTCTCCTTTCCAATGCTACATCCTGGTGTCCATCCCCCCTGTCAAATTAGTTTAAACCCTCCCCCACAGCACTCGCGAACCTCCCCGCGAGGACATTGGTCCCAGCTCAGTTGAGGTGTGACCCGTCCGGCCTGTACAGGTCCCACCTCCCCCAGAAATGGTCCCAATGCCCCAGGAATCTAAAGCCCTCCCTCCTGCACCATCTCTCCAGCCATGCATTGATCTGCTCTATCCTCCTGTTTCTATACTCACTAACGCATGGCACTGGGAGTAATCCGGAGGTTACAATCTTTGAGGTCCTGCTTATTAGTCTCTTTCCCAGCTCCCTAAAATCTGCCTGGAGGACCTCATCCCTCTTTCTACCTAGGTCATTGGTACCAATATGGACCACGACCTCTGGCTGTTCACCCTCCCCCTCCAGAATGTTCTGCAGCCACTCAGTGACATCCTGGACCCTGGCACCAGGGAGGCAACGTACCATCCTGGACTCACATCTACAGCCGCAGAAACACCTGTCTGTTCCCCTAACTATTGGTCTCCTGATCTTCCTCCTTCCCCCTGCTCAGCCACCCATGGTGCTGTGGACTTGACTCTAGCTGTACTCCCAGTGGAACCATCACCCTCTCCAGTATTCAGAATCAGTTAGAGAGTGAGATGCACTCAGGACACTCCTGCACCACCTGCCTGGTCCTCCTTGTCTGTCTGGTGGTCACCCAGTCCCTCTCTGCCTGCACTCTCTTAATCTGCAGGGTGACCACCTCCTGGAACGTTCTATCCCCGTAGCTCTCAGCCTCGCGGATACACTGCAGTGACACCAGCTGCTGCTCAAGGTCCGAAACCCGGAGCTCGAGCTCCTCCACCTGACGACACTTCCTGCACCTGTGGGGGACACGGGAAGTGTCCTGGAGTTCCCACATGGCCCAGGCCGTGCATTCGATGGGTCAGGGCTGCCCCGTCACGCCTCAATTTAGTAAATAATCTAATAAATTTAACAAATAACACTCACCAATCAGCTCCTTCCCTTGTGCTGCACCGCCCACGATCTCCAGCCAATCACCTAACTGTTGTCCTGTGACGTCACTCCTTGTTTCTTTCTCGATCCCACTGAATGCTCCTGCCTCCTCCGCCTCCTCCACCTCCGCCTCCTCCACCTCCGCCTCCTCCGCCTCCGCCTCCTCCGCCTCCTCCTCCGCCTCCTCCACCTCCTCCTCCTCCGCCTCCACCGCCTCCTCCTCCGCCTCCTCCACCTCCGCCTCCTCCGCCTCCTCCACCTCCTCCTCCTCCGCCTCCTCCTCCGCCTCCTCCACCTCCGCCTCCTCCTCCTCCTCCTCCGCCGCCTCCTCCGCATCCTCCTCCGCCTCCTCCACCTCCGCCTCCTCCGCCTCCTCCTCCTCCTCCTCCTCCGCCTCCACCGCCTCCTCCTCCGCCTCCTCCACCGCCTCCTCCTCCTCCGCCTCCTCCACCGCCTCCTCCTCCTCCTCCGCCTCCTCCTCCGCCTCCTCCTCCTCCGCCTCCTCCTCCTCCACCTCCTCCACCTCCGCCTCCTCCGCCTCCACCTCCTCCTCCGCTGCCTCCGCCTCCTCCACCTCCGCCTCCTCCGCCTCCTCCGCCTCCTCCACCTCCTCCTCCGCCTCCTCCACCTCCTCCTCCGCCTCCTCCTCCGCCTCCACCTCCGCCTCCTCCACCTCCTCCACCTCCTCCTCCTCCGCCTCCTCCACCTCCGCCTCCTCCACCTCCTCCACCTCCTCCTCCTCCGCCTCCTCCACCTCCGCCTCCTCCTCCGCCTCCTCCTCCGCCTCCTCCTCCTCCGCCTCCTCCGCCTCCTCCGCCTCCACCTCCTCCTCCGCCGCCTCCGCCTCCTCCACCTCCGCCTCCTCCGCCTCCTCCGCCTCCTCCACCTCCTCCTCCGCCTCCTCCGCCTCCTCCTCCGCCTCCACCTCCGCCTCCTCCACCTCCGCCTCCTCCACCTCCTCCACCTCCTCCTCCTCCGCCTCCTCCACCTCCGCCTCCTCCTCCGCCTCCTCCTCCACCTCCTCCTCCTCCTCCTCCACCTCCGCCTCCTCCGCCTCCACCTCCTCCTCCGCTGCCTCCGCCTCCTCCACCTCCGCCTCCTCCGCCTCCTCCACCTCCGCCTCCTCCTCCTCCTCCTCCACCTCCTCCACCTCCGCCTCCTCCGCCTCCACCTCCTCCTCCGCTGCCTCCGCCTCCTCCACCTCCGCCTCCTCCGCCTCCTCCGCCTCCTCCACCTCCTCCTCCACCTCCTCCTCCGCCTCCTCCTCCGCCTCCACCTCCGCCTCCTCCACCTCCTCCACCTCCTCCTCCTCCGCCTCCTCCACCTCCGCCTCCTCCACCTCCGCCTCCTCCACCTCCTCCACCTCCTCCTCCTCCGCCTCCTCCACCTCCGCCTCATCCTCCGCCTCCTCCACCTCCTCCTCATCGCCTCCTCCACCTCCGCCTCCTCCACCTCCGCCTCCTCCACCTCCTCCACCTCCTCCTCCACCTCCTCCTCCTCCTCCTCCACCTCCTCCACCTCCTCCACCTCCTCCTCCACCTCCTCCACCTCCTCCACCTCCACCTCCTCCTCCACCTCCTCCTCCGCCTCCTCCGTCTCCTCCTCCGCCTCCTCCTCCGCCTCCTCCTCCGCCTCCTCCTCCTCCGCCTCCTCCGCCTCCTCCTCCGCCTCCTCCACCTCCGCCTCCTCCACCTCCTCCTCCACCTCCTCCTCCACCTCCTCCACCTCCTCCTCCTCCACCTCCTCCTCCACCTCCTCCTCTGCCTCCTCCGCCTCCTCCACCGCCTCCTCCACCGCCTCCTCCGCCTCCTCCTCCGCCTCCTCCGCCTCCTCCTCCGCCTCCTCCTCCGCCTCCTCCACCTCCGCCTCTTCCACCTCCGCCTCCTCCACCTCCGCCTCCTCCACCTCCTCCACCTCCTCCACCACCTCAACCACCTCCTCCACCTCCTCCACCACCTCCTCCGCTGCCTCCACCACCTCCACCACCTCCTCCTACACCTCCTCCTCCACCTCCTCCTCCGCTGCCTCCACCTCCTCCACCACCTCCGTCTCCGCCGCCTCCGCCTCCACCTCCTCCGCTGCCTCCACCTCCTCCTCCGCTGCCTCCACCTCCTACACCTCCTCCACCACCTCCACCACCTCCTCCTACAGCTCCTCCACCACCTCCTCCTCCCCCGCCTCCACCTCCTCCACCACCTCCGTCTCGGCCGCCTCCGCCTCCACCTCCTCCGCTGCCTCCACCTCCTCCTCCGCTGCCTCCACCTCCTACACCACCTCCACCGCCTCCACCACCTCCTCCTACACCTCCTCCACCTCCTCTTCCACCTCCTCCTCCGCTGCCTCCACCTCCTCCACCTCCTCCACCACCTCCGTCTCCGCCGCCTCCGCCTCCACCTCCTCCGCTGCCTCCACCACCTCCACCACCTCCACCACCTCCACCACCTCCTCCTACACCTCCTCCACCTCCTCCACCACCTCCTCTTCCACCTCCTCCTCCGCTGCCTCCACCTCCTCCACCACCTCCGTCTCCGTCGCCTCCGCCTCCACCTCCTCCACCTCCTCCACCACCTCCGTCTCCGCCGCCTCCGCCTCCACCTCCTCCGCTGCCTCCACCTCCTCCTCCGCTGCCTCCACCTCCTACACCTCCTCCACCTCCTCCACCACCTCCTCTTCCACCTCCTCCGCTGCCTCCACCACCTCCACTGCCTCCACCTCCTCCGCTGCCTCCACCTCCTCCTCCGCTGCCTCCACCTCCTACACCTCCTCCACCTCCTCCACCACCTCCTCTTCCACCTCCTCCGCTGCCTCCACCTCCTCCGCTGCCTCCACCACCTCCACCACCTCCTCCTACACCTCCTCCACCTCCTCCACCACCTCCTCTTCCACCACCTCCGCTGCCTCCACCTCCTCCACCGCCTCCTCCACCTCCTCCTCCGCCGCCTTCACCACCTCCGCTGCCTCCGCCTCCTCCGCCGCCTCCACCTCCTCCACCACCTCCTCCATCTCCTCCGCCGCCTCCACCTCCTCCACCACCTCCGCTGCCTCCACCTCCTCCACCACCTCCGCTGCCTCCACCTCCTCCACCACCTCCGCCTCCGCCTCCACCTCCTCCGCTGCCTCCACCTCCTCCTCCGCTGCCTCCGCCTCCACCTCCTCTGCTGCCACCACCTCCGCCTTCACCACCTCCGCCTCCACCTCCTCCGCCGCCTCCTCCTCCTCCGCCTCCTCCTCCACCGCTCCCGCTGCTCCAGGTCAGTTTAGGCCTTCGAGCCTCGACCTTTATTTGCTTCCCTCTGCCACTCTGGTTCTCCACTGGGCCGCTCCCGCCTCCTTCACTGTTCCAGGTTGTGCAATTCCTAACATTGTAAAATATAAAATGCTGACTAAAAGCTTATTTTGTTGATCTTCAAAGCATGAATCACGGTATTTGTTGTACTAGTTGTTAGAATTTGTTTATTTAATAGTGCAATATTTCATAAAAAGTCAATAAAATTTGAAGTTGTGTGGTATAATAAAATATAGTATAACCAATTTAGCTGGGACATATAGAATCATGGAAATTTACGGCACAGAAGGAGGCCATTCGTCCTGTCGTGCCTGTGCCAGCCGTAAAAGAGCCACCCAGCCTAATCCCACTTTCCAGCTCTTGGCCCATAGCACTTTAAGTGCCGTAACCTACAAGACCGTGGACCAGGTGCTGGAAAGTGGGATTAGGCTGGATAGCTCTTTTTCGGCCGGCACGGACATGATGGGCCGAATGGTCTCCTTCTGTGCCGTAAATTTTTATGATTCTATGAAATCTCCTCTGTTCCCTCTCCAGTGCAATCACATCCTTCCTGTAATGTGGTGACCAGAACTGTGCTCAGTACTCAAGCTGTGGCCTAACCAATGTTTTATACAGTTCTAGCATAACCTCCCTGCTCTTATATTCTATGCCTCGATTAATAAAGGAAAGTATCCCATATGACTTTTTAACCACCTTATCTACCTGTCCTTCTACCTTCAGGGATCTGTGGACATGCACTCCAAGGTCCCTCACTTCCTCTACACCTCTCAGTATCCTCCCATTTATTGTGTATTCCCTTGCCTTTTTTGCCCTCCCCAAATGCATTACCTCACACTTCTCTGGATTGAATTCTATTTGCCACTTTTCTGCCCGTCTGACCAGTCCATTGATATCTTCCTGCAGTCTACAGCTTTCCTCCTCACTATCAACCACACGGCCAACTTTTGTATCATCTGCGAACGTCTTCACCATGGCCCCTACATTTAAATCTAAATCATTAATAAATACCACAAAAAGCAAGGGACCAGGTACTGAGCCCTGTTGAAACCCCATGGAAACAGCCTTCTAGTCACAAAAACACCCGTTAACCATTACCCTTTGCTTCCTGCCACAGCCAATTCTGGATCCAATTTGCCATTTTCCCTTGGATCCCATGGGCTTTTACTTTTCTGACCAGTCTATGTGGGACCTTGTCAAAAGCTTTGCTAAAATCCACATAGACTACATCAAACACACCACCCTCACCGACCCTCCTTGTTACCTTCTCAAAAAAAATTCATTCAGGTTAATCAGACACGACTTTCCCTTAACAAATCCATGCTGACTGTCCTTGATTAACTAGTGCCTTTGATTAAATACTGTCCCTCACAGCTTTTTCCAATAATTTGTCCACCACTGAGGTTAGACTGTCTGGCCTATAATTACTCGGTCTATCCCTTTCTCCCTTTTTAAACAACGGTACAACATTAGCGGTCCTCCAATCCTCCGGCACCACGCCTGTAGCCAGAGAGGTGACGGTCAGAACCTTCACTATTTCCTTCCTTGCTTCTCTTAACAGCCTGGGATATTCGGCCCAAGGTGGCTAACACAATTTCCTAAAAGACAGAACAGTATTATCCTGTCAATTGTATTCATCACATTATTTCAAAGTATTTGTGTTCTACTATTTAAATGCTGCCCTGGAAGGAGCTGCTCAGACATTAATGCATAGTGAGTTGGGCAAGGATCTGTCAGTGTACAGTTTCTAAAAGCTGCTTTGTTATAGATTTAAATTAAGGGGCACAGATAACCACTGCTATCGCAATCCCTAATTTGTTGAGTATGATCGCTTTCCACATGATGATATATTTTTGCTAATCATCCAGAGATCGAATGACTATCCACAGAGGAAACCCTACTCATTGTTTGATAAAGTACCACATAATAGACTTTTCAAAAAATTGAAGCCCATGGGATTAAAGGGACAGTGGCAGTAAAATTGGCTAAGAGACAGAAAGCAGAGAGTAGTGGTGAACGGTTGTTTTTCAGACTGGAGGGAAGTATACAGTCGTGTTCCCCAGGGGTCAGTATTAGGGCCACTGCTCTTTTTGATATATATTAATGACCTGGACTTGGGTATAGAGGGTATAATTTCAAAGTTTGCAGATGGCACAAAACTTGGAAATGTAATAAAGAGTGTGGAGGATAGTAACAGATTTTAGGAGGACATGGACAGACTGGTGAAATGGGCAGACACATGGCGGATCAAATTTAATGCATTTTCGATGGAAGATTGAGGAGAGGCAATATAAACTTACTGGTACAATTTAAAAGGGGTGCAGGAACAGAGACCTGGAGGTTCACATACACAAATCTTTGAAGGTGGCAGGACAAGTTGAAAAAGTATATGGCATCCTGACCTTTATTAATAGAGGCATAAAGTACAAAAACAAGGAAGTTATGCTAAATCTTTATAAACACTGGTTAGGCTTCAGATAGAGTATTCTGTCCAATTCTGGGCACCACACTTTAGGAAGGATGTCGAGGGTGCAGAGGATATTTACTAGAATGATCCCAGGGATGAGGGACTTCAGTTATGTGGAGAGACTGGAGAAGCTGGGACTGTTCATAAGAACATAAGAACATAAGAAATTGGAGCAGGAGTAGGCCAATCGGCCCCTCGAGCCTGCTCCGCCATTCAATAAGATCATGGCTGATCTGATCCCAACCACAAATCTAAAGAACACAAGAAGTCGGAGCAGGACCCGGCCACACAGCCCCTGGGCCCTCTCCGCCACCCACAGGGCATTGACCGATCCGAACTCAGCTTCATGTCCAATTTCCTGCCCGCTCCCCATAACCCCTAATTCCCTTTACTTCTAGGAAACTGTCTATTTCTGTTTTAAATTTATCTAATGATGTAGCTTCCACAGCTTCCAGGGGCAGCAAATTCCACAGACCTACCACCCTCTGAGTGAAGAAGTTTCTCCTCATCTCAGTTTTGAAAGAGCAGCCCCTTATTCTAAGATTATGCCCCCTAGTTCTAGTTTCACCCATCTTTGGGAACATCCTTACTGCATCCACCCGATCAAGACCCTTCACAATCTTATATGTTTCAATAAGATCGCCTCTCATTCTTCTGAACTCCAATGAGTAGAGTCCCAATCTACTCAACCTCTCCTCATATGTCCGCCCCCTCATCCCCGGGATTAACCGAGTGAACCTTCTTTGTACTGCCTCGAGAGCAAGTATGTCTTTTCTTAAGTATGGAGACCAAAACTGTATGCAGTATTCCAGGTGCGGTCTCACCAATACCTTATATAACTGCAGCAATACCTCCTTGTTTTTATATTCTATCCCCCTAGCAATAAAAGCCAACATTCCGTTGGCTTTCTTGATCACCTGCTGCACCTGCATACCAACTTTTTGATTTTCTTGCACTAGGACCCCCAGATCCCTTTGTACTGCAGTACTTTCCAGTCTCTCGCCATTAAGAAAATAACTTGCTCTCTGATTTTTCCTGCCAAAGTGCATAACCTCACATTTTCTAATATTATATTGCATCTGCCAAATCTCCGCCCACTCACCCAGCCTGTCTATATCCCCTTGCAGGTTTTTTATGTCCTCCTCACTCTCTACTTTCCCTCCCATCTTTGTATCATCTGCAAATTTTGATATGTTGCACTCGGTCCCCTCCTCCAAATCGTTAATATAGATTGTAAAGAGTTGGGGACCCAGCACCGACCCCTGTGGAACACCACTGGTTACTGGTTGCCAGTCCGAAAATGAACCATTTATCCCAACTCTCTGCTTCCTGTTCGATAACCAATCCTCCACCCATGCCAGAATATTACCCCCAATCCCGTGATTTTTTATCTTAAGTAATAATCTTTTATGTGGCACCTTGTCGAATGCCTTCTGGAAGTCTAAATACACTATGTCCACTGGTTCCCCTTTATCCACCCTATACGTTATATCCTCGAAGAACTCAAGCAAATTTGTCAGACATGACTTCCCCTTCATAAAGCCATGCTGACTTTGTCCTATTAAATTATGCTTATCTAAATGTTCCGTTACTGTCTCCTTAATAATAGACTCCAAAATTTTACCCACCACAGATGTTAAGCTAACTGGCCTATAATTTCCAGCCTTCTGCCTACTACCCTTTTTAAATAACGGTGTTACATTAGCAGTTTTCCAATCTGCCGGGACCTCTCCTGAGTCCAGGGAATTTTGGAAAACTATCACCAAAGCATCCACAATCCCTACTGCCACTTCCCTCAAGACCCTAGGATGGAAGCCATCAGGTCCAGGGGATTTATCCGCCTTGAGTCCCATTATTTTACTGAGTACCATCTCCTGAGTGATTTTAATCGTATTTAGCTCCTCCCCCCCGAGAGTCCCCTGTTTGTCCAGTGTTGGGATATTCTTAGTGTCCTCTACTGTAAAGACTGAAACAAAATATTTGTTCAGCATTTTTGCCATCTTCATGTTTCCCACCATTAATTTCCCGGTCTCATCCTCTAAGGGACCTACGTTTGCCTTAGCCACCCTTTTTCTTTTTCTTTTTCTTTTTATATAACTATAGAAACTCTTGCTATCTGTTTTTATATTTTTGCTAATTTCTTTTCATAATCTAACTTCCCTTTCTTAATCAATCCTTTAGTTACTTTTTGCTGTCTTTTGAAGAATTCCCAATCTTCTATCCTCCCACTAAGTTTGGCTACCTTATATGTTCCCGTTAACCTTCTCTGCTCTAAGGAGAAATTTAATGGAGATGTTCAAAATTATGAACGGTTTTAATGGAGTAAATAAAAAGAAACTGTTGTCACTGGTTGGTGGGTTAGTAGCCAGAGGACACAGATTTAAGATAATTGGCAAAAGAACCGGAGGAGAGATGAGGAGAATTATTTTTTATATAAACGCAGTGAGTTATGATCTGGAATTCGCTGCATGGAAGCAGATTCAATAGTAATTTCCAAAAGGGAGTTGGATAAGTGGATGAAAAGGAAAAATTACAGCGCTGTGAGCAAAGATCAGGAGATTAGGACCAATTGGACAATTCTTTCAAAGAGCTGATACAGGCACGATCGGCCACCTTCCATGGTGTATGATTCTTTGACCTGGCTACCAATCGCTGCCCCCCTGGCCTGAGGCTAGATCACCCACCCTTCCAGGAATGAAGCCCAATTGCCCATCCTTCCTCACTTACCTGAGGGCCGCTGCGATGGTAGCAGTGGTTCAATCTTCAATGGCGTTTTGCCGGCAGTTCTGCGCAGCTCGCCAGCTCCACAGAAATGAGCCCGAAGCTCAATATCGAGGGCACCTCGTGTCTCACCATTCACCCACAGGGATTGTATCCTCTGCCTCTCCCGCATCCCAAAAATGGGCACGGCCGAATTTCTAGGCCAATATATTATTTTTAGTGTACTAAATAAGTTTTGCCTGTATCCTTCATTTCCAATGAGACAGTATTAACACTGACTAAGTCTGGGTATTGCTGTCATTTTAGGTTTGATAGAATGCTCTTAAAACATTCCTATGGTTCTATGGTCCTTATCTAAAACTATTGAATGAGTTGATAAGGACGATTAGAACTGTGGAGAATTCACAATTTTATTTCAGTGTAACTTTTGCCAGTTGTTTTATTGTTATACAATGTAACTAAGTCCTCTGGCAGAGTTGGTCCCCTAATTTTACAAAGCTTACCACTGTTGGTTTTTAAATACATACCCCAACCCAATTAGAACCATAGCATAAACAAAAAACACAGCAGATTCCTGATGTATGTGTATCCAATGTCATAACACTGCTGACATGAATACTGCTAATTTTTGGTTGAGTTCACTGATTGGAAATCTCCTTTGTATACTTTAACAAACACAATCTTTCACAGCTCATTACTAAAACTTGAATTATTATTCCCAATAATTTAGACATTGCACCAGCAAAATTACGACAGTGCTAAATTGGGATTTGATATTTCTCAGCTGAGATATCTTCTGATTGACATCTTTTCCTATGCTGAATACCAATCACTAACAACTAACGGACAGGTACAAAACATAATTTAAAAGGCTAATGGGATGTTGGCCTTTATCTCAAGAGGGCTGGAATACAAATGGGTACAAGTTATTTTACAGTTATATAAAGCTCTGGTTAGACCCCATCAGGAGAGACTGCATTCAATTCTGGGCATCACACCTCAGGAAGGATATATTGGCATTGGAGGGGGTGCAGTGCAGATTCACCAGAATGATACCAGGGCTTAGAGGGTTAAATTATGAGGACAGGTTGCATAGACCAGGCTTGTATTCCATTGAGTATAGAAGATTAATCGGTGATCTAATTGAGGTGTTTAAGATGATTAAAGGATTTGATGGGGTAGATAGAGAGAAACTATTTGTCTAGTGGGAGAGTCCAGAACAAGGGGGTATAACCTTAAAATTAGAGCTAGGCCATTCAGGGGTGATGTCAGGAAGCACTTCTTCACACAAAGGGGAGTGGAAATCTGGAACTCTGTCCCTCAAAAAGCTGTTGAGGCTGGGGGTCAGTTGAAAATTTCCAAACTGAGATTGATAGATTTTTGTTAGACAAAGGTATTAAGGATTATGGAATCAAGGTGGGTAGATGGAGTTAAGATACAGAGCAGCCATGATCTAATTGAATGGTGGAACAGACTCGAGGGGCTGAATGGGCTACTCCTCATCCTATGTTCCAAATCGACCTTTTATTTTGTTGTTTGCTGATGGACCAGGAGCTTAGTGGCAGCTTAGTGGCTACCTGTTAGGTGTGAACACCCAAAAGATTCTGTGGGAAAGGGAAAATAAAAACTTAGGGCAGAATTTCTCTTCTGCACTTGGACATTTTATAATCAACTGGGTTGAGTGCATGGTGAAATTGAGCACATCCAATGTCTCCTGTTACCAACATGCAATCCTCCCCACACAGTTTTCTTTAATGGGCTCTACAAGTAATCATATAATATCCAACCACAAAAGAGCAAAATCTGCCCACTTTATCTGAGAGTAAATTACACTTTAAAAAAAATAAAACCTTATCATGATAGGAGTGGTTTATAGCAGCTCCCTGAGGACTATGGATAAGTGCATTGCATAGTGTGATGGTGAGCCATTTGGACCAAGAAAGCCCAAGTTGGATGCCTGGTTTGTGCTACTCTAACTGCTCTCAGGTGTGGCAGTGGTAAGGGCACACCATGTCCAGATGATTAAGTAGCCTGATGATATGGTGAATAAAAATTTGAGACCCTGTGAGGCAGTCAGTGAAGAAAATCAGACCCATTTGGATGGAGAATCAGAAGCAGGGCACCTGTAATTTTCTAATCACTACACCACTGCTTGCAAGACCCTGCTGGTGGTAGTGTCAAAACAGGCTGACCACCTCACCAGTGTTTCTATTTGGGCAGACCTTAGTCTCTTTTGGTATCTTCCAATAGATTTGCCAAGATCAGCAACCCATCATTTGGAGAATCACAGTTGATGAATATTGGCATTTTACTATATTTGAATGAATTGTTTTCAGGTGATTGTACCAACAGAAGTGAAAATTAAGTTGATCAACCTTCTGTCAGAAACAGGATTATCTGTTATCGAAGCCACCAGTTTTGTATCTTCAAAATGGGTGCCACAGGTATGTAGGAAAATTGATTTGATTATGTAATGATTGGTAAGGTATTATACAAATAAATGTCTTTACTTAGGAGAAGAATAAAGAGGCACAAATCAGTTTGTCACATTGAAGCTGAAAGTGACTGTGATCAAGGCCCTAAGGTTATGTGTTGAACTGGGTGAAAATTGAACTATTTCAAAACAAATGCATCTCAGATTTTTAATTTTTTAAAAACTATGTCTGTATGCTCTTTAACTTTTACAATAAAAATTCATATGGCCACACTGACAATGGACATGCCCATTTACACTTTTCATGCTATAAAGATACCTTCCCACCACTGAAGATGAAGTTACAGCATAATAAGTATAAATATACTTTAAATAAAAAGGCAGTTTCCACTATAAATGTAGACATAATAACAATGGAAATCTGAAAATAAGGACAGAATATATATGGGGGAAGATGTTGAGGCCTTCCACCCACAAAAACAGTGTGGTAGTGCCCCAAAAATGGCAGGAAATGGCTTATCACCCAGTTCCCAGCATCATTGTGGCAGTCACCATCTTCCCCTGCACCTATCACTGGCCAGCCCGAGCACTCACTGATTTAGGCAGTAGGCCCTTTTAATAATGACATACATAGGATCCTATTTGCCATTTTAGGACAGTACTGGGTGGAGTTTGGGCAGTGGATGCTCAGTCTACTTTCAGCTGAGGGAGCCCACAGAAGTTTTACTTTATTTTTGTGGGGCTGGGAGGAGCAAGAGTGTTCCTCCAGGCTTCTACCCCTGGGACTTTAAAATAGGGATTGAATTATATCCCCCAGCCTCTAACCCCAAATCAACTGAAGACTGCACTTGGTCTTGACTCTCAAGGATGGGGGATGTTGGCCAGGGGAGGGGAGGGGTGGAAAAGGGGTTTTGGGATAGTGTAAAACAGGTGATGGCAAATCAGCAGCCCGATGGAAAGAAAAAAAAAATTGAGACACATGTAAAAACAGTCTACCGACCCACTATCACCCATTCTACAGCATCAGTCAAAATTACCCCCTCAGTGTGTAACACTAAAGGAAATAGACTCGGAATAATATTTGGTAAATTGTACCCAATTCAAAATTAGATCCTCAAATGGCAATATTTTAACAAAATTGCATCACTTGTGTGCCTTAAGATTATCATATGTATACAGAAAATATTCATACAAGAGCTGAAATGTCATTATGAAAATAATTTTGCAGTGCCTCTGATTTGTCAAATAATATATACAAAGTCAGACTCACATACCTCAAAATGCATGAACATTAATTCCAGTTGTGAACCTTCCATATGAAGTAATGAAACAGCTGTCTGATTAAATGTATTCCTGGTGTAACAAGCTGATGCAGGCCCAGGACCAGGAGGTCAATTAGACACACAGACCAGATCCTAAAACAAGTGGGGCTTCATTTTAGCACCCGATACCGGGTGCGTTCCTGGCGGGGGGGGGCTCCGAAAATCGGGGAATCCCGGAGCGGGTCCGGAGCCCGGCTCCAACCCGCCCACTTCCGGGTTCCCCACTGACGCGCCGACGTCCCACAGGCAATTAAAGCCAGCGGGGTGCCACTTGAAAGTATTTATTGTGCTATTTCAGGTCATTAACTGACCTGATTAAGGGATTATGTGAGGAGGGGTGGGATTTTCTCGACAACTGGGACTGTTTTCCACACTGGGGGAAACACTCCCAGTTCAAATGGACGTGTTGCAGCTGTCAGCCTGTGGCAGCTGCAAAGGTCCATTTGACAGGGGCGGGGGGAGACCCTCACTCATTGCAGGAGGACACTCTGTCACTTGGGACAAAGTTTGGCCTCCACCACCCTCCTCCTGACAAGAAAATTCACCAATTTCCACACTTACCCCGGGGTCCAGAGACATGTACCTACCTTGTGGACCCCCTCAGATGTACATCTTCCGGATGGGGGCCGCCGTAGCTGCAGTCATGACCTCCTCGGAGGGCGAACAACATCACCAGCCTCACCAGCCTCGCCATCCACCTCTGACACGTGGAGCTCCACAACACAGTGCTGTGACACATCCACCTGCACAGCAGGAGGGAGGGCAACTGCAGAGAGAGATGCGTCGCAGAGGGCACTACCCTCGCCACAGGGTCCACAGACCGAGGCTCAGCTTCCTGGACCTCTCTGAGCAGCAGTGCACACGGAGGCTCAGAGTCACTCGACATGTCGTCATGGACATCTGCAGCCTCCTTCATGCCGAGCTGCTCCCGGCTGGCCCGAGCACCATCTTCCTACCTGTCGCTGTCAAAGTCACCACTGCCCTCAACAACTTCTCCTCTGCATCCTTCCAGGGTGCAACGGGGACATCGCCGATGTCTCTCAGTCGTCTGTACAAAAGAGCCCTGCAAATACACCTACACCCACTCTGCAGTGACACAATGGGTGGCATCAGTTGTGGGTCTTCATTGTGATCCTCAGGAGAGGGCATTATTGCACAAACCAGACAGGATTCGCGAAGACGTGGCAGTAGTGGTGCCAATATAATATGTAATGTGAGTTGGTAAGAAATTCAATATAAGTAAAAACCATGACAAACCCTCAAACAACCTTGTGCATCCCCTTCATGCTCACGACACGTTTGCCTTACGCTTCCTACTGCACATATGTGATGCATGCCCTGTGGCTGCAGCACAGGTCGTGGCAGTTTGAGTGAGGCTGGCCGTGAAAGAGATGCACGAGAGGGTGAGTATGAGATAGAGCCATGAGATTGTATGAGGATTGGGTTGAGTGGTAGTGGCGGGATGAGTACTGGCGAGGTGAGTAGGTGCAGGTAAGATGAGGATGAGGTTTGAGTGGGTATGAGGAGTGATGTGACAGAGTAGTGTTGGCAGTGCTGAAGGAGATGTGGGGTGGGGGCAGTGTTGTGGCAGACGGAGTGTAGGGGAAAGACTACGTGTACTCACTTTGGCTGACCTACTGAGGTCATTGGACCGCCTCCTGCACTGTATGCAGGTGGGCGATATGTTGGTGGTGCAGGTGACCTCCTCTGCCACCTCAAGCCAGGCCTTCCTGGTGGCAGAGGCAGGCTGCTTCCTCCCGCCCGCCGGGAGGAAGATCTCTGACCTCCCCCTCCTCCTCACCCCATGTATTGATACCTGGAGTGAGGCATCATTAAACTGGGAGCAGCCTTCCCCCTGGGCTGCTCCATGCTGTATTTTTTCCTATTTGTTGCAGCATCTGTCAGTGGAGGACTGCCCCTTTAAATAGAGCTCCTCCAGCTGACAGATCTTACTGCGCATGTGCAGCCCGCCCGACGCACAGATCAGCAGTGGGGAACCCGGAGGAGCAGGTAAGTGGATCCAATTTGGCTGCGATCGCGCGGGTGGCTGACTGATTTCACCGGGCGCGTTACCCACGCGCCCAATAGCCCCCCCGCCGCAAACCCGTAGCCCTGGTAACATCGAGCCCGTGAGGTTTATTCACCCACATGGACTCTTTACTTGCAGCAATGACCAAGCCCATCTCTTATCTCTTATCTCTCACAGTTCCTCCCTTTCACAACTGAGAGCGTTTCCAGCCTTTTATTCTTACAGGCTGAGTCGTTCCTGATTAAAGGCAATTAGGTCAACGATTTCTTAAAGCTATCTCGCCTTATATAACTTCTTAAAGTGGTATCCCTACCTCGGATACAGAGCTCTCAACATCCTATGGTTTATGTGTCGTCCCTCTCTCCCTCTGTAACATACTCCCCCTACACCAGCAAAGAGCCAGGAGCTCGAGTGATTCCTGTCATAAGGCACAACATTTGAGAGAGGGCATCCCCATTCGTCGATACAATAGCTTACGATTCCGTCTGCCTCACCGTCAAATGAGCCGCTGCGTTCAATTGCCTCCTTGTCTAAGCCTCAAGATGGCGTCTGCTGAATCTTTACAAACTCTGCTCCAGAGGTAGTTGAGTTTGACACTTCCACCCTCCTTTATGTCCCTTTAACAGCAGCTTCCTCTCAAGATAAGGCTCCAATTCCTGATGCTTTAGTGCACCAATACCATTTTCCCCATCCACCTTTAGTGGTCTCATTTCTTCTGGATGATAAGGTGTCTGCTTTGTCGGAGTAATTAAAGCCGAGAACGTTTCTGGTAATATCCTTCAACTGTTGCAGTCCCATATTGCTCCTTGGTATTCCAACAGCAGACCATTTAATGCAGCGGTGGGGTGCTCACAAGTCTTGGTCAATTCCTAACTATTAGTAGCTGCCCGGGCAAGCTTTGTTTCACATTCCTGCCCCTTCACTTCATGCAGTCTGCGCTTCAGTGCGATTAAAATTTTCCATTCCTCCCACAACTTCTCCTTTTTGGATAAGCCCTTTATGCCAGCCTGCAGGTCTCTGTGCAGGCAACTCCTGCCACCCGATTTCTTCCTTAATGCTCTCCTGTATCTCAGGCAAGGCTGGCATCGTTGCCACACTAGACCAGTGAAGTGGTCTCACTACTGGCTTCAGCTCGATCTCCCCAAACAGCTCTTTGCCATGAGTGAAACACAGACACAGTACCCGATTACTGATCTGAACAGTAGGGCAAAGGACCATGGAAATATTCTGGACATTCATTTTTGTTTCACTTTCCCTCTCAGTGAGATGGTCCACGTGGATGGCAAGGCAAGAAAAGAGGAGGTCATTGGATACAGGCAGTTCCTTCAGTACACACTCCCTGTTGTCTCAGGGAAGCTCTCGTTCTCCTCAATGGCACCTTGTCTGAAAATCCTTCCACTCCTTTGGTGAAATTTGTCTGTTTTTTTCCAGGCGTTGCCTTGTCGGAGAGCTTGGTGTCTACGGAACTCTTTGAAGAATCCCCCTCCGCACATTTTGACACTATTTCCTCAGTAAGCATCTCGGGCTCTGGGGGATCCTGGTCTGCAACTTTCTCCTTTGCTGTGCAATTCTCGTTCACCTCAACTTTTGTCCACTTGTGTGATTTTCCCCATTAATGCTCGCTGGCAAATCCGAATCCTTCCTGCTTGACCGGTCGGTGCCAATTTCCTCTTTGACTTTGTGATTGTCTATCTCAGGCCCTGTGGCTACCTCACCGTTAACCAACTGCTTTCCCTCCACCTTCTCGGGTGCTGACATCACTGCCTCATCTTCCGCTTTCACCCTCATGATCCGATTCATTTCTTCTTGGAGTTCCAGAATCTTGTCGGCCCGCTCCTGTTGTGCCAGTGTGACCTGCGTGAATGCTCTCGGTGTTTCTCAGAGTGCCAAAATCCCACTCTGACACCACGGGGTAAATTTTAACCCCACGAACGTGTGGGTTGGGGGCGAGCGGGAAGGTAAAATTTGTAAAAAAAAAACTAAAACCCGACCCCAACCCGCCCACTTCTGGTTTTAACGGAGGCGGATCGTGGGGCGGGCGGTCATCCTGCTCTCAGGAGGCGGGTCGGGCAGTGAAATCTTTTAAGGAGGCTGCGGGCCTCCATTTTAATAGGTTTTTTATTTTTAACTCTTGGGGGGGCGGGATTCCTGGACCTTCTGATTCGGGTCACGTGAGAGGAGGTGAGACAGCCCGGATCAACAAGTGAGTGCCTTTATCGCACTGCTTGTGGGTCAGGAGGAGCAGGAGTGTTTCCTCCAGGACCAACAAGCCCACCTGCCTCGATCCCACACACGAGATTGACCAACACCACCCCCTCCACCCCACCCACCCCCACCAACCCCCCCACGATCTCTCTCCCCCACCATGATCTCACTCCCTCCCTCCCACAATCTCTTCCCCCCCCACCACGATCTCTCTCCCTCCCCCCCACAATCTCTCCCCACCCCCCCCACGATCTCCGACCGCCGCCCCTCCTCCACGATCTATTTCAGGTATCCCTATTTCAAATATGGAGCTCTCAACATCCAATGGCTTAATTATCTTCCCTCTCTCACTCTGTTACACCTGGCGACCTGAAACATTTTGTCGACCCTCAGCCAATACACAATACTCTACCATATCACCAACTCAGAGCCAAACCAGTGACCCAGAAAAATGGCCACTTCATTTTTGGGCCTTCTGATCTGAACCTCCCACAGCAGCACAGTTGAGACCAGAACTTAGCATAATATAACAAATCAAAAAGATTAATTCTATTTGTTCATTCCTCTCACTCCACAGCACAGCTCTTTGTACTTCCAATGCACTGCACCATAGTGACATTACTCACAACTAAAATAACATTTCGAACAACAACAAAGATGCAGCGACGAACAACAATATTGCGTGTGTTACCCTCACATCTTTAAAGGGATAAATTATCAGGCTGATTCCTCAATCATGCGTTCCTGGTGAGGAGTGGCACTCACAGGTAGATTCTCTGTCAATTAAATTTAATGAATGGGAAATCAGGAGCTGCAGGCCTGCAAGCTCCAAACAGCACTCGGTGAAAGCTCCTCACCAAACAGCACTCACTGAAAGCTCCTCACCAAACAGCACTCGGTGAAAGCCCCTCACCAAACAGCACTCGGTGAAAGCCCCTCACCAAACAGCACTCGGTGAAAGCCCCTCACCAAACAGCACTCACTGAAAGCTCCTCACCAAACAGCACTCGGTGAAAGCCCCTCACCAAACAGCACTCACTGAAAGCTCCTCACCAAACAGCACTCGGTGAAAGCCACTCACGAAACAGCACTCACTGAAAGCCCCTCACCAAACAGCACTCGGTGAAAGCCCCTCACCAAACAGCACTCACTGAAAGCCCCTCACCAAACAGCACTCGGTGAAAGCCCCTCACCAAACGGCACTCACTGAAAGCCCCTCACCAAACAGCACTCGCTGAAAGCTCCTCACCAAACAGCACTCACTGAAATCCCCTCACCAAACAGCACTCGGTGAAAGCTCCTCACCAAACAGCACTCGCTGAAAGCCCCTCATCAAACAGCACTCGGTGAAAGCTCCTCACCAAACAGCACTCACTGAAAGCCCCTCACCAAACAGCACTCACTGAAAGCTCCTCACCAAACAGCACTCGGTGAAAGCTCCTCACCAAACAGCACTCGGTGAAAGCCCCTCACCAAACAGCACTCGGTGAAAGCTCCTCACCAAACAGCACTCGGTGAAAGCCCCTCACCAAACAGCACTCACTGAAAGCTCCTCACCAAACAGCACTCGGTGAAAGCTCCTCACCAAACAGCACTCGGTGAAAGCTCCTCACCAAACAGCACTCGGTGAAAGCTCCTCACCAAACAGCACTCGGTGAAAGCTCCTCACCAAACAGCACTCGGTGAAAGCCCCTCACCAAACAGCACTCACTGAAAGCCCCTCACCAAACAGCACTCACTGAAAGCTCCTCACCAAACAGCACTCACTGAAAGCCCCTCACCAAACAGCACTCACTGAAAGCCCCTCACCAAACAGCACTCGGTGAAAGCTCCTCACCAAACAGCACTCGGTGAAAGCTCCTCACCAAACAGCACTCACTGAAAGCCCCTCACCAAACAGCACTCACTGAAAGCCCCTCACCAAACAGCACTCGGTGAAAGCCCCTCACCAAACAGCACTCGGTGAAAGCCCCTCACCAAACAGCACTCACTGAAAGCTCCTCACCAAACAGCACTCACTGAAAGCTCCTCACCAAACAGCACTCGGTGAAAGCTCCTCACCAAACAGCACTCACTGAAAGCCCCTCACCAAACAGCACTCACTGAAAGCCCCTCACCAAACAGCACTCGCTGAAAGCCCCTCACCAAACAGCACTAGGTGAAAGCTCCTCACCAAACAGCACTCACTGAAAGCCCCTCACCAAACAGCACTCACTGAAAGCCCCTCACCAAACAGCACTCGGAGAAAGCTCCTCACCAAACAGCACTCGGTGAAAGCCCCTCACCAAACAGCACTCACTGAAAGCCCCTCACCAAACAGCACTCACTGAAAGCCCCTCACCAAACAGCACTCGGAGAAAGCTCCTCACCAAACAGCACTCACTGAAAGCCCCTCACCAAACAGCACTCACTGAAAGCCCCTCACCAAACAGCACTCGGAGAAAGCCCCTCACCAAACAGCACTCACTGAAAGCCCCTCACCAAACAGCACTAGGTGAAAGCTCCTCACCAAACAGCACTAGGTGAAAGCTCCTCACCAAACAGCACTCGGTGAAAGCCCCTCACCAAACAGCACTCGGAGAAAGCTCCTCACCAAACAGCACTCGGTGAAAGCTCCTCACCAAACAGCACTCGGAGAAAGCTCCTCACCAAACAGCACTCGGTGAAAGCTCCTCACCAAACAGCACTCACTGAAAGCTCCTCACCAAACAGCACTCACTGAAAGCCCCTCACCAAACAGCACTCGGTGAAAGCTCCTCACCAAACAGCACTCGCTGAAAGCTCCTCACCAAACAGCACTCGGAGAAAGCTCCTCACCAAACAGCACTCACTGAAAGCCCCTCACCAAACAGCACTCACTGAAAGCTCCTCACCAAACAGCACTCACTGAAAGCCCCTCACCAAACAGCACTCACTGAAAGCCCCTCACCAAACAGCACTCACTGAAAGCCCCTCACCAAACAGCACTCGGTGAAAGCTCCTCACCTAACAGCACTCGCTGAAAGCCCCTCACCAAACAGCACTCGGTGAAAGCTCCTCACCAAACAGCACTCGCTGAAAGCCCCTCACCAAACAGCACTCGCTGAAAGCCCCTCACCAAACAGCACTCGGTGAAAGCTCCTCACCAAACAGCACTCGCTGAAAGCCCCTCACCAAACAGCACTCACTGAAAGCCCCTCCCCAAACAGCACTCACTGAAAGCCCCTCACCAAACAGCACTCGGTGAAAGCTCCTCACCTAACAGCACTCGCTGAAAGCCCCTCACCAAACAGCACTCGGTGAAAGCTCCTCACCAAACAGCACTCGCTGAAAGCCCCTCACCAAACAGCACTCGGTGAAAGCCCCTCACCAAACAGCACTCGGTGAAAGCTCCTCACCAAACAGCACTCGGTGAAAGCTCTTCACCAAACAGCACTCACTGAAAGCTCCTCACCAAACAGCACTCGCTGAAAGCTCCTCACCAAACAGCACTCGCTGAAAGCCCCTCACCAAACAGCACTCGGTGAAAGCCCCTCACCAAACAGCACTCGGTGAAAGCCCCTCACCAAACAGCACTCGGTGAAAGCTCCTCACCAAACAGCACTCGCTGAAAGCCCCTCACCAAACAGCACTCGGTGAAAGCTCCTCACCAAACAGCACTCGCTGAAAGCCCCTCACCAAACAGCACTCGGTGAAAGCTCCTCACCAAACAGCACTCGGTGAAAGCTCCTCACCAAACAGCACTCGCTGAAAGCCCCTCACCAAACAGCACTCGGTGAAAGCTCCTCACCAAACAGCACTCGCTGAAAGCCCCTCACCAAACAGCACTCGGTGAAAGCTCCTCACCAAACAGCACTCGGTGAAAGCTCCTCACCAAACAGCACTCGGTGAAAGCCCCTCACCAAACAGCACTCGGTGAAAGCTCCTCACCAAACAGCACTCGGTGAAAGCTCCTCACCAAACAGCACTCACTGAAAGCTCCTCACCAAACAGCACTCACTGAAAGCCCCTCACCAAACAGCACTCGCTGAAAGCCCCTCACCAAACAGCACTCGGTGAAAGCCCCTCACCAAACAGCACTCGGTGAAAGCCCCTCACCAAACAGCACTCACTGAAAGCCCCTCACCAAACAGCACTCGGTGAAAGCTCCTCACCAAACAACACTCACTGAAAGCCCCTCACCAAACAGCACTCGGTGAAAGCTCCTCATCAAACTGCACTCACTGAAAGCCCCTCACCGAACAGCACTCACTGAAAGCCCCTCACCAAACTGCACTCACTGAAAGCCCCGCACCAAACAGCACTCGGTGAAAGCTCCTCACCAAACAGCACTCACTGAAAGCCCCTCACCAAACAGCACTCACTGAAAGCCCCTCACCAAACAGCACTCGGTGAAAGCCCCTCACCAAACAGCACTCACTGAAAGCTCCTCACCAAACAGCACTCACTGAAAGCTCCTCACCAAACAGCACTCACTGAAAGCTCCTCACCAAACAGCACTCACTGAAAGCCCCTCACCAAACAGCACTCGCTGAAAGCTCCTCACCAAACAGCACTCACTGAAAGCTCCTCACCTAACAGCACTCGGTGAAAGCTCCTCATCAAACTGCACTCAATGAAAGCCCCTCACCAAACAGCACTCACTGAAAGCCCCTCACCAAACAGCACTCGGTGAAAGCCCCTCACCAAACAGCACTCGCTGAAAGCTCCTCACCAAACAGCACTCGCTGAAAGCCCCTCACCAAACAGCACTCGGTGAAAGCCCCTCACCAAACAGCACTCGCTGAAAGCCCCTCACCAAACAGCACTCGGTGAAAGCTCCTCACCAAACAGCACTCGGTGAAAGCTCCTCACCAAACAGCACTCCCTGAAAGCTCCTCACCAAACAGCACTCGGTGAAAGCCCCTCACCAAACAGCACTCGGTGAAAGCCCCTCACCAAACAGCACTCGCTGAAAGCCCCTCACCAAACAGCACTCGGTGAAAGCTCCTCACCAAACAGCACTCACTGAAAGCCCCTCACCAAACAGCACTCACTGAAAGCCCCTCACCAAACAGCACTCACTGAAAGCCCCTCACCAAACAGCACTCACTGAAAGCCCCTCACCAAACAGCACTCCCTGAAAGCCCCTCACCAAACAGCACTCGGTGAAAGCTCCTCACCAAACAGCACTCACTGAAAGCCCCTCACCAAACAGCACTCACTGAAAGCCCCTCACCAAACAGCACTCACTGAAAGCCCCTCACCAAACAGCACTCACTGAAAGCTCCTCACCAAACAGCACTCACTGAAAGCCCCTCACCAAACAGCACTCACTGAAAGCCCCTCACCAAACAGCACTCACTGAAAGCTCCTCACCAAACAGCACTCACTGAAAGCTCCTCACCAAACAGCACTCGCTGAAAGCCCCTCACCAAACAGCACTCGGTGAAAGCCCCTCACCAAACAGCACTCGGTGAAAGCTCCTCACCAAACAGCACTCACTGAAAGCTCCTCACCAAACAGCACTCACTGAAAGCCCCTCACCAAACAGCACTCGGTGAAAGCCCCTCACCAAACAGCACTCGCTGAAAGCTCCTCACCAAACAGCACTCGCTGAAAGCCCCTCACCAAACAGCACTCACTGAAAGCTCCTCACCAAACAGCACTCACTGAAAGCCCCTCACCAAACAGCACTCGGTGAAAGCCCCTCACCAAACAGCACTCGGTGAAAGCCCCTCACCAAACAGCACTCGCTGAAAGCCCCTCACCAAACAGCACTCGGTGAAAGCCCCTCACCAAACAGCACTCGCTGAAAGCTCCTCACCAAACAGCACTCGGTGAAAGCCCCTCACCAAACAGCACTCGGTGAAAGCTCCTCACCAAACAGCACTCACTGAAAGCTCCTCACCAAACAGCACTCACTGAAAGCCCCTCACCAAACAGCACTCACTGAAAGCCCCTCACCAAACAGCACTCGGTGAAAGCTCCTCATCAAACAGCACTCGCTGAAAGCCCCTCACCAAACAGCACTCACTGAAAGCTCCTCACCAAACAGCACTCGGTGAAAGCTCCTCACCAAACAGCACTCGGTGAAAGCTCCTCACCAAACAGCACTCACTGAAAGCCCCTCACCAAACAGCACTCACTGAAAGCTCCTCACCAAACAGCACTCGGTGAAAGCTCCTCACCAAACAGCACTCACTGAAAGCTCCTCACCAAACAGCACTCACTGAAAGCCCCTCACCAAACAGCACTTGGTGAAAGCTCCTCACCAAACAGCACTCGCTGAAAGCCCCTCACCAAACAGCACTCACTGAAAGCCCCTCACCAAACATCACTCACTGAAAGCCCCTCACCAAACAGCACTCACTGAAAGCTCCTCACCAAACAGCACTCGGTGAAAGCTCCTCACCAAACAGCACTCACTGAAAGCTCCTCACCAAACAGCACTCACTGAAAGCCCCTCACCAAACAGCACTCGCTGAAAGCCCCTCACCAAACAGCACTCACTGAAAGCCCCTCACCAAACAGCACTCGCTGAAAGCCCCTCACCAAACAGCACTCACTGAAAGCTCCTCACCAAACAGCACTCACTGAAAGCCCCTCACCAAACAGCACTCACTGAAAGCTCCTCACCAAACAGCACTCACTGAAAGCCCCTCACCAAACAGCACTCACTGAAAGCCCCTCACCAAACAGCACTCGGTGAAAGCTCCTCACCAAACAGCACTCACTGAAAGCCCCTCACCAAACAGCACTCACTGAAAGCCCCTCACCAAACAGCACTCGCTGAAAGCCCCTCACCAAACAGCACTCACTGAAAGCTCCTCACCAAACAGCACTCACTGAAAGCCCCTCACCAAACAGCACTCACTGAAAGCTCCTCACCAAACAGCACTCACTGAAAGCCCCTCACCAAACAGCACTCGGTGAAAGCTCCTCACCAAACAGCACTCACTGAAAGCTCCTCACCAAACAGCACTCACTGAAAGCCCCTCACCAAACAGCACTCACTGAAAGCCCCTCACCAAACAGCACTCGGTGAAAGCCCCTCACCAAACAGCACTCACTGAAAGCCCCTCACCAAACAGCACTCACTGAAAGCTCGTCACCAAACAGCACACGCTGAAAGCCCCTCACCAAACAGCACTCACTGAAAGCCCCTCACCAAACAGCACTCGCTGAAAGCCCCTCACCAAACAGCACTCACTGAAAGCCCCTCACCTAACAGCACTCGGTGAAAGCTCCTCACCAAACAGCACTCACTGAAAGCCCCTCACCAAACAGCACTCGCTGAAAGCCCCTCACCAAACAGCACTCACTGAAAGCCCCTCACCTAACAGCACTCGGTGAAAGCTCCTCACCAAACAGCACTCGGTGAAAGCCCCTCACCAAACAGCACTCGGTGAAAGCCCCTCACCAAACAGCACTCGGTGAAAGCTCCTCACCAAACAGCACTCGGTGAAAGCTCCTCACCAAACGGCACTCGGTGAAAGCCCCTCACCAAACAGCACTCGGTGAAAGCCCCTCACCAAACAGCACTCACTGAAAGCTCCTCACCAAACAGCACTCGCTGAAAGCCCCTCACCAAACAGCACTCACTGAAAGCCCCTCACCAAACAGCACTCACTGAAAGCCCCTCACCAAACAGCACTCACTGAAAGCTCCTCACCAAACAGCACTCGCTGAAAGCCCCTCACCAAACAGCACTCACTGAAAGCCCCTCACCAAACAGCACTCGGTGAAAGCTCCTCACCAAACAGCACTCACTGAAAGCTCCTCACCAAAAAGCACTCGCTGAAAGCCCCTCACCAAACAGCACTCACTGAAAGCCCCTCACCAAACAGCACTCACTGAAAGCCCCTCACCAAACAGCACTCGGTGAAAGCTCCTCACCAAACAGCACTCACTGAAAGCTCCTCACCAAACAGCACTCGGTGAAAGCCCCTCACCAAACAGCACTCGGTGAAAGCCCCTCACCAAACAGCACTCGGTGAAAGCCCCTCACCAAACAGCACTCACTGAAAGCTCCTCACCAAACAGCACTCGGTGAAAGCCCCTCACCAAACAGCACTCACTGAAAGCTCCTCACCAAACAGCACTCGGTGAAAGCCACTCACGAAACAGCACTCACTGAAAGCCCCTCACCAAACAGCACTCGGTGAAAGCCCCTCACCAAACAGCACTCACTGAAAGCCCCTCACCAAACAGCACTCGGTGAAAGCCCCTCACCAAACGGCACTCACTGAAAGCCCCTCACCAAACAGCACTCGCTGAAAGCTCCTCACCAAACAGCACTCACTGAAATCCCCTCACCAAACAGCACTCGGTGAAAGCCCCTCACCAAACAGCACTCGGTGAAAGCCCCTCATCAAACAGCACTCGGTGAAAGCTCCTCACCAAACAGCACTCACTGAAAGCCCCTCAGCAAACAGCACTCGGTGAAAGCTCCTCACCAAACAGCACTCACTGAAAGCTCCTCACCAAACAGCACTCGGTGAAAGCTCCTCACCAAACAGCACTCGGTGAAAGCTCCTCACCAAACAGCACTCACTGAAAGCCCCTCACCAAACAGCACTCGGTGAAAGCTCCTCACCAAACAGCACTCGGTGAAAGCCCCTCACCAAACAGCACTCACTGAAAGCTCCTCACCAAACAGCACTCGGTGAAAGCTCCTCACCAAACAGCACTCGGTGAAAGCTCCTCACCAAACAGCACTCGGTGAAAGCTCCTCACCAAACAGCACTCGGTGAAAGCTCCTCACCAAACAGCACTCGGTGAAAGCCCCTCACCAAACAGCACTCACTGAAAGCCCCTCACCAAACAGCACTCACTGAAAGCTCCTCACCAAACAGCACTCACTGAAAGCCCCTCACCAAACAGCACTCACTGAAAGCCCCTCACCAAACAGCACTCGGTGAAAGCTCCTCACCAAACAGCACTCACTGAAAGCCCCTCACCAAACAGCACTCACTGAAATCCCCTCACCAAACAGCACTCACTGAAAGCCCCTCACCAAACAGCACTCGCTGAAAGCTCCTCACCAAACAGCACTCACTGAAAGCTCCTCACCAAACAGCACTCACTGAAAGCTCCTCACCAAACAGCACTCACTGAAAGCTCCTCACCAAACAGCACTCACTGAAAGCCCCTCACCAAACAGCACTCACTGAAAGCTCCTCACCAAACAGCACTCACTGAAAGCTCCTCACCAAACAGCACTAGGTGAAAGCTCCTCACCAAACAGCACTCACTGAAAGCCCCTCACCAAACAGCACTCACTGAAAGCCCCTCACCAAACAGCACTCACTGAAAGCTCCTCACCAAACAGCACTCACTGAAAGCTCCTCACCAAACAGCACTCGGTGAAAGCTCCTCACCAAACAGCACTCACTGAAAGCTCCTCACCAAACAGCACTCACTGAAAGCCCCTCACCAAACAGCACTCACTGAAAGCCCCTCACCAAACAGCACTCACTGAAAGCCCCTCACCAAACAGCACTCACTGAAAGCCCCTCACCAAACAGCACTCACTGAAAGCCCCTCACCAAACAGCACTCACTGAAAGCCCCTCACCAAACAGCACTCGGTGAAAGCTCCTCACCAAACAGCACTCGCAAAAAGCCCCTCACCAAACAGCACTCGGTGAAAGCCCCTCACCAAACAGCACTCACTGAAAGCCCCTCACCAAACAGCACTCACTGAAAGCTCCTCACCAAACAGCACTCACTGAAAGCTCCTCACCAAACAGCACTCACTGAAAGCTCCTCACCAAACAGCACTCGGTGAAAGCTCCTCACCAAACAGCACTCACTGAAAGCTCCTCACCAAACAGCACTCACTGAAAGCCCCTCACCAAACAGCACTCGGTGAAAGCTCCTCACCAAACAGCACTCACTGAAAGCCCCTCACCAAACAGCACTCACTGAAAGCCCCTCACCAAACAGCACTCACTGAAAGCTCCTCACCAAACAGCACTCGGTGAAAGCCCCTCACCAAACAGCACTCACTGAAAGCCCCTCACCAAACAGCACTCACTGAAAGCCCCTCACCAAACAGCACTCACTGAAAGCCCCTCACCAAACAGCACTCACTGAAAGCCCCTCACCAAACAGCACTCGGTGAAAGCTCCTCACCAAACAGCACTCGCAAAAAGCCCCTCACCAAACAGCACTCGGTGAAAGCCCCTCACCAAACAGCACTCGGTGAAAGCTCCTCACCAAACAGCACTCGGTGAAAGCTCCTCACCAAACAGCACTCACTGAAAGCTCCTCACCAAACAGCACTCACTGAAAGCCCCTCCCCAAACAGCACTCACTGAAAGCCCCTCACCAAACAGCACTCGGTGAAAGCTCCTCACCTAACAGCACTCGCTGAAAGCCCCTCACCAAACAGCACTCGGTGAAAGCTCCTCACCAAACAGCACTCGCTGAAAGCCCCTCACCAAACAGCACTCGGTGAAAGCCCCTCACCAAACAGCACTCGGTGAAAGCTCCTCACCAAACAGCACTCGGTGAAAGCTCTTCACCAAACAGCACTCACTGAAAGCTCCTCACCAAACAGCACTCGCTGAAAGCTCCTCACCAAACAGCACTCGCTGAAAGCCCCTCACCAAACAGCACTCGGTGAAAGCCCCTCACCAAACAGCACTCGGTGAAAGCCCCTCACCAAACAGCACTCGGTGAAAGCTCCTCACCAAACAGCACTCGCTGAAAGCCCCTCACCAAACAGCACTCGGTGAAAGCCCCTCACCAAACAGCACTCGGTGAAAGCTCCTCACCAAACAGCACTCGGTGAAAGCTCCTCACCAAACAGCACTCACTGAAAGCTCCTCACCAAACAGCACTCACTGAAAGCCCCTCACCAAACAGCACTCGCTGAAAGCCCCTCACCAAACAGCACTCGGTGAAAGCCCCTCACCAAACAGCACTCGGTGAAAGCCCCTCACCAAACAGCACTCACTGAAAGCCCCTCACCAAACAGCACTCGGTGAAAGCTCCTCACCAAACAACACTCACTGAAAGCCCCTCACCAAACAGCACTCACTGAAAGCCCCTCACCAAACAGCACTCGGTGAAAGCTCCTCATCAAACTGCACTCACTGAAAGCCCCTCACCGAACAGCACTCACTGAAAGCCCCTCACCAAACTGCACTCACTGAAAGCCCCTCACCAAACAGCACTCACTGAAAGCCCCTCACCAAACAGCACTCACTGAAAGCCCCTCACCTAACAGCACTCGGTGAAAGCTCCTCATCAAACTGCACTCACTGAAAGCCCCTCACCAAACAGCACTCACTGAAAGCCCCTCACCAAACAGCACTCGGTGAAAGCCCCTCACCAAACAGCACTCGGTGAAAGCCCCTCACCAAACAGCACTCGCTGAAAGCTCCTCACCAAACAGCACTCGCTGAAAGCTCCTCACCAAACAGCACTCGCTGAAAGCCCCTCACCAAACAGCACTCGGTGAAAGCCCCTCACCAAACAGCACTCGCTGAAAGCCCCTCACCAAACAGCACTCGGTGAAAGCTCCTCACCAAACAGCACTCGGTGAAAGCTCCTCACCAAACAGCACTCCCTGAAAGCTCCTCACCAAACAGCACTCGGTGAAAGCCCCTCACCAAACAGCACTCGGTTAAAGCCCCTCACCAAACAGCACTCGCTGAAAGCCCCTCACCAAACAGCACTCGGTGAAAGCTCCTCACCAAACAGCACTCACTGAAAGCCCCTCACCAAACAGCACTCACTGAAAGCCCCTCACCAAACAGCACTCACTGAAAGCTCCTCACCAAACAGCACTCACTGAAAGCCCCTCACCAAACAGCACTCACTGAAAGCCCCTCACCAAACAGCACTCACTGAAAGCCCCTCACCAAACAGCACTCACTGAAAGCCCCTCACCAAACAGCACTCACTGAAAGCTCCTCACCAAACAGCACTCACTGAAAGCCCCTCACCAAACAGCACTCGGTGAAAGCCCCTCACCAAACAGCACTCGGTGAAAGCCCCTCACCAAACAGCACTCACTGAAAGCCCCTCACCAAACAGCACTCGGTGAAAGCCCCTCACCAAACAGCACTCGCTGAAAGCTCCTCACCAAACAGCACTCGCTGAAAGCCCCTCACCAAACAGCACTCACTGAAAGCTCCTCACCAAACAGCACTCGCTGAAAGCCCCTCACCAAACAGCACTCGGTGAAAGCCCCTCACCAAACAGCACTCACTGAAAGCTCCTCACCAAACAGCACACGCTGAAAGCCCCTCACCAAACAGCACTCACTGAAAGCTCCTCACCAAACAGCACTCACTGAAAGCTCCTCACCAAACAGCACTCACTGAAAGCCCCTCACCAAACAGCACTCACTGAAAGCCCCTCACCAAACAGCACTCGGTGAAAGCTCCTCACCAAACAGCACTCGCTGAAAGCCCCTCACCAAACAGCACTCACTGAAAGCTCCTCACCAAAGAGCACTCGGTGAAAGCTCCTCATCAAACAGCACTCGGTGAAAGCTCCTCACCAAACAGCACTCGCTGAAAGCCCCTCACCAAACAGCACTCACTGAAAGCCCCTCACCAAACAGCACTCGGTGAAAGCTCCTCACCAAACAGCACTCGCTGAAAGCCCCTCACCAAACAGCACTCACTGAAAGCTCCTCACCAAACAGCACTCGGTGAAAGCTCCTCACCAAACAGCACTCGCTGAAAGCCCCTCACCAAACAGCACTCACTGAAAGCTCCTCACCAAACAGCACTCACTGAAAGCTCCTCACCAAACAGCACTCACTGAAAGCCCCTCACCAAACAGCACTCACTGAAAGCCCCTCACCAAACAGCACTCACTGAAAGCCCCTCACCAAACAGCACTCACTGAAAGCTCCTCACCAAACAGCACTCGGTGAATGCCCCTCACCAAACATCACTCACTGAAAGCCCCTCACCAAACAGCACTCACTGAAAGCTCCTCACCAAACAGCACTCGGTGAAAGCTCCTCACCAAACAGCACTCACTGAAAGCTCCTCACCAAACAGCACTCACTGAAAGCCCCTCACCAAACAGCACTCGCTGAAAGCCCCTCACCAAACAGCACTCACTGAAAGCCCCTCACCAAACAGCACTCGCTGAAAGCCCCTCACCAAACAGCACTCGCTGAAAGCCCCTCACCAAACAGCACTCACTGAAAGCTCCTCAGCAAACAGCACTCACTGAAAGCCCCTCACCAAACAGCACTCACTGAAAGCTCCTCACCAAACAGGACACGCTGAAAGCCCCTCACCAAACAGCACTCACTGAAAGCCCCTCACCAAACAGCACTCACTGAAAGCCCCTCACCAAACAGCACTCGCTGAAAGCTCCTCACCAAACAGCACTCACTGAAAGCCCCTCACCAAACAGCACTCACTGAAAGCCCCTCACCAAACAGCACTCACTGAAAGCTCCTCACCAAACAGCACTCACTGAAAGCCCCTCACCAAACAGCACTCGCTGAAAGCCCCTCACCAAACAGCACTCACTGAAAGCCCCTCACCTAACAGCACTCGGTGAAAGCTCCTCACCAAACAGCACTCGGTGAAAGCCCCTCACCAAACAGCACTCACTGAAAGCCCCTCACCAAACAGCACTCGGTGAAAGCCCCTCACCAAACAGCACTCGGTGAAAGCCCCTCACCAAACAGCACTCGGTGAAAGCTCCTCACCAAACAGCACTCACTGAAAGCCCCTCACCAAACAGCACTCGGTGAAAGCCCCTCACCAAACAGCACTCGCAGAAAGCTCCTCACCAAACAGCACTCGCTGAAAGCCCCTCACCAAACAGCACTCACTGAAAGCTCCTCACCAAACAGCACTCGCTGAAAGCCCCTCACCAAACAGCACTCGGTGAAAGCCCCTCACCAAACAGCACTCACTGAAAGCTCCTCACCAAACAGCACACGCTGAAAGCCCCTCACCAAACAGCACTCACTGAAAGCCCCTCACCAAACAGCACTCGGTGAAAGCCCCTCACCAAACAGCACTCACTGAAAGCTCCTCACCAAACAGCACACGCTGAAAGCCCCTCACCAAACAGCACTCACTGAAAGCTCCTCACCAAACAGCACTCACTGAAAGCCCCTCACCAAACAGCACTCACTGAAAGCCCCTCACCAAACAGCACTCGGTGAAAGCTCCTCACCAAACAGCACTCGCTGAAAGCCCCTCACCAAACAGCACTCACTGAAAGCTCCTCACCAAAGAGCACTCGGTGAAAGCTCCTCACCAAACAGCACTCACTGAAAGCCCCTCACCAAACAGCACTCACTGAAAGCTCCTCACCAAACAGCACTCGGTGAATGCCCCTCACCAAACATCACTCACTGAAAGCCCCTCACCAAACAGCACTCACTGAAAGCTCCTCACCAAACAGCACTCACTGAAAGCCCCTCACCAAACAGCACTCGCTGAAAGCCCCTCACCAAACAGCACTCGCTGAAAGCCCCTCACCAAACAGCACTCACTGAAAGCCCCTCACCAAACAGCACTCGCTGAAAGCCCCTCACCAAACAGCACTCACTGAAAGCTCCTCACCAAACAGCACTCACTGAAAGCCCCTCACCAAACAGCACTCGGTGAAAGCCCCTCACCAAACAGCACTCACTGAAAGCTCCTCACCAAACAGCACACGCTGAAAGCCCCTCACCAAACAGCACTCACTGAAAGCTCCTCACCAAACAGCACTCACTGAAAGCCCCTCACCAAACAGCACTCACTGAAAGCCCCTCACCAAACAGCACTCGCTGAAAGCCCCTCACCAAACAGCACTCACTGAAAGCTCCTCACCAAAGAGCACTCGGTGAAAGCTCCTCACCAAACAGCACTCACTGAAAGCCCCTCACCAAACAGCACTCACTGAAAGCTCCTCACCAAACAGCACTCGGTGAATGCCCCTCACCAAACATCACTCACTGAAAGCCCCTCACCAAACAGCACTCACTGAAAGCTCCTCACCAAACAGCACTCACTGAAAGCACCTCACCAAACAGCACTCGCTGAAAGCCCCTCACCAAACAGCACTCACTGAAAGCCCCTCACCAAACAGCACTCGCTGAAAGCCCCTCACCAAACAGCACTCACTGAAAGCTCCTCACCAAACAGCACTCGGTGAATGCCCCTCACCAAACATCACTCACTGAAAGCCCCTCACCAAACAGCACTCACTGAAAGCTCCTCACCAAACAGCACTCGCTGAAAGCCCCTCACCAAACAGCACTCACTGAAAGCTCCTCAGCAAACAGCACTCGGTGAAAGCCCCTCACCAAACAGCACTCACTGAAAGCCCCTCACCAAACAGCACTCACTGAAAGCTCCTCACCAAACAGCACACGCTGAAAGACCCTCACCAAACAGCACTCACTGAAAGCCCCTCACCAAACAGCACTCACTGAAAGCCCCTCACCAAACAGCACTCACTGAAAGCCCCTCACCAAACAGCACTCACTGAAAGCTCCTCACCAAACAGCACACGCTGAAAGCCCCACACCAAACAGCACTCACTGAAAGCCCCTCACCAAACAGCACTCACTGAAAGCCCCTCACCAAACAGCACTCACTGAAAGCCCCTCACCAAACAGCACTCACTGAAAGCCCCTCACCAAACAGCACTCGGTGAAAGCCCCTCACCAAACAGCACTCACTGAAAGCCCCTCACCTAACAGCACTCGGTGAAAGCTCCTCACCAAACAGCACTCGGTGAAAGCCCCTCACCAAACAGCACTCGGTGAAAGCCCCTCACCAAACAGCACTCGGTGAAAGCTCCTCACCAAACAGCACTCGGTGAAAGCTCCTCACCAAACGGCACTCGGTGAAAGCTCCTCACCAAACAGCACTCACTGAAAGCTCCTCACCAAACAGCACTCACTGAAAGCCCCTCACCAAACAGCACTCGGTGAAAGCCCCTCACCAAACAGCACTCGGTGAAAGCCCCTCACCAAACAGCACTCACTGAAAGCCCCTCACCAAACAGCACTAGCTGAAAGCTCCTCACCAAACAGCACTCACTGAAAGCCCCTCACCAAACAGCACTCACTGAAAGCCCCTCACCAAACAGCACTCGCTGAAAGCTCCTCACCAAACAGCACTCGCTGAAAGCTCCTCACCAAACAGCACTCGCTGAAAGCTCCTCACCAAACAGCACTCACTGAAAGCTCCTCACCAAACAGCACTCGCTGAAAGCCCCTCACCAAACAGCACTCGCTGAAAGCCCCTCACCAAACAGCACTCACTGAAAGCCCCTCACCAAACAGCACTCGGTGAAAGCCCCTCACCAAACAGCACTCGGTGAAAGCTCCTCACCAAACAGCACTCACTGAAAGCTCCTCACCTAACAGCACTCACTGAAAGCCCCTCACCAAACAGCACTCGGTGAAAGCTCCTCATCAAACAGCACTCACTGAAAGCTCCTCACCAAACAGCACTCACTGAAAGCCCCTCACCAAACAGCACTCACTGAAAGCCCCTCACCAAACAGCACTCACTAAAAGCTCCTCACCAAACAGCACACGCTGAAAGCCCCTCACCAAACAGCACTCACTGAAAGCCCCTCACCAAACAGCACTCACTGAAAGCCCCTCACCAAACAGCACACGCTGAAAGCCCCTCACCAAACAGCACTCACTGAAAGCCCCTCACCAAACAGCACTCACTGAAAGCCCCTCACCAAACAGCACTCACTGAAAGCCCCTCACCAAACAGCACTCACTGAAAGCCCCTCACCAAACAGCACTCACTGAAAGCTCCTCACCAAACAGCACTCGCTGAAAGCCCCTCACCTAACAGCACTCACTGAAAGCCCCTCACCAAACAGCACTCGGTGAAAGCTCCTCACCAAACAGCACTCACTGAAAGCCCCTCACCAAACAGCACTCGGTGAAAGCTCCTCACCAAACAGCACTCACTGAAAGCTCCTCACCAAACAGCACTCGGTGAAAGCTCCTCACCAAACAGCACTCACTGAAAGCTCCTCACCAAACAGCACTCACTGAAAGCCCCTCACCAAACAGCACTCACTGAAAGCTCCTCACCAAACAGCACTCACTGAAAGCCCCTCACCAAACAGCACTCACTGAAAGCCCCTCACCAAACAGCACTCACTGAAAGCTCCTCACCAAACAGCACTCGGTGAAAGCCCCTCACCAAACAGCACTCACTGAAAGCTCCTCACCAAACAGCACTCGGTGAAAGCCCCTCACCAAACAGCACTCACTGAAAGCTCCTCACCAAACAGCACTCACTGAAAGCCCCTCACCAAACAGCACTCACTGAAAGCTCCTCACCAAACAGCACTCACTGAAAGCTCCTCACCAAACAGCACTCACTGAAAGCCCCTCACCAAACAGCACTCACTGAAAGCTCCTCACCAAACAGCACTCGGTGAAAGCCCCTCACCAAACAGCACTCACTGAAAGCTCCTCACCAAACAGCACTCACTGAAAGCCCCTCACCAAACAGCACTCACTGAAAGCTCCTCACCAAACAGCACTCACTGAAAGCTCCTCACCAAAAAGCACTCACTGAAAGCTCCTCACCAAACAGCACTCGCTGAAAGCCCCTCACCAAACAGCACTCACTGAAAGCTCCTCACCAAACAGCACTCGGTGAAAGCTCGTCACCAAACAGCACTCGATGAAAGCCCCTCACCAAACAGCACTCGGTGAAAGCCCCTCACCAAACAGCACTCACTGAAAGCCCCTCACCAAACAGCACTCGGTGAAAGCTCCTCACCAAACAGCACTCGGTGAAAGCCCCTCACCAAACAGCACTCGCTGAAAGCCCCTCACCAAACAGCACTCGGTGAAAGCTCCTCACCAAACAGCACTCGGTGAAAGCCCCTCACCAAACAGCACTCGGTGAAAGCCCCTCACCAAACAGCACTCGCTGAAAGCCCCTCACCAAATAGCACTCGGTGAAAGCTCCTCACCAAACAGCACTCGGTGAAAGCTCCTCACCAAACAGCACTCACTGAAAGCCCCTCACCAAACAGCACTCACTGAAAGCCCCTCACCAAACAGCACTCACTGAAAGCCCCTCACCAAACAGCACTCACTGCAAGCCCCTCACCAAACAGCACTCACTGAAAGCCCCTCACCAAACAGCACTCGCTGAAAGCCCCTCACCAAACAGCACTCGGTGAAAGCTCCTCACCAAACAGCACTCGCTGAAAGCCCCTCACCAAACAGCACTCGGTGAAAGCCCCTCACCAAACAGCACTCGGTGAAAGCTCCTCACCAAACAGCACTCGCTGAAAGCCCCTCACCAAACAGCACTCACTGAAAGCCCCTCACCAAACAGCACTCACTGAAAGCACCTCACCAAACAGCACTCGGTGAAAGCCCCTCACCAAACAGCACTCACTGAAAGCACCTCACCAAACAGCACTCGGTGAAAGCTCCTCACCAAACAGCACTCACTGAAAGCCCCTCACCAAACAGCACTCGGTGAAAGCTCCTCACCAAACAGCACTCGGTGAAAGCCCCTCACCAAACAGCACTCACTGAAAGCTCCTCACCAAACAGCACTCACTGAAAGCTCCTCACCAAACAGCACTCACTGAAAGCTCCTCACCAAACAGCACTCACTGAAAGCTCCTCACCAAACAGCACTCGGTGAAAGCCCCTCACCAAACAGCACTCGGTGAAAGCCCCTCACCAAACAGCACTCGGTGAAAGCTCCTCACCAAACAGCACTCGGTGAAAGCCCCTCACCAAACAGCACTCACTGAAAGCCCCTCACCAAACAGCACTCACTGAAAGCCCCTCACCAAACAGCACTCACTGAAAGCCCCTCACCAAACAGCACTCACTGAAAGCCCCTCACCAAACAGCACTCGGTGAAAGCCCCTCACCAAACAGCACTCGGTGAAAGCTCCTCACCAAACAGCACTCGGTGAAAGCTCCTCACCAAACAGCACTCGGTGAAAGCTCCTCACCAAACAGCACTCACTGAAAGCTCCTCACCAAACAGCACTCGGTGAAAGCTCCTCACCAGACAGCACTCGGTGAAAGCCCCTCACCAAACATCACTCAGTGAAAGCCCCTCACCAAACAGCACTCACTGAAAGCTCCTCACCAAACAGCACTCAGTGAAAGCTCCTCACCAAACAGCACTCACTGAAAGCTCCTCACCAAACAGCACTCGGTGAAAGCCCCTCACCAAACAGCACTCACTGAAAGCTCCTCACCAAACAGCACTCACTGAAAGCCCCTCACCAAACAGCACTCGGTGAAAGCCCCTCACCAAACAGCACTCGGTGAAAGCTCCTCACCAAACAGCACTCGGTGAAAGCCCCTCACCAAACAGCACTCACTGAAAGCCCCTCACCAAACAGCACTCACTGAAAGCCCCTCACCAAACAGCACTCACTGAAAGCTCCTCACCAAACAGCACTCACTGAAAGCTCCTCACCAAACAGCACTCACTGAAAGCTCCTCACCAAACAGCACTCGATGAAAGCCCCTCACCAAACAGCACTCACTGAAAGCTCCTCACCAAACAGCACTCACTGAAAGCTCCTCACCAAACAGCACTCGGTGAAAGCACCTCACCAAACAGCACTCGGTGAAAGCTCCACACCAAACAGCACTCACTGAAAGCCCCTCACCAAACAGCACTCACTGAAAGCCCCTCACCAAACAGCACTCACTGAAAGCACCTCACCAAACAGCACTCGGTGAAAGCTCCTCACCAAACAGCACTCAGTGAAAGCTCCTCACCAAACAGCACTCGGTGAAAGCACCTCACCAAACAGCACTCGGTGAAAGCTCCTCACCAAACAGCACTCACTGAAAGCCCCTCACCAAACAGCACTCACTGAAAGCACCTCACCAAACAGCACTCGGTGAAAGCTCCTCACCAAACAGCACTCACTGAAAGCCCCTCACCAAACAGCACTCGGTGAAAGCTCCTCACCAAACAGCACTCACTGAAAGCCCCTCACCAAACAGCACTCGGTGAAAGCCCGTCACCAAACAGCACTCACTGAAAGCTCCTCACCAAACAGCACTCGGTGAAAGCTCCTCACCAAACAGCACTCGGTGAAAGCTCCTCACCAAACAGCACTCACTGAAAGCTCCTCACCAAACAGCACTCGGTGAAAGCTCCTCACCAAACAGCACTCGGTGAAAGCTCCTCACCAAACAGCACTCGGTGAAAGCTCCTCACCAAACAGCACTCACTGAAAGCTCCTCACCAAACAGCACTCGCTGAAAGCTCCTCACCAAACAGCACTCGGTGAAAGCTCCTCACCAAACAGCACTCACTGAAAGCTCCTCATCAAACAGCACTCGGTGAAAGCTCCTCACCAAACAGCACTCGGTGAAAGCCCCTCACCAAACAGCACTCGGTGAAAGCTCCTCACCAAACAGCACTCACTGAAAGCTCCTCACCAAACAGCACTCGCTGAAAGCTCCTCACCAAACAGCACTCACTGAAAGCTCCTCACCAAACAGCACTCGCTGAAAGCTCCTCACCAAACAGCACTCACTGAAAGCCCCTCACCAAACAGCACTCGGTGAAAGCTCCTCACCAAACAGCACTCACTGAAAGCTCCTCACCAAACAGCACTCACTGAAAGCTCCTCACCAAACAGCACTCGGTGAAAGCTCCTCATGAAACAGCACTCGGTGAAAGCTCCTCACCAAACAGCACTCGGTGAAAGCCCCTCACCAAACAGCACTCGGTGAAAGCTCCTCACCAAACAGCACTCACTGAAAGCTCCTCACCAAACAGCACTCGCTGAAAGCTCCTCACCAAACAGCACTCACTGAAAGCTCCTCACCAAACAGCACTCGCTGAAAGCTCCTCACCAAACAGCACTCACTGAAAGCCCCTCACCAAACAGCACTCACTGAAAGCTCCTCACCAAACAGCACTCGGTGAAAGCTCCTCACCAAACAGCACTCACTGAAAGCTCCTCACCAAACAGCACTCGGTGAAAGCCCCTCACCAATCAGCACTCACTGAAAGCTCCTCACCAAACAGCACTCGGTGAAAGCCCCTCACCAAACAGCACTCACTGAAAGCCCCTCACCAATCAGCACTCACTGAAAGCTCCTCACCAAACAGCACTCGGTGAAAGCTCCTCACCAAACAGCACTCGGTGAAAGCCCCTCACCAATCAGCACTCACTGAAAGCTCCTCACCAAACAGCACTCGGTGAAAGCTCCTCACCAAACAGCACTCACTGAAAGCTCCTCACCAAACAGCACTCGGTGAAAGCCCCTCACCAATCAGCACTCACTGAAAGCTCCTCACCAAACAGCACTCGGTGAAAGCCCCTCACCAAACAGCACTCACTGAAAGCCCCTCACCAAACAGCACTCACTGAAAGCTCCTCACCAAACAGCACTCGGTGAAAGCTCCTCATCAAACAGCACTCGGTGAAAGCTCCTCATCAAACAGCACTCACTGAAAGCTCCTCAGCAAACAGCACTCACTGAAAGCTCCTCACCAAACAGCACTCGGTGAAAGCTCCTCATCAAACAGCACTCACTGAAAGCTCCTCACCAAACAGCACTCGGTGAAAGCTCCTCATCAAACAGCACTCGCTGAAAGCCCCTCACCAAACAGCACTCACTGAAAGCCCCTCACCAAACAGCACTCACTGAAAGCTCCTCACCAAACAGCACTCACTGAAAGCTCCTCACCAAACAGCACTCGCTGAAAGCCCCTCACCAAACAGCACTCACTGAAAGCCCCTCACCAAACAGCACTCGCTGAAAGCCCCTCACCAAACAGCACTCACTGAAAGCCCCTCACCAAACAGCACTCGCTGAAAGCCCCTCACCAAACAGCACTCACTGAAAGCTCCTCACCAAACAGCACTCGGTGTAAGCTCCTCACCAAACAGCACTCACTGAAAGCCCCTCACCAAACAGCACTCACTGAAAGCTCCTCACCAAACAGCACTCGCTGAAAGCCCCTCACCAAACAGCACTCACTGAAAGCCCCTCACCAAACAGCACTCACTGAAAGCTCCTCACCAAACAGCACTCACTGAAAGCTCCTCACCAAACAGCACTCGGTGAAAGCTCCTCACCAAACAGCACTCACTGAAAGCCCCTCACCAAACAGCACTCACTGAAAGCTCCTCACCAAACAGCACTCACTGAAAGCTCCTCACCAAACAGCACTCGCTGAAAGCCCCTCACCAAACAGCACTCACTGAAAGCCCCTCACCAAACAGCACTCACTGAAAGCCCCTCACCAAACAGCACTCACTGAAAGCCCCTCACCAAACAGCACTCACTGAAAGCTCCTCACCAAACAGCACTCGCTGAAAGCCCCTCACCAAACAGCACTCACTGAAAGCCCCTCACCAAACAGCACTCGGTGAAAGCCCCTCACCAAACAGCACTCGGTGAAAGCTCCTCACCAAACAGCACTCACTGAAAGCTCCTCACCAAACAGCACTCGGTGAAAGCCCCTCACCAAACAGCACTCACTGAAAGCCCCTCACCAAACAGCACTCACTGAAAGCTGCTCACCAAACAGCACTCACTGAAAGCTCCTCACCAAACAGCACTCGGTGAAAGCTCCTCACCAAACAGCACTCGGTGAAAGCTCCTCACCAAACAGCACTCACTGAAAGCTCCTCACCAAACAGCACTCGCTGAAATCTCCTCACCAAACAGCACTCGCTGAAAGCCCCTCACCAAACAGCACTCGGTGAAATCTCCTCACCAAACAGCACTCACTGAAAGCTCCTCACCAAACAGCACTCACTGAAAGCCCCTCACCAAACAGCACTCGCTGAAAGCTCCTCACCAAACAGCACTCGGTGAAATCTCCTCACCAAACAGCACTCGCTGAAAGCTCCTCACCAAACAGCACTCGGTGAAAGCTCCTCACCAAACAGCACTCACTGAAAGCCCCTCACCAAACAGCACTCGCTGAAAGCTCCTCATCAAACAGCACTCGCTGAAAGCCCCTCACCAAACAGCACTCACTGAAAGCTCCTCACCAAACAGCACTCACTGAAAGCCCCTCACCAAACAGCACTCGCTGAAAGCTCCTCACCAAACAGCACTCGGTGAAAGCCCCTCACCAAACAGCACTCGCTGAAAGCTCCTCACCAAACAGCACTCGCTGAAAGCCCCTCACCAAACAGCACTCGGTGAAAGCCCCTCACCAAACAGCACTCACTGAAAGCCCCTCACCAAACAGCACTCACTGAAAGCTCCTCACCAAACAGCACTCGCTGAAAGCTCCTCACCAAACAGCACTCGCTGAAAGCCCCTCACCAAACAGCACTCGGTGAAAGCCCCTCACCAAACAGCACTCGGTGAAAGCCCCTCACCAAACAGCACTCCCTGAAAGCCCCTCACCAAACAGCACTCGGTGAAAGCTCCTCACCAAACAGCACTCACTGAAAGCCCCTCACCAAACAGCACTCCCTGAAAGCCCCTCACCAAACAGCACTCCCTGAAAGCCCCTCACCAAACAGCACTCGGTGAAAGCCCCTCACCAAACAGCACTCACTGAAAGCACCTCACCAAACAGCACTCACTGAAAGCTCCTCACCTAACAGCACTCACTGAAAGCCCCTCACCAAACAGCACTCACTGAAAGCACCTCACCAAACAGCACTCGGTGAAAGCCCCTCACCAAACAGCACTCACTGAAAGCACCTCACCAAACAGCACTCGGTGAAAGCTCCTCACCAAACAGCACTCACTGAAAGCCCCTCACCAAACAGCACTCGGTGAAAGCCCCTCACCAAACAGCACTCACTGAAAGCTCCTCACCAAACAGCACTCGGTGAAAGCTCCTCACCAAACAGCACTCACTGAAAGCTCCTCACCAAACAGCACTCACTGAAAGCTCCTCACCAAACAGCACTCGGTGAAAGCCCCTCACCAAACAGCACTCACTGAAAGCTCCTCACCAAACAGCACTCACTGAAAGCTCCTCACCAAACAGCACTCACTGAAAGCTCCTCACCAAACAGCACTCGGTGAAAGCCCCTCACCAAACAGCACTCGGTGAAAGCCCCTCACCAAACAGCACTCGGTGAAAGCTCCTCACCAAACAGCACTCGGTGAAAGCCCCTCAACAAACAGCACTCACTGAAAGCCCCTCACCAAACAGCACTCACTGAAAGCCCCTCACCAAACAGCACTCACTGAAAGCCCCTCACCAAACAGCACTCACTGAAAGCCCCTCACCAAACAGCACTCGGTGAAAGCCCCTCACCAAACAGCACTCGGTGAAAGCTCCTCACCAAACAGCACTCGGTGAAAGCTCCTCACCAAACAGCACTCGGTGAAAGCCCCTCACCAAACAGCACTCGGTGAAAGCCCCTCACCAAACAGCACTCGGTGAAAGCCCCTCACCAAACAGCACTCGGTGAAAGCCCCTCACCAAACAGCACTCCCTGAAAGCCCCTCACCAAACAGCACTCGGTGAAAGCTCCTCACCAAACAGCACTCACTGAAAGCCCCTCACCAAACAGCACTCCCTGAAAGCCCCTCACCAAACAGCACTCCCTGAAAGCCCCTCACCAAACAGCACTCGGTGAAAGCTCCTCACCTAACAGCACTCACTGAAAGCCCCTCACCAAACAGCACTCACTGAAAGCACCTCACCAAACAGCACTCGGTGAAAGCCCCTCACCAAACAGCACTCACTGAAAGCACCTCACCAAACAGCACTCGGTGAAAGCTCCTCACCAAACAGCACTCACTGAAAGCCCCTCACCAAACAGCACTCGGTGAAAGCTCCTCACCAAACAGCACTCGGTGAAAGCCCCTCACCAAACAGCACTCACTGAAAGCTCCTCACCAAACAGCACTCACTGAAAGCTCCTCACCAAACAGCACTCACTGAAAGCTCCTCACCAAACAGCACTCGGTGAAAGCCCCTCACCAAACAGCACTCGGTGAAAGCCCCTCACCAAACAGCACTCGGTGAAAGCTCCTCACCAAACAGCACTCGGTGAAAGCCCCTCAACAAACAGCACTCACTGAAAGCCCCTCACCAAACAGCACTCACTGAAAGCCCCTCACCAAACAGCACTCACTGAAAGCCCCTCACCAAACAGCACTCACTGAAAGCCCCTCACCAAACAGCACTCGGTGAAAGCCCCTCACCAAACAGCACTCGGTGAAAGCTCCTCACCAAACAGCACTCGGTGAAAACTCCTCACCAAACAGCACTCGGTGAAAGCTCCTCACCAAACAGCACTCACTGAAAGCTCCTCACCAAACAGCACTCGGTGAAAGCTCCTCACCAGACAGCACTCGGTGAAAGCCCCTCACCAAACAGCACTCAGTGAAAGCTCCTCACCAAACAGCACTCGGTGAAAGCCCCTCACCAAACAGCACTCACTGAAAGCTCCTCACCAAACAGCACTCACTGAAAGCCCCTCACCAAACAGCACTCGGTGAAAGCCCCTCACCAAACAGCACTCGGTGAAAGCTCCTCACCAAACAGCACTCGGTGAAAGCCCCTCACCAAACAGCACTCACTGAAAGCACCTCACCAAACAGCACTCACTGAAAGCACCTCACCAAACAGCACTCACTGAAAGCTCCTCACCAAACAGCACTCACTGAAAGCTCCTCACCAAACAGCACTCACTGAAAGCCCCTCACCAAACAGCACTCACTGAAAGCTCCTCACCAAACAGCACTCACTGAAAGCTCCTCACCAAACAGCACTCACTGAAAGCACCTCACCAAACAGCACTCGGTGAAAGCCCCTCACCAAACAGCACTCACTGAAAGCTCCTCACCAAACAGCACTCACTGAAAGCTCCTCACCAAACAGCACTCGGTGAAAGCACCTCACCAAACAGCACTCGGTGAAAGCTCCTCACCAAACAGCACTCACTGAAAGCACCTCACCAAACAGCACTCGGTGAAAGCTCCTCACCAAACAGCACTCAGTGAAAGCTCCTCACCAAACAGCACTCGGTGAAAGCACCTCACCAAACAGCACTCGGTGAAAGCTCCTCACCAAACAGCACTCACTGAAAGCCCCTCACCAAACAGCACTCACTGAAAGCCCATAACCAAACAGCACTCACTGAAAGCACCTCACCAAACAGCACTCGGTGAAAGCTCCTCACCAAACAGCACTCACTGAAAGCCCCTCACCAAACAGCACTCGGTGAAAGCTCCTCACCAAACAGCACTCACTGAAAGCCCCTCACCAAACAGCACTCGGTGAAAGCCCGTCACCAAACAGCACTCACTGAAAGCTCCTCACCAAACAGCACTCACTGAAAGCTCCTCACCAAACAGCACTCGCTGAAAGCTCCTCACCAAACAGCACTCGGTGAAAGCTCCTCACCAAACAGCACTCACTGAAAGCTCCTCATCAAACAGCACTCGGTGAAAGCTCCTCACCAAACAGCACTCGGTGAAAGCCCCTCACCAAACAGCACTCGGTGAAAGCTCCTCACCAAACAGCACTCACTGAAAGCTCCTCACCAAACAGCACTCGCTGAAAGCTCCTCACCAAACAGCACTCACTGAAAGCTCCTCACCAAACAGCACTCACTGAAAGCTCCTCACCAAACAGCACTCACTGAAAGCTCCTCACCAAACAGCACTCGCTGAAAGCCCCTCACCAAACAGCACTCACTGAAAGCCCCTCACCAAACAGCACTCACTGAAAGCTCCTCACCAAACAGCACTCACTGAAAGCTCCTCACCAAACAGCACTCACTGAAAGCTCCTCACCAAACAGCACTCGGTGAAAGCTCCTCACCAAACAGCACTCGCTGAAAGCTCCTCACCAAACAGCACTCACTGAAAGCCCCTCACCAAACAGCACTCACTGAAAGCTCCTCACCAAACAGCACTCACTGAAAGCTCCTCACCAAACAGCACTCACTGAAAGCCCCTCACCAAACAGCACTCGGTGAAAGCCCCTCACCAAACAGCACTCGGTGAAAGCTCCTCACCAAACAGCACTCACTGAAAGCCCCTCACCAAACAGCACTCACTGAAAGCTCCTCACCAAACAGCACTCACTGAAAGCCCCTCACCAAACAGCACTCGGTGAAAGCTCCTCACCAAACAGCACTCACTGAAAGCCCCTCACCAAACAGCACTCACTGAAAGCCCCTCACCAAACAGCACTCACTGAAAGCTCCTCACCAAACAGCACTCACTGAAAGCCCCTCACCAAACAGCACTCACTGAAAGCTCCTCACCAAACAGCACTCACTGAAAGCTCCTCACCAAACAGCACTCACTGAAAGCCCCTCACCAAACAGCACTCGGTGAAAGCTCCTCACCAAACAGCACTCACTGAAAGCCCCTCACCAAACAGCACTCGGTGAAAGCTCCTCACCAAACAGCACTCACTGAAAGCTCCTCACCAAACAGCACTCGCTGAAAGCTCCTCACCAAACAGCACTCACTGAAAGCTCCTCACCAAACAGCACTCGCTGAAAGCTCCTCACCAAACAGCACTCGCTGAAAGCCCCTCACCAAACAGCACTCACTGAAAGCCCCTCACCAAACAGCACTCGCTGAAAGCTCCTCACCAAACAGCACTCGCTGAAAGCTCCTCACCAAACAGCACTCGCTGAAAGCTCCTCACCAAACAGCACTCACTGAAAGCCCCTCACCAAACAGCACTCACTGAAAGCTGCTCACCAAACAGCACTCACTGAAAGCCCCTCACCAAACAGCACTCGGTGAAAGCTCCTCACCAAACAGCACTCACTGAAAGCTCCTCACCAAACAGCACTCGGTGAAAGCCCCTCACCAATCAGCACTCACTGAAAGCTCCTCACCAAACAGCACTCGGTGAAAGCTCCTCACCAAACAGCACTCACTGAAAGCCCCTCACCAAACAGCACTCGGTGAAAGCCCCTCACCAATCAGCACTCACTGAAAGCTCCTCACCAAACAGCACTCGGTGAAAGCTCCTCATCAAACAGCACTCGCTGAAAGCCCCTCACCAAACAGCACTCACTGAAAGCCCCTCACCAAACAGCACTCACTGAAAGCTCCTCACCAAACAGCACTCACTGAAAGCCCCTCACCAAACAGCACTCACTGAAAGCTCCTCACCAAACAGCACTCACTGAAAGCCCCTCACCAAACAGCACTCACTGAAAGCTCCTCACCAAACAGCACTCGGTGAAAGCCCCTCACCAAACAGCACTCACTGAAAGCCCCTCACCAAACAGCACTCACTGAAAGCTCCTCACCAAACAGCACTCGCTGAAAGCCCCTCACCAAACAGCACTCACTGAAAGCTCCTCACCAAACAGCACTCGCTGAAAGCCCCTCACCAAACAGCACTCACTGAAAGCCCCTCACCAAACAGCACTCACTGAAAGCTCCTCACCAAACAGCACTCACTGAAAGCCCCTCACCAAACAGCACTCACTGAAAGCTCCTCACCAAACAGCACTCACTGAAAGCCCCTCACCAAACAGCACTCACTGAAAGCTCCTCACCAAACAGCACTCGGTGAAAGCCCCTCACCAAACAGCACTCACTGAAAGCTCCTCACCAAACAGCACTCACTGAAAGCCCCTCACCAAACAGCACTCACTGAAAGCTCCTCACCAAACAGCACTCGCTGAAAGCTCCTCACCAAACAGCACTCGCTGAAAGCCCCTCACCAAACAGCACTCGCTGAAAGCCCCTCACCAAACAGCACTCACTGAAAGCTCCTCACCAAACAGCACTCGGTGTAAGCTCCTCACCAAACAGCACTCACTGAAAGCCCCTCACCAAACAGCACTCACTGAAAGCTCCTCACCAAACAGCACTCGCTGAAAGCCCCTCACCAAACAGCACTCACTGAAAGCCCCTCACCAAACAGCACTCACTGAAAGCTCCTCACCAAACAGCACTCACTGAAAGCTCCTCACCAAACAGCACTCGGTGAAAGCTCCTCACCAAACAGCACTCACTGAAAGCCCCTCACCAAACAGCACTCACTGAAAGCTCCTCACCAAACAGCACTCGGTGAAAGCCCCTCACCAAACAGCACTCACTGAAAGCTCCTCACCAAACAGCACTCGGTGAAAGCTCCTCATCAAACAGCACTCGCTGAAAGCCCCTCACCAAACAGCACTCACTGAAAGCTCCTCATCAAACAGCACTCGCTGAAAGCTCCTCACCAAACAGCACTCACTGAAAGCTCCTCACCAAACAGCACTCGGTGAAAGCTCCTCACCAAACAGCACTCACTGAAAGCCCCTCACCAAACAGCACTCACTGAAAGCTCCTCACCAAACAGCACTCACTGAAAGCTCCTCACCAAACAGCACTCACTGAAAGCTCCTCACCAAACAGCACTCACTGAAAGCTCCTCACCAAACAGCACTCGCTGAAAGCCCCTCACCAAACAGCACTCGGTGAAAGCCCCTCACCAAACAGCACTCGGTGAAAGCTCCTCACCAAACAGCACTCGGTGAAAGCTCCTCACCAAACAGCACTCGGTGAAAGCTCCTCACCAAACAGCACTCACTGAAAGCTCCTCACCAAACAGCACTCGGTGAAAGCTCCTCACCAGACAGCACTCGGTGAAAGCTCCTCACCAAACAGCACTCACTGAAAGCCCCTCACCAAACAGCACTCACTGAAAGCCCCTCACCAAACAGCACTCGGTGAAAGCCCCTCACCAAACAGCACTCGGTGAAAGCTCCTCACCAAACAGCACTCGGTGAAAGCTCCTCACCAAACAGCACTCGGTGAAAGCTCCTCACCAAACAGCACTCGGTGAAAGCTCCTCACCAAACAGCACTCACTGAAAGCTCCTCACCAAACAGCACTCGGTGAAAGCTCCTCACCAGACAGCACTCGGTGAAAGCCCCTCACCAAACAGCACTCACTGAAAGCTCCTCACCAAACAGCACTCACTGAAAGCTCCTCACCAAACAGCACTCGGTGAAAGCTCCTCACCAGACAGCACTCGGTGAAAGCTCCTCACCAAACAGCACTCACTGAAAGCCCCTCACCAAACAGCACTCGGTGAAAGCCCCTCATCAAACAGCACTCGGTGAAAGCTCCTCACCAAACAGCACTCCGTGAAAGCCCCTCACCAAACAGCACTCACTGAAAGCCCCTCACCAAACAGCACTCACTGAAAGCCCCTCACCAAACAGCACTCGGTGAAAGCTCCTCACCAAACAGCACTCACTGAAAGCCCCTCACCAAACAGCACTCACTGAAAGCTCCTCACCAAACAGCACTCACTGAAAGCTCCTCACCAAACAGCACTCACTGAAAGCCCCTCACCAAACAGCACTCGGTGAAAGCCCGTCACCAAACAGCACTCGCTGAAAGCCCCTCACCAAACAGCACTCACTGAAAGCTCCTCACCAAACAGCACTCACTGAAAGCCCCTCACCAAACAGCACTCACTGAAAGCTCCTCACCAAACAGCACTCACTGAAAGCACCTCACCAAACAGCACTCGGTGAAAGCCCGTCACCAAACAGCACTCGCTGAAAGCCCCTCACCAAACAGCACTCACTGAAAGCCCCTCACCAAACAGCACTCACTGAAAGCTCCTCACCAAACAGCACTCACTGAAAGCTCCTCACCAAACAGCACTCGGTGAAAGCTCCTCACCAAACAGCACTCACTGAAAGCCCCTCACCAAACAGCACTCACTGAAAGCTCCTCACCAAACAGCACTCACTGAAAGCTCCTCACCAAACAGCACTCACTGAAAGCCCCTCACCAAACAGCACTCACTGAAAGCTCCTCACCAAACAGCACTCGGTGAAAGCTCCTCACCAAACAGCACTCACTGAAAGCCCCTCACCAAACAGCACTCACTGAAAGCTCCTCACCAAACAGCACTCGGTGAAAGCTCCTCACCAAACAGCACTCACTGAAAGCTCCTCACCAAACAGCACTCACTGAAAGCCCCTCACCAAACAGCACTCACTGAAAGCTCCTCACCAAACAGCACTCGGTGAAAGCTCCTCATCAAACAGCACTCGCTGAAAGCCCCTCACCAAACAGCACTCACTGAAAGCTCCTCATCAAACAGCACTCGCTGAAAGCTCCTCACCAAACAGCACTCACTGAAAGCTCCTCACCAAACAGCACTCGGTGAAAGCTCCTCACCAAACAGCACTCACTGAAAGCCCCTCACCAAACAGCACTCACTGAAAGCTCCTCACCAAACAGCACTCGCTGAAAGCTCCTCACCAAACAGCACTCACTGAAAGCTCCTCACCAAACAGCACTCGCTGAAAGCCCCTCACCAAACAGCACTCGGTGAAAGCCCCTCACCAAACAGCACTCGGTGAAAGCTCCTCACCAAACAGCACTCGGTGAAAGCTCCTCACCAAACAGCACTCGGTGAAAGCTCCTCACCAAACAGCACTCACTGAAAGCTCCTCACCAAACAGCACTCGGTGAAAGCTCCTCACCAAACAGCACTCGGTGAAAGCCCCTCACCAAACAGTACTCACTGAAAGCTCCTCACCAAACAGCACTCACTGAAAGCTCCTCACCAAACAGCACTCACTGAAAGCTCCTCACCAAACAGCACTCGCTGAAAGCCCCTCACCAAACAGCACTCACTGAAAGCTCCTCACCAAACAGCACTCACTGAAAGCTCCTCACCAAACAGCACTCGGTGAAAGCTCCTCACCAGACAGCACTCGGTGAAAGCCCCTCACCAAACAGCACTCAGTGAAAGCTCCTCACCAAACAGCACTCGGTGAAAGCCCCTCACCAAACAGCACTCACTGAAAGCTCCTCACCAAACAGCACTCACTGAAAGCCCCTCACCAAACAGCACTCACTGAAAGCCCCTCACCAAACAGCACTCACTGAAAGCCCCTCACCAAACAGCACTCGGTGAAAGCTCCTCACCAAACAGCACTCACTGAAAGCTCCTCACCAAACAGCACTCACTGAAAGCCCCTCACCAAACAGCACTCACTGAAAGCCCCTCACCAAACAGCACTCGGTGAAAGCTCCTCACCAAACAGCACTCACTGAAAGCTCCTCACCAAACAGCACTCACTGAAAGCCCCTCACCAAACAGCACTCACTGAAAGCACCTCACCAAACAGCACTCGGTGAAAGCCCGTCACCAAACAGCACTCACTGAAAGCTCCTCACCAAACAGCACTCACTGAAAGCCCCTCACCAAACAGCACTCACTGAAAGCTCCTCATCAAACAGCACTCACTGAAAGCTCCTCACCAAACAGCACTCACTGAAAGCCCCTCACCAAACAGCACTCGCTGAAAGCTCCTCATCAAACAGCACTCACTGAAAGCTCCTCACCAAACAGCACTCGGTGAAAGCCCCTCACCAAACAGCACTCACTGAAAGCCCCTCACCAAACAGCACTCGCTGAAAGCTCCTCACCAAACAGCACTCACTGAAAGCCCCTCACCAAACAGCACTCACTGAAAGCCCCTCACCAAACAGCACTCGCTGAAAGCTCCTCACCAAACAGCACTCGGTGAAAGCCCCTCACCAAACAGCACTCGGTGAAAGCCCCTCACCAAACAGCACTCGGTGAAAGCCCCTCACCAAACAGCACTCACTGAAAGCCCCTCACCAAACAGCACTCGGTGAAAGCCCCTCACCAAACAGCACTCACTGAAAGCTCCTCACCAAACAGCACTCACTGAAAGCCCCTCACCAAACAGCACTCACTGAAAGCCCCTCACCAAACAGCACTCACTGAAATCCCCTCACCAAACAGCACTCGGTGAAAGCCCCTCACCAAACAGCACTCGGTGAAAGCTCCTCACCAAACAGCACTCGGTGAAAGCTCCTCACCAAACAGCACTCACTGAAAGCCCCTCACCAAACAGCACTCACTGAAAGCCCCTCACCAAACAGCACTCGCTGAAAGCTCCTCACCAAACAGCACTCGGTGAAAGCCCCTCACCAAACAGCACTCGCTGAAAGCCCCTCACCAAACAGCACTCGCTGAAAGCTCCTCACCAAACAGCACTCGCTGAAAGCCCCTCACGAAACAGCACTCACTGAAAGCCCCTCACCAAACAGCACTCACTGAAAGCTCCTCACCAAACAGCACTCACTGAAAGCCCCTCACCAAACAGCACTCGGTGAAAGTTCCTCATCAAACTGCACTCGCTGAAAGCCCCTCACCAAACAGCACTCGGTGAAAGCTCCTCACCAAACAGCACTCACTGAAAGCTCCTCACCAAACAGCACTCACTGAAAGCCCCTCACCAAACAGCACTCGGTGAAAGTTCCTCATCAAACTGCACTCGCTGAAAGCCCCTCACCAAACAGCACTCGGTGAAAGCCCCTCACCAAACAGCACTCGCTGAAAGCTCCTCACCAAACAGCACTCGGTGAAAGCTCCTCACCAAACAGCACTCGCTGAAAGCTCCTCACCAAACAGCACTCGCTGAATGCTCCTCACCAAACAGCACTCACTGAAAGCCCCTCACCAAACAGCACTCGGTGAAAGTTCCTCATCAAACTGCACTCGCTGAAAGCCCCTCACCAAACAGCACTCGGTGAAAGCCCCTCACCAAACAGCACTCGCTGAAAGCCCCTCACCAAACAGCACTCGGTGAAAGCTCCTCACCAAACAGCACTCACTGAAAGCCCCTCACCAAACAGCACTCGGTGAAAGCTCCTCACCAAACAGCACTCGGTGAAAGCCCCTCACCAAACAGCACTCGGTGAAAGCTCCTCACCAAACAGCACTCACTGAAAGCTCCTCACCAAACAGCACTCACTGAAAGCTCCTCACCAAACAGCACTCGGTGAAAGCCCCTCACCAAACAGCACTCGGTGAAAGCTCCTCACCAAACAGCACTCACTGAAAGCTCCTCACCAAACAGCACTCGGTGAAAGCCCCTCACCAAACAGCACTCGGTGAAAGCCCCTCACCAAACAGCACTCGGTGAAAGATCCTCACCAAACAGCACTCACTGAAAGCCCCTCACCAAACAGCACTCACTGAAAGCTCCTCACCAAACAGCACTCACTGAAAGCTCCTCACCAAACAGCACTCGGTGAAAGCTCCTCACCAAACAGCACTCGGTGAAAGCTCCTCACCAAACAGCACTCGGTGAAAGCCCCTCACCAAACAGCACTCGGTGAAAGCCCCTCACCAAACAGCACTCGGTGAAAGCTCCTCACCAAACAGCACTCGGTGAAAGCTCCTCACCAAACAGCACTCACTGAAAGCTCCTCACCAAACAGCACTCGGTGAAAGCTCCTCACCAAACAGCACTCACTGAAAGCTCCTCACCAAACAGCACTCGGTGAAAGCTCCTCACCAAACAGCACTCACTGAAAGCTCCTCACCAAACAGCACTCACTGAAAGCCCCTCACCAAACAGCACTCACTGAAAGCTCCTCACCAAACAGCACTCGGTGAAAGCTCCTCACCAAACAGCACTCGGTGAAAGCCCCTCACCAAAAAGCACTCACTGAAAGCTCCTCACCAAACAGCACTCACTGAAAGCTCCTCACCAAACAGCACTCGGTGAAAGCTCCTCACCAAACAGCACTCACTGAAAGCTCCTCACCAAACAGCACTCACTGAAAGCTCCTCACCAAACAGCACTCGGTGAAAGCTCCTCACCAAACAGCACTCACTGAAAGCTCCTCACCAAACAGCACTCACTGAAAGCCCCTCACCAAACAGCACTCGGTGAAAGCTCCTCACCAAACAGCACTCGGTGAAAGCTCCTCACCAAACAGCACTCGGTGAAAGCTCCTCACCAAACAGCACTCACTGAAAGCTCCTCACCAAACAGCACTCACTGAAAGCTCCTCACCAAACAGCACTCGGTGAAAGCCCCTCACCAAACAGCACTCACTGAAAGCCCCTCACCAAACAGCACTCACTGAAAGCTCCTCACCAAACAGCACTCGGTGAAAGCTCCTCACCAAACAGCACTCACTGAAAGCTCCTCACCAAACAGCACTCGGTGAAAGCCCCTCACCAAACAGCACTCGGTGAAAGCCCCTCACCAAACAGCACTCGCTGAAAGCTCCTCACCAAACAGCACTCGGTGAAAGCCCCTCACCAAACAGCACTCACTGAAAGCTCCTCACCAAACAGCACTCACTGAAAGCTCCTCACCAAACAGCACTCGGTGAAAGCTCCTCACCAAACAGCACTCGCTGAAAGCCCCTCACCAAACAGCACTCACTGAAAGCTCCTCACCAAACAGCACTCGGTGAAAGCTCCTCACCAAACAGCACTCGCTGAAAGCTCCTCACCAAACAGCACTCGCTGAAAGCTCCTCACCAAACAGCACTCGGTGAAAGCCCCTCACCAAACAGCACTCGGTGAAAGCCCCTCACCAAACAGCACTCGCTGAAAGCTCCTCACCAAACAGCACTCGGTGAAAGCCCCTCACCAAACAGCACTCGGTGAAAGCTCCTCACCAAACAGCACTCGCTGAAAGCTCCTCACCAAACAGCACTCGGTGAAAGCCCCTCACCAAACAGCACTCGGTGAAAGCCCCTCACCAAACAGCACTCGCTGAAAGCTCCTCACCAAACAGCACTCGGTGAAAGCCCCTCACCAAACAGCACTCGGTGAAAGCTCCTCACCAAACAGCACTCGCTGAAAGCTCCTCACCAAACAGCACTCGGTGAAAGCCCCTCACCAAACAGCACTCGGTGAAAGCTCCTCACCAAACAGCACTCACTGAAAGCTCCTCACCAAACAGCACTCGGTGAAAGCTCCTCACCAAACAGCACTCACCGAAAGCCCCTCACCAAACAGCACTCACCGAAAGCCCCTCACCAAACAGCACTCACTGAAAGCTCCTCACCAAACAGCACTCGGTGAAAGCCCCTCACCAAATAGCACTCGCTGAAAGCCCCTCACCAAACAGCACTCGGTGAAAGCTCCTCACCAAACAGCACTCGCTGAAAGCTCCTCACCAAACAGCACTCGCTGAAAGCTCCTCACCAAACAGCACTCGGTGAAAGCCCCTCACCAAACAGCACTCACTGAAAGCCCCTCACCAAACAGCACTCACTGAAAGCTCCTCACCAAACAGCACTCGGTGAAAGCCCCTCATCAAACAGCACTCGGTGAAAGCCCCTCACCAAACAGCACTCACTGAAAGCCCCTCACCAAACAGCACTCGGTGAAAGCCCCTCACCAAACAGCACTCACTGAAAGCCCCTCACCAAACAGCACTCGGTGAAAGCTCCTCACCAAACAGCACTCACTGAAATCCCCTCACCAAACAGCACTCGGTGAAAGCTCCTCACCAAACAGCACTCGGTGAAAGCTCCTCACCAAACAGCACTCGGTGAAAGCCCCTCACCAAACAGCACTCGGTGAAAGCTCTTCACCAAACAGCACTCGCTGAAAGCTCCTCACCAAACAGCACTCACTGAAAGCTCCTCACCAAACAGCACTCGCTGAAAGCTCCTCACCAAACAGCACTCGGTGAAAGCCCCTCACCAAACAGCACTCGGTGAAAGCTCTTCACCAAACAGCACTCGCTGAAAGCTCCTCACCAAACAGCACTCACTGAAAGCTCCTCACCAAACAGCACTCGCTGAAAGCTCCTCACCAAACAGCACTCACTGAAAGCTCTTCACCAAACAGCACTCGCTGAAAGCCCCTCACCAAACAGCACTCACTGAAAGCCCCTCACCAAACAGCACTCGGTGAAAGCTCTTCACCAAACAGCACTCGGTGAAAGCCCCTCACCAAACAGCACTCACTGAAAGCTCCTCACCAAACAGCACTCACTGAAAGCTCCTCACCAAACAGCACTCACTGAAAGCCCCTCACCAAACAGCACTCACTGAAAGCCCCTCACCAAACAGCACTCACTGAAAGCCCCTCACCAAACAGCACTCACTGAAAGCTGCTCACCAAACAGCACTCACTGAAAGCCCCTCACCAAACAGCACTCGGTGAAAGCCCCTCACCAACCAGCACTCGTTGAAAGCTCCTCACCAAACAGCACTCACTGAAAGCTCCTCACCAAACAGCACTCACTGAAAGCTCCTCACCAAACAGCACTCGGTGAAAGCTCCTCACCAAACAGCACTCGGTGAAAGCTCCTCACCAAACAGCACTCGGTGAAAGCTCCTCACCAATCAGCACTCGGTGAAAGCTCCTCACCAAACAGCACTCACTGAAAGCTGCTCACCAAACAGCACTCACTGAAAGCCCCTCACCAAACAGCACTCGGTGAAAGCTCCTCACCAAACAGCACTCGGTGAAAGCTCCTCACCAATCAGCACTCGGTGAAAGCTCCTCACCAAACAGCACTCACTGAAAGCTGCTCACCAAACAGCACTCACTGAAAGCTCCTCACCAAACAGCACTCACTGAAAGCTGCTCACCAAACAGCACTCACTGAAAGCCCCTCACCAAACAGCACTCGTTGAAAGCTCCTCACCAAACAGCACTCACTGAAAGCTCCTCACCAAACAGCACTCACTGAAAGCTCCTCAGCAAACAGCACTCGGTGAAAGCTCCTCACCAAACAGCACTCGGTGAAAGCCCCTCACCAAACAGCACTCGGTGAAAGCTCCTCACCAAACAGCACTCGGTGAAAGCTCCTCACCAAACAGCACTCGTTGAAAGCTCCTCACCAAACAGCACTCACTGAAAGCTCCTCACCAAACAGCACTCACTGAAAGCTCCTCAGCAAACAGCACTCGGTGAAAGCTCCTCACCAAACAGCACTCGGTGAAAGCCCCTCACCAAACAGCACTCACTGAAAGCCCCTCACCAAACAGCACTCATTGAAAGCTCCTCACCAAACAGCACTCGGTGAAAGCTCCTCACCAAACAGCACTCGCTGAAAGGTCCTCACCAAACAGCACTCGCTGAAAGCTCCTCACCAAACAGCACTCGGTGAAAGCCCCTCACCAAACAGCACTCGGTGAAAGCCCCTCACCAAACAGCACTCCCTGAAAGCTCCTCACCAAACAGCACTCGGTGAAAGCCCCTCACCAAACAGCACTCGGTGAAAGCCCCTCACCAAACAGCACTCGCTGAAAGCTCCTCACCAAACAGCACTCGGTGAAAGCCCCTCACCAAACAGCACTCGGTGAAAGCTCCTCACCAAACAGCACTCGGTGAAAGCCCCTCACCAAACAGCACTCACTGAAAGCTCCTCACCAAACAGCACTCACTGAAAGCCCCTCACCAACCAGCACTCGGTGAAAGCTCCTCACCAAACAGCACTCACTGAAAGCCCCTCACCAAACAGCACTCACTGAAAGCTCCTCACCAAACAGCACTCGGTGAAAGCCCCTCACCAAACAGCACTCACTGAAAGCCCCTCACCAAACAGCACTCGGTGAAAGCCCCTCACCAAACAGCACTCACTGAAAGCTCCTCACCAAACAGCACTCGGTGAAAGCCCCTCACCAAACAGCACTCACTGAAAGCCCCTCACCAACCAGCACTCACTGAAAGCCCCTCACCAAACAGCACTCGCTGAAAGCTCCTCACCAAACAGCACTCACTGAAAGCTCCTCACCAAACAGCACTCGCTGAAAGCTCCTCACCAAACAGCACTCACTGAAAGCTCTTCACCAAACAGCACTCGGTGAAAGCTCCTCACCAAACAGCACTCGCTGAAAGCCCCTCACCAAACAGCACTCACTGAAAGCCCCTCACCAAACAGCACTCGGTGAAAGCTCTTCACCAAACAGCACTCGGTGAAAGCCCCTCACCAAACAGCACTCACTGAAAGCTCCTCACCAAACAGCACTCACTGAAAGCTCCTCACCAAACAGCACTCGGTGAAAGCCCCTCACCAAACAGCACTCACTGAAAGCCCCTCACCAAACAGCACTCACTGAAAGCCCCTCACCAAACAGCACTCACTGAAAGCCCCTCACCAAACAGCACTCACTGAAAGCTGCTCACCAAACAGCACTCACTGAAAGCCCCTCACCAAACAGCACTCGGTGAAAGCCCCTCACCAACCAGCACTCGTTGAAAGCTCCTCACCAAACAGCACTCACTGAAAGCTCCTCACCAAACAGCACTCACTGAAAGCCCCTCACCAAACAGCACTCGGTGAAAGCTCCTCACCAAACAGCACTCGGTGAAAGCTCCTCACCAAACAGCACTCGGTGAAAGCTCCTCACCAAACAGCACTCGGTGAAAGCTCCTCAGCAAACAGCACTCGGTGAAAGCTCCTCACCAAACAGCACTCGGTGAAAGCTCCTCACCAAAAAGCACTCACTGAAAGCTCCTCACCAAACAGCACTCACTGAAAGCTCCTCACCAAACAGCACTCGGTGAAAGCCCCTCACCAAACAGCACTCACTGAAAGCCCCTCACCAAACAGCACTCATTGAAAGCTCCTCACCAAACAGCACTCGGTGAAAGCTCCTCACCAAACAGCACTCGCTGAAAGGTCCTCACCAAACAGCACTCGCTGAAAGCTCCTCACCAAACAGCACTCGGTGAAAGCCCCTCACCAAACAGCACTCGGTGAAAGCCCCTCACCAAACAGCACTCCCTGAAAGCTCCTCACCAAACAGCACTCGGTGAAAGCCCCTCACCAAACAGCACTCGGTGAAAGCCCCTCACCAAACAGCACTCGCTGAAAGCTCCTCACCAAACAGCACTCGGTGAAAGCCCCTCACCAAACAGCACTCGGTGAAAGCTCCTCACCAAACAGCACTCGGTGAAAGCCCCTCACCAAACAGCACTCACTGAAAGCTCCTCACCAAACAGCACTCACTGAAAGCCCCTCACCAACCAGCACTCGGTGAAAGCTCCTCACCAAACAGCACTCACTGAAAGCCCCTCACCAAACAGCACTCACTGAAAGCTCCTCACCAAACAGCACTCGGTGAAAGCCCCTCACCAAACAGCACTCACTGAAAGCCCCTCACCAAACAGCACTCGGTGAAAGCCCCTCACCAAACAGCACTCACTGAAAGCTCCTCACCAAACAGCACTCGGTGAAAGCCCCTCACCAAACAGCACTCACTGAAAGCCCCTCACCAAACAGCACTCACTGAAAGCTCCTCACCAAACAGCACTCGGTGAAAGCCCCTCACCAAACAGCACTCGGTGAAAGCTCCTCACCAAACAGCACTCGGTGAAAGCTCCTCACCAAACAGCACTCACTGAAAGCCCCTCACCAAACAGCACTCGGTGAAAACCCCTCACCAAACAGCACTCACTGAAAGCCCCTCACCAAACAGCACTCACTGAAAGCTCCTCACCAAACAGCACTCGCTGAAAGCTCCTCACCAAACAGCACTCGCTGAAAGCTCCTCACCAAACAGCACTCGGTGAAAGCCCCTCACCAAACAGCACTCGGTGAAAGCCCCTCACCAAACAGCACTCGCTGAAAGCTCCTCACCAAACAGCACTCGGTGAAAGCCCCTCACCAAACAGCACTCGGTGAAAGCTCCTCACCAAACAGCACTCGCTGAAAGCTCCTCACCAAACAGCACTCGGTGAAAGCCCCTCACCAAACAGCACTCGGTGAAAGCCCCTCACCAAACAGCACTCGGTGAAAGCTCCTCACCAAACAGCACTCGCTGAAAGCCCCTCACCAAACAGCACTCGGTGAAAGCCCCTCACCAAACAGCACTCACTGAAAGCTCCTCACCAAACAGCACTCGGTGAAAGCCCCTCACCAAACAGCACTCGGTGAAAGCTCCTCACCAAACAGCACTCACCGAAAGCCCCTCACCCAACAGCACTCACCGAAAGCCCCTCACCAAACAGCACTCACTGAAAGCTCCTCACCAAACAGCACTCACTGAAAGCCCCTCACCAAACAGCACTCGGTGAAAGCCCCTCACCAAACAGCACTCACTGAAAGCTCCTCATCAAACAGCACTCACTGAAAGCTCCTCACCAAACCGCACTCGGTGAAAGCTCCTCACCAAACAGCACTCACTGAAAGCTCCTCATCAAACAGCACTCACTGAAAGCCCCTCACCAAACAGCACTCGGTGAAAGCTCCTCACCAAACAGCACTCACTGAAAGCCCCTCACCAAACAGCACTCACTGAAAGCTCCTCACCAAACAGCACTCACTGAAAGCCCCTCACCAAACAGCACTCGGTGAAAGCTCCTCACCAAACAGCACTCACTGAAAGCTCCTCATCAAACAGCACTCACTGAAAGCCCCTCACCAAACAGCACTCGGTGAAAGCTCCTCACCAAACAGCACTCACTGAAAGCCCCTCACCAAATAGCACTCGCTGAAAGCCCCTCACCAAACAGCACTCACTGAAAGCTCCTCACCAAACAGCACTCACTGAAAGCTCCTCACCAAACAGCACTCACTGAAAGCTCCTCACCAAACAGCACTCACTGAAAGCTCCTCACCAAACAGCACTCGGTGAAAGCTCCTCACCAAACAGCACTCACTGAAAGCCCCTCACCAAACAGCACTCGGTGAAAGCTCCTCACCAAACAGCACTCGGTGAAAGCTCCTCACCAAACAGCACTCGGTGAAAGCCCCTCACCAAACAGCACTCGCTGAAAGCCCCTCACCAAACAGCACTCACTGAAAGCCCCTCACCAAACAGCACTCGGTGAAAGCTCTTCACCAAACAGCACTCGGTGAAAGCCCCTCACCAAACAGCACTCACTGAAAGCTCCTCACCAAACAGCACTCACTGAAAGCTCCTCACCAAACAGCACTCGGTGAAAGCTCCTCACCAAACAGCACTCACTGAAAGCTCCTCACCATACAGCACTCGGTGAAAGCTCCTCACCAAACAGCACTCGCTGAAAGCCCCTCACCAAACAGCACTCACTGAAAGCCCCTCACCAAACAGCACTCAATGAAAGCCCCTCACCAAACAGCACTCGCAGAAAGCTCCTCACCAAACAGCACTCGGTGAAAGCCCCTCACCAAACAGCACTCGGTGAAAGCCCCTCACCAAACAGCACTCACTGAAAGCTCCTCACCAAACAGCACTCGGTGAAAGCCCCTCACCAAACAGCACTCACTGAAAGCCCCTCACCAAACAGCACTCACTGAAAGCCCCTCACCAAACAGCACTCGGTGAAAGCCCCTCACCAAACAGCACTCACTGAAAGCTCCTCACCAAACAGCACTCGGTGAAAGCCCCTCACCAAACAGCACTCACTGAAAGCCCCTCACCAAACAGCACTCACTGAAAGCCCCTCACCAAACAGCACTCACTGAAAGCCCCTCACCAAACAGCACTCACTGAAAGCTCCTCACCAAACAGCACTCACTGAAAGCCCCTCACCAAAAAGCACTCACTGAAAGCCCCTCACCAAACAGCACTCGGTGAAAGCTCCTCACCAAACAGCACTCACTGAAAGCTCCTCACCAAACAGCACTCACTGAAAGCCCCTCACCAAACAGCACTCGGTGAAAGCTCCTCACCAAACAGCACTCACTGAAAGCCCCTCACCAAACAGCACTCGGTGAAAGCTCCTCACCAAACAGCACTCGCTGAAAGCTCCTCACCAAACAGCACTCGGTGAAAGCTCCTCATCAACAGCACTCACTGAAAGCTCCTCACCAAACAGCACTCGGTGAAAGCTCCTCACCAAACAGCACTCGGTGAAAGCTCCTCACCAAACAGCACTCACTGAAAGCCCCTCACCAAACAGCACTCGGAGAAAGCCCCTCACCAAACAGCACTCGCTGAAAGCCCCTCACCAAACAGCACTCGGTGAAAGCTCCTCACCAAACAGCACTCGGTGAAAGCCCCTCACCAAACAGCACTCGGTGAAAGCTCCTCACCAAACAGCACTCACTGAAAGCTCCTCACCAAACAGCACTCGGTGAAAGCTCCTCACCAAACAGCACTCACTGAAAGCTCCTCACCAAACAGCACTCGGTGAAAGCTCCTCACCAAACAGCACTCACTGAAAGCTCCTCACCAAACAGCACTCACTGAAAGCTCCTCACCAAACAGCACTCACTGAAAGCTCCTCACCAAACAGCACTCGGTGAAAGCTCCGCACCAAACAGCACTCGCTGAAAGCCCCTCACCAAACAGCACTCACTGAAAGCCCCTCACCAAACAGCACTCACTGAAAGCCCCTCACCAAAAAGCACTCACTGAAAGCCCCTCACCAAACAGCACTCGGTGAAAGCTCCTCACCAAACAGCACTCACTGAAAGCCCCTCACCAAACAGCACTCACTGAAAGCCCCTCACCAAACAGCACTCACTGAAAGCCCCTCACCAAACAGCACTCGGTGAAAGCTCCTCACCAAACAGCACTCACTGAAAGCCCCTCACCAAACAGCACTCACTGAAAGCCCCTCACCAAACAGCACTCACTGAAAGCCCCTCACCAAACAGCACTCGCTGAAAGCTCCTCACCAACCAGCACTCGCTGAAAGCCCCTCACCAAACAGCACTCGGTGAAAGCCCCTCACCAAACAGCACTCGCTGAAAGCCCCTCACCAAACAGCACTCGCTGAAAGCCCCTCACCAAACAGCACTCGCTGAAAGCCCCTCACCAAACAGCACTCACTGAAAGCCCCTCACCAAACCGCACTCGCTGAAAGCTCCTCACCAAACAGCACTCGCTGAAAGCTCCTCACCAAACAGCACTCGCTGAAAGCCCCTCACCAAACAGCACTCCCTGAAAGCCCCTCACCAAACAGCACTCGGTGAAAGCTCCTCACCAAACAGCACTCGGTGAAAGCTCCTCACCAAACAGCACTCACTGAAAGCTCCTCACCAAACAGCACTCGGTGAAAGCTCCTCACCAAACAGCACTCACTGAAAGCCCCTCACCAAACAGCACTCGGTGAAAGCCCCTCACCAACCAGCACTCGGTGAAAGCTCCTCACCAAACAGCACTCACTGAAAGCCCCTCACCAAACATCACTCACTGAAAGCCCCTCACCAAACAGCACTCGGTGAAAGCTCCTCACCAAACAGCACTCACTGAAAGCTCCTCACCAAACAGCACTCACTGAAAGCTCCTCACCAAACAGCACTCGGTGAAAGCCCCTCACCAAACAGCACTCGGTGAAAGCCCCTCACCAAACAGCACTCGGTGAAAGCTCCTCACCAAACAGCACTCGCTGAAAGCCCCTCACCAAACAGCACTCACTGAAAGCCCCTCACCAAACAGCACTCACTGAAAGCCCCTCACCAAACAGCACTCGGTGAAAGCCTCTCACCAAACAGCACTCGGTGAAAGCCCCTCACCAAACAGCACTCGGTGAAAGCTCCTCACCAAACAGCACTCGGTGAAAGCCCCTCACCAAACAGCACTCGGTGAAAGCTCCTCACCAAACAGCACTCGCTGAAAGCTCCTTACAAAACAGCACTCGGTGAAAGCTCCTCACCAAACAGAACTTGGTGAAAGCCCCTCACCAAACAGCACTCACTGAAAGCTCCTCACCAAACCGCACTCACTGAAAGCTCCTCACCAAACAGAACTCACTGAAAGCTCCTCACCAAACAGCACTCACTGAAAGCTCCTCACCAAACAGCACTCGCTGAAAGCTCCTTACCAAACAGCACTCGGTGAAAGCCCCTCACCAAACAGCACTCGCTGAAAGCTCCTCACCAAACAGCACTCACTGAAAGCCCCTCACCAAACAGCACTCGGTGAAAGCTCCTCACCAAACAGAACTCACTGAAAGCCCCTCACCAAACAGCACTCGGTGAAAGCTCCTCACCAAACAGCACTCGGTGAAAGCCCCTCACCAAACAGCACTCACTGAAAGCCCCTCACCAAACAGCACTCGGTGAAAGCTCCTCACCAAACAGCACTCACTGAAAGCCCCTCACCAAACAGCACTCGGTGAAAGCCCCTCACCAAACAGCACTCACTGAAAGCCCCTCACCAAACAGCACTCGGTGAAAGCTCCTCACCAAACAGCACTTGGTGAAAGCTCCTCACCAAACCGCACTCACTGAAAGCTCCTCACCAAACAGAACTCGGTGAAAGCCCCTCACCAAACAGCACTCACTGAAAGCCCCTCACCAAACAGCACTCACTGAAAGCTCCTCACCAAACAGCACTCACTGAAAGCCCCTCACCAAACAGCACTCACTGAAAGCCCCTCACCAAACAGCACTCGCTGAAAGCTCCTCACCAAACAGCACTCGCTGAAAGCTCCTCACCAAACAGCACTCACTGAAAGCCCCTCACCAAACAGCACTCACTGAAAGCCCCTCACCAAACAGCACTCGGTGAAAGCTCCTCACCAAACAGCACTCGCTGAAAGCCCCTCACCAAACAGCACTCGCTGAAAGCTCCTCACCAAACAGCACTCACTGAAAGCCCCTCACCAAACAGCACTCGCTGAAAGCTCCTCACCAAACAGCACTCACTGAAAGCTCCTCACCAAACAGCACTCGGTGAAAGCTCCTCACCAAACAGCACTCGCTGAAAGCCCCTCACCAAACAGCACTCACTCAAAGCCCCTCACCAAACAGCACTCGCTGAAAGCTCCTCACCAAACAGCACTCGGTGAAAGCCCCTCACCAAACAGCACTCGGTGAAAGCTCCTCACCAAACAGCACTCGGTGAAAGCCCCTCACCAAACAGCACTCGGTGAAAGCCCCTCACCAAACAGCACTCACTGAAAGCCCCTCACCAAACAGCACTCACTGAAAGCTCCTCACCAAACAGCATTCGCTGAAAGCTCCTCACCAAACAGCACTCGGTGAAAGCCCCTCACCAAACAGCACTCACTGAAAGCTCCTCACCAAACAGCACTCACTGAAAGCTCCTCACCAAACAGCACTCACTGAAAGCTCCTCACCAAACAGCATTCGCTGAAAGCCCCTCACCAAACAGCACTCACTGAAAGCCCCTCACCAAACAGCACTCGGTGAAAGCTCCTCACCAAACAGCACTCACTGAAAGCCCCTCACCAAACAGCACTCGCTGAAAGCTCCTCACCAAACCGCACTCACTGAAAGCTCCTCACCAAACAGCACTCGGTGAAAGCCCCTCACCAAACAGCACTCACTGAAAGCTCCTCACCAAACAGCACTCGGTGAAAGCCCCTCACCAAACAGCACTCACTGAAAGCTCCTCACCAAACAGCACTCGGTGAAAGCCCCTCACCAAACAGCACTCACTGAAAGCTCCTCACCAAACAGCACTCACTGAAAGCTCCTCACCAAACAGCACTCGGTGAAAGCCCCTCACCAAACAGCACTCGGTGAAAGCTCCTCACCAAACAGCACTCACTGAAAGCCCCTCACCAAACAGCACTCGGTGATAGCCCCTCACCAAACAGCACTCACTGAAAGCTCCTCACCAAACAGCACTCGGTGAAAGCTCCTCACCAAACAGCACTCGGTGAAAGCCCCTCACCAAACAGCACTCGGTGAAAGCCCCTCACCAAACAGCACTCGGTGAAAGCTCCTCACCAAACAGCACTCACTGAAAGCTCCTCACCAAACAGCACTCGGTGAAAGCTCCTCACCAAACAGCACTCGGTGAAAGCTCCTCACCAAACAGCACTCGGTGAAAGCTCCTCACCAAACAGCACTCACTGAAAGCTCCTCACCAAACAGCACTCGGTGAAAGCTCCTCACCAAACAGCACTCGGTGAAAGCCCCTCACCAAACAGCACTCGCTGAAAGCTCCTCACCAAACAGCACTCGGTGAAAGCTCCTCACCAAACAGCACTCGGTGAAAGCTCCTCACCAAACAGCACTCGTTGAAAGCTCCTCACCAAACAGCACTCTGTGAAAGCCCCTCACCAAACAGCACTCGGTGAAAGCCCCTCACCAAACAGCACTCGGTGAAAGCTCCTCATCAGTCCACATGATTCTAGTTTATTACCTTTTCATCAACGATCCATAAACCGATCTATACTGAATACATAAATTGTACATTTTGTTAAGAAAGGAGCACAGCATCTTCTTCTGGCATAAAAGGGGATAATTTTCATGTGAAAATGTAAACATTGTCACTTGCAGAGAATGGTTTGAATACAGTGAAATCTCACTACACAGCTGTAACATGCCCTGCTTATAAATTTCATTTTCATTAAATATGTGTATATTTAAAAACCTACTCGGAACCCGTATGAATGTTCCTCGAACCTGGTTGGCTTTCTGCATGATGCCAAATATTGAATTTGGAAAGAAATGTCCTGCTTTCTGGAAAGCAGGTATTATTGGAAAGACAAGGGCTGGATTCTTCTCTTTCGGGGGGAGTAGCGGTGAGATCTGCCTACACCTCCGACTCGACCCTGACTCTGACCTATTTCCCTGGGTTGGGAGTCTTTCAATATGCACAGGGGGCTCCCCTCTCCACAGGACTCACGATGACCAAACCCCATCCCCCCACCGGTGGTCCCCTCCAACCCCCTCTCCTGGGACTTACCTGAGGGCCGCTAATAGCTAGGCCGGGCTGCATTTTACAGCCATCCTCTGTGTCCCTGTCATAATAGAGCTATCCAATTGGTCCCACTCTCCTGCTCTTTCCCCATAGCCCTGCAAATTGTTAATTTCCAAGTATTTATTCCTTTTTGAAAGTTATTATTGATCTGCTTCCACCCCCTCAGGCAGCGCATTCCAGATCACAACAACTCGCTGCGTAAAAAAATTCTTCTCACCTCCCCCCCCACCCTGGTTGTTTTGCCAATTATCTTAAACCTGTGTCCTCTGCTTACCAACCAACCCATCAGTGGAAACAGTTTCTCCTTATTTACTCTATCAAAACCCCTCATAATTTCTAAACCCCTATTAAGCAGAGCAGGCTTGAGGTGTCGTATGGCCTATTCCTGCTCCTATTTCTTAAGGTCTAAATCTCCCCTTAACCTTCTCTGTTGTAAGGAGAACAGTCCCAGCTTCTCCAAATAACTGAAGTCGCTCATCCCTGCTACCATTCTGGTAAATCTCCTCTGCACCCTTTCTAAAGCTTCTTCTTAAGTGTGGTGCCAAAAATTGCATGCAATACTTCAGCTGGGACCTAACCAGTGATTTATAAAGGTTTACCATAATTTCCTTGCTTTTTTACTCTATGCTTCTATTTATAAAGCCACAAATTCTATATGCTTTTTTAACAGCTTTATTAACTTGTCCTGCCACTGACAAAGTGACAGTAAAAGAGGAGGTGGTTGAGATACTGAATGGGCTAAAAATTGATAAAGAGGATGTACTAGCAAGGCTGGCTGTACTCAAAGTAGATAAGTCACCCGGTCCGGATGGGATGCATCCTAGGTTGCTGAGGGAAGTAAGGGTGGAAATTGCAGAGGTACTGGCCATAATCTTCCAATCCTCCTTAGATATGGGGATGCCAGAGGACTGGAGAATTGCAAATGTTACACCCTGTTCAAAAAAGGGTGTAAGGATAAACCCAGCAGGGCTGAAGGGAAAAAATTTGCAGGTCTACGGGGAAAGAGTGGGGGAATGGGACCAACTGAAATGCTCTTACAAATAGCTGGCACGGGCTCGATGGGCCGAATGGCCTCCTTCTGTGCTGTAATCATTCTATGATTCTATAAAAGCTTTGCTTATTGGAACCCCCTTTAAAATTGTACCATTTAGTTTATATTGCCTCACCTCATTCTTCTTACCAAAATGCATCACTTCACACTTCTCTGCATTAAATTTGATCTGCCATGTGTCTGCCCATTTCACCAGCCTGTCTATGTCCTCCTGAAGTCTGTTACTATCCTTCACATTGTTTACTACACTTCCAAATTTTGCAAACTTTGAAATTATACCCTCTATACACAAGTCCATGTCATTAATATATATCAAAAAGAGCAGTGGTCCTAATATCGACACCTGGGGAACACCACTGTATACTTCCCTCCAGTCTGAGAAACTACCGTTCACCACTACTCTCTGCTCTCTGTTTGCCAATTTCATATCCATGCTGCCATTGCCCCATTAATCCCATGGGCTTGAATCCCATGAAGATAAGAGCCTCCAAAATAAGGAACATTTTCAGAAATGGGGCTGATTTTGCATGCAGGGTGAGCTCCCAGATGGATTCCTGGCATCAATGCTATAGAGAAGATTGAGAGAGTCCTGTCGCCCTACCATCACTGCACCACCTAAAGGAGCAACGAGGAACATGGTAGAAGAGCCCTAAAAAGAAGGAAACCTCTTCGTTTTGAGGCATACAAAGGTACGTTTATGGGAACCAAATTGACAGGAGAGATGGCATCGACTAGTTCTTCTCCCTGTAGTTAAAAAATTCAGGACCCGACTGCTGCTATCCCGAGCCCACCAACACCTTTTACCAGGCAGTTCCAAGGAGCAGCAGTCGGAGAGTAGACAGGGCTACTCTCCCCTGCCCCATCCCCTGCCAGAATGTACAAGCAGCAGGCAGGGAAGGTACCACCAATGGCAATCCCAACGGTGATGAGGAAATCAGTTAAGGTCGGTTCGTGGAGGTAGTGGTAAATCTTGCTGCTTGATTATTCCCTGTTTACAACTGCAATGCTGCCTGATTTTGGGTGAGATCATAGAGGAAGATCCAGCCCATGTCATCCTGGTCTAAACCCATCATTTGCATGGCTGCACCTTAGTTAGGATGGGTACATCATACAGCCTCCCTCACTTCAAACGGAAGGGCTAAACTTAAGGTGATGTAAAATTAACGTACCGTCTCTATGTCCAAATTCTGACCCCCCCTCCCACCAAGTTAGATCTGTTGGTTATACACCCGACCAGGCCATCAGAAAGTTAGACCTATTCCTTTTTAAATGCGTTTACAATGTTGCTGCCCATCATAACTAGAGCAAAATGTTTATTTGCAGCAGGAAGAAGTTGCAATCTCTGAAGTTGAATTCATCTTTCCCTTCCTCTTTTTTATAGTCTGTTATTGCACTAACAGATAGAGCTCTTCCAGCAAATAAAACATTTATTTTCAAATTCAATGAATGGGTTTATGCAGAAACCTAACCAGCTTTGGGGAAATATTCGGAAGAGTTCATTGTAGGTTTTTAAAGTATACACACGTTTAATGACACCAATCTTCCTCAGTGATATTTTCACTCTTCTCACTCAGTTTTACCACACTCTCTTCCCTTGACATAATATTTACTTCTTGCCATATTTATAAATTGTACATTAAAAGGGAAATTGCATGTGAACTGATCTGAGATTTATTTTAGTCTGTGGCTTAACTAGAAACATATTTCTGCTTTCACGTTCTGAAAGGATTCTGAATCATCTGTTTTACTTCACATCAAACGTGTTAGATTTCAACACCATTCAGTTTTTCTTACTTATTATTTATTAAATATTGGTGGGATTTTTATAAGCTTGGAGATCTCCAGGTTCGTGCAAGTTGTAAGACAAAGCATATACCCTTATTTTTTTTCTAAAATTAAAGAGGCCATGCCTACCATGCTTGCCAGTTTCCCATTATATGCACAGCTATTGCAACAATATAGGATGTTAAATAAAAAATGTCATTGGTCTATTTACCTCACTTCAAATAACACATGGCTTTAAATGAGTGATGTTCCATTTAAAATTTCAAAAATCACATCAGGTTGAATAAATTATTTAATTATTAAATCGCAGCTGTGAGTTTGGGAAGTAACCATCCTGGAAAATAAATCTATCAGTGTATAGCATGCAGAGATTATCATACCTCCGAGTAAATAACACCTCAAACTGAATTTAGAGAGAAAATAGTGATTGGCTTAATGACCCACTGTCTGGTCAGCTAGCATATTAATTGGCTGAAATACCCATTGTCGAAAGCATTCAATAGGCTGGAGAAGTGCAAAAACTACCAGTCAGCAACCAGCAAGCAACACACAGTGAACCAATCAAATGATTCAACATTTTTTCCAAGCAATCAGTCAGCAACCAGCACAAAATAAACCAATAAAGTTGCTTAAAAGACCTTTCAGCAAGCTGTGTTTTAATGGGGTTAAAATCAGACACGTTCTATAATGGGGGGATGGGTGGGGTGATCCTCGTCCCCACATTACTGCCCAGGTAATGAGGTTGAAACATTGATGTAACGAATCTTGCAACTCATAAAATATATCATCAATACTAGTCAATTGCACACTGGGAATCAAGACCAATAGGCCGATTTTATACTCCGAGCAATTTCAGGCAAGAGTGGGCCAGAGCCAGATTTCAGGCCTGGGTACTTTAATTCCTGGTCTTTATCTGCATGATGCCGATCTGATGCCCACCTGAAACAAGCGGAAAGTGGCAGCTGGCCGGTGGGAAAACGTCTAACTTTGGGCGGCTGGAGGCCTCGGGCTAGAACCAAGGGAAAGATCACCAACAAGCAGGTAAGTCGTGGGAAGGGTTTTCAGAGCGTCTCACCGATGGGAAGGGGAAGGAAACCAGACCAGGCAATGCTGCGACTGTCCTTGTGGGGCCTGGAGGAGTAGTCCAGTTCCCACAAAGGAAACATTTTGACTCACCTTGGAGGGTCTTTTTGTTCATCCAACAGTTTCTGAACTGCCGTCACCTGGTGGGAAAGTCACAGCGACTAGACTGGTATTCCCTTGAGTATAGAAGATTAAAGGGTGATGTAATTGAGATGTTTACGATCATTAAAGGGGTAGATAGAAACTATTTCCACTGACGGGGGAGTCCAGAACAAAGAAGCATAACCTTAAAATTAAAGCTAAGCCATTCATGGGTGATGTCAGGAAGCACTTCTTCACTCAAAGGGTAGTGGAAATCTGGAACTCGTTTTTTTCTTTATTTGTTCATGGGATGTGAGATTTGCTGGCGAGGCCGGCATTTATTGCCCATCCCTAATTGCCCTTGAGAAGGTGGTGGTGAGCCGCCTTCTTGAACCGCTGCAGTCCGTGTGGTGAAGGTTCTCCCACAGTGCTGTTAGGAAGGGAGTTCCAGGATTTTGACCCAGCGACGATGAAGGAACGGCGATATATTTCCAAGTCGGGATGATGTGTGACTTGGAGGGGAATGTACAGGTGGTGTTGTTCCCATATACCTGCTGCCCTTGTCCTTCTTGGTGGTCGAGGCCGCGGGTTTGGGAGGTGCCTAGACCCTGACATTATCCCACCCCGCTTCCTGTAAGGACTCTATTCCCTTCTCCCAGTTTCTCCATGTCCGTCGCAACTGTTCTGACGATACCACCTTCCATACCAGTACTTCCGATATGTCTTCCTTTTTCCTCAACTGAAGATTCCCCTCCACTGTAGTTGACAGGGCCCTCGATCATGTCCGTCCCATTTCCCGCACTTCTGCCCTCGCCCCTTCCCCTCCCTCCCAGCACCGTGATAGGGTCCCCCTTGTCCTCACCTTCCACCCCACCAGCCTCCACATTCAACGTATCATCCACTGCCATTTCCACCACCTCCAGTGCGATGCCACCAACAAACACATCTCCCCTTCCCCTCCCCTTTCAGAATTCTGAAGGGACTGCTCCCTTCGCAACACCCTGGTCCACTCTTCCATCACCCCCAACACCGGCTCTCCTCCCCAACATACCTTCCCGTGCGAGCGCAGGACAAGCAACACCTGCTCTTTCACCTCCTCCCTTCCCACCGTCCAGGGCCCCAAACACTCCTTCCAGGTGAAACAGCGATTTACTTGCACTTCTATCAATTTACTGTACTGTATTCGCTGCTCACAATGCAGTCTCCTCTCTACATTGCGGAGACCAAACGCAGATGGGGTGGTTGCTTTGCTGAACACCTCCGTTCGGTCCATAAGCGTGACCCTGACCTGCCGGTCAATTGCCATTTTAATTCTCTGTCCCACTCCCACTCTGACCTCTCTGTCCTCGGCCTCTTACACTGTTCCAATGAAGCTCAACGGAAGCTCGAGGAACAGCCCCTCATCTTTCGATTGGGCACTTCACAACCTTCTGGACTCAACACTGATTTCAATAACTTCAGATTATAACCACTGCTCCCATTTTTTTGGACAGCAGGTGCTGGTAATGGTTCTGCTGTTGCCATTTACAGCTCCTCTAGACCCATCTTTTGTTTCTTTACTTGTCCCATTCCCACCCTCCTTGCCTTGCACCCATCATTTAATCTCTCCTGCTCTCCACCTTCCCTTTTGTTCTTTCCTCCTCTTCCCTCCCCCCTTTCCCTGGCTCTGTACTTGCTTAAAATCTGTTGAATCTTCAACTTCTTCCAGTTCTGATGAAGGGCCATTGACCTGAAACATTAACTCTGTTTCTTTCTCCACAGATGCTGCCTCACTTGCTGAGTATTTCCAGCATTTTCTGTTTTTATTTCAGATTTCCAGCATCTGCAGTATTTTCCTCTTGATACTAAAGGGGAACTTCAATTATCCCAATATAGACTGCGATAGTAATAGATTTTTTTTATTCGTTCATGGGATGTGGGCATCGCTGGCGAGGCCGGCATTTATTGCCCATCCCTAATTGCCCTTGAGAAGGTGGTGGTGAGCCACCTTCTTGAACCGCTGCAGTCCGTGTGGTGAAGGTTCTCCCACAGTGCTGTTAGGAAGGGAGTTCCAGGATTTTGACCCAGCGACGATGAAGGAACGGCGATATATTTCCAAGTCGGGATGGTGTGTGACTTGGAGGGGAACGTGCAGGTGGTGTTGTTCCCATGTACCTGCTGCTCTTGTCCTTCTAGGTGGTAGAGGTCGCGGGTTTGGGAGGTGCTGTCGAAGAAGCCTTGGCGAGTTGCTGCAGTGCATCCTGTGGATGGTACACACTGCAGCCACAGTGCGCCGGTGGTGAAGGGAGTGAATGTTTAGGGGGCGGATGGGGTGCCAATCAAGCGGGCTGCTTTATCTTGGATGGTGTCGAGCTTCTTGAGTGTTGTTGGAGCTGCACTCATCCAGGCAAGTGCAGAGTATTCCATCACACTCCTGATTTGTGCCTTGTAGATGGTGGAAAGGCTTTGGGGAGTCAGGAGGTGAGTCACTCGTCACAGAATACCTAGCCTCTGACCTGCTCTTGTAGCCACAGTATTTATATGGCTGGTCCAGTTAAGTTTTTAGTCAATGGTGACCCCCAGGATGTTGATGGTGGGGGATTCGGCGATGGTAATGCCGTTGAATGTCAAGGGGAGGTGGTTAGATTCTCTCTTGTTGGAGATGGTCATTGCCTGACAATGGTCTGGCACGAATGTTATTTGCCACTTATCAGCCCAAGCCTGTATGAGTTGCTGCATGCGGACTCAGACTGCATCATTATCTGAGGGGTTGCGAATGGAACTGAACACTGTGTAATAATCAGCGAACATCCCCATTTCTGACCTTATGATGGAGGGAAGGTCATTGATGAAGCAGCTGAAGATGGTTGGGCCTATGACACTGCCCTGAGGAACTCCTGCAGCAATGTCCTGGGGCTGAGATGATGGGGCCGAGATGAGTGTGAAGGATAAAGTGGGGGAGGAATTCCTGAAATGCATACAAGAGAAATTCTTGATCACTGTGTTTCCATCTCAACGAGGAAGGAAACAATGCTGGATCTAGTTCTGGGGAATGAAGTGGGGCAGGTGGAGCATGTTTCAGTGGGGGAGCATTTGGGGAACAGTGATCACAATATCATTAGGTTTAGAATAGTTGTAGAAAAGGACAAGGAACAATCAAGTGTAAAAATACTAACCTGGAGGAGTGTAATTTCAGTGAGTTAAAAAGGGATCTTGCCCAGGTAGGTTGGAATCAATAATTGGCAGGCAAAACAGTAATTGAAGAATGGGAGGCCTTCAAGGAGGAGATGGTTCAGGTACAGAAGTAGACACATCTCTACGAGGGTGAAAGGTTGGACATCCAAAGCTAGAGCTCCCTGAAAGATTAAAGATATAAAGATTAAAGTGAAACAGAAAAGGAGACTTATGACAAATGTAAGGTTGATAATACAGTAGAGAACCAGGCTGAATATAGAAAGTACAGAGGAAATCTAAAAAAGGGAGTAAGAGGATCAAAGAGAGAGTATGAGAATAGATTAGCGGCTAACACAAAAGGGAACCCAAAAGCCTTTTATAAACATATAAATAGTAAAAAGGTAGTCAAAGGAAGGGTGGGACCGATTAGGGACAAAAAAGGAGATCTTCTTGTGAAGGCAGAGGGCATGACTGAGGTACTAAATGAATACTTCACATCTGTCTTCACTAGAGAAGAGGATGCCGCCATTGTAGCAGTAAAGGAGGAGGTAGGAGCGATATTGGATAGGATTAAAATAGATAAAGAGGAGGTACTTAAAAGATTGGCAGCACTCAAAGTAGAAAAGTCTCCCCGTCCAGATGGGATGGATCCTCAGTTACTGAGGGAAGTAAGGGTGGAAATTGAGAAGCCTCTGGCCACAATCTTCCAATCCTCCTTAGAAATGGGGACTGTGCTGGAGGACTGGAGGATTGAAAATGTTACACCCCTGTTCAAAAAAGGGGAGAGGGATAAACCCGGTAATTACAGGCCAGTCAGCCTAACGTCGGTGGAGGGGAAACTTCTAGAGACAATAATCTGGGACAAAATTACTTGCCGCTTAGAAAAGTCTGGGCTAAAAAACAAAAGTCAGGACGGATTTGTTAAAGGAAAATCGTGTTTGACTAACTTGAGTTCTTTGCTGAAGTGACAGAGAGGGTTGATGAGGGTAGTGTGGTTGTTGAGTATATGGACTTTCAAAAGGCAATTGATAGGTATCGTATAATAGACTTGTAAGCAAAATTGACCATTCGGCCCCTCGAGCCTGCTCTCCCATTCGCTAAGATCATGGCTGATCTGATTGTGACCTCAACCCGACTTTCCCGTCTACCTACGATAAACTTTGACTCCCTTGTTAATCAGGAATCTCTCTAACTCAGCCTTAAAAATATTCAATGACCCTGCCTCCACCGCTCTCTGGGGAAGGGAGTTCCACAGATTCACGACCCTCTGAGAGAAAAAAATTCTCCTCATCTCCATCTTAAATGGGAGACCCCTTATTTTTAAACTGTGGCCCTAGTTCTAGTCTCTCCCACAAGGGGAAACATCCTCTCAGCATCTACCCCTTCTAGTCCCCTCAGGATCTTATATGTTTCAATAAGATCACCTCTCATTCTTCTAAACTCCAGTGTATACAGGCCCAACTTGTCCAACCTTTCCTCATAAGATAACCCCCTCATCCCAGGAATCAGTCGAGTGAACCTTCTCTGAATCGCCTCTAAAGCAATTATGTCCTTTCTTAAATAAGGAGACCAAAACTGCACACAGTATTCTGGATGTGGTCTCACCAATGCCCTGTACAACTGTAGCAAAACATCTCTACTTTTATATTCCATTCCCCTTGCAATAAATGACAACATTCCATTTGCCTTCCTAATCACTTGCTGTACCTGCATACTAACTTTTTGTGATTCATGTACTAGGACACCCAGATCCCTCTGTACCTCAGAGTTCTGCAATCTCTCTTCATTTAAATAACATACTGCTTTTCTATTCCTCCTGCCAAAGTGGACAAGTTCACATTTTCCAACATTATACTCTAACTGCCAAATTTTTGCCCACTCACTTAACCTATCTATATCCCTTTGCAGACTCCTTACGTCCTCTTCACAACTTACTTTCCTACCTACCTTTGTGTCATCAGCAAATTTAGCAACCATACATTCGGTCCCTTCATCCAAGTCATTGATATAGATTGTGTACGGTTATTTTTTATACTGGAGGGAAGTATACAGTGGTGTTCCCCAGGGGTCAGTATTAGGACCACTGCTCTTTTTGATATATATTAATGACCTGGACTTGGGTACAGAGGGTATAATTTCAAAGTTTGCAGATGACATGAAACTTGAAAATGTAGTAAACATGTGGAGGATAGTAACAGACGTCAGGAGGACATAGACAGACTGGTGAAATGGGCAGACACATGGCAGATGAAATTTAATGCAGAGAATTGTGAAGGGATACATGTTAGTAGGAAGAATGAGGAGAGGCAATATAAACTAAATGGTCCAATTTTAAAAGGGGTGCAGGAAGAGAGTGTCCCGGTGATGTGTGTACACAAATCTTTGAAGGTGGCAGGACAAGTTGAGAAAGTTGTTAAAAAAGCATATGGGATCCTCATCTTTATTAATGGAGAAGTAGAATATAAAAGCAAGGATGTTCTGCTAAACCTTTTTAAAACATTGGGTAGGCCTCAGCTGGAGTATTGTGTTCAATTCTGGGCACCACACTTTAGGAAGGATGTCAAGGCCTTAGAGAGGGTGCAAAGGGGATTTACTAGAATGATACCAGGGATGAGGGATGTCAGTTATGTGGAGAGACTGGAGAAGCTGGGGTTGTTCTCCTTAGAGCAGAGAAGGTTAAGGGGAGATTTGATAGAGGTGTTCAAAATCATGAATGGTTTTGATCGAGTAAATAAGGAGAAATTGTTTTCAGTGATAGAAGGATCGGTAACCAGAGGACACAGATTTAAGGTGATCGGCAAAAGAACCAGAGGCGACATGAGGAAACATTTTTTTCGGCAGCGAGTTGTAATGATCCGGAATGTACTGCCTGAAAGGGTGGTGGAAGCAGATTCAATAGTAACTTTCAAAAGGAACTGGATAATACTTGAAGGGAAAACATTTACAGGGCTACGGGAAAAGAGCAGGTGTGTGCGACTAATTGGATAGCATTTTGAAGTAACCGGCACAGGTATGATGGGCCGAATGGCCTCCTTCTGTGCTGTGATACTCTGATAGTTTGAAATGAATCATAAGGACTTATGAATCATTAATGTGCAGCTTGGGTTTGACCCTTCGTACCAGATCCTGCAAGTTACAGCCAAACTTTAGGCTGCATTCATGATGTTTTCATTTCACTCTAGTCTTTTATTCCTCTTCTCTTTGAAGATTCATAGGCAGTGAAGGGCTGACTCCCGTGGAATCAAGGACATCTAATGCTGCTTTTGTTCATGATCCCTCGCAGTATCCACCAACAAAAGCTGAGGGCTGATAGAATGAGGCCAATGCCCCCACCAGAGCATCTCCATCATTGAAATAAATGATTGGCATAACAAAGTAATGTATCCAGTGCTTGGATAGGTCAGGGGACGTTCCGCAATACAAGCCTGGCAAAGTATCCTGCATCATTTTGGTTTGCTGCATTCCCCACACCTCAGCATAGAAAGAGGCAACCACCTGGAGGACCTACAGCAGGAGCCCACAGAAGTAAAGCTGGAGGACGAGGATCAGGAGACTGAAGAAGCAGAGTGGGCTCCTCTGCAAGGCTGTTGCAAGCTTCTAGAGAGGTTCAGTAGATGCTTATTCTGGACACTTTTCCCTCAACAGAAGAAGAACCCTTGCCTCCCACTAAAAATACCCTCTCCCTCGCAATAATGAGAATGTCCAACATTTTCTAGTCTTCTCTCCCCAACAGTATTCCTCATCTCTGCATATTTGACATTCAGCCTTTGCAGTGAAACTGAGCAAATTCTGCAACTCCTGTGGCCAGATCATTTATTAAGGAAATAGTTGTGTGTCTCTGAATCTAGTGCCTGATGCTACATTGCTTCTCCTCCTATAATTTGATGCGTGTTAACTATTCTGGTGCTGCGTCTTAGCCGATTCCGTGATTGGAAGCGGTAAGGTGGTTGGCAGCTACATTTTTGAGTGAGGTTCCTGGGGTCCACGTGGCCCTCGATATCTGTCAGCATTGGCCCCTGATGGGCCTGCTTCAGGCTGTGCATCCACTAATGCAGAAGCAGGTTAGCCATTCCCACTTCTGAGCTCCTCTGAAGTCATCGGAGGTGTGAGGGTGGATTAGTGTGGATGTGTTGCCACCTTGAGAGACAGCAATGCTGCTCCGAGCAGCCCTAACTGGAAGCCTCTATGTCGCTGTCCCTGCTGATCTGTGGGAGCGCAGACTCCATTGCAGCAATGACATTGTGAACACCCGTATCAATGTTTTGCGTCATTTGGGCATGCTCATCAGCTACCCTGCCCAATGAGGAGGTCAGATTGTAGCCCAAGGCCGAGATAGCAGCTGTCACAGCATTAATAAGAGTTTCTGTTGTGAGTGGTTTTGCTGTAGCTGGCCCTGGGGTTGCCACTCCCTCCCAGGCTTACTGCATGCTTTCCATGCCATGGCCGAGCACTCCACATATACGGGTTATCGACTTGTCCATGCATGCTGCCGTATGTTGAAAGCTCCCGGGTACATGCTTGAATAAATCAAAGAACCTTATGTGCTCTGAAAACAACCTCCTTTTAAAAGCTGGACCCCAGAGACTGGATCTGTAGCGTCAGTAGCTGTGGAGGGAGGTGACCTGAGGTCGTATACAGTATTTTAGGATACAGTATAGAGTAATTTGGGACTTGACGTGCGGTAAGTGTAGCATTCCTCGGGAGGAACAGGTGATTTGGGACCTATGGTTTCCAAAGCTCTCCACCACTGGGGGTTTTCCTCATCTCATGTCTGGGTCTGTGTAGACTCATTGATAGAGATTGATCGCTATGATTAGTCAACAACTCCATTATCATTGTATCGTGTGAATACCCGGCTGGTAGAAGGCGATCTAGATGGACCTTGGCCTTTTCTCATCCAGCAATTCCTATGTTCCTATGTGATTCTTCTTCCACCTCCACCACTTCTCCCTGCACTTGCTTACCTGTAGATCACCCAGTGTGCCCTCAATCTGATTAATTACATCCCCAGAATGGATGGCTCTCCATGTGAATTTACCATCCTGGAGATATGGGCAGATTGATCTAATTTCAGGCAGAGAGTCTTTTCTGTGTCCAGGTGGAGGGGGTGGGGGAGGAAACTCCCTCACCAGCAAAAAAATGAGGAACAACTCATGGATTTCCTCATTGCAGTTCAAAGGTGAAGCCTAAGGCTTATTTGGCTCAGGAGCAAATTCTTGAATAAAATAAACCAGGAAGAGCAAGAGGAGTGAAAATAGCACTGTCTTTTCTAGAAGAAATGCCAGTTGTTCTTCAAGTGGCAACAACTTCCATCCTGCTGCTTAACAAAAGAGGGCCCTAACAAAAAGGAACGTCACACATGCTGAGCTTCTCAACCATGTAGACCCTCAGACAGGAAACCTTAGATGGGATCATAATCTTTTTTGCCATAGAAAAAATAAGCTGAAATCTGAAAAGTGCGATATAATATGCATAAAGCGATAACAATTAATTTAATAACTGTTTACAACATTGAAGATTTGACAAATTCCATTGTCTTACAAAATGCTTCAGCTACACTGCACATGTGGCTACCTCCTCATTCCTGACAGTAAGATTGTGTGGCAAAATCCCAGCAACGTTGGCCTTGATTTTAAACCCCCCCCAATGCTGCGTCCTGCATAACATCACTCAACAAAGAGAGCTGGAGGTGCAGGAGGAAGAAGGCAGGAGGACTCATCTGAGGAAGAGGATGGTGAGGAAGAAGATGGAGGACATTACACACGGTTTGGGGATCATCTTGGAGTCGGAAATGCAAGGGATGGTCTCACAGGGCAGCACTTCACCTAGACATCTGTTACTTATATCACTCTTAAGTGACCAGACTCCCTTGCACTAACAGTCCTGCAACCTTCACTCCATTGCTTTACAATCCTCCAACTTGAAAACATTGAACCTTCTCCACACCTATGACATAATGAAAAAGCAGACACAGAAATTAACTTGAAAGCAGAGGGCACACGAAGGTGTCAGAAGTGAGAAAGTTTTAAATGTGCACCAGAAAGCAAATATTTACAAACCAATTAGTGCAACACGCAAGTGTGAACCCTAAGTGCTCTTCTTAGCCAATGGTGTACCACTTCTACAAGGTGCTACCCCAATGGTTTGAGCAGAGATGGTGACAGGCTGCTGTGTATTTTCCTCAGTCTCCTGAGATGCTCCCAGCCGACGACCTCTGGGTGCTGAAGCCCGTGAGGACCCTGCTACTGACAGCTCCTCCTGCACTTCTGCCGGGACAGTCGGAGCCAGCTGTAGTTCAGGCACCATGTCGGGTACTGGTTGAGGGGGTGCCGATGGATGACAGGCAGACGTCCTGAGAGAGGCCTGCACGTACTGCGCCCGTTCCACCATCCTCCCTCCCTTGGGACAGCGGCACATCAGTCATGCTGGTCTACAAGAGAGAAGATTGAAGGAGATGAGTCACGCCTTGGAAGCCCCAATCTACTCTGTCCACCAACTTCACTAGGGTGGAGCAGACATTGGAGCCCAGAGTCCGTATGGCAGCTGTTTGAGCCTCTATCTAGGCCACAAAGGCAGCTTTGAGGGCCCGTCTGCAATGTCCATGGAGGTGACCACACGCTCAAGGGTAGATTGCAGATTTGTAAACCCCTGGAAAAGCACTACACAGATGGTGGAAGTGAGCTCCTCCATCCTTCCTGCCATGGTGGATAGAGTGCCAGGCAGTACTGCCAACACCTCACACGACGGGTTCTGCGGGGGGAAGGGGAACAGCCAGAAGTCGTGGTCCATGTTGGAACTAATGATAAAGGTAGGAAAAGGGTTGAGGTCCTACAGACAGAGGTTCAGGAGCTAGGGAGGAAACTAAAGAGCAGGACCTCAAAGGTAGAAATCTCCGGATTACTCCCAGTGCCCATTGAGTATAGGAATAGCAAGACAAAGCAGGTCAATGTGTGGTTGGAGAAATGGTGCAAGAGGGAGTGCTTCAGATTCCTGGGGCATTGGGACCAGTTCTGGGGCGGCAGGGACCAGTTCAAGATGGACGGGCTGGGACCAATGTCCTCACAGGCTGGTTAACTAGTGCTGTTGGGGAGGGTTTCAACTAATTTGACAGGGGGAGGGGACCATGATGAAACATCAGAGGGGAGAAACAAGGAACACAGAGGACTGGGAGAGACAAACATCTATTGAATAAGGAGTAAAAGAGTAGTTCAGAAATAAGAAGCCATTAGACAGAGACAAAATGCAAGACAGACTAAGGCGGGTTTGGAGTGCATGTGTGTAAATACACGGAGCATGATGAGTAAGGTTGGTGAGCTACAGGCACAAGTTACCACATGGGAATATAATATGGTGGCAGTAATGGAAACCGGGCTCAAACAAGGGGAGGATTGGGCACTTAATATTCCAGGATACAATATATTCAGGAAAAATAGGGAAGGAAAAAATGGGGTGGGGTGGTAAGCAGTATTTATCAAAGATACTGTTACAGGCCTGGAAAGGGATGGTGTTGTTGAGGGTTCAAAGGCAGAATCTATCTGGTTAGAATTAAGGAGCAGACGAGGAGCTGGTTATGCTGCTGAGTGTTTACTACACACACCAAATAGTGGGAAGGAGATGGATGAGCAAATTTTCAGGCAAATTTCAGAAAGATGTAAAAACAATAGAGTAGTGATAATGGAGGACTTCAATCATCCTAATACAGACTGGGAAAATAACAGTGTAAAGGGCAAAGAGGGGGAGGAATTCCTGAAATGTGTACAGGAGAACTTTCATGATCAGTATGTTTCCAGCCCAACAAGGAAGGAATCAGTGCTGGGTCTGGTGCTAGGGAATGAAATAGGGCAAGTGGAGCATGTTTCAGTGGGAGTACATTTGGGAAACAGTGATCACAATATTATTGAATTTAAAGTAGTTATGAAAAAGGACAAGGAAAAATGAAAGGTGAAAATACTCAACTGGGTACTTGGCACTTTGGATACAAAACTGGCTTAGTGGCAGAAGGCAGAGGGTGATGGTCGAAGGTTGTTTTTGTGACTGGAAGCCTGTGGCCAGTGGGGTACCACAGGGATCGGTGCTGGGTCCCTTGCTGTTTGTGGTCTACATTAATGACTTGGATATGAATGTAAAAGGTATGATCAGTAAGTTCGCTGATGATACAAAAATTGGTAGGGTGGTAAATAGCGAGGAGGATAGCCTCAGTCTGCAGGACGATATAGATGGGTTGGTCAGATGGGCGGAACAGTGGCAAATGGAATTTAACCCGGAAAAGTGCAAGGTGATGCACTTTGGAGGGACTAACAAGGCAAGGGAATACACCATGAATGGGAGGACCCTAGGCAAGACAGAGGGTCAGAGGGATCTTGGTGTGCAAGTTCACAGATCCCTGAAGGCGGCGGAACAGGTAGATAAGGTGGTAAAGAAGGCATATGGGATACTTGCCTTTATTAGCTGAGGCATAGAATATAAGAGCAAGGAGGTTATGATGGAGCTGTATAAAACACTGGTTAGGCCACAGCTGGAGTACTGTGTGCAGTTCTGGTCGCCACACTACAGGAAGGATGTGATCGCTTTGGAGAGGGTGCAGAGGAGATTCACCAGGATGTTACCAGGGCTGGAGCGCTTCAGCTATGAAGAGAGACTGGGAAGATTGGGTTTGTTTTCCTTGGAGCAGAGGAGGCTGAGGGGGGACATGATTGAGGTGTACAAAATTATGAGGGGCACAGATAGGATGGATACTAAGGAGCTTTTTCCCTTCGTTGAGGGTTCTATAACAAAGGGACATAGATTCAAGGTAAAAGGCGGGAGGTTTAGAGGGGATTTGAGAAAGAACTTTTTCACCCAGAGGGTGGTTGGAGTCTGGAACTCACTGCCTGAAAGGGTTGTGGAGGCAGGAACCCTCACAACATTCAAGAAGCATTTGGATGAGCACTTGAAATGCCATAGCATACAAGGCTACGGACCAAATGCTGGAATATGGGATTAGAGTAGACAGGGCTTGATGGCCGGCGCGGACACGATGGGCTGAAGGGCCTCTATCCGTGCTGTATAACTCTATAACTCTATGACTATGGAGGAGGGCAAATTTCAGTGAGTTGAAAAGGGATCTGGTCCAGGTGGATTGGAATCAAAAATTGACAGGTAAAACAGTAAATGAGCAATGGGAGGCCTTCAAAGAGGAGATAGTTTGGTAAAATAATAGACACATTCCAATAAGGGGGACAGGAAGGGTATCCAAAATTAGAGCTCCCAGGATGAGTAAAGAAATAGAGGTTAAAATGAAACAGAAAAAGGTGGCTTATGATAAATGTTTATTAAACAGTAGAGAATCTAGCCACAATCTTTCAATCCTCCTTAGAGATGGGAGTGGTACCAGAGGATTAGAGGGTTGCAAATGTTACACCCCTGTTCAAAAAAGAGGTGAGAGATAACCAATTAACTATATGCCAGTCAGGCTAACATCAGTGGGGGGGGGGGAAACTTCCAGAGACAATAATCTGAGATAAAATTAATTGTCACTTGGAACAACATGGGTTAATAAATGACAGCCAGCATGGATTTATTAAATGCAAATCATGTCTGACTAACTTGATTGAGTTCTTCGATGAAATAACAGAGAGGGTTGTTGAAGGCCTTGTAGTTATGTTGTGCATATGGACTTTCAGAAGGCGTTTGATGAAGTGCCACATATTAGACTTGTTAGAAAAATTGAAGCCCATGGAATTAAAGGGGGAGTAGCATGGATATGAAATTGATTGAGACAGAAAGCAGAGGGTAGTAGTGTACCATTGTTTTTCAGATTCTCCAGGGGTCTGTATGAGGACCACTGCTCTTTTTGATATATATTAATGACCTGGACTTAGGTATAGGTGCATAATTTCAAAGTTTGCAGCTGATACAAAGCTTGAAAATGTAGTAAACAGTGAGGTGAGCAGCAGACTTCAGGAGGACACAGACAGACTGGTGAAATGGCAGATGAAATTTAATGCAGAAAAGTGTGAAGTGATGCATTTTGGAAGGAAAAGTGAGGGGAGGCAATATAAACTAAATGGTACAATTTTAAAGGGAGTGCAGGAACAGAGAGACCTCAGGTTTACGTACACAAATGTTTGAAGGTGGCAGGACAAGTTGATAAAGCATCTGGGATCCTTGGCTTTATAAATATAGGCATAGTGTACAAAAGCAAGGATGTTATGGTAAACCTTTATAAATCACTGGTTAGACCTCAGTTAGAGCATTGTGTTCAATTCTGGGCACTACACTTCAGGAAGGATGTCAAGGCCTTGGAGAGGGTGCAGAGGAGATTTACCAGAATGATACCAGGGTTGAGGGAATTCAGTTATGTGGAGAGACTGGAGAAGCTGGGATTGTTCCCCTTAGAGCAGAGACAGTTAAGGGGAGATTTAATTGAGATGAGGGAGTTATCTTATGAGGAAAGGTTGGACAAGTTGGGCCTGTATACACTGGAGTTTAGAAGAATGAGAGTTGATCTTATTGAAACATATAAGATCCTGAGGGGACTAGAAGGGGTAGATGCTGAGGGAATATTTCCCCTTGTGGGAAAGACGAGAACTAGGGGCCACAGTTTAAAAATAAGGGGTCTCCCATTTAAGATGGAGATGAGGAGAAATTTTTTCTCTCAGAGGGTCGTGAGTCTGTGGAACTCCCTTCCCCAGAGAGCGGTGGAGGCAGGGTCATTGAATATTTTTCAGGCTGAGTTAGATAGATTCCTGATTAACAAGGGAGTCAAAGGTTATAGTAGGTAGACGGGAAAGTCGGGTTGAGGTCACAATCAGATCAGCCATGATCTTAGCGAATGGCAGAGCAGGCTCAAGGGGCCGAATGGCCTACTTCTGCTCTTAGTTCATATGTTTGTATATTCGTAGATGTTCAAAATTATGATACACGAGATAGGTAGAAACTGTTTCCACTGGCAGGAGGGTCGGAGGGTCGGTGACAAGTGAACACAGATTTAAGATAATTCGCAAAAATGTCAGGGAGGAGACGGTAAGACACTTTTTTTCGCAGTGAGTTGTTATGTTCTGGAATGTGCTGCCTGAAAGGGCGGTGGAAGCAGATTCACCCGTAACTTTCAAAAGGGAATTGGATAAATACTTAAAAAGGAAAAATTTGCAGGGCTATGAGGAAAGAGCAGGGGAGTGGGACTAATTGGATAGCTCTTTTAAAGAACCAGCAGAGACACGATGGACCGAATGACCTCCTTCTGTGCTGTAAGATTTTATGATTCTATGATCCTATTCTCCTTTTCATGGCTGGTCGCTGGAGTTGTAGACCTCTGTCCTGCTGAGCAGAGCTTGGAGAGGACACGGCCTCCAGTTCATATTCTCTTCGGGTGTCCCTGTCAAGATTGTTTACTCCTACTCAGTTAGAACCATAGAACCATACAAAAGATACAGCGCAGAAGGGGGCCATTGGGCCCATCGTGTCCGTGCCGGCTCGAAGAACAACCCGGTGCCCATTCTAATCCCACCTTCCAGCACCCGGTCCGTAGCCCTGCAGCTTACAGCACTTTAGGTGCAGGTCCAGCTACTTTTTAAAAGAGTTGAGGGTCCCTGCCTCTACCACCAATTCGGGCAGCGAATTCCATACACCCACCACCCTCTGGGTAAAAAAAGTTTTTCCTCATGTCCCCTCTAATCCTTCCACCAATCAGCTTAAATCCATGTCCTCTAGTTCTTGAACTCTCCGCTAGGGGAAACAGGTACTTCCTGTCTGCTTTATCTGGGCCCCTCATAATTTTGTACACCTCAATCAAGTCTCCCCTCAGCCTCCTCTGCTCCAAGGAAAACAACCCCAGCCTATCCAATCTCTCCTCGTAGCTGCAATTTTCAAGCCCTGGCAACATTCTTGTAAATCTTCTCTGCACTCTCTCCAGAGCAATTACGTCCTTCCTGTAATGTGGTGACCAGAACTGCGCACAATACTCCAGCTGTGGCCTTATCAGTGTTTTATACAGTTCCATCATTACATCCCTGCTTTTGTATTCTATACCTCGGCTAATAACGGAGAGCATTCCATATGCCTTCTTCACAACCTTATCTACCTGTACTGCCACCTTCAGGGACCTGTGCACATGCACTCCAAGGTTTCTCACTTCCTCCACCCCTCTCAATATATTCCAGTTTACTGCGTATTCCCTTTTACTGTTTGCCCTCCCTAAGTGCATTACCTCACACTTCTCCGGGTTGAACTCCATTTGCCACTTTTCCGCCCACTCCACCAACCCATTGATACCTTCTTGGAGTCTACAGCTATCCTCTTCACTATCAACGACACGGCCAATTTTTGTGTCGTCTTCAAATTTGCCAATCATACCCCCTACTTTCAAGTCCAAATCATTAATATATATCACAAACAGCAAGGGACCCAACACTGAGCCCTGTGGCACACCACTGGAAACGGATTTCCATTCCCAAAGACATCCATCGACTTTTACCCTTTGTTTCCTGTTACTGAGCCAATTTTGGATCCAATTCACCACATTTCCCTGTATCCCATGGGCTTTTACCTTTCTGACCATTGTGCCATGTGGGACCTTGTCAAATGCCTTACTAAAATCCATGTAGACGACATCCACTGCACTACCCTCATCAATCCTCCTTGTCATTTCCTCAAAGAATTCAATCAGATTTGTAAGGCATGACCTTCCCTGAACAAATCCATGCTGACTATCCCTGATTAAACCATGCCTTTCCAAGTGACAGTTTATGCGATCTCTCAGTATTGATTCTAATAGTTTGTCCATCATCGAGGTAAGACTGACCGGTCTATAATTGTTCGGCCTTTCCCTCGTACCCTTTTTAAACAATGGTACTACGTTCGCAGTCTTCCAGTCCTCCGGTACCTCCCCTGTATCTAGTGAGGATTGGAAAATGATCCTCAGAGCATCCGCTGTTTCCTCCCTGGCTTCCTTCAATAGCCTAGGAAACAATCCATCCGGCCCTGGTGACTTATCAACTTTCAAGGATTCCAGTCCCTCTAGTACTTCCTCTCTCGTTATGTTTACCTTATCCAATATTTCACACCTCTCCTCTTTAACTACTACGTCCGGATCATCCCTTTCCTTTGTGAATACGGAGACAAAATATTCATTTAAAACCTTACCCACATCCTCTGCTTCTACACACAAGTTACCCTTATCATCCCTGATAGGTCTCACCTTTTCCTTAGCTATCCTCTTGTTCTTAATGTACTGATAAAACATCTTTGGGTTTTCTTTAATCTTACCAGCTACTATTTTTACAAGCCGCCTCTTTGCTCTCCTTATTTCCTTTTTTACGTCATCCCTGTACTTTTTACACTCCTCTTGGCTTTCTGCAGTATTTAGTTTTCTGTGACAGTCATCAGCTTTCTTTTTCTGCTTTATCTTGCCCCGTATACTTCTAGACAACCAGGGGGCTCTAAATTTGGCAGTGCCACCCTTTTTCTTTGAGGGGACGTGTCTGCATTGTACCCATAGAATTTCACTTTTTAGTGCATCCCACTGGCTTGCCACTGATTTCTCCTCAAGTAGTTGTGTCCAGTCCACTTCTCCCAAATCACCTCTTAGTTCTGTAAAATTTGCCTTCCCCCAATTTAAAACGTTTACTCCTGATTTAACTCTGTCCTTTTCCATAATAATGCTAAAACTAACTGAATTGTGGTCACTATCCCCAATATGGTCACCCACTGTCACTTCACCCACTTGCCCATCTTCATTTCCCAGGACTAAATCTAGAATTGTATCCCCTCTTGTTGGGCTGGTCACGTACTGGCTAAAAAAGTTCTCCTGGACACCAATCAAGAATTTTGCGCCCTCTGTGCCCCTCACACTGTTTGAATCCCAGTTGATGTTAGGGTAGTTGAAGTCCCCGACTATTATTGCCCTCTTATTTTTGGACTCAGAAATTTGCCAACATATTTGTTCTTCTATCTCCCTTTCACTATTCGGGGGTCTATAGTTCACTCCTAGTAATGTGACTGCCCCTTTTTTATTTCTTAGCTCAACCCATATGGCCTCGATTGATGATCCATTTAGCAGATCATCCCTTCTCACAACTGGAATTGATTCTTTAACCAATAATGCTACCCCCCCGTCCTTTTTTATCACCTACTCCATCCTGCCTGAAAACTCTATCCAGGGATATTGAGCTGTCAATTATCCCCCTCTTTAAGCCAGGTTTCCGTTATAGCAATGATATCATGCTGCCATGTGTCTATCTGTGCCCTTAGCTCATCTGCTTTGTTTGTAATACTCTTGGCATTGAAGTATATCCCCTTTAACCCCGTCAAATTCCTGTGCTGAACACTATTTAACCTTTGCTTCTTTTGCCTTTCTGAGTCACTAACTACGTCACTAACTGCTTTTCTCCTTCACGTTTCCTGGTCTGAATTTGTCCTATCTGTACCTGCCCTTTGGTTCCCATCCCCCCGCCGTACTAGTTTAAACCCTCCCCAACAGAACTAGCAAATGCCCCCCGAGGATATTGGTCCCGGTCCTGCTCGGGTGCAACCCGTCCAGCTTGTACAGGTCCCGCCTTTCCCAGAATCAGTCCCAATGCCTCAGGAGTTTAAACCCCTCCCTCCTGCACCATCTCACAAGCCATGCATTCATCTGGTCTATTCTCCTGTTTCTGCTCTCGCTAGCACGTGGCACTGGGAGTAATCCTGAGATTACTACCTTCGAGGTCCTGCTTTTTAATTTATTTCCTAACTCCCTATATTCTGCTTGCAGGACCTCATCCCTTTTTTTACCAATGTCATTGGTACCAATATGGACCACGACCTCTGGCTGTTCACCCTCCCCCTCCAGAATGTCCTGCAGCCGCTCAGTGACATCCTTGACCCTAGCACCAGGGAGGCAACATACCATCCTGGAGTCACGTCTGAGGCCACAGAAACGCCTATCTGTTCCCCTTATGATGGAATCCCCTATCACTATTGCTGTCCCATTCTTTTTCCTCCCCTCCTGTGCAGCTGAGTTACTCGTGGTGCCATGGTCTTGGCTTTTGTTGCTTTCTCCTGATAAGCCATCTCCCCCAACAGTATCCAAAGCAGAATATCTGTTTGAGAGGGAGATGGCCCCAGGGGACTCCTGCTCTACCTGCCTAGTCCTTTTACTCTGCCTGGCGGTCACCCATTTCCTTTCTGCCTGCGTAATCTTTACCTGCGGTGTGACCACCTCACTGAACGTGCTATCCACGATAATCTCAGCATCGCGGATGCTCCACAGTGAATCCACCCGCAGCTCCAGCTCCGAAATGCGGTTAGCCAGTAACTGCAGCTGGACACACTTCCTGCACACATGGTCACCAGGGACACCGGTAATGTCCATGACTTCCCACATAGTGCAGGAGGAGCATATCAGGGGTGCGAGCTCTGCTGCCATGACTTGCGTTAGATTAAGCTCGTTAGTTACTCCCTTAAGAAATTTACTCCTTTTAATTATTCTGAATTTAGAGAATGTGAACTACACTCGGGACCTTGATTCACCAAAAAACATTACTTGCTGTAAGGCCTGCAGACCTTCCCTCTCGTTTTACTTTAGTTACTGCACTGTAGAATAGTAGAAATACTCACCTGAACCTACTTACCAATCGGCTGCCTCCCCTGCGCCACGTCACTTTTTCACTGGTGACATCATCTCGAGAACTCTGCTGCTGGTCACAATTATCCCCCTCCCTCCGATCTCCGTGAGCTCAGCTCTCCCTCTCTCGGGCCCTCCTTTATCCCCCTCCCTCCGATCTCCGTGAGCTCAGCTCTCCCTCTCTCGGGCCCTCCTTTATCCCCCTCCCTCCGATCTCCGTGAGCTCAGCTCTCCCTCTCTCGGGCCCTCCTTTATCCCCCTCCCTCCGATCTCCCTTAACTCAACTCTCCCGCTCTCGGGCCCTCCTTTATCCCCCTCCGATCTCCCTGAGCTCAGCTCTCCCTCTCTCGGGCCCTCCTTTATCCCCCTCCCTCCGATCTCCCTTAGCTCAGCTCTCCCGCTCTCGGGCCCTCCTTTATCCCCCTCCCTCCGATCTCCCTTAGCTCAGCTCTCCCGCTCTCGGGCCCTCCTTTATCCCCCTCCCTCCGATCTCCCTTCGCTCAGCTCTCCCGCCCTCGGGCCCTCCTTTATCCCCCTCCGGTCTCCGTGAGCTCAGCTCTCCCGCCCTCGGGCCCTCCTTTATCCCCCTCCGATCTCCCTCGGCTCAGCTCTCCCTCTCTCGGGCCCTCCTTTATCCCCCTCCCTCCGATCTCCCTTAGCTCAGCTCTCCCGCTCTCGGGCCCTCCTTTATCCCCCTCCCTCCGATCTCCCTTAGCTCAGCTCTCCCGCTCTCGGGCCCTCCTTTATCCCCCTCCGATCTCCGTGAGCTCAGCTCTCCCTCTCTCGGGCCCTCCTTTATCCCCCTCCCTCCGATCTCCGTGAGTTCAGCTCTCCCGCTCTCGGGCCCTCCTTTATCCCCCTCCGATCTCCCTGAGCTCAGCTCTCCCTCTCTCGGGCCCTCCTTTATCCCCCTCCGACCTCCCTGAGCTCAGCTCTCCCGCTCTCGGGCCCTCCTTTATCCCCCTCCGATCTCCCTTAGCTCAGCTCTCCCGCTCTCGGGCCCTCCTTTATCCCCCTCCCTCCGATCTCCGTGAGCTCAGCTCTCCCGCTCTCGGGCCCTCCTTTATCCCCCTCCGATCTCCCTTAGCTCAGCTCTCCCGCCCACGGGCCCTCTTTTATCCACCTCCGATCTCCCTGAGCTCAGCTCTCCCGCTCTCGGGCCCTCCTTTATCCCCCTCCGATCTCCCTGAGCTCAGCTCTCCCGCTCTCGGGCCCTCCTTTATCCCCCTCCCTCCGATCTCCGTGAGCTCAGCTCTCCCGCTCTCGGGCCCTCCTTTATCCCCCTCCGATCTCCCTTAGCTCAGCTCTCCCGCTCTCGGGCCCTCCTTTATCCCCCTCCGATCTCCGTGAGCTCAGCTCTCCCGCCCTCGGGCCCTCCTTTATCCCCCTCCCTCCAATCTCCGTGAGCTCAGCTCTCCCTCTCTCGGGCCCTCCTTTATCCCCCTCCCTCCGATCTCCCTTAGCTCAGCTCTCCCTCTCTCGGGCCCTCCTTTATCCCCCTCTGATCTCCGTGAGCTCAGCTCTCCCGCTCTCGGGCCCTCCTTTATCCCCCTCCGATCTCCCTTAGCTCAGCTCTCCCGCTCTCGGGCCCTCCTTTATCCCCCTCTGATCTCCGTGAGCTCAGCTCTCCCGCTCTCGGGCCCTCCTTTATCCCCCTCCGATCTCCCTTAGCTCAGCTCTCCCACTCTCGGGCCCTCCTTTATCCCCCTCCGATCTCCCTTAGCTCGGGTGTTGTGCTGTGCTGTGAGACTCACTTCTTGTCGGCCCATCCAAGTCCACAGGGTGCCCACTGGATGTGCCAATCTCTGCGCTGGTGCCTACAATGCTTGTATAATGTGATATCCTCAGGTGTATGAGTGCCTCTGAGGAGCCTTCTTTCTCTGAGGGCTGATGGTCCTGCAGTTCATGTGAGGTCCCTGGAGGAAAGACGAAATGGTGAAGATTTAGTGATGGTAGTGAGAAAATGTAAATGTCCACATGAGGCAGTTAACCAGACCATGATGCGTTTAATTAGGCTGAAGATGCAGTTGGGTGTGTGCGATGAGTGAGTGTAAGTTGAGAACAGTCACCCTCTTCTGCAGATTCGCTAACCTCGCCATTGCCAATGCTGTGGGTGTTGCTGGTCCCACGTATCTCAAGCTCCTCCTCTTCTGCCGGGGTAACTTCCACAATATCTGGGAGTCCAGGCCCTCTCCCTCGAATTCTGTGCTCTCTTCTGCAAAAGGGATGGGACAGCGGTATGAGTGACCAGTATATGTGCTTCCTCTGCATAAAGTGCAGAAGGTAGAATGGGGAATCAAGTAGATGTCATAAGATTGGGGATATCACTCGGTTACAGATAGTGCCTACATAAGAACATAAGAAATAGGAGCAGGAGCAGGCCAATCGGCCCCTCGAGCCTGCTCCATCATTCAATAAGATCATGGCTGATCTGATCCTAACCTCAGATCTAAATTCATGTCCAATTTCCTGCCCGCTCCCCGTAACCCCTAATTCCCTTTACTTCTAGGAAACTGTCTATTTCTGTTTTAAATTTATTTAATGATGTAACGTCCACAGCTTCCTGGGGCAGCAAATTCCACAGACCTACTACCCTCTGAGTGAAGAAGTTTCTCCTCATCTCAGTTTTGAAAGAGCAGCCCCTTATTCTAAGATTATGCCCCCTAGTTCTAGTTTCACCCATCCTTGGGAATATCATTACCGCATCCACCCGATCAAGCCCCTTCACAATCTTATATGTTTCAATAAGATCGCCTCTCATTCCTCTGAACTCCAATGAGTAGAGTCCCAATCTACTCAACCTCTCCTCATATGTCCACCCCCTCATCCCCGGGATTAACCGAGTGAACCTTCTTTGTACTGCCTCAAGAGCAAGTATGTCTTTTTTTAAGTATGGAGACCAAAACTGTATGCAGTATTCCAGGTGCGGTCTCACCAATACCTTATATAACTGCAGCAATACCTCCCTGTTTTTATATTCTATCCCCCTAGCGATAAAAGCCAACATTCTGTTGGCCTTCTTGATCACCTGCTGCACCTGCATACTAACTTTTTGATTTTCTTGCACTGGGACCCCCAGATCCCTTTGTACTGCAGTACTTTCCAATTTCTCTCCATTAACATAATAACTTGCTCTCTGATTATTCCTGCCAAAGTGCATAACCTCACATTTTTCAATATTGTATTGCATCTGCCAAATCTCCGCCCACTCACCCAGCCTGTCTATATCCCCTTGTAGGTTTTTTATGTCCTCCTCACTCTCTACTTTCCCTCCCATCTTTGTATCATCTGCAAACTTTGATATGTTACACTCGGTCCCCTCCTCCAAATCGTTAATATAGATTGTAAAGAGTTGGGGACCCTGCGGAACACCACTGGCTACAGGTTGCCAGTCCGAGAATGAACCATTTATCCCAACTCTCTGCTTCCTGTTAGATAACCAATCCTCCACCCATGCCAGAATATTACCCCCAATCCAGTGATTCTTTACATTGTGAATGGAGGAGGTTTGCTGAGTGTAGGTGCAGGTGGAGCTGCTCAGATGAGATGAGATGAGAATGGGGTTATTGGCAGCAGTGAAAGGAGCAAATGGGAGGTGAGCAAATGTAAGGCATGAGGATGAGAGGTGGTGCAGGTACTGTGGCGATTGATGCTGAGGAAAGTCCCATTACATCAGTGGGACCCCAATTGCATTTTAACCCAGGCCTCATTAGGGAAGCCACCACAGCATTACACCATAGGAATATAGAAACATAGGAACATAGAAATATCAAAACATAGGAATATAGGAACATAGGAATATACGAACAGGAGCAGGCCATTCAGCCCCTCGTGCCTGCTCCGCCATTTGATAAGATCATGGCTGATCTGTGATCTAACTCCATATACCTGCCTTTGGCCCATATCCCTTAATACCTTTGATTGCCAAATAGCTATCTATCTCAGATTTAAATTTAGCAATTGAGCTAGTATCAATTGCCGTTTGCGGAAGAGAGTTCCAAACTTCTACCACCCTTTGTGTGTAGAAGTATTTTCTAATCTCACTCCTGAAAGGTCTGGCTCTAATTTTTAGAATGTGCCCCCTACTCCTAAAATCCCCAACCAGCGGAAATAGTTTCTCTCTATCCACCCTATCCGTTCCCCTTAATATCTTATAAACTTCGATCAGATCACCCCTTAACCTTCGAAACTCCAGAGAATACAACCCCAATTTGTGTAATCTCTCCTCGTAACTTAACCCTTGAAGCCCGGGTATCATTCTAGTAAACCTACGCTGCACTCCCTCCAAGGCCAATATGTCCTTCCGAAGGTGCGGTGCCCAGAACTGCTCACAGTGCTCCAGGTGCGGTCTAACCAGGGTTTTGTATAGCTGCAGCATAACTTCTGCCCCCGTGTACTCTAGTCTGTACACCAGGTGAATGCTGGACGGCAGCTGTTGAGGAGGTCGAAGAGGCCCTCCAAGCTAAGTGATAAACATACCTTTGTGATGCCAGGAGGAACAGGACAGCTTTTCCGGGTCCAACAACGAAAATCGTAGCCTCCCCTGTCCCGGGCTCCCCCCATCCATCCGGCAAGATCTTCCCAAAACCCCGTCCCCACTACTTACCTGCTTGCCTCCTTTGGTACCAGCCGGCCATTCAAACTTCCACTGCCACCCGTCAGCCAGCTGCCGCTTTCTGTCTGTTTTTGGCGGGCAACTGAGCAGCAGCATTCACATAAGTCCATGGCGTTAAAAGAAGCCGGGCCTCAAACTTAGGCCTTACACTTGCCCTGCCCCCCGCCCACCTGAAACCCACCGGAAATTAAAATTGACCCCTTGATTTCAACACAGAGAGGTTGCTCGGAGAAGAAAGGTCATCTCAGACACTGTGTATAAGAAACAAGCAAAAATTGTTTAGAGGATAAAGTGGGGGGAAAAAATAAAAATTATTTCGCAAGGGAAAAATTAGAGGTTAGAGGTGAGAACGAGATCTTGTATCCTGCTCAGGAATGCAAGAAAGGTCCCTGAAAGATGTACCCAGGTATGTATCTCTATCCTTAGCCAACCCATTGTTTCCTGCGATCAAGTGACTGTGGAGCAACTCTCAGGCTGGGCTGAAGTTTCAGCCCCCACTTTTTATGGAACTGCTTCAGGACAGATCGGGATGACCCACGTCAACGATATTTCCAAAATGATCAAACAGGGAGGAAGCTCTGACTCAAGCTGACCTCATAATACACAATTTTTAAAAAATTAACAAAAAATCCTCCTTACATTCCCTTCTATAAATTGGAGGATACTTTGAATGTAAAGTACTCTCCTAAGATAATGGTTCCTTTCCCATTAAGTTTTCATGTTCAATAAAGGGTGTAAGGATAAACCCAGCAACTACAGGCCAGTCAGTTTAACCTCAGTGGTGGGGAAACTTTTAGAAACGATAATCTGGGACAGTGTGGATTAATAAAGGAAAGCCAGCACGGATTTGTTAAAGGCAAATCATGTTTAACTAACTTGATAGAGTTTTTTGATGAGGTAACAGAGAGGGCAATAAGGTTGATGTAGTATATATGGACTTCCAAAAGGCGTTTGAGATAATTTTGAGGATGTAATTAGCAGGATAGATAAACGGGAACCAGTGGATGTCGTATATTTGGATTTTTAAAAGTCATTCGATAAGATGCCACATAAAAGATTGTTACACATGATAAGGGCTCATGGGGTTGGGGGTAACATATTAGCATGGAGAGAGGATTGGTTAATGAACAGAAAATAGAGAGTAGGGATAAAAGGGTCATTTTCAGGTTGGGAGGCTGTAACTAATGGGGTGCCACAAGGATCAGTGCTTGGGCCTCAGCTATTTACAATCTATATTAGTTATTTGGATGAAGGGACGATACAAAGCTAGGTGGGAAAGTAAGCTATGAGGAGGACACAAAGGGCTCGATTTTCAAATGGCAGCCCTCACAGACGCGGAGCAGGAGGCTCTGAAGATCATCCACACACTCGAGTGCCTGTCCGTCGGGGATGCTGAGACTGGCACCCCACAAACGTCTGGTGACACAACTTTAACATTCAGCACACACAACATGAATTGATGTTAACAATGATTGGCATGTTGAACACCTCAGTATGTTCATCACAACATGACACATCTGTGATGATTCTTAATATTTCCTTCTGTTCTCTTCCAGGCCCTTCAACAATAACATTGACGGCAGAGGGAGATTCCTCAAAGAACCTGGCGGCCTCTGAGGGGGGGCACCGTCACATCTGAGCGAGCCATCCACCAGCTCAGATACTCACACCTTGGTGGGACCTAATACTCAGTTAGTTGGGTTGGCACTTGGTGAGTCACCACACACAAGTGAGCACAAGCAGACACTGGTGGCAGGGGCAGCTGTGGAGAGTCCGTGTCGGTGGGTGCACTCCTCTCGAGGCTCTGCTCAGCTGGACACAGATGCTGAAACCCGGTGGCCATCCTTTTAAAGGAGAATGATCGAGGGGCAGCAGCACATTTGCGAGGTGCTGGAACAGGTGCCACGCGCACTCTCCACAATCGCACAGAGGATGGAGGAGTCCAACTCCTGCATGAGTGGAACGGTGGCACAGGTACAGGAGGGAATCTCCGAGATACTGTCATGGGGACGTGAGGGCATCTCTGCGATAGTGTCACGGATAAGTGTGGGAATGTCTGCGATGGAGAGGATGGCAGCCTCACAGCTCACTAATGAGTCCATTTAGACCCTGACAATGGCCGTTCGGACTCAGGGTGAACAACATTCTGCCGCCTTAAACAGACAGACAGATACTCTGGCACTGGCCTTAAAAGGCATCACACATGTCCTCCAAACTGTTGTTCAGCAGAGTGGGAGGAGTGATGTGGGCCTGGCCCATGGGAGGGATGATGGCGAAAGGGGACATGGAAGTGGGGGTGCCACTCAAAGCGCTCCCACGTCTCACCCGTTGCCCCGCTCTCAACCAGTACCCGCAATGCTGCCTCCTCTCCAGGTGGCCGATTCTGCCCCTGCACAGGTACAGGTGGAGCAGTCTTTGGAGGGGCCCTCAAGGGCTCCAAAACCCAGAGGGTGTCGGCCCAAAGCATCTAATCGGTCAGGGCATGAACAAGAGCAACCTGTCACTACCTCTGCTGCAGCCACAGGGGAAGCACCACGTAGAAGCGGTAAGAAGAGAAAGGTGAAGGATTTGTGATCATGAAGGGTGTCTGACAGACTGTCATGTCTTAATTTATATTTGGTTTTTGTTATATTCACATTAAATGTTATCATACTCACCACTACTGCCACGTCTTGCCCATTCTTGACTGGCTTTTGTAATAAGGCCCTTTCATGAGCTTCACCATGAACGCCCACACTTGATGCCACTCAATGGGTCACTTTACAGTGGGTGTATGTGTAGTTGCAGGACTGTTTTGTGCAGGGAGGGCTGGAGGGGATGCTGGTGTGGGCACTGCTCTTTCCAGGTGGTCTGAGGACTGGACTCTTCACACTGTCTGATGTTAGGAGAACCATTCACATATCAGTGACTCCCTGGCCTCACGAGCAGCCAGGTGAGCTGCTGCTCTGCCCATGGGGGGGTTGCTCCTCCTCCTCCTCCTCCCCCTCAATGTGGATGGTAGATGTGGATGAGGCCTCCTCAAGTTGCACCCCTTTCTGTTGTGCCATGTTATGCAGGGCACAACACATGACTATAAAGCGTCCCACTCTGTCTGGCGCGTATTGAAGCTCTCCCCCAGAACGATCAAGGTATCTCGAGCAGCCCTATTGCATGCTGAATTGTAGACCTGGTGGTGATGTTGCTGTCATTATATCGACGCTGTTGCTCAGTGATTGGGTTCCTCAGAGATGTCGGGGAAAGTGCAGGAAAATGGCGTTGAGGTAGAAGATAAGCCATATTCTTGTTGAATAACGGAGCAGGCTTGAGGGGCCGGATGGCCTACTCCTGCTCCTATTTTTTATGTTCTTATATTCTTATGTCATCAGCCTAGTGTGCAGGGGGTACCCCTTATCCCGAGGAGCCAGCCCTTAAGGGTGTTTGGTGCGTGGAAGAGGCCCGGGATGTTGGATTCCCTCAGAATGAAGGAATTGTGGCACATACATGAAGGAATCCTTTGTGGTGGTCACAAACAAGCTGAGTGTTGATGGAGTGATAGCCCTTCCTGTTGATGAACAGTCCTGGCTCGTGTGGAGGTGCTCATATTGCTATATGGATACAATCGATTACACCCTGCACCCGTGGGAAGCCAGACACAGCGTGGAATCCCACTGCCCTCTCCATCTGGCTGAGGTCGTCCATGGGGAAGTTGATGTAGTTCGAGGCCCTGCGAAACAAGCCGTCGGTGACCTGCCTTATGCACTTCTGTGCAGACGACTGAGAGACTCCGGCGATGTCCCCGGTGGCACCCTGGAATGATCCGGAGGCGAAGAAGTTGAGGGCAGTGGTGACTTTGACAGCGACAAGTAAGGAGATGCTGCTCGGGCCAGCGGGACAGCTTGTCATGAAGGAGGCTGCAGATGTCCGCGACTACCTGGCAACTGACTCTGAGCCTCCGTATGCACTGCTCCTCAGAGAGGTCCAGGAAGCTGAGCCTTGGTCTGTAGACCCTGTTGCGAGGGTAATGCCACCTGCGACGTCCCTCTCTCTGTTGTTCCCCTCCGTGCTGTTGTGCAGGTGCCTGTGGTGCAGCACTGTGTTGTGGAGCTCCACGTGGCGGAGGTGGACAGCGTGCCTGGTGAGGCTGGTGATGTTGCTCATCCTCGGATGTAGTGGTGAATGCAGCCATGGCCCCCCCCATCCTGATGGTGTGAGTTTGAGGGGGTCCGCAAAGTAGGTAAATGTGTGTCAACAGAAGAATTCTGAGCGGAAACAGGTGGCAGGGCAGGTTGAGAAAGCGGTTAAAAAAGCATATGGGATCCTGAGCTTTATAAATAGAGGCATAGAGTACAAAAGCAAGGAGGTTATCATGAACCTTTATAAAACATTGGTTAAGCCACAACTGGAGTATTGTGTCCAATTCTGGGCACCGCACTTTAGGAAGGATGTGAAGGCCTTAAAGAGGGTGCAGAGAGATTTACTAGAATGATACCAGGGATGAGGGACTTCAGTTACGTGGAGAGACTGGAGAAGTTGGGTTTGTTCTCCTTGGAACAGAGAAGGTTGAGAGGAGATTTGATAGAAATGTTCAAAATCTTGAGGTATTTAAAAAGGAAAAGAGTAAGTAAAGTGAGCGATGGTCCTCTAGAGAGTGAGTCTGGGGAATTAAGAATGGAGAATAAGGAAATGGCGGATGAATTGAACAGATATTTTGCGTCTGTCTTCATTGTAGAGGATACAAATAACATGCCAGAAATAATTGTAAATCAAGAGGTGAAAGGGAGGGAGGAACTTAAAACATTTACAATCACCAGGGAAAGGGTTCTGAAAAAAATATTAGAACTAAAAGTTGACAAGTCCCCAGGTCCTGACGGACTTCATCCTAGGGTCTTAAAATAAGTGGCTGCAGAGATAGTGGATGCATTGGTATTAATTTTCCAAAATTCCCTAGACTCTGGAAGGGTCCCATCAGATTGGAAAATAGTGAATATAACTCTTATATTCAAGAAAGGAGGGAGTCAGAAAGCAGGAAACTACGGGCCAGTTAGCTTAACATCTGTAATAGGGAAAATGCTAGAATCTATTATTAAGGAGGTTATAGCAGGGCACTTAGAAAATCTCAATGCAATCAGGCAGAGTCAACATGGCTTTGTGAAAGGGAAATTGTGTTTGACTCATTTATTAGAGTTCTTTGAGGAAGTAACAAGCAACATGGATAAAGGGGATCCTGTGGATGTGGTGTACTTGGATTTCCAGAAGGCTTTTGACAAGGTGCCATATCAAAGGCTACTACACAAAATAAGAGCTCATGGTGTAGGGGGTAACATATTAGCATGGATAAAGGATTGGTTAGCTAACAGGAAACAGAGAGTAGGCATAAATGGGTCATTTTCAGGGTTGCAAGATGTAACGAGTGGAGTGCCACAGGGATCAGTGCTTGGGCCTCAACTATTTACAATCTATATCAATGACTTGGATGAAGGGACCGAATGTATGGTTTCTAAATTTGCTGATGACACAAAGGTAGGTAGGAAAGTAAGTTGTGAAGAGGACATAAGGAGTCTGCAAAGGAATATAGATAGGTTAAGTGAGTGGGCAAAAATTTGGCAGATGGAGTATAATGTGGGAAAATGTGAACTTGTCCACTTTGGCAGGAGGAATAGAAAAGCAGTATATTATTGAAATGGAGAGAGATTTCAGAACTCTGAGGTACAGAGGGATCTGGGTGTCCTAGTACATGAATCACAAAAAGTTAGTATGCAGGTACAGCAAGTGATTAGGAAGGCAAATGGAATGTTGTCATTTATCGCAAGGGGAATGGAATATAAAAGTAGAGATGTTTTGCTACAGTTGTACAGGGCATTGGTGAGACCACATCGAGAATACTGTGTGCAGTTTTGGTCTCCTTATTTAAGAAAGGACTTCATTGCTTTAGAGAGCAGTTCAGAGAAGGTTCACTCGATTGATTCCTGGGATGAGGGGGTTATCTTATGAGGAAAGGTTGGACAAGTTGGGCCTGTATACACTGGAGTTTAGAAGAATGAGAGGTGATCTTATTGAAACATATTAAGATCCTGAGGGGACTAGAAGGGGTAGATGCTGAGAGGATGTTTCCCCTTGTGGGAAAGACGAGAACTAGGGGCCACAGTTTAAAAATAAGGGGTCTCCCATTTAAGACGGAGATAAGGAAAAATTCTTTCTCTCAGAGGGTCGTGAGTCTGTGGAACTCCCTTCCCCAGAGAGCGATGGAGGCAGGGTTAGATAGATTCCTGATTAACAAGGGAGTCAAAGGTTATAGTAGGTAGATAGGAAAGTAGGGTTGAGGTCACAATCAAATCAGCCATGATCTTATCAAATGGTAGAGCAGACTTGAGGGGCCGAATGGCCTACTTCTGCTTTTAATTTGTATGTTCGTATATTCGTATGTTCTAGACAGAGTAGAAAGAGAGAAACTCTTCCCATTGGCGGAAGGGTTGAGAACCAGAGGACACAGATTTAAGGTGATTGGCAAAAGAACCAAAGGCGACATGAGGAAAACTCTTTTACGCAGAGAGTGGTTAGGATCAGGAATGCACTGAGGGGGCGGTGGAGGCAGATTCAATTGTGGCTTTCTAAAGGGAATTAGATAAGTACTTGACGGGAAAAAAGTTGCAGGGCTACGAGAAAAGGGCGGAGTAGTGGGCCTAGCAGGATTGCTCTTGTAGGAAGCCAGCACGGACTCGATGGGCCAAATGGCCTCCTTCTGTGCTGCAACCATCCTGTGATTCTAAGATTCTAAGTTTTACAAACTGTCCTTTAAATTGATCGCAGCTTTTATCTGGTGTCTGTTTATTAAAAGGTTGCCTGTTTTCATTCCAAATATCTCATCTGCCTTTGTTTTCATAAAATATTTGTTGGATGACATTTGGCATACTGAATACTTACATCGTCATCCACACAATCTTCAGATTCTTCACTTGGCATTTAACTTGGCAGAATAAGTGGCTGTTCTGATTCCTCAAATCTTGAGACATCTGTGCTTGTTATTGTTGCATTCGGCTGCATCCTATATTTAATTGTAAACAATTTTACAACACCAAGTTATAGTCCAGCAATTTTATTTTAATAAAATTGCTGGACTATAACTATAAATATTCCTATATTTAAACCTAATGTGCAAAAACAACCCAACTCTGACAACTACACTAGTTTAAAAGTTAAGCAATGTAGTATTACTGCTTAATCACTTTTTGTCTTCACTTCCAAGAGAGATGACTCATTTTTAAAAATTCATTCTTGGGATATGGGCATGGCTGGCATTTGTTGTCCATTCCTGGTTGCCCTCGAGAGGGTGGTGGTGGGCCTCCTTCTTGCACCACCACAGTCCTTACGGTGAAGGCACTCCAGGATTTTCACCCAGCGACAGCGAAGGAACAGTGATATATGTCCAAGTCGGGATGGTGTGTGACTTGGAGGAAAACTTAGAAGTGACGGTGTTCCCATGCACCTGGGTCATAAGTTTGTGAGGTGTTGCCGAAGAAGTCTTGGTGACTTGCTGCACTCTATCCAGTAGATAGCACACACTGCAGCCACAGGATGGTGAATGGAGTGAGTGTTTAAGACGGTGGATGGGATTTTGATCAAGAATAAGTCCAAGATGGTGTTGAGCTTCTTGAGTTGACAGCTGACCTTAGACTATCATATGTTAGCCCCATTAATATTGAATATTATCGAATATAGACTAATAGTTTACCAACATTCAAAACATATAAAACACTAAATGAGCCTAAAGTGCAAGTAAGAGTAGCACTGAAAAAAGAAGCAGTATGAACTGTTATATTTTATATAAATCCTTTTACAGGATTTAGTTTTTTCATATAGCAGAGTCACTGAGTTATTGACTTAGTCACATTTGAGGCCTTGGATTTTATTAAAATATTGAATTTCATTGATGTTATATTATCACATTTTTAAACCTTTAATACAGAAGATTATTCATCAATATACCAACATAGCTCATTGCAAACACCCAGCCAGAGAAGGAAAGTTTACTTTTTAATCCGTTGGGCCTGATAATCCATTGACTGAAATCCTCGCAGTTATGCAAGGATCGTACCCAGGGTTGTCCTCCAGCACTAACCCTGCCAGAGTATGAGAGGTCAGGGCTGGGGGGACGGGTGGGTGGCGGCATTTCATGTCAATGGGGCTGGCTGTTTGGGAATCAGCTTCCTTTTTGAAAGAAATTCAGTGAGGCCACATTCCCAGAGGAGTGTGGGTTAGGGAACTGGGACTAAAGTCTTGTGGCTGTATTTCTTTCTAGTGAGGCCCCTCTCTAGGAAAACAACCTCACTGAATTTGTCCCTTTTATTTTCTGATAATTGTTTTCAATGCAGCAAAGGTATGGGAATGAGGCCTCGAAACCAGGAAAGAGCAACAGCATTGTTAACTTAATGGTTTTTGAAGTGGTTGCAGAGGGCTTTCAGTGCAATAAAAGACAGAGGGAATGAATAAGTTTGATCTGTTAATGGAATGAAATTGAGCAGGTGAGCCCTCACCATGATCGAGTTCCACTCCAACTTGGTTTTATTTCCATGCATCTTCATATTTATATCACTAAATATTGGACATTGTTTGTGCACTTTCTTTTGTCAGATGGCAGATCACACGGAGGTCATGCAAGGAATAAAGAAGTGCCCACAAGTATGTTACCCTGTGTTAACACCAAACCTACATGGCTTTCATGCTGCAGTAAGTATATTACATCATAAGCACTTTGAAAATAACACTATATTATGTGGTGACAACTGATCTGAGATCTTCAAATGTTAACCCAATTAATATTGAAATAGGTGAATTTAATCTTAACTAGCAGTTTTCAGTTAGTGGTAAACAAGCAGCCTGAAGTGGCAGTTGGTCACCTAGTTAATTAGGTGACTGGTTAGAACTGGTAATCTACTGTCAGCTGGGGCTAACTCAGGTGATTAGCATTCCAGCGAGTATAAATTCGGAAGGGTTTCACTAACGCAGGGAGGAGCAGCTATCGACAGAGTCCATAATTGGGAATTTGGTGAGGGAGGGGATTCGGTGCAGGAAGGGGTGAGGTGCATTTGTTTAGAGAGCAGGGAGGGGCTCGCCGAGGGCGGGGAGGGGGCTCGCCGAGGGCGGGGAGGGGGAGGGCCGAGGGCGGGGAGGGGGGGGGGCCGAGGGCGGGGGGGGGGGGGGCCGAGGGCGGGGGGGGGGGGGGGGGGGGGCCGAGGGCGGGGAGGGGGAGGGGGGAGGGGGGGGGGCCGAGGGCGGGGGGAGGGCGGGGGAGGGGCGCGCTGAGGGCAGGGGGGGGAGGGGGGGGCCGAGGGCGGGTCACAGCAACAACACAACAAAACGACAGTGTGACGTCACAGGTCGGTGGTTCAGACTGTGGGCTCAGTAACTTATAGCATTAACCTAAATTTTTTTTAAAAAATACTAAACTTAATTTAGTTATAGCGAGTAGTGTTTTTTAGTGAATTAATGTCCCGAGTGCAGTTAACATTCTCAAAATTAAGAGTAATTTAAAAGAGTAAAATTCTCAAAGGTAGTAACTAACGAGCTTAATCTAAGGCAAGTCATGGCAGCAGATCTCGCACCCGTGATATGCTCCTCCTGCACTATGTGGGAAATCATGGACACTACCGGTGTCCCTGGTGACCATGTGTGCAGGAAGTGTGTCCAGCTGCAGCTACTGGCAAACCGCATTTCGGAGCTGGAGCTGCGGGTGGATTCACTGTGGAGCATCCGCGATGCTGAGACTATCGTGGATAGCACGTTCAGTGAGGTGGTCACACCGCAGGTAAAGATTACGCAGGTAGAAAGGAAATGGGTGACCGCCAGGCAGAGTAAAAGGACGAGGCAGGTAGAGCAGGAGTCCCCTGGGGCCATCTCCCTCTCAAACAGATATTCCGCTTTGGATACTGTTGGGGGAGATGGCTTATCAGGGGAAAGCAGCAAAAGCCAAGACCATGGCACCACGAGTAACTCAGCTGCACAGGAGGGGAGGAAAAAGAATGGGACAGCAATAGTGATAGGGGATTCCATCACAACGGGAACAGATAGGCATTTCTGTGGCCTCAGACTTGACTCCAGGATGGTATGTTGCCTCCTTGGTGCTAGGGTCAAGGATGTCACTGAGCGGCTGTAGGACATTCTGGAGGGGGAGGGTGAACAGCCAGAGGTCGTGGTCCATATCGGTACCAATGACATTGGTAAAAAAAGGGATGAGGTCCTGCAAGCAGAATATAGGGAGTTAGGAAATAAATTAAAAAGCAGGACCTCGAAGGTAGTAATCTCAGGATTACTCCCAGTGGCACGTGCTAGCGAGAGCAGAAATAGGAGAATAGACCAGATGAATGCGTGGCTTGAGAGATGGTGTAGGAGTAGAGGGGTTTAAATTCCTGAGGCACTGGGACCGATTCTGGGAAAGGCGGGACCTGTACAAGCTGGACGGGTTGCACCCAAGCAGAACCAGGACCAATATCCTCACGGGGGCATTTGCTAGTTCTGTTGGGGAGGGTTTAAACTAGTATGGCAGGGGGATGGGAACCAAAGGGCAGGTACAGATAGGACAAATTCAGACCAGGAAACGTGAAGGCGAAAAGCAGTTAGTGACGTAGTTAGTGACTCAGAAAGGCAAAAGAAGCAAAGGTTAAATAGAGTTCAGCACAGGAATTTGACGGGGTTAAAGGGGATATACTTCAATGCAAGGAGTATTACAAACAAAGCAGATGAGCTAATGACACGGATAGACACAGGGCATCATGATATCATTGCTATAACGGAAACCTGGCTTAAAGAGGGGGATAATTGGCAGCTCAATATCCCTGGATAGAGTTTTCAGGCAGGATAGAGTGGGTGATAAAAAAGGAGGGGGGGGTAGCATTATTGGTTAAAGAATCTACAGGCATTTGGAGAGGCAGGGACTAATTAGGAACAGTCAGCATGGTTTTGTGAGAGGAAAATCATGTCTCACGAATTTGATTGAGTTTTTTGAAGGGGTAACCAAGAAGATAGATGAGAGCTGTGCAGTAGACGTGGTCTACATGGACTTCAGCAAAGCATTTGACAAGGTACCGCATGGTAGGTTGTTATATAAGGTTAAATCTCATGGGATCCAAGGTGAGGTAGCCAATTGGATACAAAATTGGCTTGACGACAGAAGACAGAGGGTGGTTGTCGAGGGTTGTTTTTCAAACTGGATGCCTGTGTCCAGCGGTGTGCCTCAGGGATCGGTGCTGGGTCCGCTGTTATTTGTTATTTATATTAATGATTTGGATGAGAATTTAGGAGGCATGGTTAGTAAGTTTGCAGATGACACCAAGATTGGTGGCATTGTGGACAGTGAAGAAGGTTATCTAGGATTGCAACGGGATCTTGATAAATTGGGCCAGTGGGCCGATGAATGGCAGATGGAGTTTAATTTAGATAAATGTGAGGTGATGCATTTTGGTAGATCGAATCGGGCCAGGACCTACTCCGTTAATGGTAGGGCGTTGGGGAGAGTTATAGAACAAAGAGATCTGGGAGTACAGATTCATAGCTCCTTGAAAGTGGAGTCACAGGTGGATAGGGTAGTGAAGAAGGCATTCAGCATGCTTGGTTTCATTGGTCAGAACATTGAATGCAGGAGTTGGGATGTCTTGTTGAAGTTGTACAGGGCATTGGTGAGGCCACACTTGGAGTACTGTGTACAGTTCTGGTCACCCTATTATAGAAAGGATATTATTAAACTAGAAAGAGTGCAGAAAAGATTTACTAGGATGCTACTGGGACTTGATGGTTTGACTTACAGGGAGAGGTTAGACAGACTGGGACTTTTTTCCCTGGAGAGCAGGAGGTTAAGGGGTGATCTTATCGAAGTCTATAAAATAATGAGGGGCATAGATAAGGTCGATAGTCAAAATCTTTTCCCAAAGGTAGGGGAGTCTATAACGAGGGGGCATAGATTTAAGGTGAGAGGGGAGAGATACAAAAGGGTCCAGAGGGGCAATTTTTTCACTCAAAGGGTGGTGAGTGTCTGGAACGAGCTGCCAGAGGCAGTAGTAGAGGCGGGTACAATTTTGTCTTTTAAAAAGCATTTGGACAGTTACATGGGTAAGATGGGTGTAGAGTGATATGGGCCAAGTGCAGGCAATTGGGACTAGCTTAGTGGTATAAACTGGGCGACATGGACATGTTGGGCCGAAGGGCCTGTTTCCATGTTGTAACTTCTATGATTCTATAATCAATTACAGTTGTGAGAAGGGATGATTTGCTGAATGGATCATCAATCGAGGCCATATGGGTTGAGCTAAGAAATAAAAAAAGGGGCAGTCACACTACTAGGAGTGAACTATAGACCCCCGAATAGTGAAAGGGAGATAGAAGAACAAATATGTGGGCAAATTTCAGAGTGCAAAAATAAGAGAGTAATAATAGTAGGTGACTTCAACTACCCGAACATCAACTGGGATTCAAACAGTGTGAGGGGCACAGAGGCCGCAAAATTATTGATCAGTGTCCAGGAGAACTTTTTAAGCCAGTACGTGACAAGCCCAACAAGAGGGGATACAATTCTAGATTTAGTCCTGGGAAATGAAGATGGGCAAGTGGGTGAAGTGACAGTGGGTGACCATATTGGGGATAGAGACCACAATTCAGTTAGTTTTAGCATTATTATGGAAAAGGATAGAGTTAATTCAGGAGTAAACGTTTTAAATTGGGGGAAGGCAAATTTTACAGAACTAAGAGGTGATTTGGCAGAAGTGGACTGGACACAACTACTTGAGGAGAAATCAGTGGCAAGCCAGTGGGAGGCAATAAAAAGTGAAATTCTACGGGTACAATGCAGACACGTCCCCTCAAAGAGAAAGGGTGGCACTGCCAAATCTAGAGCCCCCTGGTTGTCTCGAAGTATACGGGGCAAGATAAAGCAGAAAAAGAAAGCTTATGACTGTCACAGAAAACTAAATACTGCAGAAAGCCTCGAGGAGTGTAGAATGCACAGGGATGACGTAAAAAAGGAAATAAGGAAAGCAAAGAGAGGGCATGAAAAAATATTAGCTAGTAAGATTAAAGAAAACCCAAAGATGTTTTATCAGTACATTAAGAACAAGACGCTAGCTAAGGAAAATGTGGGACCTATCAGGGATGATAAGGGTAACTTGTGTGTAGAAGCAGAGGATGTGGGTTGGGTTTTAAATGAATATTTTGTCTCCGTATTCACAAAGGAAAGGGATGATCCGGACGTAGTAGTTAAAGAGGAGAGGTGTGAAATATTGGATAAGGTAAACATAACGAGAGAGGAAGTACTAGAGGGACTGGAATCCTTGAAAGTTGATAAGTCACCAGGGCCGGATGGATTGTTTCCTAGGCTTTGAAGGAAGCCAGGGAGGAAATAGCGGATGCTCTGAGGGTCATTTTCCAATCCTCACTAGATACAGGGGAGGTACCGGAGGACTGGAAGACTGCAAACGTAGTACCATTGTTTAAAAAGGGTATGAGGGAAAGGCCGAACAATTATAGACCGGTCAGTCTTACCTCGATGGTGGGCAAACTATTAGAATCAATACTGAGAGATCGCATAAACTGTCACTTGGAAAGGCATGGTTTAATCAGGGATAGTCAGCATGGATTTGTTCAGGGAAGGTCATGCCTTACAAATCTGATTGAATTCTTTGAGGAAGTGACAAGGAGGATTGATGAGGGTAGTGCAGTGGATGTTGTCTACATGGATTTTAGTGAGGCATTTGACAAGGTCCCACATGGCAGACTGGTCAGAAAGGTAAAAGCCCATGGGATACAGGGAAATGTGGTGAATTGGGTCCAACATTGGCTCAGTAACAGGAAAGAAAGGGTAAAAGTCGATGGATGTCTTTGCAAATGGAAATCCGTTTCCAGTGGTGTGCCACAGGGCTCAGTGTTGGGTCCCTTGCTGTTTGTGGTATATATTAATGATTTGGACTTGAATGTCGGGGGCTTGATTGGCAAATTTGAAGATGACACAAAAATTGGCCGTGTAGTTGATAGTGAAGAGGATAGCTGTGGACTCCAAGAAGATATCAATGGGTTGGTGGAGTGGGCGGAAAAGTGGCAAATGGAGTTCAACCCGGAGAAGTGTGAGGTAATGCACTTAGGGAGGGCAAACAGTAAAATGGAATACGCAGTAAACGGGAATATATTGAGAGGGGTAGAGGAAGTGAGAGACCTTGGAGTGCATGTGCACAGGTCCCTGAAGGTGGCAGTACAGGTAGATAAGGTTGTGAAGAAGGCATACGGAATGCTCTGCGTTATTCGCCAAGGTATAAAATACAAAAGCAGGGATGTAATGATGGAACTGTATAAAACGCTGGTGAGGCCACAGCTGGAGTATTGTGCGCAGTTCTGGTCACCACATTACAGGAAGGACGTAATTGCTCTGGAGAGTGTGCAGAGAAGATTTACAAGAATGTTGCCAGGGCTTGAAAATTGCCTTAGCCAACTCGCCCCTCATGCCTACGTAATTGGCCTTGTTTAAGTTTAAGACCCTAGTTTTGGAAATTTGATGAGAAGAAATGACGGTAGAAAAGCAATGGTGAACATTTAAAAAAAAAATCATAATTCTCAATGAATATACATTCCCTTGATTATTAAACACTCCACGGGAAAAGTGATCCACCCATGGCTAACTAGAGAAGTTAAGGATAGTATTGGATTAAAAGAAGAGGCTTACAGAGTTGCCAAAAAAAGTAGTCAGCCTGAGGATTGGGAGAGTTTTGGAAATCAGCAAAGGATGCCCAAGAAATTGATAAAGACGGAGAAATTGAATATGAGAGTAAACTAACGAAAAAAATAAAAACAGATTGTAAGAGCTTCTGCAAGTATGTAAAAGGAAGAAATTAGTGAAAGTAAACGTGGGTCCCTTAGAGGCAGAGACAGGAGAAATTATAATGGGGAATAAGGAAATGGCAGTTACATTAAACAAATATATTGGGCTGATTTTCGGATGGCCGAGCGGGTGCGTCGGGGGCAGGGGGCTCCTAAAATGGCGGAATCCTGGAGCAGGTTCGGAGCCCGGCTCCAACCCGCTGACTTCCGGGTTCCCCAGTGACTCAGGTGTGCACGCAGCTCCCGCGTGCGGGACTCCCACCGGCAATTAAAGCCGGCGGGATGCTGCTTTACATAATTAGGTAGATAGTTGAGGTACTTGACAGACCTCATTGAGTGGAGATTTTGGCAGGGGTGCACTATTGAAATATCCTCAGCGTGTTTCCCGTGCTGTGGGAAACACTCCCTGTTGGAGCAGATGTGTTTCAGCCAGCAGCCAGTGGGAGATGCAAAGGATTATTTGACATGAGGGGGGAAAACCTCATTTATTGCAGCAGGACACTCTGTCACTTCAGACAAAGTTTTGGCTGCAACACCTTTGTCTTTCCACTCAAAATTCTTACTTTCCACCCAAAACTCTGCTGTTCAAACACATTTACCTACTTTGCGGACCCCCTCAAACTCACACCGTCAGGATGGGGGGCGCCATAGCTGCATTCATCACTATATCCGAGGATGAGCAACATCACCAGCCTCGCCAGGCACGGCGTCCACCTCCGCCACGTGGAGCTCCACAACACAGTGCTGCACCACAGGCACCTGCACAACAGCACAGAGGGGAACAACAGAGAGAACGGCGTCGCAGGAGGCACTACCCTCGCCACAGGGTCTACAGACCGAGGCTCAGCTTCCTGTATCTCTCTGAGGAGCAGTGCATACGGAGGCTCAGAGTCAGTCACCAGGTAGTCGCAGACATCTGCAGCCTCCTTCATGCCGAGCTGCTCCCGGCTGGGCCCGAGCAGCATCTCCTTACCTGTCGCTGTCAAAGTCACGACTGCCCTCAACTTCTTCGCCTCCGGATCATTCCAGGGTGCCACCGGGGAAATCGCCGGGGTCTCTCAGTTGTCTGCCCACAAGTGCATAAGGCAGGTCACCGACGGCTTGTTTCACAGGGCCTCGCACTACATCAACTTCCCCATGGACGACCTCAGCCAGAGGGAGAGGGCAGTGGGATTCCACTCTGTGTCTGGCTTCCCACGGGTGCAGGGTGTAATCGATTGCACCCATATAGCAATACGAGCATCTCCACACGAGCCAGGACTGTTCATCAACAGGAAGGGCTATCACTCCTTCAACACTCAGCTCATCTGTGACCACCACAAGAGATTCCTTCACGTGTGTACCAGATACCCTGGCAGCTGCCATGATTCCTTCATCCTCCGGGAGTCCAACATCCTGCCCCTCTTCCATGCACCGAACACCCGCAAGGGCTGGCTCCTCGGGGACAAGGGATACCCCCTGCACACATGGCCCATGACACCTCTGAGGAACCCCATCACCGAGCAACAGTGTCGATATAATAACAGCCACATTGCCACCAGGTCTACAATTGAGCATGTTATAGGGCTGCTCAAGATGAGCTTCAGGTGCTTTGATCATTCTGGGGGAGAGCTTCAATACGCACCAGACAGAGTGGGACGTATTATAGTCCTGTGTTGTGCCCTGCACAACATGGTACAACAGAGAGGGGGGCCGCTTGAAGAGGCCCCATCCACATCCGCCATCCACATTGAGGAGGAGGAGGACGAGGCGGAGGAGGAGGAGGCAGAGGAGCAGGAGCAACCCATGGGCAGAGCTGCGGCTCACCTGACTGCTCATGAGGTCAGGGAGTCACTGATATGTGAACGGTTCTCCTAACATCAGACAGTGTGAAGAGTCCAGTCCTCACACCGCCGGACAGAGCAGCGCCCACACCAGCCCCCCGCCCCAGCCCCCTGCTCTCTGCACAAAACAGTCCTGCAACTACACATAGACCGATTGTAGAGTGACCCAATGGGTGGCATCAAGTGTGGGTGTTCATGGTGAACCTCATGAAAGGGCCTTAACATACAAGCCAGTCAAGAATGGTCAAGATGTGGCAGTAGTGGTGATAATCATAATATTTAACGTGCCATTAACAAAAATCAAATATAAATAAAAAACATGACAAACCGTCAAACAACCTTGTGCATCCCTTTTGGGCTCACAAAGCCTTTTGCCTTATGCTTACGACTACTCCTACGTGGTGCCTCCCCTGTGGCTGCAGCAGAAGTAGTGGCAGGTTGCTCTTGTTCATGCCCTGACCGATTAGATGCTTTGGGCCGATGCTGTCTGGGTTTCGGTGCCCGTGAGGACCCCTCCAAAGACTGCTCCACCTGCACCTGTGCAGGGGCAGACTCGGCCACCTGGAGAGGGGGCAGCATTGCGGGTACTGGTTGAGAGAGGGGACAGTGGATGAGACATGGGAATGCTTTGAGTGGTGTCCTCACTTCCATGTTCCCTTTCACCATCTTCCCTCCCCTGGGCCAGGCCCACACCACCCCTACCACTCTGCTGGACGACAGTTTGGAGGACATGTGTGAAGCCTTGTAAGGCCAGTGCTAGAGTATCCGCCTGCCTGTTTAAGGCAGCAGAATGTTGCTCACCCTGAGACCGAGCGACTGTTGTCAGGGCCTCAATGGACTCATTTGTGAGCTGTGCTTGAATCTCCATGGAGGCTAGCCTTCCCTCCATCGTAGACATTCCCGCACTTATCCATGACACTATCTCAGAGATGCCCTCACGTCCCCGTGACAGTATCTCGGAGATTCCCTCCTGTACCTGTGCCACCGTTCCACTCATGCAGGAGTTGGACTCCTCCATCCTCTGTGCGATTGTGGAGAGTGCGCGTGGCACCTGTTCCAGCACCTCGCAAATGTGCTGCTGCCCCTCGATCATTCTCCTTTTAAAGGATGGCCCCCATGGTTCATCATCTGTGTCCAGCTGAGCAGAGCCTGGAGAAGAGTGCTCCCACCGACACGGACTCTCCACAGCTGCCCCTGCCACCAGTGTCTCCTCGTGCTCACGTGTGTGGTGACTCACCATGTGCGACCCCAACTAACTGAGGACTGGGACCCACCGAGGTGTGTGTATCTGCGCTGGTGGATGGCTCGCTCAGATGTGACGGTGCCCCCTCAGAGGCTGACAGGTCCTCTGAGAAATTGCCCTCTGCCGTCACAGCGGTCACTGAAGGCCCTGTAAGAGAACAGAAGGCAATATTAAGCATGATCACAGATGTTGAGGTGCTGAAGATGGCAAGGCATGTTAACATCAATTCATATTGTGTGTACTGAATGTTAAAGTTCTGTCACTCGAGGGTGTGGCTCAGCTCCAGCGCCTCCTGCTCCACGTCTGTGAGGACAACCAGATGTTGCGGCCCCCCTCCGGTCCTCGTCCTCTCCCGTGCATTCTGGGCTCTCCCCTCCTATAAGGGGAGAAAGTAGAGAGGCGTGAGTGAGTGATGGTGACGTGGCCAACCGTTGAATGCATTGGTTTGGGTGAGGGTGACCGTGAAAAAGATGCATCAGAGGGTGAGTATGAGACAGCTATGGGATTACATGAGGATTGGGTTGAGTGGTAGTGGTGGGATGAGTACTGGGGAGGTGAGTAAGTTAGAATGATACCCGGACTTCAAGGGTTAATTTACGAGGGGAGATTACACAAATTGGGGTTGTATTCTTCAGAATTTCGAAGGTTAAGGGGTGATCTGATTGAAGTTTATAAGATATTAAGGGGAACGGATAGGGTGGATAGAGAGAAACTATTTCCGCTGGTTGGGGATTCTCGGAGTAGGGGGCACAGTCTAAAAATTAGAGCCAGACCTTTCAGGAGTGAGATTAGAAAACATTTCTACACACAAAGGGTGGTAGAAGTTTGGAACTCTCTTCCGCAAACGGCAATTGATACTAGCTCAATTGCTAAATGTAAATCTGAGATAGATAGCTTTTTGGCAACCAAAGGTATTAAGGGATATGGTCCAAAGGCAGGTATATGGAGTTAGATCACAGATCAGCCATGATCTTATCAAATGGCAGAGCAGGCACGAGGGGCTGAATGGCCTACTCCTGTTCCTATATTCCTAAGTGCAGGTAAGTTGAGGATGAGGTTTGAGTGGGTGTGAGGAGTGATGTGATAGAGTAGTGTGGGCAGTGCAGAATGAGTTGGGGGGTGGGGGCGGTGATGTGGTAGACAGAATGTAGGAGAATCAGTAAGTGTACACACTTTTGCTGACCTAGTTAGGTCATTGAAACGCTTCCTGCACTGGATCCATGTGCAGGAGACGTTGCTGCTGCTGGTGACCTCCTCTGTCACCTCGAGCCAGGCCCTCTTGGTGGCAGAGGCAGGCCACTTCCTCCCGTCCGCTGGGTAGAAAATATCCCTCCTCCTCCTCACCCCATCCAGTAGGACCTGGAGTGAGGCATCAGTAAATCTGGGAGCAGCCTTTCCCCTGGGCTGCTCCACTGTGCTGTGTGGTTGTTTGCTCCAGGAGCAGCCATTGGAGGACTGCCCCTTTAAATAGAGCTCCTCCAGCTGACAGCCTGTGATGCGGGTGCGCAGTCCGCCCGCTGCGCAGGTTGACGACGGGAAACCCAGAAGCCACGTTAGGCTTCCTTCAATTTACCCGCGATCGTGTGGGGAACGGACGGATTTTACTGGGCGGGTTACCCACGCGCCCAATCGTCTTCCCGCTGCCATCCCACCTCCCTGGTAATATCGGGGCCATTGTATCTGCCTTGACAGTAGAAGACACAAAAAACATACCGGAAATAGTAGGGAAGCAAGGCCCTAATGAGAGTGAGGAACTTAAAGTAATTAATATTAGTAAAGAAAAAGGACTGGAGAAACTAATGGGACTAAAAGCTGACAAATCCCCAGGACCTGATGGCCTACATCCTAGGGTGTTTCAAAGAGGTGGCTGCAGACATAGTGGATGCACTGGTTGTGATCTTCCAGAATTCCATAAATGTTAGAACAGTCCCCGTGGATTGGAAAAATGTAACCCTGCTATTCAAGAAAGGAGGGAGATAGAAAATACAAATATAGGCCAGTTAGCCTGACATCAGTGGTAAGGAGAATGCTCGAATGTATTAATAAGGATGTAGTAACAGGCCACTTAGAAAATCATGATATGATTAGGTAGAGTCAACATGGCTTTATGAAAGGGAAATCGTGCCTGATAAATCTATTCAAATTTTTTGAGGGTGTACCTAACAGAGTAGATAAGCAGGAACCAGTGGATGTAGTATATTTGGATTTTCAAAAGGCATTTGATAAGGTGCCACATAAAAGGTTGTTACACAAGATAAGGGCTCATGGGATTGGGCGTAATATATGGATTGAGGATTGATTAACGGACAGAAAAAAGAGAGTAGGAATAGATGGGCCATTTTCTCGTTGGCAGGTTGCAACTAGTGGAGTGCCGCAAGGATCAGTGCTTGGGCCTCAGCTATTTACAATCTATATCAATGACTTAGATGAAGGGACAGAGTGTAATGTATCCAAGTTTGTTGATGATACAAAGCTAGGTGGGAAAGTGAGCTGTGAAGAATCATAGAATCATAGAAAGTTACAGCACAGAAGGAGGCCATTTGGCCCATCGTGTCCGTGCCAGCCGAAAAAGAGCTACCCAGCTTAATCCCACTTTCCAGCACTTGGTCCGTAGCCCTGTAGCTTACGGCACTTCAAGTGCACATTCAAGTACTTTTTAAATGAGTTGAGGGTTTCTGCCTCTACCACCCTTTCAGGCAGTGAGTTCCAGACCCCCACCACCCTCTGGGTGAAAAAAATTCTCCTCAGCTCCCCTCTAATCCTTCTACCAATTACTTTAAATCTGTGTCCCCTGGTTATTGACTTATCTGCTAAGGGAAATAGGTCCTTCCTATCCAATCTATCTCGGTCCCTCATATTTTTATACACCTCAATTAAATCATCCCTCAGCCTCCTCTGTTCCAAAGAAAACAACTCCAGCCTATCCAATCTTTTCTCAAAGCTAAAATTCTCCAGTCCTGGCAACATCCTCGTAAATCTCCTCTGTACCCTTTCTATTGCAATCACGTCTTTCCTGTAATGTGGTGACCAGAACTGTGCGCAGTACTCAAGCTGTGGCCTAACCAATGTTTTATACAATTCCAGCATAACCTCCCTGCTTTTATATTCTATGCCTCAGCTAATAAAGGAAAGTATCCCATATGCCTTTTTAACACCTTATCTACCTGTCCTGCTACCTTCAGGGATCTGTGGACATGCACTCCAAGGTCCCTCACTTCCTCTACACCTCTCAGTATCCTCCCATTTATTGTGTATTCCTTTGCCTTGTTTGAGTTCCCCAAATGCATTACGTTGTACATGAATCACAGAAAGTTAACATGCAAGCAATTAGGAAGGCAAATGGTATGTTAGCCTTTATTGCAAGGCGATTGGAGTATAAGAGTAAGGAAGTTTTGCTGCAAGTATATCGGGCTCCGGTGAGACCACACCTGGTGTACTGGGTACAGTTTTGGTCTCCTTACCTAAGGAAGGATATATTTGCCTTAGAGGGGATACAACGGAGGTTCACTAGATTGATTCCTGGGATGAGAGGTTTGTCCTATGAGGAGAGATTGGGTAGAATGGACCAATATTCTCTGGAGTTTAGAAGAATGAGAGGTGATCTCATTGAAACTTATAAACTTCTTAAAGGGCTTGACAGGGTAGATGCTGAGAGGCTGTTTCCCCGGGCTGGAGAGTCTAGAACTAGGGGGTCATAGTTTCAAGATAAGAGGTCCGTCATTTAGGACTGAGATGAGGAAAAGTTCCTTCACTCAGAGGGTTGTGAATCTTTGGAATTCTTTACCCCAGAGGGCTGTAGATGCTCAGTCGTGGAGTATATTCAAGTCTGAGATTGATGGATATCTGGACACGAAGGGAATCAAGGGATATGGAGATAGGGCAGGAAATTGGAGTTGAGGTTGAAGATCAGCTATAATCTTATTGAATGGTGGAGCAGGCTCGAGGGGCCGTGTGCCTTATTCCTGCTCTTGTTTCTTATGTTCTTATAATATGTAAAAAAACAGAACCTGTTCTAGCAAGGAAACTGGAGGAGTACTTCAATAGTGTTAACTTAATCTAACGTACAGCCAACATGGCTTTAGGAGGAAAGGCTTGCTTGGCACCTTGACTTCTTTGAGGATTTTGCAACTATGATACAAGAATAACTTTTCTAATTGTATTCTCCCAGTATGAGGCTTCTCCTCCAAGGAATGCACCATGGGAAACCACAACTTCCACCCCATAATTTTGCCTCTATTCGTTTTAATCGATGGAAAATCGTGGGTTGCATACGCATGATTTCTTGATCTGCCTTTTTGGTGGGTGAGGCTCTGTACTGGGAAAAATTGTACCCAGTAATTCCACATGAAATACCTGTAATTAAACTAACAGCCACATGAATCAGGGATGTGACATAGGATTGGATAAAAAAACTGGTTAAAAGCATAAAACAGAAAGTAGTCACAAGCGGTGTAATGTCAGACTGGGAGGCAGGAGGGAGGTGGTGGAAGTAATGAGTGGAGTTCCACAGGGATCAGTACTTGGACCTCTATTGTTTCTAACCTACATAAATGAGCTGGACTCTGACCTTAAGGTGGACACATTTTGTGGTAGCACAAAAATAGGAAGAGCAGTGGAGACCAAGGACGCAGCAAAAGGTTTCTAAATGGGTACAGTTAGTTATACAACTGGGCAGATGCATGGCAATGAAATTCATAACATTTAACAGATACAAATATGAGATATTATACATCTATAATATATTAAATGTTTGCATATGGCACATACTCCCTGTTCACGTCAACCTTAGTTCATGTGTGACGTTTTTTGAATAATTCTCTTATATCAACATTAATGATGGAAAAACTATGGGGATGAAATTCCAGTCACCGGGAAGGGTGAAAAGTGGGTGCATCACTCAGGGATTCACACCTTAGAGCAGAACCCAGATGTATTATTTCCAGTGAGGGAGTTAACTGTAGGAGCTTGCAATGCTTTATGCATTCCATCTATTGCACTCTGCACTTTGGGGAACCCAGACACACGTTAAAATTGAACAGCTCTATCACACTGCTGCCTTGTTATCATGCCTAAATAGACGAATTCACCAGATCTCCCAAAGGGTGTGCCTGTAATATTACACAGATCCCATGATTACTTGAAATAAGCTGGTGACATAAAAAAATTGAGTGTAGTCACCCCTTTCATAGCCACAAGCAGAACTGCCCAGGCAGATGATCTTGACTGCTGGTGTTCATCCCCAGCTCCCCATATTGCCTCGTTGGTTAATTGCACTCTTCTCATTTGGTGGTCCTGACTGAGATGTTCCTACCCTGTAATTTTTTTGGGGGGGAATTGGTGATATTATCTTGTGGGACGTAACCTTCTTTGTCACTCTGTGTTACTCTCCTTTCCTCCATCATGTACTGCTCCGTTTCCTGCATTAAAATTGCAAACATGAGAATGCCTGTTGAGAATCCTACAGCTGCTACTCAGCGCTTCCTAGTGTGTGTAATATATCCTGGTGGTCTCACTGGCCCTTAAGCTCTCTGTGTCAAGACCAGCTCTATCCATGTGCAAGTTAAAAAATAAAAAATTTTAAAAGCTCCTCTGTAACTCCAGCAATCACTCTTTAAAGTATCTTCAGGCTACAAGTCCCAAAGTAAAGCATTCCCACCAGTTTCAGCTGATATTGGCAGCCAGTACACCTGCTCTAACTTGCTATTAATTACCCTTGATTCATTGGAGATTCATGTAATCCGTTCTCGGCACTCCAACATCATTGCCATTCATTAGCATTTATTTTAACGATCTCCCAGCATCTCCCGTGTATCTCAAGAAGACCCCAGACTGTGACAGAAACTTCAGCACTAACATTATAAGGTGGAGACCCTGGCAGAAATAGATTCCATCCCAGAATCTGCTGGAATGCATGTTCTAAGCCCCAACTCACCAGAAATCACAAGCACAGTCAGGCCCCCACTCTCAATCCCCACTGGTATTATGATTAAAAGCAAAATTAAGACATAAAACTGGAGGGCACAGCGTGAAATTGGGGATGGACCACATAACATGAAAGGACTCAGAAATATGAGGCAAGAATATTTGAATTATTCTGAAAAGCGAGGCAGAAGGCATTGGGATTGTAGAGATTTGAAGTGGGAAAGTGAAAAAGATTTATCAGGACAATTGGTCTCTGATGGTTCCTAGATGGGAAAAGCAAAGCAATTTAACAGGAAAGTTGCCTGGGATATGTACTCTCAGGCAGAGAACATTCCACTCTGATTATAGTATTCATTGTAACATTGAAGATTTTAAAAACTGTGTTCTTTGCAGCATTTTAAAAGTTTTCAGCATTAAAAATTACTTTCAAAATGAATAAAATAATTTTTTTCCAAATTAGCATTTTCATTAGACATTCCACATGCCTTATCTTGGAAGTTTTCACAATGACTCACAATTTAAAACATTGTTTTCAGTCGATGAAATGTAACAGTACCACATTTTAGGAGTCTGCATCATTTATTTCGTTCAGCTCAAAAACTTTTTAATAATAGGTAATTTTCTTCATTTGTTCCTGGGGTCAATTTACTCCAAAGAATGGGACTAAATGTTGCATGGTGAGAAATACTTTGAACAATTTGTATTTTAATGTCTGAAAAATATAATGATGATTCGTAATGATGATACTTTTGCAAAGGGATTAAATGAACAGAGTTAAAACATGAAGTATTGGAGAATTCCTTTTTTCTCAGAGGAGAGGCGTGCTGCATTTTAATCATGGCAGGTGACATCATGATGTGCTTTGAAGATAGTTTAATCATTGCAAATGAATATAGTGCTCTTCTACAATCCGACTTCTTCAATCAACAGAACAATGTGCATTCTCAAATACTGAACAATCTTATAACAGATATGACAAATGAATTATATAATAGAATTATAATTATTTTAACCAGATTTTTTTTGGTGGAATTATGACTGTTGTTTTACTTCAGATTGAAGCAGGTGCTAAAGAAGTGGCCGTTTTTGGAGCAGCCTCTGAAACGTTCAGTAAAATGAACACTAATTGTTCCATTGAGGAAAGCATGCACCGGTTTGAGGAGGTGATCAAATCAGCAAAAGATGGCAGCATTCCAGTTCGAGGGTAGGTGCAATCTTTGTCTTTCATTAATACAGACTTAACAATTATAGCTAATATCTTAATATACAAGTGTCCGAGTATGTGCTTATTCATATAAAACTTTACAGAAGCAGTAAGTAAGATCTGTTCATTCAAGTTATTTTCATTATTTCATGACTCGTTATTTCCATTGAAGTCAATGGATTTGAAAATCGGGAGAGATGTCTAATGGGCAACTGATCCGATATCACTTGTTTTACACTATTGACCAAAATCCAAATTATCCCCCTATGTCTGAAGGCTATTAAGTGAACATTCTTACTGCGCTCAGATCATGTTCTAGGTTTTTAACATTTTATATTGTTTAAAAACTCTACACATTAACTGAAAAATTGTTCTGGTACAATAAGCAATAGCACTTAATTTCCTGGCCACTGAATCATTCCAAGGGACAACAATAGACTTCTGCCAGGCCAGTCAATTTGCTACCCATTCCTGCGTAAGAAAAAATATATACGCCCTCTTTACCAGGGCAGCCAGTGTCAATACATTTGCTGAAGGAGCAAGATAAATGATGGAGCGGCCATTCATTTTTAATTTTCTCACTGGGTTTCCATGAGTGCTTGGAACATTCATGTGGCCATACGAGCCCCTACTCTGAACCCACCTCATGATGTGAGCCAAAAAGGATTTCATTCCCTGAATGTTTTTGTAAATTAATTCTCGGCATGTAGGTATCACTGATAAGGCCGGCATTTATTGCCCATCCCTAGTTGCCGAGATGGTGGTGGTGGGTCGTCTTGTTGAATCGTTGCAGTGCAGTTTGATAGAACGGAGTGACTTCCTGGGCCACTTCAGAAGGCAGTTAAGAGTCAACCACACAGTGTGGGACTGGAGTCACATATAGGCCAGACCTGGTAAGGACATGTCCAATTAGTGTGTGACTACAGGTATAGATTTCTACACATTAGTGTCCACTATACAGGGAGTTACCGTGATTTATTTATCCTTTGCCCGCACAGTGTCAATATACTGTTTTAGAAGCGAGGGCTAGGTGCTTGTTGACTTCTTGGAAACAAGGGCTAGCTGTTACTACCTTGGCCGCAAACACCATTGAAATGGACCAATAATGAAGCAGAGGAACAGTACAACGAGGCTCACATCTGCACTTGACTAAAAGCTAACAGGCAGTAGGCATGCAGAAAGGAAGATTAAAATTCCCAGCTACATCCAGGGTTCCCTCCAGTATTGGTTTCCTAATTGTGGTAACCTATTGTTTCTTCAGGAGTTCCAATCTCCAGGCTTTTCTGAGGAGGATAGTTAGAGGCTGAATCCGAGACCCAGGAGCATCAGTATGAAGAGGGGGTAGCAGGTTTCCAGCTAGCAGCAAGGAGAGAGTTTTGCGACAGGCTTACCTGGAACACTTTTAGTAATGTTTATTACTATTATTGCCATCCCACCTCTACAATAGCCAGGTTACTCTGTTGAATTTCACAATACAAGCCCTCAAAACACAGCTTACTTCATTTAGAAGCAAAAATACCATGAAGATCCCAAGGCCAAAAACACAGGGGGCAATTTTGACTTTAGGTGATGGCGTAAAATCGACTCAGCTTCCCGTTATACATCTCTCCCCATTGAAATGAAAATCCGGAGAGATACATAACTCCCTTCCTAACAGCACTGTGGGAGAACCTTCACCACACGGACTGCAGCGGTTCAAGAAGGCGGCTCACCACCACCTTCTCGAGGGCAATTAGGGATGGGCAATAAATGCCGGCCTCGCCAGCGACACCCACATCTCATGAACGAATAAAAAACAAACGGGCAGCTGAACCAGTATCATCCGTTACACACCATCACCCAAAGTCAAAATTACCTCCATATTTTTCTGTTCCAGTGCCAGTTTATATTTCAATCAGAACAAAGGATATCAATACCTATCAAACTTCAACTTCTCAAAGTTCTGGAACTCCATAACAGAATGATCACTACAATTCCCCACTCTGCACTCTCCCTGTGATGGTTTACTTTCCCTTAGAAGTTTGAAAATAGGGCTAAGCACCACCTGAGGGCCAGGGGTCTGAGATATTGACCACTGCGGGGTCTGAGATATTGACCACTGTGGGGTCTGACATATTGACCACTGCAGGGACTGAGATATTGACCACTGTGGGGTCTGACATATTGACCACTGCAGGGACTGAGATATTGACCACTGCAGGGACTGAGATATTGACCACTGCGGGGTCTGAGATATTGACCACTGAGGGGTCTGAGATATTGACCACTGCGGGGTCTGAGATATTGACCACTGCTGCACATCACTGAAACTTTGGGATGGAAATTGCCCTCCTCTTAGGATTGCTGAGTCCTGTGATAGATCTGTGACAGATTGCTTCTCTGGATTCAGGTTCCCCACTGCCTTGGTCTGCTGGCTTTCTTCCACCTGTTAAAGCATCTACGGGGACTGAAAAGAGATTTTGTGTGCTGCCCTCCTGAGGCAAAGCAGTCGCCGTCTCTGCCACGAGAGGTGGGAACAAGGTATTGGTGGCCGCTGATTTGCCACAGAACAGATGTTATGGAACCATAATACCCATTAGATCCTCAGAGAGTCGATCAGATATCCTTCAATTCCTCAGAGATGGTGCCCTGATATTTTAAATTCCTGCAAGCCCCTGATGCAGATGTTGCTGCAACTGTCACTCACTCTAACCACACTGCATTGATGAAAAGCACATTGATATTGTCACAAAGGATGGCATTGGACTCTACCATCAGGCCTGCCACCTGCCACACCGTGAGGGTTGCAGTGCGTTTATATGGTTCTGATGCTCTGCAAGCATTTGTCTTTTTTGGTAGGACCTCTGAAATAATCAACCGAATGTTCAACAGCCAGGAGCTAATATCTCCTCAGCCTCCCCTCACAATCATTTTCCATGTCCAGTACCTCATTTTCTGTCATTACCATGGGCTCGATTTTCAAATGGTGGTGGGATGGCAGCGGGGAGGGTCAGTGGACGCGCGGGTAACCCGACTAATGAAATCCTAACGTTTCCCACACGATCCCGGGTTAATTGGTGGCCATAAACGTGGCTTCCGGGTTTGCCGTCCGAAAGCTGCGCAGCGGGCGGACTGTCCACCTGCATCACAGGCTGTCAGCTGGAGGAGCTCAATTTAAAGGGACATTGCTCCAAAGGCTTTTGCTGGAGCAAACACCCAGAAATCACAGAATGGAGCAGCACAGGGGCAAGGCTGCTCCTAGATTTACCGATGCCTCTCTGCTGCAGCTACTGGCCGGGGTGAAGAGGAGGAGGGAACTGATTTACCCCGCAAACGGAAGGAAATGCACTGCCTCTGCCACCAAGAAGGCCTGGCCCGAGGTGGCAGAGGAGGTCACCAGCAGCAGCAACATCTCCCACACCTGGATCCAGTGCAGGAAGCGCTTCAATGACCTAACTAGGTCAGTCAAAGTGAGTACACTTACTCATTCTCCTACACTCCGTCTTCCACATCACCGCCCCCACCCCCCAACTCATTCTGCACTGCCCACACTACTCCATCACATCACTCCTCACACCCACTCAAACCTCGTCCTCAACTTATCTACACTTCCTCAGCACTTCCTCACCTCCCCATTACTCACCCCACCACTACCACTGAACCCAATCCTCATACAATGTGATGGCTCTGACTCATACTCACCCTCTGATGCATCTCTTTCACCCAAAGCAATGCATTCATCGGTTGGCCACTTCACCCTCACTCACTCACACGTCTCTACTTTCTCCCCCTTCCAGGAGAAGAGAGCCCAAAATGCACGCAAGAGGACAAGGACTGGAGGGGGGCCACAACAAATCGTCGTCCTCACAGACACGGAGCAGGAGGCGCTGGAGCTGAGCCGCTCCTCGAGGGCCTGTCCATCGGGGAGGCCGAGACTGGCACCCGACAAACGTCTGGTGACAGAACTTTAACATTCAGCACACACAATAGGAATTGATGTTAACATGCCTTGCCATCTTCAGCAGCTCATTGCAACATGACACATCTGTGATGATGCTTAATATTGCCTTCTGTTCTCTTACAGGCCATTCAACGACTGCAGTGATGGCAGAGGGCGATTGCTCAGAGGAGCTCCCGGCCTCTGAGGGGGCACCGTCACATCTGAGCGAGCCATCCACCAGGGCAGATACTCACACCTCGGTGGGTCCCAGTCTCAGTTAGTTGGGGTCACACATGGTGAGTCATCACATACATGTGAGCATGAGCAGACACTGGTGCCAGGGGCAGCGGTGGAGAGTCCGTGTCGGTGGGAGCACTCCTCTCCAGGCTCTGCTCAGCTGGACACAGATGCTGAACCCTGGGGGCCACCCATGAAAAGGAGAATGATCGAGGGACAGCAGCACATTTGCGAGGTACTGGAACAGGTGCCACGCGCACTCTCCACAATCACACAGAGGATGGAGGAGTCCATTAGTGGAATGGCAGCACAGGTAAGTGCAGGAATATCTGCGATGGAGAGAAGGCTGGCCTCCGTTGAGCTTCGAGCAGGCTCACAAATGAGCCCATTCAGGCCCTAACAACGGCCGTGCGGACTCAGGGTGAACAACATTCTGCCGCCTTAAACAGACAGATACACTAGCACTGGCCTTACAAGGCATCACACATGTCTTCCACACTGTCATCCAGCAGAGTGGTAGGAGTGGTGTGGGCCTGGCCCAGAGGAAGGATGATGATGAAAGGGTCATGGAAGTGGGGAACCCCCTCAAAGCGCCCCCACGTCTCACCTGCTACAGCCACAGGGGAAGCACCACGTAGAAACGGTAGGAAGAGAAAGGAGAAGGTTTTGTGATCATGAAGGGGGTCTGACAGACTGTCATGTTTTCCATTTATATTTGTTTTTTGTTATATTCACATTAAATGTTATCATTCTCACCACTACTGCCACGTCTTGCCCATTCTTGACTGGCTTTTGTAATAAGGCCCTTTCATGAGCTTCACCATGAACACCCACACTTGATGCCACCCATTGGGTCACTTTACAGTGGGTGTATGTGTAGTTGCAGGACTGTTTTGTGCAGGGAAGGGGGAGGGTGCTGGTGCTGGGCCTGCTCTTTCCAGGTGGTCTGAGAACCGTTCACATATCAGTGACTCCGTGGCCTCATGAGCAGCCAGGTGAGCTGCTGCTCTGCCCATGGGTTGCTCCTGCTCCTCCTCCTCCTCCTCCTCAATATGAGTGGCAGATGTGGATGGAGCCTCCTCAAGCAGCACCCCTCTCTGTTGTGCCATGTTGTGCAGAACACAACACACTACTACAATGCGACCCACTCTGTCTGGCGCGTATTGAAGAGCTCCCCCAGAATGATCAAAGCACCGAAATCGCATCTTGAGCAGCCCTATACCATGTTCAATTGTAGACTTGGTGGCGATGTGTTTGTCGTTTTATCGACGCTGTTGCTCGGTGATGGGGTTCCTCAGAAGTGTCATGGGCCACGTGCGCAGGGGGTATCCCTTGTCCCCGAGGAGCTAGCTGTTAAGGATGTTTGGTGCGTGGAAGAGGCCCGGGATGTTGGATTCCCTCAGAATGAAGGAATCGTGGCAGCTGCCAGGGAATCTGGTGCACACACGTGAAGGAATCCTTTGTGGTGGTCACAAACGAGCTGAGTGTTGATGGAGTGATAGCCCTTCCTGTTGATGAACAGTCCTGGCTCGTGGGGAGGTGCTCAGATTGCTATATGGGTGCAATCGATTACACCCTGCACCCGTGGGAAGTCAGACACAGAGTGGAATCCCACTGCCCTCTCCGTCTGGCTGAGGTCGTCCATGGGGAAGTTGATGTAGTGCGAGGCTCTGTGAAACAAGCCGTCGGTGACCTGCCTTATGCACTTGTGTGCAGACGACTGAGAGACCCCGGCGATGTCCCCGGTGGCACCCTGGAATGATCTGGAGGGGAAGAAGTTGAGGGCAGTGGTGAGTTTGACAGCGACAAGTAAGGAGATGCTGCTCGGCCCAGCCGGGAGCAGCTCGGCATGAAGGAGGCTGCAGATGTCTGCGACTACCTGGTGACTGACTCTGAGCCTCCGTATGCACTGCTCCTCAGAGAGGTCCAGGAAGCTGAGCCTCGGTCTGTAGACCCTGTTGCGAGGGTAGTGTCTCCTGCGACGTCCCTCTCTCTGTTGTTGCCCTCTGTGCTCTTGTGCAGGTCCCTGTGGCGCAGCACTGTGTTGTGGAGCTCCACGTGGTGGAGGTGGGCGCCGTGCCTGGCGAGGCTGGTGATGTTGCTCATCCTCGGATGTAGTGGTGAATGCAGCCATGGCCCCCCCATCAGTTTGAGGGGGTCCGAAACGTTGGTAAATATGTGTCAACAGAAGAATTTTCAGTGTAAACACAAAGACCTCCCGGCCAAAAGTTTGTCTGAAAGACCAGAGTGCCCTGCTGCAATAACTCACCTTTTATCCCCATCTGTCAACAAGCAGTCCAACTGGCTGCTGGCTGAAGCACGTCTCCTAAAACATTGAGTATTTCCCACAGCACGGGAAACACACTGAGGCTGAATGAGAATCAGTGCCCTGTCTCAATCATCATGACATTAACTACTTCAAATACTTAAAGTATCTAAATAACTGTGTTAACTATCATCCCGCCGGCTTTAATTGCGGACACAGATGCGTCTGTGGGGAACCTGGAAGTCGGTGGGTTGGAGTCGGCTTCCTCACCCGCTCAGGATTTCCCCGATTTTCGCAGCCCTCCCCTTGCTCCCAACGCACCCACAATTTCCTTTGAAAGTTGGGGCCCATGTGTCAGTTCCTCATCTGAAACTATCAGCATCACCCCGAGTGAATCTCTCTGGGCTGTTGAGTGCAACCAATGGGGCTTATGACAGAGTGGATCAACAACTTCTGGCACTGCCAGATGTTGAAGGTTCCGGCATTGGTTCCTTCTCTCTCTGCAATATCTTTCTTCCTTCCAGTTTCTGCGGAGATAAGAAAAAAATCAGAAAATCAGTGAGCTTCCCACTGTCTGCTTTTTTCCCTTATTGTCAAGCTCATGTCTCCTCAGAATGCAACCCTCAAAAAAAGCGATATTTGACATTTGAACATTACCACTTGGTCAGCACAAACCACCTGTGGGTGCCGGCCCTTCCATGTCTCCATCCCTACAGCCTTAGCTGGGCGAGTTCCCATGAGTTTTATTGCCACTTCCTCCAACTGGTTTAGGGGGTGGATGTTTGCTGTCCTTTCTCCCGTTTCCTGTCATTCTCAAATTGTGAGCATTTTCTTTTCCCTGCATGAGAAAACGACGCTTGTTCCTATCATCACTTCTCTTACGGAGTCCCCACAAAGAAAGTGAGCCTTTGAAGGACATGCATGCATTGTTGGATGGATGCTATAGCATTTATATAAAGCATCTATGCAAAGGGGTCACTATAGTTCACTTATTTGAAATTTACAAGCTTTCGGAGGCTTCCTCCTTCCTCAGGTAAATGTCAGGAACTCCTCGAAGCCAAGCATTTAATGCGTAGGCTTCGAGGAGTTCCTGACATTTACCTGAGGAAGGAGGAAGCCTCCGAAAGCTTGTAAATTTCAAATAAAATCATTGGACTATAACTTGGTGTTGTAAAATTGTTTACAATTGTCAACCCCAGTCCATCACCGGCATCTCCACATTATAGTTCACTTAGTGCTTAGGGTGATATCCTTAAGTATGTGACTGCACTATTATGGTGAATGTTGGTCTATTGTCTAAAAGGTTCATATATACACATTACTGGCAGCTTGCAGCCATAACATGTATCTGTGCTGACTTTGTAAAGTCATTAAACTTCTTCCAGTATTGGGAGGGTTCCTGGGGATTAGGCAGTCACTCACTTCTTGTGCCACCTCCGCGTGATCCTCGCTGCTATATTGGCTGATATCTTGCCTCCCACATCTGTAATGACATCCTTGGATTTTAAATTTTGTTAAGGAGATGAACATCACTCTCTGAAGTTTGTTGCTCTTAATTCCTTAGCTGGAGCCATTTCAAATCCTCTTGACTGCTGCTTCACCTTCAGGGGCAATCCAGCTTTAAAGCCTAAAGTTGCACCCTAGCGCAACACCTCCCTTCACCTCAACCCTCTCCCCCTTCAGAGTGCAAAACAAAATTGAAGAACTAAAATAATTGATTAAAATAGAACATCAGGATTGGCAATTAAATATTCCAGGTTATAAAACATTCAGGAGGAAGAGGAAAGGAAGCAGGTGCAGCATTATTAATTAGAGACAATATCGTAACATTAAACCATAAGGATTTAAATAGCAAATTTTCATCCAAACAGAATCCCTTTGGACTGAGTCGAAAAAAGGGCAAGATTCAGTCACGTTACTGGGAGTATGTTATAAACTCAAATAACGGAAAGGAAATTGAGGATTCAATTTGTAGATAAATTAGAGAAGGGTGCATTAATTATTAGAAATTTTAATTTTACAATAATAAATTGTGATAGGGAAAATATTTGTGGCGAGGGAGAGGTTTATTTGCAGTGCATTCAGAACTGTTTTCTAATTCATTTTGCTGCTACTCTAACAAGGAAGGAAGCACTACGTGGTTCTAGGTAATGAAATGGTGCAAATAGTCAATCCAAACAATACAAAACACATGGGCAACAGTGAACACAATATAATTAGGTTCAAGAATAGAAAAGGAAAGAAAGAAAAGGCCTCGGAAAGAGTACTTGACCGGAAAAAAACAATTATAGCGAGATGTAAAGTGACCTGGCCCAGATTAAATGACAGGAAAAAATGGCAAATAGAACGCTAGAGATGAAATGGAAAATATTTAAATAGAAAATGGTAAGGGGACAAATCAAGAATATTGCAGGAAAAAAGGTTGCAGTTCCATGGATTAATAGATTAAATCAAATTTGAAATTACAAAGTGGAAGCATTTCAGAAAGAAAGCCATAACAAATATAAAGAATATAGGAAAGCTACTAAAAGGGAGATTAGAAAGACTGTGTGTGAGAAAATTATGAAAAATAAAGAGCATTAAAGTGGCATTCTATAGGTACATTGGTAGTAAAGGGATATTTAGGGTAAAGGTAGAGATGCTGGATCAAAATCCTGGAATTGTGCGAGCGGCATCATCACAAGGACTACAACAGCTGAAGCAGAAGGCCCACCGTTACCTTCTTAGGGCAGCCAAGGATGGGCAATAAATGTGGCCTTGCTGGCATTGCCCACATCCCAGGAGCAAAAAAAGGATACAAGTTTGTAGTGGAGAATGAAGGAATGACAGAGATCCTGAATAAGTAGTTTTGCCTCAGTTTTGATAGGAGGTAGATATTGAGATTATTGGCTCTTCGGAGGTGAGTGTAGAACAGTTAGTGAAGGTTATCATTCAAATGAGACATGATAATAAAGAAGTTACCCCAACTTAAGGTAGACAAACCAGTTACACCCGATGGTTTACATCTGAGGATTCTTAAGGAAGCTAGGAAAGAAAAAGTGGAGGCTCTCACTATAATTTTCCATAATTACTTTAACATTATTGGGAGTGAACAGGACAGTGGGATTAGATTAGAAAAAAAATGTGAAGAAAAACACCAGTACAGACTTGATGGGCTAAATGGTCTGTTTCTGTGCAGTAACATTCTATAATTTAAACTAGAAAATTAATTTCAAATAAGACCAGAGAGTAGGATAGAAATATAGTTGGAATAAAGTTAATTTGAAACAGCTGTTAGAAATAATTTCTTTACTCGAGGCTGTTGGATATTTGAAGATACCTGCCAGGCCAGGTACAGGAGACAAAACAAAATTCCAAATGCAGCTGGTTGCTATAATGGGGAATTAGAGGACAACTATCAATGGGGCCAATTGCATCTTCTCATCCTTGACTTTACTTATATATTCTTAATATATTTCACCTGCAAAGCACTGAGTCCTAATCTTACTCCATACAGTGTATACAAGAGGAGCATTGATAAATCATTTCTTTTTTATTCGTTCATGGGATGTGGGCGTCGCTGGCGAGGCTGGCATTTATCGCCCATCCCTAATTGCCCTTGAGAAGGTGGTGGTGAGCCGCCTTCTTGAACCGCTGCAGTCCGTGTGGTGAAGGTTCTCCCACAGTGCTGTTAGGAAGGGAGTTCCAGGATTTTGACCCAGCGACGATGAAGGAACGGCGATATATTTCCAAGTCGGGATGGTGTGTGACTTGGGAGGGGAACGTGCAGGTGGTGTTGTTCCCATGTGCCTGCTGCTCTTGTCCTTCTAGGTGGTAGAGGTCGCGGGTTTGGGAGGTGCTGTTGAAGAAGCCTTGGCGAGTTGCTGCAGTGCATCCTGTGGATGGTACACACTGCAGCCACTGTGCGCCGGTAAGGGAATGAATGTTTAGGGTGGTGGATGGGGTGCCAATCAAGCGGGCTGCTTTGTCTTGGATGGTGTCGAGCTTCTTGAGTGTTGTTGGAGCTGCACTCATCCAGGCAAGTGGAGAGTATTCCATCACACTCCTGACTTGCGCCTTGTAGATGGTGGAAAGGCTTTGCGGAGTCAGGAGGTGAGTCACTCGCTGCAGAATACCCAGCCTCTGACCTGCTCTTGTAGCCACAGCATTTATATGGCTGGTCCAGTTAAGTTTCTGGTCAATGGTGACCCCAGGATGTTGATGGTGGGGGATTCAGTGATGGTAATGCGTTGAATGTTAAGGGCAAGTGTTTAGACTCTCTCTTGTTGGAGATGGTCATTGCCTGGTACTTATCTGGCACAAATGTTACTTGCCACTTATCAGCCCAAGCCTGGATGTTGTCCAGGTCTTGCTGCATGCGGGCACGGACTGCTTCTTTATTTGAGGGGTTGCGAATGGAACTGAACACTGTGCAATAATCAGCGAAGATCCCCATTTCTGACCTTATAATGGAATGAAGGTCATTGATGAAGCAGCTGAAGATGGTTGGGCCGAGGACACTGCCCTGAGGAATTCCTGCAGCAACCTCCTGGGGCTGAGATGATTGGCCTCCAACAACCACTACCATCTTCCTTTGTGCTAGGTATGACTCCAGCCACTGGAGAGTTTTCCCCCTGATTCCTATTGACTTCAATTTTACTAGGGCTCCTTGGTGCCACACTCGGTCAAATGCTGCCTTGATGTCAAGGGCAGTCACTCTCACCTCACCTCTGGAATTCAGCTCTTTTGTCCATGTTTGGACCAAGGCTGTAATGAGGTCTGGAGCCGAGTGGTCCTGGCGGAACCCAAACTGAGCATCAGTTAGCATCTTATTGGTTAATGTCAGGCATATAAATATTTATGTTGAATAATTGACTTGTTAAAAACAAAAAGAACCCCAGCAATTTCAAATAGACTCGGATAACCAAAGTCAAAGGTCAGAGTTCAGTAAATATAAGGGTGAGGTCTGACAGCTTACAACAAATAACAAATTTGTAACTATTTTGTGGGGTTTTTAATATAATATTTTTAGATGTCCAATTCGAGGTCCTGTATAATAATTATGATAACATTATTGGCATTCTTCAGTACTGATAAGAGGACATGAAAAATTTTCACATTAAAACAAAATGTTAAAGGGCTACTTTCAAGATAAGTTTACAAAGATATTGTTAATGACTGGAATGAGTCGTTATAATGAAAAAATGATCACACATATTTTTCCAGAATTTACCCTAATATTCCTGAGACTCAGCAAAGATGACAGCTTATTCTTGCTGAGAAATGGATACAAAGTTAACAGAAGTGATTATTAATTAGTATGTAGAAATATATAATTTAATGTTCACTTACTTAAGCTGTTAGATCTATATCAGCGTGCCAGTGGTTAACGCAGCCACTGCATAGTCTTTGTTTTTATTTTAAACTGAGCATACCCCCCATTAACAAACCTACAGAGATCTTAATAAGTCGAACAGCACATTAGGATTCATCACTGGAAAGCAGGGGGATTAAGAACATAAGAACATAAGAAATAGGAGCAGGAGTAGGCCAATCGGCCCCTCGAGCCTGCTCCGCCATTCAATAAGATCATGGCTGATCTGATCCTAACCTCAAATCTAAATTCATATCCAATTTCCTGCCCGCTCCCCGTAACCCCTAATTCCCTTTACTTCTAGGAAACTGTCTATTTCTGTTTTAAATTTATTTAATGATGTAGCTTCCACAGCTTCCTGGGGCAGCAAATTCCACAGACCTACTACCCTCTGAGTGAAGAAGTTTCTCCTCATCTCGGTTTTCAAAGAGCAGCCCCTTATTCTAAGGTTATGCCCCCTAGTTCTAGTTTCACCCATTTGCGATTAACCCAAAAGCATCTTGCACTCTCAGCAGCATGGCGGGTCGTCTGCAATTTTAGAAAAAAAATGGACAATTATTTAATAGCTCAATGGTGCTGATTATTACAGCAGTTTCAATATTTAAGGGAGTGGGGATGGGTTGTTTGTGCCGAGGACTGATCAGGGTCAGTGATTGTAGTCGAATTGCAGTAAACTTTCACCTTTGAAAATTTTTTCTCCTAACAAAAACACTTGGAAGTGATTTGCAGAATAACTCTGATTGGCCACCCCATTGTGCATTAGTGTTAACACAGCTGCGCTTCTACAAAGCCAGTGAACTAAAACTGTGCTCCCAACAATCAGCTAACAAATAAAGAAGGAAAATTCACTCCCATTATATGCACTTTCTGGCTGCAGAGAAATGTCACCTCTCTGTGGGGAATTACAGGCAAAACAAACTGTATTCATAGTATCATAGTATGTTACAGCACAGAAGGAGGCCATTCGGCCCATTGTGTTCGTGCCGGCCGAGAAAGAGCTATCCAGCTTAATCCCACTTTCCAGCTCTTGGTCCGTAGCCCTGTAGGTTACGGCACTTCAAGTGCACATCCAGGTACTTTTTAAATGAGTTGAGGGTTTCTGCCTCTCCCACCCTTTCAGGCAGTGAGTTCCAGACCCCCACCACCCTCTGGGTGAAAAAAATTCTCCTCAGCTCCCCTCTAATCCTTCTACCAATTACTTTAAATCTATGTCCCCCGATCACTGACCCCTCTGCTAAGGGAAATAGGTCCTCCCTATCCACTCTATCTAGTCCAGTCATAATTTTATACACCTCAATTAAATCTCCCTTCAGCCTCCTTTGTTCCAAAGAAAACAACCCCAGCCTATCCAATCTTTCCTCATGGCTAAAATACTCCAGCCCTGGCAACATCCTCATAAATCTCCTCTGTACCCTCTCTGTGCATTCACACCTTTCCTGTAATGTGCTGACCAGAACTGTACGCAGTACTCAAGCTGTGGCTTCTCCAGTCTCTCCACATCACTGAAGTCCCTCATCCCTGGCACCATTCTATTAATCTCCACTACACCCTCTCTACGGCCTTGACATCCTTCCTAAAGTGTGATGCCCAGAATTGAACACAATACTCCAGCTGAGGCCTAACCAGTGTCTTATAAAGGTTTAGCATAATCCCTTGCTTTTGTACTCTATGCCTCTATTAATAAACCCAGGATCCCATATGCTTTTCTAACAGCCTTCTCAACGTGTCCTGCCACCTTCAAAGATTTGTGTACATACACCCCCAGGTCTCTCTGTTCCTGCACCCCCTTTAAAATTGTACCATTTAGTTTATATTGCCTCTCCTCATTCTTCCTACCAAAATGCATCACTTCACACTTCTCTGCGTTAAATTTCATCTGCCACATGTCTGCCCATTTCACCAGTCTGTCTATGTCCTCCTGAAGTCTGTTACTATCCTCCTCATTGTTTACTACATTTCTGAGTTTTGTGTCATCTGTAAACTTTGAAATTATACCCTCTATACCCAAGTCCAGGTCATTAATATATATCAAAAAGAGCAGTGGTCCTAATACTGACCCCTGGGGAACACCACTGTATACTTCCCTCCAGTCTGAAAAACAACCGTTCACCATTACTCTCTGCTTTCTGTCCTTTAGCCAATTTTGTATCCACACTGCCACTGTTCCTTTAATCCCATGGGCTTTAATTTTGCTAACAAGTCTATTATGTGGTACTTTATCAAATGTCTTTTGAAAGTCCATTTTACACCACATCAACCACACTACCCTCATCAACCTGGGGTTCACATACGCAAATCTTTGAAGGTGGCAGGACAAGTTGAGAAGGCTGTTAAAAAAGCATATGGGATCCTAGGCTTTATTAATAGAGGCATAGAGTACAAAAGCAAGGAAGTTATGCTAAACCTTTATAAAATACTGGTCAGACCTCAGCTGGATTATTGTATTCAATTCTGGGCACCGCACTTTAGGAAGGATGTCACGGCTTTAAAGAAGGTGCAGAAGAGATTTATTCGAATGGTTCCAGGGATGAGGGACTTCAGTTATGTGGAGAGACTGGAGAAGCTGGGGTTGTTCTCCTTAGAACGGAGAAGGTTCAGGGGAGATTTGATCGAGGTGTTCAAAATCATGAACAGTTTTGATAGAGTAAATAAGGAGAAACTGTTTCCAGTGGCAGAAGGGTCAGTAACCAGAGGACACAGATTTCAATGATCGGCAAAGGAGCCAGAGGAAATATTTTTTTACGCAGCGAGTTGTAATGATCTGGAATGCGCTGCCTGAAAGGGCGGTGGAAGCAGATTCATAGTAACTTTCCAAAGGGAATTAGATAAATACTTGAAGGGAAAAAATTTACAGGGCTATGGGGAAAGAGCAGGGGAGTGGGACTTTCAAAGATCCGGTATAGGCGAGATGGGCCTAATGGCCTTGTCCTGCGCTGTACCTATTATGATACTATGATTAAGTGATTGGGTGAGAAGGTGGCAGATGGAGTATAATGTGGGGAAATGTGAAATTATCCACTTTGTTAGGAGGAATAGAAAAGCAGATTGTCTCTTAAAAGGTGAGAGACTAAGAAATGTTGGTGTTCAGAATGATTAGGGTGTCCTTGAATCACAGAAAGTTAATATGCAAATGCTGCAAGCAATTAGGAAGGCAAATGGTACGTTAACCTTTATTGCAAGGGGATTGGAGTAAAAGAGCAAGGAGGTCTTGCTGCAATTATATAGTACTCTGGTGAGACCACACCTGGAGTACTGGGTATAGTTTTGATCTCCTTACTTAAGGAAGGATATAGAATCATAGAATGGTTACTGCACAGAAGGAGGCCATTCGGCCCGTAGAGCCTGTGCCGGCTCTTTGTAAGAGCAATCCTGTTAGTCCCATTCCCCCACTCTTTCCCTGTCGCCCTGCAATTTTTTTCCCTTCAAGTATTTCTCCAATTCCATTTTGAAAGCCACGATTGAATCTGCTTCCACCACCCTTTCAGGCAGCGCATTCCAGATCATAACTACTCGCTGCATAACTTACCTTAGAGAGGGAGCAACGAAGATTCGCTGGATTGATTCCTGCTCTTCACAGGGCTTGACAGGGTAGATGCTGAGAGGCTATTTCCCCTGGCCGGAGAGTCATGAACTCGGGGTCATAGTCTTAAGATAAGAGGGTGGCCAATTAGGGCCAAGATGAGGAAAAATGTCTTCACTCAGAGGGTTGTGAATCTTTGGAATTCTCTTCCCCAGAGGGCTGTGGATGCTCAGTTATTGAATATGTTCAAGACTGAGATCAATTTTGGACACTAAGGGAATCCAGGGATATGGGGATCGGGCGGGAAAGTGGAGTTGAGGTAAAAGATCATTCATGATCTTATTGAATGGTGGAGCAGGCTCGAGGGGCCGTACGGCCTATTCCTGCTCCTATTTCTTATGTTCTTCTGTTCAAGCTCAGAAACTCTGAGCTTGAGCTCAAGCAGTTGGCGGCATTTCCTGCACATGTGATTTTCCAGGACACACAAAGTGTTCTGGAGTTCCTACATGTGACGGGCCGCAGCCATCCTGTCATGTTCGCTAACAGTTATTTAAAACTGATTTTTTTTTTTAGCTTTAAGGCTATTTAACTGTTTAGCTAATACTAAAACATTGAAAGTCTAACCACTAAAAAAAATACTAACCACTACTAAAAGCACGAACCAATCAACTAAATACTGACACTATTTTAAAACTAACCACCAAAAACACTAACCAATAAACAAAATGCTTATCTGTAACCTACCCCCACTGCTCCTGATTGTGTTGGGATGTTACTTTTTGATTTTTCTGTCTGTTATTCCATTCCATGGAATAGTGTAATATCAGTGAGTGTCATCACCACTCCATCCACTAAATATACTTCTGTATTCAGGAGAAGTGTTGCTTACAAAAAGAGGAACATATTTTCCAACAATGAAGTTTAATTGCATATAGTAACCATTCTTAGATTATCTAAAAAGATTATCAGAGCCATCCAAACTAAAAATCTTCAGCTTCAGTTCCTGTTCTATGCTGTGCCAGTTCGGGCAACAGTTGGAGTACTACAATGGGTCTCTAGGCTCGTGGGTTAGGGAGAGAAATAAACACAGCCAGGATTTTCTTTCCTAATGCTGCCTAATCATGCTACCTATTCATACTGCTGCTTGAAGCTTTCCGTGACTGATGCAGAGTGCAGGATATTGTTTGTATCATTGACCACGAGGATCAGATTTTAATTTAACACACATACAGGCTTTATCTAGAAAAGAGAAGACTGAGAGGTGGTCTTTCAAATAATGAAGAGGTTTGATCGGGTAGACTAGAGAAGATGTTTCCATTTGTGGGGAAGTCCAAAGCTAGGGGGCCACAAATATAAGATAGTCACTAATAAATCCAATCAGGAATTCAGGAGAAACTTCTTTACTCGGAAAATGGTGAGAACATGGAACTCACATGGATCATGGAATGATTGAGGTGGACAGCGTAGATCATGTAGGGGAAGCTAGATATGTACACGTAGGAGAAAGGAATAGAAGGATATGTTGATAGGATGAGATGAAGTAAATAGTGTTGGAGGAGGAGGCTCGTGTGGAATATAAACATCACCGAATGGCCTGTTTCTGTGCTGTAAATTCTATGTAATTCTATTTAGTTTGGATAGAGCAGTCGTATTAGTGGTGCCTTCTTTTTGGGGAGGGCACTTGTAGTGTGTATTTTAGTTTGGTGGCATTGGCTGGTTCAGTCTCACTCCAATGGTCTATTTGAAATAGTCCTAATTGCCACTTAGAAACAGTTGGAGTGAGAACAGGATTGAGTTTGACTGTAATATCCTCCAAAGTTGAACAGCCGAACAAACACTCACTGTCCAGGCTGACAGATGAAGAATGACCTTGCCAGCTGACACCTGTTGAACAATACGCCAACAAGAGCCAAGGTCTTCAGAAGAGAAGGGGAGAAATTTGAAATAACAATTAAAAAAAGTGACCAAAGTAGTTTTAAGCTCATACAATATTACTGAGCTTACTGAGCCCGCCTCGAAAAATATTAAAGAGCAAAATAAAGATGGAAAACATCTGTGTCTATCTGTGTTGAATACGAAGCCAAATAATTGTTGAATTCTTCCAGTCATTAACTGTACACTCAGTTACCCAGCTTCACCACATCTGGCTAGGTTTTATCTACAAATAGTCAATTGTTAAAATATGCAGTTTGTTAATATGTGGTAGATGTTTATGTGTATTTGATCTGTCTGGGAAAGCCTTATCAGTCCTGCCTTGACAGTTTGTAATCTGATGAACAGTATTTAAACAAATGCTTGGGTTAATACAGCATCTTAAATAAACAGAAGAGCTAAATACCAGGAAGACATTAAATAAACAAACCTAGGGATGACCTTTTAGAAATGCACAACATTTTTGATAATATTGTTTATATTTTAATAAGAAACTGCTTATTTATGCTTTTAGTTTTGAAATCTTATGCATGGAATTACGTAAGCTGTAGTGTCAAAGACCATCGTTGTTTAAGAGTATTTTACATATTTGAGCTGCCTTTAAAAATTATTCAAGGTATAATCTGATATCTGCATACACTTCAAAAATTTGGGTGCCGTTTGAATTTTTATTCCTTTTTATTATTCAAGCTTGCGTATTTTTAAGTGGAACACAGACATTTGTAGTTATGATTTAATTGCAGTTTTGATTGTAAAGTTTTTGAATGCAGTTTGTGAAACACAGTGGGGAAAGAAAATTGGATAGGGCCTATTAATGGGCGTGGGTAGCACGATCCGCCATTACCCCGCGTCCAATTGCCCCTGCGTCAGGGCTGAAGACTTATCTTCAATCAGCGTTCCGAATCAGCGTTGACACGAGGATTCAGTGCAATGTACACTTTCCACCAGCAGGGGGAACCCCCAATCTCTTAAAGGCAGGCTGTCTCTTAAAAATCTCTTAAAGGTAGCTGGTACCTGTTATTTGCTGAAAATAACAGTTTACTGTCTGCACGCAGTCTGAACGGAGATCAGACATTGCACATGAAAAACACAGACGCAGGTCCCATCCCTATGTTTACAAACTGATGAGTTATGTTAAAACATTGAATAAAGGTTGTGCACTACTAAATCCCACATCCTCCAATCTGCACGCCAGACCTCACCAATCTGCCGATCTGAGTTTGTACCAGGCCTGTGAGAGAGTGTGCACCAAGGTTCTCTGCTGATGCACTAGAGACCTTGGTGCAAGAGGTGGAGAGAAGGAGGGACATCCTATATCCGCAGGAGGGCAAGAGCCCCTTCAGACATACACCCAAAAGGCAGTGGGAGGCAGCGGGGGACAAAGCCAATGCCAGGCGCACAGCATCATGAACTTGGATGCAGTGCAGGAAGAAGTTCAATACTTTGACTCAAGTGGTCAAGGTGAGTGAGGTCAACTGTCAACTATCGTCTCCTACCAACTGCACCACACACTACACCCCATCACCCACATACCAACTGCACCACTGGCTGCATCCACTGCACCACACACTACACACCAATAAACTCTTTCCATCAGTACTCAACTCTTCCAATCAGATGCTTCCTCTCACCCTTACACATTACCACTGTTTCAACCTGCTGACCCACAAATCACAGGCCACACACACTGATAACTATTCAACCATGACAGACACATCACCCAGACACACATCCCGCTTTCTTGCAGGAGAAGGTAGTACATATCAGGAGGCAGAAAGTGGCAGTGGCATTTAACCCCCCAAGCCTGTTCCGCCATTAAATAAGGTCATAGTGGACCTGTGACCTAACTCCTTAGCCCCATATCCCTTAATACCCTTGGTTCACAGAAACCTATCAATCTCAGATTTGGAATTAACAATTGAGCTGGAATCAACTACCATTTGCAGAAGAGAGTTCCAAACTTCTCCCACCCTTTGCATGTAGAAGTGTTTCCTAACTTCACTCCTGCCCGTCCTGTCTCTAAATGTTAGGCTATGTCCCCTAGTTCTAGTATCCATGTATAGGAGACTTCCAAAAACAGTTACAAATGTCTTGGCAGCCATAGAAAGGTTACAGCATGGAAGGAGGCCATTCGGCCCATCGAGTCCGTGCCAGCTCTATGCAAGAGCAATCCAGCTAGTCCTACTCCCCCGCCCTTTCCCCGTAGCCCTGCAAATTTTTTCCTTTCAAGTACTTATCCGGTTCACTTTTGAAGGCCATGATTGAATCTGCCTCCACCCCCCCCCTCGGGCAGGGCATTCCAGATCCTAACCACTCACTGTGTAAAAAAAGTTTTTCCTCATGTCACCTTTGGTTCTTTTGCCAATCACCTTAAATCTATGTCCTCTGGTCCTTGACCCTTCCGCCAATAGAAACAGTTTCTCTCTGTCTACTCTGTCTAGACCCTTCTAGCCAGAAGCACTAACCTGTAAATTCTGCATGGTCCCTTTAACTAGCGCTGGTGGGGGGGTCCTCCAGGCACTCGAAGACACGTTCAGATGGTCGGGGTTAAGACTGTGCATTGAGTTGAATGTTAAGTCCCAAAATGGTGTCTGTCAGTTTTAATCAGCGTTGCACACTGATTGTATTCATTTTGTCCTTACTGTACATGCTTCCGGCATTCGGTATTTGCACATGCGCTAACTCCTATACCAAGATGGCGTCAGAAGCATGTCATGCTAGAAACATGCGTGCGTAGCCAAGACGCCATCTTGGATGTTGGAGAGGCAACAGGCGCTACATGGCCCAATTTAGCACCCACAGATCTTAAGTTGCACTGTATAGAGCCAAACATTTCCAAAACATTGCTGTTACTGATGGGCTTTTGGAAATAATTAAGATATCGTGAAGCTTGAGTCTTCAACTCATTTGAAGATATTGGAGTTGATATGATGCCTCTGGAACATCAGCATCTGAGCTGTTTATTGTGATAGATTCTGTCTACTGAAAAAATCATGTGCTACACAATTGTGATCTTTTCATTGGTAAGAGTTTTTTGTGAAATTAGTGGTGTTACTATATATGCTATATATTAATTAACATATATTATCTTACCTCATATAAATATTTAAAATATAATGCTCACAATCCAATTCCATACGCAGAAAAATTACAATTTGCAAGCATGGTAGGTCCACGAGATAATTAACATTACAGAATAAAGTAAATAATTACATTTTGTAAGAACAATAAGAAAATAGAAAGAAACATTTTAAAAAGTCAGTTTTCAGAAATGGTCACTGGAACAGCAAAAGGCAAATGAACACTGCCAGCAGTGTGTCTCGGTCACTGGCGGCTGGGAGAGGATATTGCTCGGTGTGCATTAGGTTTTCTTCAGGTATGGTTACAGTTTCCACTACCAGGTTTGAGATTATTATTGAAGAGATGGACTGGAGGTCAAAAACGGAATTGTTAATTCGAAGTTTCTTTGCCAAGGAGGCCACATTGGTAAATCTTTCTCCACTCGGAAGCCGGAACGTCTTTAATCAAGGAATCCATATGAACAGTGGACAGTGCCAGTAATTCAATGTGTTCCCAAAGGCAACAGTTTGGGGCATAATATGAATAGTTTGTAGCCTGTATTCTTGGTTATTTAGAGATATAATTGATAATCTCATGCTGGTGAACGCTGCCACCTTGAAATGTGGGTATCTTATTAATCTTTCGGGGTATAATCATCAAAATGCTAATAATCTCCTTGTTTGTTGCTTTGGTAAGAAGATAGTTTTACTGTGCAAGTGGTCAGGCTAATACATTGAGGATCAAGGTGCATCCACAGAGACATTTGTTTCTAACAAAGGTGCAATCAGATAATATTTTAGCTTTATTCCCACTACTTCCTGTAATGTAACTTGACAAACATAAACCAAGAATGTCAGGCATGTAATTTTTTACAATGATCAAACAGAAAAGCAGGAAGGTGTTTACATTATTATTTCGATATAAATACACAGTAGTCCCAACATATTATAGATGATCAGTTCCAAACAGAATAGTGCCTATGATTTGTGCCCTGGCCCGAGCTGGAATCCGATTACTTGCAGTCATAGTCTGTATAAAAATTCATGTTGGTTGAAGTTGAATGCTGAGAAATAAATGTGATTAAAAATCTAAATATAATTTTAAATAGGAGTGAAATAGGTGAGAGTGTGTTCTATTATTCCATAAAATGTAATTTAACAGATCTATTCAAAATCTTACATATGATTAATAATGTAGGATTCATGTAGACAGTTTGAATAAATCCTGGAAGATTCTACAGACATTTTTCTTTGGTAAAATTTACTTTTGAAGGAGAATTTCTAAAGTGATTGTGCAGTTTTACATTCCAATTTCAAAATGAGGTACTTTATTTTGAAAGATAATCTATCACAAAATGAAAATGTTATATCCCTATTCTATGTATCGCTGAAATGATACAATATATTTATATCAGAGTTCACAAGTTCCAGCAAAGACACTTAGTAAGTTCATGAAGTATGTCAAAGAATTACTATGCCATATATTTAGATTTATATGCATTTCTGCTGTGATTTTTAAAATAAATCTTTTTTTTTCCAGTGGCAATTAATAAGGTTGTAAATAATAGAAGAAAATCAAAACTAAAACAATTTTTATTGTTGAAACAACAGGTACGTGTCCTGTGCAATCGGATGTCCTTATGAAGGAAGCATTGCACCAGCTAAGGTTGCAGAGGTAAGCCATACAGCTGGTATTGTATTAATCTCACTGGTTATTGAAACTCCTCTCATTAACAGTTATATTTGAGGAGATGCAATTGGTTTGGAAAGAAACTTGTCAGCATGCTGGTGTAAGGATTTTTTTATAGAAAGTCCATCACTGTGAGCAATATCCACAGCAAGAATTTAAGAAGGATTTAAAACATTTTATTTACAATAATTGCAGTAAGGGATAATCTTCAGAAATGCCAATAAAGTTGTCCGGTAATTTACTGCTATTCTGCTTCTCCAGCAAATCTTGCAACTACAGAGACTTTGTTCTGCCCTTTCAGTTGCCTCCTAAATAATTTACTTTCTCTACTAGCCTTTAGTTATCTTATCAGTGTCACTGAGGGTATAAGTTATATAACCTATATTCACATCTGTAGAGATTGTGGGAGTTGGATTGGTCCGCACAGCCCAAGTTTTACAGGCGCTACGCGGTCTTCTCAGGCACCAAAATGGCGGGCAGGAAGACTGCGCACACTTGCGATCAGAAGTGTGCTACCCGCCATATTGGGCCAGGACAAACAAGAGGCATCCTTTACCCACGCCTGCAGCAGGAGATAGGCTATTTGCATATACAAATTAGGGGCCGAACGCCTGCTTCAGGCTCCTGCTGCAACTTTGGTTCGCTCTGAGGCAGCCGGGTCAGCGCTGCCTGCTCCATGTAGAAACAACTTTAGGCATCACCTACAGAAAGAAAAAAGGTATGTACTTACCATCACCATCCCGATCGCCGCCGCCCCCAGTCCCGAGATCCAGGCCTTCGAACCTTGTCTGAGACCCCGACTTCATCTCCCGAATCCCGTTCCCTCTTGAGAGGCCCCAACTACAAAATCTCCGATCTCTGATCCCTCTACCGAAGACCAGACTCCATCTCCCAACCCCCAATCCTTGCTCGAGGCCCTGACTCTATCTCTCGACCCCCCGATCCCTCTACCGAAGACCAGACTCCATCTCCCAACCCCCAATCCTTGCTCGAGGCCCTGACTCTATCTCTCGACCCCCCGATCCCTCTACCGAAGACCAGACTCCATCTCCCAACCCCCAATCCTTGCTCGAGGCCCTGACTCTATCTCTCGACCCCCGATCCCTCTTCCAAGGCCACGACCCCATCTCCCAACCCCCAATCCTTGCTCGAGGCCCTGACTCTATCTCTCGACCCCCCGATCCCTCTTCCAAGGCCACGACCCCATCTCCCAACCCACGATCCCTTTCCTGAGGGCCCGACTACAAAGTGTAACAACTTACCTGTGGTCCGCTGCGGCCCAAACTTGCAGCAACTGCTCTGGCAGCATTATGGTGAGGCCCAAGGCCCCAGTATCCACTGCTTCTGGTACAAGAATTATAGAGTAGCGATAACGGGGGACTTCAATTACCTAATATAGACTGGGATAGTAATAGTGTAAAGGGGCAAAGAGGGGGATGAATTTCTGAAGTGTGTTCAGGAGAACTTCCTTGATCAGTATGTTTCTGGCCCAATGAGGAAGGAGGCATTGCTGGATCTGGTTCTGGGGAATGAGGTGGGTCAAGTGGAGCAAGTGTCAGTGGGGGAACATTTAGGGAACAGTGATCATAGTATCATAAGGTTTAGATTACTTATGGAAAAGGATAAGGAGCAATCTGGAGTAAAAATACTCAATTGGAGGAGGGCCAATTTCAGTGGGTTGAGAACGGATCTGGCCCGGGTAAATTGGAATAAAAGATTGGCAGGTGAAACTATAATTGAACAATGGGCGGCCTTTAAAGAGGAGATGGTTCTGGTACAGTCTAGGGACATTCGCACAAGGGAGAAAGGGACGGCAACTAAAGCCAGAGAGCCCTGGATGATGAAAGAGATAGAGAGTAAGATGAAGCAGAAAAAGGGGTGTATGACAGATGTCAGGTTGATAACACAAGTGAGAACGAGGCAGAATATAGAAAGTTCAGAGGGGAAGTGAAAAAGGAAATAAGAGGGGCAAAGAGAGAGTATGAGAATAGATTGGTGGTCAACATAAAAAGGAATCCAAAAGTCTTCTACAGGCAGATAAACAGTAAACGGGTAGTAGGAGGAGGGGTGGGGCCGAGTAGGGACCAAAAAGGAGACTTACGCATGGATGCAGTGGGCATGGCTGAGGTACTAAATGAGTACTTTGCATCTGTCTTTACCGAGGAAGAAGATGCTGCCAAAATCACAGTAAAAGAGGAGGTGGTTGAGATACTGGATGGGGTAAAATTGATAAAGAGGAGGTACTAGAAAGGCTGGCTGTACTTAAAGTAGATAAGACACCCGGTCCGGATGGGATGTATCCTAGGTTGCTGAGGGAAGTAAGGGTGGAAATTGCAGAGGTACTGGCCAAAATCTTCCAAACATCTGTAGATACGAGGGTTGTGCCAGAGGACTGGAGAATTGCAAATGTTACACCTTTGTTCAAAAAAAAAAGGGTGTAAGGATAAACCCAGCAACTACAGGCCAGTCAGTTTAAGCTCATTGGTGGGGAAGCTTTTAGAAATGATAATCAGGGACAGAATTAACAGTCACTTGGGCAAGTGTGAATTAATAAAGGAAAGCCAGCATGGATTTGTTAAAGGCAAACCATGTTTAACTAACTTGATAGAGTTTTTTGATGAGGTAACAGAGAGGATTGATGAGGGCAATGCAGTTGATGTGGTGTATATGGACTTTCAAAAGGCATTTGATAAAGTGCCACATAATAGGCTTGACAGCAATACTGAAGCCTGTGGAATAAAAGGGGCAGTGACAGCATGGATACGAAATTGGTTAAGTGACTGGAAACAGAGAGTAGTGGTGAACAGTTGTTTTTTGGACTGGAGGGAGGTGTACAGTGGTGTTCCCCAGGGGTCGGTGCTGGGACCACTGCTTTTCTTGATATATATTAATGACTTGGACTTGGGTGTACAGGGCACAATTTCAAAATTTGCAGATGACACAAAACTTGGAAGGGTAGTAAACAGTGAGGAGGATAGTGATAGACTTCAAGAGGATATAGACAGGCTGGTGGTATGGGTGGGCATATGGAAGATGAAATTTAATGCAGAGAAGTGTGAAGTGATACATTTTGGCAGGAAGAACGAGGAGAGGCAATATAAATTAAATGGTACAATTCTAAAAGGAGTGCAGGAACAGAGAGATCTGGGGGTATATGTGCACAAATCTTTGAAGGTGGCAGAGCAGGTTGAGAAAGTGGTTAAGAAAGCATACGGGATCTTGGGCTTTATAAAAAGAGGCATAGAGTACAAAAACAAGGAAGTTATGTTGAACCTTTATAAAACATTAGTTTGGCCACAGCTGGAGTATTGTGTCCAATTTTGGGCACCGTATTTTAGGAAGGATGTGAAGGCCTTAGAGAGAGTTCAGGAAAGATTATCAAGAAATGGTTCCAGGGATGAGGGACTTCAGTTAGTTGGTAAGACTGGAGAAGCTGGGCTTGTTCTCCTTAGAGCAGAGCAAGTTAAGGGGAGTGTTCAAAATCATGAAGGGTTTAGATAAAGTAAATAAAGAGAAACTGTTCCCTTTGGCGGAAGGGTCGAGAACCAGAGGACACAGATTTAAGGTGATTGGCAAAAGAACCAAAGGCAACATGAGGAAAATGTTTTTTAGGCAGTGAGTTGTTATGATCTGGAATGCACTGCCTGAAAGGGTGGTAGAAGCAGATTCAATTGTGGCTTTCAAAAAGGAATTGGATAAATACTTGAAGGGAAAAAATCTGCAGGGCTACAGGGAAAGAGTGGAGAAGTGGGACTAACTGGATTGCTCTTACAAAGAGCCAGCATGGGCTCGATGGGCTGAATGGCCTCCTTCTGTGCTGTAACCATTCTATGATTCTATGATTCTCCGACTCCAACATTTGTGGAATATTAACACCAAAAATGGGTGCTCCCGAATTTATCCCCCTGTAACAATTCAGTTATTCCTTCTGTTCATTCAGTACAGTTCTCTTTCTCCTCATGAGTCATCTGTCATTTTGAGGTTGGATTCCACAGTCAGGTGCTCCCGACGTTCACAGTTGACACTAGGCGGGAAATTGTGAACCCACAGAGTCTGACTTTGCATCCGTTCATTTTATATGAATGGAACATGAGGCAATGTGGGCCTTCAGTTCCCTGGCCTGCGTTCTCTAAGAGTGCTCTTCCATGCTGGGAGAACTCAGCTGTGAATTCGACCCTTTAAAACGGAAGAACTTTTAGGGACAGACCATTACTCCAAAAAAGCCCAGATTCTCGTCATTAATTTCAGCCCCACCTTCCCACATGAATCACTTCTCCCTCCAGAAATACATGTAAAAGAATTCATGATCTTCCTAGAGAAACCCAACAGAAGAAATCTCAGCAGCAATCGATTTAGTTTCTCTGCTCGTCGGAACCAGAGGAATTTTTATCCCCAGTTTTCTCTGGAAGTCATGTATACTGTTCATGGTCTTCCCTGGTCATTTATTGCACAACCCCATCGATCCTTGGCAGAGGATTTTGTCTGATTTCCTTTCTTCTTGCTAACTTTTTAATTTTAAAATTTATGTCGCCTGGTGTTTGAATTCTTTATCATTGAACAATTTTACTAATTTCGTTCATAATCTAAAAGCTCACCTTTTTCCAGAGAAAGCTAGCCCAAATCTTTTCACCTTTTCTCACAACTTAAATTCCTGAAATCACTTTTGTTGTTTAATCTTATATCTTTAAAGTGCTACAATATATTTCAGTGATTACGGGGTCAAAACTGCACAAACTACTCTAGGTGGGGTCTGACCAGTACCTTATACAACGAGAATTAAGATGTTTTGGTTAGTAGTGCATCCCTCTTTTTACTGCAGCTAAGCTAGTGGTTTCACAGGTTTATCCACAATCACACCTAAACCCGAGAAATGGAGTTGAGATGAAACATTACTCTTGCAGCCATTCAGTATTATCGGCCAGCAATTTTGCTTTGCCCCATTTCTGTCTGTTTTACGTATGACATGAAATTCCACGGTTGAGATTGCAGTGTACTATAGTGCCTACAGTTAGCATTAAATTTGTTGGGCTCATTAATTCCAGGATTACTGCTTGTTAAGAGGGACCCACAAAATTCCCATGCTCACTCAATGTACATGGGAAATTTTAATTTTGCAGAGACAGGTTCTTGTATGTCAAGAATCAGAAGGAACAGCTGCAGTTTCATCTACTTTGTGCTGCTAAAATGTTTACTCCAATGGGGATTACTTTCAGTGCTTCCCTGTCACTTGATTTACTGGAGGAGGATAAGCAGGAGCAGTAAAGGGCTGTCAGATATGTCAGATGGAAGACAGGCATAACGTTCAGACCAGACACTGTGCCACCCATCATACCCATAGGCACAGCTGCCTGTCAGTGATTGAAGAGTACTGCCTCTGGAAGATCAGGTTTAAAAAATACCAGTTACACAATCGTGTCATCTTTTTAAGAAAGATCTGCACACAAGCTTGAGCTTGAGCATTGCCAGTGACGCCAATGTTACCAAAATCCTCAATTTTTGTAGCTAAGTTCCTTCCATCCAGCAACTGTGAAGATGAAGATTGCTTTTAAACACAGCGATACAAGAACATATAAACCTAAGAAATAGGAGCAGAAGTGGAGTCTGCTCCGCCATTCAATAACATCATGGCTGATCTTCTCCTACAAATCCACTTTCCTTCTGATCCCCATGTCCCTTGATTCTCTTAGTACCTAAAGATCTATTAATCTCAGTTTTGAATAGACTCAACGACTGAGCATCCACAGCCCTCTGGGGTAGAGAATTTCAAAGATTCACCACCCTCTGAGTGAAGAAATTTCTCCTCATCTTAAATGGCCGACCCCTTATCCTGAGACTACGACCCCTAGTTCTAGACTCTCCAGCCAGGGGAAAAAACCTCTCAGCATCTACCCTGTCAAGCCCTCTAAGAATTTTATACGTTTCAATGAAATCACCTCTCATTCTTCTAAACTCCAGAGAGTATAGGCCCATTCTACTCAATCTTTTCTCATAGGACAACCCTCTCATCCCAGGAATCAACCCCCTCTAAGGCAAGTATATCCTTCCTCAGATTAGGAGACCAAAACTATGCACTCGGTCCCTTCATCTAAGTCATTAATATAGATTGTAAATAGCTGGGGCCCAAGCACCGATCCTTGCAGCACCCCACTGGTTACAGCCTGACAACCTGAAAATGACCCGTTTATTCCTACTCTCTGTTTTCTGTCCGTTAACCAATTCTCAATCCATGCTAATATATTAACCCCAATCCCATGAGACCTAATCTTGGGCAACAACCTGTTGTGTGGCACCTTATCCGATGCCTTTTGAAAATCCAAATATACGACATCCACTGGTCCCCCTTTATCCACCCTGCTAGTTACACCCACAAAAAACTCTAATAAATTTATCAAACACAATTTCCCTTTCATAAAACCACGTTGACTCTGCCCAATCACATTACGATTTTCTAAGTGCCCTGTTACCACATCCCTAATAATGGATTCCAGCATTTTCCCGACTACTGATGTCAGGCTAACTGGCCTGTAGTTCCCTGTTTTCTCTCCCTCCTTTCTTGAATAGCGGGATAACATTTGCTACCTTCCAATCCGCTGGGACCGTTCTAGAATCTAGGGAATTCTGGACGATCAAAACCAATGTATCCACTATCTCTGCAGCCACCTCTTTTAGAACCATCAGGTCCAGGGGATTTGTCAGCTTTTAGTCCCATTAATTTCTCCATACTTTTTCTTTATAATATTAATTTAAGTTCCTCACTCTCATTACGCCCTTGCTTCCCCACTATTTCCAGTATGTTTTTTGTTCTTCAACTGTGAAGGCAGATACAAAATATTTGTTTAACTTCTTTACCATTTCCTTATTCCCCATTATAATTTCTCCTGTCTCACCCTCTGAGGGACCCACTTTTACTTTCACTACTCTCTTCTTTTTACATACTTGTAGAAGATCTTACAATCTGTTTTTATTTTTCTCGTTGAGTTTACTCTCATATTCAATTTCTCCCTCTTTATTAATTTTTTGGTCATCCTTTGCTGATTCCTAAAACCCTTCCAGTCCTCAGGCTTACTACTCTTTTTGGCAACACTGTAAGCCTCTTCTTTTAATATAATAATATCCTTAACTTCTCTAGTGAGCCACGGTTGAATCATTTTTCCCGTGGAGTTTTTATTCCTCAAGGGAATGTATATTCATTGAGAATTATGAATTATTTCTTTAAATGTTCGCCATTGCTTATCTACCGTCATATCTTTTAATCTAATTTCCCAATCAGCCGTAGACAACTCACCCCTCATACCTATGTAATTGGCTTTGTTTAAATTTAAGACCCTAGTTTTGGACTTACCTACTTCACTCTCAAACTCAATATGAAATTCTATCATATTATGATCACTCTTCCCCAGAGGATCCTTTATTATAAAATTACTAATTAATCAGGGGTTGTCAGACAGAATGTAATGCTTCCAAAAAATAATTCACAGTTAACTGCTAAATCATGCAGTGAAACAACTTCTAGGCTTATATCTTTATCCTGACCGGCATGATCTTGGATATTCCATTTAACTCTCAAACCTTTTTGTTTCTTACTCCCCAGTGCATTATTTTTCACTTTGATACATTTAATCATATCTTCCATCTGAAGTCTTTTTGAATCTCATTGCAATACACTGTTAGCCTTGGCTCAGTGGTAACATTCTTATCTCTGTGCCAAAAGGTGGTGAATTCAAGCTCAAATCTAGAAATTTGCCTTTTGGAGGCACTGTCCTTCTAAAAAGATATTGTGGGGAATTTTAGTCCCACACGGCGCTCCCTTCCAGTTTTAACGGAGGTGAGTTTGGGTGCGGCCGAGTAACCTGCCCTCGAGAGGCGGGTCCCTCATTATGTCAATGAGGGCCATTTCATGAGATTTTGTCAGCGATTTGAAATTAATCCTCCTGCATGGGACTCGGGATACTCGGCAGTAAAACGGTGGTGAGATTGAGCAGCACTTCACGGGCATGGTTAAAGGTCAGGTGTTTCGAATAGAATAGAGGCTCAGTGCTCACAGCTGCTTTCTCAGTTCCCTCTGGGAAACGGTTCGCTGAAAGTTCTTGTTGTGACAGATATATAGGTACAGTTTCAAGGTGTTCACACGGAGAACATTAGGATGGGTGGCGATATGGCTGCTTTAGATTGGACCTCGGATGAGGAAGACAATCACCATCCATGGCAGCAAGGTCAGGCTGTGGTGGGAGCTGCAGGTGGACAATAGAGAGGTGGACAATAGAGAGGTGGACAACAGAGAGGTGGGCAACAGAGAGGTGGACAATAGAGAGGTGGGCAACAGAGAGGTGGACAATAGAGAGGTGGACAACAGAGAGGTGGACAACAGAGAGGTGGGCAACAGAGAGGTGGGCAACAGAGAGGTGGGCAACAGAGAGGTGGACAACAGAGAGGTGGACTACAGAGAGGTGGACTACAGAGAGGTGGACAACAGAGAGGTGGACAACAGAGAGGTGGGCAACAGAGAGGTGAACTACAGAGAGGTGAACTACAGAGAGGGTGGCAACAGAGAGGGTGGCAACAGAGAGGGTGGCAACAGAGAGGGTGGCAACAGAGAGGGTGGCAACAGAGAGGGGGCAACAGAGAGGGGGCAACAGAGGGGCTGAGTTTGCAGGAGAGACTACTCACCTAACAGGACATACAGATAGAGGCCCAGCTTCCTTGACCTCTCTGAAGAACAATGCTTCTGCAGGATCAGCTTGTCACGTCAGATGGTCGCAGACATCTGCAGCCTCCTAGAGATGAGCAACTCCCTGCTGGACCTGGTGCATTACCAGTGGCCCTGAAAGTCACCACTGCTCTCAATTTTTTTTTCCTCTGGCTCCTTCCAGGATGCTACTGGAGACATATTGAAGATCTCCCAGTCGGCTGCACATAGAGGCAAAAGGCAGGTGTCAGGTGGCCAGGGCTGCGAGTTATGTAAACTTCCCCTGCGATGACAATACCCAGAATGTGTAGGCAGTTGGATTCGGGTCTCTGGCTGGCTTCCCACAGGTACAGGGTGCCATCGATTGTACACACGTGGCAATCTGAGCACCACCTGATCAACCAGGATCATTCGTCAACAGCAAGGGATTTCATTCCATCAATGTTCAGCTGGTGTGCAACCACAAGTAGAGGTTCATGTAGGTCGGCACCAGATTCCCTGGGAGCTGCCATGATACTTTCATACTGCATCAGTCCAACATCCCCGACCTGTTCGTACCTGGAACCAGCCTTAAGGGGTGGCTGCTAGACAATAAAGGATACCCGCTTCAAACCTGTCTGATAAAAACATAAGAACATAAGAAATAGGAGCAGGAGTGGGCCATACGGCCCCTCGAGCCTGCTCCGCCATTCAATATGATCATGGCTGATCTTTGGCCTCAACTCCCGCCTAATCCCCATATCTCTTGATTCCCTCAGAGTCCAAAAATCTATCTATTTCAGCCTTGTATTCAGTGACTCAGCATTTACAGCCCTCTGGGGTAGAGAATTCCAAAGATTCACAACCCTCTGAGTGAAGAAATTCCTCCTCATCTCAGTCTTAAATGACTGACCCCTTATCCTGAGACTATGTCCGTAGATCTAGACTTTCCAGCCAGGGGAAACAACCTCTCAGCAGCTACCCTGTTAAGCCCCCTCAGAATCTTATATGTTTCCATGAGATCACCTCTCATTCCTGTAAACCCCAGAGTTCATAGGCCAACCCTGTCTCCCAGGAATCAATCTAGTGAACCTTCATTGCACCACCTCCAAACTGTACACAGTACTCCAGATGTGGTCTCACCAAAGCCCTGTACAATTGTAATAAGACTTCCTTACTCTTGTACTCCAACCCCCTTGCAATAAAGGCCAACATACCATTTGTCTTACTAATTGCTTGCTGTACCTGCATGCTAACTTTCTTTGTTTCTTATATGAGGACACCCAAATCTCTCTGAACACCAACATTTAATAGTTTCTCACCATTTAAAAAATATTCTGTTTTTCTATTCTTCCTACCAAAATGAATAACCTCACAATTCCCCACATTATACCCCATCTGCAACCTTCTTGCCCACTCACTTAATCTGTCTATATCCATTTGCAAAGTCTTTGTGTCCTCCTCACAGCTTACTTTCCCACCGACAGGTAGAAAGAGGGATGAGGTCCTACAGGCAGATTTTAAGGAGTTAGGAAAGAGATTAACATGCAGGACCTCAATGGTAGTAATCTCTGGATTACTCCTGGTCCAACGCACTAGTGAGTATAGAAATATGAGGATAGAGCAGATCAATGTGTGGCTGGAGAGATGGTGCAGGAGGGAGGGCTTTAGATTCCTGGGGCATTGGGACCATTTCTGGGGGAGGTGGGACCTGTACAGGCCGGACGGGTCGCACCTCAACAGGGCCGGGACCAATGACCTCGCGGGGAGGTTCACTGGTACTGTTGTGGGGGGAGGGGGGGTGGTGTTTAAACTAATTTGGCAGGGGAATGGGCACCAGGATGTAGCATTGGAGAAACAAGGGGCACAAAGGATTGGGAGAGAAAGATAACACTAGAGTAAGAAATACTACAGTATTAGGTGAATCCAGACTAAAAGTGAATACAAGAAAGTCTAAGACTGGTTTGCAGTCCATGTGTGTAAAGGCACAAAGTGTGGTAAATAAGGTTGGTGAGCTGCAGGCACAAATAGCCACATGGGATTATGATGCCGTGACGATAACGGAGACCTGGCTCAAAAAAGGGCAGGATTGGGTACTAAATATTCCTGGATACAAGGTGTTCAGTAAAGATAGGGAAGGAAAGAAAGGAGGGAGGGGGTGGCAGTATTGATTAAGGAGAATATTGCAGTACTGGAGAGAGAGGATGTCCTGGAGGAGTCAAGGACAGAATCTATTTGTTTAGAGTTAAGAAACAATCGAGGTGCCATTACACTCCTGGGTGTATTCTATAGGGAATCAACTGTTGGGAAGGATATAGAGGAATAAATTTGCAGGGAAATTGCAGCTATAGATTAGTGATAATGGGGGACTTCAACTATCCTAATATAGACTGGGATAATAATAATAATATAAGGGGCAAAGAGGGGGAGGAATTCTTGAAATGTGTTATGGGGAACTTTCTCGACCAGTACATTTCCAGTCCAATGAGGAAGGAGGCATTGCTGGATCTGGTTCTGGGGAATGAGGTGGGCCAAGTGGAGCAAGTGTCAGTGGGGGAGCATTTAGGGAGCAGCGATCATAGTATCATAAGGTTTAGAATAGCTATGGAAAAGGACATGGACCACTCTAAAGTGAAAATACTCAATTGGAGGAGGGCCAATTTCAGTGGGATGAGAATGGATCTGGCCCGGGTAAATTATAATCAAAGATTGTCAGGCAAAACTGTATTTGAACAGTGGGCAGCCTTTAAAGAGGAGATGGTTCGGGTACAGTCCAGGTACATTCCATGAGGGAGAAAGGGAGGGCAACTAAAGCCAGAGCTCCCTGGATGACAAAAGAGATCGAGAATAAGATGAAATGGAAGAAATGGGCATATGACAGATGTCAGGTTGATAACACAAGTGAGAACCAGGCTGAATATAGAAAGTTCAGAGGGGAAGTGAAAAAGGAAATAAGAGGGACAAAGAGAGAGTATGAGAATAGACTGGCGGCCAACATAAAAGGGAATCCAAAAGCCTTCTACAGGCATGTAAACAGTAAATGGGTAGTAAGAGGAGGGGTGGGGCCGATTAGGGACCATAAAGGAGTCTACTCATGGAGGCAGAGGGATGGCTGAGGTACTAAATGAGTACTTTACATCTGTCTTTACCAAGGAAGAAGATGCTGCCAGAGTCTCAGTAAAGGAAGATATAGTTGAGATACTGGATGGGCTAAAAATTGATAAAGAAGGCTGGCTGTACTTAAAGTAGATAAGTCACCCGGTCCGGATGGGATGCATCCTAGGTTGCTGAGGGAAGTAAGGATGGAAATTGCAGAGGTACTGGTCATAATCTTCCAAACATCCGTATATACCGGGGGTGGTTCCAGAGGACTGGAGAATTTCAAATGTTACACCCTTGTTCAATAAAGGGTGTAAGGATAAACCCAGCAACTACAGGCCAGTCAGTTTAACCTCAGTGGTGGGGAAACTTTTAGAAACGATAATCCGGGACAAAATTAGCAGTCAATTGGACGAGTGTGGATTGATTAGGGAAAGCCAGCACGGATTTGTTAAAGGCAAATTCAGTTTAACTAACCTGATAGAGTTTTTTGATGAGGTAACAGAGAGGGTAGATGAGGGCAATGCAGTTGATGTGGTGTATATGGACTTTCAAAAGGTGTTTGATAAAGTACCGCATGGTAGGCTTATCATCAAGATTGCGGTCCATGGAATAAAGGGGGCAGTAGCAACATGGATACAAAATTGACTAAGGGACAGGAAACAGAGAGTAGTGGTGAATGGTTGTTTTTCGGACTGGAGGGAGGTGTACAGTGGTGTTCCCCAGGGGTCAGTGCTGGGACCACTGCTTTTCTTGATATATATTAATGTCTTGGACTTGGGTGTACAGGGCACAATTTCAAAATTTGCAGATGAAATGAAACTTGGAAGGGTAGTAAACAGTGAGGAGGATAGTGATAGACTTCAAGAGGATATAGACAGGCTGGTGGAATGGGCGGACATGTGGCAGATGAGATTTAACACAGAAAAATGCGAAGTGATACATTTTGGTAGGAAGAACGAGGAGAGGCAATATAAACTAGAGGACACAACTCTAAAAGGGGTACAGGAACAGAGAGATCTGGGGGTATATGTGCACAAATCGTGGAAGGGTGGCAGGGCAAGTTGAGAAAGCGGTTGAAAAAGCATACAGGATCCTGGACTTTATAAATAGAGGCACAGAGTACAAAAGCAAGGAAGTCATGATGAACCTTTATAAAACACTGGTTCGGCCACAACTAGAGTATTGTGTCCAGTTCTGGGCACCGCACTTCAGGAAAGATGTGAAGGCCTTAGAGAGGGTGCAGAAGAGATTTACTAGAATGATTCCAGGGATGAGGGACTTTAGTTACGTGGATAGACTGGAGAAGCTGGGGTTGTTCTCCTTGGAACAGAGACGGTTGCGAGGAGATTTGATAGAGGTATTCAAAATCATGAAGGGTCTAGACAGAGTTGATCGAGAGAAACTGTTCCCTTTGGTGGAAGAGTCAAGAGCCAGAGGACATAGATTTAAGGTGATTGGCAAAAGAACCAAAGGTGATATGAGGGAAAACTTTTTTACACAGCGAGTGGTTATGATCTGGAATGCACTGCCCGAGGGGGTGGTGGAGGCAGATTCAATCACGGCCTTCAAAAGGGAACTGGATAAATACTTGAAAGTAAAAATTTGCAGGGCTACAGGGAAAGGGCGGGGGAGTGGGACTCGCTGGATTGCTCTTGCGTAGAGCTGGCGCGGACTCGATGGGCCAAATGGCCTCCTTCCGTGCTGTAACCTTTCTATGATTCTATGATTCTACATATGTATCATCAGCAAACTTGGATATATTACACTCGGTCCCTTCATCTAAGTCATTGATACAGATTGTAAATAGCTGAGGCCCAAGCACTGACCCTTGCAGCATCCCACTAGTTACAGCCTGACAACCTGAGAATGACCGTTTATCCCTCCTCTCTGTTTTCTGTCCATGAACCAACCCTCTATCCATGCTAATATGTTACCCCAACCCCATGAGTCCTTATCTTGCGTAGCAACCGTTTATGTAGCACCTTATCGAATGCCTTTTGGAAATCCAAATATATTATGTCCACTGGTTCCCCTTTATCTACCCTGCTAGTTACATTCTCAAAAAACTCCAATATATTTCTTAAACACGATTTCTGTTTCATAAAACCATGTTGACTCTGCCTAATCATATTATGATTTTCTAAGTGCCCTGTTACCACTTCCTTAATAATGGATTCCAGCATTTTTCCGACGACTAATGTCAGGCTAACTGGCCTGTAGTTCCCTTTTTTCTCTCTCTCTCCTTTCTTGAATAGAAATCCGCTGGGACCGTTCTAGAATCTAGAGTATTTTTCAAGATCACAACCAATGCATCCACTATCTCTGCAGCCACCTCCTTTAGAACCCTCGGATGTAAGCCATCAGGTCCAGAGGGTTTGATGGCTTTTAGTCCCATTAGTTTGTCCAGTACTTTTTCTCTACTGATATTAATTGTTTTAAGTTCCTCACTCTCACTTGCCCCTTGGTTCCCTACTATTTTTGGGATGACACCTCTGAGGGACCCCACTGATGAACCCCAAGAGCATTACAATGCCAGCCATATGACAACCAGATGTGTCATTGAGCGGGCTATTGGCATACTCAAGATGTGCTTCAGGTGCTGAACTGGTCTGGAGGTGCCTCTCGGTACTCGCCAGTGAGGGTCTCTAGAATGATCGTTGTGCTGTGTTCTGCACAACATTGCGCAGTAGCGAGGATTAGAGGTGGAGGAGGAACAAGGCGCTCATCACTCATCGTCTGACGATGAATCCAATGATGAGGAGGAGGAAGAGGAGGAGGACGAGGAGGAAGATGAAGATGGGGCACCCAACGCCAGACCAGCCACACACATTGCTGCTCGGGATGCCAGGTGTGCCCTGATAGCTCAAAGGTGCAGTTAGTCACTCACACTGGACCAAAATAACTATCACATCTCCTGGCTGTGCAGAGAGTGCGTGGCGTGACTGCCAGTACCTCCTAAATTTGCTGCTGTCCCTCTCTGATTCGCCTCTTCATCAATGGATTTAGCACTGTATCCAGCTGAACAGAGCTTGGAGAGGAATGCGCCCTTCTACATGGACTCTCCACAGCTTTCCCGACTACCAGTTTCTGCTCGTGCTCACTTTTGAACTGTGACTCACCAGGTGAAAACCTAACTAACTGTCCAGCAGGACCCACTGAAGTGTGAGTGTCTGCACTGATGCCTGGTAAGCATGTGTCCAGGGACAGTGCACCCTCAGGAGAAATCAGGTCCTCTGAGGAATTGTTATCAGGCAAGTCCATGGACCGCTGTTCTACACGTGAAGGCCCTGGAGGAGAGAAGAGATGGATATGGATTAGTGATGGCAATGTAAAAATGGTGCTACTTAGCACAATTACGATGATCATATTTCACCATTGCTGAAATCAAGTCAACATGACATAGTCTTGTATGAGATGTGGGTCAGAGATATTTAATTCTGTCACCAGGCAGCTGTGAATTCCCAGTCTCTCCATCCCCATGGACGCAGATATGCCACTGATCTCCATGGCCTCTTCCTCTGCAGATGTCAGCTGCACTATCTGTGGCGGGCCACCTCCGGTCCTCTCCCTCTCCCTTGTGTTTTGTGCTCTCTTCTCCTGCAATGGGGGAACAGCAGACCTATGAGTGTCTGTAAGGCACGTATGCACCCAGTGGATGCAGTGTATTCGGTGAGGGTGACTATCAGGCTTAAGGATTGGGGTGAGTGGCAGTAGTGGATGGATAAATGGGGAGGTGAGGAAATGCGTAGAAAGTGAATGATGGGTGTTCTTCAAACATAAGTGGCCATGAGGAGTGATGTGATGGAGTACACTGTGGGGGCGGGGGGTGATTACAGGATGTAGGTGAATCCGCAACTGTACTCGCCTTTCCTGACCTGGTTAGGTCATTAAAGTGCTTCCTGCACTGGATCCAGGAACAGGGCACAATTCTCCTACTGCTGACCTCCTCAGCCACCTCTAACCAAACCTTCTTGGTGACAGTAGCAGGTTTCTTCTTCCTGTTTTTGGGGAAGATTATCTCCTTCCTGCTCCTTACTGCACCCAGCAGTACATCAAGTGAGGGGTTGGTAAAACGGGGCACAGCCTTTGAATGTCCCGAGTCCATGTTGTAATTTTACCATCTCTTTCCAAAACCTCCCAACTCCTCCAAATTCTATCTTTGCATTGGCCCTTTAAATATTGTAGTTGAGATTGCATCATGCGGGTGTGCACCATGCTGCTGATGTACATTGGAGACGTGAAACCCGGAAGTAACATGATTATTCGGTGTCCATGTTGAAATCGAACATTCCAACGCACCGAGACTTCTTTAGGGTTTCACGTCCGCTATCACCCCCCCACCCCGCGCCCCCCGCAACAAACCCACCTCTGCATTATTTTCGGGCTTATTAAGTTGAGACCCTCATCTGCCCTTTCAAGTGGATGTAAAAGATCTCATAACAATATTTGAAAAAGAGCAGGGGAGTTCTCCTGGTGTCCGAATCAACATTTATCCCTCAACCAACTCGACTGAAAACTGATGCTATTTGTGGAACCTTATTGTGCAGCTCAACATTACAACAGTGACTACTTCAAAGTGCTTCATTGTCCTGAGGCCGTGAACGGTATTATATAAATGCAAATTCTTTTTCACATTATATAATCTGTTCTCCTGTTTTTTGTGTCATCTGTAAGCTTCCAAGTAATTAATATATTAAAATAGTAATGTTCCTCATTTTTGACCCCTGTAATACCCCACTTCTCTCTAGCCTGAAAAGCTCTCCTTTTTGTTTCTATCCTCTGTTTTCTGTTGTTTAAGCCAGTTATATATCTATTTCCTTATATTCTGTGATACCTTACCTTAGCCAGTCGTTGTCGAACTTTGTCTCAAGATTCCTAAAAATCCAAGTAAGTAATGGTCCAGAAATCGTGCAGAGCGGGGAGGCAGCACGCACCGCAGCTCCTGCCAATTAAATTAATGAAAATACTGCGGGCTCTGTGGTATCAAATTGTTTGAATTTGAACTTTAAACAAAATGTGCGCTGTCAACCCAGCCTCTGAGCAGCGTGAGTTGCCGCGGCTGGAAAAGTCTGAGAGAAGGAGACACGCCCACAAAATCTGTCAGGAAGAGAAGTCCTGCCCACAGATTCAGGCGGCATTGCCCAAACAGACAAGCAGACTTCATTCATTTAAAGTTAGTGTTCTGGATGTCGTTGTAAATAAAACATTTAACATTTTTCTTATAAAAAGCCAAAGAAATTATTGAATTAAATTAAAGAGACAGAAAGGAAAAGTAAAATGATAAAATTTAATATTTTATATAAAAGAAAATTTAATGACAAAAACTATTAAAATAAGGAGTAATGAGACTCCACATTTTTAAAAGTTCATTTTTAGTTGTTTGACAGTCATTAAGATTATCCGCACTGTTAAAACCTAGATTAGACCTGATATTTTTAAGTCTACCTGTTTTGTGGCGATATTAGTTAACTTTCAACTGGGCAGAAAATGCAAATTGATGCTTTACCAATGATTTCTCTGATTACAGCGTGCGATGGCCCTTTAATTCGAAGCTGTTGTATCGTCGGTGAACCAGAAGGAGCAAGTTCTGGATTTCCACGTTTCACCGTGCCTGTGTGAACACCGGAACTTGCTCCTTCAATTCACCACTAACAACGGAGAGCGCTGTTGAGCTCAACGTTATTTGGGGAGCAATTTGTGCGCCAATAATATCAATTGAGTTCCCCCGGTCCACCATGTATGTAATGACATTGAAAGACCCCCTCTAGTTAATTGCACATGACCCCTCCCTTTTCTCAACCCATGCTGACTGTTCATTATCAAATTAGATTTTTCAACTGTTCACCCACTCAATCTCTCAAAAATGTTTCAAAGACACTCCATATAAATATTACTAATCTTGATTTATTGATCTGTGGTTTTTAGATATGATATTTCACCTTTAGAAAAATACTGGAGTTACTTGAACCATTTTCTTGAGCACAGATATCTATTTTGAAGATATTAAACCGACAAAAATATTAGTTAAAATTTTGCAAATTTCAGCGTCCATCTCCTTTGAAACTTGTGAATAAAGCTGTCTGGATCAGGTACGTCAATCTGTATCTGTCATATGTATACATTTTTATTTTCATACTTACTAGACTCCACTTCATTGTTCCTGGAAATCTGTTGCTTTTATTGTTGAAGTGGAAAGTAAAATATTATATCATAATTCATCTGTTTTTTTTTTGTCCAGGTGGCCAAAAGAATGTACAGCTTGGGCTGCTATGAGATTTCACTGGGGGACACAACTGGTGTAGGAACTCCTGGCAATGTGAAGAAAATGCTGGAAGCAGTGATGAAAGAAATTCCTAAAAGTGCCCTTGCCGTTCATTGCCATGACACATATGGCCAGGCTCTGGCTAATGTCTTTGTGGCTTTACAGGTAAGCCCAGGTTTCCTTAGTAATTTATTCAGGCAATAATGTAAGACAATTGATGCCAGGGGTTATATCAGACCAGGGATTGCGACAGCGTGAGGTGAGACAAATTGCTGGAATAATCACAGTAAAAACCCTGAGGACATTAAGGTTAATTATTCTTCTCATTATCAAGATATTCTGAAACCAATATCTAATGACAAAATATCAAAAATATTTAAAAGTAAAGCAGGTGACGAACTGCAACAAAAGACACTCGAAAGGGTGAACTCAAATTTAAAACACTGAATACAAGTATTCTCAATTTATACCGGGGATTCTGGGATGCTGTGATATCCTGTCCCGGGGATTCTGGGATGCTGTGGTATCCTGTCCCGGGGATTCTGGGATGCTGTGATATCTTGTCCCGGGGATTCTGGGATGCTGTGATATCCTGTCCCGGGGATTCTGGGATGCTGTGGTATCCTGTCCCGGGGATTCTGGGATGCTGTGATATCCTGTCCCGGGGATTCTGGGGTGCTGTGATATCCTGTCCCGGGGATTCTGGGATGCTGTGATATCCTGTCCCGGGGATTCTGGGATGCTGTGATATCCTGTCCCGGGGATTCTGGGATGCTGTGGTATCCTGTCCCGGGGATTCTGGGATGCTGTGGTATCCTGTCCCGGGGATTCTGGGATGCTGTGATCAGTCCCGCGAGGGATGGGAATTTCGGAACGTATCCCTGTCACCAGATTGTCACTTGATCCATGCGGCTTGAGATCTTCCAGGCCTCCCAGACCCAGTCTAAGGTGCTGTCCTGCATTCTGTGCAGGAGCTCCATTATAATCAATGAAATCGCTCCGTTGTGTCATTTTCTGTTTGTGTCGGATGGGATCGTGCTTTGTACTCTGCTCACTATTCGTTTATGCCTGTCACAGAATAATGGACAGAGTCGTGCAATTCAATCACAAAGATCCCAAAGTACAAAACCCCCAGAATACCATTCAATACAAATGGAATTTGATTCACTGGCCCAGAAATCAGATTGCAGCTGGAAACGGACTACCCACACCAGTTAGTGCCAATGCAGGCAGCACGCAATATCTGTGCTGCCTGCAGATTAGAATGATTGGCGCGTGCAGCCAGCACTATTCATTGACTGCATGCCTATCAGGGGGTGCCAATATTGGGAGCCCACGATGGCTCTTAAAGGCAGCCAGCACCTATTAAAGGGAAGGTGCATTCTGGCTGCACAGAACAAGGAATGACTTGCTGAACAAATGGCTAAAGGAGGGAGGGAGCGAGCACTGAGGTGCACTGATGCTGCACTGGAGGCCTTGGTGCAGGCAGTGGAGAGGAGGAGAGTCATCCTTTTATCCCCTAGGGAGCAGGAAACCCTCCAGGCATCTACTCAAGAGGCAGTGTGAAGATATTGCAGAGGATGTCAATGCCAGGAGCATTTCCCCAAGAACATGGTTGCAATGCCGGATAAAAATCAATGATCTAACTAGAATTCTTAAGGTAAGAAGGCTTCTCTCATACTTTCTCATCACAGCTGCACCACTCACAGCCTCATTAATTACCATACTGTCAGTACTCACAACACTGCCCTCCCCCATTACCCTGCTCTGTCCCACAATCACTGCACCACACTTCACTAAACCTCCTTCTCCTCACACTCACACACTCACCACTATTACACCCTCACTTACTCACAACTCACATCTCACACACACTCTCAGTGATTCCCCCATGACAGCCACATTCTCCAAACATCTCACAAGTCTCTTACTATCACACTTCCCTCTTTCTTGCAGGAGAAGGTCGCACACAATACAAGGCAACAGGCTGCCATTGGAGCAGGAAGAGTCTGTCTACTCACCCTCTCCCCCTTGAAGAGAGTGTCCTGGCCACCATGGGAAGGGGCAGAGTGGAGGCCGTGGCCAATGGCGACACTGGAGGAGACGTCGCACAGGGTTTGTTTATACCTGATCGTCTTTGTCTCTTCTGACTTTTCCCTCACCCCACACACTCTGCATGACAAGCTGCAGATGCTTTCAACACCCACCACTGTCTCTCTCTCTGCTCTCCCTCACACCACAAACTAACCCTTGTCTCTTTCTTTCATTTCAGCTGCTCAGAATGTCGACCTCCCTCAGCCAGTGGAGGAAGAGGAGCCCAGTGTTCCTGAAGATGCACCGTCACTCGATCAGACTCTCACACGCACCAGCTCAAATACTGACACCACGCTGACTTTAGAGGCTAAACGAGAGGAGGGTTAGAGTTAGATACAACGCCACAGGTACCAGATCGCCGGAGGGCGAGGTCACACATTCGTTCTGCTGCAGAAGACTCAAATGCTGACTATAAGGGCCCAGGCTACCGAAGAAGGCTGTTGGACACACACTGGGAAGTGCTTGGTGCATTGGGAAGTCTGGCAGAGAGATTGGTCACAATGTCGTGGAACATGGAGAAGTCCAGTCCAGCTTGTCTCAAGGCTTTGCCCAGAGTATGGAGACCATTTTGCCCAACATGGATCAAGTGGTCAGCTCCATCAACACCACAATGGAAACCTCCATGATGGAGCATCTTATGACAACTCTGGCATATTGCTGTGACGGAAACTCAGAGGGCAGCCCACACTGCTGGCATGGAAGCTCAGATAGCTGCCATCTTGGCTTTGGCGACCACTATTGAAAGGAGCTCCCAGGGCATCACATCACTTCTACACTCTGTTCTCCAGCAGAGCCCTAGGAGTGCTGAGGCATCGTCCCCGGAGAATGGCCTTGTCTCCATCGGAGAGAACCTGCTGTCCACTCTCAGGATGACAGCATGCCTGCTTCCCCTCCAGACACTCCGCCAGTACCCGTGTTGGTGCCACATAGCCAGTTGGACCAGACTGCTCCGGCTCAAGCTGAGATGCTGCAGTTTGCAGCGGGTCACGACTCAGAGCTGCTCAAGGTCGCCCACCACGGCCATCTGAAATGTCCTCAATGGAAGCTCAGCACCCTTCCACCTCCCAAACTGTAGCCATTGGGGAGATACCTCATAGGAGCACTAGGATAGGGAAAGGAGCACACGAGACAGGCACTAAGGACTGGCACAAGGGTGATTAGTCGTTTTCCTTTGTCAATGCTGACATGATTTGTTTGATAATTTTGTCTTTGGATCTGGATTTGGTGTTGGTATCTGTCTTTGTAGTGAAGTGAGAGCAGGACCAATAAATCTGGAGTGAAGGAAGCCACTGGATGGTGGTAGTACGAAGAGAGGTGAGGATTGTGGGACTGCTGGTGAATGGGGAGGGGAGGGCTGATTTAGTTGAAGCTCTCCTCGATGAGCTGGTCTCTGAGAGCTCGAGCACACAGGGGCTCTGATGGTCGCTGCCTCGCCTCTTCCTTCTCCTCTTCCACTTCCTCCTCCTGCTGCTCCTCCTCTTGTAAGTGTTTTTGCTGAGGTGATGGTAAGGGCTGGTCCCTCATGATGGAGAAGTCGTGCAGCATGCAGCAGACGATGCCAAATCTGGATCCCCACTGAGAGTCGTTCTGCAAAGCTCCTCGGGAAAGGTCCAGGCAGTGGAAGCATTGCTCGAGTATGCTGATTGTTTGATTGATGATGTCCCTTGTGGCAGCGTGGCTCGCGTAGGTGTGCTGTTCAGCTGTGTGAGGGTTCCTGGCTGGAGACATCAGCTATGTCTGGAGGGGATAACCTTCATCACCCAATAGCCAGCTTGTAACCTGGCGGCCTGATTGGAATGAAGGTGGCACAGAGGACTGGCACAGGATTACAGAGTCATGACTGCCGCCAGGATACCGGGCACAGATGTGCATGATGCACTGCCTGTGGATGAAAACCAGCTGTAGGTTGAGGGAGTGGAATGCCTATCATAGAATCATGGAAAGCTATGGCACAGAAGGAGGCCATTCGGCCCATCATGTCCATGCCGGCCGAAAATGAGCCACCCAGCACTTGGTCCGTAGCCCTGTAGGTTACGGCACTTCAGGTGCACATCCAAGTACTTTTTAAATGAGTTGAGGGTTTCTGCCTCTACCACCCTTTCAGGCAGTGAGTTCCAGACCCCCACCGCCCTCTGGGTGAAAAAAATTCTCCTCAGCTCCCCTCTAATCCTTCTACCAATTACTTTAAATCCATGCCCCCTGGTCACTGACCTCTCTGCTAAAGGAAATAGGTCCTTCCTATCCACTCTATAGGCCGTTCATAATTTTATATACTTCAATTAAATCTCCCCTCAGCCTCCTCTGTTTCAAAGAAAACAACCCCAGCCTATCCAATTTTTTCTCATAGCTAAAATTCTCCAGCCCTGGCAACATCCTCGTAAATCTCCTCTGTACCCTCTCTGTGCAATCACATCCTTCCTGTAATGTGGTGACCAGAACTGTACACAATACTCAAGCTGTGGCCTAACTAGTGTTTTACACAGTTCGAGCATAACCTCCCTGCCCTTATATTCTATGCCTCGGCTAATAAAGGAAAGTATCCCATATGCCTGCTTAACCACCTTAACTACCTGTCCTGCTACCTTCAGGGATCTGTGGACATGCACTCCAAGGTCCCTGACTTCTCGACACTTCTCAGTATCCTTCCATTTATTGGCAATTCTCTCACCTTGTTTGGATCCAACTAACCACTCTCCCTTGGATCCCATGGGCTTTTACTTTTTTGACCAGTCTGCCATGTGGGACCTTGTCAAAAGCCTTGCTAAAATCCGTGTAGACTACATCAAACGCGTTACCCTCATCGACCCTCCTTGTTACCTCCTCAAAAAGTTCAATCAAGTTGGTCAGACACGACTTTCCCTTAGCAAATCCATGCTGACTGTCCTTGATTAACCCGTGCCTTTCTAAATTACGGTTTATCCTGTCCCTCAGAATTGATTCCAATAATTTGCCCACCACCGAGGTTAGACTGATTGGCCTATAAATACTCGGTCTATCTCTTTCTCCCTTTTTAGCAGTCCTCCAACCTTCTGGCACCGCGCCTGTAGCCAGGGAGGATTGGAAAATGATGGTCAGAACCTCCATTATTTCCTCCCTTGCTTCTCTTAACTCCCTTGGATACATTTCATCCGGGCCGATTGATTAAGATGCCACGCTGGTGATGGAGAGCGTGCAAGGCGATGTGGTGCAGTCTATGGCACCTATCACCCTGGGAAGCCTGTCACACGTGTGAAGCCCAGTGCTCTCTCATCCTGCTTCACTCTGTCCATAGGGAAGGAGATGTAGATGTTTCTCCTGGTGTCGAGAGCCTCAGTGACCTCCCTGATACATCGGTGTACTGAGAAATGTGAGATATTGCTGATGTCACCTGTTGCAGACTGAATGAAGCCCATGGCATAAAAGTTGAGGGCCACGGTGACCTTGACAGCCGCAGACCATGCTGTCCATGCCCTGGTTCAAGGCTTGAGTTGTGGCTGCAGCAGGTGAGATAGCTCCGTGACAGTCTCCTTGGTGAAGCGAAGTCGCCTCATACGTTGCCCCTCAATGAAGTTGAGGTAAGAGAAGTGCTCCTTGAAGACCCTCTATGGAGATGGCCTCCTGTTCCATGGCCTCCTTCTCCTCCTGCTTCTCCTGCTCTGTGGTGCCTTCCTTGCTTCTCTCCCCCGTGCTCCAGTCCCAGAGTTAGTCCTATGAGACTACCCATGTCTGCAGCCAGACTATTTCTGAGGCAAAGAGCAACAACAGTAGCCAACCAGCAAAACCTCTCTCTGTGTCGAGGGAGTGAACTTTCCAGAGAGATACAACACAGCAAAAAATGCCTAGGGATCAAGCAGTAGGCTGAGATAATAAACCAGCAACTGAGCTGTAAGTACGACATGATCCCTTTAAATTGCACTGGTGAGGGGCCTTGCTGCTGGTTAGCGACACGTTGTGCTGAGTGAGGTCAGCATGTGGTGAGTGAAGTGCTGGGGTGATCGAAAACAGAAAACACCGGACCCTAATTTACATACATTATTGAGAGCTTACAATGCTGCCAGCGTGACCTCCTCTACCGATATAGCGGGCAGCGCACTATTGGCCGAAAGTGTGCGCATTCTTCCTGTCCACCCTATTGCGGACTTAGTAGGCCGCTTAGCGCCTGAAAAACGTGGATGAATTTCGAGTTGCCTGAGTTACTGTAAATCAGTTCTGATGATGTTCCCTACACGGCATAAACATCCCTATTGTTAGAGAACAGCCTCTCCCTGACTCACCGTGAACAGGAGATCTGATCATATTGATATTGAAGTGTTAGGTCATTAGAACATTATATATTTCATAATGGTTCAATGTCACTGGTTGTTTAATCATTCCTTAAAGCATCACTCTGTAAAAGCTTTGTGGTGAGCCAATAGTTCACTATCCTTCAAACAAATAGATAGGTTCCAAGTCTATATGGAGACGACACGAGTTTCAAGCAGAATTGAGCAGCTAAATATGTTCATGCAAACCAAGACTGATCCCTAGTTCAAAGTTATCATTGAGGGTCAGGTGCAGTATGAGACGTGCCAAAAATAATGATTGAGAGTTAAGAGGAAATGTGCAATACAACTGTTTGTATGAGCACTCGTCCCATGTACGTGCAGTAATGATTAGAGAAGAATGGTGTAGCTTGAATTATCAGGACATAATTAGATCTATCTTTACCTAACACTCCTGAGATGCAGGCAGGGAAATATTCAGGCATTTCAACACTCAAACTTTGAGACTATAGTTAGTCACATGTTGGCATTCCACAATACCCATCACTGAAGTTTAGCTGCCACAAGTGGCAGGGAATTTCATCAGTCACTAGACTGCAAGTGGACTGCAATGGAAAGAAGGGGAGGGAATAGCTGGGAGCTCGCTATATTAGAAGCATACCTGTTAGCTGATCAGATTGGCATTGGTGTTAATGCTGATTGTAGTGAAGGTCACACATCTCAGTTTTTTTCTGTGTGAACAAGGTGTAGTGATGGGAGACTTTTGCCTGGATATGGCACAAATATTAGGGAATTAAAAAATAACATTTTAAATGATGGTGTTTACTGTAACTGGTGTAATTATCATTGCATTTCTGAAATATTTTACTTGGTAAAATAAGCTTCTTAAACCATTAAGGCCCTAATATATAAAGTAAAATTATTAGTTGCAAATTAGGGAGAGGGTTATTGATTTGAGGGGACATCTGTTTTTTTGTTCCATTAAAATAACTCATTGTATGAATATGTATTTGAAAAGTCTGCAATGAAGGAGTACAGGATGCCTTAGAAGATTTCATTTAAGAAGAATAGGCCTTGTAATGAACTCGTGGCTTAAATTGCCATTTTATTTGTGAGGCTTTTGTGTTCCTTTCACAGCTTCCCTTCCCCAAGAGTGAAACAGTGCTGTTCAGGGGATTGATCAGATTTGAAAGATTTAGACAAAGGTTCACCTATTCAGTGTCTGTGAATATGACAGCTCTGTGTCATTCTCACTGCATTCAAGTTCAGGGTAAAATAGACCCTTAAGGGCTTCTGCTTTATCCATCTGTAAACTGTTGAACTATATGATGAGTCTGTGCCAGACTGTCAGAAAAGGATCCTTTCATTATCCCTGTACAACAGGAATACATGATAACAGGATACGAGAAAAAGTACTGAGCACTGAAAGCTTTTGGTTGAACTGAATAGCAGCCCAAACCTCCAGGCAGATTATAAGTTTTTGTGGTCAGATAGTATAAATGACAGAGGATTTTATTGTGATTCCAAAGGATGGAATGTAAAAGGTTCACTGTTTAATGTACTGATAGATGTGATGATGTAACAGTCTCCATCTGCCTCGATCTCAGGCAACCCATCCTGAGGGTGACTGGTGTTATGTGAAACTGGAAATTGCACAAAACCTTTTGAGTTCCACGTAATCAGTAACATTCACAGCACTTGCGTTGGGATTCTGCTCCATTGGTAACTTTAGGACTCAAGCACTTCATCAATCAAACTGCAATAACTGAACTGAAAACAACACATAACCCCACAAAAGGTGTACCTGATAATCTTAATCACTATTATCACCAGCATTATCTCTACTTCATTCCACAATGGTATAAATCTGTTGCGTATGTATCACTGTTATTCAAAAATCATTATTAAAATGAATAAGAAAACACTAAGAGCTATATAGTGATGTAATCAGGAGTAGGAACCCTAGTGCATTTTCCTGATTCCTAGCCCAGAAGCATTGAAACCAATTTATAATGCCTCTGCCGCTGCCTTAACTGACTTGGCATAGACCAGTTCAGAAATTTCCCTGGTCTCTATAGTTCTGTACCACAATGCACTTATTCACTGAGTCGCTGGAGCAATTGGAAAGTCGCAGGTTTAATCCCTGGTATGTGTTGAATTAGTCGATCTTAGGGCTCTGTGTCTCCAGACTAGGAAAAGAAAAGTCTGCAAAGATTCCATCCAGCGATGCTTGCTGAAAGTGTATAGTCCATGCACGTGAACAAAGCAGGGTTGAAATCCCTCTGTGCAATATTTTTAGCACATCGGTTAATGTATTTATACCAAATTCCCGTGAGTGCGACTCTAATGAAGTAATTAACCTGTTTAAAATGGCTTCCTCATTCAGATAGCTTCCTGACATTTACTGTCCAGCCTCACCTGAGGAATTGCCACTTGAATGAGGTTCTGGAGTGGTGCAGTCACCTGTAGAACTGTACCCTGTACTGTAAGGGGGAATAAAACTGGCAATCAGAAACTGGAGGAAAAATTAAGAAAAGTATCATTTTAATGGACACATAACTTGGTGGTTCTCATTTTTGAAATAAGTCACTTGAACTGCGGACCTTGTCTAACCATTATCAGTTGACATGTAACATTATATATAGAAAAACAGTACAATAAAAATCCTTCTCTAACATGTGAGCTCCCTTTTAAAATCTAATTGGTTTTTGAGGACTGTAAGAACTTGCTGCATCAAAATCGAAAAGAGACAAACCTATTACAAATGCTTTAGATTGTTGAAGAATATATATTCTATTACATAAGGTATTATTAAGCATTATTTGGGAGTTAATTTTCTTCAGCACGTGTGTAGTAATCTCTGACTTTACTTTGTTCCCTTCTCACAAAGTCGGGTGTATTAGTGATACTGTGCAAGACTGGGGATAGTCAGCATTCAGTTCCAAAATGCTGCTAAATCACCAGTTAACTAATTACACAGGCACATATGTATCAATCCAGCTACGCCACTGAGTGAGTTTGTAGACCGATGAAGGGAGCAAGGCGAAACAGGAAAGTCTGCTTCACAATGAGGCCCTGCAGATTATTGTGGATGGTGAGTGAATGCCCTCTATGGGTCTGAAAGACACCCCACAAGTAACTAGAGTCTATCAAACAGACATGGGAAGTAGTTTTCTGGACATATCCCAGTACCCTCCTGCTGCACAAGCAGTGATGTGAGTAAGAAAGCCTCCCATTTCAAAACGAATGTCAAGGTAAGTAACACAAGTGCCAGTGACTTTACATTCCTAAACATGACTGAGTCCACCGATTACTCACAATACCACGAGTCACGATTCAGGAGTTTTCAGGTGTCAGCCATGCTTACCTAAGTATTGTTTAGGCAAATTCACCCAGTTACTAAATGCAGGAGGAATATATAAGAAAGTTAGTGTGTATGTTTTGTGATTGTTATCGACAGCAATACAGACTAAGCAGACCTTGTCTATCTTCACCGAGCAAGGTAATTCACATTTCAATCTACTAAATACCTAACAAAATGCACACTGTGATGTGGGCGTCACTATTATCCAGCAAATATCTTCTTGTTCAAAGTATGCAATTTTTTAATTTGTAGAAGAAATCTTTGTACAACATGTGGCCACAGGCAAAGATCTGAAGCCCCTTAACTCCTACGAGGAGACCAATATGTAAGTTACTGGCTGGGCTCCTGTTCAGGTCTGAGTTATGCTGACATTAGTAGTCCTATTTTATGAAAAGCGCTCACTGTACCAATGACTTACACTATTGGCATGTCGGTATGCATGCTAATACCATTATTTTCACATTGTGCATTTTCTTTCAAAGAAAGGCCCCAATCTAAGGTGGACAAGGCCTGACCACTGGTAGAGCAACAGTCACCTCATCCACACCACCATGCTCTGTGGTTTTGTATAAATATATTTCAAAAAATGTTGTCAATGGACATTTATAGAAAATCTTTTTTGCAGCTGTTCTGCTGTCCGGAACAGTATAAGCAGAGGGCACGGCTACGCTGGAAGGGGTATAAATTCAAAACTAATCTGCGGAAACATTGGCCTCAATTCTAACACCATCCCTCCACCCCCCGACGGGCGGGATAGCAATGGGCGAGGTGTTAACATCCCTGAAATGGTGATCTCGCACCCCCAACCCGCCACGTTCCCGGCTGGCGCTATGTTAACGGCGGCAAACATCGGGGTCGACGAGTTCTCCCGCTGCAGAGAGGCGGGAGGCTCATGAATATATGTAAATCAGGGTCCTATGATGCAATTCGGACCCTGTTGTAATTTTAATGTGTGCGGCCCGGGTTTCACGCAGGTCGGCAAGGATTGAGTCCTGATTGGTCAGTGAGCTGAAACTAAAGGTGCCTCGATCTGAAAAAAGCTGCACTCACAGGTGCTCTCAGTTCATTGTGGGCTATGATTCTGTGATCACTGTTTGCTTTAGATACTCTTTGTTGGAATAAAGAGAATCTGATTATGGTGCTGCCTCGGTTGCACTCTATTGGAGTGAAGAAGAGGAGGAGGAAGAGGAGCACCAGCAGCAAGGGAGTGCTGAAGAAAGAGTTGCAGGTGGGCAACAGAGAAAGCAGCAACAGAGGGGGCCCGGGCTCACAGGAGGCCTTATCCATCTCACAGGGTATACAGACAGAAGCTCAGCTCCCTTGACCTGTCTGAGGAGCAATGCTTCAGGAGGCCCCAATTGTCAAGGCATTCTGTGCCCTCTATACCCTTCACACTGATTGTATCCCAGTTAATATTAGGGTAGTTGAAATCCCCGACTATTACTGCCCTATTGTTTTTGCACTTCTCAGAAATGTGCCGACATATTTGCTCCTCTATCTCCCTCTGACTGTTTGGGGGTCTATAGTACACTCCCAGTAGTGTGAGTGACCCTTTTTTGTTCCTTAGCTCAACCCATATGGCCTCATTTGATGATCCTTCTAACATGTCATCCCTCCTCACAGCCGTAATTGGTTCTTTAACCAATATTGCCACCTCCCCTCCTTTTTTATCCCCCTCTCTATCTCACCTGAAAACCCTGTAACCAGGAACGTTGAGCTGCCATTCCTGCCCCTCTTTAAGCCATGTTCCTGTAATAGTTAAGATATCGTACTGCCACGTGTCTATCTGTGCCCTCAGCTCATCCGCCTTATTCACTATACTCCTTGCATTGAGGTCTATACCATTAAGCACTGCCAAACTCCCTTGCTGTTTATTTTCCACCTTTGTTTCCTCTGCCTCCCAAATCACTTATTAATTTTCTGCCTTCTATCTCTAATTCTGATTCTGTCCCATCTGAACCTACGCTCAGGTTCCCATCCCCCTGCCAAGCCAGTTTAAACCCTCCCCCACAGCACTAGTAAACCTCCCCGTGAGGATATTGGTCCCGGCCCTGTTGAGGTGCGACCCGTCCGGCCTGTACAGGTCCCACCTCCCCCTGAACCAGTCCCAGTGCCCCAGGAATCTAAAGCCCTCCCTCCTGCACCATCTCTCCAGCCACACATTCATCTACTCTTTCCTTCTATTTCTATACTCACTAGCGTGTGGCACCGGGAGTAACCCGGGGATTATTACCTTAAAGGTCCTGCTTCTTAATCTCTTTCCTAACTCCTTAAAATCTTCTTGCAGGACCTCATCCCTCTTTCTACCCATGTCATTGGTATCGATATGGACCACGACCTCTGGCTGTTCACCCTCCCCTCCCCCCAGAATGTTCTGCATCTCTCAGTGACATCCATGACCCTGGCATCAGGGAGGCAAGGTAGTGGATCCATGACCTTGGTGTGATGCTCCTGCTGTTGACTTGCTCAGCCACCTCTGTTCATGCCTTCTTCATGGTGGCAGCAGGTTTCTTCTTCCCACTTATGGAGAAACTGCACCTCACTCCTGGTCCTCACTGCACCCACCAGGACCTCTAGGGAAGCAGCAGAGAATCGGGGTTCGGGGGGGGGGAGCCACCTTCCCTCTCTTTCCAGCCATTGAACTGATTTTTTACTCCAATTTCAATGACAATACATCCTGTCCCTCAGCTTCTCGTGCGGAGCTGGTCTGAAGCTTTAAGTAGTTGGCAGGAAATTGCATCATGCAGACACGTGATCCTGACTCGAAACCCGGAAGCATTATTTAAATGATGCCTAACCGTTAAAGTCGGCCAGGCTTCCCCGCCACGCAACGTTGGGGGTTTGTCACCCGCTACCGCCCTCGCTCGCTACGTTCCCATCTCTGGGTTAATATCGGGGCCAATATTTCAGTGAGCGAGTCGTCAATCTAAGGAACAGACTCCCTAGGGAGACAGTGGAAGCAGTTAGTATTGATCCGTTCAAATGTAAATTAGATAGATTTCATTCAGAAAGTAACATTTTGGGATACAGTGTCTGAGTAATTTAAAGACATGACATGTGGTAAGTGTAGAATTCCTCGAGAGGAACAGGTGACTTTGGACCTGTGGTTCCCAAAGCTCTCCACCACTGGGGGTTTTCCTCACCTCATGTCTGGGTCTGTTGTAAACTAATTGATATTAATTGCTATAATTAGTCAATAACTCCATTATCGTTGTATCATGCCACTACCAGGATGGTAGAAAGTGAACGAGATGGATCTTGTGTTTTCTCGGCCAGCAATTCCTGTGTTCAGTGAAAGGTGTTTTTAGGGCCGATTCTGCGGTCATGCCCTCGCTACAAGGATGCTGGGAAATAGCAGGCCTGCAGTGCCTGATTTTCCATCCATTAATAAATCCAAAGTGCCCCTGAACCTAATACCTGCTCCTGCAATGCCTTCCCTTCCTCTCACTGGGTGTATGTTGCACTTCTTCTGGTGCTGTCCCTGTGTCAGGAGCTGGTGAAGTATTTGTTCACTGAGTGTCACTGAGAGTCTCCGAAGATCAATTTGGCATTGGGCCAAAATGGGCCTAGTTGAGTCCTTTAAACTTGTACAGCTCCTGTGTAAAAGCATTTTCATCTGGAGAGACAACATCCTCACTTATTGCCAGGTCTATCTTGCCCCTGCTCCCAGTCTCTATATTACTCTGCCTGGTGACCTGTGGGTGAACAAGTCCCCATCACAGTAATGACATCCCACTATCCATTTCTCACCTCATTTGGACCAACTCATCAGCCAACTTGAAGAGGTGAAATTTCAGCCCAAGGCCTTTATGGCAGTCGTCAGAGGCGTCATTAGAGCTTCTGCTGTGAGGGATTACGCTGCAGAACAAGGTTGACTCAGTGGCATCTATGCCTTTCCTGAGCATCCCCACACCTGTGGACAGTGGATTCTTTCATGTTTTCTGCCATTGGAAGCTCCTAGTCAAGTCTTCAAGGTTGCAACAGTCACTCGTGCTCTGACAGCATTTCTTCTTTTAAATGCTGAGCCTTAGAGACCTGGGTCCCTAACTTCAGCATCTGGGGAGGGAGGTGACTTGTTCCTCTGGACATGTGTTGCCTGCTCTTCTAGCACCATCTCCTCCAGCTCCTTTCTCTCCTGAGCTATGTGCATCACCCCTCAGATTGACTACCCAGGTTATGTGGAGGTATAGATCTGTGTTGGTTCTTACATGAATAAGTTGCAGTGACGAGGTGTTGAAGGGGTGTTTTTGTGACAACCCTTGCTGCAGCTTCTGGTCTTATACCTGAGGAAACAGGACCTATTTTAACTCGACCCACTAAGCCGAGTTGCTGAGTTAAAATAGCTGTGGTGAACTTACCGCACCATTTCTGGTCCTCCACAATATATACTGGGACCTCCCGCTCGGTGTCCCAGGCACTCGCCTGAGTCAGGCAGGAGCCTGATTATTGTTTGCAAGTTGAGGTCCTCGGATGTACATTGGACCTGATGCAATTTCCAGGGACAATTGGGTGGAGCGTGTGTTGTGGGCCGTCTCACCAAGGCTTCTCCCAAACACGCACCCTCCACCACCGAGAAGGACAAGTGCAGCAGGTGCTTGTGATCACCATCACCTCCAAGTTCCCCTCCAAATCACAACCCATCCCGAGTTAGACATAGATCGCCCACCGTTCCTTCATCGGGAAAGATGTGCTTGATTTCGCCCATTTTACATTGTCACCAAATGTTAGAATTACCCCAGTGTACCCATTTGAGATGGAAAGGTTGATACAATTAACAGACTTCTATGAATTTTCTTTTCTGTACAATCAAAATGATTTTGGGACTTTATGACTTTGATTATATCTCCTTGGAGCAGAGAAGGTTGAGAGGAGATTTGATAGAGGTGTTCAAAATCACAAAGAGTCTCGACAGAGTAGATAGAGAGAAACTGTTCCCATTGGTGGAAGGGTCAATTACCAGAGGACATAGATTTAAGGTGATTGGCAAAAGAACCAAAGGTGATATGAGGAAAAACTTTTTTACACAGCGAGTGGTTAGGATCGGGAATGCACTGCCCGAGGGGGTGGTGGAGGCAGATTCAATCATGGTCTTCAAAAGGGAACTGGATAAGTACTTGAAGGGAAAAAAAATTCAGGACAATGGGGAAAGGGCGGGGGAGTGGGACTAGCTGGATTGCTCTTGCAGAGAGCTGGCACGGACTCGATGGGCCGAATGACCTCCTTCCGTGCTGTAACCTTTCTATGATTCTACCTCCTACTTTTGCCTCTGTTCTTACAGTCAGATCAATGTTGGAATATTGATACACACTTTAAAATCCTGACACCTTCAGCACAGGATTGTCAGTTCAGAACAAACCAACATTTGCTACTCATGATTAACCCCTTTTTTGTTGCTGGTTGTTACAGTTTGGGCTTTTCTCCACGTATTAAATGTGCGCTGAATACAATAAAGTCCCTCAATTCTCAGGGTGCTTTTTCCCTTGTTATTTAAGCTCAACTCTTGAGAATGATGTTGCCTGTCAGCTTTCATTGAATTTACCATCAAAACAACACTGACCTCTGAACCTGTGACAACGATGCCAATCTTAAATCACATTTCACAATGAATTCTCCAATTGCTTAGAAATCATAAAACAAAGAGCTATCTTCATCCAAGACACTAATTCATCATCACTGAAGAGATTGGGGCCTAGAAATTCGATTGCGCCCTGAAACGGGCACGCAGGTGAGCGGGATGCATTGCACACGCCTGTTAGCCTTGAATCAGGCCGTCCGTAATATTCGTGCTACCTGCTGATTATAATTAAGCGGGCGTGCAGCCAGTGCTACCCGTGCTATTCATTGGCTGCATGTCTATTGGGTTGGGGGTGGGCACATATCTGGCCTCTCTCTGACACCACTTAAAGGCAGCCAACACCCCTTAACGGGGAATCACATTTTGGCTGCAGAAGGAAGGAACCAATTCTGAACAGAGAGAAATGTCTACAACAAGCACTGAGAGGGCACTGAGGACCTCTGATGCTGCCTTGGAGGCCCTGGTGCATTCAGTGGACAAGAGGATGGAGATCTTCCCCCCGTCCCCACCACCACCACCCTGGGGGAAGAAAACCCGACAGACAACACCTCCAATGGCAGTGGGAAAAGGTGGCAGAGCAAGTCAATGCCTGGAGCTTAGCTCCAAGGACATGGCTGCAATGCCAGAAAAAGTTCAATGATCTCAACAGAGTTGTTGAGGTAAGAATCATGTTCTCTCACTCTCTGCTCACACCTCCACCACCTCCAGTCTCACTACTCACAAGACTCCACTTCACTGCTTCCCTTCACAATCCTACAATCACTGTACCACACTTCACTACATTTCCTTATCCTCACACTCACACACTCACCACTATTCCTACCCTCAGTTCCCTACACCTCACATCTGACATACTGCATACCAGTCTTTCCTCCATGACAGGCACATTCAGTACACACCTCACAAAACTGTCACTAACACACTCCCTTCTTTCTTGTTGCAGAAGATCGCCCACAACCTACACCAGGAACTGCCACCAGTGGAGGCTGAGCCCATCTGCAGATATTCTCCCCGCCTTGAAGAAACCCCACTGGTCGTGATAGGCAGGGGCAGAGTCATGACCGTGGCAACTGACAACAATAAGAGGAGACATTGCACAGGGTTTCTTCGCACTTTATCCTCTTTCCCTTATTACTTCTATCTCCCCCTACTCACTCTGCATGACAAACTGACACTTCTCTCTCTGCTCTCCCTTCACACCAAAAGCTAACCCATGGCCCTCTCTTTCACTTCAGGAGCTGGAGATGTGGAGGTACCTCTGCTACCCTTCCTGATGATGCAGCTTCACTCGATCTAACCCTCGCACTCACCAGCTCAGATGTTGACACCACGTGTACTTTAGAGACTAGGCTAGAGGAGGGGTCTACACATGGCAAATCACTGGCCACAAGTGCCCAGGAGCTAGGGCAGGAGGTTAGGACGCCACAGGTGTCAGATCACCGGAGGGAGAGATCACTCTTGGGCTCTGCTGCAGAGGACTCAGATGCTGACGTCGATGGCCCAGCCTACCGAAGGAGGCTGATGGACCTACACCAGGAATTGCTCGATGCATTTGCGCACAATGTCACAGAGCATGGAGGAAACCCATTCCAACTTATTTGCGCAGAGCATGTGAGCTTTCTATCTGTTATGGACTGAGCGGTCAACTCTATTAACACAACAGTAGCACCCACCATGATGGAGCCTCTGCTGACAGCTCTGACAGCTTCCGTGGCAACTCACATGGATGCCATGGAAGCTCATACAGTTGCCATCTTGACTTTGGGGGCTAATGCAGATAGGGGCCTCCAAAGCATCACAGCAATCCTTCACAATGTTATCGTGCGGAGCCATAGGAGTACTGAGATGCAGTCCCAGGAGAGTGGCCTTGGCTCCATGGAAGAGGAATCTGCTGTCGTCTCGCAGGATGACGGTATGCCTGTTACTCTGCCACTTACTCCACTAATGCCCTTGATGGTGCAACACAGCCAGCTGGGCCAGAATGCTGCAGCCCCGCTGAGATGCTGCAGTCTGCAGCTGGGCCCTTACGACCCAGAGCTGCTCGGGATCAGCCAGTACGGCCACCTGAAGTGTCCTCAATGGAAGCTCAGCAGCCTTCCACCTCCCAAGCTGTAGCCACTGGGGAAACACTTCATAGGGGCACGAGTATAGGGAAAGAGGTACTCAGATATGTGCCTACCCCCACCGCAATAGGCATGCAGCCAATGAATAGCACGGGTAGAACTGGCTGCACGACTGCCCTTGACATCAAGGCAGCATTTGACCGAGTGTGGCACCGAGGAGCCCTAATAAAATTGAAGTCAATGGGAATCAGAGGGGAAACTCTCCAGTGGCTGGAGTCATACCTAGCACAAAGGAAGATGGTAGTGGTTGTTGGAGGCCAATCATCTCAGCCCTAGGGCATTGCTGCAGGAGTTCCTCAGGGCAGTGTCCTAGGCCCAACCATCTTCAGCTGCTTCATCAATGACCTTCCCTCCATCATAAGGTCAGAAATGGGGATGCTCGCTGATGATTACGCAGTGTTCAGTTCCATTCGCAACCCCTCAGATAATGAAGCAGTCCGAGCCCGCATGCAGCAAGACCTGGACAACATCCAGGCTTGGGCTCATAAGTGGCAAGTAACATTCGCGCCAGATAAGTGCCAGGCAATGACCATCTCCAACAAGAGAGAGTCTAACCACCTCCCCTTGACATTCAACGGCATTATCATCGCCGAATCCCCCACCATCAACATCTTGGGGGTCACCATTGACCAGAAACTTAACTGGACCAGCCATATAAATACTGTGGCTATGAGAGCAGGTCAGAGGCTGGGTATTCTGGGGTGAGTGACTCACCTCCTGACTCCCCAAAGCCTTTCCACCATCTACAAGGCACAAGTCAGGAGTGTGATGGAATACTCTCCACTTGCTTGGATGAGTGCAGCTCCAACAACACTTAAGAAGCTCGACACCATCCAGGACAAAGCAGCCCGCTTGATTGACACCCCATCCACCACCCTAAACATTCACTCCCTTCACCATCGGCGCACTGTGGCTGCAGTGTGGACCATCCACAGGATGCACTGCAGCAACTCACCAAGGCTTCTTTGACAGCACCTCCCAAACCCGCGACCTCTACCACCGAGAAGGACAAGAGCAGCAGGCACATGGGAACAACACCACCTGCACGTTCCCCTCCCAAGTCACACACCATCCCGACTTGGAAATATATCGCCGTTCCTTCATCGTCGCTGGGTCAAAATCCTGGAACTCCCTTCCTAACAGCACTGTGGGAGAACCTTCACCACACGGACTGCAGCGGTTCAAGAAGGCGGCTCACCACCACCTTCTCGAGGGCAATTAGGGATGGGCAATAAATGCCGGCGTCGCCAGTGACGCCCACATCCCATGAACGAATAAAAAAAAGACAGACACTTAGAGCTTGCATAAGGACGATTCATAATTATTGCTGTTTACTGTTACATACATAGAATTACATAGAATTTACAGCACAAAGCAGGCCATTCAGCCCAATTGGTCCATGCCGGAGTTTATGCTTCACACGAGCCTCCTCCTTCCCTTCTTCATCTCACCTTATTAACATATCCTTCTATTCCTTTCTCTCTCACATGCTTATCCAGCTTCCCTTAAATGTATCTATGCCATTCGCCTCAATCTGTCCTTGTGATAGCGAATTCCACATTCTTACCACTCTTTGGGTAAAGAGGTTTCTCCTGAATTCCCTATTGGATTTATTGGTGATTATCTTATATTAATGGCCCCTAGTTTTGATCTCCCCCACAAGTGGAAATATCTTCTCTGCATCGACCCTATCAAATCCTTTCATAATCTTAAAGATGCAGGAGGAATTGAGTTATTTGTTCTGGATTTGGTGTCGATATTTATATTTCAATGAAATGAAGGCAAGACCCATATGGCTGGATTGAAGAAAGCCAATCGGGTGGTGGTAGTCAGGCCAGTGGTCAGGATTGTGGGGCTGTTGGTGTATTGGTGAGGGGAGGGATGGTTTCGGTGAAACGCTCTTCAATGAGCTGCTGTCTGAGAGCTCTGACAGCAAGGGGCACTGGTGGTCGATGCTGCTATGCTCTTCCCCGTCATCTAGTTCATGCTTCTCCTCCTCTCTTCCTACTCATCCTCTTCCTCCTCCTCCTGCTTCCTTTGCATTGGTGGTCGATGCCTCTCCTTCTCCTTTCCTCTTTATGCTCCTCTTCATGATTCTCCTGCTCCTCCTCCTCCTCCTGCTGTACTCCTTGCTGCCCAGTTGGTGGTAAGGGCTGATCTCTCATGATGGCGACGTTATGGAGCATGCAGCAGATGACCACAAATCTGGATACCCGCTCAGGGTGTACTGCAAAACTCCTCTGGATCAGTCCAGGCAGAGGAAACTTTGCTTGAGCACTCCGATGGTTTGTTCGATGATATTTCTTGTGGAGGGATGGCTTTCATTGTAGACTAGCTCTGCAACTGTGCACAGGTTCCTGACAGGAGTCATGTGTAGAGAGGATAATCGTTGTCACCCAGTAGCCAACCTGTAACTTAACGGCCTGGCTGGAACAATGGCGGCACAGAAAACTAGTGCAGGAGGAAAGATACCGGGCACAGACCTGCTTGATGCACTGCTTGTGGTCACAAACCAGCTGTATGCTTCGGGAGTGGAAACCCTTTCGATTGGTATAGATGCCAGGCTGGTGAAGGGGAGCTCACAGGCAATGTGGGTGCAGATTATGGCACCTTAAACCCTGGGGAAGCCTGCCATGTGGGTGAAGCCTAGTGCTTTCTTGTCCTGCTTCGCTCTGTCCATGGGGAATGCGATGTAGGTGTTGCTCCTGGTATACAAAGCCTTGGTGACCTCCCTGATACAGCAGTGTACCGCAAACTGGGAAATGTCACTGGTGTCACCTGCTGCAGCCTGGAAGGAGCCAGTGGCATAAAGTTGAGGGCCACAGTGTCCTTGACAGCTGTTATCCAGGCCCTGGTACGAGGCAGGAGTTATACCTGCAGCAGGTGACGCAGCTCGGTGACAGCCTCCTTTGTGAAGTGAAGGCGCCTCACACCGAGTGACGTTCAGTGCTCCCTGAATGTCTGCTATGGGTCCGGTTTCCTCTGCAGTGCCCTCCTCCTTCTCCTTCTTGTTGCAGCTGCCCCTGCTCTCTGCTGTCTTCCTTGCTGCTCCCCCTCCTTCAGCCCTGAAAGAAGTGCTGTGAGACCACCCATGACTGCTGCCAGATTATTTTTGAGGCAGCCAACAAACAGTACAACACCAGCAAAATCCTGCTCAGTTTAGACAAAGCGAACTTTCCAGAGTGATAAAACAGACCAAAAAATCATCAAAAGTTAACCAGCACCCTGAAATGACAAACCAGCAACTAACAGGCAGGCAGTGCAGGAACCCCCTGGGAGTGTGGCATTCACAAACTATCAGAGGTTGAATCCCAGTGAGTCTGTTGATACCTCTGGGGAGTGCAGTCAGGAGCAAATTCACAGCACCATGGGAGAATCAGCTGCACAGGGAGGGCAAAAGAAATGCAGTTGTTTTCGGGGATTCGATAGTTAGGGGGAGAGACAGGTGTTTCTGCAACTGCCAATGTGAGACTCACATGGGATATTACCTCCCTGGTGCCGGGGTAAAGGACATCACTGAGAGGGTGCAGAACACTTTGAGGGGGGAAGGGGAATAGCCAAAAGTCGTGGCCCATGTGGGAACCAATGACAGGAAGGAAAAGAGTCGAGGTCCTGCAGTCAGAGTTTCAGGAGCTGGGGAGGAAGTTAAACAGCAGGAACTGAAAGGTAATAATCTCTGGATTACTCCTTGTGCCACAGTCAGAGGGAGATAGAGGAGCAAACATGTAGGCAAATTCCTGAGAAATGCAAAAACAATAGGGCAGTAATAGTCAGGGATTTCAACAACCCGAATATTAACTGGGATACAATCAGTGCAAAAGGTATAGAGGGAGCAGAATTCTTAAATTGCATTCAGGAGAACTTTTTTAGCCAGTACGTAGCAAGCCCAACAAGAGAGGGGGCAGTTCTGGATTTAATTTTAGGGAATGAAGCTGGGCAGGTGGAAGGAGTATCAGTGGGAGAGCATTTTGGTGGGAGTGATCATAATTCAGTTAGATTTAGCATAGTTTTGGAAAAGGACAGACATAGGCCAGGAGTTAAAGTTCTCAATTGGGGAAAGGCCAATTTTACTAAGCTGAGAAGGGATTTAGCAAAAGTGGACTGGAAACAGTTACTTGAAGGTAAATCAGTGTCAGAGCAGTGGGAGGTGTTCAAGGAGGAGATAGTGAATGTTCAGAGTAAACATGTTCCCACAAAGAAAAAGGATGGCACTCCCAAATCTAGAGCCCCCTGGATGACAAGGAGCATACAGGGTAAGATAAGGCAAAAAAGGGAAACTTATGTCAGACACCGAGAGCTCAATACTGCAGAAAGCCTAGAGGAGTATAGAAAGTGCAGGGGTGAAATTAAAAAGGAAATTAGGAAAGCAAAGAGAGGGCATGAAAAAATATTGGCAAGTAAAATCAAGGAAAACCCAAAAATGTTTTATGAACACATAAAGAGCAAGAGGAAAACTAAGGAAAGAGTAGGGCTATTAGCGAACAAAAAGGTAACCTGTGTGTGGAGGTGGAAGATGTGGGTCTGGTTCTTAATGAATACTTTGTGTCTGTCTTCACAAAAGAGGGAGACGATACAGAGATTGTAGTTAAGGAGGAGGAGTGTGAAATATTGGATGGGATAAACTTAGTGAGAGGGGAAATATTAACAGGATTAGCATCTTTGAAAGTGGATAAATCACTAGGCCCGGATGAAATGTATCCCAGGCTGTTAAGAGAAGCAAGGGAGGAAATAGCGGAGGCTCTGACCATCATTTTCCAATCCTCCCTGGCTATAGGCTTGGTGCCGGAGGATTGGAGGACTGCTAACGTTGTACCGTTGTTTAAAAAAGGAGAAAGCGAGTCAGGAGAAAGTCAGTCTAACCTCGGTGGTGGGCAAATTATTGGAATTGATTCTGAGGGACAGGATTAATCGTCATTTAGAAAGACACGGACTAATCAAGGACAGTCGGCATGGATTTGTTAAGGGAAGGTCGTGTCTGACTAACTTGATTGAATTTTTTGAGGAGGTAACAAAGAGGATCGATGAGTGTCGCGTAATTGATGTAGTCTACATGGATTTTAGCAAAGCTTTTAACAAGGTCCCACATGGAAGACTGGTCAAAAAAGTAAAAGCCCATGGGATCCAAGGGAAAGTGGCTAGTTGGATCCAAAATTGGCTCAGTGGCAGGAAGCAAAGGGTAATGGTTGACAAATGTTTTTGTGGCTGTTTCCAGTGGGGTTCCGCAGGGCTCGGTACCAGGTCCCTTGCTTTTTGTGGTATATATTAATGATTTAGACTTAAATTTAAGGGGCATGATTAAGAAGTTTGCAGATGATACAAAAATAGGCCGTGAGGTTGATAGTGAGGAGGAAAGCTGTAGACTGCAGGAAGATATCAATGGACTGGTCAGGTGGGCAGAAAAGTGGCAAATGGAATTCAATCCAGAGAAGTGTGAGGTAATGCATTTGGGGAGGTCAAACAAGGCAAGGGAATACACAATAAATGGGAGGATACTGAGAGGTGCAGAGGAAGTGAGGGACCTTGGAGTGCATGTCCACAGATCCCTGAAGGTAGCAGGACAGGTAGATAAGGTGGTTAAAAAGGCATACGGGATACTTTCCTTTATTAGCCGAGGCATAGAATATAAGAGCAGGAAGGTTATGCTAGAACTGTATAAAACACTAGTTAGGCCACGGCTTGAGTACTGAGCACAGTTCTGGTCACCACATTACAGGAAAGATGTGATTACACTAGAGAGGGTACAGAGGAGATTTACGAGGATGTAGCCAGGACTGGAGAATTTTAACTATGAGGAAAGATTGGATAGGCTGGGGTTGTTTTCGTTGGAACAGAGGAGGCTGAGGGGAGATTTAATTGAGGTGTGCAAAATTATGAGGGGTCTAGATAGAGTGGATAGGAAGGACCTATTTCCCTTAGCAGAGGGGTCAATAACCAGAGGGCATAGTTTCAAAGTAATTGGTAGAAGGATTAGAGGGGAGCTGAGGAGAATTGTTTTCACCCAGAGGATGGAGGGGGTCTGGAACTCACTGCCTGAAAGGGTGGTAGAGGCAGAAACCCTCAACTCATTTAAAAAGTACTTGGATGTGCACTTGAAGTGCCGTAACCTACAGGGCTACGGACCAAGAGCTGGAAAGTGGGATTAGGCTTGATGGTCTTTTCGGCCGACACGGACACGATGGTCCGAATGGCCTCCCCTGTGTCGTAAATTTCTATGATTCTATGCCACGCACTAGTGAGTATAGGAATCGTAGGATACGACAGGTTATTGCCTGGCTGTGGGAATGGTGCAGGAGGGAGGGCTTCAGATTCCTGGGGCATTGGGACCAGTTCTGGGGCAGGAGGGACCTGTTCAAGATGGACGGGTTGCACCTCAATAGAACTGGGACCAATGTCCTCGTGGGGAGCTTAACTCGTGCTGTGGGGGAGAGTTTAAATTAATTTGGCTGGAGGATGGGCACCAGAATGAAACATTAGAGAGGAGAAACAAGGTGCACAGAGGACTGGGAGGGACAAATAGAATTAGAGTAATGAATAGTTCAGAAGTAGGAGGGATCAGACACGGGGCTAATGCGAGGCAGTCTAAGATGGGATTGGTGTGCCTGTGTGTAAACACACGTAGTGTGGTAAATAAGGTTGGTGAGCTACAGGCTCAAATCGCCACATGGGACTATGATATAGTGATAATAACTGAGGCCTGGCTCAAAGAAGGGGAGGATTGGGTGCTTAATATTCCTGGCTACAAGTCAAAGGGAAAGATAGAGAAGGAAAGAAAGCAGGGGGATTGGCAGTATTGATGAAAGTAACTATTGTAGCAATGGAAAGGGATGATGTAGTTGAGGGGTCAAAGACAGGATCTATTTGGTTAGAATTAAGGAACAATAGAGGAGCTATTACACTACTGGGTGTATACTATAGGCCACCAAATAGTGGGAAGGAGATAGAGGAGAAAATTTGCAGGCAAATTACATAAAGATGTAGACTAGTGATAATGGACTAGTGATAATTGTCCCAATATAGACTGGGACAGTAACAGTGTAAAGGGCAAAGAGGGGGAGGAATTCTTGAAATGTATACAAGAGAACTTTCTTGAACAGTGTGTTTCCAGCCCAATGAGGAAGGAAGCAGCACTGGATCTAGTTCTGGGGAATGAAGTGGGGCAGGTGGAGCATGTTTCAGTGAAGGAGCATTTGGGGAACAGCGATCATAATATCATCAGGTTTAGAATAGTTATGGAAAAGGACAAGGAACAATCAAATGTGAAAATACTAAACTGGAGGAGGGTGAATTTCACAGTGAGTTAAAAAGGGATCTTGCCCAGGTGGATTGGAATCAAAAATTGGCAGGCAAAACAGTAATTGGACAATGGGAGGCCTTCAAGAAGGAGTTGGTTCAGGTATACACATTCCACGAGGGGGAAAGGAAGGGCATCCAAATCTAGAGCTCTCTGGATGACTAAAGATATAGAGATTAAAATGAAACATAAGGAAATTTATGATGAATTTAAGATTCATAATACAATGGAGAATCAGGCTGAGTACAGAAAGTACAGAGGAGAACTAAAAATGGAAATAAGATGGGCAAAGAGAGATTATGAGAATAGATTAGTGGGTAACATAAAAGAGAACCCAAACATCTTTTATAAACATATAAATAGTAAAGGGGTAGTCAAAGGAAGATGTGGCATTGATTAGGGACAAAAAAGTAGATCTTCTGGTGGAGGCAGAGGGCATGGCAGAGGTACTAAATGAGTTCTTTGTATCGGTCTTCACTAGAGAAGAGGATGCTGCCATTGTAGCAGTAAAGGAGGAGGTAGGAGCGATATTGGATAGGATAAAAATAGATAAAGAGGAGGTACTTAAAAGATTGCCAGCACTTAAAGTAGAAAAGTCTCCCGGTCCAGATGGGATGGATCCTGGTTACTGAGGGAAGTAAGGGTGGAAATTGCTGACCCTCTGGTCACAATCTTCCAATCCTCCTTAGATATGGGGACGGTGCCAGGGGACTGGAGATTGCAAATAGAATCATAAAACCGTAGAATGGTTACAGCATGGAAGGAGGCCATTCAGCCCGTCGAGTCCGTGCCAGCTCTCTGCAAGAGCAATCCAGCTAGTCTCACTTTGCTGCCCTATCCCAGTAGCCCTGCAAATTATTTCCCTTCAAGTACTATTGAATCCCCTTTTGAAGGCCACGATTGAATCTGCCTCCACCACCCCCTCGGGCAGTGCATTCCAGATCATAACCACTCGCTGTGTAAAAAGATTTTCCTCATGTCACCTTTGGTTCTTTTGCCAATCACCTTCAATCTATGTCCTCTGGTTCTTGACCCCTCTGCCAATGGGAACAGTTTCTCTCTATCTGCTCTGTCTAGACCCTTCATGATTTTGAATACCTCCATCAAATCTTCTCTCAACTGTCTCTGTTCCAAGGAGAACAACCCCAGCTTCTCCAGTCTATCCATGTAACTGAATTCCCTCATTCCTGGAATCATTCTACTAAATCTCTTCTGCACCCTCTCTAAGGCATTCATATCTTTCCTAAAGTGCGGTGCCCAGAATTGGACACAATACTCCAGTTGTGGCCGAACCAGTGTTTTATAAAGGTTCATCATAACCTCCTTGCTTTTGTACTCTATACCTCTATTTATAAAGTCCAGGGATCCCATATGCTTTCTTAACCACTTTCTCCATCTGCCCTGCCACCTTCAATGATTTGTGTACATATACCCCCAGGTCTCTCTGTTCCTGAACCCCTTTTAGAATTGTACCCCTTAGTTTATATTGCCTCTCCTCGTACTTCCTATTGAAATGTATCAATTTGCACTTCTCTGTGTTAAATTCCATCTGCCATGTGTCCACCCATTCCACCAGCCTGTCTATATCCTCCCAAAGTCTATCACTATCCTCCTCACTGTTCACTACCCTTCCAAGTTTTGTGTCATCTGCAATGACACAATGTTACACCCCTGTTCAAAAAAGGGGAGAGTGATAAACCCGACAATCAGCTTAACGTGGTGGGGAGACAATAATCTGGGACAAAATTAATTGGGACTTGGAAAAGCATTGACTAATAAGTGAAAGTCAGCATGAATTTATTGAAGGAAAATCATGTTTGACTAACTGGATTGAGTTCTTTGATGAAGTAACGGAGAGGATTGATGAGGGTAGTGCAGTTGATGTTGTGTAAAATGGACTTTCAAAAGGCATTTGATAAAGTACCACATAATAGACTTGTTAGCAAAATTGAAGCCCATGGGATTAAAGGGACAGTGGCAGCATGGATACAAAATTGGCTAAGAGACAGAAAGCAGAGAGTAGTGGTGAACGGTTGTTTTCAGACTGGAGGGAAGTATACAGTGGTGTTCCCCAGGGGTCAGTATTAGGACCACTGCTCTTTTTGGTATATATTAATGACCTGGACTTGGGTATAGAGGGTATAATTTCAAAGTTTACAGATGACATGAAACTCGGAAATGTAGTAAACAATGTGGAGGATATTAACAGACTTCAGGAGGACATAGACAGACTGGTGAAATGGGCAGACACGTGGCAGATGAAATTTAAAGCAGAGAGGTGTGAAGTGATGCATTTTGGTAGGAAGAATGTGGAGAGGCAAAATAAACTAAATGGTACAATTTTAAAAGGGGATGCAGGAACAGAGAGACCTGGGGGTGTATATGTATAAACCTTTGAAGGTGGCAGGACAAGTTGAGAAGGCTGTTAAAAAGTCATATGGGATCCTGGGCTTTATTAATAGAGGCATAGAGTACAAAAGCAAGGAAGTTATGCTAAACCTTTATAAAACACTGGTTAGGCCTCAGCTGGAGTATTGTGTTCAATTCTGGGCACCGCACTTTAGGAAGGATGTCAAGGCCTTAGAGAGGGCGCAGAAGAGATTTACTAGAATGGTGCCAGGGATGAGGGACTTCAGTTATGTGGAGAAGCTGGGGTTGTTCTCCTTAGAACAGAGAATTAAGGGGAGATTTGGTGGAGCAATATTTAAGGAGAAACTGTTTCCAGTGGCAGGAGGGTCGGTAACCAGAGGACACAGATTTAAGGTAATTGGCAAAAGAGCCAGAGGCGACATGAGGGAACATAATTTACGCAGCGAGTTGTTATGATCCGGAATGTGCTGCCTGAAAGGGCGGTGGAAACAGATTCAATAGTAACCTTCAAAAGGGAATTAGATAAATACTTGAAGGGAAAAAAATTGCAGGGCCACGGGGAAAGAGCAGTGGAATGGGACTTTAAATAGTCCATACAGGCACGATGGTCCAAATGACCTCCTTCTGTGCTGTAACACACTATAATACTGTGATAACCTATAATATTTCATGATCCCTTTAAATAGCGCTGGTGAAGGGTCCTTCCAACTTGTTAGTGCGACAAGTTGCTGGGTGAGATCAGCACATGACGAGTCAGGCACTCCGGCCATACTAAAATTCGAATAGGGCCCTACAAGAAGCATAGCGCCCTAATTTAAATAACTTAATCATTCCTTTAAATTGTTCTGGCATGCGCTCCTGACACCAATGGAGAAACCCAATCCAAAATGGTGAATGCCGCACTTCCGTCTGGAAACGTGCCTGTGTTCCTGTCTGCCATATTTCGGCTTAGGAGGCAATTTAACACCTGAAAATCGAATTTCTAGGCCATGTTAGATGACTCATAAGGATAAATTTTTATAGGGCCTGTGCCACTGGTGGGGCCTCGCACACAGCCAGTGCATTTTGGAAAATCACGATTAGTGCCCATGATTTAACAAAGTGTGCAGGGTCTCTCAATTTATCCTGTTGTGTCATCTTGGGTCAGTTGGTAGCACTCTTGCCTTTGAGACGGAATAGGGTTGCCAACTCTGATAGGAGGTATTTCTGGAGGTTTGATCACATGGCACTCTGACCACATGACATCTGCATTCAGCCTGGTTGTCCACTGTATTAAGAGCCTGACATTTATCGTATGCTCCCTTTTTCTGTTTCATTTTCTATTGAAACACACGTTTAGACAACCCTTTCCCAGCAAGAGGATAGTCTCACAGTAATAAAAATCAGATTTAATTCTGTAATCTTACTTTCAACATGAGAAGGAATAAGATCTTTAAATGTTACTGAATCAGGATGAAAGATTAGTGATGCTATATAAGAGATAACTCACTATAACTTTCAAATTATGTGAGATGAGATACCCTGATTTTTGATATATCATACATTGTTAATGGATTCCTTATTGATAGGAAAGCTTTGCAAAATAACCATTTTATAGTTTGCCCCTTGTTCTAACACGACTTCTGTACATCTCCCACAGGCAACAATCTAGCCCTCAAATCTGTAAGTCTCATAATACACACAATCCAAAGGAGAAACAGCAGCTGCGCCTTTAATGAAAGGCTTTTCAAAACTGGGCAGCAACAGTAATGTGACAGGCTGCAATTAGCTTCCATAATTAATTGTATGTTGGGACAAGTGCCTCTTGAGGAATGCCATCTACCCTGAAACACACCTTAATACCTTGTATGTATGTCAGTTTTGGAAAACTAATTTGTAGCCAAGCTTTTCCTGTGACCTGAATTGATTATTTGCTTTCATCAGGAAGTACAGAATGAAGATCTGTCTGAACTGAGAATCATGAGCCTATTTCCCTCCCCCTCTCGTCCCGGCACAGTCGGGCAGTACATGTTTTGGATGGTACTGACTTGACCTCTGACGGACACGGACGTGCTTCTGGGCTGAGTGCTGGGTGAGACTACCTCCTCGGAAGTGCTGCTCACTCCAGTTCGGGGGTGGGGAGAATGGGGGCCTTAAAGGGGCAGTAACAGATGACCTCCCTTTACCCCGTAGTGGCAAAAATTTACAGGGTAAATTGCAGCCCAAATGGTCCCCACCTCCACAGTGCAACCCTCCTGAACCAAAGAGCAGCTAAAATGGCCTTACCTCAGCTAAGAGGAAGTTACTGGCTGCCCCTGTACAGATTCTCCAATCTGAAGACACCCATAAAGCCCCAATGACTACCCAGTTTCTAATGTGTGATCTTCAGGGCTGGCCTCTGCCCAGCACTATCCCTGGAAAATGACATGGGGGCAGCATTATTATATCATTGCCATGACATTTATCTGGGACTTAAATGCTCCAGGAAATGCTTGTCATGCACAAGTGGGATGGAGACCCACTTTTCTGCAGCTATTTCTTGTCCTTAACACCTCAGAAATTGGCACACATGGGTGGGAAAATCCATACATCTAAATTGGAGAAATGTTTTGAACAGTTATCCAGCAGCAATACATAATATGGTGCCTACATAAAATTACTATTTTGAAAAAAACTATAGCTTGGGTGATACTGAAATAACAGGAAATGTTGACCCCAAATGTCATTTCAGTTAGTGTGCTCACAGGCAACATTTATCAAAGATTAAGAACATTGATTATGTTTTTACAAGACAAAACCAGTGAAAAAATAATAATTACTGCCTCCAAAAGTCAGACTCATGTTTCTTTTTCTACCAGTCTTTCTTTATTAAATAGTTTACTGCTGTTTTCGATTAGATTGGAATCTACTTTAGTCACCATTGTAAATGGACCTCCCTTGATGGCTCAATGAGGCATATAAACCAGGGAGGTCCAGTCCAATTCCTAGCCTATACTAAGTTTGCTGCTATCAACTGGGGTGATGGTACAGATGCTGGAGTTGGCTTCAGTGCCCATAGGTTAGCAAAAGGTAAGTCAACCAGGGCTTCAACTACTGATAACCTGCTAGAAATGTACATGGGTGAACATCAAGTGAGGACAGGTTTAGGCATGATTGTTGAATATCTGATGAATAATCTGCCAAACACATGAAGAATCTCCAGTTCGGTCAGGTACCAAAGTGCAATTAATCCTCATGAATCACTACCCCAGCAACAGGTCAACACCTTAAGAAGAGGAGGGGAAGGAATTTACGATAAAAAAATTCTTCCACAACAAGATCATGGCTTGCCCTATGTTGGATAGGAATTGAAAGGAAAAAAGAGTGAAACGTCATCAAAACACACTCTGTCATTAAGAACCTTTTGCATGGCAACTTTTTAATGGTCACAATTAAAGTCAAAATGAGACCTCAAGCATCAGCCCCAATGAATCCTTAAACAAGAACCATTTTACTGTCTCCCACAAGTTTATAATGAGGAGGCTTGAGTCTATCAGCAAACAGAAGGTAGATCTGTGGCCACTGTACTTGTGGGGACCATGTAATTAAAGAAGTAAGTATGTAAAATTATATATACAACCAGTGATCGCCTTGCAAAGATTATTTTCTCTGCATGGGGTGCAATTTACGTATATGTGGAACTGAGCGGTCTGGGCATTCAGTTGTACCACCCACATTCAAGGAGTTAAAACAGAATTACAACTGTTCATCATTAACTACAAAGTATAGTCATTGCAATCCAGAATGGAAAATACAATACGTATTTGTGTTAAAGGCATTGGCAAAACAGTGCCTGCAATTTGAGATAAAGATTAATATAAACTAGCGATCACCAGCTTTTTGTGATATGAGTAGTATTTTCACATGGACAGTCTTTTGGCAGCAGGGTACTTTACTATAGCTGATATTTAAAAAAATATATTTTATTTCATTAATCCAACCACAATTTCTGCTGCAGTTCATTCATTTCACGTTGGAATTTCACAGAAAAATAAATAATTGTAACAGTGTAACAGTTGAAAGTATTTCAGAGAACAGTTGATCTGAGTCGTCCAACCTCATGCAATTAGAGGTTGAACTTTTGTAGAGTGACAGGATAAATTACCGGTTTATGTTTACACAACACAATTTGTGCCTAGTACAATATCCTATGCTGATGTTAGTGAAAGCAAGGAGCGGAAGTATAGAGCACAAACCAGACCTGGTGCCTTTTCTTTGCCAATGCAAACAGCAATTAAAAACCCAGAGTGAGAGAAATCACATGAGGTACTGCTGTAGATCCACAGTTCAACAAAGTCAGCAGTTTTGGTAATTGCTGGCAAAGTGACCTTAGAATGAGGATATTCAGCAAGAACTGCCCTGTGTACTTTAACACTGATCGTTGATAAAACAAACATAAAGTTGAGGTCATGTGAAGGCTACTGCGTTAATTTTACTTCACTCTGGGATCTGTGACATCTGGCTCAGTAAAAGAACTTGGAAAACATCTCTAACAGTCTCATGGTAATAAAATGGCCATGTGGCAAACATACTGATGTGTAGATTGTTTAATCTTTGAAGATCCTGGGAGAAAAATCCATTTGGGTTGATAATGTTTACTGTGAAATATATGAAGTCTTATATCTCACTGTAAATAATCCACTGGGAATGGTATAAAATTAATTATTTGCATTTCTCGATGGTTTGAAGTAGGAAAATAAATTACTACCTGAGTATCAAATTTTTATAGTTAATGGTCAAATTTATCTTGCTACTTTGCAGGGTTGGTCGTGTTTTTACTACAGGTATTTTGTAACTGGGCTCGCTGCAAATCCTTCAGTTGTAGATTGTCATGCATTGTTGAAAATGAAGATAATCATGAAAATGAAGACTTATCATTGGTAATCATGTAGTAAATGTAACATTATTAAAAGCAGAGAGAGAATTTTGTCCTGAACCTAGTCCTTGTCATAAACTGGAAATAAAATGAACATCTGTTTTATATGCACGTGTATCAATGTAATTTTACAAAGATAATATTGAGATTATGCTACAAGAGCCTTAGTTTGTTTAAACACCCTGCAAAGAACTGCAGAAGAAATGAAAGAGTGTGGGTTTCCTTAGAAGTACTTTCACAAAGAAATTCTGCCGTAGTTGTTATACTAAATATGAAATAAAATCCAGTGCTAAAAAAATCAAGGAGCAAGGGTCAGGAAAAAGGGGTGGAGACCTGGGTTGCAGGGTCTCTGCTCCTTTCACACTGCCCTAGCGTGCGCAGGGCTTTCCTATGGAGAATAGCCTGCGGAAGGTGCATGCTAGATAAAGCACTGTAAATGAGGCAGGAGGTGGCATTACTGGTCTCCTGTCTTTGTTTCCATTTAAAATGCCTGCCAGGCACCAAAGCACAAGTGATTCAAAAAGGCTGGCCTTGTGGACTGTAACATAGGAATTGCTAGACCAAGAGAAGAGTAGGACCAAGGTACAATTAGTTTGTCTTCTACTATCCTGATAGTCGCATGATACAGTGATCAAGGAGTTGTTGACTAATTGCAGCAACCAATCTCTATCATTTAGTCCACAACAGACCCAGACATGATGTGAGGAATCCTCCAGTGGTGGGGAGCTTTGGGGACCATAGGTCCAAAGTCACCTTTTTCCTCCCAGGTATGCCACACTTACCACCTGTCATGCCTCAAATTACTCATATACTGCATCTCAAAATATTATTTTCTGAAAGAAATCTATCTAATTTGCATTTGAGTGAATGAATACTAACTGCTTCTACCCTCTCCCTAGGGAGTCTACCTCATAGATTAACCAGTTGCTCAGTTTTGAACTTCCTCCCTTCAAACGCGAGCCATGTCCTCTGGTTCTACTGTTCTGGACAAGAATAGCTTGTCATGGTCTACATTATCTAATTGCTTTAGAGTCCTAAAAGCAGTATTCATATGGCCTCTCATCCTTCTCTTTTCCACTGAGAATATGCCCAATTTATATAATTGCTCCTCATAATCCAATCCCTCTATCCCCTCAATCATTCTGTTGCTCCCTTCTGTATTCTTTCAAGAGGGTCCTTAGGGGTCTAGCAAGTCAAAGATCTGCAAGTCACAGAATCATAGAATTGTACAGCACAGAAGGAGGCCATTTGGCCCATCGTGCCTGTGTCGGCTCTTTGAAAGAGCTATCCAATCAGTCCCATTCCCCTGCTCTTTCCCCATAGCCCCGCAAATTTCTTCTCTTCCAGTATATATCAAATTTCCGTTAAAAAGTTACCATTGAATCTGCTTCCACCGCCCTTTTAGGCAGTGCATTCCAGATCATTACAACTCACTGCGTAAAAAAAATGTCCTCATTTCTCCTCTGGCTCTTTTGTCAATTACCTTAAATCTGTGACCTCTGGTTACCGACCCTCCTGCCAGTGGAAACGGTTTCTCCTTGTTTACTCTTATCAAACCCATTCATAATTTTGAACACCTCCATTAAAGGTGATGGTACTGGTTGTTGGAGGCCTATCATCTCAGCCCCAGGACATTGCTGCAGGAGTTCCTCAGGGCAGTGTCCTAAGCCCAACCATCTTCAGCTACTTCATCAATGACCTTCCCTCCATCATAAGTTCAGAAATGGGGATGTTCGCTGATGATTGCACAGTTTCAGTTCCATTCGCAACCCCTCAGATAATGAAGCAGTCCGAGCCCGCATGCAGCAAGACCTGGACAACATCCAGGCTTGGGCTGATAAGTGGCAAGTAACATTCGCACCAGACAGGTGCCAGGCAATGACCATCTCCAACAAGAGAGAGTTTAACCACCTCCCCTTGACATTCAACGGCATTACCATCAACAAATCCCCCACCACCAACATCCTGGGGGTCACCATTGACCAGACACTTAACTGGACCAGCCATATAAATACTGTGGCTACAAGAGCAGGCCAGAGGCTGGGTATTCTGCGGCGAGTGACTCACCTCCTGACTCCCCAAAGCCTTTCCACCATCTACACGGCACAAGTCAGGAGTGTGATGGAATACTCTCCACTTGCCTGGATGAGTGCAGCTCCAACAACACTCAAGAAGCCCGACATCATCCAGGACAAAGCAGCCCACTTGATTGACACCCCATCCACCACCCTAAACATTTACTCCCTTCACCATCGGCGCACAGTGGCTGCAGTGTGTACCATCCACCGGGTGCACTGCAGCAACTCGCCAAGGCTTCTTCAACAGCACCTCCCAAACCTGTGACCTCTACCAGCTAGAAGGACAAGGGCAGCAGGCACATGGGAACAACATCACCTGCACGTTCCCCTCCAAGTCACACACCATCCCGACTTGGAAATATATCGCCGTTCCTTCATCGTCGCTGGGTCAAAATCCTGGAACTCCCTTCCTAACAGCACAGTGGGAGAACCTTCACCACACGGACTGCAGCGGTTCAAGAAGGCGGCTCACCACCACCTTCTGAAGGGCAATTAGGGATGGGCAATAAATGCTGGCCTTGCCAGCGATGCCCACATCCCATGAACGAATAAAAAAAAAAATCTCTCCTTAACCTTCACTGTTCTGAGGAGAACAACCCCAGCTTCTCCAGTCTCTCCACATAACTGAAGTCCCTCATCCCTGGTATCATTCTAGTAAATCTCTTCTGCACCCTTGCAAGGCCTTGACATCCTTCCTAAAGTGCGGTGCCCAGAATTGAACACAATAGTCCAGCTGCGGCCTAACCAGTGTTTTGTAAAGGTTTAGCATAACTTCCTTGCTTTTGTACTCTTTGCCTCTATTTATAAATCCCAGGATCGTGTATGCTTTTTTCAATGGCCTTCTCAACTTTTCCTGCCACTTTCATTATTTTAATCTTTTGCCCCCCCCCCCCACCCCCCAAGATGTTTGCATTTCAGTCAGTATCTTCTCCCTGCCGATCTCCATTGATAGCCAGAGGATATCCACTTAACCAGGCCAGAAAGACAACTGCAAGCCGAAGATTTCAACAGCTTTTTTGGAATTTCCAGGCCCTATCACTGTGCTGACCACTACTGGGGGCAGGTCTGAGTCAGGGCTGCCGCCAGCTTGTTTATTTACCTTGGGACAAGAAGTAGGGGTGATCTGAAGGCTGGATTGGTGCAGCACACTTCGGGTGCACTGGTGCTGCTTGGTGTCTGGGCAGGGGGGGGGCCAGGAAAAGCAGTCCTCCTGTGACAGATTCATTAGAAGGATGCTGAAGAGCTCGCCTCAGGCACAGCACCGGAGCATCGTCACGGTGAAGATGGAAGAATGTCGATGAAGAAGACGCAGAGCAAAATCATAGAAAAGTAGAACATTTCACAAGTTGTTGTTTGGAGACATTTCTCTGTTCTATCTGGATAAACAAATGGTGTTCGGCAAATATTCTGTGAATATTCTGTGAAACGGTTGTATCATGTGCAACTAATGTAGCAATATCTACGAGCTCAATTGCTAAATTTAAATCTGAGATAGATAGTTTTTTGGCAACCAAAGGTATTAAGGGATATGGGCCAAAGGCAGGTATATGGAGTTAGATCACAGATCAGCCATGATCTTATCAAATGGCGGAGCAGGCACGAGGGGCTGAATGGCCGACTCCTGTTCCTATGTTTCCTAATATCAGAGTCCATCAATACATTTATAAAATGTATTACCAAAAGGCTGGGGACATAAATGGAGCAGTTTTGTCCATTGTACTTCATTACACAGCTGAAAACTGAATCTCTCAAACCACCCGAAAGCTCACACTTCTGCCAGAACTAGGGCGGTGCAAAACCTTTGACCATTCATCTGCCTAGGCATAATGCCATCCCAAATCCAAGGGATGGGGTCATTTACATAAAGGGAACAGGCATCCACGTGTTTCATGGCGCTCCCTGGATGTCAGACCCATGGGGGCCCAAGGAGTTTTGGACAAGTACTTTGCCACTTTGACATGGGTGGGGTTTGAGCCGAAAATTGCAGGATTTTAAAAAAACAGATCCATCATGCATCAGCATTTTAATAGATTGATTACCGTTCAGAAACCGGTATCCTTGTTTTTAAATCCCTCTGTGGCCTCGCCCCTCCCAACCTCTGTAACCTCCTCCAGCCCTACAACCCTCCGAGATCTCTGCGCTCTTCCATTCTGGCCTCTTGCACAGCCCCAATTTTAATCGCTCGACCATTGTCGGCCATGCCTTCAGCTGCCTAGGACATAAACTCTGGAATTCCCTCCCTAAACCTCTCCGCCTCTCTACCTCTCTCTCCTCCTTTGGGCATAAACTCTGGAATTGGACCCCGATGGATCCATACTCCAAGCATTTTGTTTGTTCTCTCCAGGTGTTAGCCTTGGCTCAGTGGTAGCCCTCTGACCTCTGAGCCAGAAAGGCTGTGTTCAATCTTCACTTTAGAAACTTGAGCACGTTATCTAGGCTGAGACTCCAGTGCCGTACTGAGGGAGTGCTGCACTGTTGGGGGTACAGTATTTCGGATGAGACATTTAATCAATGCCCCATCTGCTGCCTCGTGTGGATGTAAAAGATCCCATGGCACTATTTGAAGAAGAGCAAGGGAGGTGTTCTGGCCAATATTTATCCCTCAACCAACATCACTAAACAGATTATCTGATCATTTATCTCATTGCCTCTTGTGGGATCTTGCTGTGCACAAATTGGCTGCTACGTTTCCCTACATTACAACAGTGACTACACTTCAAAAAGCACATCATTGGCTGTAAAGGGCTTTGGGAGATCCTTAGGTCCTGAAAAGTGCTATATAAATGCAAATGCTTTTGTTTCTTTTTCACAGACATACATTTGTGTATGTGTTATGAAGCTGGCTGTTCATTGTGCAAATGAATGGCTTGGTCTCACAGATCAGCTTATCAAAATCAAGACTGTATGTCAAGAAGTTTAGAAGTATAAGGATTGGACACGTGGGATTAAATAGCAGAAGACCATAGATGCTGCAAATGTGAAACAAAAAGCGAGAATGCTGGAAACAGTATCTGTGAAGAGAACAGACAAGGTAATGTTTTGAGTGCCGACGATACTTCAGAACTGACACATTGGATATACTGGTTAGTTCTTGGTTTTGAAGTAGCCACTATGAATGCAGAGACAAGATGCCAACTGCATATATAGAAACACCTATGTAATTGCGAGGTAATTGCTACTAACCTGCTGAGAAGTATTTCACTATCTATCGCTTAAAAGTTGCACAGAGAAAGCTGCTCAAAGCAACTCAACTAACTGGTTTGTCTGTTGAAATATTTTGTGAACTGGTTCAAAGCTATTGTGTTACTTAAGCTGTCGCTAACAACTGGAGGAACTATAGCTACCGTGTGTGACTCTAACTAAAAACTGTTTGGTAGTGTCTGGCAGGGCTGATGGTAATCGTCCTGTGAAGTGATGTGGATGAATTGTAGAGATCTAACACATAAATCCAGAGACCAAATGGTTTTATTGTATCCCAGATTACTTAACACATGAGGCCACACTTCGGCTCAGAGCGAGTGAGAGTGTTTGTCTACGACAGTTGACTTTCATGTTGGGCATGAAAAAATTATCTGATGAGAGATCAAAAGATCAAATTGTAGCAAGGCTAAATTACCAAATTAGCCCAAAGGGGATTACAGATATGAGAAATATCTCCTAAACAATACTACAGTGCACATTGCTAGGTTCAGATAAACATTCAAAGGAAGAGTAACTTTCTTTGGATTGATGTTATGTTAGAGAAGTAGCTTTGCTAAGTGTTGAAGTTTCATATTTTTAAGACTGAAACAGAAAATCATTGAGCCAATATTGTGGTTTTGTGCCAGTGGTGGGAGGACCACGACTGTTTCAATGCTGTGTGTGCCTGCAGTGCTGGTAGCTGACCTTCTGCTGGATCGAGGTGTGATAGATCTGGCACCGAAAACACTTAAACGGCTCCTGCTTGCCCTTAAAGCTATTGGGACTCACATTGCTTGCTTTTATTACCTTTGACGCTATTTCTAGATTAATTCGAGACGTTCAGTGAAACACTCCACACACCTTAATCCCCCTGAGGACAGGCTTTATTTTTAATATGTAGATTCTACAATAATACAACTCATATACAAAATGAGTGCAAACTTTTCAACCCTTTACATTGGCCCAGGATTTCAGGAACTGCCCTGGGAATGGGGATGAAGCAGAGACTATGCCTGCAATACGTAGAGGCTCAACACTCACGTGCAAATAAGACCAGAGGGGGCAGTCAGCCCCTCCCATCTCAAAATTTTCCGATTTTCCAGCCATGGAGCACCCATGAAGTGCCTGGACCCTCTTCAGATTGGGTGCCTGAGGGAGCCTGCCAGCAAGCTAAAGACAGGCCCGAATGTAAGAGTGCCTCTTTTTTACCTTACATGTATTTTTGACCCTTGGTGCTTTCTGCTTGTTGATCTCCATTATCTTCCATTGCTTTCCAGTGCTAGACCCACGTTAATAGCCTTGGATACCAGAATTGGCTGCAGGTACAACACACTTCAGGGCAGAGGGGATCAGGAAAATTGAAACCATTCTATGCAGGAGATCCAACACAGACAGGCACCTTGACAGCACTTCCTTCCCTGACAAACTCTACCACTGAGAAGGACAAGAAGACCAATGCCAAGGAAACATCATCACCTCCAAATTTCCCTCCAAGTCTTACACCATCCTGACTTGGACCATATCACTGTTCCTTTATTGTCACTGGGTCAAACACCTGCAATTCTCTACCTAACACCATTGTGAGAGCACCATCACCACAATGACCACAGCGGTTCAATGAGAAGGTCCACCACCATCTTCTGAGGGCAACTAAAGATGGACAATAAATATGATCTTGCCAATGTACCCACCTCCCGTGAATATATATTTTTAAAATGCCAACGTTGGTCCCTTTTCTATCGACTTGCAGCGGTAGGCCACTGACATCAGACACAATCACATGCCTGCGGGAGAAGGTCCAGCATATGTTCTTCTGATCCTCTAGGTGCCCAAGAGGAGGAGGTGGGGTGCGCAATGAGCATCTCACCTCATCTTGCACCGCGGCATCCTGTGGAAGGATGTGAGGCTGTGAGTGCACGACGGGAATTGATGGTTGGGTGAGAGACCATGTCAATATTTAAGGTTGGGTTGGTTGGATGGTTGAAGAGAGGACGAATGGGGGGACATGGGAACAGAGCGGGGCATGGGATTTGGATTATTGCTCATGTGAACGATTAATACCAAGGCGGACTTCTTGGGCTGAACAGTGTGTTGTATTTTCTATATAATTCTATGTAATCTTCTTGCAATATATCACTGGCAAATTATTCTGCGGTCTAACAAATTCAGTGCAGTTTCCCTTCCAGGTCAAAAATCCTCTTCTCTTCAGTACTGTCCAATAGAAATCTCTCATTAGCCACAAGCATGACTAGGGCCACATAGTTTTAGCTGCATACATGAATTTCAGTAGATCATGCCTCACACGCAACACAGGTAAATGTACTTCACGTGTGCATTTGCTTAACAATGGTCTACCGCCATTCAGTGCAAAACTTTGCACCCCTTCTCTTTCCCCAAACTTCGCACCCCTTCTCTTTCCCCAAACTTCGCACCCCTTCTCTTTCCCCAAACTTCGCACCCCTTCTCTTTCCCCAAACTTCGCACCCCTTCTCTTTCCCCAAACTTCGCACCCCTTCTCTTTCCCCAAACTTCGCACCCCTTCTCTTTCCCCAAACTTCGCACCCCTTCTCTTTCCCCAAACTTCGCACCCCTTCTCTTTCCCCAAACTTCGCACCCCTTCTCTTTCCCCAAACTTCGCACCCCTTCTCTTTCCCCAAACTTCGCACCCCTTCTCTTTCCCCGAACTTCGCACCCCTTCTCTTTCCCCAAACTTCGCACCCCTTCTCTTTCCCCGAACTTCACACCCCTTCTCTTTCCCCAAACTTCGCACCCCTTCTCTTTCCCCAAACTTCACACCCCTTCTCTTTCCCCAAACTTCGCACCCCTTCTCTTTCCCCAAACATCACACCCCTTCTCTTTCCCCAAACTTCGCACCCCTTCTCTTTCCCCAAACATCACACCCCTTCTCTTTCCCCAAACTTCACACCCCTTCTCTTTCCCCAAACTTCGCACCCCTTCTCTTTCCCCAAACTTCACACCCCTTCCCTTTCCCCAAACTTCACACCCTTTCTCTTTCCCCAAACTTCACACCCCTTCTCTTTCCCCAAACTTCGCACCCCTTCTCTTTCCCCAAACTTCACACCCCTTCCCTTTCCCCAAACTTCACACCCCTTTCTCTTTCCCCAAACTTCACACCCCTTCTCTTTCCCCAAACTTCGCACCCCTTCTCTTTCCCCAAACTTCACACCCCTTCCCTTTCCCCAAACTTCACACCCCTTCTCTTTCCCCAAACTTCACACCCTTTCTCTTTCCCCAAACATCACACCCCTTCTCTTTCCCCAAACTTCGCACCCCTTGTCTTTCCCCAAACTTCATACCCCTTCTCTTTCCCCAAACTTCGCACCCCTTCTCTTTCCCCAAACTTCGCACCCCTTCTCTTTCCCCAAAGTTCACACCCCTTCTCTTTCCCCAAACTTCGCACCCCTTCTCTTTCCCCAAACTTCGCACCCCTTCTCTTTCCCCAAACTTCACACCCCTTCTCTTTCCCCAAACTTCGCACCCCTTCTCTTTCCCCAAACTTCACACCCCTTCTCTTTCCCCAAACTTCACATCCCTTCTCTTTCCCCAAACTTCGCACCCTTTCTCTTTCCCCAAACATCACACCCCTTCTCTTTCCCCAAACTTCGCACCCCTTCTCTTTCCCCAAACATCACACCCCTTCTCTTTCCCCAAACTTCGCACCCCTTCTCTTTCCCCAAACTTCGCACCCCTTCTCTTTCCCCAAACATCACACCCCTTCTCTTTCCCCAAACTTCGCACCCCTTCTCTTTCCCCAAACATCACACCCTTTCTCTTTCCTAAAACTTCGCACCCCTTCTCTTTCCCCAAACTTCGCACCCCTTCTCTTTCCCCAAACTTCGCACCCCTTCTCTTTCCCCAAACTTCACACCCTTTCTCTTTCCCCAAACTACACACCCCTTCTCTTTCCCCAAACTCCGCACCCCTTCTCTTTCCCCAAACTCCGCAGCCCTTCTCTTTCCCCAAACTTCGCACCCTTTCTCTTTCCCCAAACTTCACACCCCTTCTCTTTCCCCAAACTTCACACCCCTTCTCTTTCCCCAAACTTCACACCCCTTCTCTTTCCCCAAACTTCGCACCCCTTCTCTTTCCCCAAACTTCGCACCCCTTCTCTTTCCCCAAACTTCACACCCCTTCTCTTTCCCCAAACTTCACACCCCTTCTCTTTCCCCAAACTTCGCACCCCTTCTCTTTCCCCAAACTTCACACCCTTTCTCTTTCCCCAAACTTCACACCCCTTCTCTTTCCCCAAACTTCACACCCCTACTCTTTCCCCAAACTTCGCACCCCTTCTCTTTCCCCAAACTTCGCACCCCTTCTCTTTCCCCAAACTTCGCACCCCTTCTCTTTCCCCAAACTTCGCACCCTTTCTCTTTCCCCAAACTTCACACCCCTTCTCTTTCCCCAAACTTCGCACCCCTTCTCTTTCCCCAAACTTCACACCCCTTCTCTTTCCCCAAACTTCACACCCTTTCTCTTTCCCCAAACTTCGCACCCCTTCTCTTTCCCCAAACTTCGCACCCCTTCCCTTTCCCCAAACTTCGCACCCCTTCTCTTTCCCCAAACTTCGCACCCCTTCTCTTTCCCCAAACTTCGCACCCCTTCTCTTTCCCCAAACTTCGCACCCCTTCTCTTTCCCCAAACTTCGCACCCCTTCTCTTTCCCCAAACTTCGCACCCCTTCTCTTTCCCCAAACTTCACACCCCTTCTCTTTCCCCAAACTTCACACCCCTTCTCTTTCCCCAAACTTCACACCCCTTCTCTTTCCCCAAACTTCGCACCCCTTCTCTTTCCCCAAACTTCACACCCCTTCTCTTTCCCCAAACTTCGCACCCCTTCTCTTTCCCCAAACTTCGCACCCCTTCTCTTTCCCCAAACTTCGCACCCCTTCTCTTTCCCCAAACTTCGCACCCCTTCTCTTTCCCCAAACTTCTCACCCCTTCTCTTTCCCCAAACTTCACACCCCTTCTCTTTCCCCAAACTTCACACCCCTTCTCTTTCCCCAAACTTCACACCCCTTCTCTTACCCCAAACTTCACACCCCTTCTCTTTCCCCAAACTCCGCACCCCTTCTCTTTCCCCAAACTTCGTACCCCTTCTCTTTCCTAAAACTTCGCACCCCTTCTCTTTCCCCAAACTTCACACCCCTTCTCTTTCCTAAAACTTCACACCCCTTCTCTTTCCCCGAACTTCACACCCTTTCGCTTTCCCCAAACTCGACACCCCTTCTCTTTCCCCAAACTTCGCACCCCTTCTCTTTCCCCAAACTTCACACCCCTTCTCTTTCCCCAAATTTCACACCCCTTCTCTTTCCCCAAACTTCGCACCCCTTCTCTTTCCCCAAACTTCGCACCCCTTCTCTTTCCCCAAACTTCACACCCCTTCTCTTTCCCCAAACTTCGCACCCCTTCTCTTTCCTAAAACTTCGCACCCCTTCTCTTTCCCCAAACTTCGCACCCCTTCTCTTTCCTAAAACTTCACACCCCTTCTCTTTCCCCAAACTTCGCACCCCTTCTCTTTCCCCAAACTTCGCACCCCTTCTCTTTCCTAAAACTTCACACCCCTTCTCTTTCCCCAAACTTCGCACCCCTTCTCTTTCCCCAAACTCCGCACCCCTTCTCTTTCCCCAAACTTCGCACCCCTTCTCTTTCCTAAAACTTCACACCCCTTCTCTTTCCCCAAATTTCACACCCCTTCTCTTTCCCCAAACTCCGCACCCCTTCTCTTTCCCCAAACTTCGCACCCCTTCTCTTTCCCCAAACTTAGCACCCCTTCTCTTTCCCCAAACTTCTCACCCCTTCTCTTTCCTAAAACTTCACACCCCTTCTCTTTCCCCAAACTTCACACCCCTTCTCTTTCCCCAAACTCCGCACCCCTTCTCTTTCCCCAAACTTCACACCCCTTCTCTTTCCTAAAACTTCGCACCCCTTCTCTTTCCCCAAACTTCACACCCCTTCTCTTTCCCCAAACTTCACACCCCTTCTCTTTCCCCAAACTTCGCACCCCTTCTCTTTCCCCAAACTTCACACCCCTTCTCTTTCCCCAAACTTCGCACCCCTTCTCTTTCCCCAAACTTCGCACCCCTTCTCTTTCCCCAAACTTCGCACCCCTTCTCTTTCCCCAAACTTCGCACCCCTTCTCTTTCCCCAAACTTCTCACCCCTTCTCTTTCCCCAAACTTCACACCCCTTCTCTTTCCCCAAACTTCACACCCCTTCTCTTTCCCCAAACTTCACACCCCTTCTCTTTCCCCAAACTTCACACCCCTTCTCTTTCCCCAAACTCCGCACCCCTTCTCTTTCCCCAAACTTCGTACCCCTTCTCTTTCCTAAAACTTCGCACCCCTTCTCTTTCCCCAAACTTCACACCCCTTCTCTTTCCTAAAACTTCACACCCCTTCTCTTTCCCCGAACTTCACACCCTTTCGCTTTCCCCAAACTCGACACCCCTTCTCTTTCCCCAAACTTCGCACCCCTTCTCTTTCCCCAAACTTCACACCCCTTCTCTTTCCCCAAATTTCACACCCCTTCTCTTTCCCCAAACTTCGCACCCCTTCTCTTTCCCCAAACTTCGCACCCCTTCTCTTTCCCCAAACTTCACACCCCTTCTCTTTCCCCAAACTTCGCACCCCTTCTCTTTCCTAAAACTTCGCACCCCTTCTCTTTCCCCAAACTTCGCACCCCTTCTCTTTCCTAAAACTTCACACCCCTTCTCTTTCCCCAAACTTCGCACCCCTTCTCTTTCCCCAAACTTCGCACCCCTTCTCTTTCCTAAAACTTCACACCCCTTCTCTTTCCCCAAACTTCGCACCCCTTCTCTTTCCCCAAACTCCGCACCCCTTCTCTTTCCCCAAACTTCGCACCCCTTCTCTTTCCTAAAACTTCACACCCCTTCTCTTTCCCCAAATTTCACACCCCTTCTCTTTCCCCAAACTCCGCACCCCTTCTCTTTCCCCAAACTTCGCACCCCTTCTCTTTCCCCAAACTTAGCACCCCTTCTCTTTCCCCAAACTTCTCACCCCTTCTCTTTCCTAAAACTTCACACCCCTTCTCTTTCCCCAAACTTCACACCCCTTCTCTTTCCCCAAACTCCGCACCCCTTCTCTTTCCCCAAACTTCACACCCCTTCTCTTTCCTAAAACTTCGCACCCCTTCTCTTTCCCCAAACTTCACACCCCTTCTCTTTCCCCAAACTTCACACCCCTTCTCTTTCCCCAAACTCCGCACCCCTTCTCTTTCCCCAAACTTCACACCCCTTCTCTTTCCCCAACTTCACACCCCTTCTCTTTCCCCAAACTTCGCACCCCTTCTCTTTCCCCAAACTTCGCACCCCTTCTCTTTCCCCAAACTTCGCACCCCTTCTCTTTCCCCAAACTTCGCACCCCTTCTCTTTCCCCAAACTTCACACCCCTTCTCTTTCCCCAAACTTCGCACCCCTTCTCTTTCCCCAAACTTCGCACCCCTTCTCTTTCCCCAAACTTCGCACCACTTCTCTTTCCCCAAACTCCGCACCCCTTCTCTTTCCCCAAACTTCGCCCCCCTTCTCTTTACCCAAACTTCACACCCCTTCTCTTTCCCCAAACTTCGCTCCCCTTCTCTTTCCCCAAACTTCGCACCCATTCTCTTTCTCCAAACTTTGCACCCCTTTCTCTTTCCCCAAACTTCGCACCCTTTCTCTTTCCCCAAACTTCGCAACCCTTCTCTTTCCCCAAACTTCACACCCCTTCTCTTTCCCCAAACTTCGCACCCCTTCTCTTTCCCCAAACTTAACACCCTTTCTCTTTCCCCAAACTTCACACCCCTTCTCTTTCCCCAAACTTCGCACCCCTTCTCTTTCCCCAAACTTCGCACCCCTTCTCTTTCCCCAAACTTCGCACCCCTTCTCTTTCCCCAAACTTCGCACCCCTTCTCTTTCCCCAAACTTCGCACCCCTTCTCTTTCCCCAAACTTCGCACCCCTTCTCTTTCCCCAAACTTCACACCCCTTCTCTTTCCCCAAACTTCGCACCCCTTCTCTTTCCCCAAACTTCGCACCCCTTCTCTTTCCCCAAACTTCGCACCCCTTCTCTTTCCCCAAACTCCGCACCCCTTCTCTTTCCCCAAACTTCGCCCCCCTTCTCTTTACCCAAACTTCACACCCCTTCTCTTTCCCCAAACTTCGCTCCCCTTCTCTTTCCCCAAACTTCGCACCCATTCTCTTTCTCCAAACTTTGCACCCCTTTCTCTTTCCCCAAACTTCGCACCCTTTCTCTTTCCCCAAACTTCGCAACCCTTCTCTTTCCCCAAACTTCACACCCCTTCTCTTTCCCCAAACTTCGCACCCCTTCTCTTTCCCCAAACTTAACACCCTTTCTCTTTCCCCAAACTTCACACCCCTTCTCTTTCCCCAAACTTCGCACCCCTTCTCTTTCCCCAAACTTCGCACCCCTTCTCTTTCCCCAAACTTCGCACCCCTTCTCTTTCCCCAAACTTCGCACCCCTTCTCTTTCCCCAAACTTCGCACCCCTTCTCTTTCCCCAAACTTCGCACCCCTTCTCTTTCCCCAAACTTCGCACCCCTTCTCTTTCCCCAAACTCCGCACCCCTTCTCTTTCCCCAAACTTCGCACCCCTTCTCTTTACCCAAACTTCACACCCCTTCTCTTTCCCCAAACTTCGCTCCCCTTCTCTTTCCCCAAACTTCGCACCCATTCTCTTTCTCCAAACTTTGCACCCCTTTCTCTTTCCCCAAACTTCGCACCCTTTCTCTTTCCCCAAACTTCGCAACCCTTCTCTTTCCCCAAACTTCACACCCCTTCTCTTTCCCCAAACTTCGCACCCCTTCTCTTTCCCCAAACTTCACACCCCTTCTCTTTCCCCAAATTTCACACCCCTTCTCGTTCCCCAAACTTCACACCCCTTCTCTTTCCCCAATCTTCGCACCCCTTCTCTTTCCCCAAACTTCACACCCCTTCTCTTTCCCCAAACTTCGCACCCCTTCTCTTTCCCCAAACTTCGCACCCCTTCTCTTTCCCCAAACTTCGCACCCCTTCTCTTTCCCCAAACATCACACCCCTTCTCTTTCCCCAAACTTCACACCCCTTCTCTTTCCCCAAACTTCACACCCCTTCTCTTTCCCCAAACTTCGCACCCCTTCTCTTTCCCCAAACTTCACACCCCTTCTCTTTCCCCAAACTTCGCATCCCTTCTCTTTCCCCAAACTTCACACCCCTTCTCTTTCCCCAAACTTCGCACCCCTTCTCTTTCCCCAAACTTCGCACCCCTTCTCTCCCCAAACTTCACACCCCTTCTCTTTCCCCAAACTTCACACCCCTTCTCTTTCCCCAAACTTCACACCCCTTCTCTTTCCCCAAACTTCACACCCTTCTCTTTCCCCAAACTTCGCACCCCTTCTCTTTCCCCAAACTTCGCACCCCTTCTCTTTCCCCGAACTTCACACCCTTTCGCTTTCCCCAAACTCCGCACCCCTTCTCTTTCCCCAAACTTCGCACCCCTTCTCTTTCCTAAAACTTCACACCCCTTCTCTTTCCCCGAACTTCACACCCTTTCGCTTTCCCCAATCTCCGCACCCCTTCTCTTTCCCCAAACTTCGCACCCATTCTCTTTCCCCAAACTTCACACCCCTTCTCTTTCCCCAAACTTCGCACCCCTTCTCTTTCCTAAAACTTCGCACCCCTTCTCTTTCCCCAAACTTCGCACCCCTTCTCTTTCCTAAAACTTCACACCCCTTCTCTTTCCCCAAACTTCGCACCCCTTCTCTTTCCCCAAACTTCGCACCCCTTCTCTTTCCTAAAACTTCACACCCCTTCTCTTTCCCCAAACTTCGCACCCCTTCTCTTTCCCCAAACTCCGCACCCCTTCTCTTTCCCCAAACTTCACACCCCTTCTCTTTCCCCAAACTTCACACCCTTCTCTTTCCCCAAACTTCACACCCTTCTCTTTCCCCAAACTTCACACCCCTTCTCTTTCCCCAAACTTCGCACCCCTTCTCTCCCCAAACTTCACACACCTTCTCTTTCCCCAAACTCCGCACCCCTTCTCTTTCCCCAAACTTCACACCCCTTCTCTTTCCCCAAACTTCGCACCCCTTCTCTCCCCAAACTTCGCACCCCTTCTCTTTCCCCAAACTTCACACCCCTTCTCTTTCCCCAAATTTCACACCCCTTCTCTTTCCCCAAACTTCGCACCCCTTCTGTTTCCCCAAACTTCACACCCCTTCTCTTTCCCCGAACTTCACACCCTTTCGCTTTCCCCAAACTCCGCACCCCTTCTCTTTCCCCAAACTTCGCACCCCTTCTCTTTCCTAAAACTTCACACCCCTTCTCTTTCCCCGAACTTCACACCCTTTCGCTTTCCCCAAACTCCGCACCCCTTCTCTTTACCCAAACTTCACACCCCTTCTCTTTCCCCAAACTTCGCTCCCCTTCTCTTTCCCCAAACTTCGCACCCATTCTCTTTCTCCAAACTTTGCACCCCTTTCTCTTTCCCCAAACTTCGCACCCTTTCTCTTTCCCCAAACTTCGCAACCCTTCTCTTTCCCCAAACTTCACACCCCTTCTCTTTCCCCAAACTTCGCACCCCTTCTCTTTCCCCAAACTTCACACCCCTTCTCTTTCCCCAAATTTCACACCCCTTCTCGTTCCCCAAACTTCACACCCCTTCTCTTTCCCCAATCTTCGCACCCCTTCTCTTTCCCCAAACTCCGCACCCCTTCTCTTTCCCCAAACTTCACACCCCTTCTCTTTCCCCAAACTTCGCACCCCTTCTCTTTCCCCAAACTTCGCACCCCTTCTCTTTCCCCAAACTTCGCACCCCTTCTCTTTCCCCAAACATCACACCCCTTCTCTTTCCCCAAACTTCACACCCCTTCTCTTTCCCCAAACTTCACACCCCTTCTCTTTCCCCAAACTTCGCACCCCTTCTCTTTCCCCAAACTTCACACCCCTTCTCTTTCCCCAAACTTCGCATCCCTTCTCTTTCCCCAAACTTCACACCCCTTCTCTTTCCCCAAACTTCGCACCCCTTCTCTTTCCCCAAACTTCGCACCCCTTCTCTCCCCAAACTTCACACCCCTTCTCTTTCCCCAAACTTCACACCCCTTCTCTTTCCCCAAACTTCACACCCCTTCTCTTTCCCCAAACTTCACACCCTTCTCTTTCCCCAAACTTCGCACCCCTTCTCTTTCCCCAAACTTCGCACCCCTTCTCTTTCCCCGAACTTCACACCCTTTCGCTTTCCCCAAACTCCGCACCCCTTCTCTTTCCCCAAACTTCGCACCCCTTCTCTTTCCTAAAACTTCACACCCCTTCTCTTTCCCCGAACTTCACACCCTTTCGCTTTCCCCAATCTCCGCACCCCTTCTCTTTCCCCAAACTTCGCACCCATTCTCTTTCCCCAAACTTCACACCCCTTCTCTTTCCCCAAACTTCGCACCCCTTCTCTTTCCTAAAACTTCGCACCCCTTCTCTTTCCCCAAACTTCGCACCCCTTCTCTTTCCTAAAACTTCACACCCCTTCTCTTTCCCCAAACTTCGCACCCCTTCTCTTTCCCCAAACTTCGCACCCCTTCTCTTTCCTAAAACTTCACACCCCTTCTCTTTCCCCAAACTTCGCACCCCTTCTCTTTCCCCAAACTCCGCACCCCTTCTCTTTCCCCAAACTTCACACCCCTTCTCTTTCCCCAAACTTCACACCCTTCTCTTTCCCCAAACTTCACACCCTTCTCTTTCCCCAAACTTCACACCCCTTCTCTTTCCCCAAACTTCGCACCCCTTCTCTCCCCAAACTTCACACACCTTCTCTTTCCCCAAACTCCGCACCCCTTCTCTTTCCCCAAACTTCACACCCCTTCTCTTTCCCCAAACTTCGCACCCCTTCTCTCCCCAAACTTCGCACCCCTTCTCTTTCCCCAAACTTCACACCCCTTCTCTTTCCCCAAATTTCACACCCCTTCTCTTTCCCCAAACTTCGCACCCCTTCTGTTTCCCCAAACTTCACACCCCTTCTCTTTCCCCGAACTTCACACCCTTTCGCTTTCCCCAAACTCCGCACCCCTTCTCTTTCCCCAAACTTCGCACCCCTTCTCTTTCCTAAAACTTCACACCCCTTCTCTTTCCCCGAACTTCACACCCTTTCGCTTTCCCCAAACTCCGCACCCCTTCTCTTTCCCCAAACTTCGCACCCCTTCTCTTTCCCCAAACTTCACACCCCTTCTCTTTCCCCAAACTTCGCACCCCTTCTCTTTCCTAAAACTTCGCACCCCTTCTCTTTCCCCAAACTTTGCACCCCTTCTCTTTCCTAAAACTTCACACCCCTTCTCTTTCCCCAAACTCCGCACCCCTTCTCTTTCCCCAAACTTCGCACCCCTTCTCTTTCCTAAAACTTCACACCCCTTCTCTTTCCTCAAACTTCACACCCCTTCTCTTTCCCCAAACTTCGCACCCCTTCTCTTTCCTAAAACTTCGCACCCCTTCTCTTTCCCCAAACTTTGCACCCCTTCTCTTTCCTAAAACTTCACACCCCTTCTCTTTCCCCAAACTTCGCACCCCTTCTCTTTCCCCAAACTTCGCACCCCTTCTCTTTCCTAAAACTTCACACCCCTTCTCTTTCCCCAAACTTCGCACCCCTTCTCTTTCCCCAAACTCCGCACCCCTTCTCTTTCCCCAAACTCCGCACCCCTTCTCTTTCCCCAAACTTCGCACCCCTTCTCTTTCCTAAAACTTCACACCCTTTCTCTTTCCCCAAACTTCACACCCCTTCTCTTTCCTCAAACTCCGCACCCCTTCTCTTTCCCCAAACTTCACACCCCTTCTCTTTCCCCAAACTCCGCACCCCTTCTCTTTCCCCAAACTTCACACCCCTTCTCTTTCCTCAAACTCCGCACCCCTTCTCTCTCCCCAAACTTCACACCCCTTCTCTTTCCCCAAACTCCGCACCCCTTCTCTTTCCCCAAACTTCGCACCCCTTCTCTTTCCTAAAACTTCGCACCCCTTCTCTTTCACCAAACTTCACACCCCTTCTCTTTCCCCAAACTTCACACCCCTTCTCTTTCCCCAAACTCCGCACCCCTTCTCTTTCCCCAAACTTCTCACCCCTTCTCTTTCCCCAAACTTCACACCCCTTCTCTTTCCCCAAACTTCGCACCCCTTCTCTTTCCCCAAACTTCGCACCCCTTCTCTTTCCCCAAACTTCACACCCCTTCTCTTTCCCCAAACTTCGCACCCCTTCTCTTTCCCCAAACTTCGCACCCCTTCTCTTTCCCCAAACTTCGCACCCCTTCTCTTTCCCCAAACTTCGCACCCCTTCTCTTTCCCCAAACTTCACACCCCTTCTCTTTCCCCAAACTTCGCACCCCTTCTCTTTCCCCAAACTTCGCACCCCTTCTCTTTCCCCAAACTTCGCACCCCTTCTCTTTCCCCAAACTCCGGACCCCTTCTCTTTCCCCAAACTTCACACCCCTTCTCTTTCCCCAAACTCCGCACCCCTTCTCTTTCCCCAAACTTCTCACCCCTTCTCTTTCCCCAAACTTCACACCCCTTCTCTTTCCCCAAACTTCGCACCCCTTCTCTTTCCCCAATCTTCGCACCCCTTCTCTTTCCCCAAACTTCACACCCCTTCTCTTTCCCCAAACTTCGCACCCCTTCTCTTTCCCCAAACTTCGCACCCCTTCTCTTTCCCCAAACTTCGCACCCCTTCTCTTTCCCCAAACTTCGCACCCCTTCTCTTTCCCCAAACTTCTCACCCCTTCTCTTTCCCCAAACTTCGCACCCCTTCTCTTTCCCCAAACTTCGCACCCCTTCTCTTTCCCCAAACTTCGCACCCCTTCTCTTTCCCCAAACTCCGCACCCCTTCTCTTTCCCCAAACTTCGCACCCCTTCTCTTTCCCCAAACTTCACACCCCTTCTCTTTCCCCAAACTTCGCTCCCCTTCTCTTTCCCCAAACTTCGCTCCCATTCTCTTTCTCCAAACTTTGCACCCCTTTCTCTTTCCCCAAACTTCGCACCCTTTCTCTTTCCCCAAACTTCGCAACCCTTCTCTTTCCCCAAACTTCACACCCCTTCTCTTTCCCCAAACTTCGCACCCCTTCTCTTTCCCCAAACTTCACACCCCTTCTCTTTCCCCAAATTTCACACCCCTTCTCTTTCCCCAAACTTCACACCCCTTCTCTTTCCCCAAACTTCGCACCCCTTCTCTTTCCCCAAACTCCGCACCCCTTCTCTTTCCCCAAACTTCACACCCCTTCTCTTTCCCCAAACTTCGCACCCCTTCTCTTTCCCCAAACTCCGCACCCCTTCTCTTTCCCCAAACTTCACACCCCTTCTCTTTCCCCATACTTCGCACCCCTTCTCTTTCCCCAAACTTCGCACCCCTTCTCTTTCCCCAAACTTCGCACCCCTTCTCTTTCCCCAAACTTCGCACCCCTTCTCTTTCCCCAAACTTCTCACCCCTTCTCTTTCCCCAAACTTCGCACCCCTTCTCTTTCCCCAAACTTCGCACCCCTTCTCTTTCCCCAAACTTCGCACCCCTTCTCTTTCCCCAAACTCCGCACCCCTTCTCTTTCCCCAAACTTCGCACCCCTTCTCTTTCCCCAAACTTCACACCCCTTCTCTTTCCCCAAACTTCGCTCCCCTTCTCTTTCCCCAAACTTCGCACCCATTCTCTTTCTCCAAACTTTGCACCCCTTTCTCTTTCCCCAAACTTCGCACCCTTTCTCTTTCCCCAAACTTCGCAACCCTTCTCTTTCCCCAAACTTCACACCCCTTCTCTTTCCCCAAACTTCGCACCCCTTCTCTTTCCCCAAACTTCACACCCCTTCTCTTTCCCCAAATTTCACACCCCTTCTCTTTCCCCAAACTTCACACCCCTTCTCTTTCCCCAAACTTCGCACCCCTTCTCTTTCCCCAAACTCCGCACCCCTTCTCTTTCCCCAAACTTCACACCCCTTCTCTTTCCCCAAACTTCGCACCCCTTCTCTTTCCCCAAACTCCGCACCCCTTCTCTTTCCCCAAACTTCACACCCCTTCTCTTTCCCCAAACTTCGCACCCCTGCTCTTTCCCCAAACTTCGCACCCCTTCTCTTTCCCCAAACTTCGCACCCCTTCTCTTTCCCCAAACTTCACACCCCTTCTCTTTCCCCAAACTTCATACCCTTCTCTTTCCCCAAACTTCACACCCCTTCTCTTTCCCCAAACATCGCACCCCTTCTCTTTCCCCGAACTTCACACCCTTTCGCTTTCCCCAAAATCCGCACCCCTTCTCTTTCCCCGAACTTCACACCCTTTCGCTTTCCCCAAACTCCGCACCCCTTCTCTTTCCCCAAACTTCGCACCCCTTCTCTTTCCTAAAACTTCACACCCCTTCTCTTTCCCCGAACTTCACACCCTTTCGCTTTCCCCAAACTCCGCACCCCTTCTCTTTCCCCAAACTTCGCACCCCTTCTCTTTCCCCAAACTTCACACCCCTTCTCTTTCCCCAAACTTCGCACCCCTTCTCTTTCCTAAAACTTCGCACCCCTTCTCTTTCCCCAAACTTCGCACCCCTTCTCTTTCCTAAAACTTCACACCCCTTCTCTTTCCCCAAACTTCGCACCCCTTCTCTTTCCCCAAACTTCGCACCCCTTCTCTTTCCCCAAACTCCGCACCCCTTCTCTTTCCCCAAACTTCGCACCCCTTCTCTTTCCTAAAACTTCACACCCCTTCTCTTTCCCCAAACTTCACACCCCTTCTCTTTCCCCAAACTCCGCACCCCTTCTCTTTCCCCAAACTTCGCACCCCTTCTCTTTCCTAAAACTTCACACCCCTTCTCTTTCCCCAAACTTCACACCCCTTCTCTTTCCCCAAACTCCGCACACCTTCTCTTTCCCCAAACTTCGCACCCCTTCTCTTTCCTAAAACTTCGCACCCCTTCTCTTTCCCCAAACTTCACACCCCTTCTCTTTCCCCAAACTTCACACCCCTTCTCTTTCCCCAAACTCCGCACCCCTTCTCTTTCCCCAAACTTCTCACCCCTTCTCTTTCCCCAAACTTCACACCCCTTCTCTTTCCCCAAACTTCGCACCCCTTCTCTTTCCCCAAACTTCGCACCCCTTCTCTTTCCCCAAACTTCACACCACTTCTCTTTCCCGAAACTTCGCACCCCTTCTCTTTCCCCAAAGTTCGCACCCCTTCTCTTTCCCCAAACTTCGCACCCCTTCTCTTTCCCCAAACTTCGCACCCCTTCTCTATCCCCAAACTTCACACCCCTTCTCTTTCCCCAAACTTCGCACCCCTTCTCTTTCCCCAAACTTCGCACCCCTTCTCTTTCCCCAAACTTCGCACCCCTTCTCTTTCCCCAAACTCCGCACCCCTTCTCTTTCCCCAAACTTCGCACCCCTTCTCTTTCCCCAAACTTCACACCCCTTCTCTTTCCCAAAACTTCGCTCCCCTTCTCTTTCCCCAAACTTCGCACCCATTCTCTTTCTCCAAACTTTGCACCCCTTTCTCTTTCCCCAAACTTCGCACCCTTTCTCTTTCCCCAAACTTCGCACCCCTTCTCTTTCCCCAAACTTCACACCCGTTCTCTTTCCCCAAACTCCGCACCCCTTCTCTTTCCCCAAACTTCGCACCCCTTCTCTTTCCTAAAACTTCGCACCCCTTCTCTTTCCCCAAACTTCACACCCCTTCTCTTTCCCCAAACTTCGCACCCCTTCTCTTTCCTAAAACTTCGCACCCCTTCTCTTTCCCCAAACTTCACACCCCTTCTCTTTCCCCAAACTTCACACCCCTTCTCTTTCCCCAAACTCCGCACCCCTTCTCTTTCCCCAAACTTCTCACCCCTTCTCTTTCCCCAAACTGCACACCCCTTCTCTTTCCCCAAACTTCGCACCCCTTCTCTTTCCCCAAACTTCGCACCCCTTCTCTTTCCCCAAACTTCACACCCCTTCTCTTTCCCCAAACTTCGCACCCCTTCTCTTTCCCCAAACTTCGCACCCCTTCTCTTTCCCCAAACTTCGCACCCCTTCTCTTTCCCCAAACTTCGCACCCCTTCTCTTTCCCCAAACTTCACACCCCTTCTCTTTCCCCAAACTTCGCACCCCTTCTCTTTCCCCAAAATTCGCACCCCTTCTCTTTCCCCAAACTTCGCACCCCTTCTCTTTCCTAAAACTTCACACCCCTTCTCTTTCCCCAAACTTCACACCCCTTCTCTTTCCCCAAACTCCGCACCCCTTCTCTTTCCCCAAACTTCGCACCCCTTCTCTTTCCTAAAACTTCACACCCCTTCTCTTTCCCCAAACTTCACACCCCTTCTCTTTCCCCAAACTCCGCACACCTTCTCTTTCCCCAAACTTCGCACCCCTTCTCTTTCCTAAAACTTCGCACCCCTTCTCTTTCCCCAAACTTCACACCCCTTCTCTTTCCCCAAACTTCACACCCCTTCTCTTTCCCCAAACTCCGCACCCCTTCTCTTTCCCCAAACTTCTCACCCCTTCTCTTTCCCCAAACTTCACACCCCTTCTCTTTCCCCAAACTTCGCACCCCTTCTCTTTCCCCAAACATCGCACCCCTTCTCTTTCCCCAAACTTCACACCACTTCTCTTTCCCGAAACTTCGCACCCCTTCTCTTTCCCCAAAGTTCGCACCCCTTCTCTTTCCCCAAACTTCGCACCCCTTCTCTTTCCCCAAACTTCGCACCCCTTCTCTATCCCCAAACTTCACACCCCTTCTCTTTCCCCAAACTTCGCACCCCTTCTCTTTCCCCAAACTTCGCACCCCTTCTCTTTCCCCAAACTTCGCACCCCTTCTCTTTCCCCAAACTCCGCACCCCTTCTCTTTCCCCAAACTTCGCACCCCTTCTCTTTCCCCAAACTTCACACCCCTTCTCTTTCCCAAAACTTCGCTCCCCTTCTCTTTCCCCAAACTTCGCACCCATTCTCTTTCTCCAAACTTTGCACCCCTTTCTCTTTCCCCAAACTTCGCACCCTTTCTCTTTCCCCAAACTTCGCACCCCTTCTCTTTCCCCAAACTTCACACCCGTTCTCTTTCCCCAAACTCCGCACCCCTTCTCTTTCCCCAAACTTCGCACCCCTTCTCTTTCCTAAAACTTCGCACCCCTTCTCTTTCCCCAAACTTCACACCCCTTCTCTTTCCCCAAACTTCGCACCCCTTCTCTTTCCTAAAACTTCGCACCCCTTCTCTTTCCCCAAACTTCACACCCCTTCTCTTTCCCCAAACTTCACACCCCTTCTCTTTCCCCAAACTCCGCACCCCTTCTCTTTCCCCAAACTTCTCACCCCTTCTCTTTCCCCAAACTTCACACCCCTTCTCTTTCCCCAAACTTCGCACCCCTTCTCTTTCCCCAAACTTCGCACCCCTTCTCTTTCCCCAAACTTCACACCCCTTCTCTTTCCCCAAACTTCGCACCCCTTCTCTTTCCCCAAACTTCGCACCCCTTCTCTTTCCCCAAACTTCGCACCCCTTCTCTTTCCCCAAACTTCGCACCCCTTCTCTTTCCCCAAACTTCACACCCCTTCTCTTTCCCCAAACTTCGCACCCCTTCTCTTTCCCCAAAATTCGCACCCCTTCTCTTTCCCCAAACTTCGCACCCCTTCTCTTTCCCCAAACTCCGCACCCCTTCTCTTTCCCCAAACTTCGCACCCCTTCTCTTTCCCCAAACTTCGCTCCCCTTCTCTTTCCCCAAACTTCGCACCCATTCTCTTTCTCCAAACTTTGCACCCCTTGCTCTTTCCCCAAACTTCGCACCCTTTCTCTTTCCCCAAACTTCGCAACCCTTCTCTTTCCCCAAACTTCACACCCCTTCTCTTTCCCCAAACTTCGCACCCCTTCTCTTTCCCCAAACTTCACACCCCTTCTCTTTCCCCAAATTTCACACCCCTTCTCTTTCCCCAAACTTCGCACCCCTTCTCTTTCCCCAAACTTCGCACCCCTTCTCTTTCCCCAAACTCCGCACCCCTTCTCTTTCCCCAAACTTCACACCCCTTCTCTTTCCCCAAACTTCGCACCCCTTCTCTTTCCCCAAACTTCGCACCCCTTCTCTTTCCCCAAACTTCACACCCCTTCTCTTTCCCCAAACTTCACACCCCTTCTCTTTCCCCAAACTTCGCACCCCTTCTCATTCCCCAAACTTCACACCCCTTCTCTTTCCCCAAACTTCACACCCTTCTCTTTCCCCAAACTTCACACCCCTTCGCTTTCCCCAAACTTCGCACCCCTTCTCTTTCCCCAAACTTCACACCCCTTCTCTTTCCCCAAACTTCGCATCCCTTCTCTTTCCCCAAACTTCACACCCCTTCTCTTTCCCCAAACTTCGCACCCCTTCTCTTTCCCCAAACTTCGCACCCCTTCTCTCCCCAAACTTCACACCCCTTCTCTTTCCCCAAACTTCACACCCCTTCTCTTTCCCCAAACTTCACACCCCTTCTCTTTCCCCAAACTTCACACCCTTCTCTTTCCCCAAACTTCACAGCCTTCTCTTTCCCCAAACTTCACACCCCTTCTCTTTCCCCAAACTTCGCACCCCTTCTCTTTCCCCAAACTTCACACCCCTTCTCTTTCCCCAAACTTCGCACCCCTTCTCTTTCCCCAAACTTCGCACCCCTTCTCTCCCCAAACTTCACACCCCTTCTCTTTCCCCAAACTCCGCACCCCTTCTCTTTCCCCAAACTTCACACCCCTTCTCTTTCCCCAAACTTCGCACCCCTTCTCTCCCCAAACTTCGCACCCCTTCTCTTTCCCCAAACTTCGCACCCCTTCTCTTTCCCCAAACTTCGCTCACCTTCTCTTTCCCCAAACTTCGCACCCCTTTCTCTTTCCCCAAACTTCGCACCCCTTCTCTTTCCCCAAACTTCACACCCCTTCTCTTTCCTAAAACTTCGCACCCTTTCGCTTTCCCCAAATTTGCACCCCTTCTGTTTCCCCAAACTTCACACCCCTTCTCTTTCCCCAAACTTCGCTCCCCTTCTCTTTCCCCAAACTTCGCACCCCTTCTCTTTCCCCAAACTTCACACCCCTTCTCTTTCCCCAAACTTCACACCCCTTCTCTTTCCTAAAACTTCGCACCCTTTCGCTTTCCCCAAACTTCGCACCCCTTCTCTTTCCCCAAACTTCACACCCTTTCTCTTTCCCCAAACTTCACACCCCTTCTCTTTCCCCAAACTTCACACCCCTTCTCTTTCCTAAAACTTCGCACCCTTTCTCTTTCCTAAAACTTCGCACCCTTTCTCTTTCCCCAAACTTCACACCCCTTCTCTTTCCCCAAACTTCACACCCCTTCTCTTTCCTAAAACTTCGCACCCATTCTCTTTCCCCAAACTTCACACCCCTTCTCTTTCCTAAAACTTCACACCCCTTCTCTTTCCCCAAACTTCGCACCCCTTCTCTTTCCTAAAACTTCGCACCCATTCTCTTTCCCCAAACTTCACATCCCTTCTCTTTCCTAAAACTTCGCACCCCTTCTCTTTCCCCAAACTTCACACCCCTTCTCTTTCCCCAAACTTCACACCCCTTCTCTTTCCTAAAACTTCGCACCCTTTCGCTTTCCCCAAACTTCGCACCCCTTCTCTTTCCCCAAACTTCACACCCTTTCTCTTTCCCCAAACTTCACACCCCTTCTCTTTCCCCAAACTTCACACCCCTTCTCTTTCCTAAAACTTCGCACCCTTTCTCTTTCCTAAAACTTCGCACCCTTTCTCTTTCCCCAAACTTCACACCCCTTCTCTTTCCCCAAACTTCACACCCCTTCTCTTTCCTAAAACTTCGCACCCATTCTCTTTCCCCAAACTTCACACCCCTTCTCTTTCCTAAAACTTCACACCCCTTCTCTTTCCCCAAACTTCGCACCCTTTCTCTTTCCTAAAACTTCACACCCCTTCTCTTTCCCCAAACTTGACACCCCTTCTCTTTCCTAAAACTTCGCACCCTTTCTCTTTCCCCAAACTTCGCACCCCTTCTCTTTCCCCAAACTTCACACCCCTTCTCTTTCCCCAAACTTCACACCCTTCTCTTTCCCCAAACTTCACACCCCTTCGCTTTCCCCAAACTTCGCACCCCTTCTCTTTCCCCAAACTTCACACCCCTTCTCTTTCCCCAAACTTCGCATCCCTTCTCTTTCCCCAAACTTCACACCCCTTCTCTTTCCCCAAACTTCGCACCCCTTCTCTTTACCCAAACTTCGCACCCCTTCTCTCCCCAAACTTCACACCCCTTCTCTTTCCCCAAACTTCACACCCCTTCTCTTTCCCCAAACTTCACACCCCTTCTCTTTCCCCAAACTTCACACCCTTCTCTTTCCCCAAACTTCACACCCTTCTCTTTCCCCAAACTTCACACCCCTTCTCTTTCCCCAAACTTCGCTCCCCTTCTCTTTCCCCAAACTTCACACCCCTTCTCTTTCCCCAAACTTCGCACCCCTTCTCTTTCCCCAAACTTCGCACCCCTTCTCTTTCCCCAAACTTCGCACCCCTTCTCTCCCCAAACTTCACACCCCTTCTCTTTCCCCAAACTCCGCACCCCTTCTCTTTCCCCAAACTTCACACCCCTTCTCTTTCCCCAAACTTCGCACCCCTTCTCTCCCCAAACTTCGCACCCCTTCTCTTTCCCCAAACTTCGCACCCCTTCTCTTTCCCCAAACTTCGCTCACCTTCTCTTTCCCCAAACTTCGCACCCCTTTCTCTTTCCCCAAACTTCGCACCCCTTCTCTTTCCCCAAACTTCACACCCCTTCTCTTTCCTAAAACTTCGCACCCTTTCGCTTTCCCCAAATTTGCACCCCTTCTCTTTCCCCAAACTTCACACCCCTTCTCTTTCCCCAAACTTCGCTCCCCTTCTCTTTCCCCAAACTTCGCACCCCTTCTCTTTCCCCAAACTTCACACCCCTTCTCTTTCCCCAAACTTCACACCCCTTCTCTTTCCTAAAACTTCGCACCCTTTCGCTTTCCCCAAACTTCGCACCCCTTCTCCTTCCCCAAACTTCACACCCTTTCTCTTTCCCCAAACTTCACACCCCTTCTCTTTCCCCAAACTTCACACCCCTTCTCTTTACTAAAACTTCGCACCCTTTCTCTTTCCTAAAACTTCGCACCCTTTCTCTTTCCCCAAACTTCACACCCCTTCTCTTTCCCCAAACTTCACACCCCTTCTCTTTCCTAAAACTTCGCACCCATTCTCTTTCCCCAAACTTCACACCCCTTCTCTTTCCTAAAACTTCACACCCCTTCTCTTTCCCCAAACTTCGCACCCTTTCTCTTTCCTAAAACTTCACACCCCTTCTCTTTCCCCAAACTTGACACCCCTTCTCTTTCCTAAAACTTCGCACCCTTTCTCTTTCCCCAAATTTCACACCCCTTCTCTTTCCCCAAACTTCACACCCCTTCTCTTTCCCCAAACTTCACACCCCTTCTCTTTCCTAAAACTTCGCACCCTTTCCCTTTCCCCAAACTTCACACCCCTTCTCTTTCCTAAAACTTCGCACCCTTTCTCTTTCCCCAAACTTCACACCCCTTCTCTTTCCTAAAACTTCACACCCCTTCTCTTTCCCCAAACTTCACACCCCTTCTCTTTCCCCAAACTTCACACCCCTTCTTTTTCCCAAACTTCGCACCCTTTCTCTTTCCTAAAACTTCGCACCCCTTCTCTTTCCCCAAACTTCACACCCCTTCTCTTTCCCCAAACTTCACACCCCTTCTCTTTCCCCAAACTTCACACCTCTTCTTTTTCCCAAACTTCGCACCCTTTCTCTTTCCTAAAACTTCGCACCCCTTCTCTTTCCCCAAACTTCGCACCCCTTCTCTTTCCCCAAACTTCACACCCCTTCTCTTTCCCCAAACTTCGCACCCTTTCTCTTTCCTAAAACTTCGCACCCCTTCGCTTTCCCCAAACTTCGCACCCCTTCTCTTTCCCCAAACTTCACACCCCTTCTCTTTCCCCAAACTTCGCACCCTTAATCTTTCCTAAAACTTCACACCCCTTCTCTTTCCCCAAACTTCGCACCCTTTCTCTTTCCTAAAACTTCGCACCCTTTCTCTTTCCCCAAACTTCACACCCCTTCTCTTTCCCCAAACTTCACACCCTTTCTCTTTCCCCAAACTTCGCACCCCTTCTCTTTCCCCAAACTTCACACCCCTTCTCTTTCCCCAAACTTCACACCCTTTCTCTTTCCCCAAACTCCGCACCCCTTCTCTTTCCCCAAACTTCGCACCCCTTCTCTTTCCCCAAACTTCGCACCCCTTCTCTTTCCCCAAACTTCACACCCCTTCTCTTTCCCCGAACTTCACACCCCTTTCTCTTTCCTAAAACTTCGCACCCCTTCTCTTTCCCCAAACTTCACACCCCTTCGCTTTCCCCAAACTTCGCACCCCTTCTCTTTCCCTAAACTTCACACCCCTTCGCTTTCCCCAAACTTCGCACCCCTTCTCTTTCCCCAAACATCGCACCCCTTCTCTTTCCCCAAACTTCACACCCCTTCTCTTTCCCCAAACGTCACACCCCTTCTCTTTCCCCAAACTTCGCACCCCTTCTCTTTCCCCAAACTTCGCACCCCTTCTCTTTCCCCAAACTTAGCCCCCCTTTCGCTTTCCCCAAACTTCGCACCCCTTCTCTTTCCCCAAACTTCGCACCCCTTCTCTTTCCCCAAACTGCGCACCCCTTCTCTTTCCCCAAACTTCGCACCCCTTCTCTTTCCCCAAACTTCGCACCCCTTCTCTTTCCCCAAACTTCACACCCCTTCGCTTTCCCCAAACTTCGCACCCCTTCTCTTTCCCCAAACTTCACACCCCTTCGCTTTCCCCAAACTTCGCACCCCTTCGCTTTCCCCAAACTTCGCACCCCTTCTCTTTCCCCAAACATCGCACCCCTTCTCTTTCCACAAACTTCACACCCATTCTCTTTCCCCAAACTTCACACCCCTTCTCTTTCCCCAAACTTCGCACCCCTTCTCTTTCCCCAAACTTCGCACCCCTTCTCTTTCCCCAAACTTAGCCCCCCTTTCGCTTTCCCCAAACTTCGCACCCCTTCTCTTTCCACAAACTTCGCACCCCTTCTCTTTCCCCAAAATGCGCACCCCTTCTCTTTCCCCAAACTTCGCACCCCTTCTCTTTCCCCAAACTTCGCACCCCTTCTCTTTCCCCAAACTTCGCACCCCTTCTCTTTCCCCAAACTTCGCACCCCTTCTCTTTCCCCAAACTTCACACCCCTTCACTTTCCCCAAACTTCGCACCCCTTCTCTTTCCCCAAACTTCGCACCCCTTCTCTTTCCCCAAACTTCGCACCCCTTCTCTTTCCCCAAACTTCACACCCCTTCTCTTTCCCCAAACTCCGCACCCTTTCTCTTTCCCCAAACTTCGCACCCCTTCTCTTTCCCCAAACTTCGCCCCCCTTTCGCTTTCCCCAAACTTCGCACCCCTTCTCTTTCCCCAAACTTCGCCCCCCTTTCGCTTTCCCCAAACTTCGCACCCCTTCTCTTTCCCCAAACTTCGCACCCCTTTCTCTTTCCCCAAACTCCGCACCCCTTCTCTTTCCCCAAACTTCACACCCCTTCTCTTTCCCCAAACTTCACACCCCTTCTCTTTCCCTAAACTTCGCACCCCTTCTCTTTCCTAAAACTTCGCACCCCTTCTCTTTCCCCAAACTTCACACCCCTTCTCTTTCCCCAAACTTCGCCCCCCTTCTCTTTCCCCAAACTTCACACCCTTTCTCTTTCCCCAAACTTCGCACCCCTTCTCTTTCCCCAAACTTCGCACCCCTTCTCTTTCCCCAAACTTCGCACCCCTTCTCTTTCCCCAAACTTCGCCCCCCTTCTCTTTCCCCATACTTCACACCCTTTCTCTTTCCCCAAACTTCACACCCCTTCTCTTTCCCCAAACTTCGCACCCCTTCTCTTTCCCCAAACTTCACACCCTTTCTCTTTCCCCAAACTTCGCACCCCTTTCTCTTTCCCCAAACTTCGCACCCTTTCTCTTTCCCCAAACTCCGCACCCCTTCTCTTTCCCCAAACTTCGCACCCCTTCTCTTTCCCCAAACTTCGCACCCCTTCTCTTTCCCCAAACTTCGCACCCCTTCTCTTTCCCCAAACTTCACACCCCTTCTCTTTCCCCAAACTCCGCACCCCTTCTCTTTCCCCAAACTTCGCACCCCTTCTCTTTCCCCAAACTTCACACCCCTTCTCTTTCCCCAAACTCCGCACCCCTTCTCTTTCCCCAAACTTCGCACCCCTTCTCTTTCCCCAAACTTCACACCCCTTCTCTTTCCCCAAACTCCGCACCCCTTCTCTTTCCCCAAACTTCGCACCCCTTCTCTTTCCCCAAACTTCGCACCCCTTCTCTTTCCCCAAACTTCACACCCCTTCTCTTTCCCCAAACTTCACACCCCTTCTCTTTCCCCAAACTTCACACCCCTTCTCTTTCCCCAAACTTCACACCCCTTCTCTTTCCCCAAACTTCACACCCCTTCTCTTTCCCCAAACTTCACACCCTTCTCTTTCCCCAAACTTCACACCCTTCTCTTTCCCCAAACTTCACACCCCTTCTCTTTCCCCAAACTTCACACCCTTCTCTTTCCCCAAACTTCACACCCTTCTCTTTCCCCAAACTTCACACCCCTTCTCTTTCCTAAAACTTCACACCCCTTCTCTTTCCCCAAACTTCGCACCCCTTCTCTTTCCCCAAACTTCGCCCCCCTTCTCTTTCCCCATACTTCACACCCTTTCTCTTTCCCCAAACTTCACACCCCTTCTCTTTCCCCAAACTTCGCACCCCTTCTCTTTCCCCAAACTTCACACCCTTTCTCTTTCCCCAAACTTCGCACCCCTTTCTCTTTCCCCAAACTTCGCACCCTTTCTCTTTCCCCAAACTCCGCACCCCTTCTCTTTCCCCAAACTTCGCACCCCTTCTCTTTCCCCAAACTTCGCACCCCTTCTCTTTCCCCAAACTTCGCACCCCTTCTCTTTCCCCAAACTTCACACCCCTTCTCTTTCCCCAAACTCCGCACCCCTTCTCTTTCCCCAAACTTCGCACCCCTTCTCTTTCCCCAAACTTCACACCCCTTCTCTTTCCCCAAACTCCGCACCCCTTCTCTTTCCCCAAACTTCGCACCCCTTCTCTTTCCCCAAACTTCACACCCCTTCTCTTTCCCCAAACTCCGCACCCCTTCTCTTTCCCCAAACTTCGCACCCCTTCTCTTTCCCCAAACTTCGCACCCCTTCTCTTTCCCCAAACTTCACACCCCTTCTCTTTCCCCAAACTTCACACCCCTTCTCTTTCCCCAAACTTCACACCCCTTCTCTTTCCCCAAACTTCACACCCCTTCTCTTTCCCCAAACTTCACACCCCTTCTCTTTCCCCAAACTTCACACCCTTCTCTTTCCCCAAACTTCACACCCTTCTCTTTCCCCAAACTTCACACCCCTTCTCTTTCCCCAAACTTCACACCCTTCTCTTTCCCCAAACTTCACACCCCTTCTCTTTCCTAAAACTTCACACCCCTTCTCTTTCCCCAAACTTCGCACCCTTTCTCTTTCCTAAAACTTCACACCCCTTCTCTTTCCCCAAACTTGACACCCCTTCTCTTTCCTAAAACTTCGCACCCTTTCTCTTTCCCCAAACTTCACACCCCTTCTCTTTCCCCAAACTTCACACCCCTTCTCTTTCCCCAAACTTCACACCCCTTCTCTTTCCTAAAACTTCGCACCCTTTCCCTTTCCCCAAACTTCACACCCCTTCTCTTTCCTAAAACTTCGCACCCTTTCTCTTTCCCCAAACTTCACACCCCTTCTCTTTCCTAAAACTTCACACCCCTTCTCTTTCCCCAAACTTCACACCCCTTCTCTTTCCCCAAACTTCACACCCCTTCTTTTTCCCAAACTTCGCACCCTTTCTCTTTCCTAAAACTTCGCACCCCTTCTCTTTCCCCAAACTTCGCACCCCTTCTCTTTCCCCAAACTTCACACCCCTTCTCTTTCCCCAAACTTCGCACCCTTTCTCTTTCCTAAAACTTCGCACCCCTTCGCTTTCCCCAAACTTCGCTCCCCTTCTCTTTCCCCAAACTTCATACCCTTTCTCTTTCCCCAAACTTCGCACCCCTTCTCTTTCCCCAAACTTCACACCCCTTCTCTTTCCCCAAACTTCACACCCTTTCTCTTTCCCCAAACTCCGCACCCCTTCTCTTTCCCCAAACTTCGCACCCCTTCTCTTTCCCCAAACTTCGCACCCCTTCTCTTTCCCCAAACTTCGCACCCCTTCTCTTTCCCCGAACTTCACACCCCTTCTCTTTCCCCAAACTTCGCACCCCTTCTCTTTCCCCAAACTTCGCACCCCTTCTCTTTCCCCAAACTTCGCACCCCTTCTCTTTCCCCAAACTTCACACCCCTTCTCTTTCCCCAAACTTCGCACCCCTTCTCTTTCCCCAAACTTCGCACCCCTTCTCTTTCCCCAAACTTCGCACCTTTTTCTCTTTCCCCAAACTTCGCACCCCTTCTCTTTCCCAAACTTCGCACCCCTTCTCTTTCCCCAAACTTCGCACCCCTTCTCTTTCCCCAAACTTCGCAGCCCTTTCTCTTTCCCCAAACTTCGCACCCCTTCTCTTTCCCCAAACTTCGCACCCCTTCTCTTTCCCCAAACTTCGCACCCCTTCTCTTTCCCCAAACTTTGCACCCCTTCTCTTTCCCCAAACTTCGCACCCTTTCTCTTTCCCCAAACTTCTCACCCCTTCTCTTTCCCCAAACTTCGCACCCCTTTCTCTTTCCTAAAACTTCGCACCCCTTCTCTTTCCCCAAACTTCACACCCCTTCGCTTTCCCCAAACTTCGCACCCCTTCTCTTTCCCTAAACTTCACACCCCTTCGCTTTCCCCAAACTTCGCACCCCTTCTCTTTCCCCAAACATCGCACCCCTTCTCTTTCCCCAAACTTCACACCCCTTCTCTTTCCCCAAACGTCACACCCCTTCTCTTTCCCCAAACTTCGCACCCCTTCTCTTTCCCCAAACTTCGCACCCCTTCTCTTTCCCCAAACTTAGCCCCCCTTTCGCTTTCCCCAAACTTCGCACCCCTTCTCTTTCCCCAAACTTCGCACCCCTTCTCTTTCCCCAAACTGCGCACCCCTTCTCTTTCCCCAAACTTCGCACCCCTTCTCTTTCCCCAAACTTCGCACCCCTTCTCTTTCCCCAAACTTCACACCCCTTCGCTTTCCCCAAACTTCGCACCCCTTCTCTTTCCCCAAACTTCACACCCCTTTGCTTTCCCCAAACTTCGCACCCCTTCGCTTTCCCCAAACTTCGCACCCCTTCTCTTTCCCCAAACATCGCACCCCTTCTCTTTCCACAAACTTCACACCCCTTCTCTTTCCCCAAACTTCACACCCCTTCTCTTTCCCCAAACTTCGCACCCCTTCTCTTTCCCCAAACTTCGCACCCCTTCTCTTTCCCCAAACTTAGCCCCCCTTTCGCTTTCCCCAAACTTCGCACCCCTTCTCTTTCCACAAACTTCGCACCCCTTCTCTTTCCCCAAACTTCGCACCCCTTCTCTTTCCCCAAACTTCACACCCCTTCACTTTCCCCAAACTTCGCACCCCTTCTCTTTCCCCAAACTTCGCACCCCTTCTCTTTCCCCAAACTTCGCACCCCTTCTCTTTCCACAAACTTCGCACCCCTTCTCTTTCCCCAAACTGCGCACCCCTTCTCTTTCCCCAAACTTCGCACCCCTTCTCTTTCCCCAAACTTCGCACCCCTTCTCTTTCCCCAAACTTCGCACCCCTTCTCTTTCCCCAAACTTCGCACCCCTTCTCTTTCCCCAAACTTCACACCCCTTCACTTTCCCCAAACTTCGCACCCCTTCTCTTTCCCCAAACTTCGCACCCCTTCTCTTTCCCCAAACTTCGCACCCCTTCTCTTTCCCCAAACTTCACACCCCTTCTCTTTCCCCAAACTCCGCACCCTTTCTCTTTCCCCAAACTTCGCACCCCTTCTCTTTCCCCAAACTTCGCCCCCCTTTCGCTTTCCCCAAACTTCGCACCCCTTCTCTTTCCCCAAACTTCGCCCCCCTTTCGCTTTCCCCAAACTTCGCACCCCTTCTCTTTCCCCAAACTTCGCACCCCTTTCTCTTTCCCCAAACTCCGCACCCCTTCTCTTTCCCCAAACTTCACACCCCTTCTCTTTCCCCAAACTTCACACCCCTTCTCTTTCCCTAAACTTCGCACCCCTTCTCTTTCCTAAAACTTCGCACCCCTTCTCTTTCCCCAAACTTCACACCCCTTCTCTTTCCCCAAACTTCGCCCCCCTTCTCTTTCCCCAAACTTCACACCCTTTCTCTTTCCCCAAACTTCGCACCCCTTCTCTTTCCCCAAACTTCACACCCCTTCTCTTTCCCCAAACTTCGCACCCCTTCTCTTTCCCCAAACTTCGCCCCCCTTCTCTTTCCCCAAACTTCATACCCTTTCTCTTTCCCCAAACTTCACACCCCTTCTCTTTCCCCAAACTTCGCACCCCTTCTCTTTCCCCAAACTTCACACCCTTTCTCTTTCCCCAAACTTCGCACCCCTTTCTCTTTCCCCAAACTTCGCACCCTTTCTCTTTCCCCAAACTCCGCACCCCTTCTCTTTCCCCAAACTTCGCACCCCTTCTCTTTCCCCAAACTTCGCACCCCTTCTCTTTCCCCAAACTTCGCACCCCTTCTCTTTCCCCAAACTTCACACCCCTTCTCTTTCCCCAAACTCCGCACCCCTTCTCTTTCCCCAAACTTCGCACCCCTTCTCTTTCCCCAAACTTCACACCCCTTCTCTTTCCCCAAACTCCGCACCCCTTCTCTTTCCCCAAACTTCGCACCCCTTCTCTTTCCCCAAACTTCGCACCCCTTCTCTTTCCCCAAACTCCGCACCCCTTCTCTTTCCCCAAACTTCGCACCCCTTCTCTTTCCCCAAACTTCGCACCCCTTCTCTTTCCCCAAACTTCACACCCCTTCTCTTTCCCCAAACTTCACACCCCTTCTCTTTCCCCAAACTTCACACCCCTTCTCTTTCCCCAAACTTCACACCCCTTCTCTTTCCCCAAACTTCACACCCCTTCTCTTTCCCCAAACTTCACACCCTTCTCTTTCCCCAAACTTCACACCCTTCTCTTTCCCCAAACTTCACACCCCTTCTCTTTCCCCAAACTTCGCACCCCTTCTCTTTCCCCAAACTTCGCACCCCTTCTCTTTCCCCAAACTTCGCACCCCTTCTCTTTCCCCAAACTTCGCACCCCTTCTCTTTCCCCAAACTTCGCACCCCTTCTCTTTCCCCAAACTTCACACCCCTTCACTTTCCCCAAACTTCGCACCCCTTCTCTTTCCCCAAACTTCGCACCCCTTCTCTTTCCCCAAACTTCGCACCCCTTCTCTTTCCCCAAACTTCACACCCCTTCTCTTTCCCCAAACTCCGCACCCTTTCTCTTTCCCCAAACTTCGCACCCCTTCTCTTTCCCCAAACTTCGCCCCCCTTTCGCTTTCCCCAAACTTCGCACCCCTTCTCTTTCCCCAAACTTCGCCCCCCTTTCGCTTTCCCCAAACTTCGCACCCCTTCTCTTTCCCCAAACTTCGCACCCCTTTCTCTTTCCCCAAACTCCGCACCCCTTCTCTTTCCCCAAACTTCACACCCCTTCTCTTTCCCCAAACTTCACACCCCTTCTCTTTCCCTAAACTTCGCACCCCTTCTCTTTCCTAAAACTTCGCACCCCTTCTCTTTCCCCAAACTTCACACCCCTTCTCTTTCCCCAAACTTCGCCCCCCTTCTCTTTCCCCAAACTTCACACCCTTTCTCTTTCCCCAAACTTCGCACCCCTTCTCTTTCCCCAAACTTCACACCCCTTCTCTTTCCCCAAACTTCGCACCCCTTCTCTTTCCCCAAACTTCGCCCCCCTTCTCTTTCCCCAAACTTCATACCCTTTCTCTTTCCCCAAACTTCACACCCCTTCTCTTTCCCCAAACTTCGCACCCCTTCTCTTTCCCCAAACTTCACACCCTTTCTCTTTCCCCAAACTTCGCACCCCTTTCTCTTTCCCCAAACTTCGCACCCTTTCTCTTTCCCCAAACTCCGCACCCCTTCTCTTTCCCCAAACTTCGCACCCCTTCTCTTTCCCCAAACTTCGCACCCCTTCTCTTTCCCCAAACTTCGCACCCCTTCTCTTTCCCCAAACTTCACACCCCTTCTCTTTCCCCAAACTCCGCACCCCTTCTCTTTCCCCAAACTTCGCACCCCTTCTCTTTCCCCAAACTTCACACCCCTTCTCTTTCCCCAAACTCCGCACCCCTTCTCTTTCCCCAAACTTCGCACCCCTTCTCTTTCCCCAAACTTCACACCCCTTCTCTTTCCCCAAACTCCGCACCCCTTCTCTTTCCCCAAACTTCGCACCCCTTCTCTTTCCCCAAACTTCGCACCCCTTCTCTTTCCCCAAACTTCACACCCCTTCTCTTTCCCCAAACTTCACACCCCTTCTCTTTCCCCAAACTTCACACCCCTTCTCTTTCCCCAAACTTCACACCCCTTCTCTTTCCCCAAACTTCACACCCCTTCTCTTTCCCCAAACTTCACACCCTTCTCTTTCCCCAAACTTCACACCCTTCTCTTTCCCCAAACTTCACACCCCTTCTCTTTCCCCAAACTTCGCACCCCTTCTCTTTCCCCAAACTTCGCACCCCTTCTCTTTCCTAAAACTTCGCACCCCTTCTCTTTCCCCAAACTTCGCACCCCTTCTCTTTCCTAAAACTTCGCACCCTTTCTCTTTCCCCAAACTTCACACCCCTTCTCTTTCCCCAAACTTCACACCCCTTCTCTTTCCCCAAACTTCACACCCTTCTCTTTCCCCAAACTTCACACCCTTCTCTTTCCCCAAACTTCACACCCCTTCTCTTTCCTAAAACTTCGCACCCTTTCTCTTTCCCCAAACTTCGCACCCCTTCTCTTTCCCCAAACTTCGCACCCCTTCTCTTTCCCCAAACTTCGCACCCCTTCTCTTTCCTAAAACTTCGCACCCCTTCTCTTTCCCCAAACTTCGCACCCCTTCTCTTTCCTAAAACTTCGCACCCTTTCTCTTTCCCCAAACTTCACACCCCTTCTCTTTCCCCAAACTTCACACCACTTCTCTTTCCCCAAACTTCGCACCCCTTCTCTTTCCCCAAACTTCTCACCCCTTTCTCTTTCCCCAAACTTCGCACCCTTTCTCTTTCCACAAACTTCGCACCCCTTCTCTTTCCCCAAACTTCGCACCCTTTCTCTTTCCCCAAACTCCGCACCCCTTCTCTTTCCCCAAACTTCGCACCCCTTCTCTTTCCCCAAACTTCACACCCTTTCTCTTTCCCCAAACTTCGCACCCTTTCTCTTTCCCCAAACTCCGCACCCCTTCTCTTTCCCCAAACTTCGCACCCCTTCTCTTTCCCCAAACTTCGCACCCCTTCTCTTTCCCCAAACTTCACACCCCTTCTCTTTCCCCAAACTCCGCACCCCTTCTCTTTCCCCAAACTTCGCACCCCTTCTCTTTCCCCAAACTTCGCACCCCTTCTCTTTCCCCAAACTTCACACCCCTTCTCTTTCCCCAAACTTCGCACCCCTTCTCTTTCCCCATACTTCGCACCCCTTCTCTTTCCCCAAACTTCGCACCCCTTCTCTTTCCCCAAACTTCACACCCCTTCTCTTTCCCCAAACTTCGCACCCCTTTCTCTTTCCCCAAACTTCGCACCCCTTCTCTTTCCTAAAACTTCGCACCCCTTCTCTTTCCCCAAACTTCGCACCCCTTCTCTTTCCCCAAACTTCGCACCCCTTCTCTTTCCCCAAACTTCACACCCCTTCTCTTTCCCCAAACTTCACACCCCTTCTCTTTCCCCAAACTTCACACCCCTTCTCTTTCCCCAAACTTCACACCCCTTCTCTTTCCCCAAACTTCGCACCCTTTCTCTTTCCACAAACTCCGCACCCTTTCTCTTTCCCCAAACTTCACACCCCTTCTCTTTCCCCAAACTTCGCACCCTTTCTCTTTCCCCAAACTCCGCACCCTTTCTCTTTCCCCAAACTTCACACCCCTTCTCTTTCCCCAAACTTTGCACCCCTTCTCTTTCCCCAAACTTCACACCCCTTCTCTTTCCCCAAACTTCGCACCCCTTCTCTTTCCCCAAACTTCGCACCCTTTCTCTTTCCCCAAACTCCGCACCCTTTCTCTTTCCCCAAACTTCACACCCCTTCTCTTTCCCCAAACTTTGCACCCTTTCTCTTTCCCCAAACTCCGCACCCTTTCTCTTTCCCCAAACTTCGCACCCCTTCTCTTTCCCCAAACTTCGCACCCCTTCTCTTTCCCCAAACTTCGCACCCCTTCTCTTTCCCCAAACTTCACACCCCTTCTCTTTCCCCAAACTTCACACCCCTTCTCTTTCCCCAAACTTCACACCCCTTCTCTTTCCCCAAACTTCACACCCCTTCTCTTTCCCCAAACTTCACACCCCTTCTCTTTCCCCAAACTTCGCACCCTTTCTCTTTCCCCAAACTCCGCACCCTTTCTCTTTCCCCAAACTTCGCACCCCTTCTCTTTCCCCAAACTTCGCACCCCTTCTCTTTCCCCAAACTTCGCACCCCTTCTCTTTCCCCAAACTTCGCCCCCCCTTTCTCTTTCCCCAAACTTCACACCCCTTCTCTTTCCCCAAACTTCGCCCCCCCTTTCTCTTTCCCCAAACTTCGCACCCCTTCTCTTTCCCCAAACTTCACACCCCTTCTCTTTCCCCAAACTTCACACCCCTTCTCTTTCCCCAAACTCCGCACCCTTTCTCTTTCCCCAAACTCCGCACCCTTTCTCTTTCCCCAAACTGGGCACCCCTTCTCTTTCCCCAAACTTCGCACCCCTTCTCTTTCCCCAAACTTCACACCCCTTCTCTTTCCCCAAACTTCACACCCCTTCTCTTTCCCCAAACTTCGCACCCTTTCTCTTTCCCCAAACTCCGCACCCTTTCTCTTTCCCCAAACTTCACACCCCTTCTCTTTCCCCAAACTTCGCACCCCTTCTCTTTCCCCAAACTTCACACCCCTTCTCTTTCCCCAAACTTCGCACCCCTTCTCTTTCCCCAAACTCCGCACCCTTTCTCTTTCCACAAACTTCACACCCCTTCTCTTTCCCCAAACTTCGCACCCTTTCTCTTTCCCCAAACTCCGCACCCTTTCTCTTTCCCCAAACTTCGCACCCCTTCTCTTTCCCCAAACTTCGCACCCCTTCTCTTTCCCCAAACTTCGCACCCCTTCCCTTTCCCCAAACTCCGCACCCCTTCTCTTTCCCCAAACTTCGCACCCCTTCTCTTTCCCCAAACTTCGCCCCCCTTCTCTTTCCCCAAACTTCATACCCTTTCTCTTTCCCCAAACTTCACACCCCTTCTCTTTCCCCAAACTTCGCACCCCTTCTCTTTCCCCAAACTTCACACCCTTTCTCTTTCCCCAAACTTCGCACCCCTTTCTCTTTCCCCAAACTTCGCACCCTTTCTCTTTCCCCAAACTCCGCACCCCTTCTCTTTCCCCAAACTTCGCACCCCTTCTCTTTCCCCAAACTTCGCACCCCTTCTCTTTCCCCAAACTTCGCACCCCTTCTCTTTCCCCAAACTTCACACCCCTTCTCTTTCCCCAAACTCCGCACCCCTTCTCTTTCCCCAAACTTCGCACCCCTTCTCTTTCCCCAAACTTCACACCCCTTCTCTTTCCCCAAACTCCGCACCCCTTCTCTTTCCCCAAACTTCGCACCCCTTCTCTTTCCCCAAACTTCACACCCCTTCTCTTTCCCCAAACTCCGCACCCCTTCTCTTTCCCCAAACTTCGCACCCCTTCTCTTTCCCCAAACTTCGCACCCCTTCTCTTTCCCCAAACTTCACACCCCTTCTCTTTCCCCAAACTTCACACCCCTTCTCTTTCCCCAAACTTCACACCCCTTCTCTTTCCCCAAACTTCACACCCCTTCTCTTTCCCCAAACTTCACACCCCTTCTCTTTCCCCAAACTTCACACCCTTCTCTTTCCCCAAACTTCACACCCTTCTCTTTCCCCAAACTTCACACCCCTTCTCTTTCCCCAAACTTCGCACCCCTTCTCTTTCCCCAAACTTCGCACCCCTTCTCTTTCCTAAAACTTCGCACCCCTTCTCTTTCCCCAAACTTCGCACCCCTTCTCTTTCCTAAAACTTCGCACCCTTTCTCTTTCCCCAAACTTCACACCCCTTCTCTTTCCCCAAACTTCACACCCCTTCTCTTTCCCCAAACTTCACACCCTTCTCTTTCCCCAAACTTCACACCCTTCTCTTTCCCCAAACTTCACACCCCTTCTCTTTCCTAAAACTTCGCACCCTTTCTCTTTCCCCAAACTTCGCACCCCTTCTCTTTCCCCAAACTTCGCACCCCTTCTCTTTCCCCAAACTTCGCACCCCTTCTCTTTCCTAAAACTTCGCACCCCTTCTCTTTCCCCAAACTTCGCACCCCTTCTCTTTCCTAAAACTTCGCACCCTTTCTCTTTCCCCAAACTTCACACCCCTTCTCTTTCCCCAAACTTCACACCACTTCTCTTTCCCCAAACTTCGCACCCCTTCTCTTTCCCCAAACTTCTCACCCCTTTCTCTTTCCCCAAACTTCGCACCCTTTCTCTTTCCACAAACTTCGCACCCCTTCTCTTTCCCCAAACTTCGCACCCTTTCTCTTTCCCCAAACTCCGCACCCCTTCTCTTTCCCCAAACTTCGCACCCCTTCTCTTTCCCCAAACTTCACACCCTTTCTCTTTCCCCAAACTTCGCACCCTTTCTCTTTCCCCAAACTCCGCACCCCTTCTCTTTCCCCAAACTTCGCACCCCTTCTCTTTCCCCAAACTTCGCACCCCTTCTCTTTCCCCAAACTTCACACCCCTTCTCTTTCCCCAAACTCCGCACCCCTTCTCTTTCCCCAAACTTCGCACCCCTTCTCTTTCCCCAAACTTCGCACCCCTTCTCTTTCCCCAAACTTCACACCCCTTCTCTTTCCCCAAACTTCGCACCCCTTCTCTTTCCCCATACTTCGCACCCCTTCTCTTTCCCCAAACTTCGCACCCCTTCTCTTTCCCCAAACTTCACACCCCTTCTCTTTCCCCAAACTTCGCACCCCTTTCTCTTTCCCCAAACTTCGCACCCCTTCTCTTTCCTAAAACTTCGCACCCCTTCTCTTTCCCCAAACTTCGCACCCCTTCTCTTTCCCCAAACTTCGCACCCCTTCTCTTTCCCCAAACTTCACACCCCTTCTCTTTCCCCAAACTTCACACCCCTTCTCTTTCCCCAAACTTCACACCCCTTCTCTTTCCCCAAACTTCACACCCCTTCTCTTTCCCCAAACTTCGCACCCTTTCTCTTTCCACAAACTCCGCACCCTTTCTCTTTCCCCAAACTTCACACCCCTTCTCTTTCCCCAAACTTCGCACCCTTTCTCTTTCCCCAAACTCCGCACCCTTTCTCTTTCCCCAAACTTCACACCCCTTCTCTTTCCCCAAACTTTGCACCCCTTCTCTTTCCCCAAACTTCACACCCCTTCTCTTTCCCCAAACTTCGCACCCCTTCTCTTTCCCCAAACTTCGCACCCTTTCTCTTTCCCCAAACTCCGCACCCTTTCTCTTTCCCCAAACTTCACACCCCTTCTCTTTCCCCAAACTTTGCACCCTTTCTCTTTCCCCAAACTCCGCACCCTTTCTCTTTCCCCAAACTTCGCACCCCTTCTCTTTCCCCAAACTTCGCACCCCTTCTCTTTCCCCAAACTTCGCACCCCTTCTCTTTCCCCAAACTTCACACCCCTTCTCTTTCCCCAAACTTCACACCCCTTCTCTTTCCCCAAACTTCACACCCCTTCTCTTTCCCCAAACTTCACACCCCTTCTCTTTCCCCAAACTTCACACCCCTTCTCTTTCCCCAAACTTCGCACCCTTTCTCTTTCCCCAAACTCCGCACCCTTTCTCTTTCCCCAAACTTCGCACCCCTTCTCTTTCCCCAAACTTCGCACCCCTTCTCTTTCCCCAAACTTCGCACCCCTTCTCTTTCCCCAAACTTCGCCCCCCCTTTCTCTTTCCCCAAACTTCACACCCCTTCTCTTTCCCCAAACTTCGCCCCCCCTTTCTCTTTCCCCAAACTTCGCACCCCTTCTCTTTCCCCAAACTTCACACCCCTTCTCTTTCCCCAAACTTCACACCCCTTCTCTTTCCCCAAACTCCGCACCCTTTCTCTTTCCCCAAACTCCGCACCCTTTCTCTTTCCCCAAACTGGGCACCCCTTCTCTTTCCCCAAACTTCGCACCCCTTCTCTTTCCCCAAACTTCACACCCCTTCTCTTTCCCCAAACTTCACACCCCTTCTCTTTCCCCAAACTTCGCACCCTTTCTCTTTCCCCAAACTCCGCACCCTTTCTCTTTCCCCAAACTTCACACCCCTTCTCTTTCCCCAAACTTCGCACCCCTTCTCTTTCCCCAAACTTCACACCCCTTCTCTTTCCCCAAACTTCGCACCCCTTCTCTTTCCCCAAACTCCGCACCCTTTCTCTTTCCACAAACTTCACACCCCTTCTCTTTCCCCAAACTTCGCACCCTTTCTCTTTCCCCAAACTCCGCACCCTTTCTCTTTCCCCAAACTTCGCACCCCTTCTCTTTCCCCAAACTTCGCACCCCTTCTCTTTCCCCAAACTTCGCACCCCTTCCCTTTCCCCAAACTCCGCACCCCTTCTCTTTCCCCAAACATCGCACCCCTTCTCTTTCCCCAAACTTCGCTCCCCTTCTCTTTCCCCAAACTTTGCACCCTTTCTCTTTCCCCAAACTTCACACCCCTTCTCTTTCCCCAAACTTCGCACCCCTTCTCTTTCCCCAAACTTCACACCCCTTCTCTTTCCCCAAACTTCGCACCCCTTCTCTTTCCCCAAACTTCACACCCCTTCTCTTTCCCCAAACTTCGCACCCCTTCTCTTTCCCCAAACTTCGCACCCCTTCTCTTTCCCCAAACTTCGCACCCCTTCTCTTTCCCCAAACTTCGCACCCCTTCTCTTTCCCCAAACTTCACACCCCTTCTCTTTCCCCAAACTTCACACCCCTTCTCTTTCCCCAAACTTCGCACCCTTTCTCTTTCCCCAAACTTCGCACCATTTCTCTTTCCCCAAACCCCGCACCCTTTCTCTTTCCTAAAACTTCGCACCCCTTCTCTTTCCCCAAACTTCACACCCCTTCTCTTTCCCCAAACTTCGCACCCCTTCTCTTTCCCCAAACTTCACACCCCTTCTCTTTCCCCAAACTTCGCACCCCTTCTCTTTCCCCAAACTTCACACCCCTTCTCTTTCCCCAAACTCCGCACCCCTTCTCTTTCCCCAAACTTCGCACCCCTTCTCTTTCCCCAAACTTCGCACCCCTTCTCTTTCCCCAAACTTCGCACCCCTTCTCTTTCCCCAAACTTCACACCCCTTCTCTTTCCCCAAACTCCGCACCCCTTCTCTTTCCCCAAACTTCGCACCCCTTCTCTTTCCCCAAACTTCGCACCCCTTCTCTTTCCCCAAACTTCACACCCCTTCTCTTTCCCCAAACTTCGCACCCCTTCTCTTTCCCCATACTTCGCACCCCTTCTCTTTCCCCAAACTTCTTACCCCTTCTCTTTCCCCAAACTTCACACCCCTTCTCTTTCCCCAAACTTCGCACCCCTTTCTCATTCCCCAAACTTCGCACCCCTTCTCTTTCCTAAAACTTCGCACCCCTTCTCTTTCCCCAAACTTCGCACCCCTTCTCTTTCCCCAAACTTCGCTCCCCTTCTCTTTCCCCAAACTTTGCACCCTTTCTCTTTCCCCAAACTTCACACCCCTTCTCTTTCCCCAAACTTCGCACCCCTTCTCTTTCCCCAAACTTCACACCCCTTCTCTTTCCCCAAACTTCGCACCCCTTCTCTTTCCCCAAACTTCACACCCCTTCTCTTTCCCCAAACTTCGCACCCCTTCTCTTTCCCCAAACTTCACACCCCTTCTCTTTCCCCAAACTTCGCACCCCTTCTCTTTCCCCAAACTTCGCACCCCTTCTCTTTCCCCAAACTTCACACCCCTTCTCTTTCCCCAAACTTCACACCCCTTCTCTTTCCCCAAACTTCGCACCCTTTCTCTTTCCCCAAACTTCGCACCATTTCTCTTTCCCCAAACCCCGCACCCTTTCTCTTTCCTAAAACTTCGCACCCCTTCTCTTTCCCCAAACTTCACACCCCTTCTCTTTCCCCAAACTTCGCACCCCTTCTCTTTCCCCAAACTTCACACCCCTTCTCTTTCCCCAAACTTCGCACCCCTTCTCTTTCCCCAAACTTCACACCCCTTCTCTTTCCCCAAACTCCGCACCCCTTCTCTTTCCCCAAACTTCGCACCCCTTCTCTTTCCCCAAACTTCGCACCCCTTCTCTTTCCCCAAACTTCGCACCCCTTCTCTTTCCCCAAACTTCACACCCCTTCTCTTTCCCCAAACTCCGCACCCCTTCTCTTTCCCCAAACTTCGCACCCCTTCTCTTTCCCCAAACTTCGCACCCCTTCTCTTTCCCCAAACTTCACACCCCTTCTCTTTCCCCAAACTTCGCACCCCTTCTCTTTCCCCATACTTCGCACCCCTTCTCTTTCCCCAAACTTCTTACCCCTTCTCTTTCCCCAAACTTCACACCCCTTCTCTTTCCCCAAACTTCGCACCCCTTTCTCTTTCCCCAAACTTCGCACCCCTTCTCTTTCCTAAAACTTCGCACCCCTTCTCTTTCCCCAAACTTCGCACCCCTTCTCTTTCCCCAAACTTCGCACCCCTTCTCTTTCCCCAAACTTCACACCCCTTCTCTTTCCCCAAACTTCACACCCCTTCTCTTTCCCCAAACTTCACACCCCTTCTCTTTCCCCAAACTTCACACCCCTTCTCTTTCCCCAAACTTCGCACCCTTTCTCTTTCCACAAACTCCGCACCCTTTCTCTTTCCCCAAACTTCACACCCCTTCTCTTTCCCCAAACTTCGCACCCTTTCTCTTTCCCCAAACTCCGCACCCTTTCTCTTTCCCCAAACTTCACACCCCTTCTCTTTCCCCAAACTTCGCACCCCTTCTCTTTCCCCAAACTTCACACCCCTTCTCTTTCCCCAAACTTCGCACCCCTTCTCTTTCCCCAAACTTCGCACCCTTTCTCTTTCCCCAAACTCCGCACCCTTTCTCTTTCCCCAAACTTCACACCCCTTCTCTTTCCCCAAACTTTGCACCCTTTCTCTTTCCCCAAACTCCGCACCCTTTCTCTTTCCCCAAACTTCGCACCCCTTCTCTTTCCCCAAACTTCGCACCCCTTTCTCTTTCCCCAAACTTCGCACCCCTTCTCTTTCCTAAAACTTCGCACCCCTTCTCTTTCCCCAAACTTCGCACCCCTTCTCTTTCCCCAAACTTCGCACCCCTTCTCTTTCCCCAAACTTCACACCCCTTCTCTTTCCCCAAACTTCACACCCCTTCTCTTTCCCCAAACTTCACACCCCTTCTCTTTCCCCAAACTTCACACCCCTTTTCTTTCCCCAAACTTCGCACCCTTTCTCTTTCCACAAACTCCGCACCCTTTCTCTTTCCCCAAACTTCACACCCCTTCTCTTTCCCCAAACTTCGCACCCTTTCTCTTTCCCCAAACTCCGCACCCTTTCTCTTTCCCCAAACTTCACACCCCTTCTCTTTCCCCAAACTTCGCACCCCTTCTCTTTCCCCAAACTTCACACCCCTTCTCTTTCCCCAAACTTCGCACCCCTTCTCTTTCCCCAAACTTCGCACCCTTTCTCTTTCCCCAAACTCCGCACCCTTTCTCTTTCCCCAAACTTCACACCCCTTCTCTTTCCCCAAACTTTGCACCCTTTCTCTTTCCCCAAACTCCGCACCCTTTCTCTTTCCCCAAACTTCGCACCCCTTCTCTTTCCCCAAACTTCGCACCCCTTCTCTTTCCCCAAACTTCGCACCCCTTCTCTTTCCCCAAACTTCACACCCCTTCTCTTTCCCCAAACTTCACACCCCTTCTCTTTCCCCAAACTTCACACCCCTTCTCTTTCCCCAAACTTCACACCCCTTCTCTTTCCCCAAACTTCACACCCCTTCTCTTTCCCCAAACTTCGCACCCTTTCTCTTTCCCCAAACTCCGCACCCTTTCTCTTTCCCCAAACTTCGCACCCCTTCTCTTTCCCCAAACTTCGCACCCCTTCTCTTTCCCCAAACTTCGCACCCCTTCTCTTTCCCCAAACTTCGCCCCCCCTTTCTCTTTCCCCAAACTTCACACCCCTTCTCTTTCCCCAAACTTCGCCCCCCCTTTCTCTTTCCCCAAACTTCGCACCCCTTCTCTTTCCCCAAACTTCACACCCCTTCTCTTTCCCCAAACTTCACACCCCTTCTCTTTCCCCAAACTCCGCACCCTTTCTCTTTCCCCAAACTCCGCACCCTTTCTCTTTCCCCAAACTGCGCACCCCTTCTCTTTCCCCAAACTTCGCACCCCTTCTCTTTCCCCAAACTTCACACCCCTTCTATTTCCCCAAACTTCACACCCCTTCTCTTTCCCCAAACTTCTTTCCCCAAACTTCACACCCCTTCTCTTTCCCCAAACTTCGCACCCCTTCTCTTTCCCGATACTTCGCACCCCTTCTCTTTCCCCAAACTTCTTACCCCTTCTCTTTCCCCAAACTTCACACCCCTTCTCTTTCCCCAAACTTCGCACCCCTTTCTCTTTCCCCAAACTTCGCACCCCTTCTCTTTCCTAAAACTTCGCACCCCTTCTCTTTCCCCAAACTTCGCACCCCTTCTCTTTCCCCAAACTTCGCTCCCCTTCTCTTTCCCCAAACTTTGCACCCTTTCTCTTTCCCCAAACTTCGCACCCTTTCTCTTTCCCCAAACTCCGCACCCTTTCTCTTTCCCCAAACTTCACACCCCTTCTCTTTCCCCAAACTTCGCACCCCTTCTCTTTCCCCAAACTTCACACCCCTTCTCTTTCCCCAAACTTCGCACCCCTTCTCTTTCCCCAAACTTCGCACCCTTTCTCTTTCCCCAAACTCCGCACCCTTTCTCTTTCCCCAAACTTCACACCCCTTCTCTTTCCCCAAACTTTGCACCCTTTCTCTTTCCCCAAACTCCGCACCCTTTCTCTTTCCCCAAACTTCGCACCCCTTCTCTTTCCCCAAACTTCGCACCCCTTTCTCTTTCCCCAAACTTCGCACCCCTTCTCTTTCCTAAAACTTCGCACCCCTTCTCTTTCCCCAAACTTCGCACCCCTTCTCTTTCCCCAAACTTCGCACCCCTTCTCTTTCCCCAAACTTCACACCCCTTCTCTTTCCCCAAACTTCACACCCCTTCTCTTTCCCCAAACTTCACACCCCTTCTCTTTCCCCAAACTTCACACCCCTTTTCTTTCCCCAAACTTCGCACCCTTTCTCTTTCCACAAACTCCGCACCCTTTCTCTTTCCCCAAACTTCACACCCCTTCTCTTTCCCCAAACTTCGCACCCTTTCTCTTTCCCCAAACTCCGCACCCTTTCTCTTTCCCCAAACTTCACACCCCTTCTCTTTCCCCAAACTTCGCACCCCTTCTCTTTCCCCAAACTTCACACCCCTTCTCTTTCCCCAAACTTCGCACCCCTTCTCTTTCCCCAAACTTCGCACCCTTTCTCTTTCCCCAAACTCCGCACCCTTTCTCTTTCCCCAAACTTCACACCCCTTCTCTTTCCCCAAACTTTGCACCCTTTCTCTTTCCCCAAACTCCGCACCCTTACTCTTTCCCCAAACTTCGCACCCCTTCTCTTTCCCCAAACTTCGCACCCCTTCTCTTTCCCCAAACTTCGCACCCCTTCTCTTTCCCCAAACTTCACACCCCTTCTCTTTCCCCAAACTTCACACCCCTTCTCTTTCCCCAAACTTCACACCCCTTCTCTTTCCCCAAACTTCACACCCCTTCTCTTTCCCCAAACTTCACACCCCTTCTCTTTCCCCAAACTTCGCACCCTTTCTCTTTCCCCAAACTCCGCACCCTTTCTCTTTCCCCAAACTTCGCACCCCTTCTCTTTCCCCAAACTTCGCACCCCTTCTCTTTCCCCAAACTTCGCACCCCTTCTCTTTCCCCAAACTTCGCCCCCCCTTTCTCTTTCCCCAAACTTCACACCCCTTCTCTTTCCCCAAACTTCGCCCCCCCTTTCTCTTTCCCCAAACTTCGCACCCCTTCTCTTTCCCCAAACTTCACACCCCTTCTCTTTCCCCAAACTTCACACCCCTTCTCTTTCCCCAAACTCCGCACCCTTTCTCTTTCCCCAAACTCCGCACCCTTTCTCTTTCCCCAAACTGCGCACCCCTTCTCTTTCCCCAAACTTCGCACCCCTTCTCTTTCCCCAAACTTCACACCCCTTCTATTTCCCCAAACTTCACACCCCTTCTCTTTCCCCAAACTTCGCACCCTTTCTCTTTCCCCAAACTCCGCACCCTTTCTCTTTCCCCAAACTTCACACCCCTTCTCTTTCCCCAAACTTCACACCCCTTCTCTTTCCCCAAACTCCGCACCCCTTCTCTTTCCCCAAACTTCACACCCCTTCTCTTTCCCCAAACTTCGCACCCCTTCTCTTTCCCCAAACTTCGCACCCTTTCTCTTTCCCCAAACTCCGCACCCTTTCTCTTTCCCCAAACTTCACACCCCTTCTCTTTCCCCAAACTTTGCACCCTTTCTCTTTCCCCAAACTCCGCACCCTTTCTCTTTCCCCAAACTTCGCACCCCTTCTCTTTCCCCAAACTTCGCACCCCTTCTCTTTCCCCAAACTTCGCACCCCTTCTCTTTCCCCAAACTTCACACCCCTTCTCTTTCCCCAAACTTCACACCCCTTCTCTTTCCCCAAACTTCACACCCCTTCTCTTTCCCCAAACTTCACACCCCTTCTCTTTCCCCAAACTTCACACCCCTTCTCTTTCCCCAAACTTCGCACCCTTTCTCTTTCCCCAAACTCCGCACCCTTTCTCTTTCCCCAAACTTCGCACCCCTTCTCTTTCCCCAAACTTCGCACCCCTTCTCTTTCCCCAAACTTCGCACCCCTTCTCTTTCCCCAAACTTCGCCCCCCCTTTCTCTTTCCCCAAACTTCACACCCCTTCTCTTTCCCCAAACTTCGCCCCCCCTTTCTCTTTCCCCAAACTTCGCACCCCTTCTCTTTCCCCAAACTTCACACCCCTTCTCTTTCCCCAAACTTCACACCCCTTCTCTTTCCCCAAACTCCGCACCCTTTCTCTTTCCCCAAACTCCGCACCCTTTCTCTTTCCCCAAACTGCGCACCCCTTCTCTTTCCCCAAACTTCGCACCCCTTCTCTTTCCCCAAACTTCACACCCCTTCTATTTCCCCAAACTTCACACCCCTTCTCTTTCCCCAAACTTCGCACCCTTTCTCTTTCCCCAAACTCCGCACCCTTTCTCTTTCCCCAAACTTCACACCCCTTCTCTTTCCCCAAACTTCACACCCCTTCTCTTTCCCCAAACTCCGCACCCCTTCTCTTTCCCCAAACTTCGCACCCCTTCTCTTTCCCCAAACTTCGCACCCCTTCTCTTTCCCCAAACTTCACACCCCTTCTCTTTCCCCAAACTTCGCACCCCTTCTCTTTCCCGATACTTCGCACCCCTTCTCTTTCCCCAAACTTCTTACCCCTTCTCTTTCCCCAAACTTCACACCCCTTCTCTTTCCCCAAACTTCGCACCCCTTTCTCTTTCCCCAAACTTCGCACCCCTTCTCTTTCCTAAAACTTCGCACCCCTTCTCTTTCCCCAAACTTCGCACCCCTTCTCTTTCCCCAAACTTCGCTCCCCTTCTCTTTCCCCAAACTTTGCACCCTTTCTCTTTCCCCAAACTTCACACCCCTTCTCTTTCCCCAAACTTCGCACCCCTTCTCTTTCCCCAAACTTCACACCCCTTCTCTTTCCCCAAACTTCGCACCCCTTCTCTTTCCCCAAACTTCACACCCCTTCTCTTTCCCCAAACTTCGCACCCCTTCTCTTTCCCCAAACTTCACACCCCTTCTCTTTCCCCAAACTTCGCACCCCTTCTCTTTCCCCAAACTTCGCACCCCTTCTCTTTCCCCAAACTTCACACCCCTTCTCTTTCCCCAAACTTCACACCCCTTCTCTTTCCCCAAACTTCGCACCCTTTCTCTTTCCCCAAACTTCGCACCATTTCTCTTTCCCCAAACCCCGCACCCTTTCTCTTTCCTAAAACTTCGCACCCCTTCTCTTTCCCCAAACTTCACACCCCTTCTCTTTCCCCAAACTTCGCACCCCTTCTCTTTCCCCAAACTTCACACCCCTTCTCTTTCCCCAAACTTCGCACCCCTTCTCTTTCCCCAAACTTCACACCCCTTCTCTTTCCCCAAACTCCGCACCCCTTCTCTTTCCCCAAACTTCGCACCCCTTCTCTTTCCCCAAACTTCGCACCCCTTCTCTTTCCCCAAACTTCGCACCCCTTCTCTTTCCCCAAACTTCACACCCCTTCTCTTTCCCCAAACTCCGCACCCCTTCTCTTTCCCCAAACTTCGCACCCCTTCTCTTTCCCCAAACTTCGCACCCCTTCTCTTTCCCCAAACTTCACACCCCTTCTCTTTCCCCAAACTTCGCACCCCTTCTCTTTCCCCATACTTCGCACCCCTTCTCTTTCCCCAAACTTCTTACCCCTTCTCTTTCCCCAAACTTCACGCCCCTTCTCTTTCCCCAAACTTCGCACCCCTTTCTCTTTCCCCAAACTTCGCACCCCTTCTCTTTCCTAAAACTTCGCACCCCTTCTCTTTCCCCAAACTTCGCACCCCTCCTCTTTCCCCAAACTTCGCACCCCTTCTCTTTCCCCAAACTTCACACCCCTTCTCTTTCCCCAAACTTCACACCCCTTCTCTTTCCCCAAACTTCACACCCCTTCTCTTTCCCCAAACTTCACACCCCTTCTCTTTCCCCAAACTTCGCACCCTTTCTCTTTCCACAAACTCCGCACCCTTTCTCTTTCCCCAAACTTCACACCCCTTCTCTTTCCCCAAACTTCGCACCCTTTCTCTTTCCCCAAACTCCGCACCCTTTCTCTTTCCCCAAACTTCACACCCCTTCTCTTTCCCCAAACTTCGCACCCCTTCTCTTTCCCCAAACTTCACACCCCTTCTCTTTCCCCAAACTTCGCACCCCTTCTCTTTCCCCAAACTTCGCACCCTTTCTCTTTCCCCAAACTCCGCACCCTTTCTCTTTCCCCAAACTTCACACCCCTTCTCTTTCCCCAAACTTTGCACCCTTTCTCTTTCCCCAAACTCCGCACCCTTTCTCTTTCCCCAAACTTCGCACCCCTTCTCTTTCCCCAAACTTCGCACCCCTTCTCTTTCCCCAAACTTCGCACCCCTTCTCTTTCCCCAAACTTCACACCCCTTCTCTTTCCCCAAACTTCACACCCCTTCTCTTTCCCCAAACTTCACACCCCTTCTCTTTCCCCAAACTTCACACCCCTTCTCTTTCCCCAAACTTCACACCCCTTCTCTTTCCCCAAACTTCGCACCCTTTCTCTTTCCCCAAACTCCGCACCCTTTCTCTTTCCCCAAACTTCGCACCCCTTCTCTTTCCCCAAACTTCGCACCCCTTCTCTTTCCCCAAACTTCGCACCCCTTCTCTTTCCCCAAACTTCGCCCCCCCTTTCTCTTTCCCCAAACTTCACACCCCTTCTCTTTCCCCAAACTTCGCCCCCCCTTTCTCTTTCCCCAAACTTCGCACCCCTTCTCTTTCCCCAAACTTCACACCCCTTCTCTTTCCCCAAACTTCACACCCCTTCTCTTTCCCCAAACTCCGCCCCCTTTCTCTTTCCCCAAACTCCGCACCCTTTCTCTTTCCCCAAACTGCGCACCCCTTCTCTTTCCCCAAACTTCGCACCCCTTCTCTTTCCCCAAACTTCACACCCCTTCTCTTTCCCCAAACTTCACACCCCTTCTCTTTCCCCAAACTTCGCACCCTTTCTCTTTCCCCAAACTCCGCACCCTTTCTCTTTCCCCAAACTTCACACCCCTTCTCTTTCCCCAAACTTCGCACCCCTTCTCTTTCCCCAAACTTCACACCCCTTCTCTTTCCCCAAACTTCGCACCCCTTCTCTTTCCCCAAACTCCGCACCCTTTCTCTTTCCACAAACTTCACACCCCTTCTCTTTCCCCAAACTTCGCACCCTTTCTCTTTCCCCAAACTCCGCACCCTTTCTCTTTCCCCAAACTTCGCACCCCTTCTCTTTCCCCAAACTTCGCACCCCTTCTCTTTCCCCAAACTTCGCACCCCTTCCCTTTCCCCAAACTCCGCACCCCTTCTCTTTCCCCAAACATCGCACCCCTTCTCTTTCCCCAAACTTCGCTCCCCTTCTCTTTCCCCAAACTTTGCACCCTTTCTCTTTCCCCAAACTTCACACCCCTTCTCTTTCCCCAAACTTCGCACCCCTTCTCTTTCCCCAAACTTCACACCCCTTCTCTTTCCCCAAACTTCGCACCCCTTCTCTTTCCCCAAACTTCACACCCATTCTCTTTCCCCAAACTTCGCACCCCTTCTCTTTCCCCAAACTTCACACCCCTTCTCTTTCCCCAAACTTCGCACCCCTTCTCTTTCCCCAAACTTCGCACCCCTTCTCTTTCCCCAAACTTCGCACCCCTTCTCTTTCCCCAAACTTCGCACCCTTTCTCTTTCCTAAAACTTCGCACCCCTTCTCTTTCCCCAAACTTCACACCCCTTCTCTTTCCCCAAACTTCGCACCCTTTCTCTTTCCCCAAACTTCGCACCATTTCTCTTTCCCCAAACCCCGCACCCTTTCTCTTTCCTAAAACTTCGCACCCCTTCTCTTTCCCCAAACTTCACACCCCTTCTCTTTCCCCAAACTTCGCACCCCTTCTCTTTCCCCAAACTTCACACCCCTTCTCTTTCCCCAAACTTCGCACCCCTTCTCTTTCCCCAAACTTCACACCCCTTCTCTTTCCCCAAACTTCGCACCCCTTCTCTTTCCCCAAACTTCGCACCCCTTCTCTTTCCCCAAACTCCGCACCCCTTCTCTTTCCCCAAACTCCGCACCCTTTCTCTTTCCCCAAACTCCGCAACCCTTCTCTTTCCCCAAACTTCGCACCCCTTCTCTTTCCCCAAACTTCGCACCCCTTCTCTTTCCCCAAACTCCGCACCCTTTCTCTTTCCTAAAACTTCGCACCCCTTCTCTTTCCCCAAACTTCACACCCCTTCTCTTTCCCCAAACTTCGCACCCCTTCTCTTTCCCCAAACTTCACACCCCTTCTCTTTCCTAAAACTTCGCACCCCTTCTCTTTCCCCAAACTTCGCACCCCTTCTCTTTCCCCAAACTCCGCACCCTTTCTCTTTCCTAAAACTTCACACCCCTTCTCTTTCCCCAAACTTCGCACCCCTTCTCTTTCCCCAAACTTCGCACCCCTTCTCTTTCCCCAAACTTCACACCCCTTCTCTTTCCCCAAACTTCACACCCCTTCTCTTTCCCCAAACTTCGCACCCCTTCTCTTTCCCCAAACTTCGCACCCCTTCTCTTTCCCCAAACTCCGCACCCTTTCACTTTCCTAAAACTTCGCACCCCTTCTCTTTCCCCAAACTTCACACCCCTTCTCTTTCCCCAAACTTCACACCCCTTCTCTTTCCCCAAACTTCGCACCCCTTCTCTTTCCCCAAACTTCACACCCTTTCTCTTTCCCCAAACTCCGCACCCTTTCTCTTTCCTAAAACTTCGCACCCCTTCTCTTTCCCCAAACTTCGCACCCTTTCTCTTTCCCCAAACTTCGCACCCCTTCTCTTTCCCCAAACTTCGCACCCCTTCTCTTTCCCCAAACTTCGCACCCCTTCTCTTTCCCCAAACTCCGCACCCTTTCTCTTTCCTAAAACTTCGCACCCCTTTCTCTTTCCCCAAACTTCACACCCCTTCTCTTTCCCCAAACTTCACACCCCCTTCTCTTTCCCCAAACTTCACACCCCTTCTCATTCCCCAAACTTCACACCCCTTCTCTTTCCCCAAACTTCGCACCCCCTTCTCTTTCCCCAAACTTCACACCCCTTCTCTTTCCCCAAACTTCGCACCCCCTTCTCTTTCCCCAAACTTCTCACCCTTTCTCTTTCCCCAAACTTCGCACCCCTTCTCTTTCCCCAAACTTCGCACACCTTCTCTTTCCCCAAACTTCGCACCCCTTCTCTTTCCCCAAACTTCGCACCCTTTCTCTTTCCCCAAACTTCGCACCCCTTCTCTTTCCCCAAACTTCGCACACCTTCTCTTTCCCCAAACTTCGCACCCCTTCTCTTTCCCCAAACTTCGCACCCCTTCTCTTTCCCAAACTTCGCACCCTTTCTCTTTCCCCAAACTTCGCACCCATTCTCTTTCCCCAAACTTCACACCCCTTCTCTTTCCCCAAACTTCGCACCCCTTCTCTTTCCCCAAACTTCGCACCCCTTCTCTTTCCCCAAACTTCGCACCCCTTCTCTTTCCCCAAACTTCGCACCCCTTCTCTTTCCCCAAACTTCGCACCCCTTCTCTTTCCCCAAACTTCACACCCCTTCTCTTTCCCCAAACTTCGCACCCCTTCTCTTTTCCCAAACTTCGCACCCCTTCTCTTTCCCCAAACTTCGCACCCCTTCTCTTTCCCCAAACTTCACACCCTTTCTCTTTCCCCAAACTTCACACCCCTTCTCTTTCCCCAAACTTCGCACCCCTTCTCTTTCCCCAAACTTCGCACCCCTTCTCTTTCCCCAAACTTCGCACCCCTTCTCTTTCCCCAAACTTCGCACCCCTTCTCTTTCCCCAAACTTCGCACCCCTTCTCTTTCTCCAAACTTCGCACCCTTTCTCTTTCCCCAAACTTCACACCCTTTCTCTTTCCCCAAACTCCACACCCTTTCCCTTTCCCCAAACTCCGCACCCTTTCTCTTTCCCCAAACTTCGCACCCCTTCTCTTTCCCCAAACTTCGCACCCCTTCTCTTTCCCCAAACTTCACACCCCTTCTCTTTCCCCAAACTTCACACCCCTTCACTTTCCCCAAACTTCACACCCCTTCTCTTTCCCCAAACTTCACACCCCTTCTCTTTCCCCAAACTTCACACCCCTTCTCTTTCCCCAAACTTCACACCCCTTCTCTTTCCCCAAACTTCGCACCCTTTCTCTTTCCCCAAACTCCGCACCCTTTCTCTTTCCCCAAACTTCGCACCCCTTCTCTTTCCCCAAACTTCGCACCCCTTCTCTTTCCCCAAACTTCGCACCCCTTCTCTTTCCCCAAACTTCGCCCCCCTTTCTCTTTCCCCAAACTTCACACCCCTTCTCTTTCCCCAAACTTCGCCCCCCCCTTTCTCTTTCCCCAAACTTCACACCCCTTCTCTTTCCCCAAACTTCACACCCCTTCTCTTTCCCCAAACTTCACACCCCTTCTCTTTCCCCAAACTTCACACACCTTCTCTTTCCCCAAACTCCGCACCCTTTCTCTTTCCCCAAACTCCGCACCCTTTCTCTTTCCCCAAACTGCGCACCCCTTCTCTTTCCCCAAACTTCGCACCCCTTCTCTTTCCCCAAACTTCACACCCCTTCTCTTTCCCCAAACTTCACACCCCTTCTCTTTCCCCAAACTTCGCACCCTTTCTCTTTCCCCAAACTCCGCACCCTTTCTCTTTCCGCAAACTTCACACCCCTTCTCTTTCCCCAAACTTCGCACCCCTTCTCTTTCCCCAAACTTCACACCCCTTCTCTTTCCCCAAACTTCGCACCCCTTCTCTTTCCCCAAACTTCGCACCCTTTCTCTTTCCCCAAACTCCGCACCCTTTCTCTTTCCCCAAACTTCACACCCCTTCTCTTTCCCCAAACTTCGCACCCTTTCTCTTTCCCCAAACTCCGCACCCTTTCTCTTTCCCCAAACTTCGCACCCCTTCTCTTTCCCCAAACTTCGCACCCCTTCTCTTTCCCCAAACTTCGCACCCCTTCCCTTTCCCCAAACTCCGCAACCCCTTCTCTTTCCCCAAACATCGCACCCCTTCTCTTTCCCCAAACTTCGCACCCCTTCTCTTTCCCCAAACTTCACACCCCTTCTCTTTCCCCAAACTTCACACCCCTTCTCTTTCCCCAAACTTCACACCCCTTCTCTTTCCCCAAACTTCACACCCTTCTCTTTCCCCAAACTTCACACCCTTCTCTTTCCCCAAACTTCACACCCCTTCTCTTTCCCCAAACTTCGCACCCCTTCTCTTTCCCCAAACTTCGCACCCCTTCTCTTTCCTAAAACTTCGCACCCCTTCTCTTTCCCCAAACTTCGCACCCCTTCTCTTTCCTAAAACTTCGCACCCTTTCTCTTTCCCCAAACTTCACACCCCTTCTCTTTCCCCAAACTTCACACCCTTCTCTTTCCCCAAACTTCACACCCCTTCTCTTACCCCAAACTTCGCACCCCTTCTCTTTCCCCAAACTTCGCACCCCTTCTCTTTCCTAAAACTTCGCACCCCTTCTCTTTCCCCAAACTTCGCACCCCTTCTCTTTCCTAAAACTTCGCACCCCTTCTCTTTCCCCAAACTTCTCACCCCTTTCTCTTTCCCCAAACTTCGCACCCTTTCTCTTTCCACAAACTTCGCACCCCTTCTCTTTCCCCAAACTTCGCACCCTTTCTCTTTCCCCAAACTCCGCACCCCTTCTCTTTCCCCAAACTTCGCACCCCTTCTCTTTCCCCAAACTTCACACCCTTTCTCTTTCCCCAAACTTCGCACCCTTTCTCTTTCCCCAAACTCCGCACCCCTTCTCTTTCCCCAAACTTCGCACCCCTTCTCTTTCCCCAAACTTCGCACCCCTTCTCTTTCCCCAAACTTCACACCCCTTCTCTTTCCCCAAACTTCGCACCCTTTCTCTTTCCCCAAACTCCGCACCCTTTCTCTTTCCCCAAACTTCACACCCCTTCTCTTTCCCCAAACTTCGCACCCCTTCTCTTTCCCCAAACTTCACACCCCTTCTCTTTCCCCAAACTTCGCACCCCTTCTCTTTCCCCAAACTTCGCACCCTTTCTCTTTCCCCAAACTCCGCACCCTTTCTCTTTCCCCAAACTTCACACCCCTTCTCTTTCCCCAAACTTCGCACCCTTTCTCTTTCCCCAAACTCCGCACCCTTTCTCTTTCCCCAAACTTCGCACCCCTTCTCTTTCCCCAAACTTCGCACCCCTTCTCTTTCCCCAAACTTCGCACCCCTTCTCTTTCCCCAAACTTCACACCCCTTCTCTTTCCCCAAACTTCACACCCCTTCTCTTTCCCCAAACTTCACACCCCTTCTCTTTCCCCAAACTTCGCACCCTTTCTCTTTCCCCAAACTCCGCACCCTTTCTCTTTCCCCAAACTTCGCACCCCTTCTCTTTCCCCAAACTTCGCACCCCTTCTCTTTCCCCAAACTTCGCACCCCTTCTCTTTCCCCAAACTTCGCCCCCCCTTTCTCTTTCCCCAAACTTCACACCCCTTCTCTTTCCCCAAACTTCGCCCCCCCTTTCTCTTTCCCCAAACTTCACACCCCTTCTCTTTCCCCAAACTTCACACCCCTTCTCTTTCCCCAAACTTCACACCCCTTCTCTTTCCCCAAACTTCACACCCCTTCTCTTTCCCCAAACTCCGCACCCTTTCTCTTTCCCCAAACTCCGCACCCTTTCTCTTTCCCCAAACTGCGCACCCCTTCTCTTTCCCCAAACTTCGCACCCCTTCTCTTTCCCCAAACTTCACACCCCTTCTCTTTCCCCAAACTTCACACCCCTTCTCTTTCCCCAAACTTCGCACCCTTTCTCTTTCCCCAAACTTCACACCCCTTCTCTTTCCCCAAACTTCGCACCCCTTCTCTTTCCCCAAACTTCACACCCCTTCTCTTTCCCCAAACTTCGCACCCCCTTCTCTTTCCCCAAACTTCGCACCCTTTCTCTTTCCCCAAACTCCGCACCCTTTCTCTTTCCACAAACTTCACACCGCTTCTCTTTCCCCAAACTTCGCACCCTTTCTCTTTCCCCAAACTCCGCACCCTTTCTCTTTCCCCAAACTTCGCACCCCTTCTCTTTCCCCAAACTTCGCACCCCTTCTCTTTCCCCAAACTTCGCACCCCTTCCCTTTCCCCAAACTCCGCACCCCTTCTCTTTCCCCAAACATCGCACCCCTTCTCTTTCCCCAAACTTCGCTCCCCTTCTCTTTCCCCAAACTTCGCACCCTTTCTCTTTCCCCAAACTTCACACCCCTTCTCTTTCCCCAAACTTCGCACCCCTTCTCTTTCCCCAAACTTCACACCCCTTCTCTTTCCCCAAACTTCGCACCCCTTCTCTTTCCCCAAACTTCACACCCCTTCTCTTTCCCCAAACTTCGCACCCCTTCTCTTTCCCCAAACTTCAAACCCCTTCTCTTTCCCCAAACTTCGCACCCCTTCTCTTTCCCCAAACTTCGCACCCCTTCTCTTTCCCCAAACTTCGCCCCCCCTTTCTCTTTCCCCAAACTTCACACCCCTTCTCTTTCCCCAAACTTCACACCCCTTCTCTTTCCCCAAACTTCACACCCCTTCTCTTTCCCCAAACTTCACACCCCTTCTCTTTCCCCAAACTCCGCACCCTTTCTCTTTCCCCAAACTCCGCACCCTTTCTCTTTCCCCAAACTGCGCACCCCTTCTCTTTCCCCAAACTTCGCACCCCTTCTCTTTCCCCAAACTTCGCACCCCTTCTCTTTCCCCAAACTTCACACCCCTTCTCTTTCCCCAAACTTCGCACCCTTTCTCTTTCCCCAAACTTCACACCCCTTCTCTTTCCCCAAACTTCGCACCCCTTCTCTTTCCCCAAACTTCACACCCCTTCTCTTTCCCCAAACTTCGCACCCCTTCTCTTTCCCCAAACTTCGCACCCTTTCTCTTTCCCCAAACTCCGCACCCTTTCTCTTTCCACAAACTTCACACCGCTTCTCTTTCCCCAAACTTCGCACCCTTTCTCTTTCCCCAAACTCCGCACCCTTTCTCTTTCCCCAAACTTCGCACCCCTTCTCTTTCCCCAAACTTCGCACCCCTTCTCTTTCCCCAAACTTCGCACCCCTTCCCTTTCCCCAAACTCCGCACCCCTTCTCTTTCCCCAAACATCGCACCCCTTCTCTTTCCCCAAACTTCGCTCCCCTTCTCTTTCCCCAAACTTCGCACCCTTTCTCTTTCCCCAAACTTCACACCCCTTCTCTTTCCCCAAACTTCGCACCCCTTCTCTTTCCCCAAACTTCACACCCCTTCTCTTTCCCCAAACTTCGCACCCCTTCTCTTTCCCCAAACTTCACACCCCTTCTCTTTCCCCAAACTTCGCACCCCTTCTCTTTCCCCAAACTTCAAACCCCTTCTCTTTCCCCAAACTTCGCACCCCTTCTCTTTCCCCAAACTTCGCACCCCTTCTCTTTCCCCAAACTTCACACCCCTTCTCTTTCCCCAAACTTCGCACCCCTTCTCTTTCCCCAAACTTCGCACCCTTTCTCTTTCCCCAAACTTCACACCCCTTCTCTTTCCCCAAACTTCGCACCCCTTCTCTTTCCCCAAACTTCGCACCCCTTCTCTTTCCCGAAACTTCGCACCCTTTCTCTTTCCCCAAACTTCGCACCATTTCTCTTTCCCCAAACCCCGCACCCTTTCTCTTTCCTAAAACTTCGCACCCCTTCTCTTTCCCCAAACTTCACACCCCTTCTCTTTCCCCAAACTTCGCACCCCTTCTCTTTCCCCAAACTTCACACCCCTTCTCTTTCCCCAAACTTCGCACCCCTTCTCTTTCCCCAAACTTCACACCCCTTCTCTTTCCCCAAACTTCGCACCCTTCTCTTTCCCCAAACTTCGCACCCCTTCTCTTTCCCCAAACTTCACACCCCTTCTCTTTCCCCAAACTTCACACCCCTTCTCTTTCCCAAACTCCGCACCCTTTCTCTTTCCTAAAACTTCGCACCCCTTCTCTTTCCCCAAACTTCGCACCCCTTCTCTTTCCCCAAACTTCGCACCCCTTCTCTTTCCCCAAACTCCGCACCCCTTCTCTTTCCCCAAACTCCGCACCCTTTCTCTTTCCCCAAACTCCGCAACCCTTCTCTTTCCCCAAACTTCGCACCCCTTCTCTTTCCCCAAACTTCGCACCCCTTCTCTTTCCCCAAACTCCGCACCCTTTCTCTTTCCTAAAACTTCGCACCCCTTCTCTTTCCCCAAACTTCACACCCCTTCTCTTTCCCCAAACTTCGCACCCCTTCTCTTTCCCCAAACTTCACACCCCTTCTCTTTCCTAAAACTTCGCACCCTTTCTCTTTCCCCAAACTTCGCACCCCTTCTCTTTCCCCAAACTCCGCACCCTTTCTCTTTCCTAAAACTTCACACCCCTTCTCTTTCCCCAAACTTCGCACCCCTTCTCTTTCCCCAAACTTCGCACCCCTTCTCTTTCCCCAAACTTCACACCCCTTCTCTTTCCCCAAACTTCACACCCCTTCTCTTTCCCCAAACTTCGCACCCCTTCTCTTTCCCCAAACTTCGCACCCCTTCTCTTTCCCCAAACTCCGCACCCTTTCACTTTCCTAAAACTTCGCACCCCTTCTCTTTCCCCAAACTTCACACCCCTTCTCTTTCCCCAAACTTCACACCCCTTCTCTTTCCCCAAACTTCGCACCCCTTCTCTTTCCCCAAACTTCACACCCTTTCTCTTTCCCCAAACTCCGCACCCTTTCTCTTTCCTAAAACTTCGCACCCCTTCTCTTTCCCCAAACTTCGCACCCTTTCTCTTTCCCCAAACTTCGCACCCCTTCTCTTTCCCCAAACTTCGCACCCCTTCTCTTTCCCCAAACTTCGCACCCCTTCTCTTTCCCCAAACTCCGCACCCTTTCTCTTTCCTAAAACTTCGCACCCCTTTCTCTTTCCCCAAACTTCACACCCCTTCTCTTTCCCCAAACTTCACACCCCCTTCTCTTTCCCCAAACTTCACACCCCTTCTCTTTCCCCAAACTTCACACCCCTTCTCTTTCCCCAAACTTCGCACCCCCTTCTCTTTCCCCAAACTTCACACCCCTTCTCTTTCCCCAAACTTCGCACCCCCTTCTCTTTCCCCAAACTTCGCACCCCTTCTCTTTCCCAAACTTCGCACCCTTTCTCTTTCCCCAAACTTCGCACCCATTCTCTTTCCCCAAACTTCACACCCCTTCTCTTTCCCCAAACTTCGCACCCCTTCTCTTTCCCCAAACTTCGCACCCCTTCTCTTTCCCCAAACTTCGCACCCCTTCTCTTTCCCCAAACTTCGCACCCCTTCTCTTTCCCCAAACTTCGCACCCCTTCTCTTTCCCCAAACTTCACACCCCTTCTCTTTCCCCAAACTTCGCACCCCTTCTCTTTTCCCAAACTTCGCACCCCTTCTCTTTCCCCAAACTTCGCACCCCTTCTCTTTCCCCAAACTTCACACCCTTTCTCTTTCCCCAAACTTCACACCCCTTCTCTTTCCCCAAACTTCGCACCCCTTCTCTTTCCCCAAACTTCGCACCCCTTCTCTTTCCCCAAACTTCGCACCCCTTCTCTTTCCCCAAACTTCGCACCCCTTCTCTTTCCCCAAACTTCGCACCCCTTCTCTTTCCCCAAACTTCGCACCCTTTCTCTTTCCCCAAACTTCACACCCTTTCTCTTTCCCCAAACTCCACACCCCTTCTCTTTCCCCAAACTTCGCACCCTTTCTCTTTCCCCAAACTCCGCACCCTTTCTCTTTCCCCAAACTTCGCACCCCTTCTCTTTCCCCAAACTTCGCACCCCTTCTCTTTCCCCAAGCTTCACACCCCTTCTCTTTCCCCAAACTTCACACCCCTTCTCTTTCCCCAAACTTCACACCCCTTCTCTTTCCCCAAACTTCACACCCCTTCTCTTTCCCCAAACTTCACACCCCTTCTCTTTCCCCAAACTTCACACCCCTTCTCTTTCCCCAAACTTCGCACCCTTTCTCTTTCCCCAAACTCCGCACCCTTTCTCTTTCCCCAAACTTCGCACCCCTTCTCTTTCCCCAAACTTCGCACCCCTTCTCTTTCCCCAAACTTCGCACCCCTTCTCTTTCCCCAAACTTCGCCCCCCCTTTCTCTTTCCCCAAACTTCACACCCCTTCTCTTTCCCCAAACTTCGCCCCCCCTTTCTCTTTCCCCAAACTTCACACCCCTTCTCTTTCCCCAAACTTCACACCCCTTCTCTTTCCCCAAACTTCACACCCCTTCTCTTTCCCCAAACTTCACACACCTTCTCTTTCCCCAAACTCCGCACCCTTTCTCTTTCCCCAAACTCCGCACCCTTTCTCTTTCCCCAAACTGCGCACCCCTTCTCTTTCCCCAAACTTCGCACCCCTTCTCTTTCCCCAAACTTCACACCCCTTCTCTTTCCCCAAACTTCACACCCCTTCTCTTTCCCCAAACTTCGCACCCTTTCTCTTTCCCCAAACTCCGCACCCTTTCTCTTTCCCCAAACTTCACACCCCTTCTCTTTCCCCAAACTTCGCACCCCTTCTCTTTCCCCAAACTTCACACCCCTTCTCTTTCCCCAAACTTCGCACCCCTTCTCTTTCCCCAAACTTCGCACCCTTTCTCTTTCCCCAAACTCCGCACCCTTTCTCTTTCCCCAAACTTCACACCCCTTCTCTTTCCCCAAACTTCGCACCCTTTCTCTTTCCCCAAACTCCGCACCCTTTCTCTTTCCCCAAACTTCGCACCCCTTCTCTTTCCCCAAACTTCGCACCCCTTCTCTTTCCCCAAACTTCGCACCCCTTCCCTTTCCCCAAACTCCGCACCCCTTCTCTTTCCCCAAACATCGCACCCCTTCTCTTTCCCCAAACTTCGCACCCCTTCTCTTTCCCCAAACTTCGCACCCTTTCTCTTTCCCCAAACTTCACACCCCTTCTCTTTCCCCAAACTTCGCACCCCTTCTCTTTCCCCAAACTTCACACCCCTTCTCTTTCCCCAAACTTCGCACCCCTTCTCTTTCCCCAAACTTCGCACCCCTTCTCTTTCCCCAAACTTCACACCCCTTCTCTTTCCCCAAACTTCACACCCCTTCTCTTTCCCCAAACTTCGCACCCTTTCTCTTTCCCCAAACTTCGCACCATTTCTCTTTCCCCAAACCCCGCACCCTTTCTCTTTCCTAAAACTTCGCACCCCTTCTCTTTCCCCAAACTTCACACCCCTTCTCTTTCCCCAAACTTCGCACCCCTTCTCTTTCCCCAAACTTCACACCCCTTCTCTTTCCCCAAACATCGCACCCCTTCTCTTTCCCCAAACTTCACACCCCTTCTCTTTCCCCAAACTTCGCACCCCTTCTCTTTCCCCAAACTTCACACCCCTTCTCTTTCCCCAAACTTCGCACCCCTTCTCTTTCCCCAAACTCCGCACCCTTTCTCTTTCCTAAAACTTCGCACCCCTTCTCTTTCCCCAAACTTCGCACCCCTTCTCTTTCCCCAAACTTCGCACCCCTTCTCTTTCCCCAAACTCCGCACCCCTTCTCTTTCCCCAAACTCCGCACCCTTTCTCTTTCCCCAAACTCCGCAACCCTTCTCTTTCCCCAAACTTCGCACCCCTTCTCTTTCCCCAAACTTCGCACCCCTTCTCTTTCCCCAAACTCTGCACCCTTTCTCTTTCCTAAAACTTCGCACCCCTTCTCTTTCCCCAAACTTCACACCCCTTCTCTTTCCCCAAACTTCGCACCCCTTCGCTTTCCCCAAACTTCACACCCCTTCTCTTTCCTAAAACTTCGCACCCCTTCTCTTTCCCCAAACTTCGCACCCCTTCTCTTTCCCCAAACTCCGCACCCTTTCTCTTTCCTAAAACTTCACACCCCTTCTCTTTCCCCAAACTTCGCACCCCTTCTCTTTCCCCAAACTTCGCACCCCTTCTCTTTCCCCAAACTTCACACCCCTTCTCTTTCCCCAAACTTCACACCCCTTCTCTTTCCCCAAACTTCGCACCCCTTCTCTTTCCCCAAACTTCGCACCCCTTCTCTTTCCCCAAACTCCGCACCCTTTCACTTTCCTAAAACTTCGCACCCCTTCTCTTTCCCCAAACTTCACACCCCTTCTCTTTCCCCAAACTTCACACCCCTTCTCTTTCCCCAAACTTCGCACCCCTTCTCTTTCCCCAAACTTCACACCCTTTCTCTTTCCCCAAACTCCGCACCCTTTCTCTTTCCTAAAACTTCGCACCCCTTCTCTTTCCCCAAACTTCGCACCCTTTCTCTTTCCCCAAACTTCGCACCCCTTCTCTTTCCCCAAACTTCGCACCCCTTCTCTTTCCCCAAACTTCGCACCCCTTCTCTTTCCCCAAACTCCGCACCCTTTCTCTTTCCTAAAACTTCGCACCCCTTTCTCTTTCCCCAAACTTCACACCCCTTCTCTTTCCCCAAACTTCACACCCCCTTCTCTTTCCCCAAACTTCACACCCCTTCTCTTTCCCCAAACTTCGCACCCCCTTCTCTTTCCCCAAACTTCACACCCCTTCTCTTTCCCCAAACTTCGCACCCCCTTCTCTTTCCCCAAACTTCTCACCCTTTCTCTTTCCCCAAACTTCGCACCCCTTCTCTTTCCCCAAACTTCGCACACCTTCTCTTTCCCCAAACTGCGCACCCCTTCTCTTTCCCCAAACTTCGCACCCTTTCTCTTTCCCCAAACTTCGCACCCCTTCTCTTTCCCCAAACTTCGCACACCTTCTCTTTCCCCAAACTTCGCACCCCTTCTCTTTCCCCAAACTTCGCACCCCTTCTCTTTCCCAAACTTCGCACCCTTTCTCTTTCCCCAAACTTCGCACCCATTCTCTTTCCCCAAACTTCACACCCCTTCTCTTTCCCCAAACTTCGCACCCCTTCTCTTTCCCCAAACTTCGCACCCCTTCTCTTTCCCCAAACTTCGCACCCCTTCTCTTTCCCCAAACTTCGCACCCCTTCTCTTTCCCCAAACTTCGCACCCCTTCTCTTTCCCCAAACTTCACACCCCTTCTCTTTCCCCAAACTTCGCACCCCTTCTCTTTTCCCAAACTTCGCACCCCTTCTCTTTCCCCAAACTTCGCACCCCTTCTCTTTCCCCAAACTTCACACCCTTTCTCTTTCCCCAAACTTCGCACCCCTTCTCTTTCCCCAAACTTCGCACCCCTTCTCTTTCCCCAAACTTCGCACCCCTTCTCTTTCCCCAAACTTCGCACCCCTTCTCTTTCCCCAAACTTCGCACCCCTTCTCTTTCCCCAAACTTCGCACCCTTTCTCTTTCCCCAAACTTCACACCCTTTCTCTTTCCCCAAACTCCGCACCCTTTCTCTTTCCCCAAACTTCGCACCCCTTCTCTTTCCCCAAACTTCGCACCCCTTCTCTTTCCCCAGACTTCGCACCCCTTCTCTTTCCCCAAACTTCACACCCTTTCTCTTTCCCCAAACTCCGCACCCCTTCTCTTTCCCCAAACTTCACACCCCTTCTCTTTCCCCAAACTTCGCACCCTTTCTCTTTCCCCAAACTTCGCACCCCTTCTCTTTCCCCAAACTTCACACCCCTTCTCTTTCCCCAAACTTCACACCCCTTCTCTTTCCCCAAACTTCGCACCCTTTCTCTTTCCCCAAACTTCACACCCCTTCTCTTTCTCCAAACTTCACACCCCTTCTCTTTCCCCAAACTTCACACCCCTTCTATTTCCCCAAACTTCGCACCCCTTTCTCTTTCCTAAAACTTCGCACCGCTTCTCTTTCCCCAAACTTCGCACCCCTTCTCTTTCCCCAAACTTCACACCCCTTCTCTTTCCCCAAACTTCACACCCCTTCTCTTTCCCCAAACTTCACACCCCTTCTCTTTCCCCAAACTTCACACCCCTTCTCTTTCCCCAAACTTCACACCCCTTCTCTTTCCCCAAACTTCACACCCCTTCTCTTTCCCCAAACTTCACACCCCTTCTCTTTCCCCAAACTTCGCACCCCTTCTCTTTCCCCAAACTTCACACCCCTTCTCTTTCCCCAAACTTCACACCCTTTCTCTTTCCCCAAACTTCACACCCCTTCTCTTTCCCCAAACTCCGCACCCTTTCTCTTTCCTAAAACTTCGCACCCCTTCTCTTTCCTAAAACTTCGCACCCCTTCTCTTTCCCCAAACTCCGCACCCTTTCTCTTTCCTAAAACTTCACACCCCTTCTCTTTCCCCAAACTTCACACCCCTTCTCTTTCCCCAAACTCCGCACCCTTTCTCTATCCTAAAACTTCGCACCCCTTCTATTTCCCCAAACTTCACACCCCTTCTCTTTCCCCAAACTCTGCACCCCTTCTCTTTCCCCAAACTTCGCACCCCTTCTCTTTCCCCAAACTTCACACCCCTTCTCTTTCCCCAAACTTCAGACCCCTTCTCTTTCCCCAAACTTCACACCCCTTCTCTTTCCCCAAACTCCGCACCCTTTCTCTTTCCTAAAACTTCGCACCCCTTCTCTTTCCCCAAACTTCACACCCCTTCTCTTTCCCCAAACTCCGCACCCCTTCTCTTTCCCCAAACTTCGCACCCCTTTTCTTTCCCGAAACTTCACACCCCTTCTCTTTCCCCAAACTTCACACCCCTTCTCTTTCCCCAAACTTCACACCCCTTCTCTTTCACCAAACTCCGCACCCCTTCTCTTTCCCCAAACTTCGCACCCCTTCTCTTTCCCCAAACTTCGCACCCCTTCTCTTTCCCCAAACTTCACACCCCTTCTCTTTCCCCAAACTCCGCACCCCTTCTCTTTCCCCAAACTTCGCACCCCTTCTCTTTCCCCAAACTTCACACCCCTTCTCTTTCCCCAAACTTCGCACCCTTTCTCTTTCCCCAAACTTCGCACCCCTTCTCTTTCCCCAAACTTCACACCCCTTCTCTTTCCCCAAACTTCGCACCCCTTCTCTTTCCCCAAACTTCGCACCCCTTCTCTTTCCCCAAACTTCGCACGCCTTCTCTTTCCCCAAACTTCACACCCCTTCTCTTTCCCCAAACTTCGCACCCCTTCTCTTTCCCCAAACTTCGCACCCCTTCTCTTTCCCCAAACTTTGCACCCCTTCTCTTTCCCCAAACTTTGCACCCCTTCTCTTTCCCCAAACTTCGCACCCCTTCTCTTTCCCCAAACTTCGCACCCCTTCTCTTTCCCCAAACTTCACACCCTTCTCTTTCCCCAAACTTCGCACCCTTTCTCTTTCCCCAAACTTCACATCCCTTCTCTTTCCCCAAACTTCACACCCCTTCTCTTTCCCCAAACTTCACACCCCTTTCTCTTTCCCCAAACTTCGCACCCCTTCTCTTTCCCCAAACTTCGCACCCCTTCTCTTTCCCCAAACTTCGCACCCCTTCTCTTTCCCCAAACTTCACACCCTTCTCTTTCCCCAAACTTCACACCCCTTCTCTTTCCCCAAACTTCACACCCCTTCTCTTTCCCCAAACTTCGCACCCCTTCTCTTTCCCCAAACTTCACACCCTTCTCTTTCCCCAAACTTCACACCCCTTCTCTTTCCCCAAACTTCACACCCCTTCTCTTTCCCCAAACTTCGCACCCCTTCTCTTTCCCCAAACTTCACACCCCTTCTCTTTCCCCAAACTTCGCACCCCTTCTCTTTCCCCAAACTTCACACCCCTTCTCTTTCCCCAAACTTCGCACCCCTTCTCTTTCCCCAAACTTCACACCCCTTCTCTTTCCCCAAACTTCACACCCCTTCTCTTTCCCCAAACTTCACACCCCTTCTCTTTCCCCAAACTTCGCACCCCTTCTCTTTCCCCAAACTTCACACCCTTCTCTTTCCCCAAACTTCACACCCCTTCTCTTTCCCCAAACTTCACACCCCTTCTATTTCCCCAAACTTCGCACCCCTTCTCTTTCCCCAAACTTCACACCCTTCTCTTTCCCCAAACTTCACACCCCTTCTCTTTCCCCAAACTTCACACCCCTTCTCTTTCCCCAAACTTCGCACCCCTTCTCTTTCCCCAAACTTCGCACCCCTTCTCTTTCCCCAAACTTCGCACCCCTTCTCTTTCCCCAAACTTCACACCCCTTCTCTTTCCCCAAACTTCGCACCCCTTCTCTTTCCCCAAACTTCACACCCCTTCTCTTTCCCCAAACTTCACACCCCTTCTCTTTCCCCAAACTTCACACCCCTTCTCTTTCCCCAAACTTCACACCCCTTCTCTTTCCCCAAACTTCACACCCCTTCTCTTTCCTAAAACTTTGCACCCCTTCTCTTTCCCCAAACTTCGCACCCCTTCTCTTTCCCCAAACTTCACACCCCTTCTCTTTCCCCAAACTTCGCACCCCTTCTCTTTCCCCAAACTTCGCACCCCTTCTCTTTCCTAAAACTTCACACCCCTTCTCTTTCCCCAAACTTTGCACCCCTTCTCTTTCCCCAAACTTCGCACCCCTTCTCTTTCCCCAAACTTCACACCCCTTCTCTTTCCCCAAACTTCGCACCCCTTCTCTTTCCCCAAACTTCGCACCCTTTCTCTTTCCCCAAACTTCGCACCCCTTCTCTTTCCCCAAACTTCGCACCCTTTCTCTTTCCTAAAACTTCGCACCCCTTCTCTTTCCCCAAACTTCGCACCCCTTCTCTTTCCCCAAACTTCGCACCCCTTCTCTTTCCCCAAACTTCGCACCCCTTCTCTTTCCCCAAACTTCGCACCCCTTCTCTTTCCCCAAACTTCGCACCCCTTCTCTTTCCCCAAACTTCACACCCCTTCTCTTTCCCCAAACATCGCACCCCTTCTCTTTCCCCAAACTTCGCACCCCTTCTCTTTCCTAAAACTTCACACCCCTTCTCTTTCCCCAAACTTTGCACCCCTTCTCTTTCCCCAAACTTCGCACCCCTTCTCTTTCCCCAAACTTCACACCCCTTCTCTTTCCCCAAACTTCGCACCCCTTCTCTTTCCCCAAACTTCGCACCCCTTCTCTTTCCCCAAACTTCGCACCCTTTCTCTTTCCTAAAACTTCGCACCCCTTCTCTTTCCCCAAACTTCACACCCCTTCTCTTTCCCCAAACTTCGCACCCTTTCTCTTTCCTAAAACTTCGCACCCCTCCTCTTTCCCCAAACTTCGCACCCCTTCACTTTCCCCAAACTTCGCACCCCTTCTCTTTCCCCAAACTTCGCACCCTTTCTCTTTCCTAAAACTTCGCACCCCTTCTCTTTCCCCAAACTTCGCACCCCTTCTCTTTCCCCAAACTTCGCACCCCTTCTCTTTCCCCAAACTTCGCACCATTTCTCTTTCCTAAAACTTCGCACCCCTTCTCTTTCCCCAAACTTCGCACCCCTTCTCTTTCCCCAAACTTCACACCCCTTCTCTTTCCCCAAACTTCTCACCCTTTCTCTTTCCCCAAACTTCGCACCCCTTCTCTTTCCCCAAACTTCACACCCCTTCTCTTTCCCCAAACTTCACACCCCTTCTCTTTCCCCAAACTTCACACCCCTTCTCTTTCCTAAAACTTTGCACCCCTTCTCTTTCCCCAAACTTCGCACCCCTTCTCTTTCCCCAAACTTCACACCCCTTCTCTTTCCCCAAACTTCGCACCCCTTCTCTTTCCCCAAACTTCGCACCCCTTCTCTTTCCTAAAACTTCACACCCCTTCTCTTTCCCCAAACTTCGCACCCTTTCTCTTTCCCCAAACTTCACACCCCTTCTCTTTCCCCAAACTTCGCACCCCTTCTCTTTCCCCAAACTTCGCACCCTTTCTCTTTCCTAAAACTTCGCACCCCTTCTCTTTCCCCAAACTTCGCACCCCTTCTCTTTCCCCAAATTTCGCACCCTTTCTCTTTCCTAAAACTTCACACCCCTTCTCTTTCCCCAAACTTCGCACCCCTTCTCTTTCCCCAAACTTCGCACCCCTTCTCTTTCCCCAAACTTCGCACCCCTTCTCTTTCCCCAAACTTCGCACCCCTTCTCTTTCCCCAAACTTCGCACCCTTTCTCTTTCCCCAAACTTCGCACCCCTTCTCTTTCCCCAAACTTCGCACCCTTTCTCTTTCCTAAAACTTCGCACCCCTTCTCTTTCCCCAAACTTCGCACCCCTTCTCTTTCCCCAAACTTCGCACCCCTCCTCTTTCCCCAAACTTCGCACCCCTTCTCTTTCCCCAAACTTCGCACCCCTTCTCTTTCCCCAAACTTCGCACCCTTTCTCTTTCCTAAAACTTCGCACCCCTTCTCTTTCCCCAAACTTCACACCCCTTCTCTTTCCCCAAACTTCGCACCCTTTCTCTTTCCTAAAACTTCGCACCCCTCCTCTTTCCCCAAACTTCGCACCCCTTCACTTTCCCCAAACTTCGCACCCCTTCTCTTTCCCCAAACTTCGCACCCTTTCTCTTTCCTAAAACTTCGCACCCCTTCTCTTTCCCCAAACTTAACACCCCTTCTCTTTCCCCAAACTTCGCACCCTTTCTCTTTCCTAAAACTTCGCACCCCTTCTCTTTCCCCAAACTTCGCACCCCTTCTCTTTCCCCAAACTTCGCACCCCTTCTCTTTCCCCAAACTTCGCACCATTTCTCTTTCCTAAAACTTCGCACCCCTTCTCTTTCCCCAAACTTCGCACCCCTTCTCTTTCCCCAAACTTCACACCCCTTCTCTTTCCCCAAACTTCTCACCCTTTCTCTTTCCACAAACTTCGCACCCCTTCTCTTTCCCCAAACTTCGCACCCCTTCTCTTTCCCCAAACTTCGCACCCCTTCTCTTTCCCCAAACTTCGCACCCCTTCTCTTTCCCCAAACTTCGCACCCCTTCTCTTTCCCCAAACTTCACACCCCTTCTCTTTCCCCAAACTTCTCACCCTTTCTCTTTCCCCAAACTTCGCACCCCTTCTCTTTCCCCAAACTTCGCACCCTTTCTCTTTCCCCAAACTTCGCACCCCTTCTCTTTCCCCAAACTTCGCACCCCTTCTCTTTCCCCAAACTTCGCACCCCTTCTCTTTCCCCAAACTTTACACCCCTTCTCTTTCCCCAAACTTCTCACCCCTTCTCTTTCCCCAAACTTCGCACCCTTTCTCTTTCCCCAAACTTCACACCCCTTCTCTTTCCCCAAACTTCGCACCCCTTCTCTTTCCCCAAACTTCGCACCCCTTCTCTTTCCCCAAACTTCGCACCCCTTCTCTTTCCCCAAACTTCTCACCCTTTCTCTTTCCCCAAACTTCGCACCCCTTCTCTTTCCCCAAACTTCTCACCCTTTCTCTTTCCCCAAACTTCGCACCCCTTCTCTTTCCCCAAACTTCGCACCCCTTCTCTTTCCCCAAACTTCGCACCCCTTCTCTTTCCCCAAACTTCTCACCCTTTCTCTTTCCCCAAACTTCACACCCCTTCTCTTTCCCCAAACTTCGCACCCTTTCTCTTTCCCCAAACTTCGCACCCCTTCTCTTTCCCCAAACTTCGCACCCCTTCTCTTTCCCCAAACTTCGCACCCCTTCTCTTTCCCCAAACTTCGCACCCCTTCTCTTTCCCCAAACTTCGCACCCTTTCTCTTTCCCCAAACTTCACACCCCTTCTCTTTCCCCAAACTTCACACCCCTTCTCTTTCCCAAAACTTTGCACCCCTTCTCTTTCCCCAAACTTCGCACCCCTTCTCTTTCCCCAAACTTCACACCCCTTCTCTTTCCACAAACTTCTCACCCCTTCTCTTTCCCCAAACTTCGCACCCCTTCTCTTTCCTAAAACTTCACACCCCTTCTCTTTCCCCAAACTTCGCACCCTTTCTCTTTCCTAAAACTTCACACCCCTTCTCCTTCCCCAAACTTCGCACCCCTTCTCTTTCCCCAAACTTCGCACCCCTTCTCTTTCCCCAAACTTCGCACCCCTTCTCTTTCCCCAAACTTCGCACCCCTTCTCTTTCCCCAAACTTCGCACCCTTTCTCTTTCCCCAAACTTCGCACCCCTTCTCTTTCCCCAAACTTCGCACCCCTTCTCTTTCCCCAAACTTCGCACCCTTTCTCTTTCCTAAAACTTCGCACCCCTTCTCTTTCCCCAAACTTCGCACCCCTTCTCTTTCCCCAAACTTCGCACCCCTTCTCTTTCCCCAAACTTCGCACCCCTTCTCTTTCCCCAAACGTCGCACCCTTTCTCTTTCCTAAAACTTCGCACCCCTTCTCTTTCCCCAAACTTCGCACCCCTTCTCTTTCCCCAAACTTCGCACCCCTTCTCTTTCCCCAAACTTCGCACCCTTTCTCTTTCCTAAAACTTCGCACCCCTCCTCTTTCCCCAAACTTCGCACCCCTTCACTTTCCCCAAACTTCGCACCCCTTCTCTTTCCCCAAACTTCGCACCCTTTCTCTTTCCTAAAACTTCGCACCCCTTCTCTTTCCCCAAACTTCGCACCCCTTCTCTTTCCCCAAACTTCGCACCCCTTCTCTTTCCCCAAACTTCGCACCATTTCTCTTTCCTAAAACTTCGCACCCCTTCTCTTTCCCCAAACTTCGCACCCCTTCTCTTTCCCCAAACTTCACACCCCTTCTCTTTCCCCAAACTTCTCACCCTTTCTCTTTCCCCAAACTTCGCACCCCTTCTCTTTCCCCAAACTTCACACCCCTTCTCTTTCCCCAAACTTCACACCCCTTCTCTTTCCCCAAACTTCACACCCCTTCTCTTTCCTAAAACTTTTGCACCCCTTCTCTTTCCCCAAACTTCGCACCCCTTCTCTTTCCCCAAACTTCACACCCCTTCTCTTTCCCCAAACTTCGCACCCCTTCTCTTTCCCCAAACTTCGCACCCCTTCTCTTTCCTAAAACTTCACACCCCTTCTCTTTCCCCAAACTTCGCACCCTTTCTCTTTCCCCAAACTTCACACCCCTTCTCTTTCCCCAAACTTCGCACCCCTTCTCTTTCCCCAAACTTCGCACCCTTTCTCTTTCCTAAAACTTCGCACCCCTTCTCTTTCCCCAAACTTCGCACCCCTTCTCTTTCCCCAAATTTCGCACCCTTTCTCTTTCCTAAAACTTCACACCCCTTCTCTTTCCCCAAACTTCGCACCCCTTCTCTTTCCCCAAACTTCGCACCCCTTCTCTTTCCCCAAACTTCGCACCCCTTCTCTTTCCCCAAACTTCGCACCCCTTCTCTTTCCCCAAACTTCGCACCCTTTCTCTTTCCCCAAACTTCGCACCCCTTCTCTTTCCCCAAACTTCGCACCCTTTCTCTTTCCTAAAACTTCGCACCCCTTCTCTTTCCCCAAACTTCGCACCCCTTCTCTTTCCCCAAACTTCGCACCCCTCCTCTTTCCCCAAACTTCGCACCCCTTCTCTTTCCCCAAACTTCGCACCCCTTCTCTTTCCCCAAACTTCGCACCCTTTCTCTTTCCTAAAACTTCGCACCCCTTCTCTTTCCCCAAACTTCACACCCCTTCTCTTTCCCCAAACTTCGCACCCTTTCTCTTTCCTAAAACTTCGCACCCCTCCTCTTTCCCCAAACTTCGCACCCCTTCACTTTCCCCAAACTTCGCACCCCTTCTCTTTCCCCAAACTTCGCACCCTTTCTCTTTCCTAAAACTTCGCACCCCTTCTCTTTCCCCAAACTTAACACCCCTTCTCTTTCCCCAAACTTCGCACCCTTTCTCTTTCCTAAAACTTCGCACCCCTTCTCTTTCCCCAAACTTCGCACCCCTTCTCTTTCCCCAAACTTCGCACCCCTTCTCTTTCCCCAAACTTCGCACCATTTCTCTTTCCTAAAACTTCGCACCCCTTCTCTTTCCCCAAACTTCGCACCCCTTCTCTTTCCCCAAACTTCACACCCCTTCTCTTTCCCCAAACTTCTCACCCTTTCTCTTTCCACAAACTTCGCACCCCTTCTCTTTCCCCAAACTTCGCACCCCTTCACTTTCCCCAAACTTCGCACCCCTTCTCTTTCCCCAAACTTCGCACCCCTTCTCTTTCCCCAAACTTCGCACCCCTTCTCTTTCCCCAAACTTCACACCCCTTCTCTTTCCCCAAACTTCTCACCCTTTCTCTTTCCCCAAACTTCGCACCCCTTCTCTTTCCCCAAACTTCGCACCCTTTCTCTTTCCCCAAACTTCGCACCCCTTCTCTTTCCCCAAACTTCGCACCCCTTCTCTTTCCCCAAACTTCGCACCCCTTCTCTTTCCCCAAACTTTACACCCCTTCTCTTTCCCCAAACTTCTCACCCCTTCTCTTTCCCCAAACTTCGCACCCTTTCTCTTTCCCCAAACTTCACACCCCTTCTCTTTCCCCAAACTTCGCACCCCTTCTCTTTCCCCAAACTTCGCACCCCTTCTCTTTCCCCAAACTTCGCACCCCTTCTCTTTCCCCAAACTTCTCACCCTTTCTCTTTCCCCAAACTTCGCACCCCTTCTCTTTCCCCAAACTTCTCACCCTTTCTCTTTCCCCAAACTTCGCACCCCTTCTCTTTCCCCAAACTTCGCACCCCTTCTCTTTCCCCAAACTTCGCACCCCTTCTCTTTCCCCAAACTTCTCACCCTTTCTCTTTCCCCAAACTTCACACCCCTTCTCTTTCCCCAAACTTCGCACCCTTTCTCTTTCCCCAAACTTCGCACCCCTTCTCTTTCCCCAAACTTCGCACCCCTTCTCTTTCCCCAAACTTCGCACCCCTTCTCTTTCCCCAAACTTCGCACCCCTTCTCTTTCCCCAAACTTCGCACCCTTTCTCTTTCCCCAAACTTCACACCCCTTCTCTTTCCCCAAACTTCACACCCCTTCTCTTTCCCAAAACTTTGCACCCCTTCTCTTTCCCCAAACTTCGCACCCCTTCTCTTTCCCCAAACTTCACACCCCTTCTCTTTCCACAAACTTCTCACCCCTTCTCTTTCCCCAAACTTCGCACCCCTTCTCTTTCCTAAAACTTCACACCCCTTCTCTTTCCCCAAACTTCGCACCCTTTCTCTTTCCTAAAACTTCACACCCCTTCTCCTTCCCCAAACTTCGCACCCCTTCTCTTTCCCCAAACTTCGCACCCCTTCTCTTTCCCCAAACTTCGCACCCCTTCTCTTTCCCCAAACTTCGCACCCCTTCTCTTTCCCCAAACTTCGCACCCTTTCTCTTTCCCCAAACTTCGCACCCCTTCTCTTTCCCCAAACTTCGCACCCCTTCTCTTTCCCCAAACTTCGCACCCTTTCTCTTTCCTAAAACTTCGCACCCCTTCTCTTTCCCCAAACTTCGCACCCCTTCTCTTTCCCCAAACTTCGCACCCCTTCTCTTTCCCCAAACTTCGCACCCCTTCTCTTTCCCCAAACGTCGCACCCTTTCTCTTTCCTAAAACTTCGCACCCCTTCTCTTTCCCCAAACTTCGCACCCCTTCTCTTTCCCCAAACTTCGCACCCCTTCTCTTTCCCCAAACTTCGCACCCTTTCTCTTTCCCAAAACTTCGCACCCCTTCTCTTTCCCCAAACTTCACACCCCTTCTCTTTCCCCAAACTTCGCACCCCTTCTCTTTCCCCAAACTTCGCACCATTTCTCTTTCCTAAAACTTCGCTCCCTTTCTCTTTCCCCAAACTTCGCACCCCTTCTCTTTCCCCAAACTTCACACCCCTTCTCTTTACCCAAACTTCGCACCCCTTCTCTTTCCCCAAACTTCGCACCCCTTCTCTTTCCCCAAACTTCGCACCCCTTCTCTTTCCCCAAACTTCTGACCCCTTCTCTTTCCCCAAACTTCGCACCCTTTCTCTTTCCCCAAACTTCACACCCCTTCTCTTTCCCCAAACTTCGCACCCCTTCTCTTTCCCCAAACTTCGCACCCCTTCTCTTTCCCCAAACTTCGCACCCCTTCTCTTTCCCCAAACTTCGCACCCCTTCTCTTTCCCCAAACTTCTCACCCTTTCTCTTTCCCCAAACTTCGCACCCCTTCTCTTTCCCCAAACTTCTCACCCTTTCTCTTTCCCCAAACTTCGCACCCCTTCTCTTTCCCCAAACTTCGCACCCCTTCTCTTTCCCCAAACTTCGCACCCCTTCTCTTTCCCCAAACTTCTCACCCTTTCTCTTTCCCCAAACTTCGCACCCTTTCTCTTTCCCCAAACTTCACACCCCTTCTCTTTCCCCAAACTCCGCACCCCTTCTCTTTCCCCAAACTTCGCACCCTTTCTCTTTCCCCAAACTTCGCACCCTTTCTCTTTCCCCAAACTTCGCACCCGTTCTCTTTCCCCAAACTTCGCACCCCTTCTCTTTCCCCAAACTTCGCACCCCTTCTCTTTCCCCAAACTTCGCACCCCTTCTCTTTCCCCAAACTTCGCACCCTTTCTCTTTCCCCAAACTTCGCACCCCTTCTCTTTCCCCAAACTTCACACCCCTTCTCTTTCCCCAAACTTCGCACCCCTTCTCTTTCCCCAAACTTCGCACCCCTTCTCTTTCCCCAAACTTCACACCCCTTCTCTTTCCCCAAAGTTCGCACCCCTTCTCTTTCCACAAACTTCGCACCCCTTCTCTTTCCCCAAACTTCGCACCCCTTCTCTTTCCCCAAACTTCAAACCCCTTCTCTTTCCCCAAACTTCTCACCCCTTCTCTTTCCCCAAACTTCGCACCCCTTCTCTTTCCCCAAACTTCACACCCCTTCTCTTTCCCCAAACTTCACACCCCTTCTCTTTCCCCAATCTTCACACCCCTTCTCTTTCCCCAAACTTCACACCCCTTCTCTTTCCTAAAACTTTGCACCCCTTCTCTTTCCCCAAACTTCGCACCCCTTCTCTTTCCCCAAACTTCACACCCCTTCTCTTTCCCCAAACTTCGCACCCCTTCTCTTTCCCCAAACTTCGCACCCCTTCTCTTTCCTAAAACTTCACACCCCTTCTCTTTCCCCAAACTTCGCACGCTTTCTCTTTCCTAAAACTTCACACCCCTTCTCTTTCCCCAAACTTCGCACCCCTTCTCTTTCCCCAAACTTCGCACCCCTTCTCTTTCCCCAAACTTCGCACCCCTTCTCTTTCCCCAAACTTCGCACCCCTTCTCTTTCCCCAAACTTCGCACCCTTTCTCTTTCCCCAAACTTCGCACCCCTTCTCTTTCCCCAAACTTCGCACCCCTTCTCTTTCCCCAATCTTCGCACCCCTTCTCTTTCCCCAAACTTCGCACCCCTTCTCTTTCCCCAAACTTCGCACCCCTTCTCTTTCCCCAAACTTCGCACCATTTCTCTTTCCTAAAACTTCGCACCCCTTCTCTTTCCCCAAACTTCACACCCCTTCTCTTTCCCCAAACTTCGCACCCTTTCTCTTTCCTAAAACTTCGCACCCCTCCTCCTTCCCCAAACTTCGCACCCCTTCTCTTTCCCCAAACTTCGCACCCCTTCTCTTTCCCCAAACTTCGCACCCTTTCTCTTTCCTAAAACTTCGCACCCCTTCTCTTTCCCCAAACTTCACACCCCTTCTCTTTCCCCAAACTTCGCACCCTTTCTCTTTCCTAAAACTTCGCACCCCTTCTCTTTCCCCAAACTTCGCACCCCTTCTCTTTCCCCAAACTTCGCACCCCTTCTCTTTCCCCAAACTTCGCACCATTTCTCTTTCCTAAAACTTCGCACCCCTTCTCTTTCCCCAAACTTCGCACCCCTTCTCTTTCCCCAAACTTCGCACCCCTTCTCTTTCCCCAAACTTCACACCCCTTCTCTTTCCCCAAACTTCGCACCCCTTCTCTTTCCCCAAACTTCGCACCCCTTCTCTTTCCTAAAACTTCACACCCCTTCTCTTTCCCCAAACTTTGCACCCCTTCTCTTTCCCCAAACTTCGCACCCCTTCTCTTTCCCCAAACTTCACACCCCTTCTCTTTCCCCAAACTTCGCACCCCTTCTCTTTCCCCAAACTTCGCACCCCTTCTCTTTCCCCAAACTTCGCACCCTTTCTCTTTCCTAAAACTTCGCACCCCTTCTCTTTCCCCAAACTTCACACCCCTTCTCTTTCCCCAAACTTCGCACCCTTTCTCTTTCCTAAAACTTCGCACCCCTCCTCTTTCCCCAAACTTCGCACCCCTTCACTTTCCCCAAACTTCGCACCCCTTCCCTTTCCCCAAACTTCGCACCCTTTCTCTTTCCTAAAACTTCGCACCCCTTCTCTTTCCCCAAACTTCGCACCCCTTCTCTTTCCCCAAACTTCGCACCCCTTCTCTTTCCCCAAACTTCGCACCATTTCTCTTTCCTAAAACTTCGCACCCCTTCTCTTTCCCCAAACTTCGCACCCCTTCTCTTTCCCCAAACTTCACACCCCTTCTCTTTCCCCAAACTTCTCACCCTTTCTCTTTCCCCAAACTTCGCACCCCTTCTCTTTCCCCAAACTTCACACCCCTTCTCTTTCCCCAAACTTCACACCCCTTCTCTTTCCCCAAACTTCACACCCCTTCTCTTTCCTAAAACTTTGCACCCCTTCTCTTTCCCCAAACTTCGCACCCCTTCTCTTTCCCCAAACTTCACACCCCTTCTCTTTCCCCAAACTTCGCACCCCTTCTCTTTCCCCAAACTTCGCACCCCTTCTCTTTCCTAAAACTTCGCACCCCTTCTCTTTCCTAAAACTTCGCACCCCTTCTCTTTCCCCAAACTTCGCACCCTTTCTCTTTCCCCAAACTTCACACCCCTTCTCTTTCCCCAAACTTCGCACCCCTTCTCTTTCCCCAAACTTCGCACCCTTTCTCTTTCCTAAAACTTCGCACCCCTTCTCTTTCCCCAAACTTCGCACCCCTTCTCTTTCCCCAAACTTCGCACCCTTTCTCTTTCCTAAAACTTCACACCCATTCTCTTTCCCCAAACTTCGCACCCCTTCTCTTTCCCCAAACTTCGCACCCCTTCTCTTTCCCCAAACTTCGCACCCCTTCTCTTTCCCCAAACTTCGCACCCCTTCTCTTTCCCCAAACTTCGCACCCTTTCTCTTTCCCCAAACTTCGCACCCCTTCTCTTTCCCCAAACTTCGCTCCCTTTCTCTTTCCTAAAACTTCGCACCCCTTCTCTTTCCCCAAACTTCGCACCCCTTCTCTTTCCCCAAACTTCGCACCCCTTCTCTTTCCCCAAACTTCGCACCCCTTCTCTTTCCCCAAACTTCGCACCCCTTCTCTTTCCCCAAACTTCGCACCCTTTCTCTTTCCTAAAACTTCGCACCCCTTCTCTTTCCCCAAACTTCACACCCCTTCTCTTTCCCCAAACTTTGCACCCTTTCTCTTTCCTAAAACTTCGCACCCCTCCTCTTTCCCCAAACTTCGCACCCCTTCACTTTCCCCAAACTTCGCACCCCTCCTCTTTCCCCAAACTTCGCACCCTTTCTCTTTCCTAAAACTTCGCACCCCTTCTCTTTCCCCAAACTTCACACCCCTTCTCTTTCCCCAAACTTCGCACCCTTTCTCTTTCCTAAAACTTCGCACCCCTTCTCTTTCCCCAAACTTCGCACCCCTTCTCTTTCCCCAAACTTCGCACCCCTTCTCTTTCCCCAAACTTCGCACCATTTCTCTTTCCTAAAACTTCGCACCCCTTCTCTTTCCCCAAACTTCGCACCCCTTCTCTTTCCCCAAACTTCACACCCCTTCTCTTTCCCCAAACTTCTCACCCTTTCTCTTTCCCCAAACTTCGCACCCCTTCTCTTTCCCCAAACTTCGCACCCCTTCTCTTTCCCCAAACTTCGCACCCCTTCTCTTTCCCCAAACTTCGCACCCCTTCTCTTTCCCCAAACTTCGCACCCCTTCTCTTTCCCCAAACTTCACACCCCTTCTCTTTCCCCAAACTTCTCACCCTTTCTCTTTCCCCAAACTTCGCACCCCTTCTCTTTCCCCAAACTTCGCACCCTTTCTCTTTCCCCAAACTTCGCACCCCTTCTCTTTCCCCAAACTTCGCACCCCTTCTCTTTCCCCAAACTTCGCACCCCTTCTCTTTCCCCAAACTTCACACCCCTTCTCTTTCCCCAAACTTCTCACCCCTTCTCTTTCCCCAAACTTCGCACCCTTTCTCTTTCCCCAAACTTCACACCCCTTCTCTTTCCCCAAACTTCGCACCCCTTCTCTTTCCCCAAACTTCGCACCCCTTCTCTTTCCCCAAACTTCGCACCCCGTCTCTTTCCCCAAACTTCGCACCCCTTCTCTTTCCCCAAACTTCTCACCCTTTCTCTTTCCCCAAACTTCGCACCCCTTCTCTTTCCCCAAACTTCTCACCCTTTCTCTTTCCCCAAACTTCGCACCCCTTCTCTTTCCCCAAACTTCGCACCCCTTCTCTTTCCCCAAACTTCGCACCCCTTCTCTTTCCCCAAACTTCTCACCCTTTCTCTTTCCCCAAACTTCACACCCGTTCTCTTTCCCCAAACTTCGCACCCTTTCTCTTTCCCCAAACTTCGCACCCCTTCTCTTTCCCCAAACTTCGCACCCCTTCTCTTTCCCCAAACTTCGCACCCCTTCTCTTTCCCCAAACTTCGCACCCCTTCTCTTTCCCCAAACTTCGCACCCTTTCTCTTTCCCCAAACTTCGCACCCCTTCTCTTTCCCCAAACTTCGCACCCCTTCTCTTTCCCCAAACTTCACACCCCTTCTCTTTCCCCAAACTTCTCACCCCTTCTCTTTCCCCAAACTTCGCACCCCTTCTCTTTCCTAAAACTTCACACCCCTTCTCTTTCCCCAAACTTCGCACCCTTTCTCTTTCCTAAAACTTCACACCCCTTCTACTTCCCCAAACTTCGCACCCCTTCTCTTTCCCCAAACTTCGCACCCCTTCTCTTTCCCCAAACTTCGCACCCCTTCTCTTTCCCCAAACTTCGCACCCCTTCTCTTTCCCCAAACTTCGCACCCTTTCTCTTTCCCCAAACTTCGCACCCCTTCTCTTTCCCCAAACTTCGCACCCCTTCTCTTTCCCCAAACTTCGCACCCTTTCTCTTTCCTAAAACTTCGCACCCCTTCTCTTTCCCCAAACTTCGCACCCCTTCTCTTTCCCCAAACTTCGCACCCCTTCTCTTTCCCCAAACTTCGCACCCCTTCTCTTTCCCCAAACTTCGCACCCCTTCTCTTTCCCCAAACTTCGCACCCCTTCTCTTTCCCCAAACTTCGCACCCCTTCTCTTTCCCCAAACTTCGCACCCTTTCTCTTTCCTAAAACTTCGCACCCCTTCTCTTTCCCCAAACTTCACACCCCTTCTCTTTCCCCAAACTTCGCACCCCTTCTCTTTCCCCAAACTTCGCACCATTTCTCTTTCCTAAAACTTCGCTCCCTTTCTCTTTCCCCAAACTTCGCACCCCTTCTCTTTCCCCAAACTTCACACCCCTTCTCTTTCCCCAAACTTCTCACCCTTTCTCTTTCCCCAAACTTCGCACCACTTCCCTTTCCCCAAACTTCGCACCCCTTCTCTTTCCCCAAACTTCGCACCCCTTCTCTTTCCCCAAACTTCTGACCCCTTCTCTTTCCCCAAACTTCGCACCCTTTCTCTTTCCCCAAACTTCACACCCCTTCTCTTTCCCCAAACTTCGCACCCCTTCTCTTTCCCCAAACTTCGCACCCCTTCTCTTTCCCCAAACTTCGCACCCCTTCTCTTTCCCCAAACTTCGCACCCCTTCTCTTTCCCCAAACTTCTCACCCTTTCTCTTTCCCCAAACTTCGCACCCCTTCTCTTTCCCCAAACTTCTCACCCTTTCTCTTTCCCCAAACTTCGCACCCCTTCTCTTTCCCCAAACTTCGCACCCCTTCTCTTTCCCCAAACTTCGCACCCCTTCTCTTTCCCCAAACTTCTCACCCTTTCTCTTTCCCCAAACTTCGCACCCTTTCTCTTTCCCCAAACTTCACACCCCTTCTCTTTCCCCAAACTCCGCACCCCTTCTATTTCCCCAAACTTCGCACCCTTTCTCTTTCCCCAAACTTCGCACCCTTTCTCTTTCCCCAAACTTCGCACCCGTTCTCTTTCCCCAAACTTCGCACCCCTTCTCTTTCCCCAAACTTCGCACCCCTTCTCGTTCCCCAAACTTCACACCCCTTCTCTTTCCCCAAACTTCGCACCCCTTCTCTTTCCCCAAACTTCGCACCCCTTCTCTTTCCCCAAACTTCGCACCCCTTCTCTTTCCCCAAACTTCGCACCCCTTCTCTTTCCCCAAACTTCGCACCCCTTCTCTTTCCCCAAACTTCGCACCCCGTCTCTTTCCCCAAACTTCGCACCCCTTCTCTTTCCCCAAACTTCTCACCCTTTCTCTTTCCCCAAACTTCGCACCACTTCTCTTTCCCCAAACTTCGCACCCCTTCTCTTTCCCCAAACTTCGCACCCCTTCTCTTTCCCCAAACTTCTGACCCCTTCTCTTTCCCCAAACTTCGCACCCTTTCTCTTTCCCCAAACTTCACACCCCTTCTCTTTCCCCAAACTTCGCACCCCTTCTCTTTCCCCAAACTTCGCACCCCTTCTCTTTCCCCAAACTTCGCACCCCTTCTCTTTCCCCAAACTTCGCACCCCTTCTCTTTCCCCAAACTTCTCACCCTTTCTCTTTCCCCAAACTTCGCACCCCTTCTCTTTCCCCAAACTTCTCACCCTTTCTCTTTCCCCAAACTTCGCACCCCTTCTCTTTCCCCAAACTTCGCACCCCTTCTCTTTCCCCAAACTTCGCACCCCTTCTCTTTCCCCAAACTTCTCACCCTTTCTCTTTCCCCAAACTTCGCACCCTTTCTCTTTCCCCAAACTTCACACCCCTTCTCTTTCCCCAAACTCCGCACCCCTTCTATTTCCCCAAACTTCGCACCCTTTCTCTTTCCCCAAACTTCGCACCCTTTCTCTTTCCCCAAACTTCGCACCCGTTCTCTTTCCCCAAACTTCGCACCCCTTCTCTTTCCCCAAACTTCGCACCCCTTCTCGTTCCCCAAACTTCACACCCCTTCTCTTTCCCCAAACTTCGCACCCCTTCTCTTTCCCCAAACTTCGCACCCCTTCTCTTTCCCCAAACTTCGCACCCCTTCTCTTTCCCCAAACTTCACACCCCTTCTCTTTCCCCAAACTTCACACCCCTTCTCTTTCCCCAAACTTCGCACCCCTTCTCTTTCCCCAAACTTCACACCTCTTCTCTTTCCCCAAACTTCACACCCCTTCTCTTTCCCCAATCTTCACACCCCTTCTCTTTCCCCAAACTTCACACCCCTTCTCTTTCCTAAAACTTTGCACCCCTTCTCTTTCCCCAAACTTCGCACCCCTTCTCTTTCCCCAAACTTCACACCCCTTCTCTTTCCCCAAACTTCGCACCCCTTCTCTTTCCCCAAACTTCGCACCCCTTCTCTTTCCTAAAACTTCACACCCCTTCTCTTTCCCCAAACTTCGCACCCTTTCTCTTTCCTAAAACTTCACACCCCTTCTCTTTCCCCAAACTTCGCACCCCTTCTCTTTCCCAAAATTCGCACCCCTTCTCTTTCCCCAAACTTCGCACCCCTTCTCTTTCCCCAAACTTCGCACCCCTTCTCTTTCCCCAAACTTCGCACCCTTTCTCTTTCCCCAAACTTCGCAGCCCCTTCTCTTTCCCCAAACTTCGCACCCCTTCTCTTTCCCCAAACTTCGCACCCCTTCTCTTTCCCCAAACTTTGCACCCTTTCTCTTTCCTAAAACTTCGCACCCCTTCTCTTTCCCCAAACTTCGCACCCCTTCTCTTTCCCCAAACTTCGCACCCCTTCTCTTTCCCCAAACTTCGCACCCCTTCTCTTTCCCCAAACTTCGCACCCCTTCTCTTTCCCCAAAATTCGCACCCTTTCTCTTTCCTAAAACTTCGCACCCCTTCTCTTTCCCCAAACTTCACACCCCTTCTCTTTCCCCAAACTTTGCACCCTTTCTCTTTCCTAAAACTTCGCACCCCTCCTCTTTCCCCAAACTTCGCACCCCTTCTCTTTCCCCAAACTTCGCACCCCTTCTCTTTCCCCAAACTTCGCACCCTTTCTCTTTCCTAAAACTTCGCACCCCTTCTCTTTCCCCAAACTTCACACCCCTTCTCTTTCCCCAAACTTCGCACCCTTTCTCTTTCCTAAAACTTCGCACCCCTTCTCTTTCCCCAAACTTCGCACCCCTTCTCTTTCCCCAAACTTCGCACCCCTTCTCTTTCCCCAAACTTCGCACCATTTCTCTTTCCTAAAACTTCGCACCCCTTCTCTTTCCCCAAACTTCGCACCCCTTCTCTTTCCCCAAACTTCACACCCCTTCTCTTTCCCCAAACTTCTCACCCTTTCTTTTTCCCCAAACTTCGCACCCCTTCTCTTTCCCCAAACTTCGCACCCCTTCTCTTTCCCCAAACTTCGCACCCCTTCTCTTTCCCCAAACTTCGCACCCCTTCTCTTTCCCCAAACTTCACACCCCTTCTCTTTCCCCAAACTTCTCACCCTTTCTCTTTCCCCAAATTTCGCACCCCTTCTCTTTCCCCAAACTTCGCACCCTTTCTCTTTCCCCAAACTTCACACCCCTTCTCTTTCCCCAAACTTCGCACCCCTTCTCTTTCCCCAAACTTCGCACCCCTTCTCTTTCCCCAAACTTCGCACCCCTTCTCTTTCCCCAAACTTCTCACCCCTTCTCTTTCCCCAAACTTCTCACCCCTTCTCTTTCCCCAAACTTCGCACCCCTTCTCTTTCCCCAAACTTCTCACCCTTTCTCTTTCCCCAAACTTCGCACCCCTTCTCTTTCCCCAAACTTCTCACCCTTTCTCTTTCCCCAAACTTCGCACCCCTTCTCTTTCCCCAAACTTCGCACCCCTTCTCTTTCCCCAAACTTCGCACCCCTTCTCTTTCCCCAAACTTCTCACCCTTTCTCTTTCCCCAAACTTCGCACCCTTTCTCTTTCCCCAAACTTCACACCCCTTCTCTTTCCCCAAACTTCGCACCCTTTCTCTTTCCCCAAACTTCGCACCCCTTCTCTTTCCCCAAACTTCGCACCCCTTCTCTTTCCCCAAACTTCGCACCCCTTCTCTTTCCCCAAACTTCGCACCCCTTCTCTTTCCCCAAACTTCGCACCCTTTCTCTTTCCCCAAACTTCACACCCCTTCTCTTTCCCCAAACTTCACACCCCTTCTCTTTCCTAAAACTTTGCACCCCTTCTCTTTCCCCAAACTTCACATCCCTTCTCTTTCCCCAAACTTCACACCCCTTCTCTTTCCCCAAACTTCGCACCCCTTCTCTTTCCCCAAACTTCGCACCCCTTCTCTTTCCTAAAACTTCACACCCCTTCTCTTTCCCCAAACTTCGCACCCTTTCTCTTTCCTAAAACTTCACACCCCTTCTCTTTCCCCAAACTTCGCACCCCTTCTCTTTCCCCAAACTTCGCACCCCTTCTCTTTCCCCAAACTTCGCACCCCTTCTCTTTCCCCAAACTTCGCACCCTTTCTCTTTCCTAAAACTTCGCACCCCTTCTCTTTCCCCAAACTTCACACCCCTTCTCTTTCCCCAAACTTCGCACCCTTTCTCTTTCCCAAAACTTCGCACCCCTTCTCTTTCCCCAAACTTCGCACCCCTTCTCTTTCCCCAAACTTCGCACCCCTTCTCTTTCCCCAAACTTCGCACCCTTTCTCTTTCCTAAAACTTCGCACCCCTTCTCTTTCCCCAAACTTCACACCCCTTCTCTTTCCCCAAACTTCGCACCCTTTCTCTTTCCTAAAACTTCGCACCAATTCTCTTTCCCCAAACTTCGCACCCCTTCTCTTTCCCCAAACTTCGCACCCTTTCTCTTTCCCCAAACTTCGCACCATTTCTCTTTCCTAAAACTTCGCACCCCTTCTCTTTCCCCAAACTTCGCACCCCTTCTCTTTCCCCAAACTTCACACCCCTTCTCTTTCCCCAAACTTCTCACCCCTTCTCTTTCCCCAAACTTCGCACCCCTTCTCTTTCCCCAAACTTCGCACCCCTTCTCTTTCCCCAAACTTCACACCCCTTCTCTTTCCCCAAACTTCGCACCCCTTCCCTTTCCCCAAACTTCACACCCCTTCTCTTTCCCCAAACTTCACACCCCTTCTCTTTCCCCAAACTTCGCACCCTTTCTCTTTCCCCAAACTTCACACCCCTTCTCTTTCCCCAAACTTCACACCCCTTCTCTTTCCCCAAACTTCGCACCCTTTCTCTTTCCCCAAACTTCACACCCCTTCTCTTTCCCGAAACTTCGCACCCCTTCTCTTTCCCCAAACTTCGCACCCTTTCTCTTTCCCCAAACTTCGCACCCCTTCTCTTTCCCCAAACTTCACACCCCTTCTCTTTCCCCAAACTTCACACCCCTTCTCTTTCCCCAAACTTCACACCCTTTCTCTTTCCCCAAACTTCACACCCCTTCTCTTTCCCCAAAAATCGCACCCCTTCTCTTTCCCCAAACTTCGCACCCCTTCTCTTTCCCCAAACTTCGCACCCCTTCTCTTTCCCCAAATTTCACACCCCTTCTCTTTCCCCAAACTTCACACCCCTTCTCTTTCCTAAAACTTTGCACCCCTTCTCTTTCCCCAAACTTCGCACCCCTTCTCTTTCCCCAAACTTCGCACCCCTTCTCTTTCCCCAAACTTTGCACCCCTTTCTCTTTCCCCAAACTTCGCACCCTTTCTCTTTCCCCAAACTTCGCACCCCTTCTCTTTCCCCAAACTTCGCACCCCTTCTCTTTCCCCAAACTTTGCACCCCTTTCTCTTTCCCCAAACTTCGCACCCTTTCTCTTTCCCCAAACTTCACACCCCTTCTCTTTCCCGAAACTTCGCACCCCTTCTCTTTCCCCAAACTTCGCACCCTTTCTCTTTCCCCAAACTTCGCACCCCTTCTCTTTCCCCAAACTTTGCACCCCTTTCTCTTTCCCCAAACTTCGCACCCTTTCTCTTTCCCCAAACTTCGCACCCCTTCTCTTTCCCCAAACTTCGCACCCCTTCTCTTTCCCCAAACTTTGCACCCCTTTCTCTTTCCCCAAACTTCGCACCCTTTCTCTTTCCCCAAACTTCGCACCCCTTCTCTTTCCCCAAACTTCGCACCCTTTCTCTTTCCCCAAACTTCACACCCCTTCTCTTTCCCGAAACTTCGCACCCCTTCTCTTTCCTAAAACTTCACACCCCTTCTCTTTCCCCAAACTTCGCAACCCTTCTTTTTCCCCAAACTTCGCACCACTTCTCTTTCCCCAAACTTCACACCCCTTCTCTTTCCCCAAACTTCGCACCCCTTCTCTTTCCCCAAACTTCGCACCCCTTCTCTTTCCCCAAACTTCGCACCCCTTCTCTTTCCCCAAACTTCGCACCCCTTCTCTTTCCCGAAACTTCGCACCCCTTCTCTTTCCCCAAACTTCGCACCCCTTCTCTTTCCCCAAACTTCACACCCCTTCTCTTTCCCCAAACTTCGCACCCTTTCTCTTTCCCCAAACTTCACACCCCTTCTCTTTCCCCAAATTTCGCACCCCTTCTCTTTCCCCAAACTTCGCACCCTTTCTCTTTCCCCAAACTTCACACCCCTTCTCTTTCCCCAAACTTCGCACCCCTTCTCTTTCCCCAAACTTCGCACCCCTTCTCTTTCCCCAAACTTCGCACCCCTTCTCTTTCCCCAAACTTCGCACCCCTTCTCTTTCCCCAAATTTCGCACCCCTTCTCTTTCCCCAAATTTCGCACCCCTTCTCTTTCCCCAAACTTTGCACCCCTTCTCTTTCCCCAAACTTCGCACCCCTTCTCTTTCCCCAAACTTCGCACCCCTTCTCTTTCCCCAAACTTTGCACCCCTTTCTCTTTCCCCAAACTTCGCACCCTTTCTCTTTCCCCAAACTTCGCACCCCTTCTCTTTCCCCAAACTTCGCACCCCTTCTCTTTCCCCAAACTTTGCACCCCTTTCTCTTTCCCCAAACTTCGCACCCTTTCTCTTTCCCCAAACTTCGCACCCCTTCTCTTTCCCCAAACTTCGCACCCCTTCTCTTTCCCCAAACTTCACACCCTTTCTCTTTCCCCAAACTTCGCACCCCTTCTCTTTCCCCAAACTTCACACCCCTTCTCTTTCCCCAAACTTCGCACCCCTTCTCTTTCCCCAAACTTCACACCCCTTCTCTTTCCCCAAACTTCACACCCCTTCTCTTTCCCCAAACTTCGCACCCCTTCTCTTTCCCCAAACTTCGCACCCCTTCTCTTTCCCCAAACTTCGCACCATTTCTCTTTCCCCAAACTTCACACCCCTTCTCTTTCCCCAAACTTCACACCCCTTCTCTTTCCCCAAACTCCGCACCCCTTCTCTTTCCCCAAACTTCGCACCCCTTCTCTTTCCCAAACTTCGCACCCTTTCTCTTTCCCCAAACTTCGCACCCCTTCTCTTTCCCCAAACTTCGCACCCCTTCTCTTTCCCCAAACTTCGCACCCCTTCTCTTTCCCCAAACTTCGCACCCCTTCTCTTTCCCCAAACTTAGCACCCCTTCTCTTTCCCCAAACTTCGCACCCCTTCTCTTTCCCCAAACTTCGCACCCCTTCTCTTTCCCCAAACTTCGCACCCCTTCTCTTTCCCCAAACTTCGCACCCCTTCTCTTTCCCCAAACTTCGCACCCTTTCTCTTTCCCCAAACTTCGCACCCCTTCTCTTTCCCCAAATTTCGCACCCCTTCTCTTTCCCCAAATTTCACACCCCTTCTCTTTCCCCAAACTTCGCACCCCTTCTCTTTCCCCAAACTTCGCACCCCTTCTCTTTCCCCAAACTTCGCACCCCTTCTCTTTCCCCAAACTTCGCACCCCTTCTCTTTCCCCAAACTTCGCACCGCTTCTCTTTACCCAAACTTCGCACCCTTTCTCTTTCCTAAAACTTCGCACCCCTTCTCTTTCCCCAAACTTCACACCCCTTCTCTTTCCCCAAACTTCGCACCCTTTCTCTTTCCTAAAACTTCGCACCCCTTCTCTTTCCCCAAACTTCGCACCCCTTCTCTTTCCCCAAACTTCGCACCCCTTCTCTTTCCCCAAACTTCGCACCATTTCTCTTTCCTAAAACTTCGCACCCCTTCTCTTTCCCCAAACTTCGCACCCCTTCTCTTTCCCCAAACTTCACACCCCTTCTCTTTCCCCAAACTTCTCACCCTTTCTCTTTCCCCAAACTTCGCACCCCTTCTCTTTCCCCAAACTTCGCACCCCTTCTCTTTCCCCAAACTTCGCACCCCTTCTCTTTCCCCAAACTTCGCACCCCTTCTCTTTCCCCAAACTTCGCACCCCTTCTCTTTCCCCAAACTTCGCACCCCTTCTCTTTCCCCAAACTTCACACCCCTTCTCTTTCCCCAAACTTCTCACCCTTTCTCTTTCCCCAAACTTCGCACCCCTTCTCTTTCCCCAAACTTCGCACCCTTTCTCTTTCCCCAAACTTCGCACCCCTTCTCTTTCCCCAAACTTCGCACCCCTTCTCTTACCCCAAACTTCGCACCCCTTCTCTTTCCCCAAACTTCTCACCCCTTCTCTTTCCCCAAACTTCTCACCCCTTCTCTTTCCCCAAACTTCGCACCCTTTCTCTTTCCCCAAACTTCACACCCCTTCTCTTTCCCCAAACTTCGCACCCCTTCTCTTTCCCCAAACTTCGCACCCCTTCTCTTTCCCCAAACTTCTCACCCTTTCTCTTTCCCCAAACTTCGCACCCCTTCTCTTTCCCCAAACTTCGCACCCCTTCTCTTTCCCCAAACTTCGCACCCCTTCTCTTTCCCCAAACTTCTCACCCTTTCTCTTTCCCCAAACTTCGCACCCTTTCTCTTTCCCCAAACATCACACCCCTTCTCTTTCCCCAAACTTCGCACCCTTTCTCTTTCCCCAAACTTCGCACCCCTTCTCTTTCCCCAAACTTCGCACCCCTTCTCTTTCCCCAAACTTCGCACCCCTTCTCTTTCCCCAAACTTCGCACCCCTTCTCTTTCCCCAAACTTCGCACCCTTTCTCTTTCCCCAAACTTCGCACCCCTTCTCTTTCCCCAAACTTCACACCCCTTCTCTTTCCTAAAACTTTGCACCCCTTCTCTTTCCCCAAACTTCACACCCCTTCTCTTTCCCCAAACTTCACACCCCTTCTCTTTCCCCAAACTTCGCACCCCTTCTCTTTCCCCAAACTTCGCTCCCCATCTCTTTCCTAAAACTTCACACCCCTTCTCTTTCCCCAACCTTCGCACCCTTTCTCTTTCCTAAAACTTCACACCCCTTCTCTTTCCCCAAACTTCGCACCCCTTCTCTTTCCCCAAACTTCGCACCCCTTCTCTTTCCCCAAACTTCGCACCCCTTCTCTTTCCCCAAACTTCGCACCCCTTCTCTTTCCCCAAACTTCGCACCCTTTCTCTTTCCTAAAACTTCGCACCCCTTCTCTTTCCCCAAACTTCACACCCCTTCTCTTTCCCCAAACTTCGCACCCTTTCTCTTTCCTAAAACTTCGCACCCCTTCTCTTTCCCCAAACTTCGCACCCCTTCTCTTTCCCCAAACTTCGCACCCCTTCTCTTTCCCCAAACTTCGCACCCTTTCTCTTTCCTAAAACTTCGCACCCCTTCTCTTTCCCCAAACTTCACACCCCTTCTCTTTCCCCAAACTTCGCTCCCTTTCTCTTTCCTAAAACTTCGCACCCCTTCTCTTTCCCCAAACTTCGCACCCCTTCTCTTTCCCCAAACTTCACACCCCTTCTCTTTCCCCAAACTTCGCAACATTTCTCTTTCCTAAAACTTCGCACCCCTTCTCTTTCCCCAAACTTCGCACCCCTTCTCTTTCCCCAAACTTCACACCCCTTCTCTTTCCCCAAACTTCTCACCCCTTCTCTTTCCCCAAACTTCGCACCCCTTCTCTTTCCCCAAACTTCGCACCCCTTCTCTTTCCCCAAACTTCACACCCCTTCTCTTTCCCCAAACTTCGCACCCCTTCTCTTTCCCCAAACTTCACACCCCTTCTCTTTCCCCAAACTTCACACCCCTTCTCTTTCCCCAAACTTCGCACCCTTTCTCTTTCCCCAAACTTCACACCCCTTCTCTTTCCCCAAACTTCACACCCCTTCTCTTTCCCCAAACTTCGCACCCTTTCTCTTTCCCCAAACTTCACACCCCTTCTCTTTCCCGAAACTTCGCACCCCTTCTCTTTCCCCAAACTTCGCACCCTTTCTCTTTCCCCAAACTTCGCACCCTTTCTCTTTCCCCAAACTTCGCACCCCTTCTCTTTCCCCAAACTTCACACCCCTTCTCTTTCCTAAAACTTTGCACCCCTTCTCTTTCCCCAAACTTCACACCCCTTCTCTTTCCCCAAACTTCACACCCCTTCTCTTTCCCCAAACTTCGCACCCCTTCTCTTTCCCCAAACTTCGCTCCCCATCTCTTTCCTAAAACTTCACACCCCTTCTCTTTCCCCAACCTTCGCACCCTTTCTCTTTCCTAAAACTTCACACCCCTTCTCTTTCCCCAAACTTCGCACCCCTTCTCTTTCCCCAAACTTCGCACCCCTTCTCTTTCCCCAAACTTCGCACCCCTTCTCTTTCCCCAAACTTCGCACCCCTTCTCTTTCCCCAAACTTCGCACCCTTTCTCTTTCCTAAAACTTCGCACCCCTTCTCTTTCCCCAAACTTCACACCCCTTCTCTTTCCCCAAACTTCGCACCCTTTCTCTTTCCTAAAACTTCGCACCCCTTCTCTTTCCCCAAACTTCGCACCCCTTCTCTTTCCCCAAACTTCGCACCCCTTCTCTTTCCCCAAACTTCGCACCCTTTCTCTTTCCTAAAACTTCGCACCCCTTCTCTTTCCCCAAACTTCACACCCCTTCTCTTTCCCCAAACTTCGCACCCTTTCTCTTTCCTAAAACTTCGCACCCCTTCTCTTTCCCCAAACTTCGCACCCCTTCTCTTTCCCCAAACTTCACACCCCTTCTCTTTCCCCAAACTTCGCAACATTTCTCTTTCCTAAAACTTCGCACCCCTTCTCTTTCCCCAAACTTCGCACCCCTTCTCTTTCCCCAAACTTCACACCCCTTCTCTTTCCCCAAACTTCTCACCCCTTCTCTTTCCCCAAACTTCGCACCCCTTCTCTTTCCCCAAACTTCGCACCCCTTCTCTTTCCCCAAACTTCACACCCCTTCTCTTTCCCCAAACTTCGCACCCCTTCTCTTTCCCCAAACTTCACACCCCTTCTCTTTCCCCAAACTTCACACCCCTTCTCTTTCCCCAAACTTCGCACCCTTTCTCTTTCCCCAAACTTCACACCCCTTCTCTTTCCCCAAACTTCACACCCCTTCTCTTTCCCCAAACTTCGCACCCTTTCTCTTTCCCCAAACTTCACACCCCTTCTCTTTCCCGAAACTTCGCACCCCTTCTCTTTCCCCAAACTTCGCACCCTTTCTCTTTCCCCAAACTTCGCACCCCTTCTCTTTCCCCAAACTTCACACCCCTTCTCTTTCCCCAAACTTCGCACCCCTTCTCTTTCCCCAAACTTCGCACCCCTTCTCTTTCCCCAAATTTCGCACCCCTTCTCTTTCCCCAAATTTCGCACCCCTTCTCTTTCCCCAAACTTTGCACCCCTTCTCTTTCCCCAAACTTCGCACCCCTTCTCTTTCCCCAAACTTCGCACCCCTTCTCTTTCCCCAAACTTTGCACCCCTTTCTCTTTCCCCAAACTTTGCACCCTTTCTCTTTCCCCAAACTTCGCACCCCTTCTCTTTCCCCAAACTTCGCACCCCTTCTCTTTCCCCAAACTTTGCACCCCTTTCTCTTTCCCCAAACTTCGCACCCTTTCTCTTTCCCCAAACTTCGCACCCCTTCTCTTTCCCCAAACTTCGCACCCCTTCTCTTTCCCCAAACTTCACACCCTTTCTCTTTCCCCAAACTTCGCACCCCTTCTCTTTCCCCAAACTTCACACCCCTTCTCTTTCCCCAAACTTCGCACCCCTTCTCTTTCCCCAAACTTCACACCCCTTCTCTTTCCCCAAACTTCACACCCCTTCTCTTTCCCCAAACTTCGCACCCCTTCTCTTTCCCCAAACTTCGCACCCCTTCTCTTTCCCCAAACTTCGCACCATTTCTCTTTCCCCAAACTTCACACCCCTTCTCTTTCCCCAAACTTCACACCCCTTCTCTTTCCCCAAACTCCGCACCCCTTCTCTTTCCCCAAACTTCGCACCCCTTCTCTTTCCCAAACTTCGCACCCTTTCTCTTTCCCCAAACTTCGCACCCCTTCTCTTTCCCCAAACTTCGCACCCCTTCTCTTTCCCCAAACTTCGCACCCCTTCTCTTTCCCCAAACTTCGCACCCCTTCTCTTTCCCCAAACTTAGCACCCCTTCTCTTTCCCCAAACTTCGCACCCCTTCTCTTTCCCCAAACTTCGCACCCCTTCTCTTTCCCCAAACTTCGCACCCCTTCTCTTTCCCCAAACTTCGCACCCCTTCTCTTTCCCCAAACTTCGCACCCTTTCTCTTTCCCCAAACTTCGCACCCCTTCTCTTTCCCCAAATTTCGCACCCCTTCTCTTTCCCCAAATTTCACACCCCTTCTCTTTCCCCAAACTTCGCACCCCTTCTCTTTCCCCAAACTTCGCACCCCTTCTCTTTCCCCAAACTTCGCACCCTTTCTCTTTCCCCAAACTTCGCACCCTTTCTCTTTCCCCAAACTTCGCACCCATTCTCTTTCCCCAAACTTCGCACCCCTTCTCTTTCCCCAAACTTTGCACCCCTTTCTCTTTCCCCAAACTTCGCACCCCTTCTCTTTCCCCAAACTTCGCACCCCTTCTCTTTCCCCAAACTTCGCACCCCTTCTCTTTCCCCAAACTTCGCACCCCTTCTCTTTCCCCAAACTTCGCACCCCTTCTCTTTACCCAAACTTCGCACCCTTTCTCTTTCCTAAAACTTCGCACCCCTTCTCTTTCCCCAAACTTCACACCCCTTCTCTTTCCCCAAACTTCGCACCCTTTCTCTTTCCTAAAACTTCGCACCCCTTCTCTTTCCCCAAACTTCGCACCCCTTCTCTTTCCCCAAACTTCGCACCCCTTCTCTTTCCCCAAACTTCGCACCATTTCTCTTTCCTAAAACTTCGCACCCCTTCTCTTTCCCCAAACTTCGCACCCCTTCTCTTTCCCCAAACTTCACACCCCTTCTCTTTCCCCAAACTTCTCACCCTTTCTCTTTCCCCAAACTTCGCAACCCTTCTCTTTCCCCAAACTTCGCACCCCTTCTCTTTCCCCAAACTTCGCACCCCTTCTCTTTCCCCAAACTTCGCACCCCTTCTCTTTCCCCAAACTTCGCACCCCTTCTCTTTCCCCAAACTTCGCACCCCTTCTCTTTCCCCAAACTTCGCACCCCTTCTCTTTCCCCAAACTTCGCACCCCTTCTCTTTCCCCAAACTTCGCACCCCTTCTCTTTCCCCAAACTTCGCACCCCTTCTCTTTCCCCAAACTTCACACCCCTTCTCTTTCCCCAAACTTCTCACCCTTTCTCTTTCCCCAAACTTCGCACCCCTTCTCTTTCCCCAAACTTCGCACACTTTCTCTTTCCCAAAACTTCGCACCCCTTCTCTTTCCCCAAACTTCGCACCCCTTCTCTTTCCCCAAACTTCGCACCCCTTCTCTTTCCCCAAACTTCGCACCCCTTCTCTTTCCCCAAACTTCTCACCCCTTCTCTTTCCCCAAACTTCTCACCCCTTCTCTTTCCCCAAACTTCGCACCCTTTCTCTTTCCCCAAACTTCACACCCCTTCTCTTTCCCCAAACTTCGCACCCCTTCTCTTTCCCCAAACTTCTCACCCTTTCTCTTTCCCCAAACTTCGCACCCCTTCTCTTTCCCCAAACTTCGCACCCCTTCTCTTTCCCCAAACTTCGCACCACTTCTCTTTCCCCAAACTTCTCACCCTTTCTCTTTCCCCAAACTTCGCACCCTTTCTCTTTCCCCAAACATCACACCCCTTCTCTTTCCCCAAACTTCGCACCCTTTCTCTTTCCCCAAACTTCGCACCCCTTCTCTTTCCCCAAACTTCGCACCCCTTCTCTTTCCCCAAACTTCGCACCCCTTCTCTTTCCCCAAACTTCGCACCCCTTCTCTTTCCCCAAACTTCGCACCCTTTCTCTTTCCCCAAACTTCGCACCCCTTCTCTTTCCCCAAACTTCACACCCCTTCTCTTTCCTAAAACTTTGCACCCCTTCTCTTTCCCCAAACTTCACACCCCTTCTCTTTCCCCAAACTTCACACCCCTTCTCTTTCCCCAAACTTCGCACCCCTTCTCTTTCCCCAAACTTTGCTCCCCATCTCTTTCCTAAAACTTCACACCCCTTCTCTTTCCCCAAACTTCGCACCCTTTCTCTTTCCTAAAACTTCACACCCCTTCTCTTTCCCCAAACTTCGCACCCCTTCTCTTTCCCCAAACTTCGCACCCCTTCTCTTTCCCCAAACTTCGCACCCCTTCTCTTTCCCCAAACTTCGCACCCCTTCTCTTTCCCCAAACTTCGCACCCTTTCTCTTTCCTAAAACTTCGCACCCCTTCTCTTTCCCCAAACTTCACACCCCTTCTCTTTCCCCAAACTTCGCACCCTTTCTCTTTCCTAAAACTTCGCACCCCTTCTCTTTCCCCAAACTTCGCACCCCTTCTCTTTCCCCAAACTTCGCACCCCTTCTCTTTCCCCAAACTTCGCACCCTTTCTCTTTCCTAAAACTTCGCACCCCTTCTCTTTCCCCAAACTTCACACCCCTTCTCTTTCCCCAAACTTCGCACCCTTTCTCTTTCCTAAAACTTCGCACCCCTTCTCTTTCCCCAAACTTCGCACCCCTTCTCTTTCCCCAAACTTCACACCCCTTCTCTTTCCCCAAACTTCGCAACATTTCTCTTTCCTAAAACTTCGCACCCCTTCTCTTTCCCCAAACTTCGCACCCCTTCTCTTTCCCCAAACTTCACACCCCTTCTCTTTCCCCAAACTTCTCACCCCTTCTCTTTCCCCAAACTTCGCACCCCTTCTCTTTCCCCAAACTTCGCACGCCTTCTCTTTCCCCAAACTTCACACCCCTTCTCTTTCCCCAAACTTCGCACCCCTTCTCTTTCCCCAAACTTCACACCCCTTCTCTTTCCCCAAACTTCACACCCCTTCTCTTTCCCCAAACTTCGCACCCTTTCTCTTTCCCCAAACTTCACACCCCTTCTCTTTCCCCAAACTTCACACCCCTTCTCTTTCCCCAAACTTCGCACCCTTTCTCTTTCCCCAAACTTCACACCCCTTCTCTTTCCCGAAACTTCGCACCCCTTCTCTTTCCCCAAACTTCGCACCCTTTCTCTTTCCCCAAACTTCGCACCCCTTCTCTTTCCCCAAACTTCACACCCCTTCTCTTTCCCCAAACTTCACACCCCTTCTCTTTCCACAAACTTCACACCCTTTCTCTTTCCCCAAACTTCACACCCCTTCTCTTTCCCCAAAAATCGAACCCCTTCTCTTTCCCCAAACTTCGCACCCCTTCTATTTCCCCAAACTTCGCACCCCTTCTCTTTCCCCAAATTTCACACCCCTTCTCTTTCCCCAAACTTCACACCCCTTCTCTTTCCTAAAACTTCACACCCCTTCTCTTTCCCCAAACTTCGCAACCCTTCTTTTTCCCCAAACTTCGCACCACTTCTCTTTCCCCAAACTTCGCACCCCTTCTCTTTCCCCAAACTTCGCACCCTTTCTCTTTCCTAAAACTTCGCACCCCTTCTCTTTCCCCAAACTTCACACCCCTTCTCTTTCCCCAAACTTCGCACCCTTTCTCTTTCCTAAAACTTCGCACCCCTTCTCTTTCCCCAAACTTCGCACCCCTTCTCTTTCCCCACACTTCGCACCCCTTCTCTTTCCCCAAACTTCGCACCCTTTCTCTTTCCTAAAACTTCGCACCCCTTCTCTTTCCCCAAACTTCACACCCCTTCTCTTTCCCCAAACTTCGCACCCTTTCTCTTTCCTAAAACTTCGCACCCCTTCTCTTTCCCCAAACTTCGCACCCCTTCTCTTTCCCCAAACTTCGCACCCCTTCTCTTTCCCCAAACTTCGCACCATTTCTCTTTCCTAAAACTTCGCACCCCTTCTCTTTCCCCAAACTTCGCACCCCTTCTCTTTCCCCAAACTTCACACCCCTTCTCTTTCCCCAAACTTCTCACCCCTTCTCTTTCCCCAAACTTCGCACCCCTTCTCTTTCCCCAAACTTCGCACCCCTTCTCTTTCCCCAAACTTCACACCCCTTCTCTTTCCCCAAACTTCGCACCCCTTCTCTTTCCCCAAACTTCACACCCCTTCTCTTTCCCCAAACTTCACACCCCTTCTCTTTCCCCAAACTTCGCACCCTTTCTCTTTCCCCAAACTTCACACCCCTTCTCTTTCCCCAAACTTCACACCCCTTCTCTTTCCCCAAACTTCGCACCCTTTCTCTTTCCCCAAACTTCACACCCCTTCTCTTTCCCGAAACTTCGCACCCCTTCTCTTTCCCCAAACTTCGCACCCTTTCTCTTTCCCCAAACTTCGCACCCCTTCTCTTTCCCCAAACTTCACACCCCTTCTCTTTCCCCAAACTTCACACCCCTTCTCTTTCCCCAAACTTCACACCCTTTCTCTTTCCCCAAACTTCACACCCCTTCTCTTTCCCCAAAAATCGCACCCCTTCTCTTTCCCCAAACTTCGCACCCCTTCTCTTTCCCCAAACTTCGCACCCCTTCTCTTTCCCCAAATTTCACACCCCTTCTCTTTCCCCAAACTTCACACCCCTTCTCTTTCCTAAAACTTCACACCCCTTCTCTTTCCCCAAACTTCGCAACCCTTCTTTTTCCCCAAACTTCGCACCACTTCTCTTTCCCCAAACTTCGCACCCCTTCTCTTTCCCCAAACTTCGCACCCTTTCTCTTTCCCCAAACTTCGCACCCCTTCTCTTTCCCCAAACTTCGCACCCCTTCTCTTTCCCCAAACTTCGCACCCCTTCTCTTTCCCCAAACTTCGCACCCCTTCTCTTTCCCCAAACTTCGCACCCCTTCTCTTTCCCCAAACTTCGCACCCCTTCTCTTTCCCGAAACTTCGCACCCCTTCTCTTTCCCCAAACTTCGCACCCCTTCTCTTTCCCCAAACTTCACACCCCTTCTCTTTCCCCAAACTTCGCACCCTTTCTCTTTCCCCAAACTTCACACCCCTTCTCTTTCCCCAAATTTCGCACCCCTTCTCTTTCCCCAAACTTCGCACCCTTTCTCTTTCCCCAAACTTCACACCCCTTCTCTTTCCCCAAACTTCGCACCCGTTCTCTTTCCCCAAACTTCGAACCCCTTCTCTTTCCCCAAACTTCGCACCCCTTCTCTTTCCCCAAATTTCGCACCCCTTCTCTTTCCCCAAATTTCGCACCCCTTCTCTTTCCCCAAACTTCGCACCCCTTCTCTTTCCCCAAACTTCGCACCCCTTCTCTTTCCCCAAACTTCGCACCCCTTCTCTTTCCCCAAACTTTGCACCCCTTTCTCTTTCCCCAAACTTCGCACCCTTTCTCTTTCCCCAAACTTCGCACCCCTTCTCTTTCCCCAAACTTCGCACCCCTTCTCTTTCCCCAAACTTTGCACCCCTTTCTCTTTCCCCAACCTTCGCACCCTTTCTCTTTCCCCAAACTTCGCACCCCTTCTCTTTCCCCAAACTTCGCACCCCTTCTCTTTCCCCAAACTTCACACCCTTTCTCTTTCCCCAAACTTCGCACCCCTTCTCTTTCCCCAAACTTCACACCCCTTCTCTTTCCCCAAACTTCGCACCCCTTCTCTTTCCCCAAACTTCACACCCCTTCTCTTTCCCCAAACTTCACACCCCTTCTCTTTCCCCAAACTTCGCACCCCTTCTCTTTCCCCAAACTTCGCACCCCTTCTCTTTCCCCAAACTTTGCACCATTTCTCTTTCCCCAAACTTCACACCCCTTCTCTTTCCCCAAACTTCACACCCCTTCTCTTTCCCCAAACTCCGCACCCCTTCTCTTTCCCCAAACTTCGCACCCCTTCTCTTTCCCAAACTTCGCACCCTTTCTCTTTCCCCAAACTTCGCACCCCTTCTCTTTCCCCAAACTTCGCACCCCTTCTCTTTCCCCAAACTTCGCACCCCTTCTCTTTCCCCAAACTTCGCACCCCTTCTCTTTCCCCAAACTTTGCACCCCTTCTCTTTCCCCAAACTTCGCACCCCTTCTCTTTCCCCAAACTTCGCACCCCTTCTCTTTCCCCAAACTCCGCACCCCTTCTCTTTCCCCAAACTTCACACCCTTTCTCTTTCCCCAAACTTCACACCCTTTCTCTTTCCCCAAACTTCACACCCCTTCTCTTTCCCCAAACTTCGCACCCCCTTCTCTTTCCCCATGGTTTTGTGAGAGGAAAATCATGTCTCACAAATTTGATTGAGTTTTTTGAAGGGGTAACCAAGAAGATAGATGAGGGCTGTGCAGTAGACGTGGTCTACATGGACTTCAGCAAAGCATTTGACAAGGTACCGCATGGTAGGTTGTTACATAAGGTTAAATCTCATGGGATCCAAGGTGAGGTAGCCAATTGGATACAAAATTGGCTTGACGACAGAAGACAGAGGGTGGTTGTCGAGGGTTGTTTTTCAAACTGGATGCCTGTGTCCAGCGGTGTGCCTCAGGGATCGGTGCTGGGTCCGCTGTTATTTGTTATTTATATTAATGATTTGGATGAGAATTTAGGAGGCATGGTTAGTAAGTTTGCAGATGACACCAAGATTGGTGGCATTGTGGACAGTGAAGAAGGTTATCTAGGATTGCAACGGGATCTTGATAAATTGGGCCAGTGGGCCGATGAAATGCAGATGGAGTTTAATTTAGATAAATGTGAGGTGATGCATTTTGGTAGATCGAATCGGGCCAGGACCTACTCCGTTAATGGTAGGGCGTTGGGGAGAGTTATAGAACAAAGAGATCTAGGAGTACAGATTCATAGCTCCTTGAAAGTGGAGTCACAGGTGGATAGGGTGGTGAAGAAGGCATTCAGCATGCTTGGTTTCATTGGTCAGAACATTGAATGCAGGAGTTGGGATGTCTTGTTGAAGTTGTACAGGGCATTGGTGAGGCCACACTTGGAGTACTGTGTACAGTTCTGGTCACCCTATTATAGAAAGGATATTATTAAACTAGAAAGAGTGCAGAAAAGATTTACTAGGATGCTACCGGGACTTGATGGTTTGACTTACAGGGAGAGGTTAGACAGACTGGGACTTTATTCCCTGGAGAGTAGGAGATTAAGGGGTGATCTTATAGAAGTCTATAAAATAATGAGGGGCATAGATAAGGTCGATAGTCAAAATCTTTTCCCAAAGGTAGGGGAGTCTATAACGAGGGGGCACAGATTTAAGGTGAGAGGGGAGAGATACAAAAGGATCCAGAGGGGCAATTTTTTCACTCAAAGGGTGGTGAGTGTCTGGAACGAGCTGCCAGAGGCAGTAGTAGAGGCGGGTACAATTTTGTCTTTTAAAAAGCATTTGGACAGTTACATGGGGAAGATGGGTATCGAGGGATATGGGCCAAGTGCAGGCAATTGGGACGAGCTTAGTGGTATAAACTGGGCGACATGGACATGTTGGGCCGAAGGGCCTGTTTCCATGTTGTAACTTCTATTATTCTATGAAACTCCGCACCCCTTCTCTTTCCCCAAACTTCACACCCTTTCTCTTTCCCCAAACTTCGCACCCCTTCCCTTTCCCCAAACTTCACACCCCTTCTCTTTCCCCAAACTTCACACCCTTTCTCTTTCCCCAAACTTCCCACCCCTTCTCTTTCCCCAAACTTCGCACCCTTCTCTTTCCCCAAACTTCACACCCCTTCTCTTTCCCCAAACTTCGCACCCCTTCTCTTTCCCCAAACTTCGCACACCTTCTCTTTCCCCAAACTTCGCACCCTTCTCTTTCCCCAAACTTCGCACCCCTTCTCTTTCCCCAAACTTCGCACCCCTTCTCTTTCCCCAAACTTCGCACTCCTTCTCTTTCCCCAAACTTCGCACCCCTTCTCTTTCCCCAAACTTCGCACCCCTTCTCTTTCCCCAAACTTCCCACCCCTTCTCTTTCCCCAAACTTCGCACCCTTTCTCTTTCCCCAAACTTCGCACCCCTTCTCTTTCCCCAAACTTCGCACCCCTTCTCTTTCCCCAAACTTCGCACCCCTTCTCTTTCCCCAAACTTCGCACCCCCTTCTCTTTCCCCAAACTCCGCACCCCTTCTCTTTCCCCAAACTTCACACCCTTTCTCTTTCCCCAAACTTCACACCCCTTCTCTTTCCCCAAACTTCGCACCCCCTTCTCTTTCCCCATGGTTTTGTGAGAGGAAAATCATGTCTCACAAATTTGATTGAGTTTTTTGAAGGGGTAACCAAGAAGATAGATGAGGGCTGTGCAGTAGACGTGGTCTACATGGACTTCAGCAAAGCATTTGACAAGGTACCGCATGGTAGGTTGTTACATAAGGTTAAATCTCATGGGATCCAAGGTGAGGTAGCCAATTGGATACAAAATTGGCTTGACGACAGAAGACAGAGGGTGGTTGTCGAGGGTTGTTTTTCAAACTGGATGCCTGTGTCCAGCGGTGTGCCTCAGGGATCGGTGCTGGGTCCGCTGTTATTTGTTATTTATATTAATGATTTGGATGAGAATTTAGGAGGCATGGTTAGTAAGTTTGCAGATGACACCAAGATTGGTGGCATTGTGGACAGTGAAGAAGGTTATCTAGGATTGCAACGGGATCTTGATAAATTGGGCCAGTGGGCCGATGAAATGCAGATGGAGTTTAATTTAGATAAATGTGAGGTGATGCATTTTGGTAGATCGAATCGGGCCAGGACCTACTCCGTTAATGGTAGGGCGTTGGGGAGAGTTATAGAACAAAGAGATCTAGGAGTACAGATTCATAGCTCCTTGAAAGTGGAGTCACAGGTGGATAGGGTGGTGAAGAAGGCATTCAGCATGCTTGGTTTCATTGGTCAGAACATTGAATGCAGGAGTTGGGATGTCTTGTTGAAGTTGTACAGGGCATTGGTGAGGCCACACTTGGAGTACTGTGTACAGTTCTGGTCACCCTATTATAGAAAGGATATTATTAAACTAGAAAGAGTGCAGAAAAGATTTACTAGGATGCTACCGGGACTTGATGGTTTGACTTACAGGGAGAGGTTAGACAGACTGGGACTTTATTCCCTGGAGAGTAGGAGATTAAGGGGTGATCTTATAGAAGTCTATAAAATAATGAGGGGCATAGATAAGGTCGATAGTCAAAATCTTTTCCCAAAGGTAGGGGAGTCTATAACGAGGGGGCACAGATTTAAGGTGAGAGGGGAGAGATACAAAAGGATCCAGAGGGGCAATTTTTTCACTCAAAGGGTGGTGAGTGTCTGGAACGAGCTGCCAGAGGCAGTAGTAGAGGCGGGTACAATTTTGTCTTTTAAAAAGCATTTGGACAGTTACATGGGGAAGATGGGTATCGAGGGATATGGGCCAAGTGCAGGCAATTGGGACTAGCTTAGTGGTATAAACTGGGCGACATGGACATGTTGGGCCGAAGGGCCTGTTTCCATGTTGTAACTTCTATGATTCTATGAAACTCCGCACCCCTTCTCTTTCCCCAAACTTCACACCCTTTCTCTTTCCCCAAACTTCGCACCCCTTCCCTTTCCCCAAACTTCACACCCCTTCTCTTTCCCCAAACTTCACACCCTTTCTCTTTCCCCAAACTTCCCACCCCTTCTCTTTCCCCAAACTTCGCACCCCCTTCTCTTTCCCCAAACTCCGCACCCCTTCTCTTTCCCCAAACTTCGCACCCTTTCTCTTTCCCCAAACTTCACACCCCTTCTCTTTCCCCAAACTTCGCACCCTTCTCTTTCCCCAAACTTCGCACCCCTTCTCTTTCCCCAAACTTCGCACCCTTCTCTTTCCCCAAACTTCACACCCCTTCTCTTTCCCCAAACTTCGCACCCTTCTCTTTCCCCAAACTTCGCACCCTTCTCTTTCCCCAAACTTCGCACCCCTTGTCTTTCCCCAAACTTCACACCCTTCTCTTTCCCCAAACTTCGCACGCTTCTCTTTCCCCAAACTTCGCACCCCTTCTCTTTCCCCAAACTTCGCACCCTTCTCTTTCCCCAAACTTCGCACCCCTTCTCTTTCCCCAAACTTCGCACCCCTTCTCTTTCCCCAAACTTCGCACCCCTTCTCTTTCCCCAAACTTCGCACCCCTTCTCTTTCCCCAAACTTCGCACCCCTTCTCTTTCCCCAAACTTCCCACCCCTTCTCTTTCCCCAAACTTCGCACCCCCTTCTCTTTCCCCAAACTCCGCACCCCTTCTCTTTCCCCAAACTTCACACCCTTTCTCTTTCCCCAAACTTCACACCCCTTCTCTTTCCCCAAACTTCGCACCCCCTTCTCTTTCCCCATGGTTTTGTGAGAGGAAAATCATGTCTCACGAATTTGATTGAGTTTTTTGAAGGGGTAACCAAGAAGATAGATGAGGGCTGTGCAGTAGACGTGGTCTACATGGACTTCAGCAAAGCATTTGACAAGGTACCGCATGGTAGGTTGTTACATAAGGTTAAATCTCATGGGATCCAAGGTGAGGTAGCCAATTGGATACAAAATTGGCTTGACGACAGAAGACAGAGGGTGGTTGTCGAGGGTTGTTTTTCAAACTGGATGCCTGTGTCCAGCGGTGTGCCTCAGGGATCGGTGCTGGGTCCGCTGTTATTTGTTATTTATATTAATGATTTGGATGAGAATTTAGGAGGCATGGTTAGTAAGTTTGCAGATGACACCAAGATTGGTGGCATTGTGGACAGTGAAGAAGGTTATCTAGGATTGCAACGGGATCTTGATAAATTGGGCCAGTGGGCCGATGAAATGCAGATGGAGTTTAATTTAGATAAATGTGAGGTGATGCATTTTGGTAGATCGAATCGGGCCAGGACCTACTCCGTTAATGGTAGGGCGTTGGGGAGAGTTATAGAACAAAGAGATCTAGGAGTACAGATTCATAGCTCCTTGAAAGTGGAGTCACAGGTGGATAGGGTGGTGAAGAAGGCATTCAGCATGCTTGGTTTCATTGGTCAGAACATTGAATGCAGGAGTTGGGATGTCTTGTTGAAGTTGTACAGGGCATTGGTGAGGCCACACTTGGAGTACTGTGTACAGTTCTGGTCACCCTATTATAGAAAGGATATTATTAAACTAGAAAGAGTGCAGAAAAGATTTACTAGGATGCTACCGGGACTTGATGGTTTGACTTACAGGGAGAGGTTAGACAGACTGGGACTTTATTCCCTGGAGAGTAGGAGATTAAGGGGTGATCTTATAGAAGTCTATAAAATAATGAGGGGCATAGATAAGGTCGATAGTCAAAATCTTTTCCCAAAGGTAGGGGAGTCTATAACGAGGGGGCACAGATTTAAGGTGAGAGGGGAGAGATACAAAAGGATCCAGAGGGGCAATTTTTTCACTCAAAGGGTGGTGAGTGTCTGGAACGAGCTGCCAGAGGCAGTAGTAGAGGCGGGTACAATTTTGTCTTTTAAAAAGCATTTGGACAGTTACATGGGGAAGATGGGTATCGAGGGATATGGGCCAAGTGCAGGCAATTGGGACGAGCTTAGTGGTATAAACTGGGCGACATGGACATGTTGGGCCGAAGGGCCTGTTTCCATGTTGTAACTTCTATGATTCTATGAAACTCCGCACCCCTTCTCTTTCCCCAAACTTCACACCCTTTCTCTTTCCCCAAACTTCACACCCCTTCACTTTCCCCAAACTTCACACCCCTTCTCTTTCCCCAAACTTCACACCCTTTCTCTTTCCCCAAACTTCCCACCCCTTCTCTTTCCCCAAACTTCGCACCCCCTTCTCTTTCCCCAAACTCCGCACCCCTTCTCTTTCCCCAAACTTCGCACCCTTTCTCTTTCCCCAAACTTCGCACCCCTTCTCTTTCCCCAAACTTCGCACCCCTTCTCTTTCCCCAAACTTCGCACCATTTCTCTTTCCCCAAACTTCGCACCCCTTCTCTTTCCCCAAACTTTGCACCCCTTCTCTTTCCCCAAACTTCGCACCCTTCTCTTTCCCCAAACTTCGCACCCCTTCTCTTTCCCCAAACTTCGCACCCCTTCTCTTTCCCCAAACTTCGCACCCCTTCTCTTTCCCCAAACTTCACACCCCTTCTCTTTCCCGAAACTTCACACCCCTTCTCTTTCCCCAAACTTCGCACCCCTTCTCTTTCCCCAAACTTCGCACCCCTTCTCTTTCCCCAAACTTCGCACCCTTTCTCTTTCCTAAAACTTCACACCCCTTCTCTTTCCCCAAACTTCACACCCCTTCTCTTTCCCCAAACTTTGCACCCCTTCTCTTTCCCCAAACTTCGCACCCTTCTCTTTCCCCAAACTTCGCACCCCTTCTCTTTCCCCAAACTTCGCACCCCTTCTCTTTCCCCAAACTTCGCACCCCTTCTCTTTCCCCAAACTTCACACCCCTTCTCTTTCCCCAAACTTCGCACCCCTTCTCTTTCCCCAAACTTCGCACCCCTTCTCTTTCCCCAAACTTCGCACCCCTTCTCTTTCCCCAAACTTCGCACCCCTTCTCTTTCCCCAAACTTCGCACCCCTTCTCTTTCCCCAAACTTCGCACCCCTTCTCTTTCCCCAAACTTCGCACCCCTTCTCTTTCCCCAAACTTCACACCCCTTTCTCTTTCCCCAAACTTCGCACCCCTTCTCTTTCCCCAAACTTCACACCCCTTCTCTTTCCCCAAACTTCACACCCCTTTCTCTTTCCCCAAATTTCACACCCTTTCTCTTTCCTAAAACTTCGCACCCCTTCTCTTTCCTAAAACTTCGCACCCCTTCTCTTTCCTAAAACTTCGCACCCCTTCTCTTTCCTAAAACTTCGCACCCCTTCTCTTTCCCCAAACTTCGCACCCCTTCTCTTTCCTAAAACTTCACACCCCTTCTCTTTCCCCAAACTTCACACCCCTTCTCTTTCCCCAAACTTCGCACCCCTTCTCTTTCCCCGAACTTCACACCCCTTCTCTTTCCCCAAACTTCACACCCCTTCTCTTTCCCCAAACTTCACACCCCTTCTCTTTCCCCAAACTTCGCACCCCTTCTCTTTCCCCAAACTTCGCACCCTTTCTCTTTCCTAAAACTTCGCACCCCTTCTCTTTCCCCAAACTTCACACCCCTTCTCTTTCCCCAAACTTCGCACCCCTTCTCTTTCCCCAAACTTCACACCCCTTCTCTTTCCCCAAACTTCACACCCCTTCTCTTTCCTAAAACTTCGCACCCCTTCTCTTTCCCCAAACTTCACACCCCTTCTCTTTCCCCAAACTTCGCACCCCTTCTCTTTCCCCAAACTTCACACCCCTTCTCTTTCCCCAAACTTCACACCCCTTCTCTTTCCCCAAACGTCACACCCCTTCTCTTTCCCCAAACTTCACACCCCTTCTCTTTCCCCAAACTTCGCACCCCTTCTCTTTCCCCAAACTTCACACCCCTTCTCTTTCCCCAAACTTCACACCCCTTCCCTTTCCCCAAACTTCGCACCCCTTCTCTTTCCCCAAACTTCACACCCCTTCTCTTTCCCCAAACTTCGCACCCCTTCTCTTTCCCCAAACTTCACACCCCTTCTCTTTCCCCAAACTTCACACCCCTTCTCTTTCCTAAAACTTCGCACCCCTTCTCTTTCCCCAAACTTCACACCCCTTCTCTTTCCCCAAACTTCGCACCCCTTCTCTTTCCTAAAACTTCGCACCCTTCTCTTTCCCCAAACTTCGCACCCCTTCTCTTTCCCCAAACTTCACACCCCTTCTCTTTCCCCAAACTTCACACCCCTTCTCTTTCCTCAAACTTCGCACCCTTTCTCTTTCCTAAAACTTCGCACCCCTTCTCTTTCCCCAAACTTCGCACCCCTTCTCTTTCCTAAAACTTCGCACCCCGTCTCTTTCCTAAAACTTCGCACCCCTTCTCTTTCCCCAAACTTCGCACCCCTTCTCTTTCCCCAAACTTCGCACCCCTTCTCTTTCCCCAAACTTCGCACCCCTTCTCTTTCCCCAAACTTCGCACCCCTTCTCTTTCCTAAAACTTCGCACCACTTCTCTTTCCTAAAACTTCGCACCCCTTCTCTTTCCCCAAACTTCGCACCCCTTCTCTTTCCCCAAACTTCGCTCCCCTTCTCTTTCCCCAAACTTCACACCCCTTCTCTTTCCCCAAACTTCGCACCACTTCTCTTTCCCCAAACTTCACACCCCTTCTCTTTCCCCAAACTTCACACCCCTTCTCTTTCCTAAAACTTCGCACCCCTTCTCTTTCCCCAAACTTCACACCCCTTCTCTTTCCCCAAACTTCGCACCCCTTCTCTTTCCTAAAACTTCGCACCCTTCTCTTTCCCCAAACTTCGCACCCCTTCTCTTTCCCCAAACTTCACACCCCTTCTCTTTCCCCAAACTTCACACCCCTTCTCTTTCCTCAAACTTCGCACCCTTTCTCTTTCCTAAAACTTCGCACCCCTTCTCTTTCCCCAAACTTCGCACCCCTTCTCTTTCCTAAAACTTCGCACCCCGTCTCTTTCCTAAAACTTCGCACCCCTTCTCTTTCCCCAAACTTCGCACCCCTTCTCTTTCCCCAAACTTCGCACCCCTTCTCTTTCCCCAAACTTCGCACCCCTTCTCTTTCCCCAAACTTCGCACCCCTTCTCTTTCCTAAAACTTCGCACCCCTTCTCTTTCCTAAAACTTCGCACCCCTTCTCTTTCCCCAAACTTCGCACCCCTTCTCTTTCCCCAAACTTCGCTCCCCTTCTCTTTCCCCAAACTTCGCACCCCTTCTCTTTCCCCAAACTTCGCACCCCTTCTCTCCCCAAACTTCGCACCCCTTCTCTTTCCCCAAACTTCGCACCCCTTCTCTTTCCCCAAACTTCGCACCCCTTCTCTTTCCCCAAACTTCGCACCCCTTCTCTTTCCCCAAACTTCGCACCCCTTCTCTTTCCCCAAACTTCGCACCCTTTCTCTTTCCCCAAACTTCGCACCCCTTCTCTTTCCCCAAACTTCGCACCCCTTCTCTTTCCCCAAACTTCGCACCCCTTCTCTTTCCCCAAACTTCGCACCCCTTCTCTTTCCCCAAACTTCGCACCCCTTCTCTTTCCCCAAACTTCGCACCCTTTCTCTTTCCCCAAACTTCGCACCCCTTCTCTTTCCCCAAACTTCGCACCCCTTCTCTTTCCCCAAACTTCGCACCCCTTCTCTTTCCCCAAACTTCGCACCCCTTCTCTTTCCCCAAACTTCGCACCCCTTCTCTTTCCCCAAACTTCGCACCCCTTCTCTTTCCCCAAACTTCGCACCCCTTCTCTTTCCCCAAACTTCGCACCCCTTCTCTTTCCCCAAACTTCGCACCCCTTCTCTCCCCAAACTTCGCACCCCTTCTCTTTCCCCAAACTTCGCACCCCTTCTCTTTCCCCAAACTTCGCACCCCTTCTCTCCCCAAACTTCGCACCCCTTCTCTTTCCCCAAACTTCGCACCCCTTCTCTTTCCCCAAACTTCGCACCCCTTCTCTTTCCCCAAACTTCGCACCCCTTCTCTTTCCCCAAACTTCGCACCCCTTCTCTTTCCCCAAACTTCGCACCCCTTCTCTCCCCAAACTTCGCACCCCTTCTCTTTCCCCAAACTTCGCACCCCTTCTCTTTCCCCAAACTTCGCACCCCTTCTCTTTCCCCAAACTTCGCACCCCTTCTCTTTCCCCAAACTTCGCACCCCTTCTCTTTCCCCAAACTTCGCACCCCTTCTCTTTCCCCAAACTTCGCACCCTTTCTCTTTCCCCAAACTTCGCACCCCTTCTCTTTCCCCAAACTTCGCACCCCTTCTCTTTCCCCAAACTTCGCACCCCTTCTCTTTCCCCAAACTTCGCACCCCTTCTCTTTCTCCAAACTTTGAAATTCAGCCATGAGTTTATCAGACATGGCACGTCTTAGTGCAGCTTCCAGGTTTTAATCCAGCAGTTGAGAGCAGTACTTTGACTTCATCAGAGAAATTGCTGAGATGTTCCAGACTAGCCCCTGCTCTCCCAGAACACGGTTGGATGCTGCTTCCCCTTTTGCCGAGACGGGCCCTTTTAGAGCTGCTAGTTGTTGGTCGGGCTTGCTTTATTCTGCTGGCCTGAAGCGGTTATCCTGATTAATCGAGCTGACCATGAGAACAGCTTCCCTCTCTATAAAAGGTTTCTGGTGTTTGCATGGTGCTGAAGTCTGCCGTTTTCACCTGTGCTGCACATCATTTTATCAGATAACCAATAAACAGTAACCAAGGAAGCAAAGCACGGACAGCGATCAAAAAAACACCTGCCAACTTCCACAATGTGAGGAATGCGAGGTGTGAGGTCATACATTTTGGATCCGGGAAAGTCAAATCAGAATATTTTCTTAATGGTGAGAAACTGGGAGTTGTGTAGGGGCAAAGGTGACCATGTACACTAATCATTAAAAGCTAGTGCAGAGGTACAAAAACTAATCAAATCGGCTAATGCAATGTTGGCCTTTATCTCAAAGGGATTGGAAAATAAAAGTGAGGAAGTGAAGATAGAAAGAAAGGACGTTTATTTATAACGTGCCTTTCGCAACCTCAGGATGTCCCAAAGTGCTTTACAAACAATTAAGTACTTTTTGAAGTGTAGGCACTGTTGTAATGTAGGAATTATGGCAACCAATTCACGCACAGCAAGATCCCACAAACAGCAATGTGATAATGACCAGATCATCTGAATTAGTGAGGAATAGTGAGGAAATTATTTCCTCTCGTAGGGAAATCCAGAACAAGAGATCGATAGATTTTTGTTGGGTAAGGGCATCAAGGGATATGGAACAAAGATGGGCAAATGGAGCTGAGATACAGGTCAGCCATGATCTAATTGAATGGTGGAACAGGCTCGAGGGGCTGAATAACATAATCCTGTTCCTGTGTTCCTACGTTTCTATCATTCACTCCTACAATGACAAGCAGCAGCACAGATGCATTTAGTTTGTGATGGGGAGGAGGTGGGGGTTAACTTTGTGAATTGCAGGAGGAAACATTTGACGGATTACTCTGCATGAATGAGGTTTAGCGAGTGGAGATAGCATTGTAGAAGCTATGATCTGCTGGCCAGAAGGCCAACTGGAGGGGTCCTTCAGCTGCTAAACGCAGGGATTCAGATTTTAGAGGGCCTGCCTACAAATAGAGTTTGATAGCTCAACATCTGCATTTTGTGAAATAATTTGAGACTGTGCCAAGCAGCCTGCAAAGTTTGGAGGTGGCTTTAGAGTAGCTCAAAACTCACATATGTCTTCCCTATTACCACCAGAGCGGCAGTCTGTGCTTCCGTGGTGGTAGAGGAACTCGCTGGTTACTGATGCAGATTCCAATGAATCTGCCACATGCTGCAGTGGTGCCTGTAATGAAGAAAAACTTCCCTGGTGCCGCAAATGAGAGTTTTAGTCAGTCATTTGGAGAACCCCATTTTGAGGATTGTGTTGTAGTTATTGATTTTGTCAACAGTTTGTCTTGTTCTCTTTGGCTACTGCAAAGTTATGATGGTGTTCAGGTGCATTTATATCCATGGCATTTTGTGGAGACATGAGAAGTGCTGTTCATCAGCTGTTTTTCAAATTGCATATAACAGACCTCAGGAACAATGGCTTCCAGTTGGAAATGTTGGTGCACATGGACCATTGGTCATAAATCCTCCCAGTGCCTAAGACATAGTTAGTGATGTCGGAGCCATCTGGACTTTAGATGTGAATTGTGAAGTGTGTCGGTGTGGTTTGACATGTTATGGTTGGGTCAGTAGTTTCATCTTCTCATGGGGCTGACAATGGGAAACTCACTGTCAATACTGCTGATTTGCAATGGGCACAGACCACATGTTATCAGGTTCCGAGGCCTGCTATATACCTGTTGCGCATATGTGGATCATTGTTACCCTGTTTTCTGTCCTCAGATGAAGTTGGAGCTGGTTTGCTAACTGTTTCCCCTGTCCGTGGTTGACCAGAGGAGCTGCTAATCAAACCTGCTACCAGGCCACCTGACTTTGAAACTAATATCATGCAAAGCTCAACAGGAAGGGATAATCCATTCCCCCCATGGTGTGAGTATATGGTGGAAGACCCAGGGACAAGATTTTATTTTATTCATTCATGGGATGTCGGTATCGCTGGCGAGGCCGGCATTTATTGCCCATCCCTAATTGCCCTTGAGAAGGTGGTGGTGAGCCGCCTTCTTGAACCACTGCAGTCTGTGTGGTGAAGGTTCTCCCACAGTGCTGTTAGGAAGGGAGTTCCAGGATTTTGACCCAGCGACGATGAAGGAACGGCGATATATTTCCAAGTCGGGATGGTGTGTGACTTGGAGGGGAACGTGCAGGTGGTGTTGTTCCCATGTGCCTGCTGCTCTTGTCCTTCTAGGTGGTAGAGGTCGCGGGTTTGGGAGGTGCTGTCGAAGAAGCCTTGGTGAGTTGCTGCAGTGCATCCTATAAATGGTACACACTGCAGCCACAGTGCGCCGGTGGTGATGGGGGTGAATGTTTAGGGTGATGGATGGGGTGCCAATCCAGCGGGCTGCTTTGTCCTGGATGTTGTCGAGCTTCTTGAGTGTTGTTGGAGCTGCACTCATTCAGGCAAGTGGAGAGTATTCCATCACACTCCTGATTTGTGCCTTGTAGATGGTGGAAAGGCTTTGGGGAGTCAGGAGGTGAGTCACTTGTCACAGAATACCCAGCCTCTAGTCATAGAGTCATAGAGTCATAGAGTTATACAGCACGGATAGAGGCCCTTCGGCCCATCGTGTCCGCGCCGGCCGTCAGCCCTGTCTACTCTAATCTCAAATTCCAGCATTTGGTCCATAGCCTTGTATGCTATGGCATTTCAAGTGCTCATCCAAATGCTTCTTGAATGTTGTGAGGGTTCCTGCCTCCACAACCCTTTCAGGCAGTGAGTTCCAGACTCCAACCACCCTCTGGGTGAAAAAGTTCTTTCTCAAATCCCCTCTAAACCTCCCGCCTTTTACCTTGAATCTATGTCCCCTTGTTATAGAACCCTCAACGAAGGGAAAAAGCTCCTTAGTATCCATCCTATCTGTGCCCCTCATAATTTTGTACACCTCAATCATGTCCCCCCTCAGCCTCCTCTGCTCCAAGGAAAACAAACCCAATCTTCCCAGTCTCTCTTCATAGCTGAAGCGCTCCAGCCCTGGTAACATCCTGGTGAATCTCCTCTGCACCCTCTCCAAAGCGATCACATCCTTCCTGTAGTGTGGCGACCAGAACTGCACACAGTACTCCAGCTGTGGCCTAACCAGTGTTTTATACAGCTCCATCATAACCTCCTTGCTCTTATATTCTATGCCTCGGCTAATAAAGGCAAGTATCCCATATGCCTTCTTTACCACCTTATCTACCTGTTCCGCCGCCTTCAGGGATCTGTGAACTTGCACACCAAGATCCCTCTGACCCTCTGTCTTGCCTAGGGTCCTCCCATTCATTGTGTATTCCCTTGCATTGTTAGTCCCTCCAAAGTGCATCACCTCGCACTTTTCCGGGTTAAATTCCATTTGCCACTGTTCCGCCCATCTGACCAACCCATCTATATCGTCCTGCAGACTGAGGCTATCCTCCTCGCTATTTACCACCCTACCAATTTTTGTATCATCAGCGAACTTACTGATCATACCTTTTACATTCATATCCACAGTAAGGGACCCAGCACCGATCCCTGTGGTACCCCACTGGCCACAGGCTTCCAGTCACAAAAACACCTTCGACCATCACCCTCTGCCTTCTGCCACTAAGCCAGTTTTGTATCCAAAGTGCCAAGGCACCCTGGATTCCATGGGCTCGTACCTTCTTGACCAGTCTCCTGTGGGGGACTTTATCGAAGGCCTTACTGAAATCCATGTATACCACATCCACTGCGTTACCCTCATCCACACGCCTAGTCACCCCCTCAAAAAATTCAATCAAATTAGTCAGACATGATCTTCCCTTGACAAAGCCATGTTGACTATCCCTGATTAATCCTTGCTTCTCCAAGTGGAGACTAATTTTGTCCTTCAGCCACAATAATTATGTGGCTGGTCCAGTTAAGTTTCTGATCAATGGTGACCCCCAGGATGTTGATGGTGGGGGATTTGTTGATGGTAATGCCGTTGAATGTCAAGGGGAGGTGGTTAGACTCTCTCTTGTTGGAGATGGTCATTGCCTGGCACTTGTCTGGCGCGAATGTTACTTGCCACTTATCAGCCCAAGCCTGGATGTTGTTCAGGTCTTGCTGCATGCGGGCACGGACTGCTTCATTATCTGAGGGGTTGTGAATAGAACTGAACACTGTGCAGTCATCAGCGAACATCCCCATTTCTGACCTTATGATGGAGGGAAGGTCATTGATGAAGCAGCTGAAGATGGTTGGGCCTAGGACACTGCCCTGAGGAACTCCTGCAGCAATGTCCTGGGGCTGAGATGATTGGCCTCCAACAACCACTACCATCTTCCTTTTTGCTAGGTATGACTCCAGCCACTGGACAGTTTTCCCCCTGATTCCCATTGACTTCAATTTTACTCCGGCTGCTTGGTGCCACACTCGGTCAAATGCTGCCTTGATGTCAAGGGCAGTCACTCTCACCTCACCTCTGGAATTCAGCTCTTTTGTCCATGTTTGGCCCAAGGCTGTAATGAGGTCTGGAGCCGAGAGGTCCTGGCGGAACCCAAACTGAGCATCGGCGAGCAGGTTATTGGTGAGTAAGTGACACTTGATAGCACTGTCGACGACACCTTCCATCACTTTGCTGATGATTGAGAGTAGACTGATGGGGCGGTAATTGGCCGGATTGGATTTGTCCTGCTTTTTGTGGACAGGACATACCTGGGCAATTTTCCACATTGTCGGGTAGATGCCAGTGTTGTAGCTGTACTGGAACAGCTTGGCTAGAGGCGCAGCTAGTTCTGGAGCACAAGACTTCAGCACTACAGCCGGGATGTTGTCGGGGCCCATCGCAGTCCCCTACTGTTCCTGATCATCCTGGGTAGCAGTAGCAAAGACTGGTTTTAATAAACATTCTTCAAATGCCTGAAGCCTTTGGCCCTCCTTTTTAAACCTGTGCAAATCCATTTTGTTTCAAAACCAAATGCTTAAAAGTAACTCCTTCCAAATCCTTTCTGTGGAAAGTAGTCAGAGAATTCAAAAACATGACAAGAAATCTTAAGGCAGATTGCAGTCAAAAAAAAACTTTTACTTAAGTATTTGTACTTCCCAATGCACTGCAATCATTTGCACATCTGCCCATAGGATTTTGTCTTCTCAGCTCATGAACTGACGAGATGAACAGAATGCTGGCAGTAAGATACCTCTTGAAACAGAGTTTACCCCGCAAGATATTCTAGTGTGCTGTTCTATGGAACAATGTGCCTGTCAGTCAGCGACTGGATGAGTGAGTGATTAAGAGATAATGAATGAAACATCAATGATCTCCATCCTCATCCTCTCCCACTCCCTCTATGGTCTGTAAACCCAGGATCTCCAGAGCTCTCTCCCCATTACGAGCCGATGGTCTCAGAAGCGATGAGTCGCCTCCAGCTCCCTTGAGCTGCTGCCTGTCATGTGTGGTCTTCTCTACAAGCAGTTGAAAAAGGAACGTACAATGGAGTGAAGAATATGAAAGGAGGTTGTGTCAACCAACTGTTGAACTCAGCAGCACCTTATGTGACTCTGTGAACATGCAACATGCAGGTAATTTGTATGAGCAATGCTCTCGATGTTTGTTGCTTGCCACATTTAATGGGCCACTCGGCAAATGTATTGATATGGCAGCAGCACAGACTGCCCTAAAGCACGGGCATGCCTGTGGATTTGGAGACATTTGTCACAGTGCCATGAATTCTCCCACTGTGAAACTCCACCAAGCTTATGAAGTGTTGATAGATGTATTATAATGTAACCTTGTAAAATAAGCAAAATATGCGCACATTTCCCTTGGTAACCTTTCTGAGAATAGCAGTTTTTCTCCTCACCTGCTGTCAGGTTTGATGTTCAGATGAGATAGCATTGACTCTTAACCATCTCCATCCAGGCTGCTCTGCCATTGCTCTTGACTGGAACATGTGCCTCAGCTCCTAAATGATCCCCCTTCTCTGCACTCCTTTGTTCAATTCAGCAGTTCTCCTTTGGTTATTTCTCCTGCCGTAGTAGGTCAGCTTTAAGAGCAATCAAAAGTCCTTTAAGAGCTGCTGGCACCGGATAATCAACCCCTTCAGCTCCCAGGGGAAGAAATTCGACTTGAGCGGTGGCGCAAAACTCCATCAGATATCCAGTTCCATTCAAGTAAATGGGCGTATAACAGGCAGGGAGTATAACAGGGAGTATAACAGGGCATATAACTGGCAGGGGGTATAACAGGGCATATAACAGGGAGTATAACAGGGAGTATAACAGGGCATATAACAGGGAGTATCACAGGGAGTATAACAGGGAGTATAACAGGCAGGGAGTATAACAGGGAGTATAACAGGCAGGGAGTATAACAGGGAGTATAACAGGGAGTATAACAGGGAGTATAACTGGGAGTATAACAGGGAGTATAACAGGGAGTATAACTGGGAGTATAACTGGGAGTACAACAGGGGGTATAACAGGGGGTATAACAGGGGGTATAACAGGGGGTATAACAGGGAGTATAACAGGCAGGGGGTATAACAGGGGGTATAACAGGGAGTATAACAGGGGGTATAACAGGGGGTATAACAGGGAGTATAACAGGGAGTATAACAGGCAGGGAGTATAACAGGGAGTATAACAGGCAGGGCGTATAACAGCGAGTATAACAGGCAGAGAGTATAACAGGGAGTATAACAGGGAGTATAACTGGGAGTATAACAGGGAGTATAACAGGGGGTATAACAGGGAGTATAACAGGGGGTATAACAGGGAGTATAACAGGGAGTATAACAGGGAGTATAACAGGCAGGGCGTATAACAGCGAGTATAACAGGGAGTATAACAGGCAGGGCGTATAACAGGGAGTATAACAGGGAGTATAACAGAGCATATAACAGGGAGTATAACAGGGAGTATAACAGGGGGTATAACAGGGAGTATAACAGGGAGTATAACAGGGAGCATAACTGGGAGTATAACAGGGAGTATAACAGGGGGTATAACAGGGAGTATAACAGGGGGTATAACAGGGAGTATAACAGGGAGCATAACAGGCAGGGAGTATAACAGGGAGTATAACAGGGAGCATAACAGGGAGTATAACAGGGAGTATAACAGGGAGCATAACAGGGAGTATAACTGGAAGGGGGTATAACAGGGAGTATAACAAGGAGTATCACAGGGAGTATAACTGGGAGTATAACAGGGAGTATAACAGGGAATATAACAGGGAATATAACAGGGAGCATAACAGGGAATATAACAGGGGGTATAACAGGGAGTATAACAGGGAGTATAACAGGGCATATAACAGGCAGGGAGTATAACAGGGCATATAATAGGGAGCATAACAGGGAATATAACAGGGAGTATAACAGGTAGCATAACAGGGAGTATAACAGGTAGCATAACAGGGAGTATAACAGGGAGTATAACAGGTAGCATAACAGGGAGTATAACAGGTAGTATAACAGGGTGTATAACAGGGTGTATAACAGGGCATATAACAGGCAGGGAGTATAACAGGGAATATAACAGGGAGTATAACAGGGAATATAACAGGGAGTATAACAGGGAGTATAACTGGGAGTATAACAGGGAGTATAACAGGGCATATAACAGGCAGGGAGTATAACAGGGAATATAACAGGGAGTATAACAGGGCATATAATAGGGAATATAACAGGGAGCATAACAGGGAATATAACAGGGGGTATAACAGGGAGTATAACAGGGAGCATAACAGGGAACATAACAGGGAGTATAACAGGGAATATAACAGGGGGTATAACAGGGAGTATAACAGGGAGTATAACATGGAGCATAACAGGGAGTATAACAGGGAGTATAACATGGAGCATAACAGGGAGTATAACAGGGAGTATAACAGGGGGTATAACATGGAGTATAACAGGGAGTATAACAGGGCGTATAACAGGGAGTATAACATGGAGCATAACAGGGAGTATAACAGGGAGTATAACAGGGGGTATAACATGGAGTATAACTGGGAGTATAACAGGGAGTATAACAGGGAGTATAACATGGAGCATAACAGGGAGTATAACAGGGCGTATAACAGGGAGTATAACTGGGAGTATAACAGGGAGTATAACAGGGAGTATAACAGGGGGTATAACATGGAGCATAACAGGGAGTATAACAGGGAGTATAACAGGGAGTATAACTGGGAGTATAACAGGGAGTATAACAGGGAGTATAACTGGGAGTATAACAGGGAGTATAACAGGGAGTATAACAGGGCATATAACTGGCAGGGGGTATAACAGGGAGTATAACAGGCAGGGAGTATAACAGGGAGTATAACAGGGCATATAACTGGCAGGGGGTATAACAGGGAGTATAACAGGCAGGGAGTATAACAGGGAGTATAACAGGGAGTATAACATGGAGCATAACAGGGAGTATAACAGGGAGTATAACAGGGAGTATAACAGGGAGTATAACTGGGAGTATAACAGGGAGTATAACAGGCAGGGAGCATAACAGGGAGTATAACAGGGAGTATAACAGGGAGTATAACAGGGAGTATAACAGGGCATATAACTGGCAGGGGGTATAACAGGGAGTATAACAGGGAGTATAACTGGGAGTATAACAGGGAATATAACAGGGCATATAACAGGCAGGGAGTATAATAGGGAATATAACAGGGAGCATAACAGGGAATATAACAGGGGGTATAACAGTGAGTATAACAGGGAGCATAACAGGGAATATAACAGGGAGTATAACTGGGAGTATAACAGGGAGTATAACTGGGAGTATAACAGGGTGTATAACAGGGAGTATAACAGGGCATATAACAGGCAGGGAGTATAACAGGACATATAATAGGGAGCATAACAGGGAATATAACAGGGAGTATAACAGGCAGGGAGTATAACAGGGGGTATAACAGGGAGTATAACAGGCAGGGAGTATAACAGGACATATAACAGGGAGTATAACAGGGAATATAACAGGGAGTATAACAGGGAGTATAACAGGGAGTATAACAGGCAGGGAGTATAACAGGGGGTATAACAGGGTGTATAACAGGGGGTATAACAGGGAGTATAACAGGGTGTATAACAGGGGGTATAACAGGGAGTATAACAGGGTGTATAACAGGGAGTATAACAGGGGGTATAACAGGGAGTATAACAGGGAGTATAACAGGGGGTATAACAGGGAGTATAACAGGGAGTATAACAGGGAGTATAATAGGGAGCATAACAGGGAATATAACAGGGAGTATAACAGGGAGTATAACAGGGCGTATAACAGGGAGTATAACAGGGAGTATAACCGGGAGTATAACAGGCAGGGCGTATAACAGAGAGTATAACATGGCATATAACTGGTAGGGAGTATAACAGGGATCATAACAGGGCGTATAACAGGGAGTATAACAGGGAGTATAACATGGAGTATAATAGGGCGTATAACAGGCAAGGTGTATAACAGGCAGGGAGTATAACAGGGCGTATAACAGGCAGGGCGTATAACAGGCAGGGCGTATAACAGGCAAGGAGTATAACAGGCAGGGCGTATAACAGGCAAGGAATATAACAGGGAGGGAGAATAACAGGCAGGGCGTATATCAGGCAAGGAATATAACAGGCAGGGCGTATAACAGGGCGTATAACAGGCAGGGCGTATAACAGGTGGCCGATGTGACAGCAACTGTTTTGTACTAGCCAAGGTGAATTTCTGCTCCCCAAGTGTTTGATGTGTTGTGCAAAGGGACCACTCAGACATCATGGAAATGAGCTGACTTCACAGTATAGCACAAGCTCGGAGGTTCCATTTGCTCCTGGCCAATGAGATATGGCAGTACATTGCATGCTGGTGAAGATCTGGCATTTTTGGTACAGCCCGAAAATGGCATCATTGTCGGATCTCCTGTGCTCGACTTCCACCTTGGACACATTGTTAGGACTGAGGGTTTTCAGCTTCTGAGTGTCAACAAATGATTTGATTGTTTTAAGGGGAGGGGTGCATCACAATCCTGCCTTCACCCAACATTCATTCTGTAAGGTATCATTGGAAAGGGATCAGGGGTGAGATCCCTGGTTCATCTGGCAGAGATCAGTTAATAGCACAGACTAGTGTTCAAACATGACATTATCTTGGTCTGTATGTTAAGTGCCATACCATGCCATGCATTGACTCCTGAGCCATCAAAGGCAACTGTGTGCTTACAGTCTTTAATTTCTGAATTGTGCAGTTGTGATTGGCTCATCCAATTAATCTGTATGGTATTGATTCTGTTTCAATAGGTTATAAATGTTAATCAATATTTGCAACCTGGTGCCATTTTCTTGAAACAATTCCACTGTCTTTGTTACAATATTAAAGAAATGGAGGTACTTGGGCATGTGTTCCTCCTTTGTGACTGTAATGGTGAGTTTTATGTTCTTAATGGCTCTTTGAAAATGTTTACATAGGTACGTCATCTCTGTGTCTGTGCCAGCTTTTTCCCATGGTTTCTCTGATCGTGTTTTCAGGGAGTTGGAAATATAGACAACTGAGAAGAGTAATGCTAAATATTGATTTGTTGATTATGGTTATTGCCGAATAAGAAATAACAGAAAAACAAAAGTTGCAAAAACCTACAACATGTGAAAAGTAGGTGTTTTTTGTAAATTCAGTGTATGTTGCCAGTCCTGCCCTTCCAGCGAGGAGCAACACTCACAGGCAATTGCGGGCCACAGGCTGTGATTTTTTGCCCACTAATGTTAATGGATGAAAAATCATGATCTGCGTGCCACGACTTCTCACGCTGCATTCCCTGCGAACAACACCAGAGTGCAGAACAATTAGATCTTAGTTGTGAAGTATTGCTCTGGTCAGTGAGGTGGCTTCCTCTATTGGGATGTCTGTATTCGTGGATGTGACATTGAAAGAAATGTTACCTCATCCTCTGCAATGTTCAATCCTGTTATGTATTTGACAAGTTCTGAGCATTCTCCCACTTCCTGACATATGTGGTTTAATGATCTTGTTGAGGTATTTAGCAGCAAAATCTGTGAAAGTATTTCAGTGAATGGATTTATGGCAATATTTTCTTCTTTTTGTTTAGTCAATTGTAAAAACACCCCATTAATTACTTTTAAACTAGGGATGCCTAAATAATGATCTTTTTCTTCTGTTATCAATGATCTAGATGATGGGACCGAGTGTAATGTATCCAAGTTTGCTGACGGTACAAAGCTAGGTGGGAAAGTAAGCTGTGAGGAGGATGCTAAGAGGCTACAAAGGGATATAGACAGGTTAAGTGAGTGGGCAAGAAGGTGGCAGATGGAGTATAACATGGGGAAATGTGAAATTATCCACTTTGGTAGGAAGAATAGAAAAGCAGAATATTTTTTAAAAGTTGAGAGCCTAAGAAATGTTGTTATTCAGAGGGATTTGAGTGTCCTTGTACACAAATCACAGAAAGTTAATGTGCAGGTACAGCAAGCAATTAGGAAGGCAAATGATATTAGCCTTTATTGCAAGGGGGTTGGAGTGTAAAATTAAGGACATCTTGCTGCAATTATATAGGGCTCTGGTGAGACCACACCAGGAGTACTGTGTACAGTTTTGGTCTCCTTACCTAAGGAAGGATATACTTGCCTTAGAGGCGGTGCGACAAAGGTGATTGATTCCTGGGATGAGAGGGTTGTCCTATGAGGAGAGATTGAGTAGAATGGGCCTATACTCTCTGGAGTTTAGAAGAATGGGAGGTGATCTCATTGAAACGTATAAAATTCTTAGAGGGCTTGACAAGGTAGATGCTGAGAGGCTGTTTCCCCTGGATGGAGAGTCTAGAGCTCGGGGTCATAGTCTCAGGATAAGGGGTTGGCCATTTAGGACCGAGATGAGGAAAAATTTCTTCACACGGAGGGTTGTGAATATTTGGAATTCTCTACCCCCGAGGGCTGTGGATGCTCAGTCATTGAATATATTCAAGATTGAGATCGATAGATTTTTGGGCACTAAGGGAATCAAGGGATATGGAGATGGGGCGAGAAAGTGGAGTTGAGGTGAAAGATCAGCCATGATCTTATTGAATTGCAGAGCAGGCTCGTGTGGCCTACCCCTGCTCCTATTTCCTATGTTCTTACCATATCTCCTATGCCAACATCAATATTTTTCTTTTATCTATGGGCTTTGGACAAAATATTTTTAATCTTTTTGTTCTGTTCATATTTCTGTTCATGATGCCAAGAAAATGCAGTGTTGACCACAAATATCTATTATTAATAACTAGAGAAGACCAGCTCATTCTTGTTTGGGAAGACTGCTACATCTTTGAATATATGACAAACTATGATATTTAAAAGCAAATCTGGAGAATTTCCAGTGACTTCCCATTTGCCATCCACTAGCAGTCATGTCTGAAATGTGCGATTGAGAAAGAAACCATCAATACAAGAAGCTGCTTTCAATTGTAATGTTGCTACATATTCTGATTCTAAGCATCAGGATGTAATGATAATGAAAATGAGTTTTCCAAGAAACCTTTACCCTCGAGCACAAAGTGCCATGAATTAAGCATTTCAGTTCATCAGACCCAGCCTCAAGAATGAGAATGCAGAATATGGCGCATTGGCATACAGGATTGTTTTTCTGAAGTTGAGCAAAAACTGAGAAGGGTACAACACAGGCCCTGAGATATTGAGATCCTGAGTTCCACAGGGTTTTCCTGATCTCCTGCTGGAGATCAGTGGAACCCCCAAAAAATGGCATAACTTTGTCGTCAATCTCCTTGCCGTAGCACCCAGATGGAAATTCAGGCATACACTAATAAGTTTTTATGGATTAACTGATGGTTTATAGGTTTTTTAAGATGAACAATTTGGGCTGTCTTCTAACACTCTTAACTCATGCTCACTGCAAAAGATAGCTTCCAGTAGCAAGCTCACACTTCTTATGAACCAGAATTTAACCTTATACATAAAGTAAATGGGATCCAGTATGCTTCAGGCCTAATAATCTACCTTTTACTGCTGCATTGTACAAGATTACAGTATGAGTTGCCCACGACATACTTGTGAGCTGGAATGTCATGGTTTGCTGGTATCCTGGCCAGTGTATGTGGTGGGTTTTGCACCCACCTGATCTGCCACCACTAACCTCAGCGAATTTCCTGGGCTCAGCCTGATTATATATTTTTGCAAGCTCCAGATATAATTCCCACTGTTGCCTGAGATCAGTCATATCCTACTCTGGGTGGGTAATATACGGTTGCTGCAGGCCTTGAACAGCTAGGGCAGCTGAAGAGCAGAGTTACTTATTTTTTTAACTTGTGGGGTGTGGGTCTGTAATTGGTTACTGTGATCCAGTGCTGTTGATACTCCCTCTCTACCCTATGTTTCAAACCCCAGGCTTTCCCATCATGCTGACAGACCCATACTGTCAAACTGAATAATTCTCCATACCCACATTTGCCCCAATACTGCCAAGCTCCAATTCCTCATGCCATACTGCAACATCCCAATTCCTCCCCTTGCTGCCAAACCCTACATTCCCTTTCTGCTATGAAACCCCACATTTTTTACCACATCTCTAGGCTGTCAAACCCCACGGTTTCCCCCTCCAAAGCTCACACTACCCTCCCATCCATGCTGCCAAACTCCATATTCCCCAACAGTCCCCTGCACCCCCCCCCAATGCTGCCAACCCCACAATCATCCTCCCCACTTCTATAAAAGCTCAGGGATTTCACCACCACCATCGCTACAAAAGCCCAGCACCACCCACTCCCCCAGTGCAAATGCCAGCATCCCATACCTGATGTTGCAGTGCCAAAAGTCTAAAAATAAAAAAGCAGAAACTGAAACAACTATGAAAAGAATTCAAATCCTTTTTGCCCCAAGAAATTAGAGGCTAGATTCTCCTTTGAATTACCACCTGATTTGGTGTGTAAAATGGGTTCTTCAACACCACCACCACAAAACTGCCAGTAAGAAAGTGCACCCCAATTATTCTCCAAAAGAAACTCACTATTCCCCTTTAAGGCCAGCCAAGAGCCCGGTCCAACACATGTGAATAGAATTGAAGAGGCATAGATGCTGAGAGATTGTTTCCCCTGTCTAGAGAGTCTAGAACTAGGGGGCACATTTGCAGGATAAGGGGTCGGCCATTCAAGACTGAGATAAGGAGAAATTTCTTCACTCAGAGGGTGGTGAATCTTTGGAATTCTCTACCCCAGAGGGCTGTGGATGCTGAGTCATTGAATATATTCAAGACTGAGAGCGATAGATTTTTGGAATCTAGGGGAATCAAGGGATATGGGGATCAGGCGGGAAAGTGGAGTTGAGGTTGAAGATCAGCCATGATCTTATTGAATGGCGGAGCAGGCTCGAGGGGCCGAATGGCCCACTCCTGCTCCTATTTCTTATGTTGTTATGTTCTTACTACCATTTACTATTTATATGCCTATAGAAAGCATACAGTACAAAAGCAAGGAAGTTATGGTAAACCTTTATAAATCACTGGTTAGACCTCAGCTAGAATATTGGGGGTGATTTTAGGAGGCAATTGTGGGTACGTTGGGGGCAGGAGGCTCCGAAAATCGTGGAAATCCTGTTCGGGTTCGGAAGCCGGCTCCAACCCACCAAACTCCGAGTTTCCCAGGGACCCACCTGTGTGCGTGGGTGTCCCGGAAACGGAAGTCCCGCCGGCAATTAAAGCCGGCAACATGACAGATAAAGAGCCAAATGTACCTCATTGAGGAACTCAAGGCACTTTACCTGTGACAGATTAAGTAATTAGAAAGATTTTTAACTTACCTGGGCAGCTTGCCCACCGTGATTCACGCCCGGTGAAACCTGGGCCGGATCAGGGAACAAGAATCTAAATAAATTAAATTAAAAACCATAGACGGAAGTGAAAACACTAAATGAACCTACCTTTGCACCTTGCTCCGATGTCCGATGTCTCCCATTCTGATGTCCCCCTCACTCCCCCCGATCTTCCCCTCTCCCCCCCGATCTTCCCCTCTCCCCCCCGATGTTCCCCTCCCCCCGATCTTCCCCTCTCCTCCCGATCTTCCCCTCTCTCCCCCGATCTTCCCCTCTCCTCCCGATCTTCCCCTCTCTCCCCGATCTTCCCCTCTCCCCCCCGATCTTCCCCTCTCCCCCCCGATGTTCCCCTCCCCCCGATCTTCCCCTCTCCTCCCGATCTTCCCCTCTTCCCCCGATCTTCCCCTCTCCTCCCGATCTTCCCCTCTCCCCCCCGATCTTCCCCTCTCTCCCCGATCTTCCCCTCTCCCCCCCGATCTTCCACCCTCCCCCCGATCTTCCCCTCTCCTCCCGACCTTCCCCTCTCCCCCCGGATCTTCCCCTCTCCCCCCCGATCTTCCCCTCTCTCCCGGATCTTCCCCTCTCCTCCCGATCTTCCCCTCTCCCCCCCGATGTTCCCCTCCCCCCGATCTTCCCCTCTCCTCCCGATCTTCCCCTCTCTCCCCCGATCTTCCCCTCTCCTCCCGATCTTCCCCTCCCCCCCGATCTTCCCCTCTCTCCCCGATCTTCCCCTCTCCCCCCCGATCTTCCCCTCTCTCCCCGATCTTCCCCTCTCCTCCCGATCTTCCCCTCTCCCCCCGATCTTCCCCTCTCCCCCCCGATGTTCCCCTCCCCCCGATCTTCCCCTCTCCTCCCGATCTTCCCCTCTCCCCCCGGATCTTCCCCTCTCCCCCCCGATCTTCCACCCTCCCCCCGATCTTCCCCTCTCCTCCCGATCTTCCCCTCTCCCCCCGGATCTTCCCCTCTCCCCCCCGATCTTCCCCTCTCCCCCCCCCCCCGATCTTCCCCTCCCCCAATCTTCCACTCTCCTCCCCCGATCTTACACTTTCCCCCTGATCTTCCATTCTCCCCCCACCCCCTATCTTCCGTTCCCGCGCTGGATGACGTCTGGCTCTCTTTCTCCACCACCCCCTCCCCCGCCGCGTTGCAGCTCCTGACGGCAGCCAGTCTGTCAATCAGGGTGGCTGCCGGCCACGAGACCCGGAGAGGACGTTAATCGCCTTCAATCAACATGCGATCGCGTCGGAAACAGTAAGTTTTGTTCACGTGGATTTGCCACACGCACCTTCAACCCCCGCTACCAACCCCCGCTACCAACCCACCACCATTGTAAAATCGAGCCCATCGTGTCCAATTCTGGGCATCACACTTTAGAAAGGATGTCAAGGCCTTGGAGAGATTGCAGAGGAGATTTACCAGAAAGATACCAGGATGAGGGAATTCAGTTAAAAATTATGCGGGGTTTTGATCGAGTAAATCAGGAGAAACTGTTCCCATTGGCAGGAGGGTCAGTAACCAGAGGACACAGATTTAAGATAACTGGCAAAAAAAGCCTGGTTGGGGAGTGGGGGGAGATGAGGAGAATTTTTTTTTACTCAGTGAGTTGTTCTGATCTGGAATGCACTGCCTGAAAGGACGGTGGAAGCAGATTCACTAGTAACTTTCAAAAGGGAATTGGATAAATACTTAAAAAGGAAAAAAATTGCAGGGTTATGAGGAGAAAGCAGGGGGATTGGGATGAATTAGTACCTCTTTCAGAGTGCCAGTACAGGCACGATGGGACGAATGGCCTCCTGTGCTGTATGAGTCTATGATTCTAGGATTTGATTATCGTGCAGCTAGTCTGCAATGCTGATCACCTTATCCCGCATGTGAATGCCAGATACATAGACAGCAAGTTTAGAATCATGCTATAATCCATCATACCAATCTTCATGCTTTGGAATCATGTATCTGGATGGTTGATTGGTGATCAGGACTGTCCTCTGCAGTCATGACTCCATGTCATGGATGGGGGGGTCAATAGATATAATGAGGTCCATGCTGATGTAAGAGGCGTGTTAGAGCAGATAGTGGAATCCTCCCAATTGTCCATCATCTCAACCATATGCATGGAAACCACTTCCATTGCCTCCATATGAGATCATTGCGCCCCTGAATCTGGGTCCCTAGGCTGCTCAGCCAAATGTGATCATTTTTCCACCCTCTGTGGAGGAGTAGTTCTCTCCTTCTCTTCCACTCCCATGTCCTCATTCTAACTAGTGCTCAATGCTTCAGCCAGTAATGCCTTTTTGACTCACTAACTACTTTCTCCTGAGTCGGAATCTCTGGGCTGGTGGTTCGGCAGGTAAAATGCCATGAGAAAGTTGGTGATGAAGTGGCATGAGTTGTGGATTGAAGTGGCCAGTCCTTTCCCTCATGGCATCCGCTATGATGTACACACAGTGACATTTTCCTTTAAAAGAACAGTTGCTAAGTGTAAGGACATTTTCAATACTTTGAGAAAGCACATGAAGCTGAAAATGATGCATGATAAGCTTTGCCCAGGCTTTACCAGCCTTCTGTTGCCACCTCACCTCCAACTTTACCATCCCCTGCAGCCTCTCCTGTGCTTTTGCCTATGATGTCTAAGGCCTCCTGTTCCTGTGGACTCGAGTTTTGAGTGATTATGCTCCTCTCCCGGTTACATGGCTCATCGATGGTTACGGGCAGGTTTTCCCTTTGGAGAGAGTGAAGAGAATGTTAAAGAAATGTGAGTGGCATGAACATTTGCCCCATATGTGCACGCATGGCATGATGGCGAGAGTAGTGCATTGTCCTTGAAGATCAGAAGAAGTCCTTGTGGCGGGCTGCGGGAGTTGACAAAGTGGTTATTAGTTAAGATGGTTTTCAGAGGTTTCCCTTTGAATTCATGAGTTTCCCTGGCATCCAGACGGGAGAGAAAAGAGTATGATGAACGCGGTGAATGAATGTCAGAAGATGAGTATCGGCACCAATGCCTTGACTTGAATTAACAACACTCAGTGTCCAACAGCCTCGTGGAGTCACGTGGGTAGGCACCAGTCCTGCTGTGCTGCTAACCTATCCATAGGAGGAGAATCTAGCCCAAGTTCACCTTCACCTAGATTTTACTGCTTGTTGTGATTATTGCCAGAATGGATATGTGCGAGTTTCAGACAGACTGTAATGGAAGTGGGTTGTTTACACTCAATTTTCTTCAGTCAGCTCATTAGCATAACTTCAGCTTCAAGTTTGGATTGATCTATAAAGCAGATTAGTGATGGGAGAGGACAGTTGGTTTTAAGTGAAATTTAAACAAAAGTTCAGAATAGTGGGACAAAATTCTGAAAACCTTTGGAGAGCATCTCAACCCGTTAGTAACTTTTGTCGAGGCATTGATGGAAGGACTGCAAAGTGACAGCCCAAAAATGATGGGAAAGGAAACCCATTGTGCAGGCACATGTGTACATGGTCAACTCAGCACCTGACCATTGATGGCTGCTGAAGTATAGGCAATGCTGCATGAGGTTTTCGTTAGGTGGTTTGCTTTCTATGCCACTCCACAGCATCATCCCCTTAGGCCAGTGCTGTAATATGGTGGGGACAGGTTTCAGGCCACAGCTGACTATTACTGTACTGCACTGGTTGGAACACAGGAACAGAAGTAGACCATTTAGGGAGTTATTTTACAACTTTCAAAATAAATATATTCCACTGAGGAAAAAAGGGTGTAAAAGAAATGACAGCCACCCGTGGCTAAGTAAAGAAATCAAGGATAGTATCCGACTAAAAACAAGGACATATAAGGTAGCCAAACTTAGTGGGAGGATAGAAGATTGGGAATTCTTCAAAAGACAGCAAAAAGTAACTAAAGGATTGATTAAGAAAGGGAAGTTAGATTATGAAAAGAAATTAGCAAAAAATATAAAAACAGATAGCAAGAGTTTCTATAGTTATATAAAAAGAAAAAGGGTGGCTAAGGCAAACATAGGTCCCTTAGAGGATGAGACCGGGAAATTAATGGTGGGAAACATGGAGATGGCAAAAATGCTGAACAAATATTTTGTTTCAGTCTTTACAGTAGAGGACACTAAGAATATCCCAACACTGGACAAACAGGGGACTCTCGGGGGGGAGGAGCTAAATACGATTAAAATCACTCAGGAGATGGTACTCAGTAAAATAATGGGACTCAAGGCGGATAAATCCCCTGGACCTGATGGCTTCCATCCTAGGGTCTTGAGGGAAGTGGCAGTAGGGATTGTGGATGCTTTGGTGATAGTTTTCCAAAATTCCCTGGACTCAGGAGAGGTCCCGGCAGATTGGAAAACTGCTAATGTAACACCGTTATTTAAAAAGGGTAGTAGGCAGAAGGCTGGAAATTATAGGCCAGTTAGCTTAACATCTGTGGTGGGTAAAATTTTGGAGTCTATTATTAAGGAGACAGTAACGGAACATTTAGATAAGCATAATTTAATAGGACAAAGTCAGCATGGCTTTATGAAGGGGAAGTCATGTCTGACAAATTTGCTTGAGTTCTTCGAGGATATAACGTATAGGGTGGATAAAGGGGAACCAGTGGACGTAGTGTATTTAGACTTCCAGAAGGCATTCGACAAGGTGCCACATAAAAGATTATTACTTAAGATAAAAAATCACGGGATTGGGGGTAATATTCTGGCATGGGTGGAGGATTGGTTATCAAACAGGAAGCAGAGAGTTGGGATAAATGGTTCATTTTCGGACTGGCAACCAGTAACCAGTGGTGTTCCACAGGGGTCGGTGCTGGGTCCCCAACTCTTTACAATCTATATTAACGATTTGGAGGAGGGGACCGAGTGCAACATATCAAAATTTGCAGATGATACAAAGATGGGAGGGAAAGTAGAGAGTGAGGAGGACATAAAAAACCTGCAAGGGGATATAGACAGGCTGGGTGAGTGGGCGGAGATTTGGCAGATGCAATATAATATTGGAAAATGTGAGGTTATGCACTTTGGCAGGAAAAATCAGAGAGCAAGTTATTTTCTTAATGGCGAGAGACTGGAAAGTACTGCAGTACAAAGGGATCTGGGGGTCCTAGTGCAAGAAAATCAAAAAGTTGGTATGCAGGTGCAGCAGGTGATCAAGAAGGCCAACGGAATGTTGGCTTTTATTGCTAGGGGGATAGAATATAAAAACAGGGAGGTATTGCTGCAGTTATATAAGGTATTGGTGAGACCGCACCTGGAATACTGCATACAGTTTTGGTCTCCATACTTAAGAAAAGACATACTTGCTCTCGAGGCAGTACAAAGAAGGTTCACTCGGTTAATCCCGGGGATGAGGGGGCGGACATATGAGGAGAGGTTGAGTAGATTGGGACTCTACTCATTGGAGTTCAGAAGAATGAGAGGCGATCTTATTGAAACATATAAGATTGTGAAGGGTCTTGATCGGGTGGATGCAGTAAGGATGTTCCCAAAGATGGGTGAAACTAGAACTAGGGGGCATAATCTTAGAATAAGGGGCTGCTCTTTCAAAACTGAGATGAGGAGAAACTTCTTCACTCAGAGGGTGGTAGGTCTGTGGAATTTGCTGCCCCAGGAAGCTGTGGAAGCTACATCATTAGATAAATTTAAAACAGAAATAGACAGTTTCCTAGAAGTAAAGGGAATTAGGGGTTATGGGGAACGGGCAGGAAATTGGACATGAAGTTGAGTTCGGATCGGTCAATGCCCTGTGGGTGGCGGAGAGGGCCCAGGGGCTATGTGGCCGGGTCCTGCTCCGACTTCTTGTGTTCTTTAGATTGTGGTTGGGATCAGATCAGCCATGATCTTATTGAATGGCGGAGCAGGCTCGAGGGGCCGATTGGCCTACTCCTGCTCCAATTTCTTATGTTCTTATGTTCTTATGTTCATTCAGCCCCTTGAGCCTCTTCTGCCATTTAATTAGATCATGGGTGATCTGTACCTCACCTCCATTTACCCGCCTTAGCTCCATAATCCCTTGATACCCTTACCTAACAAAAATCTGTCAATCTCAGTTTTCAACATTTCAATCAACCCAGCACCCACAGCCTTTTGGGGGAGAGAATTCCACATTTCCACTACCTTTTGTGTGAAAAATGCTTCCTGATTTCACTCCTGAATGGCCTAGCTCTAATTTTAAGATTGTGCCCCCTTGTCTTGGATTCCCCCACTAGATGATATAGTTTCTCCGTATCTACTCTATCGAATTTTTTTTAACTTTAAACATCTCAATAAGATAACCCCTCAACCTCAAGGGAATACAATCTTGTAACCTGTCCTCATACTTTCATCCTTTAAGTCCCCGTGTAATTTTGGTAAATCTGCGCTGTACTCCCTCTAAGGCCAATATATCCTTCCTGAGGTGCAGTATCCAGAACTGAACACAATACTCCAGATGGGATCTGACCAAGGCTCTGTACAACTGCAGCATCACTCCCTCCCCTCTGTTTTCCAACTCATTTGAGATAAAAGCCAACATTCCATTAGCCTTTTTGATTACTTTTTATACATGTGCACTAGTTTTTAGTGATTTGTGTACCTGGACACAAAGATCCCTTTGCTCCTCCACAGTTTCTAGTCTCTTGCCATTTAGAAAATATTCCGATTTGTCTTTCTTGGATCCAAAGTGGATGACCTCACACTTCCCCACATTGAACTCCATCTGCCACAGTTTTGCTCATTCTCTTAATCTGTCTGTACCCTTTTGTAACTTCCTGCTCCCATCGACATAACCTACTGTGTCTCCTAATTTAGTGGCATCTGCAAACCTGGATATACAACTCTCTTGCTTCATCCCAGTCATGGTGAAAAGCTGAGGCCCCAGTACAGATCCCTGCGGTCACGTTTCATTCCACTTCAGCTGTCTTTGTATCAGGTGCTGCCCACTGGAAAATGGACTGGGACACAAACCATTTGCAGGACTTTGCCTGATTTACCATTTCTGGCTGCTCAGTTGCCATCTAAAAATCACTTCTTTGGGTGGTTGAATCTGGTACGTTTAACATTTTGGTACAGTTACTCTGTTATGAAGAGTTGAGAAAATTGAATCTATCATGATTTTCACTGCAACTTTTGTATTAAAATACTTGCATAGTTAGGAACACAGTTCAGTGAAAGTTAGATGTTAAAAACCTGATTTGGAATTATATATTTGCATTCCATAGTTGACAGGAACTTTGCAGTAAATGAACACTGCCATCTGCTGTTTCTTTCAGCATTGCATTTGCACCAGTTCCAAATGTAATTGACTCCTCAATTCCTTCAAAGCTGAAAACAGGTCACAACTGACAAGAGAGACATTTACCTGAGGAAGGAGGAAGTCTCCGAAAGCTTGTGAATTTAAAATAAAATTGCTGGACTATAACTTGGTGTTGTAAAATTGTTTACAATTGTCAACCCCAGTCCATCACCGGCATCTCCACATCATGACAAGAGAGATGAGCAATTCCAGTTTTGGTTCAATCCACAGGCTGCATTTTCTATACTGGTGAAAACAGCTTCATTAATTAATTAACCAGCTTTATGAAGACAGGCACTTACAGCTTTGGGCTAAATTTGTATTTGTAGTGCTACATATGTGATGTAAGTCATTGATACATTTTATATTTGCATTGTATGATTGCAGAATTTGATCCATTGCACATTTCAGTGAAGCATATGTACTTTGCCAATTGTTTGCAAGATTTAAATTAGATTTAATTGTATTACAAGAAGCTGGGATTGTTCTCCTTAAAGCAAAGAAGGTTAAGGGGAGATTCGTTCATGGGATGTGGACGTCGCTGGCGAGGCCGGCATTTATTGCCCATCCCTAATTGCCCTTGAGAAGGTGGTGGTGAGCCGCCTTCTTGAACCACTGCAGTCCGTGTGGTGAAGGTTCTCCCACAGTGCTGTTAGGAAGGGAGTTCCAGGATTTTGACCCAGCGACGATGAAGGAACGGCGATATATTTCCAAGTCGGGATGGTGTGTGACTTGGAGGGGAACGTGCAGGTGGTGTTGTTCCCATGTGCCTGCTGCCCTTGTCCTTCTAGGTGGTAGAGGTCGTGGGTTTGGGAGGTGCTGTCGAAGAAGCCTTGGCGAGTTGCTGCAGTGCATCCTGTGGATGGTACACACTGCAGCCACAGTGCGCCGGTGGTGAAGGGAGTGAATGTTTAGGGTGGTGGATGGGGTGCCAATCAAGCGGGCTGCTTTGTCCTGGATGGTGTCAAGATTCTTGAGTGTTGTTGGAGCTGCACTCACCCAGGCAAGTGGAGAGTATTCCATCACACTCCAGATTTTAATAGAGGTGTTCAAAATTATGAAGAGTTTTGATAGAGTAAATAAGGAGAAACTGTTTCCATGGCAGGAGGATCAGTAACCAGAGGACACAGATTGACAAAAAAGCCAGAGGGGAGATGAAGAGAATTTTTTAAGCAGCGAGTTGTTATGATCTGGAATGTGCTGCCTGAAAGGGTGGTGGAAGCAGATTCAATAGTAACTTTCAAACGAAATGGATATATACTTAAGAAGGAAAAATTTGCAGGGCTATGGGGAAAGAGCAGGGGAGTGGGACGAATTGGCTAGCTCTTTCAAAGAGCTGGCACAGCCATGATGGGCCGAATGGCCTAATTCTATGCTGTATGACTCTATGATTCTAAGTAGCCATGAATAGGAAGTGATTTGCAAATGGAGTCTATGGAGTGCCACAAAAATTTGCTGAGGATAAAAGGAAGTTCCAGCAGCAATGGAGGAAGGGTCATTTTAACAACAGCAGATTCAAGCTTCAGATGTATTAGGCCATGAAAAACAAAGAGAACCTTTTTTGAAAATGGCCAGCTATACTTGGAAGCTGATGTGTTGCCAGTGTTTAAATACGTGCTTCGTAGTATGGAGACAGGAGAAACATCTCAGGACATGGTGCACTGTAGAATTCTCTAGTACGGAGGACCAAGGCAAGTTAGTGCATGCTGAAAAGAGATCATTGTGAATACATCTTCCTCTTCAGCACTTGGTGTCAGGTCGACCAGGTTTTAGGATAAGTTTTCTGAAAAAGGCCACGTTGTGAAAAGTTACGGAAAAGGTTAATTAGCAAGGTTAAGGATATAGCGAAAACTGCTAAGCACAGTATAATCTGACTGCTGCAATGAGCAGTCATCGCTTATCTGATGAACAGGACTGGTACACTTCCTTATCCCTGCCCTTGCAAAGCTGACACTGAGGTCCCGGCCTCAGTGTCAGTGGGAAGCCCGGGAGCCGAGGCAGTAGGAATTGGCGGCTCCCCCCTCACTGAGGCAGAGGCCCTGCCAGTCAGGCTTGATGTGCTGCTGGGGCGATGAGTGGGAACTGCAGAGCTCGGCCCAGCAGATGGGCGCCTCCCACCTGCTGCAGCTGTCGCCCCACAAGCGGGAGCTGGACCTGATCTTCCTGGCCCACAGCTACGCCAAACCCTGGAGCGCCCACCCGGAGGTCAGCAGCTCACGGCCGGTCCGCCTGCTCTTCGTCATCCTGTGGAGACACCAGGACAGCAGCAGGTGAAGGGCCGAAGGGTGAGGGGGCGGGGGGCTGTGGAGGTGGGCAGGTGGGTGAGGGGGAATCGACTGCCAAACAGTGCTATCCACCACCTCCTGTCCCACTCCCCCCACACCCCCCGTCCCCTTCTCCCTAACCCCCTGTCCCGCTCTCCCTTACCCCCCTGTCCCGCTCTCCCTACCCCCCCTGTCCCGTTCTCCCTAACCCCCTGTCCCGCTCTCCCTTACCCCCCTGTCCCGCTCTCCCTACCCCCCTGTCCCGCTCTCCCTACCCCCCTGTCCCGCTCTCCCTTACCCCCCTGTCCCGCTCTCCCTACCCCCCTGTCCCGCTCTCCCTACCCCCCTGTCCCGTTCTCCCTAACCCCCTGTCCCATTCTCCCTACCCCCCTGTCCCGCTCTCCCTACCCCCCTGTCCCGTTCTCCCTACCCCCCTGTCCCGTTCTCCCTACCCCCCTGTCCCACTCTCCCTTACCCCCCTGTCCCGCTCTCCCTACCCCCCTGTCCCGCTCTCCCTTACCCCCCTGTCCCGTTCTCCCTAACCCCCTGTCCCATTCTCCCTACCCCCCTGTCCCGCTCTCCCTACCCCCCTGTCCCATTCTCCCTACCCCCCCTGTCCCGTTCTCCCTACCCCCCTGTCCCGCTCTCCCTACCACCCTGTCCCGTTCTCCCTACCCCCCTGTCCCACTCTCCCTTACCCCCCTGTCCCGCTCTCCCTTACCCTCCTGTCCCGCTCTCCCTACCCCCCCCTGTCCCGCTCTCCCTACCCCCCCCTGTCCCGCTCTCCCTAACCCCCTGTCCCGCTCTCCCTAACCCCCTGTCCCGCTCTCCCTTACCCTCCTGTCCCGCTCTCCCTACCCCCCCTGTCCCACTCTCCCTACCCCCCTGTCTCGTTCTCCCTACCCCCCTGTCCCACTCTCTCTACCCCCGTCCCATGCCCCACGTCCGCTGTCCTGCGCCCCATGTCCCCTGCCCCCTACTCTTTTCCTTCCACCTATTCCTTCCCTCCGGCCCCTTCTCCTGAGACACGTTGACACTTTTCCTCAAAGACTGCGACAAATTAATAAACGTGCAGAATGGGCGTGTAATACGCAAATTAATTTCAATATAGGTAAGTGTGAGGTGGTACATTTTGGTAGGAAGAATAAGGAGGCCACATATTGCTTTGAAAATAAGAGTCTAAATGGGATAGAGGAGCAAAGGGATCTGGGGGTACAGATACACAAATCACTAAAAGTAGCGACGCAGGTTAATAAGGCCATAAAAACGCAAAGCAGCACTGGGGTTCATTTCTAGAGGGATATTATTGAAAAGCAGAGAAGTTATGTTAAACTTGTATAGAACCTTGGTTTAGACCACACTTGGAGCACTGTGAACAGTTCTGGTCTCCATATTATAAAAAGGATATAGAGGCACTGGAGAAAGTGCAAAAAAGATTTACAAGGATGATACCAGAACTGAGAGCTTATACTTATCAGGAAAAGCAGGACAGGTAGATAAGGTGGTTGAAAAGGCATAAGGGATATTTTCCTTTATTAGCCGAGGCATAGAATATAAGAGCAGGGAGGTTATGCTGGAATTGTATAGAACACTGGTTAGGCCACAGCTTGAGTACTGCGTACAGTTCTGGTCACCACATTACAGGAAGGATGTGATTGCACTAGAGAGGGAACAGAGGAGATTTACGAGGATGTTGCCAGGACTGGAGAATTTTAGCTATGAGGAAAGATTAGATAGGCTGGGGTTGTTTTCTTTGGAACAGAGGAGGCCGATTTAATTGAGGTGTATAAAATTATGAGGGGCCGAGATAGAGTGAGGAGGACCTAGTTCCCTTAGCGGAGGGGTCAATAACCAGGGGGCATAGATTTAAAGTGATTGGTAAAAGGATTAGAGGGGAACTGAGGACAATTTTTTTCACCCAGAGGGTGGTAGGGGTCAAAATTTTATTTTCTGAACATTGTTATATATTCTAAGGGTGCAGAAGAGATTTACTAGAATGGTGCCAGGGATGAGGGACTTCAGTTATGTGGAGAGACTGGAGAAGCTGGGATTGTTCTCCTTAGAACAGAGAAGGTTAAGGGGAGATTTGATAGAGGTGTTCAAAATCATGAACGGTTTTGTTAGAGTAAATAAGGAGAAACTGTTTCCAGTGGCAGAAGGGTCGGTAACCAGAGGACACAGATTTAAGGTGATCGGCAAAAGAGCCAGAGGCGACATGAGGGAACATTTTTTTACACAGTGAGTTGTGATGATCTGGAATGCACTGCCTGAAAGGGCGGTGGAAGCAGATTCAATAATAACTTTCAGAAGGGAATTGGATAAATACTTGAAGGGAAAAAAAATACAGGGCTGTGGGGAAAGAGCAGGGAAATGGGACTAATTGGATAGTTCTCTCAAAGAGCCAGCACAGGAACAATGGGCCGAATGGCCTCCTCCTGGGGATACTATGATACCCTGTGGCTTGTATTTTCGTCTGTTGAGATGCCCTTTTTCAGGCACTCCTGTTGTACCCAACAGAAGAATATCAGGTAGGAAAAATTAGAGAAGGTAATAAAAAATTATGCTAAAGTAAGATTGAAGAATGTTCCCCAAATTGACAAAAAATCATATGAGTGGTGACAGGAGATGGCGCCAACAGAATCAGTAACCCTGATGTGAGTAGGAGCGGGAGGTGAGGATGGAGGCTGGCTTGCTGTGGTGATGGGCACAGAGCCCCGATCTCAAGGACAGAAGTGACTAAGATTATGGGTAAAATGGATGACAGCTGGAATAAATATTTATAAAGTTTTAAATAAAAATTGTTGGAGCAGTGGCCGGGAGTAGCCTGTCGCCCCCATTTGAGCAACTGTAGAGTACAGAGATGGGGTGTGCCGTGGCAGCAGGCCTGGAGGACCAATCTTGGGCAAATGGGCAATAAATGTTGGCCTTACCAGCGACGCCCACATCCCAAAAATGAATTTAAAGAAACAAAATGTAATACAATCCATGCAGTTACATTCTGCTCTTTTATACAGATGGGGATCAGTGTGGTGGATTGCTCTGTTGCTGGACTTGGTGGTTGCCCTTACGCTAATGGTGCTTCTGGGAACGTCTCCACAGAAGATGTTGTGTACATGCTGAGTGGTTTGGGGATTCGTACGGTGAGTTGATTTTCAAATTAGTGCTGTATAATATTTATTAAAAAACTACTCTTAGACTCCGTCTTAAAATATTTAAACCGTGCAAATTTTGTTTTCATAATTTGTTAAGGATATATAGCTAAGGAGGGAAACAGAACTCCTCAATGATTTGTGAGACCGATTTTCCTGACTTTTGGAACACCAACTTCCCTGGGCATAAATATCAGGAAAAAGGGAGCAGAGACCTAGCATGCCGGAAGATCAGGAAGAGTGATATATGTTTTGAACAATCAGTTAGATTGGGTAGTAAAACCAAAAACATGAGGGCCCAGAAATTGGTCCACGCAGAGCCCTTTTTTCAGGTGCTACTGAGGGCAGGGCAGGGCAGGGCAGGGCAGGGCAGGGCAGGGCAGGAAGCGTGCGCACATTTCCAGCCGGAAGTCCGTCGCCCGCCATATTGTGTAAGGACAAAAAATATGCACTCTTTACCCATTAGACCCTTTGCATATGCAGAGAAGGGGCCCAACGCCCGTTTAAGGCCCCCTCTCCTAAATTGGTTCACTCTGAGGCCCCAACATTGGCTGCATTTGGAAACCAAGGCTAGGGATCGCCTGCCAGCCAAGAAGGTAAGTAACTTACCTGAATGTGGAGCCCTGGGGAGCAGGCGTGCTACTCCCGACCCCAAATTAAAGGTACCAATCACCGTTACTCCCCTCCCCCCAACTCCTACCCCCCCACTCCACCCAATCTCCCCCGCTCCTGGCCCCGACCCACTTACCAGCCCAGCTCCTGGCCCCGACCCTGCCCCCAGCTGAGCTCCTGGCCCCGACTCCTGGACCCACTTACCTAAGGACTGCTGCCATGCTCGTAGTGGCCTGATCTTACACTCTGCCATTGGGCTTAAATCTATGCATCAGCTCCATTATAATGAGGCCCAAAGCTCCATACCTGGGGGCTTTGGACCTTACCATTCAGGCGCAGGGAGAGAACCCAGAATTTCTGGGCCTAGCACATTCAAAATGCAGCTGGATACTATAATGGAAGAGTTAGGATTCTGGAGGGATGAGCTTTGGTGAGTTGAATTTTGTTTGTCCTTGACTTTTCTTATGTTCTTATTGGAAGTTTACAAACTCTGTTGCATCAGCTTTAGCAGTGTCAAATTATAGATCACAGTCATTTTTGCTCACTAAACCATGTGCTTCCTTCTATCAAGATGCCCTATGACAGGCATCATAATATCTTTTGCAGCAGCCTCATGGAATAACTAGCATTAGATGTTCAATGATAAGCTTCATTGAATTGTCGTAAGAGGGCCCTATAATCAATTTTTCAGACAAAAGCCTTCAAAGCTAACATTTTAACCATGCTCTGACACGATTACGCATTAACTGTTATTGAGTGGCTCACTGCTTGTTTGATTTAGAATACTTGAACTTAGACTATTGATAGTCCCTGTTTACCGTGTTATAAGTTGGATTTACAGAGGTAATTTTCCAACTCCTCGTAACTGACGGGGAATCTCACTCACCGGAAGTCATATCAGAAATTCGGGCAGGCACCACACATAATTTCTGACCTTTGCCCTTTATCTTGGTCATTTAAAGGCTATAATATGTAATTTGATATGTGATCTTATCAATGTGGCTAAAATGGAAACTGGCTTTCATTGGATAATTGCACCCTGCCCGTTGCAAAGATTCTTCAAATCAAGAAAAAATAGAAAAATCATTTAGTTAAATTTAATTTTTATTTTGTACTCCTGAGATTAAGAAATGTGACACAATATAGGCTTTCTGAGAACACATCGGTCACATTAAATCTCAATCCAATTTATTTTGACTTAATTTAATAACTGTTAGTTCTCTCCTATTTACATCCAGAGCTGGAGGACCAGCTGAATAGGAACAGGTGGTGCAAATCTCTGAAAGTGCAGGCATATCGTGCTGATATAACCACACAAAGATAAGAACACTAGCACGAGTTAACTGTATTTAAATGTCCATTTGGATGACTCATTAAAAAGACTTGAATCAAATGAGATACTTTAGTTTTTGAGGGTTGAACTCACCAATATTTATACATTGCTCTCTTTCCCTTCTCTTCGATCACTCTGTTACTCAGCGTCTTACACAATGAAATTAGGCAGATAATCTTCTCCCAGGGCGTCTGCCAGTGCTGCTTTGTAACCAGTTACTAGGAAGTGCATGACAGCAGCCTACAGTGACATTTCACTTTCCTCCCTTTGGGGAATCACCTGGGCTCCACTTGTGGGAAGGCACATATGAATCACATTGCATTAACTTTCTCCAAGAAAACATCCTTACTGAATGTGAGGTGAGGGAGGGAATTGTTCAAACTCCAGTTAAATGCATTGCCGTATCTAATTCACTGTAGACTATTTGCAGTAAATGTTCACCTTCTGACACAGAGTATTGCATATTGTAAATGTATAATGGGAATTCAAGGGCTTGATCCCTCTGATTCTCTGTCCGTTTGAACTAATTGGGGAAGTAGTATCTCATATATGAGAAATAGGTGAATGACCTTTTTCTTTGTGTCTGCAAACTTTCCAAGATCTGTGTGTCAGTAATTCACAGGCAGCGCAAAAATCACAAGCACAAAAATGATCAGCGGAAAAGTATATAGGAACACAGGAACAAATCAAAGTAGAAAAGGTATTTTCAATCCATCAGGGCGGTCCCAGAATTCAAAAACAGAGTACTTACCTCACTACTTTATCCCCCATTTCAATCTCTCACAAATGCCTATTCAACTCCCTCTTAAATTGACTGATGTTATCAGCCGTGATTGCCTTCTTGGTCAGTCCATTCCAAATGGACAGTTTCCTCGAAGTAAAGGGAATTAGGGGTTACGGGGAGCGGGCAGGAAATTGGACATGAATTTAGATTTGAGGTTAGGATCAGATCAGCCATGATCTTATTGAATGGCGGAGCAGGCTCGAGGGGCCGATTGGCCGACTCCTGCTCCTATTTCTTATGTTCTTAAATATTCACCTCCCCTGTGTGAAATAGCTTTATCTGATCTGTCTGTTCGCCCTCCCTTTTCTGAGCTTCACCCTATCTGTTGTTGTTATTCTCTAGTACAACATTACAGAAGCTGCTGCTTCGTCCTATGGTTCGCTCACAGTTCTATCAGATTGTGCCAATCCCCTGTTGTAAATCTGGCAGGAGATCGGCAGAAATCCCCGGGAAAGGGTGAAAAGGACAGTTGACACCATTTTGCCGGGCTTTCTGCTGATCTTTTGCCAAAGTTACGGCAGGAGATCGGGAGAACTCCTATGGAAATTCTACCCCATGATACTTATCACAGATCCAGTGTATGGAGAGAAAAGGGGCTCAGTTTTAAATGTAAATTGACGGGTGCGTTGGGGGCAGGGGGGCTGCCAAAATTGCAAAAATGCATAGCGGGTTCGGAAGCCGGCTCCAACCCGCCAACTTCCGAGTTCCCCACAGACCCACCTGTGTACGCGCAGGCTTCCCGAATCCAGAACCTCCAGCCTCCAGCCTCTCTGATCCTCGTTGCTGGCCCTTTAAAGTGAAGTCTTACCTTCCTAGAGTTTGGAGAAGGTTGGTGGCAGCCTCTTCGCAGACCCTCCAATCTGGGGGGGGGGGGGGGCCGAGGAGGAGGCCCCAGAAGATGACATAGAAGGTATTCTTAGGTCACTCATGTGTCATTTAAATTTGACTTAAATGCATCTGCCTGTTTCAGGTGGCAGCTCTCCACACAAGCTCAGGGACATGTGAAGTGCAAAGGGAGCAGAGACCTGACCTGATGGGTCACCACCTTTTTCTTCTGGTTTGCACCTGGGAAATAGGCATACCTGGGACACGAGACAGATGACAGCTGACCCCATCAGCTTTAGTCTCATTGCAATTTCCTTTTTATCACAGCCACCCACCGTATGCAGAATTAAAGCTCAACGAGAAGGGGAACATTTTATGAATTAGTGGTCCTGGTGCAGAGCCTCGCTCGATGGGAGAGCAGATTGCATGTGGAGGGCAATGCACCTAATTTAGACTACGGGATTTAAGCAGAAAATCTAGGCTATAACTTCACTGCGGTACTGAGGGAGTGCTGCATTGTTGGAGGTGTTGTCTTTTGGATAAGATATTAAACTGAGACTCCACCATTATAAGATCAGAAGTGGGGATGTTCACTGGTGATTGCACAGTGTTCAGTTCTATTCGCAACCCCTCAGATAATGAAGCAGTCCGTGCCCTCATGCAGCAAGACCTGGACAACATCCAGGCTTGGGCTGATAAACGGCAAGTAACATTCAGACCACACAAGTGTCATTCAATGACCATCTCCAGCAAGAAACCACTTCCACTTCACGTTTAATGACATTACAATCACCGAGTCCCCGACCATCAACCTACCTAATCATGGAAATAAAAGATCCCACAGCACTATTCAAAGAAGAGTAGGGGAGTTCTCCTGATGTCCTGGCCAACATTTATCACTCAATCAACTCCACCAAAATCAATACTCGGTTTGGGTTCCACCAGGACCACTCGGCTCCAGACCTCATTACAGCCTTGGTCCAAACATGGACAAAAGAGCTGAGTTCCGGCAGTGAGGTGAGAGTGACTGCCCTTGACATCAAGGCAGCATTTGACCGAGTGTGACACCAAGGAGCCCTAGTAAAACTGCAGTCAATGTGATCAGGGGAAAACTCTCCAGTGGCTGGAGTCATAACTGGTACGAATGAAAATGGGTTGTGTTCATTGGAGGCCAAACATCTCAGCCCCAGGACACTGCTGCAGGAGTTCCTCAGGGCAGCCTCCTGGGCCTGACTATCTCCAGCTGCTTCAACAATGACCTTCCCACCATTATAAGATCAGAAGTGGGGCTGTTCACTGGTGATTGCACAGTGTTCAGTTCCATTCGCAATTCCGCAGATAATGAAGCAGTCCGTGCCCGCATGCAGCAAGACCTGGACAACATCCAGGCTTGGGCTGATAAGTAGCAAGTAACATTCAGACCACACAAGTGTCATTCAATGACCATCTCCAACAAGAAACCACTTCCACTTCACGTTTAATGACATTACAATCACCGAGTCCCCGACCATCAAAATCCTCGGGGTCACCATTGGCCAGAATTGGACCAGCCACATAAATGCCGTAGCTACTAGAGCAGATAGAGATTCCGTTTTCTGCGATGAGTGACTCACCTCCTGACTCCCTAAAGCCTCTCTACCATCTATAAGGCACAAGCCAGGAGTGTGATGGAATATTCTGGATGAGTGCAGTTGCAACAACAGTCAAGAATCTCGACACAATCCAGGACAAAGCAGTCCACTTGAGTGGCACCCCATCCACCACCCTAAACATTCACTCCTTCCAACATCAGTGAACCGTGGCTGCACAGGACAGGACAGCCAAGGCTTCTTCGGCAGCACGCTCACTACCTAGAAGGACAAGGACAGCAGGTGCTCTTCCAAGTACCCCTCCAAGTCACACATCACCCCGACTTGGAAATATATCGCCGTTCCTTCATCGTCGCTGGGTCAAAATCCTGGAACTCCCTTCCTAACAGCACTGTGGGAGAACCTTCACCACACGGTTCAAGAAGAAGGCCCACCACCACCCACTCAAGGGCAATAAATATCAGGGATGCCCATAACCCGACAGTGAATTAAAACAAGTGATTATTTATTTATCCCATTGCTATTTGTAGGACCCTGTTGTGTGCAAATTGACTCACATTTTCTTACAAAAAATCACTACGGTGGTAATTTTAACCCTACCCGCCTGCCGGAATCACCCAGGTTTCTTACCCACAGGAAAGCTGGCAGGAATTCACCGTTCTAAATTTTAACCTGCTCTACTGAGCAGGCAGCAAGGACATCTGCCCAAAGCTGGCAGGATCCTTCTATACATATCCATAATATCATAGTATCATACAAGGTACAGCATAGCAGGAGGCCATTCGGCCCATCGTGCCTGTGCCGGCTCTTTGAAAGAGCTATCCAATTCCCCTGCTCTTTCCCCATAGTCCTGTAAATTTTTTCCCTTCAAGTATTTATCCAATTCCCTTTTGAAAGTTATTATTGAATCTGCTTCCACCGCCCTTTCAGGCAGCGCATTCCAGATCATAACAACTCGCTGCATCAAGAATTGTTTCCTCATGTTGCCTCTGGCTCTTTTGCCGATCACCTTAAATCCGTGTCCTCTGGTTACCGACCCTTCTGCCACTGGAAACAGTTTCTCCTTATTTACTCTGTCAAAACTGTTCATGATTTTGAACACCTCTATCAAATCTCCCCTTAACCACCTCTGTTCTAAAGAGAACAACCCCAGCTTCTCCAGTCTCTCCACATAACTGAAGTCCCTCATCCCTGGCACCATTCTAGTAAATCTCTTCTGCACCCTCTCTAAGGCCTTGACATCCTTCCTAAAGTGCGGTGCCCAGAATTGAACACAATACTCCAGCTGAGACCTAACCAGTGTTTTATAAAGGTTGAGCATAATTCCTTGCTTTTGTACTCTATGCCTCTATTAATAAAGCCCAAGATCCTGTATGCCTTTTTTAACAGCCTTCTCAACTTTTCCTGCCACCTTCAAAGATTTGTGTACGTGCACCCCCAGGTCTCTCTGTTCCTGCACCCCCTTTAAAATTGTACCATTTAGTTTATATTGCCTCTCCTCATTCTTCCCACCAAAATGGATCACCACACTTCTCTACGTTAAATTTCATCTGCCATGTGTCTGTCCATTTCACCAGTCTGTCTGTGTCCTCCTGAAGTCTGTTACTATCCTCCACATTGTTTACTACATTTCTGAGTTTCATGTCATCTGCAGACTTTGAAATTATGCCCTCTATACCCAAATCCACGTCATTAATACATTTCAAAAAGAGCAATGGTCCTAATACTGACCCCTGGGGAACACCACTGTATACTTCCCTCCAGTCTGAAAAACAACCGTTCACCACTACTCTCTGCTTTCTGTCCTGTAGCCAATTTTGTATCCACGCTGCCACTGTCCCTTTAATCCCATGGGCTTTAATTTTGCCAACAAATCTATAATGTGGTACTTTGTCGAATGCCTTTTGAAAATCCACATACACATCAACCGTACTACCCTCATCAACCCTCTCCGTTACTTCATCAAAAAACTCCATAAATTTACTCAAACACGATTTTCCTTTAACAAATCCGTGCTGACTTTCATTTTTTAGCCCAGACTTTTCCAAGTGCCAATTAATTTTGTCCAGGATTATTGTCTCTAAAAGTTTCCCCACCACCGACGTTAGGCTGACTGGTCTGTAATTGCCGGGTTTATCCCTCTCCCCTTTTTTGAACAGGGGTGTAACATTTGTAATCCTTCAGTCCACTGGCATCTTCCCATATCTAAGGAGGATTGGAAGATTGTGGCCAGAGCCTCCGCAATTTCCACCCTTACTTCCCTCAGTAACCTAGGATGTATCCCATCTGGACTTTGAGCGCTGCCAATCTTTTAAGTACCTCCTCTTTATCTATTTTTATCCTATCCAATATCACTACTACCCCCTCCTTTACTGCTACAATGGCGGCATCCTCTTCTCTAGTGAAGACAGATGTGAAGTATTCATTTAGTACCTCAGCCATGCCCTCTGTCTCCACAAGAAGATCTCCTTTTTTGTCCCTAATCGGCCCCACCCTTCCTTTGACTACCTCTTTACTATTTATATGTTTATAAAAGACTTTTGGGTTCCCTTTGTATTAGCCGCTAATCTATTCTCGTACTCTCTCTTTGCTCCTCTTATTTCCTTTCTTAGATCTCCTCTGTACTTTCTGTATTTAACCTGGTTCTCCACTATTATGAACCTTACATTCATCATAAGCCTCCTTTTTCTGTTACATTTTAATCTTTATGGACTAGAAATTGGGCCATCTACCGCCCGTTGTTTCGGTGCTACACGGCCTCACGGAGTTCCAAGATGGCGTCTTGGATGCGCATGCATGCGCCGGACGCCATCTTGGTATAGGTATTAGCGCATGGGCAGAGAGCAAACGCCGGCAGTGTGTAAAGTAGAGTGAAAGTGCGTCCAATCAGAGTGCAACGCTGATTAAAAGTGATAGACACTTTTTTGTAACTTAATGCTCCACTCAACGCACAGTCTTAACCAAGAACACCTGAACCTGTCTTCGAGTGCCTGGAGGACCCCCCACCAGCACTATTTAAAGAGATCATGCAGTGTTGCAGGTTGGTTGCTGGATTATTGCTTCTGGCAGCTGATAGAATAGGCAGTGTTTTTTGAAGCTCCCGATACTTACTGAGAATTGCTCGAGTACATTTGAGAGTGGTTTGGCAGGTACTGCCTTACGGTTGGGAAAGTTACAACACTGTTTGAAGAAGATTCCTGGCAACCATGAGTGGTCTGCTAGGGCTCCCACTGGGCATAGAACACAACTGGGAGCGTGCAGAGAGGCCACGCAGAGCAGGTCAGGCTGTGAGGAGAGGCAGGAGGAGGAAGAGGCGCAGGGCACTGAGCAGGAGACCATATCCCATTAGGACCTTCAGGGACCAATACCCTTAGCTCATCAGTGCATCCGATGGCTGAGGTTCACCAAGGAGGTCGTGACGGAGATCTGTCAACTGCTACAGCCTCAACTGCAGCCTCAGAGCAGGGCGAGGACAGCATTGCCTGTGGCTGTCAAGGTAACCCTGGCACTGAACTTCTACAGCTCTGGATCATTTCAGGCCTGTGCTGGTGATCTGTGCAACATCTCACAGTGTGCAGTGCACTGCTGCATAAGGGAGGTCACAGAGGCACTATACGAGATGCAGAACAGGTTCATCATGTTCCCTCTTGATAGAGACAAGCAGAACGAGTGAGCACAAGGGTTTGCTCACATTGCAGGCTTCCCCATGGTGCAGGGTGTCATTGACTGCACACATAATGCTTTGTGTGCTCCACATATCAACTCAGCCATCTTCATGAACTGAAAGAGCTTCTGCTCCCTCAACATGCAGCTGGTGTGCGACCACATGCAGCGTATCATGGAGATCGATGCCCGCTACCCTGGGAGCAGTCATGACGCCTTCGTTATGCCGCAGTCCAATGTGCCAACTATCTTTCATCCGCCTCAGCAAGTCAAAGGTTGGCTACTGGGTGACAAGGGCTATCCCCTCATGTAGTGGCTCATGACACTGGTGCGGCATGCACACACACGTGCAGAGTGGACCTACAATGGGACGTCATGGAGCACACCATAGGCCTCCTGAAACAACGCTTCTGCTGCCTGTTCTGGAGGAGCCCCGCAGTACTCCACTGAGTGGGTGGGAAGAATCATCGTAGTATGCTGCATGTTGCACAACCTCGCCATTACGAGGGGCCAGCCCTTGCCACCGGTGATCCGGCAAGACCCTGAGCCAGAGGAAGAGGAGGAAGAGGAAGAGACTGAGGAGGAGGAGATGGAGGAGGCTGAGGAGGAGGAGGGGAAGGAGCCAGAGGAGGAAGTGGATGAAGAGGCAAGAGGGCAACAAGGAACACACGCCTTGTCTGCAAGGGCCCTGCGTGCTCACCTGATCCGTGAGCTACATCAATAATGTGAACGATATCTCTCAACTCACCAACAGTCCTGCACTCCCCACCTTTCCTCTCCCACATGACCATCAAATTGCCCTCTATCTGATTACACATTGCTTCCCCCCTTAGCTCATCGCAGAAATAAAAACCACCGCCAAATGCAAATTCAAAGTCACATTTATCAATTAACAAGTTAAATTATGCAAACGAAATGAGACTATTCCCCCTTGTACATTCCCTTAGTGCCTGTTGTCCGTGTGCCTTTACCTATCCTAGTGCTCCTACGAGGTGCTTCCCCAGTGGCTGGAGCATGGGTGGTGGGAGGCTGCTGACCTTCAATGGAGGAGAGTGCAGATGGCCTTGGAGGTCGACCTCGAGCAGCTCTGGGCCGGGAGGGCCCGGCTTCAGACGGCACCATCTCAGCATGGGCTGCAGCAGCCTGGCCTGGCTGGCCAACAGGCAATAGCAAGGGCACTGGCGGAATGGCAGGAATGGGAGCAAGAATGCTGTCGTCCAGAGAGAGGACATCAGGTCCGGCTGCCACTCTCCCGGGGCGGTGCCTCAGCAATCCTGGTGATCGGCTGGGGAACGGATTGCTGGAGTGCTGTGATGCCCTGGAAGCCCCGTTCCACAGTGGTCCCCAGACCCACGATATCAGCAGCCTGAGCTTCCAAGGCAGCAGTCAGACCTTGGATGGCAGATGTTTGTGCTGCAATGGAAGCTGTGACATCAGTCATCAGACGCTACATCATGGTGGGTTCCACAGGTGCGCTGATGGAGGTGACCACCCGTTCCATGTTGGAAAGGATGGGCTCCAAGCTCTGCACAAAGCCCTGCGCCAAGTTGGAGCTGGACTCCTCCGTGCCCCTTCTCACTGTGTCAGGCTTTCCAGTGCCCCAAGCATTTGTTGGTGTACGCCCATCAGCCGTCTTCTGTAGCCTGGCCCATCGAAGTCCTCATCTGAATCCTCTGCAGCAGAATTAGTGAGCGACCTCACCCTCTGGCGAGCTGGTACCTGTGGTATCTGTTCCCTTCGCCCCGGCTCCTGTGCACTTGTGCTCGGTGTATCTCCACGAGCAGATCCCTCCTCTAACCTAACCTCTAAAGGACGCACAGTGTCAGTCTCCGAGTTGGTGGATGCGAGTGTCAGATCGAGTGACGGTGTGGCTTCAGTGTCCTCCTGTGGCCTAATCCAATTTAACCCCCTGCATCTTTTGTCATCCAGGGAGCTCTAGTTTTGGATTCCCTTCCTTTCCCTCTCATAGAGATGTGTCTACTCTGTACCTGAACCAACTCCACCTTGAAGGCTTCCCATTGTTCAATTACTGTTTTGCTACCAATTATTGATTCTAATCCACTTGGGCAAGATTTCTTTTTAGCTCATTGAAATTCACCCTCCTCCAGTTAAGCATTTTCACATTTGATTGTTCCTTGTCCTTTTCTATAACTATTCTAAACCTAATGATATTATGATCACTGTTCCCCAAATGCTCCCCCACTGAAACATGCTCCACCTGCCCCACTTCATTCCGCAGAACTAGATCCAACACTGTTTCTTTCCTGGTTGGGCTAGAAGCACACTGATCCAGAAAGTTCTCTTGAACACATTTTAGGAATTCCTCCCCCTCTTTGCCCTTTACACTGTTACTATCCCAGTCCATATTGGGATAATTGAAGTCCCCCATTATCACTACTCTGTAGTTCTTGCATCTTTCTGTAATTTGCCTGCAAATTTGCTCCTCTATCTCCTTCCCACTATTTGGTGGCCTATAGAATACACCCAGTAGTGTAATAGCTCCTCTATTGTTCCTTAATTCTAACCAAATAGATTCTGTCTTTGACCCCTCAACTACATCACCCCTTTCCAGTGCGAGAATAGTTTCTTTGATCATTAGGGCCACACCCCCTTTCTTTCCTTCCCTATCTTTCCTGAATACCTTGTAGCCAGGAATATTAAGTTCCCAGTCCTCCCCTTCTTTGAGCATGTCAGGTCTCGATGATGTCATCGGGACCCGATTGCAGTTTTAAGTGGTGACCCAAGCAGAGAAACCACTGTGGCTTTCCCACCAGGTGAAGACAGCAGGAAGAGCAGCCAGAAATGGACCAAACAGGTAAAAAAATTTTAACTTTCCTATGGGGCCAGGAAGAGCCTTGGCACAGTTGGTGAGGTCATTAAACTTTGAACAACATTGTTGGTGCTTACATGTACCACCACCTCCTGCCAGACACTGGGACCCACTCTTTACACCGAGTTTCTGCTAGAAAGAAGACCTCTCCCCTCAGCTACCCTTGCTCAAGTAATATGTCCACTGGCCCATCAGAAAATCGGGGCACCTTGCTGCTTGCTCACTGTGAGTTGACATGGTTGATGTTTCAATATTACCTTTGCTTACAAAAAAATCACCAGTGTCCTTTTAAACTGCTGCAGACATTTGATGACTACAACAGCATGTGATTCCCTGCCCAGTGATGGCGAGCTCCCATTCAGAGGCATTACCCAGACCTGCAGCACACATACAAATATACGGATCATGCGGATTCTGGATAGGTGGATTCAGCACATCAGTTGTTGAGCAGCGCTAAGGGGCAACATCAAAATCACTCCTGGTGCTTTGTTTAAATGTAATTTCATGTTTTAGAAAACAAGTTATAACTACTTTTGATTTTGTGATTTAGCACTAATCTCACTTGGATAGAATCTATGATTCTATGACATAGAAGGGCCAATTTTACAAAATCACATTCCCCACCAGCAGCACATATAAGGAGATCATATTAATATCGTAATGATTCGGGTAGGAGAAGAGTATTGGTACCTACCCTTCCAAACCTCCCCTTGGTTCTCTTACAGTGATTCTGGAGTTAATAGTCCTGTAACCTCATTCAGAACAGGAATTCATCCAGTCCCTTTTTAAAATCTGCCGTGGTTTTCTATTCTGTCAATCCCACTGGAAATCTGTTCCAAAAATCTAGTACTCTCTACATTTCTTGGGGCTGAATTCCACAGGACCTCGACCCGTCTCCTGCTGTAACTCCAGCAGGTGACCAGCCCTGCCCCCCTCCCCGCCCCCCCCCATTTTCTATGACACCAAGCACTCGCTTTCCTCAGTGGTTGATTTACCATTGAAGTAGCAAAGAAACTCCCCATCCACATGTCAGTGTAACTCCACCAGAAACCAACCAGAACCAGAAGATTCACAGTGGGCTCCCAGTGCTATTAACACTCTCTGTATGCAGTCTGCCTTTGGATCGAGGAAAATCCAGTGGTGCTGCAGCAGCTGAAAGGGCCATGGCAGCCATCATGTGTCTGCAACAATGTGGCTCACTGCAGTGGCTGAGGCTGGTGCTTCTCGGTGGTGACTTACCTCGGTGGTGGGCAAACTATTAGAATCAATACTGAGCGATAGGATAAACTGTCACTTGGAAAGACACGGTTTAATCAGGGATAGTCAGCATGGATTTGTTCAGGGAAGGTCATGCCTTACAAATCTGATTGAATTCTTTGAGGAAGTGACAAGGAGGATTGATGAGGGTAGTGCAGTGGATGTTGTCAAATGCCTTACTTAAATCCATGTAGACAAGGTCCCAAATGGCAGACTGGTCAGAAAGGTAAAAGCCCATGGGATACAGGGAAATGTGGTGAATTGGATCCAAAATTGGCTCAGTAACAGGAAACAAAGGGTAAAAGTCGATGGATGTCTTTGCGAATGGAAATCCGTTTCCAGTGGTGTGCCACAGGGCGCAGTGTTGGGTCCCTTGCTGTTTGTGGTATATATTAATGATTTGGACTTGAATGTAGGGGGCATGATTGGCAAATTTGCTGACGACACAAAAATTGGCCGTGTAGTTGATGGTGAAGAGGATAGCTGTAGACTCCAAGAAGATATCAATGGGTTGGTGGAGTGGGCGGAAAAGTGGCAAATGGAGTTCAACCCGGAGAAGTGTGAGGTAATGCACTTAGGGAGGGCAAACAGTAAAAGGGAATACGCAGTAAACGGGAATATATTGAGAGGGGTAGAGGAAGTGAGAGACCTTGGAGTGCATGTGCACAGGTCCCTGAAGGTGGCAGTACAGGTTGTGAAGAAGGCATACGGAATGCTCTCCGTTATTAGCCGAGGTATAGAATACAAAAGCAGGGATGTAATGATGAACTGTATAAAACGCTGGTAAGGCCACAGCTGGAGTATTGTGCGCAGTTCTGGTCACCACATTACAGGAAGGACGTAATTGCTGTGGAGAGAGTGCAGAGAAGATTTACAAGAATGTTGCCAGGGCTTGAAAATTGCAGCTACGAGGAGAGATTGGATAGGCTGGGGTTGTTTTCCTTGGAGCAGAGGAGGCTGAGGGGAGACTTGATTGAGGTGTACAAAATTATGAGGGGCCCAGATAGAGTAGACAGGAAGTACCTGTTTCCCCTAGCGGAGAGTTCAAGAACTAGAGGACATAGATTTAAGCTGATTGGCGGAAGGATTAGAGGGGACATGAGGAAAAACTTTTTTACCCAGAGGGTGGTGGGTGTATGGAATTCGCTGCCTGAATTGGTGAGGCAGGGACCCTCAACTCTTTTAAAAAGTACCTGGACCTGCACCTAAAGTGCTGTAAGCTGCAGGGCTACGGACCGGGTGCTGGAAGGTGGGATTAGAATGGGCACCTGGTTGTTCTTCGAGCCAGCGCAGACACGATGGGCCGAATGGCCCCCTTCTGTGCTGTATCTTTTCTATGGTTCTATGGTTCTTCAGGTCACTGAGCCCACAACTTTAATGACTCTTCAATTGAATTACTGACTGCAATGCAGCAAAAAAGGACCCAGCTTTTTGCCCTGGAGGGGCATTGAAGGAGATAGCCTTGGCAGTGAGAGCCACCTGTTGCAGCCCCACCACATCGACTTAATGCGAGAAGTAGTTTACTGACCTCTTCACAACAGCCAAGGTATCAAGAGGCAGTTACACCATGGAAGAGCACACTGTAATAAGAATGTTTCCCGGTTACAGCCTTCACTGTATTGAATACCATCCGTAACTTATCACCCATGATGCCTTTCCCACACCTAGGATACGGACCAAATGCTGGAATATGGGATTAGAGTAGACAGGGCTTGATGGCCGGCGCGGACACGATGGGCCGAAGGGCCTCTATCCGTGCTGTATGACTCTATGACCTTCCTTCTCATGCAAGTGTTTCTACACTCACAGCTGTAAGTGTAGAGAAACAGTGCCCCACTCACTGTAACTATTTCAATACCTGCACTTATTCTCACCCTCATGCCTTCTGAATCCTGGCATACGTCATATATGCAGAGTGCCTTCACTCTGTTTACTTTCTTCTTAAAGGGGAAACAGACCCCCAACCCAATATTTGGATATACCACCCTGAAACCTCAAGGTCCCTGATGGAAATCATCAGCCAGCTACCTCAGAACCTCCTGCCACTGTAGGAGATGTAGGAGGCTAGGTTCAAATGGACACACACAACAGCATGCACCAAGGGGAGGCTTGGTGGTAAGAGGGTTGTCAGATTTTATCATCACTGTTGGGATGTGTGTGGAGTGAATTGGGCAAGATTAGGAAATGTCTATGTGAAGGAACAACAGAATATGAGCCTTTATAGCTTTGGAGGACAGTTATCTGTCAGCAAGTGACTGAATTGAGCTTTTTGCCCAAAGGAGCTGTGATGGAAAGACTCATTTGGCAATGGGCTTGGATCTCAGTCAACTGAAGGTCTTCCCTATGAGCTGTGTCCACACTGTCTGGCAGCTGGAACAACTCAGTTACTGGTTTGTTAAAAGATTTCCATCAGGGAGGAGTGGATATGAGTGGGTAGGGGGTCAGAGACCACCTAGGCAGTCTGTTCAGCCTATCCTACCTGTGGTTGACCTCTTAATCCTCTTCTTCATCTTCAAAGCAGAGGAATAGGAGAGGCTTAAGGAAAACTCTATTAGTTTCTGAAGCCCAGTCTGCAACCTTAAAACTTTTTTTAAAAACTGTCAAAAATTTAGAACTATTTAAAGAAACTTAAAAATATAATTTCTGCAGAAGCCTGGGAAAAATGGCAGTAACGAGTAAACATGGGCAATTATGCCATTTCTCCAAGGGGTTTGCCAATCGCTCACTGAAGTTAGAGCAGGTGATTGGGACAACCCTTGGAAATTCAGGGCTGTAAACCTCAAATGCAGTCCTGTATTTGATGTACTGACAAAAGTCCTGACCTTCCGGCTTCCTTTCTGTTAATATTTCATTGCAGTTTAGTTTCCATATTGATTTTTGTACCTACTTTCAGGTAAATGAGTGCTAGTAAATGCGAGTAACTTGTAAATGTTTATTTTTAGTGTCACTTTTTAAATGTGTTTTGTTCCTTCACTTGACTCTAGGGAATAGATCTGTACAAGTTAATGGAAGCTGGTCACTTTATCTGTAAAGCTCTGAACAGGAAGACCAACTCAAAAGTGGCTCAGGCCTGTTACAAGCCATGATATGGACCCATGATATGGAGCTCAATAGACATTCCATGCTGCAAGTATTTAAGCCATAATGTTTAATGTTAATATTAAACTTAATGCTGCACTGGAGCACTTGAAATAATGTTATGTGCCATGGTACGATACCTCATGTTTGCATTTTGTGTGAGCATAGTCAGATGAGACTTAGGTCTATGAACCATTAATATTTGGTGCCAGCAGTCAACATCCATCTACTGTAATACTGTATCCTTCTGACAGTTTAGCTTATAGAACAATCAAGGGCAAGGACAGAGCCTGAAATTTCAGTCACAAAGCCTGACATTCTGTCACTAACAACAAAATGACTCTTCATCTACATTGCCTATTCCACCAGGACAAACATTCCATTTACTCACCAACTCTGCATAGATGAACAAAGAGGGAGTCAAACACCTCCCCCTATCCCCACATTCAGACTTTAGCTTTAACACGATGCAGTACTCTTCAGCCTACAGAGGTTTGATGCAAACAGGTTAGTAGCAGAATGAGGAACATGTAGCAAATATTGGCTTTGAAATTACACTCTCCGAATATTAAGGTCAATTTTTGGAGGTTCCACGCCTAGTGCGGAGCCTAATTTGATGGAAGCACAAATCAGAGAAGCTGGGAGCTGGGCCTCATCACATTTTGCATATTATTTTTTTGTGTAATTTGAAGGCCATAAAGTTTTCTTGTCAGAATCCTCCTAATCACTGCTGGTCACTGCTGGTTTCGCAGAGTCACCTCGCCCGGACTGGGATTGTTCTCTGTACTCTTTTGATTTAAGGCTCAGGAAGTTTCCTTACTTTCCCAAGTCTCTTTACCTGTATCTGACTTGTAATATTTATAAAATTTAGAACCCAGCATGTTGTGTAGACTGTCACTGGGCAGCAGTGTGGCCCTGTGGGGAAACCTTCAGAGTAGAGACTGGGCCAGCCATGCAGGACTGTCATCATTGCTGGCAGCCAGTTTGGGAATACAATCCCCTTTGCTTTGGACTCCTTTGGAGGGCACCTTGTCGTTCAGTAATAGATTGTATGAATGGACATTCATTAGTTGCATCTAAAGTTCAGGGGCTGACCCCGATTTCCAACATTCAAATGCTTCTCCCAAGTTCCCTCATGCTTTTAAGCGTTTTCTGAGACCCGCCTACTGAGTCCTGATTGAGGAGCCAGTGGTGATAGAGCTCCGAGTTTCCTGCTTTTACACTGGACGTGTGCTCTGGATAAGAGGCTGAGTATATACGGGACAGCAGCTGCCAGCGACATAGCAGCTGATACCAACAGAAGTGAGGAGTTTTTGAGTCTGGAGAGTTTGAATAGCGATTTCTGTAGCTGGGAGATGCTTTTTACACCGATTTTTTGCCATTCTGCCTACACCTGGACTTGATTCTCACTGCTTCTGATCGGGTCACACCACTGTTCGATTTTCACCCCTTTCCCCCACCCCCTATCTGCAGTGAGGGATTCTCAGGAGCAGGTATGGCATTCCCAATGGGCTATTATCATAGAGGACAAGCCCTACAGGATGGAGCAAGAAACAAAGAAGGCAGCATTTAAGGAGGATGCAGCCCACCGGACATTACCCCCCAGAGAATATACAGGCCGCACAATTTATTTGAGGACCTTACTGAGGAGTTGTGCATAACAAGAGTGAACTTCACCAAAGAAGCAATAAACAGGTCTGCCACCTACTGCATGACAAGCTCCAGCCCGCAGTGCTCTCTGTGGCTGTGAAGGTCACCATCGCACTCACCCTTTATGGCACAGGTTCATTTCAGGCAGTAGGCAGTCATGGGAGATCTCTGTAAAATAAGCCAGGATGCAGTTTGGGCATTCACTTGTCAGGTGACTGATGCACTTTGCAGAAGAGGTGGTATATTCATCACCTTTGGCTTTACAGCATGGCAGCAGTGAGATCGGACTATCCATTGTTATGAGGTTGCTGGCTTCCAGGGTGCACTAAATGGCACTTTGAGAGCTGTAACATAAAACCCCACTCAACCACCTCAACAGGGCCTGTGACGCGCCTTGGGATGTTTTTCTATGTTAAAGGTGCTATATAAAAGCAAGTTGTTGTTGTAGTAAGAGTGGCGTGAACAGCAGCAGAGGAGCATGTTATGAGGCACATGGCTGTTCAAGATTGGTCAGGAAGAAGACCATTTCTTAAAGGCACGTTTTCATTCCCTGGACAGGTCAGAAGGGGCCCTGCAGTATGCTCCGGATCCTGTGTCATGAACAGTTATATCCTGTTGTGCCCTTCATATCTTCACCATTCAAGAAGGACTGGGCTTTGACATTGCTGGTGAGGAGACCTTGGCTCTGTTGGAGCTAGATCTACATGGAGAAGATCATTACGATGACCTGCACCCAGTGACTGCTTCAAGGACATCATCACCAAAGTCTGCTCTTCTGTGTAACACATTCCACCTTTGATACCTTATCTGCTTCTCCCCCACTTTCCAATAAAGAGACATTCCATCAATCCATCCCAAAACACATCAGCCTTCTTTTCCCCTACATGAGCATACCAATAATCATCAGCTGAATAGGTCAGTACTAAGTCAGTGCATCCTTTCCTATATGACTCTAACCTTCATGAATAACAAAATGCCTTGCCTATTTTAATACAATGAATTCCAAAATGTAAACAAGCCAACCTTTATTAATACAGTACTTCACTGGTTGTCTACTCTTCTTTCTCTCTTCAATTCTACTCCTTCTCCTGGCTTCAACCTGAGGGCCAGGATCGTGAGAGGTGGTTGGCTGCTCATGCTCTACAAAAGGGTCATGGGACTGAGGTGGCCCTCACGTCATGGCAGGTTTCCCCTGGCAGGCAGCCGCTGTAGGCTGCAGCTCTGGTGTTTCTCCTGGGCAGCCTGATGACGCCGTCCACATTCCACCGGTGTGTTGTTCTGAGGAGCAAGTCCTGGCATGTACCGCTGTCCTGAGAGATGGCAGCTATCAGATCCTGAAAGGCCTTGAGAGAAGGCAGCCAGGATCTGGAAGCCGGTATGAGAGCTGCTCTTTATTCTCTCCCCTCTTGTCACCGGAGCTACAGTCTGTGCTTCAGTAGAGGTGGAGGCCGGGGCTGCTCTCTGGCCACTTCTTAGCTGGGGATCTGCTGCAGATTCTAATGAAGTTGGTACTCGCTCCATTGGTACCTGCAACGAAGACAAAGCTCCTGTGATGTTGGCTGCAAATAAGAGCTGTAGACTCAACTACCTGTTAGCTGCCACACATCCTCAAAGCTTGATCTCGAGCCTGTATGTAGGTGCAATGTTCCTTGAACGTCTTTTTTTTGAGGCAAGAAGCCAGGAGTCCTGAGTCCCTCAACTCTAAAGCCATGGGCAACCTTCTCCTCAGCCTCCACTCTGAAGGTGGCACATCCTCATAAACTTCCCACTCCTCCAGCTTCCTTGTGCTCTGTGAATCACCGTCGTCTTATCACCACTATCTAATTGCCTCCGGGCGAAAGTATCTGAGCTGGTGTCTAGGAGTGAAGAAGCCGGTGATGTAAGGGTTAGTTGCAGAAGGTTAGGGTGGAGGAACATGGTTCAGGAGGTCTCTCGGAGGAACTCATGGGGTGAGCTTCATCCTGCTGTCATCTCCCTCTTCATCATCATCATCCCCAAACCATCCACCGAAGTCCTGTGCTGATCCATCAATGGTTTGCAGTACTAAGGCCCCAACTTCAGACGCCACACTTGCTGGCACGTGCTCCATGGTAGTTTGCAGTCTGAACAACCTTCCCATAGTGGGGTAGCCATTTGGCTGGTGCACTCCTGCAAATCTGCCATACATTTTACAACAGTATGAAGCAAGGACCCAAACGCACTCCATTTATTGCTGCGTCCTTTTTTCAAAAGGGTTTGGAAGGAGTTCTGTATCTCTCCACATCACACGAGTACCAATAGGCAAGCTTAGCCTCTGCTGAAAATATACTTAACTCTCCAACACCTCCACCCCTGTCACCTGTTCACTACCAGTGTCAGAAATTCACTGGTGAAGGTTTCTCACCTATCTAACAGTGTGTAATAATATGCCTGTGGTGGTGATAATAGCAGCTGTTGTAGAGCAGGTTGCTCTTTGGCCACCAGTATATCTGTAGCTACTCACCCCTCACTTATAAAGAGACCACATGAGAAATCCTCATAAAAGGAGCTACATTCACTTTTCCGAAATGGTGTGTTAGTGCATGGGTCTCTGAGTAGATCATGCATGGTCATTATGCACTAATAGTTATCTGCACATATAATATAATAACACAGATCGCATTGTACATCATGCACATACTATTGTATGGTGGCTGGCCTCCAGTCTCAGCAACAGCTATGCCCAATAGTGACCTATCAGGGTGACCATGCAGTTTTCCCACACTACGAGGGTTTTCTCTTTATTTTGCCCCCTCCAGTATCCCTCCTGTATTTGCTATCGATGGAAGCTTCATCTCGAAATATGCCACGTTAATGATTGTGTTGTCAGCTACACTCTGTGAGGATTGTTCCTCTGCATTTGTTACAGATAACACAGCTTGATCTTATCGAGCAGTCATTTGTTTTATAAACGTTGTCTTTAGCATTGCAGGTGGATTGAATAGTTTCACACATGGATATTTGTGTGTATATATGTATACATTTTTCAACTGTCTGAAGCAGAGACCCAAACACCCTCCAAGCATTGCTGCATCCTATATATAAATAGCAGTGCTTTAAAGAAAACAGAGGGTAGATTCGGATTGGCACACTCGCTTTAAATCCTGTGCTCATATCAGGAAAACATATCAGCCGAGAACTCTTCCCCCCCGACCCCCTCATCGCCACCACATACAGCCCTGACCCCCGATCTCCCCCACTCCCGGCCCTGACCCCCCATCTCCCCCGCTCCCGGCCCTGACCCCCGATCTCCCCCACTCCCGGCCCTGACCCCCGATCTCCCCCACTCCCGGCCCTGACCCCCCATCTCCCCCGCTCCTGGCCCTGACCCCCGATCTCCCCCACTCCCGGCCCTGACCCCCCATCTCCCCCACTCCCGGCCCTGACCCCCGATCTCCCCCGCTCCCGGCCCTGACCCCCGATCTCCCCCGCTCCTGGCCCTGACCCCCCATCTCCCCCGCTCCCAGCCCTGACCCCCGATCTCCCCCGCTCCCGGCCCTGACCCCCCATCTCCCCAGTTCCTGGCCCTGACCCCCGATCTCCCCCGCTCCCGGCCCTGACCCCCCATCTCCCCCGCTCCCAGCCCTGACCCCCGATCTCCCCCGATCCCGGCCCTGACCCCCCATCTCCCCTGCTCCCGGCCCTGACCCCCCATCTCCCCCGCTCCCGGCCCTGACCCCCGATCTCCCCTGCTCCTGGCCTTGACCCCTGATCTCCCCCGCTCCCGGCCCTGACCCCCGATCTGCCCCGATCCCGGCCCTGACCCCCGATCTCCCCCGATCCCGGCCCTGACCCCCGATCTCCCCCGATCCCGGCCCTGACCCCCGATCTCCCCTGCTCCTGGCCTTGACCCCTGATCTCCCCTGCTCCCGGCCCTGACCCCCGATCTCCCCCGATCCCGGCCCTGACCCCCCATCTCCCCTGCTCCCGGCCCTGACCCCCGATCTCCCCCGATCCCGGCCCTGACCCCCCATCTCCCCCGCTCCCGGCCCTGACCCCCGATCTCCCCTGCTCCTGGCCTTGACCCCCGATCTGCCCCGATCCCGGCCCTGACCCCCGATCTCCCCTGCTCCTGGCCTTGACCCCTGATCTCCCCCGCTCCCGGCCCTGACCCCCGATCTGCCCCGATCCCGGCCCTGACCCCCGATCCCGGCCCTGACCCCCGATCTCCCCCGATCCCGGCCCTGACCCCCGATCTCCCCCGATCCCGGCCCTGACCCCCGATCCCGGCCCTGACCCCCGATCTCCCCCGATCCCGGCCCTGACCCCCGATCTCCCCCGATCCCGGCCCTGACCCCCGATCTCCCCTGCTCCCGGCCCTGACCCCCGATCTCCCCTGCTCCCGGCCCTGACCCCCGATCTGCCCCGATCCCGGCCCTGACCCCCGATCTCCCCCGATCCCGGCCCTGACCCCCGATCTGCCCCGATCCCGGCCCTGACCCCCGATCTCCCCCGATCCCGGCCCTGACCCCCGATCTCCCCAGTTCCTGGCCCTGACCCCCCATCTCCCCCGCTCCCGGCCCTGACCCCCGATCTCCCCCGATCCCGGCCCTGACCCCCGATCTCCCCCGCTCCCGGCCCTGACCCCCGATCTCCCCCGATCCCGGCCCTGACCCCCGATCTCCCCCGATCCCGGCCCTGACCCCCGATCTGCCCAGTTCCCGGCCCTGACACCGATCCCTGGACCCAATCCCTGGCCCAGACCCTAGGCTTCAATTGCTGGCCTGGTCCTAAATTACCGACCCAACCCCTGACCCCGACCCCCTTTTCCGATCCCCGACCCAGCCCCCTACCTCCGACACCAATCCCGGACTCAATCCCTGGGTCCACTTCCCTGAGGGCTGTTGTGATGCTCCCTGTGGACTGGCCTTGCAGTCCTCTTTGCCGGTGGGCTCTTCTTGCCCAAATATTTGGGGAGCCTCCGGCCTCACCATTCAGGCACAGGGGACGTGACATACGTCCCTCACCGCGCATCCATTTCTGGGCCATACACCAGAAGGTGTGGGAAGATATATATGGACCTCCTCTTAATTGTGGTCCTTGTAATTGCTGTCCTCATCGCCCCAAAGCTTGGTTGTTTTCTTGATGTCATTAAACTTCTTCCTCACCTCATTTCATGTACTTGAGATGGTGGAGATTGTTTTAACCCTGCCCGCTACTTGTTTCCAGGCCCTTTGTCCACAGTGGTAGTAAACCAAGCAGAGTAGAAAATTTGCTCTGTCTTTTCCAAGACTGCTTTCACAAGATAAAATGGACGTCATGAACATGCTGCTCTGTTATCCTGGATGTTGCAAATTTCTATTCTGCACAGCTGCCTATACAACCTGCCTCGATGTCTATACACTTGACTGGCTCATCAGATGCTTGAGTGGTGTGAAACTGATATTATTATAGATGCTTTGCATTGGCCATTATTCTGGCTAAAATATTTATGATTTCCTATTTCATCAACTGCATGAGTGGAAAACAATGGTTTCATTCTTGGAATTTTACACCATGCTTTTGAATATTGGAAAATCATAGAGTAAGCACTCGCTCTGAGACAGTAGGAAGTTAAAGGAGCTGCCTTTGGTGATGTTTCCTTATAGACTGTAAGTAATAAGCAATTAGTGAGCTTGTCGTCCTAATTAGTAAACAACTTACACCCTTTGTATTGGAAAGTGTTTGCTCCCTTTTTGTGGCTGTGAATCACGAGAGATGCAAGACAGAGACAGGGGCAGAGACAGGGGCAGGGGCAGAGACAGGGGCAGAGACAGGGGCAGGGGCAGAGACAGGGGCAGGGGCAGAGACAGGGGCAGAGACGGGGCAGAGACAGGGGCAGAGACAGGGGCAGGGGCAGAGACAGGGGCAGAGACAGGGGCAGAGACAGGGGCAGAGACAGGGGCAGGGGCAGAGACAGGGGCAGAGACAGGGGCAGGGGCAGAGACAGGGGCAGAGACAGGGGCAGAGACGGGGCAGAGACAGGGGCAGGGGCAGAGACAGGGGCAGAGACAGGGGCAGGGGCAGAGACAGGGGCAGGGGCAGAGACAGGGACAGAGACAGGGGCAGAGACAGGGACAGAGACAGGGGCAGAGACAGGGGCAGAGACAGGGGCAGAGACAGGGACAGAGACAGGGGCAGAGACAGGGACAGAGACAGGGGCAGAGACGGGGCAGGGGCAGAGACAGGGGCAGAGACAGGGGCAGAGACAGGGGCAGAGACAGGGACAGGGGCAGAGACAGGGGCAGGGGCAGAGACAGGGGCAGAGACAGGGGCAGAGACAGGGGCAGAGACAGGGGCAGGGGCAGAGACAGGGGCAGAGACAGGGGCAGGGGCAGAGACAGGGGCAGAGACAGGGGCAGGGGCAGAGACAGGGGCAGAGACAGGGGCAGGGGCAGAGACGGGGCAGGGGCAGAGACGGGGCAGGGGCAGAGACAGGGGCAGAGACAGGGGCAGAGACAGGGGCAGGGGCAGAGACAGGGGCAGGGGCAGAGACAGGGGCAGGCAGTTAGGTTTTTGAAGGCTGTTAAACAGTGAGACACAGAGAAAAGCTGTAAGAAGGATACAAAGAAGAAACAGTTAGAAATCAGTTTGTTTAAGTCAGCAAGATGCCTCACTGGTCTGATTGAATGAAGTGAAATCAATCATGGCTGTTGCTCTGTATGTTCACTCACTGTGAACGGTCAAGCATGGTCTGACAGGTGTTTGCTCAGTCCACCTTTGGACAGATTTAAGAAGGACTCATGTGAAAAATATGAATATCCAGTTCACATCACATGGGGTACTATTGTTACATCATGGGTTATGTTACCTTTCAAGCAGATATAGGGCAGTGAGAGTCAACTCCCATAAAAGTAAGATACTTATGGGAGGGACTGATGCCATTAAAACCAAGAAGGTATCAACATCAGTCGCAAATGGAATTTGCAACATCCTCAGATCCCATTAGAGAGCCAGGCTGGTTGGACAATCATCAACAGTGCCTCAATCAGAAATCAGATTACCACGTCTGCCCCCAAAGACTTTCCTTGATTGCAATCTACCATGACCAAACATGTTATCTTGGAACATAGAAACATAAGAACAGGAGTAGGCCATTCAGCCCCTCGTGCCTGCTCCGCCATTTGATAAGATCATGGCGAGAGACTGGAAAGTACTGCAGTACAAAGGGATCTGGGGGTCCTAGTGCAAGAAAATCAAAAAGTTGGTATGCAGGTGCAGCAGGTGATCAAGAAAGCCAACGGAATGTTGGCTTTTATTGCTCGGGGGATAGAATATAAAAACAAGGAGGTATTGCTGCAGTTATATAAGGTATTGGTGAGACCGCACCTGGAATACTGCATACAGTTTTGGTCTCCATACTTAAGAAAAGACATACTTGCTCTCGAGGCAGTACAAAGAAGGTTCACTCGGTTAATCCCGGGGATGAGGGGGCGGACATATGAGGAGAGGTTGAGTAGATTGGGACTCTACTCATTGGAGTTCAGAAGAATGAGAGGCGATCTTATTGAAACATATAAGATTGTGAAGGGTCTTGATCGGGTGGATGCAGTAAGGATGTTCCCAAAGATGGGTGAAACTAGAACTAGGGGGCATAATCTTAGAATAAGGGGCTGCTCTTTCAAAACTGAGATGAGGAGAAACTTCTTCACTCAGAGGGTGGTAGGTCTGTGGAATTTGCTGCCCCAGGAAGCTGTGGAAGCTACATCATTAGATAAATTTAAAACAGAAATAGACAGTTTCCTAGAAGTAAAGGGAATTAGGGGTTATGGGGAGCGGGCAGGAAATTGGACATGAAGCTGAGTTCGGATCGGTCAATGCCCTGTGGGTGGCGGAGAGGGCCCAGGGGCTATGTGGCCGGGTCCTGCTCCGACTTCTTGTGTTCTTTAGATTTGTGGTTGAGATCAGATCAGCCATGATCTTATTGAATGGCAGAGCAGGCTCGAGGGGCCGATTGGCCTACTCCTGCTCCAATTTCTTATGTTCTTATGTTCTTATGATCTGTGATCTAACTCCATATACCTGCCTTTGGCCCATATCCCTTAATACCTTTGGTTGACAAAAAGCTATCTATCTCAGATTTAAATTTAGCAATTGAGCTAGTATCAATTGCCGTTTGCGGAAGAGAGTTCCAAACTTCTACCACCCTTTGTGTGTAGAAATGTTTTCTAATCTCACTCCTGAAAGGTCTGGCTCTAATTTTTAGACTGTGCCCCCTACTCCTAGAATCCCCAACCAGCAGAAATAGTTTCTCTCTATCCACCCTATCTGTTCCTCTTAATATCTTATAAACTTCGATCAGATCACCCCTTAACCTTCTAAACTCTAGAGAATACAACCCCAATTTGTGTAATCTCTCCTCGTAACTTAACCCTTGAAGTCCGGGTATCATTCTAGTAAACCTACGCTGCACTCCCTCCAAAGCCAATATGTCCTTCCGAAGGTGCGGTGCCCAGAACTGCTCACAGTACTCCAGGTGTGATCTAACCAAGGTTTTGTATCGCTGCAGCATAACTTCTGCCCCCTTGTACTCTAGTCCTCTAGATATAAAGGCCAGCATTCCGTTAGCCTTATTGATTATTTTCTGCACCTGTTCATGACACTTCAATGATCTATGTACCTGAACCCCTAGGTCCCTTTGGACATCCACTGTTTTTAACATTTTACCATTTAGAAAGCACTTTTTTGATCCAAAGTGGATGACCTCACATTTGTCTACATTGAACTCCATTTGCCACAGTTTTGCCCATTCACCTAATCTATCAATATCGCTTTGTAATTTTATGTTTTCATCTACACTGCTTACAATGCCACCAATCTTTGTGTCATCGGCAAACTTAGATATGAGACTTTCTATGCCTTCATCTAAATCCTTAATAAATATTGTGAATAATTGAGGCCCCAAGACAAATCCCTGCGGGACTCCACTAATCACATCCTGCCAATGTGAGTACCTACCCATTATCCCTACTCTCTGTCGCCTTTCGCTCAGCCAACTTCCTAACCAAGTCCGTACTTTTCCCTCGATTCCATGGGCTTCTATCTTAGCTAACAGTCTCTTATGTGGGACCTTATCAAATGCCTTCTTGAAGTCCATATAAATAACATTCATTGACATTGGCCTGTCCACTACTTTAGTTACCTCTTCAAAAAATTCAATCAGGTTTGTCAGGCACGACCTACCTTTCACAAATCCATGCTGTCTCTCTCTGATTAACTGAACATTCTCGAGGTGTTCAGTCACCCTATCCTTAATTATAGACTCCAGCATTTTCTCCACAACAGATGTTAGGCTAACTGGTCTATAATTCCCTGGTTTCCCTCTCTCTCCTTTCTTAAAAAGCAGAGTGACATGTGCAATTTTCCAATCTAGAGGGACAGTTCCTGAATTTAGAGAACTTTGAAAGATTATAGTTAGAGCATCTGCAATGTGCTCACCTACTTCCTTTAAAACCCTGGGATGGAAACCATCTGGTCCTGGGGATTTGTCACTCTTTAGTGCTATTATTTTCTTCATTACTGTTGGAGCAAAGAGACCCTACCTACCTTTACTCAAGAAGGATAGTCACTAATTGATTATTAGACAACTGACAAGGATGGGTTTCAACCCTTGGTCGGCAAACAGCAGCTATCACATATGGTACTGAAACCACATGGCTTATTGTCACACCCAATTATGAAGCCAGTTTATGATCACTGCAAAGGGTTAGGGACGTGCTTTCTGTTTTGGAGTATTACATTTATAACCTGAGAGTCATCCAAAATGCTTAATGGTTAATGCAAGTGACATGATTGTACATTTCAATGCAATTTGTGCCATTACGTCAGGAGTCTGTAAACAAGCAAAAGAAGATTTGCCAAGCACTTTTTCTAAGGACAGTGACCTGGATGTGCACCACCTATTTTACAGTCACGTTCTTGACATTCTCCCTACTCTCAGAGCATTGTTCCAACATTGCTGCCATATGTTGAATGTACGCCATGCTTCTTGCATTACTTGATCAACTCATTACAGTGTTCAGTGGAAAAGTTCATTCAAGAGCAATATCATTTGGGTTTGAATCTTCAAATGTATATATTTATGCCTTCAAATGTTGAGCTTTAATCCATTTGATGTTTTAAACTTAAACTTTGGCACTTAAGTGAAAGATTTAAGCTAAGTATTTAAAACAATTCTGTTTGAGTGGCATTGAATATATGATCTAATGTATGCTTTCTAATAAAGACATCAACTTATTTCAGCTGCCTCTTTGGGTGATGACTGTTATTTGTAATATCATTAAATGTATCACAGGATAGGGTACCGATGTTCGTATTTTATGAGACGATGAGCAGGTGGAAATAACTTTTGTATTAGTGAAAATAATTGTGAAACCTGTGAAAGAGAGGAGGGCGATATGTTGGCACATTACATTTTCCTTTTATCCATTTTGTGGGAATAGAGGTGTCATTACACTACTGGGTGTATTCTGTAGGTCACCAACTAGTGGGGACGATATAGAGGAGCAAATTTGTAAGGAAATTACAGAGCTATAGAGCAGTGATAATGGGGGACTTCAACTATCCTAATATAGACTGGGATTGTAATAGTGTAAAGGGCAGAGAGGGGGAGGAATTTCCCAAGTGGTTTCAGGAGAACGTCCTTGATCAATAAGAGGTAACAGAGAGGGTTGATGAGGGCAATGCAGTTGATGTTGGGTATATGGACTTTCAAAAGACGTTTGATAAAGTGCCACATAATAGGCTTGTCAGCAAAATTGAAGAATAAAATTCATAGAATAAAAGGGCCAGTGACAGCATGGATACGAAATTGGCGAAGTGACAGAAAACAAAGGGTAGTGGTGAACGGTTGCTTTTTTGGACTGGAGGGAGGTGTACAGTGGTGTTCCCCAGGGGTCGGTGCTGGGACCACTGCTTTTCTTGATATATATTAATGACTTGGACTTGGGTGTACAGGGCACAATTTCAAAATTTGCAGATGAGACAAAACTTGGAAGTGTAGTGAACAGTGAGGAGAATAGTGTTAGACGTCAAGAGGATATAGACAGGCTGGTGGAATGGGCGGACACGTGACGGATGGAATTTAACGCAGAAAAATGCGAAGTGATACATTTCGGTAGGAAGAACGAGGAGAGGCAATATAAACTAGAGGGCACAATTCTAAAAGGGGTACAGGAACAGAGAGACCTGGGGGTATATGTGCACAAATCGTTGAAGGTGGCAGGACAGGTTGAGAAAGCCGTTAAAAAGTATACGGGATCCTGGGCTTTATAAATAGAGGCATAGAGTACAAAAGCAAGGAAGTCATGATGAACCTTTATAAAACACTGGTGTGGCCACAACTGGAGTATTGTGTCCAGTCCTGGGCACCGCACTTTAGGAAAGATGTGAAGGCCTTAGAGAGGGTGCAGAGGAGATTTACTCGAATGATTCCAGGGATGAGGGACTTTAGTTACGTGGATAGACTGGAGAAGCTGGGGTTGTTCTCCTTGGAACAGAGAAGTTTGAGAGGAGATTTGATCGAGGTATTCAAAATCATGAAGGATCTAGAAAGAGTAGATAGAGAGAAACTGTTCTCATTGGTGGAAGGGTCAAGAACCAGAGGACATAGATTTAAGGTGATTGGCAAAAGAACCAAAGGTGACATGAGGAAAAACTTTTTTACACAGTGAGTGGTTAGGATCTGGAATGCACTGCCCGAGGGGGTGGTGGAGGCAGATTCAATCATGGCCTTCAAACGGGATCTGGTCCAGGTAGAATAGAAACAAAGATTATCAGGTAAACCAGTAATTGAACATTGGAGAAGATAGTTTGGGTATAGTTTAGACACATTCCCACGAGGCAGAAACGAAGGACATCCAAAGCTAGAGCTCCCTGGATGACTAAATACATTGGGATTAAAATGAAACAGAGAAAGGAGGCTTATGATAAATGTCAGGATCATAATGCAGTAGAGAATCAAGCAGAATACAGAAAGAGCAGAGAAAAACTAAAAAGGGCAAAGAAAGTATATGAGAAAAACTCAGCGGGTAACATAAAAGGGAACACTAAAGTATTTTATAAACATATAAATAGTAAAAGGGTCATCAAAGGAAGGGTGGGGCCAATTAGGGACAAGATAGGAATTCTTTTTGTGGAGGCAGAGGGCATTGCTGAGGTACTAAATAAATACTTTGCATCTGTCTTTACTAAAGAAGCGGAGGCTACCAGTGTCACAGTAAAGGGGGAGGGCTAGAGAAATTGGATAGAATAGAAATAGATAAAGAGGAGATACTTAAACAGATGGCAGAGCTCAAAGTAGAAAAGTCACCCGGTCCAGATGGGATGCATCCTAGGTTGCTGAGAGAAGTAAGGGTGGAAATTGCGGAGGCTCTGGCCACAATCTTCCAATCTTCCTTGGATATGGGGACGGTGCCGGAGGGCTGGAGGATTGCAAATGTTACACCCCTGTTCAAAAAAGGGGAGAGGGATAAACCCGGCAATTACAGGCCAGTCAGCCTAACATCGGTGGTGGGGAAATTTCTATAGACCACAATCCGGGACAAATTTAATTGTCACTTAGAAAAGTTAAAGGCAATTGTGTCTGACAAACCTGATCGAATTCTTCAATGAAATAATGGAGAGGGTTGATGAAGGTAGTGCAGTTGATGTTGTGTATGTGGACTTTCAGGAGGCGTTTCATTAAGCACTACATAATGGACTTGATGGCAAAATTGAAGCCCATGGGATTAAAGGGACAGTGGCAGTGCGGATATGAAAATGATTAAGGGACAGAAATCAGAGAGTAGTGGTGAACGGTTGTTTATCAGACTGGTGTCACTCAGGGGTCACAATTAGGACCATTGCTCTTTTTGATCTATATTAATGTCCTGGACTTGGGTTTAGGAGCCATAATTTCAAAATTTGCAGATGACACAAAGCTTGGTGATGTAGTAACTGTGAGGAGGATAGAGCAGACTTCAGGAGGACACAGAGAGTGATGAAATGTCAGACACATGGCAGATAAAATTTAATACAGAGAAGTGTGAAGTAATGCATTTTGGAAGGAAAAATGAGAAGAAGCAATAGAAACTAAATGGTACAATTTTTAATGGGGTGAAGCATCAGAGAGACCTGGGGGTGCACATATACAAATCTTTGAAGGTGGCAGGACAAGTTGAGAAGGTTGTTAAAAAAACATATGGGATCCAGGGCTTTATAAATAGAGGCATAGAGTAAAAAGCAAGGAAATTATGCTAAACCTTTATTAATCACCAGTTAGGCCTCAGTTAGAGCATTGTGTCCAATTCTGGGTGCCACACTTTAGGAAGAATGTCAAGATCTTGGAGAGGGTGCAGAGCAGATTTGCCAGAATGTACCAGGGATAAGGGACCTCAGTTATGTAGAAAGACAAGAGAAGCTAGGATTGTTCTCCTTCAAGCTTAAATGGTTAAGGGAAGAGTTAATGGAGATGTTCAAAATTATGAACGGTTTTCAAAAGCAAAATACTGCGGATGCTGGAAATCTGAAATAGAAACAGAAAATGCTGGAAATACCCAGCAAGTCAGGCAGCATCTGTAGAGAAAGAAACAGAGTTAATGTTTCAGGTCAATGACCTTTCGTCAGAACTGGAAGAAGTTGAAGATTAAATAGTTTTTAAGCAAGTACAGAGCCAGGGAAAGGGTGGGGGAGGGAAGAGGAGGAAAGAACAAAAGGGAAGGTCTCTGATAGGGTGGAGGGCAGGAGTGATTAAATGACTAAAGCGATGATGGTGCAAGACAAGGAGGGTGGGAATGGGACAAAAGATGGGTCTAGAGGAGCTGTAAATGGCAACATCAGAACCATTACCAGCACCTGCTGTCCAAAAAAATGGGAGCAGTGGTTATAATCTGAAGTTATTGAAATCATTGTTGAGTCCAGAAGGTTGTGAAGTGCCCAATCGAAAGAAGAGGGGCTGTTTCTCGAGCTTCCGTTGAGCTTCATTGGAACAGTGTAAGAGGCCGAGGACAGAGAGGTCAGAGTGGGAGTGGGACAGGGAATTAAAATGGGGAGTGACCGGCAGGTCAGGGTCACACTTGCAGACAGAGCGGAGGTGTTCAGCAAAGTGACCACCCAATCTGCGTTTGGTCTCCGCAATCTAGAAGAGACCGCACTGTGAGCAGCGAATACAGTATGGTAAATTGAAAGAAGTACAAGTAAATCGCTGTTTCACCTGGAAGGAGTGTTTGGGGCCCTGGACGGTGGGAAGAGAGGAGGTGAAAGGGCAGGTGTTGCATCTCTTGCGCTCGCACTGTAAGGTACTGTGGGGAGGAGAGCGGGTGTTGGGAGTGATGGAAGAGTGGACCAGGGTGTTGCGAAGGGAGCAGTCCCTTCAGAATTCTGAAAGGGGAGGGGAAGGGGAGATGTGTTTGTTGGTGGCATCGCACTGGAGGTGGTGGAAATGGTGGAGGATGATACGTTGAATGTGGAGGCTGGTGGGGTGGAAGGTGAGGACAAGGGGGACCCTATCACGGTGCTGGGAGGGAGGGGAAGGGATGAGGGCAGATATGCAGGAAATGGGACGGACATGGTCGAGGGCCCTGTCAACTACAGTGGAGGGGAATCCTCAGTTGAGGAAAAAGGAAGACATATCGGAAGTACTGATGTGGAAAGTGGTATCGTCAGAACAGTTGCGAAGGAGACAGAGAAATGGGGAGAAGGGAATAGAGTCCTTACAGGAAGCGGGGTAGGAGGAAGTGTAATCAGTGTAGCTGTGGGAGTCGGTGGGCTTATAGTGATATTGGTTGACAGCCTATCCCCAGAAATAGAGACAGAGAAGTCGAGGAAGGGAAGAGTCGGAGATGTGAAGGTGAGGGAAGGGTGGAAATTGGAAGCAAAGTTGATTAAATTTTCCAGTTCAGGCGGAGAGCAAGAAATGACACCGATACAGTCATCAATGTGCCGGAAAATGAGGTGAGGGACGGGCCCTGAGTAAGACTGGAACAAAGAAAGTTCCACATATCCCACAAAAAGGCAAACATAGCTGGGACCCATATGGGTTCCTCTAGTGACATCTTTTATTAGGTTCAAAAAATGGGGAGAGGGATAAACCCGACAATTACAGGCCAGTCAGCCTAACGTCAGTAGTGGGGAAACTTTTAGAGACAATGATTCAGGACAAAATTAATTGGCACTTGGAAAAGTCTGGGTGATAAATGGAAGTCAGCACGGATTTGTTAAAGGAAAATGGTGCTTGACTAATTAGATTGAGTTCTTTGATGAGGTAACGGAGAGAGTTAATGAGGCTAGTGCAGTAGATGTTGTGTATATGAACTTTCAAAAGGCCACATAAAGTACCACATAATAGACTTATTAGCAAAATTAAAGCCCATGGGATTAAAGGGACAGTGGCAGCGTTGATACAAAATTGGCTAAGGGACAGAAAGCAGAGAGTAATGGTGAACGGTGTTTTTCAGACTGGAGGGAAGTATACAGTGGTGTTCCCCAGGGGTCAGTATTAGAGACAGACTGGTGAAATGGGCAGACACATGGCAGATGAAATTTAATGCAGAGAAGTGTGAAGTGACGCATTTTGGTAGGAAGAATGAGGAGAGGCAATATAAACTAAATGGTACAATTTTAAAGGGGGTGCAGGAACAGAGAGACCTGGGGGTGCACATACACAAATCTTTGAAGATGGCAGGACAAGTTGAGAAGGCTGTTAAAAAAGCATATGGGATCCTAGGCTTTATTAATATCGGCATAGAGTACAAAAGCAAGAAAGTTTTGCTAAACCTTTATAAATCACTGGTTAGGCCTCAGCTGGAGGATTGTATTCAATTCTGGGCACCACACTTTAGGAAGGATGTCAAGGCCTTAGAGAGGGTGCAGAAGAGATTTACTAGAATGGTGCCAGGGATGAGGGACTTCAGTTATGTGGAGAGACTGGAGAAGCTGGGGTTGTTCTCCTTAGAACAGAGAAGGTTAAGGGGAGATTTGATCGAGGTGTTCAAAATCATGAACAGTTTTGATAGAGTAAATAAGGAGAAACTGTTTCCAGTGGCAGAAGGGTTGGTAACCAGAGGACACAGATTTAAGGTGATTGGCAAAAGCACCAGAGGTGACATGAGGAAACATATTTTACGCAACGAGTTGTTATGATCTGGAATGTACTGCCTGAAAGGGCGGTGGAAGCAGATTCAATAGTAACTTTCAAAAGGGAATTAGATAAATACTTGAAGGGAAAAAAAAATTACACTGATGTGGAGAAAGAGCAGGGGAATGGGACTAATTGGACAGCTCTTTCAAAGAGCCAGTACAGACACGATGGGCCGAATAGCCTCCTCCTGTGCTGTACCTACTATGAGTCTATGAACTAGAATCATAGAATCATAGAAGTTACAACATGGAAACAGGCCCTTCGGCCCAACATGTCCATGTCGCCCAGTTTATACCACTAAGCTAGTCCCAATTGCCTGCACTTGGCCCATATCCCTCGATACCCATCTTCCCCATGTAACTGTCCAAATGCTTTTTAAAAGACAAAATTGTACCCGCCTCTACTACTGCCTCTGGCAGCTCGTTCCAGACACTCACCACCCTTTGAGTGAAAAAATTGCCCCTCTGGATCCTTTTGTATCTCTCCCCTCTCACCTTAAATCTGTGCCCCCTCGTTATAGACTCCCCTACCTTTGGGAAAAGATTTTGACTATCGACCTTATCTATGCCCCTCATTATTTTATAGACTTCTATAAGATCACCCCTTAACCTCCTACTCTCCAGGGAATAAAGTCCCAGTCTGTCTAACCTCTCCCTGTAAGTCAAACCATCAAGTCCCGGTAGCATCCTAGTAAATCTTTTCTGCACTCTTTCTAGTTTAATAATATCCTTTCTATAATAGGGTGACCAGAACTGTACACAGTACTCCAAGTGTGGCCTCACCAATGCCCTGTACAACTTCAACAAGACATCCCAACTCCTGCATTCAATGTTCTGACCAATGAAACCAAGCATGCTGAATGCCTTCTTCACCACCCTATCCACCTGTGACTCCACTTTCAAGGAGCTATGAATCTGTACTCCTAGATCTCTTTGTTCTATAACTCTCCCCAACGCCCTACCATTAACGGAGTAGGTCCTGGCCCGATTCGATCTACCAAAATGCATCACCTCACATTTATCTAAATTAAACTCCATCTGCCATTCATCGGCCCACTGGCCCAATTTATCAAGATCCCGTTGCAATCCTAGATAACCTTCTTCACTGTCCACAATGCCACCAATCTTGGTGTCATCTGCAAACTTACTAACCATGCCTCCTAAATTCTCATCCAAATCATTAATATAAATAACAAATAACAGCGGACCCAGCACCGATCCCTGAGGCACACCGCTGGACACAGGCATCCAGTTTGAAAAACAACCCTCGACAACCACCCTCTGTCTTCTGTCGTCAAGCCAATTTTGTATCCAATTGGCTACCTCACCTTGGATCCCATGAGATTTAACCTTATGTAACAACCTACCATGCGGTACCTTGTCAAATGCTTTGCTGAAGTCCATGTAGACCACGTCTACTGCACAGCCCTCATCTATCTTCTTGGTTACCCCTTCAAAAAACTCAATCAAATTCGTGAGACATGATTTTCCTCTCACAAAACCATGCTGACTGTTCCTAATTAGTCCCTGCCTCTCCAAATGCCTGTAGATTCTGTCCCTCAGAATACCCTCTAACAACTTACCCACTACAGATGTCAGGCTCACTGGTCTGTAGTTCCCAGGCTTTTCCCTGCCGCCCTTCTTAAACAAAGGCACAACATTTGCTACCCTCCAATCTTCAGGCACCTCACCTGTAGCGGTGGATGATTCAAATATCTCTGCTAGGGGACCCGCAATTTCCTCCCTAACCTCCCATAACGTCCTGGGATACATTTCATCAGGTCCCGGAGATTTATCTACCTTGATGCGCGTTAAGACTTCCAGCACCTCCCTCTCTGTAATATGTACACTCCTCAAGACATCACTATTTATTTCCCCAAGTTCCCTAACATCCATGCCTTTCTCAACCGTAAATACCGATGTGAAATATTCATTCAGGATCTCACCCATCTCTTGTGGTTCCGCACATAGATGACCTTGTTGATCCTTAAGAGGCCCTACTCTCTCCCTAGTTACCCTTTTGCCCTTTATGTATTTGTAGAAGCTCTTTGGATTCACCTTTGCCTGATCTGCCAAAGCAATCTCATATCCCCTTTTTGCCCTCCTGATTTCTCTCTTAACTCTACTCCGGCAATCTCTATACTCTTCAAGGGATCCACTTGATCCCAGCTGCCTATGCATGTCATATGCCTCCTTCTTATTTTTGACTAGTGCCTCAATCTCCCGAGTCATCCAAGGTTCCCTACTTCTACCAGCCTTGCCCTTCACTTTATAAGGAATGTGCTTACACTGAACCCTGGTTAACACACTTTTGAAAGCCTCCCACTTACCAGACGTCCCTTTGCCTGCCAACAGACTCTCCCAATCAACTTCTGAAAGTTCCTGTCTAATACCATCAAAATTGGCCTTTCCCCAATTTAGAATTTTAACTTTTGGGCCAGACCTATCCTTCTCCATAGCTATCTTAAAACTAATAGAATTATGATCACTGGTCCCAAAGTGATCCCTCACTAACACTTCTGTCACCTGCCCTTCCTTATTTCCCAAGAGGAGGTCAAGTTTTGCCCCCTCTCTAGTCGGGCCATCCACATACTGAATGAGAAATTCCTCCTGAATACACTCAACAAATTTCTCTCCATCCAAGCCCCTAATGCTATGGCTGTCCCAGTCAATGTTGGGAAAGTTAAAGTCCCCTACTATTACCACCCTATTTTTCTTGCAGCTGTCTGTAATCTCCTTACATATTTGCTCCTCAATTTCCCGTTGACTATTTGGGGGTCTGTAGTACAATCCTATCAAAGTGATCTCTCCCTTCTTATTTTTCAGTTCTACCCATATGGACTCAGTGGGCGAACCCTCGGATATATCCCCTCTCACTACTGCCGTGATGTTCTCCCTAATCAAGAACGCAACTCCCCCTCCTCTCTTACCTCCTGCTCTATCTTTCCTAAAGCATCTGTACCCTGGAACATTGAGCTGCCAGTCCTGCCCCTCCCTTAGCCATGTTTCAGTAATAGCTATAACATCCCAGTCCCATGTACCCATCCATGCCCTGAGTTCATCTGCCTTGCCCATCAGACTTCTTGCATTGAAATAAATGCAGTTTAATCTAGTCTTCCCTTGGTCTTTGCCCTGCTTTCTCAGACCATCTGTCCGGTCATGTTCTGTACACTCTCCCTTACTGCCTTTTGTTTCTGTCACCACTTTATTTCCCACTGACTTCCTGCATCGGTTCCCATCCCCCTGCCACATTAGTTTAAACCCTCCCCAACAGCACTAGCAAACACTCCCCCTAGGACATTGGTTCCAGTCCTGCCCAGATGCAGACCGTCCAATTTGTACTGGTCCCACCTCCCCCAGAACCGGTTCCAATGGCCCAGGAATTTGAATCCCTCCCTCTTGCACCATCTCTCAAGCCACGTATTCATCTTAGCTATCCTGTCATTCCTACTCTGACTAGCCCGTGGCACTGGTAGCAATCCTGAGATTACTACCTTTGAGGTCCTACTCTTTAGTTTAACTCCTAACTCCCTAAATTCAGCTTGTTGGACCTCATCCTGTTTTTTACCTATATCGTTGGTGCCTATATGCACCACGACAACTGGCTGTTCACCCTCCCCCTCCAGAATGTCCTGCAGCCGCTCCGAGACATCCTTGACCCTTGCACCAGGGAGGCAACATACCATCCTGGAGTCTCGGTTGCGTCCGCAGAAACGCCTGTCTATTCCCCTTACAATCGAGTCCCCTATCACTATAGCTCTGCCACTCTTTTTCCTGCCCTCCTGTGCAGCAGAGCCAGCCACGGTGCCATGAACCTGGCCACTGCCACCTTCCCCTGGTGAGCCATCTCCGCCAACAGTATCCAAAACGGTATACCTGTTTTGGAGGGAGATGACCGCAGGGGACCCCTGCACTGCCTTCCTACTCTTCCTCTGTCTGTTGGTCACCCATTCACTATCTCCCTCAGTAATTTTTATCTGCGGTGTGACCAACTCACTGAACGTGCTATCCACGACTTTCTCAGCATCGCGGATGCTCCAAAGTGAGTCCATCCGCAGCTCCAGAGCCGTCAAGCGGTCAAACAATAGCTGCAGCTGGACACACTTCCCGCAGGTGAAGGAATCAGGGATACAGGAAGGAGCCCTGAATTCCCACATCCCACAAGAGGAACATGACACGGCGCTGGGATCTCCTGCCATGACTTAACCCTTAAATTAGCTTAAGAACAACTACAATGTCAAGAGAAAAAAAAAAAGGAAAGAAAAACTACTTACCACTCCCTTTAAGGAGTTTACTCCTTTAAATTGTTCTCAATTTAGAGAATGTTAACTACACTAGGGACCTTGATTCACTAAAAAATAAACGCTACTTCCTATAAGACCTGCAGACCTTCCCTTTCCTTTTCCTTCAGTTACTGTAGATAAGGAGAAATACTCACCTGAACCTACTCACCAATCAGGTGCCTCCCCTGTGTCGCGTCCCGATCTGATTCCTGACGTCACTTCGAACTCGGTCGCAGCTCCGCTCGGCTCGGCTCCTCTCAGCTGTTCTCAGCGCTCTGAAATCCCGCCTTTTATCGGACGCTCCCTCCGCTCGGCTCGGCTCCTCTCAGCTGTTCTCAGCGCTCTGAAATCCCGCCTTTTATCGGACGCTCCCTCCGCTCGGCTCGGCTCCTCTCAGCTGTTCTCAGCGCTCTGAAATCCCGCCTTTTATCGGACGCTCCCTCCGCTCGGCTCGGCTCCTCTCAGCTGTTCTCAGCGCTCTGAAATCCCGCCTTTTATCGGACGCTCCCTCCGCTCGGCTCGGCTCCTCTCAGCTGTTCTCAGCGCTCTGAAATCCCGCCTTTTATCGGACGCTCCCTCCGCTCGGCTCGGCTCCTCTCAGCGCTCTGAAATCCCGCCTTTTATCGGACGCTCCCTCCGCTCGGCTCGGCTCCTCTCAGCTGTTCTCAGCGCTCTGAAATCCCGCCTTTTATGGGACGCTCCCTCCGCTCGGCTCCTCTCAGCTGTTCTCAGCGCTCTGAAATCCCGCCTTTTATCGGACGCTCCCTCCGCTCGGCTCGGCTCCTCTCAGCGCTCTGAAATCCCGCCTTTTATCGGACGCTCCCTCCGCTCGGCTCGGCTCCTCTCAGCGCTCTAAAGACAAAAGCAGTCAATTCAAAAAGGCATGGGACTCCCCAAACCTACTGACAATCTAAGGGCTATGTACCTGGAGATGCCACAGAGGGAGATAATGTATTTTCATCATAACAACATAAGAACGTAAGAAATAGGAGCAGGAGTAGGCCATATGGCCCCTTGAGCTGCTCTGCCATTCAATCAGATCATGGCTGATCTTCTACCTCAACTCCACTTTCCCTCCCTATCTCCATATTCCTTGATTCCCTTAGAGTCCAAAAATCTATCAATCTCAGTCTTGAATATACTCAATGACTGCGCATCTACAGCCCTCTGGAGTAAATAATTCCAAAGATTCACAACCCTCTGAGTGAAGTAGTTTTTCCTGCTCTCGGTCCTAAATGGCTGACCCCTTATCTTGAGACTATGACCCCTAGCTCTGGACTCTCCAGCCAGGGAAACAGTCTCTCAGCATCTACCCTGTCAAGCCCTCTAAAAATGTTATACGTTTCAATGAGATCACCTCTCATTCTTCTAAACTCCAGAGAGTATAGGCCCATTCTACTCAATCTCTCCTCATAGGACAACACTCTCATCCCAGGAATCAATCTAGTGAACCTTCGTTGCACCCTTTCTAAGGCAATCATATCCTTCCTTAGATAAGGAGACCAAATCTATTTAGAGTGCTCAAGGTGTGGTCTCACCAGAGCCCTATATAATTGCAGCGAGACCTCTTTATCTTATATTACAACCCTCTTGCAATAAAGGCTAACATACCATTTGCCTTCTGTACCTACATGCTAACTTTCTGTGATTCATTTACAAGGACACCCAAATCCCTGTGACAACCAACATTTTTTAGTCTCTCACCTTTTAAAAAATATTCTGCTTTTCTATCCTTCCTACCAATGTGGATAATTTCACATTTCCTCACATTATACTCCATCTGCCACCTTCTCGCCCACTCACTTAACCTTCCTAAAGCCCTTTGCAGCCTCTTTGCATCCTCCTCACTGCTTACTTTCCCACCCAGCAAACTTGGATACATTACACTTGGTCCCCTCATCTATCTCATCTAAGCACTGATCCTTGCGGCACCCCACTAGTTACAATCTGCCAACCCGACAATGACCCGTTTATCCCTACTCTCTGTTTTCTGTCCATCAACCAATCCTCAATCTATGCTAATATATTATTCCAATCTCATGAGCACTAATCTTATCTAACAACCTCTTATGTGGAACCTTATCAAATGCCTTTTGAAAATCCAAATATATGACATCCACTGGTTCCCCCTTACCTACCCTGCTAGTTACACCCTCAAAAAACTCCAATACATTTGTCAAACATGATTTCCCTTTCATAAAATCGTGCTGACTCTGCCTAATTGTATTATGATTTTCGAAGTGCCCTGCTACTATGTCCTTAATAATAGTTTTGATCATTTTCCCTGCTACCATGTCCGGGTAACTGGCCTATAATTCCTTGTTTTCTCTCTTCTTTCTAGAATAATGGGGTTATATTTGCTAGCTTCCAATCCATGGGGACCGTGCTGGAATCTAAGACATCCTGGAAGATTATAATCAGTGCATCCACTATCTCTGCAGCCACCTCTTTTAAAACCCTAGGATGTAGGCCATCAGGTCCAGAGGATTTGACAGCTTTTAGTCCCATTAATTTCTCCAGTACTTTTTCTTTACGAATATTAATTATATTAAGGTGCCTCACTCTCACTAGACCCTTGGTTCCCCATTATTTCCGGTATGTATTTTTGGCCTTCTATAGTGAAGACAGATAAAAAATATTTGTTTAATGTCTCCACCATTTCCTTATTCCCCATTATAATTTCTCCTGTCTCTGCCTCGAAGGGACCCATGTTTACTTTTTTTTGTTCGTTCATGGGATGTAGGCGTCGCTGGCAAGGAAAACATTTATTGTCCATCCCTAATTGCCCTTGAGAAGGTGGTGGTGAGCCGCCTTCTTGAACCACTGCAGTCCATGTGGTGAAGGTTCTCCCACAGTGCTGTTAGGTAGAGAGTTCCAGAATTTTGACCCAGCGACGATGAAGGAATGGCGATATATTTCCAAGTCGGGATGGTGTGTGACTTGGAGGGGAATGTGCAGGTGGTGTTGTTCCAATGTACCTGCTGCCCATGTCCTTCTAGGTGGTAGAGGTCGTGGGTTTGGGAGGTGCTGTCGAAGAAGCCTTGGTGAGTTGCTGCAGTGCGTCCTTTGGATGGTACACACTGCAGCCACAGTGCGCCGGTGGTGAAGGGAGTGAATGTTTAGGGTGGTGGATGGGGTGCCAATCAAGCGGGCTGCTTTGTCCTGGATGGTGTCGAGCTTCTTGAGTGTTGTTGGAGCTGCACTCATTCAGGCAAGTGGAGAGTATTCCATCACACTCCTGACTTGTGCCTTGCAGATGGTGGAAAGACTTTGGGGAGTCAGGAGGTGAGTCACTCGCCACAGAATACCCAGCCTCTGACCTGTTCTCGCAGCCACAGTATTTATATGGCTGGTTCAGTTAAGTTTCTGGTCAATGGTGACCCCCAGGACATTGATGGTGGGGTATTCGGCGATGGTGATGCCATTTAATGTCAAGGGGAGGTGGTTAGACTCTTTCTTGTTGGAGATGGTCATTGCCTGGCACTTGTCTGGCGCGAATGTTACTTGCCACTTATCAGCCCAAGCCTGGATGTTGTCCAGTTCTTGCTGCATGCGGGCACGGAATGCTTCATTATCTGAGGGGTTTCGAATGGAACTGAACACTGTGCAATCATCAGTGAACATCCCCATTTCTGACCTTATGATGGAGGGAAGGTCATTGATGAAGCAGCTGAAGATGGTTGGGCCTAGGACACTGCCCTGAGGAACTCCTGCAGCAATGTCCTGGGGCTGAGATGATTGGCCTCCAACAACCACTACCAGGCACTGGATAGTTTTCCCCCTGATTCCCATTGACTTCAATTTTACTAGGGCTCCTTGGTGTCACACTCGGTCAAATGCTGCCTTGATGTCAAGGGCAGTCATTCTCACCTCACCTCTGGAATTCAGCTCTTTTGTCCATGTTTGGACCAAGGCTGTAATGAGGTCTGGAGCCGAGTGGTCCTGGCGGAACCCAAACTGAGCATCGGTGAGCAGGTTATTGGTGAGTAAGTGCCGCTTGATAGCACTGTCGACGACACCTTCCATCACTTTGCTGATGATTGAGAGTAGACTGATGGGGCGGTAATTGGCTGGATTGGATTCGTCCTGCTTTTGTGGACAGGACGTACCTGGGCAATTTTCCACATTGTTGTGTCGATGCCAGTCTTTTGCTAATCTCTTCCTTTTTACAAAGTTATAGAAGCTCTTACAATCTGCTGTTATGTTTCTTGCTAGTTTACTCTCCATATTCAATTTCCTCCATCTTTAGCAATTTCTTGGTCATCCTTTTCTGATTTCGAAAACCCTCCCAATCATCAGGCTTACTACTCTTCTTGGCAACATTATAAGCCTCTTCTTTTAATCTGATACTATCCCTAACTTCTCTAGTTAGCCGTGGTTGGATCACTTTTCCCGTGGAGTTTTTATTCCTCAAGGGAAAAGTGATTCATTGAGAATTATGAATTATTTCTTTAAATGTTCATCATTACTTATCTACCATCATATCTTTTAATCTAATATCCCAATCTACCCTTGCCAACTCATCCCTCGTACCTACGTAATTGGCTTGTTTAAATTTAGGACCCTAGTTTTCGACTTAACCAATTCAATCTCAAACTCAATATGAAATTCTATCATATTATGATCACTCTTCCCCAGAGGCTCCTTAACCATAAGATTACTAATTTACCCTGTCTCATTACACAATACTAGATCTAAAATAGCCTGTTCCCTGGTTGGTTGCTCGATATATTGTTCTAGAAAACTGTCTCAAAACTACTTTTGCCAATTTGATTTGCCCAGTCTATATGAAGATTAAAGTCCCCCACGATTATTGCATTACCCTTGTTACATGCTCCTCTAATTTCCTGATTAATATTCTGTCCAACATTATAACTGTTAGGGGGCCTATAAACTACTCCCACCAATGTTTTCTGCCCCTTGTTATTTCTTAGCTCCACCCACACTGATTCTATTTCCTGATTTTCTGAACCAAGATCCTTTCTCACTACTGCCTTCATCTCATCCTTTATTATCAGGGCTACACCCCCACCACCTCCCTCCACCTCCTTCTCCATTTTGTCTGTCTTTTCTAAAAGTCAAGTACCCTGGAATATTGAATCCCAACCTCGGTCACCCTGCAACCATGTCTCAGTAATGGCTACGAGATCACACCCATTTATCTCTATTTGTGCCATTAATTCATCTCTCTTGTTACGAATGCTTTGTGCATTCAGATACAATGCCGTTAATGTTAACTTCTTACTATTTTTCCCTGATGTGACCTTAGTCACTAACGCCCTATTACCTTTGTTAAGCTCTCTGCGGGTTAAATTGGTTAACCTCCAAAAATGGGCGCTGAGATTGCGGTGCATGATTAACCCGCGCCCAGTCACTGAGATGCATGCAGCAAGCAACAGTCGTGCTGCCCAGTGAGTGGAGTGATTGCTGCGTGCAGCCAACGCTACCTGCACTGTTGATTGGCTCCATGCACCAGCAGGGGGCCCTGATATCGGGAGCGGCTGCAACTACTTAAAGGCACCCTGCACTTCGTAAAGGGGAGGTGCACCGCGGTTGCAGGGTGACCTGGAATTGATGCGGCAACTAACTCTGTTCTGGAATATACTGAAGAATGGCTGAGCCTATGAGAGAGCGTGCACCAAGGTTCTCGGACGACGCACTAGAGGCCTTGGTGCAAGAAGTGGAAACACAGAGGAGCATCCTTTATCTGCAGGGAGGCAGGAGGCCCTCCAGACATATGCTGAGGAGGCAATGGGAGGAAGTCGCGCACGAGGTAAATGCCAAGAGCATCATATCACGCACATGGATGGCTGCAGTGCTGGAAGAAATTCAATGATTTGACACGAGTAGTAAAGTGGCAACTCTTAAATCAGATGCTGCATCTCACCCTCACACATCACCACTGTTGCAAGCCGCACACCCACAACTCACAGGTCACACACACTAACAGCTATTCAACCATGATAGCCACATCACCCAAACATCTTTCAGGACACTCACTCACACACTTCCCTCTTTCTTGCTGGAGAATGTGGCACATAACAACAGGCAGCAGGAAAGACCTGAGGGAGGATAGGCACACCCACAGGTCCTCACCCCCAGGAGGAGTCAGTGCTGTTGATCATTGGACGGGCCGTAGCTGAGGCCGTGGCCATTGGTGGTGCTGGAGGTATCGATGATGAGGGTCTCTACATACCTAATCCTCCTTCTCACTTCTCACTTCTCCCTCATTCCACAATCTTTTCTGACTCATGTGCTGTAGATGGTGTGAGCATGCATGTCTTACTGTCTCCTCTCCCCTCACCACAACTCAACCCGTGTCCCTTTGTCATTTCAGAGACCCAAAATCTGGAACCGAAACAATCAGAGGAGGCAAAGGAAGATGGCAGTGATGATGAAGCCATACCATCACTCGATCTTACACTCACAGCCACCAGTTCAGAGTCTGACACTGTGCGTACTTTAGAGGCTAAGATAGAGGCGGGATCTGCACGTGGTGAGACACCGAGCACAAGTGCGCAGGAGCCGGGGCGGGGGGAACGGATACCACAGGTACCCGCTCGCTGGAGGGCGAGGTCGCTCACTAAATCTGCTGCAGAGGAGTCAGATGAGGACTTCGATGGGCCAGGCTACAGAAGACGGCTGATGGGCGTACACCAACAAATGCTTGGGGCATTGGAAAACCTGTCAGAAAGCCTGCGCACAATGAGAAGGGGCATGAAGGAGTCCAGCTCCAACTTGGCACAGGGCTTTGCGCAGAGCTTGGAGCCCATCCTTTCCAACATGGAACAGGTGGTCACCTCCATCAGCGCACCTGTGGAGCCCACCATGATGCAGTGTCTGATGTCTTAACTTCCATTGCAGCACAAACAGCTGCCATCCAAGGTCTGACTGCTGCATTTGGAGCTCAGACTGCTGCTATCGTGGCTCTGGGGACCACTGTGGAACGGGGCTTCCAGGGCATCACAGCACTCCAGCAATCCGTTCTCCAGCTGATCACCAGGATTGCTGAGGCGCCGCCCCGGGAGAGTGGCAGTGGTGCCATGGCAGTCGGACCTGCTGTCCTCTCTCAGGACGACAGCCTTCCTGCTCCCACCCCTGCCACTCCGCCAGTGCCCCTGTTGTTGCCTGTCGGCCAGCCAGGCCAGACTGCTGCAGCCCATGCAAAGAAGGTCCAGTCTGAAGCCGGACCCTACTGGCCCAGAGCTGCTCGAGGCCGTCCTCCAAGGCCATCTGCACAATCCTCCATTGAAGGCCAGCAGCCTCCCACCACCCATGCTCCAGGCACTGGGGAAGCACCTCGTAGGGGCACTAGGATAGGTAAAGGCACACGGACAACAGGCACTAAGGGAATGTACAAGGGTGAATAGTCTCATTTTGTTTGAATTATTATGAGTTAATTTATAAATTTGGATTTGAATTTGCATTTGGTGGTGGTTTTCATTGATGCGATGAGCTGAGTGAGGAAGCAATGTGTAATCATAAGGAGGACGATTTGACGGTCATGTGTGAGAGGAAAGGTGAGGAGCGTGGGACTGTGGGAGAATGGGGCGATGACTTTGAGGTTACTGGTATCAATCATTAATCAGCTGATCACACAGACATGCAGGTCGAAGAGGGCAATGCAGTTGATGTGGTGTATATGGACTTGAAGTTTGATGTGGTGTATATGGACTTGAAGTTTGATGTGGTGTATATGGACTTGAAGTTTGATGTGGTGTATATGGACTTGAAGTTTGATGTGGTGTATATGGACTTGAAGTTTGATGTGGTGTATATGGACTTGAAGTTTGATGTGGTGTATATGGACTTCCAAAAGGCGTTTGATAAAGTGCCTAATAGGCTTGTCATCAAGATTGAAGCCCGTGGAATAAAGGGGGCAGTAGCAGCTCCCAATCCTGTTCAATTCCCTGAGGAAGCCCAAGCAGGCCACGCATGTCTGGCAGTAACCTTGTCCAGCACACTATTTTAAATACCACTAAAATTACTGCAAGACCACCCAAACCACTCCCTATATAATATTGCAACTTTCACAAGTATAGGAAACTTCCAAAAACACCAATTGTACCAGGAGCCAGAATAACTAATCCAGCAACTAACCGGTAACTCCTGCATGATCCCTTTGAATAGCGCTGCTGGGGGGTCCTTAGAATCATAGAATAGTTACAGCAAGAAGGAGGCCATTCGGCCCACCGAACCCATGCTGGCTCTTTGTAAGAATAATCCAGTAGTCCCGCTCTTTCCCCGTACCCCTGCAAATTTTTTCCCTTCAAGTATTTATCCAATTCCTTTTTGAAAGTCACAATTGAATCTGCTTCCACTATCCTTTCAGGCAGCACATTCCAGATCATAACCACTCGCTGCATAAAAACTTTTCCTCATGTTGCCTTTGGTTCTTTTGGCAATCATCTTAAATCTGTATCCTTCCGTTCTCAACCCTTCCGGATATGGGAACAGTTTCTCTTTATTTACTTTATCTAAACCCGTTATGATTTTGAATACCTCTATCAAATCTCCTCTTAACTTTTTCTGCTCTAAGGAGAACAATCCCAGCTTCTCCAGTCTCTCCACATAACTGAAGTCCCTCATCCCTGGAACCATTCTAGTAAATCTCTTCTGCACCCTCTCTAAGGCCTTCACATCCTTCCTAAACTGCGGTGCCCAGAACTGGACACAATACTCCAGTTGTGGCCAAACCAGCATTTTATAAATGTTCAACATAACTTCATTGCTTTTGTACTCTATGCCTCTATTTATAAAGCCCAGGATCCCGTATGCTTTTTTAACTGCTTTCTCAACCTGTCCTGCCACCTTCAAAGATTTGTGCATATATACCTCTAGATCTCTCTGTTCTCCCAGATCTCTCTGTTCCCCCACCCCCTTTAGAATTGTACCATTTACTTTAAATTGCCTTTTCTCATTTTTCCTGCCAAATGTATCACCTTGCATTTCTCTGCGTTAAATTTCATCTGCCACGTGTCCGCCCATTCCACCAGTCTGTCTATATCCCCTTGACGTCTATCACTATCCTCCTCACTGTTTACTACACTTCCAAGTTTTGTGTCATCTGCAAATTTTGAAATTGTGCCCTGTACACCCAAGTCCAAGACATTAATATATATCAAGAAAAGCAGTGGTCCCAGCACCGACCCCTGGGGAACACACTGTACACCTCCCTCCAGTCCGAAAAACAACCGTTCACCACTACTCTCTGGGCGCTAAATTGGGCCATGTAGCGCCCGTTGTTTCGGCGCTACACGGCCTCTCCGACATCCAAGATGGTGTCTTGGATGCACACGCACTTTTCCAGCGTGACGTGCGCCGGACACCATCTTGGTATAAGGGTTATCCCAGGTGCAGATAACGAACGCCGGCAGCATGTAAAGTAGGGAGAAAATGGCTTCAATCGGTGTACAACACTGATATAAAGTGATAGACACCATTTTGGGACTTAACACTCAACTCAACGCACAGTCTTAACCCCGACTATCTGAACGTGTCTTAGAGTGCCTGGAGGACCCCCATAATGCTATTTAAAGGGACCATGCAGGATTCACAGGATTATTGCTTCTGGCTGCTGATGCATTTATAACTGGTTTTGGAGGTCTCCTAGACTTGAATACTAGGACGAGGGGACACAGCCTAACATTTAGAGCCAGGACTTGCAGGAGTGAAGTTAGGAAATGCTTCTACACGCAAAGGGTGGGAGAAGTTTGGAACGCTCTTCTGCAGACGGCAGTTGATGCGAGCTCAATTGTTAATTCCAAATCTGAGATTGATAGATTTCTGTGAACCAAGGGTATTAAGGGATATGGGGCTAAGGCGGGTATATGGAGTTAGGTCACAGGTCCATCATGATCTCATTTAATGGTGGAACAGGTTCGAGGGGCTAAATGCCACGGCCACTTGCTGCCTCCTGATATGCGCTACCTTCTCCTGCAAGAAAGTGTGTCTGGGTGATGTGCCTGTCATGGTTGAATAGCTGCCAGTGTATGTGGCCTGTGAGTTGTGGGTGGGCGGCTTGCAGCAGGGGTAATGTGTGAGGGTGAGAGGAAGCATCTGATTGGAAGAGTTGAGTACTGATGGAAAGAGTTTGTTGGTATGTGGGTGATGGGGGTGTAGTGTGTGGTGCAGTTGGTGGGAGACGCCACTTGACAGTTGACCTCACTCACCTTGACCACTCGTGTCAAAGCATTGAACTTCTTCCTGCACTGCATCCATGTTCATGATGCTGTGCGCCTGGCATTGACTTCATCCCCCGCTGCCTCCCACTGCCTCTTGGATATATGTCTGGAGGGCCTCTTGCCCCCGCCCCTCATCCCGTGGATATAGGATGTCCCTCCTTCTGTCCACCTCTAGCACCCAAGGTCTCTAGCGCATCAGCAGAGAACCTTGGTGCATGCACTCTCACAGGCCTGGTACAAACTCAGATCGGCAGATTGGTGAGGTCTGGTGTGCAGATTGGAGGATGTAGGATTTAGTAGTGCGCAACCTTTATTCAATGTTTTTTTTTATTCGTTCATGGCAAGGCCAGCATTTATTGCCCATCCCTAATTACCCTTGATAAGGTGGTGGTAAGTCACCTTCTTGAACCGCTGCAGTCCGTGTGGTGAAGGTTCTCCCACAGTGCTGTTAGGAAGGGAATTCCAGGATTTTGACCCAGCGACGATGAAGGAACGGCGATATATTTCCAAGTCGGGATGGTGTGTGACTTGGAGGGGAACGTGCAGGTGGTGTTGTTCCCATGCGCCTGCTGCTCTTGTCTTTCTAGGTGGTAGAGGTTGCGTGTTTGGGAGGTGCTGTCGAAGAAGCCTTGGCGAGTTGCTGCAGTGCATCCTGTGGTTGGTACACACTGCAGCCACAGTGCGCCGGTGGTGAAGGGAGTGAATGTTTAGGGTGGTGGATGGGGTGCCAATCAAGCGGGCTGCTTTGTCCTGGATGGTGTCGAGCTTCTTGAATGTTGTTGGAGCTGCACTCTTCCAGGCAAGTGGAGAGTATTCCATCACACTCCTGATTTGTGCCTTGTAGATGGTGGAAAGGCCTTGGGGAGTCAGGAGGTGAGTCACTCGCTGCAGAATACCCAGCCTCTGACCTGCTCTTGTAGCCACAGTATTTATATGGCTGGTCCAGTTAAGTTTCTGGTCAATGGTGACCCCCAGGATGTTGATGGTGGGGGATTCGGCGATGGTAATGCCGTTCAATGTGAAGGGGAGGTGTTTGGACTCTCTCTTGTTGCAGATAATATATTATAATATTTTAACATAGCTCATCCAGTTTGGGGGATGGGAGCTACATTCTGTGTTTTACGTGTGTGATGTCTGATCTCTGTTCAGACTCCGTGCAGACAGCAGACTGTTATTTTCAGCAAATAACATGTACCAGCTACCTTTAAGATATTTCTAAGAAACATTCCCCCTTTAAGAGATTGGTGTTCCATCTGCCGGTGGAAAATGTGAATTGCATTGAATTGATGTGCAAGGCCTGGAATGGAATGCTGATTGGATGTGAGTTCTCAGGCTGGACGAAACTGTCGTCTGCCTGCGCAGGGTCATTGGGCGTGGGATACTAGCGCATTATGCTACCCGCGCCCAAAAGCAGCCCTTCTCCAATTTTTCCCCTTTGTTTCCAGTCATTTAGCTAATTTTGTATCCATGCTACCACTGCCCCTTTTATTCCATTGTCTTTAATTTTGCTGACAAGCCTATTATGTGGCACTTTATCAAACGCCTTTTGAAAGTCCATATACACAACATCTACCGCATTGGCCTCATCAACCCTCTCTGTTATCTCAACAATAAACTCAATCTAGTTTGTTAAACATGATTTTCCTTTGGAAAATCCGTGCTGGCTTCCTTTATTAACCCACACTTCTCCAGGTGACTATTAATTTTGTCCCGGATTATCATTTCTAAAAGCTTCCCCACCACCGAGGTTAAGAGAAGATGATTCATCCTCGGCAACGTTTACCCTGACATCGGAGTAAAAAGGTAGTATGATTTGTACTTACACCTCTTAACTTATAAAGGTAATATTAACAGTTATAATCTTTATTATTGTTCTCCAGGTACTTTGACTCCAAAGAGTATACATTGGGAAATTGAAAGTGTACATCCCACCATTTTCCAAATGTTAAAATTCATGGATGGATAATTGTCAGGAGCACACCCCTGATTTCCTGATCTGTGCTCCTGGTGAGTGAGGCTCTACAACTGAGTGCACACATTTGGAATATCAGATCTTAGGAGTCACATTCTGTCATGTTAAGTTGATGACAAGAAAAGCGGTAATGCTTTAATTCTGGAAATTGAGTTTTTAGTTGTCCTTATGATTATGTTGTTAATTGTATCATTGTAGTGAGCTGTATGTGAAATTATTAGACGTACAAAGAGGAAAGGTTGGACCTACTTTAATTTTTCACCAACGTGCTTGTTATTAACTAAATTTGATATAATAAAGCATTAGCATTATACATTCAGGAAGAAGAAGTCAGTGCAATGGCTAGGGGCATTCCATTGGAAATTCTTGATCAAGAAACTGCACAGATTCTCCTGTTATGAGTACTAAGTCAGGGCTAAACCATTATTACTCCTGGCGCAAGCTCCTTGGCCAGGCTTTTTGGTCACTTCTTTTCTTGGGCACCCAATGGGTGAAGTGAGAGGAAAATAAGGCAGGAGGTCAGAATGCCTCTTCAGCCTTATGACAGTGGTTACCGATGAAAAGGCCTGGCCCCTGTGTCCTGCTGCTGGTGTCTCGACATGTGGTTGCGATGTATACTGGACGGCCTTCCTTCTTGGTTGCTGGCAACTGGGCCGAGGCGAAGAGAGAGAGAGGTTCTGGGATGCCCCCAGTTATACCCTCCCGGTAATGGGTTAATTTCACGCCTCATCAGTTTGCTCCATTGTTCGATTTGGGCTGAAAACGTAAGACAATAGGGCCCCGATCTTGGCCCATTTACATTAATGGCCGGTACCTGTACTGATCTGTTCCATAACTGCTCTCCATTGTTCCCAATGTTCCTTGATGGGCTACCTTTAGTCCTGGGATTACTCCTGCTCGAATTTTGATGTGTAGGCCGGCAACGTTGATGGCTTGCCTCAGGGCGTGAATGCAGCTGCATTGTTCAAAGACCCCTATCTGAAACACGGAGCCTGCCAAGCTGTCAGAGAATCCAATTTCAAATGCTGCAGGCCCTTGGCCATGTGTCTGAACACAGCCATTTTGAGAGACCCTGGATTTTTTTAAAACAGTCACACCAGGGTTTCTTTAATAACTCCAATAAATCTTCGGGGGCGTAACCCTCCAGTTGCCCCGAGCAATTTAAGGGCCTAATTATCTGCAAATTTCACATGTGATCCGAGACATTGAGTGTCTGTAAATTGGTTGCATCCTGTCTTAACCTAATGTCCACATATACACAAGCTTCCAGAAAGAGTTACTGGATCGCAATTGGATCAAAAATCATGAACTCCCTACATAACAGCATTGTGGGAGAATCTTCACCACACGGACTGCAGCGGTTCAAGAAGGCGGCTCACCACCACCTTCTCAATAAAATGTTGGCCTTGCCAGTGACACCCATATCCCAGGAATAAAAAAAAAATTGGTAACAGGAATCTTGGCCATTTATTTCCCCTGTCCAGCTTGGAACATTGAGACCAATGTTTGTGACCACACTCGTAGCACCACCTGAGATCAGCTAGCTTCGAACAGATTAGGGATTGACATTTCTCTATGTCTCAATACTACACCACACTGAGCCAGTGAGACACTCGGAATATCTCTCTCTCTCGATACTACACCACACTGAGCCAGTGAGACACTCTGAATATCTCTCTCTCTCAATACTACACCACACTGAGCCAGTGAGACACTCTGAATATCTCTCTCTCTCGATACTACACCACACTGAGCCAGTGAGACACTCTGAATATCTCTCTCTCTCGATAATGCACCACACTGAGCCAGTGAGACACTCGGAATATCTCTCTCTGTCTCAATACTACACCACACTGAGCCAGTGAGACACTCGGAATATCTCTCTCTCTCGATAATGCACCACACTGAGCCAGTGAGACACTCGGAATATCTCTCTATGTCTCAATACTACACCACACTGAGCCAGTGAGGCGCTCTGAATATCTCTCTCTCTCTCGATACGACACCACACTGAGCCAGTGAGACACTCTGAATATCTCTCTCTGTCTCAATACTACACCACACTGAGCCAGTGAGACACTCTGAATATCTCTCTCTGTCTCAATACTACACCACACTGAGCCAGTGAGGCACTCGGGTACGGTAGCATAGTGGTTATGTTACTGGGCTAGTCATCCAGAGGCCTGGACTAAAATCCAGAGTCATGAGTTCAAATCCCGCCACGGCAGCTGGCGAATTTAAATTCAATTAATTAATTAAAATTCAATTAATTAAATAAAAGATCTGGAATTAAAATACTAGTATCAGTAATGATAGCCATGAAACTACCGGATTGTCGTAAAAACCCATCTGGTTCACTAATGTCCTTTAGGGAAGGAAGCCTGCCGTCCTTACCCGGTCTGGCCTATATGTGACTCCAGACCCACAGCAATGTGGTTGATTCTTAATTGCCCTCAGTTGTAAAATCTCGCTACGAAAAGTCATAATAAGAATAAAACCGGACGGACCACCCGGCATCGGACCACTAGGCACCGGACACGACAACGGCAAAACACCAAGCCCAGTCGACCCTGCAAGGTCCTCCTTACTAACATCTGGGGACTTGTGCCAAAATTGGGAGAGCTGTCCCACAGACCAGTCAAGCAACAGCCTGACACAGCCATACTCACGGAATCATATCTTTCAGCCAACATCACAGACTCTTCCATCACCATCCCTGGGTATGTCCTGTCCCACCGGCAGGACAGACCCACCAGAGGTGGCGGTACAGTGATATACAGCCAGGAGGGAGTGGCCCTGGGAGTCCTCAACATTGACTCTGGACCCCATGAAATCTCATGGCATCAGGTCAAACATGGGCAAGGAAATCTCCTGCTGATTACCACCGACCGTCCTCCCTCAGCTGATGAATCAGTCCTCCTCCATGTTGAACACCACTTGGAGGAAGCACTGAGGGTAGCAAGGGCACAAAATGTACTCTGGGTGGGGGACTTCAATGTCCATCACCAAGAGTGGCTCGGTAGCACCACGACTGGCCGAGTCCTGAAGGACATAGCTGCTAGACTGGGCCTGCGGCAGGTGGTGAGCGAACCAACACGAGGGAAAAACTTACTTGACCTCGTCCTCACCAATCTACCTGTCGCAAATGCATCTGTCCATGACAGTATTGGTAGGAGTGACCATCGCACAGTCCTCATGGAGATGAAATCCTGTCTTCGCACTGAGGACACCATCCAACGTGTTGTGTGGCACTATCACCGTGCTAAATGGGATAGATTCAGAACAGATCTAGCAGCTCAAAACTGGGCATCCATGAGGCGCTGTGGGCCATCAGCAGCAGCAGAATTGTATTCCAGCACAATCTGTAACCTCATGGCCTGGCACATTCCTCACTCTACCATTACCAACAAGCCAGGGGATCAACCCTGGTTCAATGAGGAGTGTAGAAGAGCATGCCAGGAGCAGCACCAGGCGTACCTAAAAATGAGGTGCCAACCTGGTGAAGCTACAACTCAGGACTACATGCATGCTAAACAGCGGAAGCAACATGCTATAGACAGAGCTAAGCGATTCCACAACCAACGGATCAGATCAAAGCTCTGCAGTCCTGCCACATCCAGTCGTGAATGGTGGTGGACAATTAAACAACTAACGGGAGGATGAGGCTCTGCAAACATCCCCATTCTCAATGATGGCAGAGTCCAGCACGTGAGTGCAAAAGACAAGGCTGAAGCGTTTGCAACCATCTTCAGCCAGAAGTGCCGAGTGGACAATCCATCTCAGCCTCCTCCCGATATCCCCACCATCACGGAAGCCAGTCTTCGGCCAATTCGATTCACTCCACGTGATATCAAGAAACGGCTGAGTGCACTGGATACAGCAAAGGCTATGGGCCCCGACAACATCCCAGCTGTAGTGCTGAAGACTTGTGCTCCAGAACTAGCTGCGCCTCCAGCCAAGCTGTTCCAGTACAGCTACAACACTGGCATCCACCCGACAATGTGGAAAATTGCCCAGGTATGTCCTGTCCACAAAAAGCAGGACAAATCCAATCCGGCCATTTACCGCCCCATCAGTCTACTCTCAATCATCAGCAAAGTGATGGAAGGTGTCGTCGACAGTGCTATCAAGCGGCACTTACTCACCAATAACCTGCTCACCGATGCTCAGTTTGGGTTCCGCCAGGACCACTCGGCTCCAGACCTCATTACAGCCTTGGTCCAAACATGGACAAAAGAGCTGAATTCCAGAGGTGAGGTGAGAGTGACAGCATTTGACCGAGTGTGGCACCAAGGAGCCCTGGTAAAATTGAAGTCAATGGGAATCAGGGGGAAAACTCTCCAGTGGCTGGAGTCATACCTAGCACAAAGGAAGATGGTAGTGGTTGTTGGAGGCTAAGCATCTCAGCCCCAGGGCATTGCTGCAGGAGTTCCTCAGGGCAGTGTCCTAGGCCCAACCATCTTCAGCTGCTTCATCAATGACCTTCCCTCCATCATAAGGTCAGAAATGGGGATGTTCGCTGATGACTGCACAGTGTTCAGTTCCATTCGCAACCCCTCAGATAATGAAGCAGTCCGAGCCCGCATGCAGCAAGACCTGGACAACATCCAGGCTTGGGCTGATAAGTGGCAAGTAACATTCGCGCCAGATAAGTGCCAGGCAATGACCATCTCCAACAAGAGAGAGTCTAACCACCTCCCCTTGACATTCAATGGCATTACCATCGCCGAATCCCCCACCATCAACATCCTGGGGGTCACCATTGACCAGAAACTTAACTGGACCAGCCATATAAATACTGTGGCTACGAGAGCAGGTCAGAGGCTGGGTATTCTGCGGCGAGTGACTCACCTCCTGACTCCCCAAAGCCTTTCCACCATCTACAAGGAACAAGTCAGGAGTGTGATGGAATACTCTCCACTTGCCTGGATGAGTGCAGCTCCAACAACACTCAAGAAGCTCGACACCATCCAAGATAAAGCAGCCCGCTTGATTGGCACCCCATCCACCACCCTAAACATTCACTCCCTTCACCACCGGCGCACTGTGGCTGCAGTGTGTACCATCCACAGGATGCACTGCAGCAACTCGCCAAGGCTTCTTCGACAGCAGCTCCCAAACCCGCGACCTCTACCACCTGGAAGGACAAGGGCAGCAGGCGCATGGGAACAACACCACCTGCACGTTCCCCTCCAAGTCACACACCATCCCGACTTGGAAATATATCGCCGTTCCTTCATCGTCGCTGGGTCAAAATCCTGGAACTCCCTTCCTAACAGCACTGTGGGAGAACTGTCACCACACGGACTGCAGCGGTTCAAGAAGGCGGCTCACCACCACCTTCTCAAGGGTTAGGTTTATTTCATGCGGAAAGGGAAAAAAAGGAGAAAAGGTGCCAAATAAAAGGAGAAGCTCAGAAAGGAATTACTTTGTGATAAAGAAGCTCATAGCAAATATTGGAAAATATCACCAACTAATATTGGGTTCCAAAGGCTAAACATACATCGACTGGGAAAGAGGAGGTTTGAATACAACTGTGAAAGTAAAGTGGATGGAAAAGCACAGGTGCAGATTATGGTCAAACATGCTTCTAAAGGCAAGTTGGCAATTATCAAAAGCTCAGTCAAGTTCACTTCACCAGCGGTTCTAACTGGCTTTATGGGACAGAGGCTATATTGGGCACAACTCCAGAAACAACTCAACGTAAGACTGCATCCATCAAACTAGTAAACTTACATTAATATTAGCCTCATATTATCCTTTGTAACTTTTCAAAAACATAAAAAGTATGGAGAAAGAAAAGACCACTTGGCCTATTTCTTCCTTCCAGTGTATACAGCAGCTCTATCTGGACTCTGATCAATCCATTTCACCTCATTAGGAAAGGATCTGCAAAGTTTCTTCCAGCCTCAAGGGTAAATCAATTAAAACTCCATAATAACTGATCGGACATAAATGCTACACTATACATCCTAGACCAGTTGTCTTTCTTGGCATGGCATTTTCATTAGGTCAGGAATCATCATGTTTCATTTTGAGTTCAATTTTCTCTGACTGTATTTATCCTTATAATTGTCTATCCCCTTCTGAATTAGATATTTGTCCAGCTTGTTTTTTGTTAAGGTTAATTATCACAGATTTAACTGTTTTATCTTGGAGTCATAGAATCATAGAAAGGTTACAGCACAGAAGGAGGCCATTCGGCCCATCGAGTCCATGCCGGCTCTATGCAAGAGCAATCCAGCTAGTCTCACTCCCCCGCCTTTTCCCCGTAGCCGTACAAATTTTTCCCCTTCAAGTACTTATCCAGTTCCCTTTTAAAGACCATGATTGAATCTGCCTCCACCACCCCCTCGGGCAGTGCATTCCAGATACTAAACACTCACTGTGTAAAAAGGTTTTTCCTCATGTCGCCTTTGGTTCTTTGCCAATCATCTTAAATCTATGTCCTCTGGTTCTTGACCTTTCAGCCAATGGGTACAGTTTCTCTCTATCTACTCTGCCTAGACCCTTCATGATTTTGAATACCTCTATCAAATCTCTTCTCAACCCTCTCTGTTCCAAGGAGAACAACTCCAGCTTCTCCAGTCTATCCGTGTAACTAAAGTCCCTCATCCCTGGAATCATTCTAGCACATCTCTCTGCACCCTCTCTCAGACCTTCACATCTTTCCTAAAGTGCGGTGCCCAGAACTGGACACAATACTCCAGTTGTGGCCGAACCAGTGTTTTATAAAGAGTCTATTCTACTTAGCCATAACCTGTGGAGAAAATCATTTTCTGATCTTAAAAATTATTTTCTTAGTTTTGTAATTATGACTTCTAATTCTGCTCTATTATTCCAAATCAAAAGATAAACATTTACATGTATTTGGCACCTCATCACATCTCCCAGAAATGTCCCAAAGCATTTCACATGAATTACTTTGAACTGTAGTGACTGTTGTTATGGAAGCAAATGTGGCAGCCATTTTGAACATGGCAAATTCCTAAAAGCAGCAATGGGGGTAACATTTCGTCTTTTGTTCTCCCAATGCAGAACTTTGTGCACTGGGAGCACATATCGGAAATCAGGAACATGTCTGAATTCCCAAACTGTGTTCCTGGCATGCATAGCTCTGCATCCGAAGCCCTGAAAATAAAAATTTGTCCCCATGTTTTTCGGACCAATTAGACTTTTTTTTAGTGGTGTTGATTACGCCAGTAATGTTGGTCATAATTCCTGCCTACTTTTCCAAATAGCATTTTGGGGTCTTTAATGTTTGCCTGAACAGGCAGACAATACTTTGGTTTAACTTCTCATCCAAAGGATGGTGCCTCTGACAGTACAGCACTGGAGTATCAGCCTAGATTATGTGCTCAGATTTTGGATCCACAACCTTCTGACTTTGAGGTGATAGGGCCTCTATCCGTGCTGTATGACTCTATGACTCTATGACTCTATGAGATAAAATGAAAACTAGAAGGCGTAAGGCGATTAACCCAGCATCAAAGCTGTGGCAGGGGGTTGGGAACCTGAGCAGGGAGACAGAGGAAAGCGTGTCAGGAAGGGACAGAAGGTATGGAGTAAAAGGTAAAGTGTTAAAAAAGGAAAAAGCAGGAAATAAGTGTCACAAAACATATTTGAAAGTTCTTTATCTGAATGCACGTAGCATTCGTAACAAAATGGACGAGTTAACGGCACAAATAACGACGTATGGGTATGATCTTGTGGCCATTACAGAAACATGGCTGCAGGGTGACAACGACTGAGAATTAAATATGCCAGGGTATTTAACAATCAGGAAGGACAGGCAGGAAGGAAGTGGAGGTGGGGTGGCTATGTTAATAAGGGAAGGAATCACTGTAATACAGAGAAAAGATATTGGGACAAAGGATCAGGATAATGAAACAGTTTGGGTGGAGATAAGGAATAATAAGGGGCAAAAAACACTCATGGGCTTAGTATATAGGCCTCCTAATAGTTGCAACTCTGCTGGAAGAAGTATTAATCAGGAAATAGTTGGGGCATGTAATAAGGGAACAGCTATAATTATGGGGGATTTTAACTATCATATTAACTGGACAAATCAAATTGGGCAGGGTAGCCTTGAGGAAGAGTTTATTGAGTGTATTAGGGATGGATTTGTTGAGCAGTATGTAACTGAACCTACAAGGGGGCAAGCAACCTTGGACCTGGTCCTGTGTAATGAGCCAGGATTAATTAATAATGTCCTAGTTAAGGATCCCCTTGGAATGAGTGACCATAACATGGTTACATTCCATATCCAATTAGAGGGTGAGAAGGTTGGTTCTCAAACAAGCGTACTGAGCTTGAATAAAGGAGACTAAGATGGTATGAGAGCGGAATTGATTAAAGTGGACTGGGAAAATAGATTAAAGGGTAAGACGGTACATGAGCAGTGGTGTTCATTTAAGGAGTTATTTTACAACTTTCAAAAAATAAATATATTCCACTGAGGAAAAAAGGGTGTAAAAGAAATGACAGCCATCCGTGGCTAAGTAAGGAAATTAAGGATAGTATCCGACTAAAAACAAGGACATATAAGGTAGCCAAACTTAGTGGGAGGATAGAAGATTGGGAAGTCTTCAAAAGACAGCAAAAAGTAACAAAAGGATTGATTAAGAAAGGGAAGATAGATTATGAAAATAAATTAGCAAAAAATATAAAAACAGATAGCATGAGTTTCTACAGTTATATAAAAAGAAAAAGGGTGTCTAAGGCAAACGTAGGTCCTTTAGAGGATGAGACCGGGAAATTAATGGTGGGAAACATGGAGATGGCAAAAATGCTGAACAAATATTTTGTTTCAGTCTTTACGGTAGAGGACACTAAGAATATCCCAACACTGGACAAACAGGGGGCTCGAGGGGGGGAGGAGCTAAATACGATTAAAATCACTAAGGAATTGGTACTCAGTAAATTAATGGGACTCAAGGCGGATAAATCCCCTGGACCTGATGGCTTACATCCTAGGGTCTTGAGGGAAGTGGCAGTCGGGATTGTGGATGCTTTGGTAATAATTTTCCAAAATTCTCTGGACTCGGCAAAGGTCCCGGCAGATTGGAAAACTGCTAATGTAACACCCTTATTTAAAAAGGGTAGTAGGCAGAAGGCTGGAAATTATAGGCCAGTTAGCTTAACATCTGTGGTGGGTAAAATTTTGGAGTCTATTATTAAGGAGACAGTAGCGGAACATTTAGATAAGCATAATTTAATAGGACAAAGTCAGCATGGCTTTACAAAGGGGAAGTCATGTCTGACAAATTTGCTTGAGTTCTTTGAGGATATAACGTACAGGGTGGATAAAGGGGAACCAGTGGACGTAGTGTATTTAGACTTCCAGGAGGCATTCGACAAGGTGCCACATAAAAGATTATTGCTCAAGATAAAGAATCACTGGATTGGGGGTAATATTCTGGCATGGGTGGAGGATTGGTTATCTAACAGGAAGCAGAGAGTTGGAATGAATGGTACATTCTCGGACTGGCAACCTGTAGCCAGTGGTGTTCCGCAGGAGTCGGTGCTGGGTCCCCAACTCTTTACAATCTATATTAACGATTTGGAGGAGGGGACCGAGTGTAACATATCAAAGTTTGCAGATGATACAAAGATGGGAGGGAAAGTAGAGAGTGAGGAGGACATAAAAAACCTACAAGGGGATATAGACAAGCTAGGTGAGTGAGTGGAGATTTGGCAGATGCAATACAATATTGGAAAATGTGAGGTTATGCACTTTGGCAGGAAAAATCGGAGAGCAAGTTATTATCTTAATAGCGAGAAACTGGAAAGTACTGCAGTACAAAGGAATCTGGGGGTCCTAGTGCAAGAAAATCAAAAAGTTAGTATGCAGGTGCAGCAGGTGATCAAGAAGGCCAATGGAATGTTGGCTTTTATTGCTCGGGGGATAGAATATAAAAACAGGGAGGTATTGCTGCAGTTATATAAGGTATTGGTGAGACCGCACCTGGAATACTGCATACAGTTTTGGTCTCCATACTTAAGAAAAGACATACTTGCTCTCGAGGCAGTACAAAGAAGGTTCACTCGGTTAATCCCGGGGATGAGGGGGTGGACATATGAGGAGAGGTTGAGTAGATTGGGACTCTACTCATTGGAGTTCAGAAGAATGAGAGGCGATCTTATTGAAACATATAAGATTGTGAAGGGGTTTGATCGGGTGGATGCAGTAAGGATGTTCCCAAGGATGGGTGAAACTAGAACTAGGGGGCATAATCTTAGAATAAGGGGCTGCTCTTTCAAAACTGAGATGAGGAGAAACTTCTTCACTCAGAGGGTAGTAGGTCTGTGGAATTTGCTGCCCCAGGAAGCTGTGGAAGCTACATCATTAGATAAATTTAAAACAGAAATAGACAGTTTCCGAGAAGTAAAGGGAATTAGGGGTTACGGGGAGCGGGCAGGAAATTGGACATGGATTTAGATTTGAGGTTAGGATCAGATCAGCCATGATCTTATTGAATGGCGGAGCAGGCTCGAGGGGCCGATTGGCCTACTCCTGCTCCTGTTTCTTATGTTCTTATAGTTAGGCCAGAAGGTATGAGAGAGCAGCGAAACTGACTCACTTTTTGCTTTACTTCATTTGCTGTATGAAAGCATCAAATTCCTGTGCTTTATATCTCCCCCCAATCCCTGTCCTTATGTGGTTCTGCATCTCCAGCAATTGCTTCTCTTGCCGCAACTGCAGAGTCAGCCCTGCAGCTCCTCAAGGATCTGTTTCAGACTCCCTCCTCTTCTTCATCAACATACTGCCCTTTGGTTACATCTTCCATAAACAAGGGCTCAGTCTCCACCCTGCTGTCAGACTGCCTGGTTGACATTTTTTAAATTTTTTATTCGTTCATGGGACGAGGGCATTGCTGGCAAGGCCGGCATCTATTGCCCATCCCTAATTGCCCTTGAGAAGGTGGTGGTGAGCCGCCTTCTTGAACCGCTGCAGTCCGTGTGGTGACTGTTCTCCCACAGTGCTGTTAGGAAGGGAGTTCCAGGATTTTGACCCAGTGACGATGAAGGAACGGCGATATATTTCCAAGTCGGGATGGTGTGTGACTTGGAGGGGAACGTGGAGGTGGTGTTGTTCCCATGTACCTGCTGCTCTTGTCCTTCTAGGTGGTAGAGGTCGCTGTCGAAGAAGCCTTGGTGAGTTGCTGCAGTGCATCCTGTGGATGGTACACACTGCAGCCACGGTGTGCCGGTGGTGAAGGGAGTGAATGTTTAGGGTGGTGGATGGGGTGCCAATCAAGCGAGCTGCTTTGTCCTGGATGGTGTCGAGCTTCTTGAGTGTTGTTGGAGCTGCACTCATCCAGGCAAGTGGAGAGTATTCCATCACACTCCTGACTTGTGCCTTGTAGATGGTGGAAAAGCACTGGGGAGTCAGGAGGTGAGTCACTCACTGCAGAATACCCAGCCTCTGACCTGCTTTTGTCACCACATTATTTATATGGCTGGTCCAGTTAAGTTTCTGGCCAATGTTGAACCCCAGGATGTTGATGGTGGGGGATTCGGTGATGGTAATGCCGTTGAATGTCAAGGGGAGGTGGTTAGATTCTCCCTTGTTGGAGATGGTCATTGCCTGGCACTTGTCTGGCACAAATGTCATTTGCCACTCAGCAGCCCAAGCCTCGACGTTGTCCAGGTCTTGCTGCTTCATTATCTGAGGGGTTGCGAATGGAACTGAACACTGTGCAATCATCAGCAAACATCCCCGTTTCTGGCCTTATGATGGAGGGAAGGTCATTGATGAAGCAGCTGAAGATGGTTGGGCCTAGGACACTGCCCTGAGGAACTCCTGCAGCAATGTCCTGGGGTTGAGATGATTGGCCTCCATCAACCACTACCATCTTCCTTTGTGCTAGGTATGACTCCAGCCACTGGAGAGTTTTCCCCCTGATTCCCATTGACTTCAATTTTACTAGGGCTCCTTGGTGCCACACTTGGTCAAATGCTGCCTTGATGTCAAGGGCAGTCACTCTCACCTTACCCTGGAATTCAGCTCTTTTGTCCATGTTTGGACCAAGGCTGTAATGAGGTCTGGAGCCGAGTGGTCCTGGTGGAACCCAAACTGAGCATCGGTGAGCAGGTTATTGGTGAGTAAGTGCCGCTTGATAGCACTGTCGACGACACCGTCCATCACTTTGCTGATGATTGAGAGTCGATTGATGGGGCGTTAATTAACTGGATTGGATTTGTCCTGCTTTTTGAGGACTGGACACACCTGGCCAATTTTCCACATTGTCGGGTAGATGCCAGTGTTGTGGCTGTACTGGAACAGTTTGGCTAGAGGCGCAGCTAGTTCTGGAGCACAAGTCTTCAGCACTACAGCCAGGATGTTGTCATTGCCCATAGCCTTTGCTGTGTCCAGTGCACTCAGCCGTTTCTTGATATCATGTGGAGTGAATCGAATTGGCCGAAGACTGGCTTCTGTGATGGTGGGGATATCGGGAGGAGGCCGAGATGGATCATCCACTCGGCACTTCTGGCTGAAGATGGTTGCAAACGCTTCAGCCTTGTCTTTTGCACTCACGTGCTGAACTCTGCCATCATTGAGGATAGAGTCATAGACTCATAGAGTTATACAGCACGGATAGAGGCCCTTTGGCCCATCGTGTCCGCGCCGGCCATCAAGCCCTGTCTAATCTAATCCCATATTCCAGCATTTGGTCCGTAGCCTTGTATGCTATGGCATTTCAAGTGCTCATCCAAATGCTTCTTGAATGTTGTGAGGGTTCCTGCCTCCACAACCCTTTCAGGCAGTGAGTTCCAGACTCCAACCACCCTCTGGGTGAAAAAGTTCTTTCTCAAATCCCCTCTAAACCTCCCGCCTTTTACCTTGAATCTATGCCCCCTTGTTATAGAACCCTCAACAAAGGGAAAAAGCTCCTTAGTATCCATCCTATCTGTGCCCCTCATAATTTTGTACACCTCAATCATGTCCCCCCTCAGCCTCCTCTGCTCCAAGGAAAACAAACCCAATCTTCCCAGTCTCTCTTCATAGCTGAAGCGCTCCAGCCCTGGTAACATCCTGGTGAATCTCCTCTGCACCCTCTCCAAAGCGATCACATCCTTCCTGTAGTGTGGCGACCAGAACTGCACACAGTACTCCAGCTGTGGCCTAACCAGTGTTTTATACAGCTCCATCATAACCTCCTTGCTCTTATATTCTATGCCTCGGCTAATAAAGGCAAGTATCCCATATGCCTTCTTTACCACCTTATCTACCTGTTCCGCCGCCTTCAGGGATCTGTGAACTTGCACACCAAGATCCCTCTGACCCTCTGTCTTGCCCAGGGTCCTCCCATTCATTGTGTATTCCCTTGCCTTGCTAGTCCCTCCAAAGTGCATCACCTCGCACTTTTCCGGGTTAAATTCCATTTGCCACTGTTCCGCCCATCTGACCATCCCATCTATATCGTCCTGCAGACTGAGGCTATCCTCCTCGCTATTTACCACCCTACCAATTTTTGTATCATCAGCGAACTTACTGATCATACCTTTTACATTCATATCCAAGTCGTTAATGTAGACGACAAACAGCAAGGGACCCAGCACCGATCCCTGTGGTACCCCACTGGCCACAGGCTTCCAGTCACAAAAACAACCTTCGACCATCACCCTCTGCCTTCAGCCACTAAGCCAGTTTTGTATCCAAAGTGCCAAGGCACCCTGGATTCCATGGGCTCGTACCTTCTTGACCAGTCTCCTGTGCGGGACTTTATCGAAGGCCTTACTGAAATCCATGTATACCACATCCACTGCGTTACCCTCATCCACACGCCTAGTCACCCCCTCAAAAAATTCAATCAAATTAGTCAGACTCAGGATGGGGATGTTTACAAAGCCTCCTCCTCCCGTTAGTTGTTTAATTGTCCACCACCATTCACGACTGGATGAGGCAGGACTGCAGAGCTTTGATCTGATCCGTTGGTTGTGGAATCACTTAACTCTGTCTATAGCATGTTGTTTCCGCTGTTTATCATGCATGTAGTCCTGAGTTGTAGCTTCACCAGGTTGGCACCTCATTTTTAGGTACGCCTGGTGCTGCTCCTGGCATGCTCTTCTACACTCCTCATTGAACCAGGGTTGATCCCCTGGCTTGTTGGTAATGGTAGAGTGAGGAATATGCCGGGCCATGAGGTTACAGATTGTGCTGGAATACAATTCTGCTGCTGCTGATGGCCCACAGCGCCTCATGGATGCCCAGTTTTGAGCTGCTAGACCTGTTCTGAATCTATCCCATTTGGCACGGTGGTAGTGCCACACAACATGTTGGATGGTGTCCTCAGTGCAAAGATGGGACTTTGTCTCCACGAGGACTGTGCGGTGGTCACTCCTACCAATACTGTCATGGACAGATGCATCTGCGACAGGTAGATTGGTGAGGACGAGTTCAAGTCGGGTTTTCCCTCGTGTTGGTTCGCTCACCACCTGCCTCAGGCCCAGTCTGGCAGCTATGTCCTTCAGGACTCGGCCAGCTCAGTCATTAGTGGTGCTACCGAGCCACTCTTGGTGATAGACATTGAAGTCCCCCACCCAGAGTACATTTTGTGCCCTTGGGTATATGGAGTACAATTTCAAAGTTTGCTGATGATACAAATCTTGGAAATGTAGTAAACAGTGAGGGGGATAGTAACAGACTTCAGGAGGACATAGTCAGACTGGTGAAATGGGCAGATACATGGCAGGTTAAAATTTACACGGGTTAAGCCCCCAAAATTGTAAGGACGTCCAGGAAACCAGTCGTTCCGGGTTTCCCGTCAGGAAATCCCCCCACTCCCCACCCACCACCGCCCTCTTCCCGCCTTCCAGTTTAAATTTTGAAGCCCTTTAAATAACGCAGTTCCGATCGTGTCATCGCACAATACGCCCACTGTGCAGCTCGGAGAAGCGAAACCCGGAAGCAAAGATAATTGACTGCAATCGAGGTGCGATCACAGATTTAAACACACTCTGTTTGCTTCTGGGTTCCCCACGTGCAAATCCACCCACCCGCTGAATTCCCATCTCGATGTTAAAATCCAGGTCATCATTGCAGAAGAATGTGACATAAATAAGCCGGCCCAGGCTGCTGAATATACATGGCCCGTGTTCGGTGCGTCTCATCCACATTTTGACATTATTTCCCACATGCCTGTTGCACTTACTGCTTTTTGACAACACTTTGCAATCCCATTTTCTCATTGCAGGCTGTTTTATGGCCTTTCCTCATTGAAGTGAGCATGAGCATTAGCTTGACAATACTTCATCCACTCTTTGGGCTAGAAATTCGGCCATGTAGCCCTGTTGTTTTGGCGCTACGCGGCCTCCCAAAGTTCCTAAATGGCGTCCAAGATGCGCGCGCACGCCTCTAGCGTTACGTACGCAGGACGCCATCTTGGTAAATGGCTTCATGCACGCGCAGATAACAAATGCCAGCTGAGTATAAAGTAGGGAGAATATGCGTTAGATCAGTGTGCAACGCTGATTTAAAGTGATAGACACCATTTTGGGACTTAACGCTCCACTCAACGCATTGTCTTATCCCCGACCATCTGAACGTGTCTTAGAGTGCCTGGAGGACCCCCCACCGGCACTATTTAAAGGGACCATGCAGGATTACAGGTTAGTTGCTGGATTATTGCTTCTGATTGCTGATGCATTCGTACCTGTTTTTGGAGATCTCCTATCCTTGAATTCTAGGACGAGGGGACATTGCCTAACATTTAGAGCCAGGACTTACAGGAGTGAAGTTAGGAAACGCTTCTACACGCAAAGGGTGGGAGACGTTTGGAACGCTCTTCTGCAGACGGCAGTTGATGCTAGCTCAATTGTTAATTCCAAATCTGAGATTGATCGATTTCTGTGAACCAAGGGTATTAAGGGATATGGGGTTAGGTCACAGGTCCACCATGATCTCATTGAATGGCGGATCTGGCTCGAGGGATTAAATGCCACGGCCACTTGCTGCCTCCTGTTGTGCTCCACCTTCTCCTGCAAGAAAGCGGGACGCGTGTCAGTCAGTGTCCTGTAGGATGTCTGGGTGATGTGCCTGCCATGGTTGAATAGCTGCTAATGTGTGTGACCTGTGAGTTGTGGGTGGGCGGCTTGCAACAGTGGTAATGTGTGAGGGTGAGAGGAAGCACCTGATTGGATGAGTTCAGTTTGTTGGTATGTGGGTGATGGGGGTGTAGTGTGTGGTACAGTTGGTCGGAGACACCACTTGACAGTTGACCTCACTCACCTTGACCACTCATGTCAAAGTATTGAACTTCTTCCTGCACTGCATCCATGTTCATGATGCTGTGCGCCTGGCATTGACTTCGTCCCCCGCTGCCTCCCACTGCCTCTTGAGTATATGTCTGGAGACCCTCTTGTTTCGCGCCCCCCCCCCGTGGCGGATATAAGATGCCCATCCTGCTGTCCACCTCTTGCACTCTAGTGCATCATCAGAGTACCTTGGTGCACTCACTCTCGCAGGACTGGTACAAACTCAGATCGGCAGGTTGGTGAGGTCTGGCATGGAGGATGTGGGATTTAGCATTGTGCAACCTTTATTCCATGTTTAACCATAACTGAACAGTTTGTAAATACAGGGATGATGTCCTGCATCTGTGTTCTACTTGCGCGATGTCTGACCTCCGTTCAGACTCTGTGAGGACCTGTATCTTATTTTTTTTGCAAATAAGAGGTGCAGCCTGCCTTTAAGAGGTGCAGCCTGCCTTTAAGAGGTGTGAGCAAATCACGTGAGATTTGGGCACACCTTGCTGGTGAGAAGTGCAAAGCTGGTGCAAGGCCTGATTGCTGTGCTTTGAGGTAAGTGACCAGGCAACAGGAATGTCTCGTGCTGCCTGCATCGGAACCACTGGGTGCGGGTTGATTGCACACCGCGATGCCCATGCCTGGATTCGGGCCTTATTCAATTTAACCCCCTTTGTGTATCTGAACCTCTTAAAAATCTGAACCTGTAATGGCTACGAGCCAAATTGGGTTCATTGGATAAACCCTCGAATTAAGAATAATCTTTATTTCTAACCTTGGGATTTTGCAGCATATCTATTCTCAGATGTACACTCTACCAAGCTGCATTAATGCAATTTTACACAATCTAAAAGCACAAACCATACTATTACTATATATTACACAACATAGTATGATGTCTGTGACAACACAGTATTGTGCACATGTCATACATTAACACCAGCTATAGCCTAATCTGAAGCAATTGCTCCCAGTTCTATCAAGAACAATTGCAAATTTAATCTAACCTGGTGGGTGAATCGTTCCCAAATACCATCTTTTTTTAATGTGATGTACACTATTTTACATTGTTACATTGTTACCAAAAATATTTGCAGTCACTTTCACATATAATATCCATGTTGGAAAATGGGCTCAAAATCCATGTATCTGCCACATTTCGGGATAAAAATTCCTCTGGGCTCGTTCCACACTTGACCCAGGGAAGTCCTGGGATGGAGGTTGGAGTGGGTTAAGGTGGGGGAGAGTGGAGCAATCGCAACACCTGTGGGGTCGAGGGGAAGGCACTCCAGCTCCTCCTAGCTCCACAGCAAGGGTTTTTAAAAAAAAATTCTGAAACTTACCTTATGTTGGTGGCCTGAGGGGTCTCTGAAGAATCTTGAGTGGGGCAGGCCCGATGCTGATTAATATCAGCAAGGGATTCTTCAACAGACAGTAGGGACGCCTAAAAAATAGGCCCCGTGAACGTAACAGTGGGGCCAATGCTTGCGGAGATTGGGCGCAGACCGTCCCACGACTAAATTGGTACGTTTTGCACCCATTTTTACGCCCAAAAAGTGGGTCCAGCTCATACCGATTTCTACCCCATGACATTTCGTTTGTGCAACAAGGGAAAATGTGCATTATCTACCAAAGAAATTACAGTACACAGTTCATTTTGCCCTCTCGCTTCAAATGAAGAATTTTCAGTGTTTCTCTCAGTATCTGCCATCACTTTCTATGCTGTACAGCTGTACAGTCTGTGCTAACAAACTCCATCTTCAGTCTTGGATTGGGTAGTTCACCTCAAACTGGTCATCCAGTCAACACAATATTACAGACTGATTGTTAAGGGAATGTCTCTAAATTCCATATTTGAACTGTTGTGAAACATTAGCACTGATTGAAGAAAAGAATCTCAAAAATACTGATATTATATCATTATAGAGGAAACAGAACGAAATCTCAATGGAAAAAATAACAGTAATCTTGCAACTTATCGTGGGAAATTCCCCGGTGTCCTGGCCAATATTTATCCCTCAACCAACATCACTAAAAACAGATTATCTGGTCATTATCCCATTGCTGTTTATGGGACTTTGCGCAAATTGGTTACTGCGTTTCTTACATTACAACAGTGACTACACTTCAAAAAAGTACTTAATTGGCTGGAAGATGCTTAAGGGATGTCCAGCTGTCATGAAAGGTGCTATATAAATGCAAGTTTTTTCTTCCTGTCTTGTTGGCACTCAGCCATATTGCCTTCACTTCCCAAGATGTGTGTGATTCTTTACCACTTCAACCACTCACTGTCCCTTTTACCAATAAAGGTTCACAAAAAATCCCTATTCTTTGGTAACGATGATGGTCCAGAAATCGTGCAGAGCGGGGAGGCAACACTCATCGCAGCTCCTGCAAATTTACTGAACGAAAATACTGTGGGCTCTGTGGTATCGAATTGTTTGAATTTGAACTTTAAACAAAATATGCACTGTCAACCCAGCCTCTGAGCAGCGTGAGTTGCTGCGGCTGGAAAAGTCTGAGAGAAGGAGACACGCCCACAAAATCTGTCAGGAAGAGAAGTCCTGCCCACAGATTCAGGCGGCATTGCCCAAACAGACAAGCAGACTTCATTCATTTAAAGTTAGTGTTCTGGATGTCATTGTAAATAAAAGATTGATTTTTTTTATAAAACACCAAAGAAATAATTCAATTAAATTAAAGAGCTAGAAGGGAAAAGTAAAAATAAAATTTTTAATTATTAAATTTTTTTAATGACCAAAAACTATTAAAATCAGGAGTAATGAGACTCCGTATTTTTAAAAGTTAATTTTTAGTTGTTTGACAGTCGTTAAGACTTACCGTGCTTTTAAAACCTAGTTTAGACCTGATATTGTTAAGTGTACCTGTTTTGTGGTGATATTAGTTAATTTCCAGCTGATTACAGCGTGCGATGGCCCTTTAATTCGAAGCTGTCGTATCGCCGGTGAACCAGTAGGAACAAGTTGACGATTTCTGCGTTTTACTGCACCTGTGCGATGGCAGGCACTCACTCCTTCAATTCACCACGAGACACTCAGAGCGCTGCTGAGCTCCTCCGTTATTTCGGGAGCCATATCTGGCCCGATGATAATTTTGCTCTCTTTTATCTTTATTGACATGTAGATGAGAACAATTCTCATATTTACAGTCACTGTAATATTTACCACAATGTTGAACCAGATGGAGAGATTAATACATGAGGCCATTAAGTCCACCCGCAGTTGGAATCATTCCCAGTCAGATTACACACTGCATTTTGTGATGGGCAGATCCTAGATCAATTAAATAAGTAATTAACTCTGATTATCTACTTTTGCTGCTAAAAACAGACCATTTTAGAATTGCTTTTGTCCATTTAACTAATCTTAGTGTTTACTTTATGAACCAATATATCATCAGCACACATTTTCAAGAACTGAAAAGGGCAAAAACAAAAGCAAAATATTATTTTCCGATTAACAGTGATTGTAAATATGTTCATAGTATCACAGTAGGTAGAGCACAGGAGGAGGTCATTACCGACCCTTCTGCCACTGGAAACAGTTTCTCCTTATTGACTCTGTCAAAACTGTTCATGATTTTGAACACCTCAAATCCCCCCTTAACCTTCTCAGCTCGAAGGAGAACAACCCCAGCTTCTCCAGTCTCTCCACATAACTGAAGTCCCTCATCCCTGGCACCATTCCAGTAAATCTCCTCTGCACCCTCTCTAAGGCCTTGACATCCTTCCTAAAGTGCGGTGCACAGAATTGAACACAATACTCCAGCTGAGGCCTAACCAGTGTTTTATAAAGGTTTAGCATAACTTCCTTGCTTTTGTACTCTATGCCGATATTAATAAAGCCCAGGATCCCATATGCTTTTTTAACAGCCTTCTCAACTTGTCCTGCCACCTTCAAAGATTTGTGTATGTGCACCTCCAGGTCTCTCTGTTCCTGCACCCCCTTTAAAATTGTACCTTTGAGTTTATATTGCCTCTCCTCATTCTTCCTACCAAAGTACACCACTTCACACTTTTCTGCGTTAAATTCCACTTGCCATGTGTCTGCCCATTTCACCAGTCTGTCTAAGAGCTTAAGAACATAAGAAACAGGAGCAGGAGTGGGACATATTGCCCCTCGATCCTGCTCCTCCATTCAATCAGATCATGGCCGATCTTCGACCTCAACTCCACTTTCCAGTCCGATCCCCATATCCCTTGATTCCCTTAGAGTCCAAAAATCCATCGATCTCAGCCTTGAATATACTCAATGACTCAGCATCCACAGCCCTCTGGGGTAGAGAATTCCAAAGATTCACAACCCTCTGAGTGAAGAAATTCCTCCTCATTTCAGCCTTAATTTGCCGACCCCTTATCCTGCAACTATACCCTTTAGTTCTAGACTCTCCAGCCAGGGGAAACAACCCTCTCACTCTCTACCCTGTCAAGCCCCATCAGAATCTTGTATGTTTCAATGAAATCACCTCTCATTCTTCTAAACTCCAGAATATAGGCCCATTCTACTCAGCCTCTCCTCATAGGACAACACTCTCATCCCAGGAATTAATCTAGTGAGCCTTTGTTGCACCGCCTCTAAGGCAAGTATATCCTTCCTTAGATAAGGAGACCAAAACTGAACGCAGTACTCCAGATGAGGTCTCACCAAAGCTCTTTACAATTGTAGTAAGACTTCCTTCCTCTTGTACTCCAACCCTCTTGCAATAAAGGCCAACATACCATTCGCTTTCCTAATTGCTTGCTGTGCCTATGTCCTCCTGAAGTCTGTTACTATCCTTCACTTTGGTTGCTACATTTCCGAGTTTCATGTCATCTGCAAACTTTGAAATTATGCCCTTTATACCCAAATCTGGATCATTGATATATATCAAAAAGAGCAGTGTTCCTAATACTGACCTCTGGGGAACACCACTGTATATTTCCCTCCAGTCTGAAAAACAACCGTTCACCACTACTCTCTGCGTTCTGACCCTTCGCCAATTTTGTATCCACGCTGCCACTGTCCCTTTGACCCCATGGGCTTTAATTTTGCTATCAAGTCTATTATGTGGCACTTTATCAAATGCCTTTTGAAAGTCCATATACACAACATCAACCACACTACCCTCATCAATCCTTTCCGTTACTTCATCAAAGAACTCAATCAAATTAGTGAAACACGATTTTCCTTTAACAAATCTGTGCTGTCTTTCATTTATTAGCCCATACTTTTCCAATTGCCAATTAATTTTGTCCCGGATTATTGTCTCTAAAAAGTTTCTCCACCACCGACCTTAGGCTGACTGGCCTGTAATTGTCGGGTTTGCCCCTCTCCCCTTTTTTGAACAGGGGTGTAACATTTGCAATCCTCCAGTCCACTGTCACCATCCCCATATCCAAGGAGGATTAGAAGATTGTGGCCTGAGCCTTCTCAATTTCCACCCTTACTTCCCTCAGTAGCCGAGGATCCATCCCATCCGGACCGGGTGACTTTTCTATTTTGAGTACTGCCAATCTTTTAAGTACCTCCTCTTTATCTATTTTTATCCTATCCAATATCGCTAGATGTGAAGTATTCATTTAGTACCTCAGTCATGTCCTCCGCCTTCACAAGAAGATCTCCTTTTTGACCCGAATCTGTCCCACCCTTCCTTTATTACTATTTATATGTTTGTAAATGATTTTTGGGTTCCCTTTTATGTTAGCCGCTAATCTATTCTCATACTCCCTCTTTGCCCCTCTTATTCCCTTTTTAGATCTCCTCTGTACTTTCTGTATTCAGCCTGGTTCTCGACTGTATTTTGAATCTTACATTTGTCATAGAATCGTGGAAAGTTACGGCACAGAAGGAGGCCATTCAGCCCATCGTGACTGCGCCGGCCAAAAAAGAGCTATCCAGCCTAATCCCACTTTCCAGCACTTGGTCCGATATTTTAGTCAGGTTGAGCGGAAATTTATCGGCAGAAGGCCGCAGCTGGGGAACCGTGGGAACTGTATCTGGCAGAGTGGGGGGGGGGAGGAGGGAGGAGCCTTAGGTCACGATTGGGAGTTGGGGAGGAGAGGAAGGCTGAGGCCGTGATCGGGGGTGGGGGGAGGAGGAGGAGGAAGGCTGAGGCCGTGATCGGGGGTGGGGGGAGGAGGGGGAGGAAGGCTGAGGCCGTGATCGGGGGTGGGGGGAGGAGGAGGAGGAAGGCTGAGGCCGTGATCGGGGGTGGGGGGAGGAGGGGGAGGAAGGCTGAGGCCGTGATCGGGGGTGGGGGGAGGGGGAGGAAGGCTGAGGCCGTGATCGGGGGTGGGGGGAGGAGGAGGAAGGCTGAGGCCGTGATTGGGGGGGGGGGGAGGAGGAGGAGGAAGGCTGAGGCCGTGATCGGGGGTGGGGGGAGGGGGAGGAAGGCTGAGGCTGCGATTGGGGGGGGGGGGAGGGGGAGGGGGAGGAAGGCTGAGGCTGCGATCGGGGGTGGGGGGAGGGGGAGGAGGAAGGCTGAGGCTGCGATTGGGGGTGGGGAGGAGGAGGAGGAGGAAGGCTGAGGCTGCGATCGGGGGTGGGAGGAGGAGGAGGAGGAAGGCTGAGGCCGTGATCGGGGGTGGGGAGGAGGAGGAGGAGGAAGGCTGAGGCTGCGATCGGGGGTGGGGGGAGGGGGAGGAAGGCTGAGGCTGCGATTGGGGGGGGGGGGAGGAGGAGGAGGAAGGCTGAGGCTGCGATTGGGGGGGGGGGAGGAGGAGGAGGAAGGCTGAGGCTGCGATCGGGGGTGGGGGGAGGGGGAGGAGGAAGGCTGAGGCTGCGATCGGGGGGGGGGAGGAGGGGGAGGAAGGCTGAGGCTGCGATTGGGGGAGGGGGAGGAGGAGGAGGAAGGCTGAGGCTGCGATTGGGGGAGGGGGAGGAGGAGGAGGAAGGCTGAGGCTGCGATTGGGGGAGGGGGAGGAGGAGGAGGAAGGCTGAGGCTGCGATCGGGGGTGGGGGGAGGGGGAGGAGGAAGGCTGAGGCTGCGATTGGGGGAGGGGGAGGAGGAGGAGGAAGGCTGAGGCTGCGATCGGGGGTGGGGGGAGGGGGAGGAGGAAGGCTGAGGCTGCGATCGGGGGGGGGGGAGGAGGAGGAGGAAGGCTGAGGCTGCGATTGGGGGAGGGGGAGGAGGAGGAGGAAGGCTGAGGCTGCGATCGGGGGTGGGGGGAGGGGGAGGAGGAAGGCTGAGGCTGCGATCGGGGGGGGGGGAGGAGGAGGGGGAGGAAGGCTGAGGCTGCGATCGGGGGGGGGGAGGAGGGGGAGGAAGGCTGAGGCTGCGATCGGGGGTGGGGGGAGGGGGAGGAGGAAGGCTGAGGCCGTGATCGGGGGTGGGGAGGAGGAGGAGGAGGAAGGCTGAGGCTGCGATCGGGGGTGGGGGGAGGGGGAGGAAGGCTGAGGCTGCGATTGGGGGGGGGGGGGAGGAGGAGGAGGAAGGCTGAGGCTGCGATTGGGGGGGGGGGAGGAGGAGGAGGAAGGCTGAGGCTGCGATCGGGGGTGGGGGGAGGGGGAGGAGGAAGGCTGAGGCTGCGATCGGGGGGGGGGAGGAGGGGGAGGAAGGCTGAGGCTGCGATTGGGGGAGGGGGAGGAGGAGGAGGAAGGCTGAGGCTGCGATCGGGGGTGGGGGGAGGGGGAGGAGGAAGGCTGAGGCTGCGATCGGGGGGGGGGGAGGAGGAGGGGGAGGAAGGCTGAGGCTGCGATCGGGGGGGGGGAGGAGGGGGAGGAAGGCTGAGGCTGTGATCGGGGGTGGGGGGAGGGGGAGGAAGGCTGAGGCCGTGATCGGGGGTGGGGGGAGGAGGAGGAGGAAGGCTGAGGCCGTGATCGGGGGTGGGGGGAGGGGGAGGAGGAAGGCTGAGGCTGCGATCGGGGGTGGGGGGAGGGGGAGGAGGAAGGCTGAGGCTGCGATCGGGGGTGGGGGGAGGGGGAGGAAGGCTGAGGCTGCGATCGGGGGTGGGGGGAGGAGGGGGAGGAAGGCTGAGGCCGTGATCGGGGGTGGGGGGAGGAGGGGGAGGAAGGCTGAGGCTGCGATCGGGGGTGGGGGAGGAGGAGGAAGGCTGAGGCCGTGATTGGGGGGGGGGGAGGAGGAGGAGGAAGGCTGAGGCCGTGATCGGGGGTGGGGGGAGGGGGAGGAAGGCTGAGGCTGCGATCGGGGGTGGGGGGAGGGGGAGGAAGGCTGAGGCCGTGATCGGGGGTGGGGGGAGGGGGAGGAGGAAGGCTGAGGCTGCGATCGGGGGTGGGGGGAGGGGGAGGAAGGCTGAGGCTGCGATCGGGGGTGGGGGGAGGGGGAGGAGGAAGGCTGAGGCTGCGATCGGGGGTGGGGGGAGGGGGAGGAGGAAGGCTGAGGCTGCGATCGGGGGTGGGGGGAGGGGGAGGAAGGCTGAGGCCGTGATCGGGGGTGGGGGGAGGGGGAGGAGGAAGGCTGAGGCCGTGATCGGGGGTGGGGGGAGGAGGGGGAGGAAGGCTGAGGCTGCGATCGGGCCTCTGTCTGTTGCTGCTTTTATCCCCACTCTCGGGCCTCGGTCTGCTGCTTTTATCCCCACTCTCGGTGTTCTGCTGCTCAGGTCTGCCGCCACTCTGTGGAAAAAGTTAGGAAAAGCAAAGCAAAGCAAAGCACCTCCTTCCCCCAATTCACCAAACTCCCACACTTTACAAACTCTCAAGTTGCACACTCTGTGCCCGCTGCACTCAATGCCAGTTGCACTCACAGGCCCCTATATTTCTTCTCACATGGGAGATTCGCTCTTCCATTTTAACTCTCTGGCCTTTCACAAAGGTTTGACAATTTAAAAAAAAAAACCTCTTTTGGTTTGATCCTGCACATGTTTTTGACTCAATGAGAAATCTTTGGATGAAAGCGAAATAAAGTATATCCTTTGCACTGTTAAATGCCCCGCTGCCTGCAGGTTCATCAACATTACATTGTTGTGCTATTTAAATAACCTTTCAATGAGCAGGACTCACAGAATAACAATTTTAAAGCTGGTTATGATTTAAACCAAACAATGATAGGTTGCTGGTCCCACAATGAGCCGAGTCTTACCTAGTACATCGGTTTCTTGATAGGTTCTTGTGAAAATTAAGTGTTATATACTTATATCTATATATAAAAACTAAAAGTTTTTTATAGGCCTCCTAATAGTTGCAACTCTGCTGGAAGAAGTATTAATCAGGAGATAGTCGGGGCATGTAATAAGGGAACAGCCATAATTATGGGGGATTTTAATTATCATATTAACTGGACAAATCAAATTGGGCAGAGCAGCCTTGAGGACGAGTTCATTGAGTGCATCAGGGATGGATTTCTTGAGCAGTATGTAACTGATCCTACAAGGGGGCAGGCAACCTTGGACCTGGTCCTGTGTAATGAGTCAGGATTAATTAATAATGTCCTAGTTAAGGATCCCCTTGGAACGAGCGACCACAACATGGTTGAATTCCATATCCAATTAGAGGGTGAGAAGGTTGATTCTCAAACAAGCGTACTGAGCTTGAATAAAGGAGACTATGATGGTATGAGAGCGGAATTGATTAAAGTGGACTGGGAAAATAGATTAAAGGGTAAGACGGTACATGAGCAGTGGTGTTCATTTAGGGAGTTATTTTACAACTTTCAAAATAAATATATTCCACTGAGGAAAAAAGGGTGTAAAAGAAATGACAGCCACCCGTGGCTAAGTAAAGAAATCAAGGATAGTATCCGACTAAAAACAAGGACAGAGAAGGTAGCCAAACTTAGTGGGAGGATAGAAGATTGGGAATTCTTCAAAAGACAGCAAAAAGTAACTAAAGGATTGATTAAGAAAGGGAAGTTAGATTATGAAAAGAAATTAGCAAAAAATATAAAAACAGATAGCAAGAGTTTCTATAGTTATATAAAAAGAAAAAGGGTGGCTAAGGCAAACATAGGTCCCTTAGAGGATGAGACCGGGAAATTAATGGTGGGAAACATGGAGATGGCAAAAATGCTGAACAAATATTTTGTTTCAGTCTTTACAGTAGAGGACACTAAGAATATCCCAACACTGGACAAACAGGGGACTCTCGGGGGGGGAGGAGCTAAATACGATTAAAATCACTCAAGAGATGGTACTCGGTAAAATAATGGGACTCAAGGCGGATAAATCCCCTGGACCTGATGGCTTCCATCCTAGGGTCTTGAGGGAAGTGGCAGTAGGGATTGTGGATGCTTTGGTGATAGTTTTCCAAAATTCCCTGGACTCAGGAGAGGTCCCGGCAGATTGGAAAACTGCTAATGTAACACCGTTATTTAAAAAGGGTAGTAGGCAGAAGGCTGGAAATTATAGGCCAGTTAGCTTAACATCTGTGGTGGGTAAAATTTTGGAGTCTATTATTAAGGAGACAGTAACGGAACATTTAGATAAGCATAATTTAATAGGACAAAGTCAGCATGGCTTTATGAAGGGGAAGTCATGTCTGACAAATTTGCTTGAGTTCTTCGAGGATATAACGTATAGGGTGGATAAAGGGGAACCAGTGGACGTAGTGTATTTAGACTTCCAGAAGGCATTCGACAAGGTGCCACATAAAAGATTATTACTTAAGATAAAAAATCACGGGATTGGGGGTAATATTCTGGCATGGGTGGAGGATTGGTTATCGAACAGGAAGCAGAGAGTTGGGATAAATGGTTCATTTTCGGACTGGCAACCAGTAACCAGTGGTGTTCCACAGGGGTCGGTGCTGGGTCCCCAACTCTTTACAATCTATATTAATGATTTGGAGGAGGGGACCGAGTGCAACATATCAAAATTTGCAGATGATACAAAGATGGGAGGGAAAGTAGAGAGTGAGGAGGACATAAAAAACCTGCAAGGGGATATAGACAGGCTGGGTGAGTGGGCGGAGATTTGGCAGATGCAATATAATATTGGAAAATGTGAGGTTATGCACTTTGGCAGGAAAAATCAGAGAGCAAGTTATTTTCTTAATGGCGAGAGACTGGAAAGTACTGCAGTACAAAGGGATCTGGGGGTCCTAGTGCAAGAAAATCAAAAAGTTGGTATGCAGGTGCAGCAGGTGATCAAGAAAGCCAACGGAATGTTGGCTTTTATTGCTAGGGGGATAGAATATAAAAACAGGGAGGTATTGCTGCAGTTATATAAGGTATTGGTGAGACCGCACCTGGAATACTGCATACAGTTTTGGTCTCCATACTTAAGAAAAGACATACTTGCTCTCGAGGCAGTACAAAGAAGGTTCACTCGGTTAATCCCGGGGATGAGGGGGCGGACATATGAGGAGAGGTTGAGTAGATTGGGACTCTACTCATTGGAGTTCAGAAGAATGAGAGGCGATCTTATTGAAACATATAAGATTGTGAAGGGTCTTGATCGGGTGGATGCAGTAAGGATGTTCCCAAAGATGGGTGAAACTAGAACTAGGGGGCATAATCTTAGAATAAGGGGCTGCTCTTTCAAAACTGAGATGAGGAGAAACTTCTTCACTCAGAGGGTGGTAGGTCTGTGGAATTTGCTGCCCCAGGAAGCTGTGGAAGCTACATCATTAGATAAATTTAAAACAGAAATAGACAGTTTCCTAGAAGTAAAGGGAATTAGGGGTTATGGGGAGCGGGCAGGAATTTGGACATGAAGCTGAGTTCGGATCGGTCAATGCCCTGTGGGTGGCGGAGAGGGCCCAGGGGCTATGTGGCCGGGTCCTGCTCCGACTTCTTGTGTTCTTTAGATTTGTGGTTGGGATCAGATCAGCCATGATCTTATTGAATGGCGGAGCAGGCTCGAGGGGCCGATTGGCCTACTCCTGCTCCAATTTCTTATGTTCTTATGTTCTTAAGTCATGAGACCATAATTGTATGCATTAAAACAAGTTGTTTATGCCATGGATTCTATGTAATATTCTTTACCCTGAATTAACCTACTTTTGCACCAGCCTCACTGATGTAGTAATTTCCAGCAGCACAAGCAGATGTTACTTCCATTCATTTCGAGGGCAACCTGCAAAAACCCCATGCTTGGGCTGGGTGGGGAAAAGGAATTAAGCTTCTGCCAGAAACACAAGGGCTGATTCGAACCCCCCACCCCTCCACCGGCGGGCCTGGGATTAAAGACACGCGTGTAGCCACTCCTCACCCCTCCCCACCATTTTAACTGAGCTGTTTGTGGCCGTGTCAGGTGCCCGCCACGGGCAAGCAGGGTCCTAATAAAAGGCCCAAGTTGTGCTCTGATGCCGTCATACCCACCCCCACTGCATTTTAACTTGGATTCGTGGATGCTCCACCAATTCTTGGAGCGGACAGCAAAACCTCGCGGGATTGGTGCCTGAGAGCTCCTGAAGCAGTATTCAATGGACCTCAGCTGCGGCTCACTGGAGCGTAGGATCGTCTGATGTCTGGATTGCGAGCTGTTTTTTCAGCTTCCAGATTGCGACTTCTACACTTTTGGTACATTAAGACCCTTTAGTCAGGTTTCTCTACTTATTATGGGAGCCATTCTTGCTTCTTACTTCTGGATGGAGCGAGACATGGAGGAAGAAGAGGAGCAGTGGCCTCAACAACCACCACCACCACTGGGCCTCTCAGAGTACATCAGGCTCGCAGGAGGCCAGACCATAGGGTCAACAGGCCAAGGCTCACCTTCCTGGATCTAACTGAGGAGCAGCGCAGGAAGAGGCTGTGCTTCTCCAGGCGGGCTGTCGCAGACCTCTGGAGCCTCCTACAAAATGACCTGTTGCCTGCTTGAACCAGGGGCTGTCAAAGTCCTGAGATTTTACACCACTGCCTCCTTTCAGTCTGCTACAGGTGACAACAGTCGCACCTCCCAGGCTGCAGTTCACAGCTGCGTTAAGCAGGTGACCAATGGACTATTTGTCATTGCCGAACAGTACATCACTCTCCCCACTGACCTCAGCAGTCAGCAGGACGGAGCTCGTGGCTTTGCAGCAGTGGCTGGCTTCCCTCGCGTGCAGGCCATGATTGACTGCACACATGTAGCCATGAGGGCAGCAACATTGGTGAATAGAAAGGGATACCACTCCATCAATGTACAGCCAGTGCACGGTCACAGGAATAACATCACTAGGTCTGTGCAAGGTTTTTTATTGCAGGGAGAGCGGGAGAGTGGGACTAATTGGACAGCTCTTTCAAAGAGCTGACACAGGCACGATGGGCTGAATGGCCTCTTTCCATGCTATATGACGCTATGAACCTATGATTCTATACCAATGAGCTGTCACGATGCTCTTATTCTCCAACAATCTACGATCCCCCGCTTTTCGACCCCGGGGAGGATCGTGACAAGATGGTTGCTGGGAGACAAGGGATGTCCCCTGCAGAGCTGGCTGATGACACCCCTGAGAAGCCACACTACACCGACCAGTACAGATACAATGGAAGCCAGGACACCAGCAGGATCCTTATAGAGCACACGATTGGACTGCTTGACGGGACTCCCTGCAATATGTCCCAGATGGAGTGTCACGCATTGCCGTGGTCTGCTGCATATTGCACAACATTACGTTGCAGGTAGGCCTGCATTTGGAGGAGGAAGAGCAGCAGCTGTCATCATTAGATGAGGAAGACCTAGGGGAAGGAGATGAAGCAGCAGAAGAAGGAGGACCACATCAAGGCATTGCAGCTAGAGATATCAGTGGTTCTGATGAGATTCGCACGCTCCTGTCTTGAAAACATACAGAAGCCCTCTGCATAACAGTCTTCCCCATTCTTCACCAACTCCTTCATCCTGCATTAAAGAACTTTCAAACCAGTCAGACAGCTTCTATATCAATGACATTTTAACAAAGCTGCTACTAAACCACTCTGCAGGTCAAAATCCCAAATGCAATAAATGCGATTAATTTAATGCCAAACATAATAATTACCTTCCATTCATTTCTCACCCAGGTGATCAACTCATAGTGCTTTTCTTTAAAGAAGATTTACTAACTCTACCACTTGTACAGGGTGTTCCCCTCGTGGCCTGAACAGAGCTGGTGGAAGGGGCTGTTCCTTATGTGGGGACCCTTGAGGCGCTCGTGACCAGTGACTTCTGAGAGCTTGGGCCTGAGAGAGGGCCGGGCCGTAGACTGCTGCACCTCAGTTGCCGCCGTAGCAGTGAGCTGACTTGCTGGCATCATGGCGGGTATTGGTTGATGGTGGGGTGAATGTGCAGGTGTGCTGACAACCTGAGAAAGGGCAACAGGTACTGCCCCCCCATCACGCCACCGCCACTCCCTTGGAGCTGGGCCTCATCACTTCCCGTCATCTGCAGGAGAGCGGATTGCAGAAGATGACCGACTGCGTCAAATTCAATCCGCCATTCTCGCCATTATGGAGTCCAGATTTTGCATGGCAGCCATTTGAGCTTCTACCAAAGCTGCAAATCGTGCCAACATGGACTCCCACTCAGAGGGCCCAGCTTCACTGTCCCGGGAGGTGACCACACTATCCAGGGTAGACTGCAGAATGATGGTGTGAGATGACACCACAGAGGTTGGATGCAGACCGCTCCACACTCTCAGCCATGGTGGTGGAACTCCTTGGCACACCTCCAATACCTCGTACAGTTGTTCATGTGAGGCCTGCAGTTTCTTCTCATGGATCGGCCCTGGACGTTCTCATCTCTGTCCGTCTCAGCAGAGCTGGAAGAGGGCTTTGCCCTCGCGAGGACTGTCCTGGGCGGTCGCTGCCACCGGTAGCTGTAGCTGCCCACTGGTGTTGGGTGTTTCATCATGTGCTGACTCCTCTAGCTCACCATCTAGCCCATGTGGAGTACCAATTCTGAGCTAGTGCCAATGGCGGGGGGAAGATGGGGAGATGGTGGCGTGCAGCTCCTGACACCGCATCCTCAGAGGGACTGTCCTCCTCCAAGGCTTGTACTTCTGCAGGAGGCTCTTGGTGTTGAGAAGGCCCTGGAAGAAAGAGAAAAGTGAGAAGAGGTAGGATATCAGAGAGAAACTGCACATGATCAGGTAACAATCTGGAGAAAGCAGGTTGAAGTTGCTAAGCTTGCTGCATCTGTGCTTAGTTCAATGAAGGATAAAGTAATATGCAGACACCCTGCATGGGTTCACCACCAGCTTCTCCTGGCTTGTTGCTTGTGACCCTACTTGGGCCAATGATCGTCATATCCTCTTGGTCTGCCTGTGTGGGTGCGATGATGTTGCGGACTCTTCCATCCATCCTGTTTCTCTCGCTGGCATTATGTGTTGTCTTGTCCAACAAAAAGAGAGGGTGAGAGTGAGTGTGTGATGAGCAGATGAGTGGCAGTGTGTGGGGCATTTGCATATAGTGGATGTGTTGAAGAAGCAAGATGGAATGAGGATGGGGGGTGATGAACATAAAGGGAAGTGTGTGTGATGTGAAGTGGGGAAGGAGTGATAAGAGTAGTTGGTGGTTGTGCAAGTGATAGTATGTGAGCTGAGAATGGTGCTGGAGGGCAGAGAGGGAAGGAAGAGGTGAGAGTATTTGGAATGAGTAAGAGAGGTGTCTTAGTGTGTCCTTGTGATTGTATGGGGAAGGATGTGGTGGAGGGGAGGTAATAGTTGGGAGTAGTGGGGGAAGGGTGAGAGGTGGGATGTCAGGTGATGTTGAGAGGGGTTGAGAGGTTTACTCACCCTAGTTGCTCTTGTGAGGTCATTAAACCTCTTTCTACATTGAACTCTATCTGGAGATACTGCATTCAGTTCTGGGCATCGCACCTCAGGAAGGATATATTGGCCTTGGAGTGGCTATATCGCAGATTCACCAGAATGATACTGGGGCTAAGAGGGTTAAATTATGAGGACAGGTTGTATAAACTTGGCCTTGTATTTCCCTGAGTTTAGCAGATTGAGGCGTAATCTAATTGAGGTCTTTAAAATGTTAAAAGAATTCGATAGGGTAGATACAAAGAAACTATTTCCTCTGAATCAAAAACAAGGGGACATAATGTGCTGATATATACACATGCCCCACACACTTCCACTCATCTGCTCATGATATATATTAATGACCTGGACTCGGGTATAGAGGGTATCATTTCAAAGTTTGCAGATGAGACAAAATTTGGACATGTAGTAAACAATGTGGAAGCTAGCAACAGACTTCAGGAGGACATAGACAGACTGGTGAAATGGGCAGATGAGAGATCTGGGGGTTATTGAAGGTGACAGGACAAGCTGAGAAGGCTGTTAAAAAAGCATTTGGGATCCTGGGTTTTAGTAATATAGGCATTGAGTACAAAAGTAAGGAAGTTATGCTAAACCTTTATAAAACACTGGTTCGGCCGCAGCTGCAGCATTATGTTCAATTCTGGGCACCGCACTTTAGGAAGGATGTCAAGGCCTTAGAGAGGGTGCAGAAGAGATTTACTAGAATGATACCAGGGATGAGGGAGTTCAGTTATGTGGAGAGACTGGAGAAGCTGGGGTTGTTCTCCTGAGAACAGAGAAGATTAAGGGGAGATTTGATAGAAGTTTTCAAAATCATGAACGGTTTTGATAGAGTAAATAAGGAGAAACTGTTTCCAGTGGCAGAAGGGTCGGTAACCAGAGGACACAGATTTAAGGTGATCGGCAAAGGAGCCAGAGGCGACATGAGGAAACATTTTTTTACGTAGTGAGTTGTAATGATTTGGAATGCGCTGCCTGAAAGGGCGCTGGAAGCAGATTCAATAGTAACTTTCAAAAAGGAATAGGATAAATACTTGAAGGGAAAAAATTTACACGGCTACGGGGAAAGAGCAGGGGAATGGGACTAATTGGATAGCTCTTTCAAAGAGCCAGTATAGCTAGGCCATTTAGGGGGGAAATCAGGTAGCACTTTTTCACACAAAGGGTAATGGAAATCTGGAATTCGCTCCCCCAAACGGCTGTGGATGCTGGGGGACAATTGGAACTTTAAAGACTGAGATTGATGGATTTTTGTTGGGTAAGGGTATCAAGGGATATGGAGCTAAGGCAGGAAAATGGAGTTGAGATACAAATCCACCATGATCTAATTGAATGGCAGAAGAGGCTCGAGGGGCTGAATGGCCTTCTCCTGTTCCTACGTTCCTAGCCTAGGCCCTGGGATTGATATCGTTGGTATTGACACTCCAGGCCTGCTTGACAGTGGTCTTAGGGATGTTTCTGTGGGTGCTGGGGAACAGTACTTCCCTTCTGGCACTCGCTTCCTCCACCAGGACCTCCAGGGGTACATCAGGAAGGTGGGAGGCCTCCCTTTGACTCACCTCTACTTGCCAACAAGTTTTCAACACTTGTTCAATTAAAAATGCAAGCAAGGGATGCAACCTTGCTTTAAGAGGTGCATTCCTGCTTTAAGTAGAGTTGGGGAACGTGCTGGAAATTGTGTGGGTCACGTGGGCGGGTTGCCTGATTCTACAGGCGATCGGAAGGGCAGCCCGTCCTTCAAATGTTCATGAGGCCCAGAAGATAAAATGGCCTGGGCCTCACGCCGACAATGTCATGGGGACTTTGTGCCTACCCATTCCCCACATGCGTGATACCTGCCCTGAGTTAAAATCAGGCCTTAATCTTTATACCATCTGTCCCATCCCCACAGCATAATCCATGTTTTTCAAGGTGGGCTGTAGTGCCAAGTCTTAGAAGAAAATGCCACCCCTGACACACTGTGGGGATTCTACCAGTCTCCTGCCCTAACTCTGAGGGGAGATTGGCAGAGCCCCTAGTGAAATGGCCAGACTGGCTGAAAATGGTTGTTTGGATAGGGGGATTTTAACTGCTAGCCGGTTTCCATTCCGGTTAGTTTCCTACCTGCTCGCGGCAGTACAAAGACACGGCGATTTTAACCACGGGCGTCATTAACATGGTGGCAACTTATGGAAAATCGGGTGGCCAATGGGCTGCCCACCTGCGCTCAAATTAAATGTGTGGATGGGGGTTCCGCAGGAAGGGGAAGAAGTGCAAGGCAGGGAAGGCCTAAACCGTCCTTGTGGGGCCCAAAGGAGCTTTCCTGCTTCTCCTGGCCCCACAAAGGAAAGTAAAAAACTTACTCGGAGGGCATCTTCAGATTCCCGATCCTCTTCGTGCCGACTTTTCCCGCCTCATCCGAAGTTAAAATTGCTGTCAGGGCCCGATGACGTCATTGGACCACAATTAGCATATTTCAATTAGGACCTCACTGACTTTGTGCGAGCGACTTAACCACTTGTCCAGAAGACCCCGCGAAAATGGGAAATGTTGGGATCCGGGTGGATTTCCAGCAGGCAAGTTACCTGGGGCATTTTAACTGCCCACCATCCCACAGCCGGATGGATAGGGTTAAAATACCCATCTTTCTGGTGTTTCCGCCAGAGTTACAGCGGGAGACGGGTAGAACACTCGTTGAATTTCAGGGCCACTGAATTTACAGTTTTATAAAAAGGAATGTCCGTCAAAAGGTTGTAACCAAAAATTCAATACCCAGTCTGCAAATATTTGGGGCCAGAAAGAATATTTTTTTCAAAAAAAATAATTTGGAGGTGAACAGTCTCTGTATTTAGCAGTGCTGAGTCGCCACTATCCCTGTCACGACTGAATAAACCCTGGTTGGAGTGTAACAGAGCTGTGGAAGCATTATCAAAACAATCAGTCGTTAAGTGACGTCACTAACGTGCGAGGTGCTATTGTTTATCGGCACAAACGTGCCTGAGCACAGAGCACTGATGCATTGTTGAGTTATGCCACAAAGTGCTGGGATACGGTTTCCCTCCTCTGATTCCTTACAGGAGGGGTAGATCTAGACTTTTTTGCGATAGTGTAAAACAGGTGATAGCGTGTCAGCAGCCCCTTTTACATCATAGTATCATAAGGTTTAGATTAGTTATGGAAAAGGACAAGGAGCAATCTAGAGTAAAAATACTTAATTGGAGGAGGGCCAATTTCAGTGGGTTGAGAACGGATCTGACCCGGGTAAATTAGAATCATAGATTGGCAGGTGAAACTGTAATTGAACAGTGGGCGGCCTTTAAAGAGGAGGTGGCTCGAGTACAGCTCAGCAACATTCCCAAGAGGGGGAAAGGGAGGGCAACTAAAGCCAGAGCTCCCTGGATGACGAAAGAGAAAGAGAGTAAGGTGAAGCAGAAAAAGGGGCGTATGACAGATGTCAGGTTGATAATACAGGTGAGAACCAGGCTGAATATAGAAAGTTCAGAGGGGAAGTGATAAAGGGAAAAAGGAGGGGCAAAGAGAGAGTATGAGAATAGACTGGCAAATAATGTAAAAGGGAATCCAAAAGCCTTCTGTAGGCATGTAAACTGATAGTAAGAGGAGGGATGGGGCCGAGTAGGGACCAAAAAGGAGATGCATGGAGGCAGAGGGCATGGCTAAGGTATTAAATGAGTACTTTGCATCTGTCTTTACCAAGGAAGAAGATGCTGCCAAAGTCACAGTAAAAGAGGAGGTAGCTGAGATACTGGATGGGATAAAAATTGATAAAGAGGAGGTACTAGAAAGGCTGGCTGTACTTAAAGTAGATAAGTCACCCGGTCCGGATGGGGTGCATCCAAGGTTGCTGAGGGAAGCAAGGGTGGAAATTGCAGAGGTACTGGCCATAATCTTCCAAACATCCGTAGATACGGGGGTGGTGCCAGAGGACTGGAGAATTGCAAATGTTACACCCTTGTTAAAAAAATGGTGTAAGGATAAACCCAGCATCTATAGGCCAGTCAGTTTAACCTCGGGGAAGCTTTTAGAAACGATAATCCAGGACAAAATTAATAGTCACTTGGACAAGTGTGGATTAATAAAGTGTGGATTTGTTAAAGGCAAACCATGTTTAACTAACTTGATAGAGTTTTTTGGTGAGGTAACAGAGAGGGTCGATGAGGGCAATGAGGTCGATGTTGTGTATATGGACTTTCAAAAGGCGTTTGATAAAGTGCCACATAATAGGCTTGTCAGCAAAATTGAAGCCCATGGAATAAAAGGGGCAGTGACAGCATGGATAAGATATTGGCTCAGTGACAGGATGCAGAGAGTAGTGGTGAACGGTTGTTTTTCGGACTGGAGGGAGGTGTTCTCCAGGGATCGCTACTAGGAGCACTGTTATTGATGACGTGGACTTGGGTGTACAGGGCACAATTTCAAAATTTGCAGATGACACAAAACTTGGAAGTGCAGTGAACAGTGAGGAGGATAGTGATAGACTTTCTTCTATAGGATGGTGTACAGGCTGGTGGAATGGGCGGACACGTGGCAGATGAAATTTAATGCAGAGACGTGCAAAGGGATACATTTTGGCAGGAAGAATGAGGAGAGGCAATATAAACAAAATGGTACAATTCTAAAGGGGGTGCAGGAACAGAGAGATCTGGGGGTTCACATACACAAATCATTGAAGGTGGCAGGACAGGCTGAGAAAGCGATTAAAAAAGCATGTGGCATCCTGGGCTTTATAAATAGAGGCATAGAGTACAAAAGCAAGGAGGTTATGTTGAACATTTATAAAACACTGGTTCGGCCAGAGCTGGAGTGTTGTGTCCAATTCTGGGCACTGCATTTTAGGAAAGATGTGAAGGCCTGAGAGACGGTGTAGAAAAGATTTGCTAAAATGATTCCAGGGATGAGGGACTTCAGTTACGTGGATAGACTGGAGAAGCTGGGGTTGTTCTCCTTACAGCAAAGAAGGTTAAGGGGAGATTTGATAGAAATGTTCAAAATCATGGAGGGTTTGGATAAAGTAAATAAAGAGAAACTGTTCCTATTGACAGAAGGATCGAGAACCAGAGGACACAGATTTAAGGTGATTGGCAAAAGAACCAAAGGCGACATGAGGAAAAACTTTTTTTCGCAGCGAGTGTTTATGATCTGCCTGAAAGGGTGGTGGAAGCAGATTCAATTGTGGCTTTCAAAAAGGAATTGGATAAATACTTGAAGGGAAAAAAATTGTAGGACTATTGGGAAAGAGCAGGGGAATGGGACTAACTGGATTGCTCTTACAAAGAGCCAGCATAGGCTCGATGGGTCGAATGGCCTCCTTCTGTGCTGCAATATGATTCTATGATTCCAAGCAGTTTATTGTTCATGAAATCCTTGTTCTCTGTTGAGCCTACCATTCAAATGGTGTTTTTCTTCAGAATTATTTGGAACATGTGAATGTCAAAATGAATTACAAGCTAATTGATGTAGAACGGGCCTGTGGTCAGGTAATGTGCGTTCAGTGTTGAGCAGATGATATGAGGAGTTTGTTGTTTCAGCAGTAGCACATGCTAGCCATAAACCACCATCTGTACAGCACTGCTGGGCAATCTACATACCTGGCATAAAGTATAATATAAACCAGATATCAGCTTAACACATCAATTGCAATATTGCTGAGGTATTGACAAATGTATTAAGCATTAAAGTGTAACGTGAGACCTTTTTCCATGAACACAAAGGGGAGCGTTTTATTCCCTCAGTGTTTGCTGTACTCAGTAGATCGTACTAAGCCATATTGCAAGCATCAGTAAACAGAACGTGTTAGTCTGTCTTTGTATCATGGTGTGGACTTTGTTCAAAGTATTCATTTAAAACTATTTGCGATTGATTATTGAGCTTTTATCAAGGTTTCTAATCTGGCTTCACGGAAAGAAAAATTGTGTGGGTAATGCAGCAGTGCTCAGTCACCAGAGATACATGTCACTCTCCCTGCTGTTATCCTGGCTCTGAAGCTGTTAGTTATCTGATACGATAATAATGTGCTTCAAGCACAATCAAACAAATGTTTCTGCTGTTCTGAGCCACTATTGGACAAATTAGGTCAGTAAAATAATAAATTTGCTTTTTTTGAAATGACTAAAGCCTCTTGCCACAGATGTGAAGAGATAATACTGGATGGTTCCAGGTTACACGTTTAGTTGATGCTGCGGTGGCTGTTGTTACTGAGGGCACCATTGGGCAATGAAGCTATTGGCTTCCTCTACCCTGAATCCCTGAATGGGTAGAGGGAAAATCAGTTAGGGTCCTGCCCCTGATCACTGCTCACTGACTCTTGTTACCAAATGTGAACACGATCAATTCCTCTCCCCCATTCCCCCTATACACAAACTCACGGTCCATACGTGCTATTTGGGCGAGGCACTGAGGTATTGTCCAACATTAAACATTGCCTTTAGGGGAGAGGAAAGGGGACATTTTAAAAATTCATAATTTACATGGTTTATCGTTAAATCACGTATAATGTTGTCATTTAGATTGATAAGCCGATTTGATCTCAGCTGCTTAAGGTTTCTTTCTGCAAATAAAGAAAAAAAAAAGACGAACTTGCATTTATATCGTGCCTTTCATGACCTAAGGACGTCTCAAAGTGCTTTACAATTAGGGAAGTATTGTAGTTACTGTTGTAATGTAGGAAATGCGGCTGAAAATGTGCACACAGCAAGATCCCACAAACAGCAATGTGATATTGACCAGATATTCTGTTTTTAGCTGTTGGTTGAGGGTTAAATATTGGCCCAGGACACTGGGGAGAAATTCCCTGCTCTTCTTTGAAATTGTGTCATGGGATCTTTTATGTCCATCTGAGACGGCGGGTTTAACGTCTCCTCTGAAAGATGGCATCTCCAACAATGCAGCACTCCCCCATTACTGCACTAGAGCGTCATGCCTAAACTTTGTGTTCCAGTCCCAGGGTAGGACTTGAACCCACAATCTTCTGAGTTAGAGGCGAGAGTGGTACCACCGAGCCACGGCTGACACCCAGGGCATGATTTTAACATGGCGGTGTGAAGTCAGCGGGTGGGTGAGTAGTCGCTTGGGAAACCTCGAAAAATTTTCTGTGTGTTGGTTTGAGCGATTATGACTGAATTGAAGGCCCTTAATTTTATTTCTGGGTTTTGTGTCTCCAATCTGCACAATGGGCATCCTGTGCACTCGAATGACGTGCTGTGAACTGGAGTATTTAAATTGCAACAATGGATTGTGAAGGAGAAAGGAGGAAAATTCAAAAATGCATCATCATAGTGCGATGGCAGCACCCAGTTTTCGAGACTCCTCCCTTGAGTTGCTACTGGCTGGTGTCAGGAGCAGGAGGGAATTCTATACTCGGCTGATAGAAAGAAGTGTCCTGGTTCTGCCACCAAGAAGGCGTGACTGGAGGTGGCAGAGGAGATCAGCAGCAGGAGCACGGGGCCCAGGTCATGGGTTCAATGTAGGAAGCGCTTTAATGATCTAACCAGGTCAGGAAAGTCGAGTACAGTTAATGATTCACCTACACCCTGTGGTGTACATTATCCCCACTCCTCACTCTGTCTTGCCAAGCCTGCTCCATCACATCACCCCTGACACCCACTCCAGTCTCATCATCAACTTACCTTCACTTTCTGTGCACTTCCCCACCTCCCCATTTGTGAACCCACCAATCCCACTCACCCCAATCCTGATGCAATGTGATGAATCAGTCTGATACTCACCCTCTGAACCATCTGTTTCATTGACAGCCCCACACAAAGCAATTCATCCATTGGGTGAACACCTCACCCTCACTCACTCACTCACACGTCTGTTCTTTGTCCCCATGCAGGAGAAGAGAGTGCAAAATGCACGGGAGAGGAGTAGGACTGGAGGGGGTTCACCACAAATAGTGGTCCTCACAGAGGCGGAGGAGGAGGCGATGGACGTCAGTCACAGGGATGAATGCCTGGCCATCGGAAGTGGTGAGACTAACAACCCGCAAAGGGCTGGTGAAAGAACTTTAACATCCTTCACATCCATCATGAATTGATGTTATCAACTATTGACCTGTTCCACACTGCAGGATGCTCATCAGAAACTAACTTCAGTGATGATTTTTTATTATTGCTTTATGTTCTCTTCCGGGGCCTTCACCGATTGATGAGGGGGCAGGCGCCATGGGAGAAGGCGATTCCTCAGGGGAGCTCAATTCCTCTGAGGGTGCACTGTCACATGACATCCAGCCATGCACCAGCGCAGATACTGGGACTTCAGTGGGTCCTGTCAGTCAGATAGTTGGGTTCTCACCTGGTGATTCAACACTCACAAGTGAGCACGAGCAGACACTGGTGGCAGGGGCAGCTGTGGAGAGTCTGCACCGGGGGTGTACTCCTCTCCAAACTCTGCTCAGCTGGACACAGATGCTGAAACCCAGGGTTCATCATTGAGAGTGAGAATGATCGAGGTACAATTCCACCGTTGTGAGATAATGGAAAAGGTATCACGGACACTCTCCACAATAGCGGAGAGAATGGAGGAGTCCAACTCCATCGCTGGTGGATTGGTGGCGCAGGTCAGTGCGGGAATGTCTTCGATGGAGAGAGTGACAGCCTCCATTGAGCTTCAAGCACGGCTCTCACACGAGTCCATGCCGACCATGACAATGGCCGTGTGGACTCTGGATACATAAAGGGCAAAAGGGTAACTAGGGAGAGAGTAGGGCCTCTTAAGGATCAACAAGGTCATCTATGTGCGGAACCACAAGAGATGGGTGAGATCCTGAATGAATATTTCACATCGGTATTTACGGTTGAGAAAGGCATGGATGTTAGGGAACTTGGGGAAATAAATAGTGATGTCTTGAGGAGTGTACATATTACAGAGAGGGAGGTGCTGGAAGTCTTAACGCGCATCAAGGTAGATAAATCTCCGGGACCTGATGAAATGTATCCCAGGACGTTATGGGAGGTTAGGGAGGAAATTGCGGGTCCCCTAGCAGAGATATTTGAATCATCCACCGCTACAGGTGAGGTGCCTGAAGATTGGAGGGTAGCAAATGTTGTGCCTTTGTTTAAGAAGGGCGGCAGGGAAAAGCCTGGGAACTACAGACCAGTGAGCCTGACATCTGTAGTGGGTAAGTTGTTAGAGGGTATTCTGAGGGACAGAATCTACAGGCATTTGGAGAGGCAGGGACTAATTAGGAACAGTCAGCATGGTTTTGTGAGAGGAAAATCATGTCTCACGAATTTGATTGAGTTTTTTGAAGGGGTAACCAAGAAGATAGATGAGGGCTGTGCAGTAGACGTGGTCTACATGGACTTCAGCAAAGCATTTGACAAGGTACCGCATGGTAGGTTGTTACATAAGGTTAAATCTCATGGGATCCAAGGTGAGGTAGCCAATTGGATACAAAATTGGCTTGACGACAGAAGACAGAGGGTGGTTGTCGAGGGTTGTTTTTCAAACTGGATGCCTGTGTCCAGCGGTGTGCCTCAGGGATCGGTGCTGGGTCCGCTGTTATTTGTTATTTATATTAATGATTTGGATGAGAATTTAGGAGGCATGGTTAGTAAGTTTGCAGATGACACCAAGATTGGTGGCATTGTGGACAGTGAAGAAGGTTATCTAGGATTGCAACGGGATCTTGATAAATTGGGCCAGTGGGCCGATGAATGGCAGATGGAGTTTAATTTAGATAAATGTGAGGTGATGCATTTTGGTAGATCGAATCGGGCCAGGACCTACTCCGTTAATGGTAGGGCGTTGGGGAGAGTTATAGAACAAAGAGATCTAGGAGTACAGATTCATAGCTCCTTGAAAGTGGAGTCACAGGTGGATAGGGTGGTGAAGAAGGCATTCAGCATGCTTGGTTTCATTGGTCAGAACATTGAATGCAGGAGTTGGGATGTCTTGTTGAAGTTGTACAGGGCATTGGTGAGGCCACACTTGGAGTACTGTGTACAGTTCTGGTCACCCTATTATAGAAAGGATATTATTAAACTAGAAAGAGTGCAGAAAAGATTTACTAGGATGCTACCGGGACTTGATGGTTTGACTTACAGGGAGAGGTTAGACAGACTGGGACTTTATTCCCTGGAGAGTAGGAGGTTAAGGGGTGATCTTATAGAAGTCTATAAAATAATGAGGGGCATAGATAAGGTCGATAGTCAAAATCTTTTCCCAAAGGTAGGGGAGTCTATAACGAGGGGGCACAGATTTAAGGTGAGAGGGGAGAGATACAAAAGGATCCAGAGGGGCAATTTTTTCACTCAAAGGGTGGTGAGTGTCTGGAACGAGCTGCCAGAGGCAGTAGTAGAGGCGGGTACAATTTTGTCTTTTAAAAAGCATTTGGACAGTTACATGGGGAAGATGGGTATCGAGGGATATGGGCCAAGTGCAGGCAATTGGGACTAGCTTAGTGGTATAAACTGGGCGACATGGACATGTTGGGCCGAAGGGCCTGTTTCCATGTTGTAACTTCTATGATTCTATGATTCTATGATTCTATGTCTGCCGCCTTAAACAGGCAGACAGAAACTTCATCCATGGCCTTAGAAAGTGACACATCTCCTCACCAGCCTTCTGTCCAGAAGAGTGGTGGGAGTGATGTTGCGCCGGCCAGGGAGAAGGATGATGATGAAAGGGGACATGGAAGTGGGGACTCCACTCAAAGTGCTCCCACATCTCACCCATTGCCCCCTCTCAACCAGTACCCACAATGCTGCCTCCTCTCCAGGTGGCCGAGTCTGCCTGTGCACAGGTGCAGGTGGAGCAGTCTTTGGTGAGGCCCTCACGGGCTCAAAAACCCAAAGGTCATGGACTGAAAGCATCTCATCGGTCAGGGCATGTATCTGAGCAACCTGTCCCTACCTCTGCTGAAGCCACAGGGGATGCACCACGTAGAAGCACTAAGGTCTTGTAATCATCAAGGTCATGCACAAGGGTGTCTGACGGAATGTCATATTTTTCATTTATATTTGTACTTTGTTAACTGCAGATTAAATGTTATGATTTTCACCACTGTCACGTCTTGCCCATTCTTGAGTCCCTTTGGTGAAATTGCCCTTTCGTGTGCTTCATCATGAACATCAAGACATGATGCCACCTATTGGGTGCATGTGCAATGGGGGTCTGTGTGTTTGAAGGACTGTTTGTGCCAACGGAGAGTGGGTGGGGGGCAGATGTTGATGGTGGTTATTCCGGGTGGTCTGAGTAGTTCATTATTTTCAGTTTGCAGATCTCATTATGAGAACCTGTCAGATATGAGTGAATCCCTGGGATCATGGGCAGTGATGTGGACTGCTGCTCTGGCGATGGATTCCTCATTTTCATCCTCATCCTCGTCCTCCTCCTCCTCCTCCTCCTCATCTTTCTCCTCCTCCTCCTCCTCATCCTTATCCTCTTCTTCAATGTTGTCGCAGATGAGGATGCTTCATGAGTGTATTCGACCTCCTCCACCTGTGACCCTCTCTGTTGATCGATATTGTACAGGACACAACACACGACTAATTATTCTGCACACACTCATTGGTGAGTACTGAAGGCTCCCCCAGATCTATCCAGGCACCTGAAGCTCATTTTCAGCAGTCCAATGGCTTGTTTAATGACAGACCTGGTGATGATGTGACTGTTGTTTTATCGCTGCTGTGCCTCGTTGGTGGGGTTTCTCACAAGTCTACAGGGGGCTATCCCTTGTCTCCAAAGAGCCAGCCCTTAAGTCTGTCTTATGTGTGGAAGAGGGCCACAATATTGGACTCACGCAGAATGAAGGAATCCTGGCAGCTGCCAGGGAATTTGGCACACACCTGCAGAAACCTCCTCCGATGGTCGCAAACCAGCAGCGCATTGATGGAGTGATATCCCTTTCGATTTATAACAGTCCTGGCTCATGTGGAGGTCCTTTTATTACTACGTGTGTGCAATCAATTGTGTTCTGTACCAATGGCAAGCCAGCCAGAAAGTCTTCCTGATATCGTCATGGGGGGGAGTTGATGTAGTCGGATGCCCTGGTAAACAAGCCGTCTGCCACCTGTCAGATACACTTATGTGCAGATGACCGAGAGACCCTGGAGATGTCACCTGTGGCGCCTTGGAAGGATCCGGAGGCGAAGAAATTGAGGGCAGTGGTGACTTTAACTGTGACGGGCAATGCATGGCCACCAGGCCCAGCCAGAAGCAGCTCAGCATGAAGGAGGCTGCAGATGTCTGCGGCCACTTAGCGACTCAATCTGAGCCTGTGTAGGCACTGCTCCTCGGAGAGGTCCGGGAAGCTCAGTCTCTGCCTATATACCCTCTCATGTGGGTGGTGCTTCCTGCGACCTTGGCTCCTCCGTTGGTCCCCTCTCTGCGTTTCCCCAGGTCCTTGTGGCATGCCTCTGTCTTGTGCACTTGCAACTCCCAGAACTGCACACTGTGCCTGCCGCGGATGGTGATGGGCCTCCTCCTCAGATGTACTGTGGAATAAATCCATTGCGCCCCCCATCCTGATGTTGTCAGTTTGAGGGGGTCCAAAATGTAGGTAAATTTGTCTGAATACAAGAATCCTCAGTCTGAAAGAAGAAATCTCAGTCTAAACACAAAGAACTCCCAGCCAAAGGTTTGTTTGAGAGAACTGATTGTCCTGCTGTAAAAACTCACCTTTTATTCACATGTCAATCACTGGTTTAATGGTCCAAATGAGGGTCGGCTGTAACTCACCTCCGTTTCCATGGCGTGTTTCAGAGACCACGGGAGACACGTTTAGTGTAAGTTAAAATAGTTTATCTGGCTGAATATACAAAATTTTAGCCCCTTAAGGAGTTTAAAGGCTTTACATATTGACCTGCCGGCTTTAAGTGCTGGCGGGATTTCTGGGTGTCTGTTGCACGCACACATCCAAATGCGCCTGGGTCAAACCCGGAAGTGGGTGTGTTGGAGCCGGGATGTGGTCCAGTTCTAAAAAGTAGTTGTTTTCACTGCCCACCCGCCCCCAACCCACCCGTTCTTGCGGGTTAAAATATCCCCCCCGATGCCTGTAGGCTGCGGTAGAAAACAATACATAGCAACATTTTAATGCACGCATTTGTGAAATGCATTCCATTGCTCTCAGGATATCTCAGTGTAGGTAGTAATTTCATTATAACATGACTGTTATTCCGTGGAAAGTGAACTGGTGCATTTTAATGTATCAGAGTTCACAAGAGACAAGTGCTATTGCAGTGTTTTTATTGGGAGGGGAGAACACAGCATCTGAGACGCCATTCACAAGAAATCCAGGACCTGCTTCCAGCGACGAATTGAGAAAGGAAAGGTAGGTACAATGTCAATGGACTTTATATGTCACCTTTTCGCCCCTTGGTGGGACAAATTGCAAATTCAAAACAAGCAAGAGTTTAAGGAATAAACTGAAAATAAAACTGGGGAAATAAATCTAAATACAGAATAACGATTAACTGTAAGTGACGACAAGCCAGTAATTTAACCTGAGACAGCAGAGCTTTATTGAATAAGCTACAACTATTCTCCAAATCCTAAATATAGCATAGAATATATTTAACTGTGTGCTGCACCTTCTTATCTTGTCACTGTTAGATGTTGTGGCAGCCACTGTTCGCCAGAACAGTCCAAGCAGGTGGTATCTGATATCAATACTGAAAGACTAATCATTGATATTTAATCATTGCCCGTTTATCAAATGATAATTCAACTTCTTATCAGAAAACAGCAGGTAACAATGCAGGGACGCCCATCTTTGGACATGTGGGGACGCAGGGTGTGGTCCATGCGCCTGAGTGGAGAGGCCCGGGGCTTTCCCAACATTGGGCCTTGGGCCTTATTTCAATGGAGCTGAAGTGGCGCAAACATCCCAGAAGAGTCAAAGAAGACCGGGCCGTTGCTAGTGTCGCAGCGGCCCTCAGGTAAGAGAAGGCCGGGAGGGAGAAACGTCGACCAGGGCGGGAGTTCTGAAGCTGGGTCAGTGGGAAAATGAGTCCCGGGAGGTCAGGGGGTATCGGAGGCCAGGGGGAGCGGGGAGATCGGAGGCTAGTATAACGCTTCTGCCTGTAACAAAACAGTGTACCATCGGATTTATTATGAGCAGTGACATGGGAGATCCACTTATGTGTAATATTAATGCGGTGTTTTGGCATAGAAATCAGATTGTGTCTGAAAACGGGCACACAGGGCAGACGGGCACTGACTGCCTGTACCAGTTACTTTCATGCAGGCAGCACATAATATCCAAGCTCCCTGCTAGTTATCATCAGCTGACGTGACTCGCGTTATTCATTGGCTGCGTGCCTATTGGGGGGAGGGGGCAGGATATCAGGAGTCACGGGCGCTACTTAAAGGCAGCCAGCACCTCTTAAAGGGAAGGTGCATTCTGGTTGCGGAGACATAAGAACAAATTGCTGAAGGAGGGAACGAGCAGACACCAGGGTTCTCTGATGCTGCATTGGAGGCCTTGGTGCGGGCAGTGGAGAGGAGTGGCCAAGAAGCCCTTCAAGCATCTACTCAAGAGGTAGTTCTGCAAGAGAAAACTACTGTGCGACGTCACAGGTGAGGCAGGAGAGTCCGAGAGGTGAGCACAGTATAAAAGAAGAGTCCAAGAGTGGGAGGAGAGTCTGAGAGGTGAACGCAGTGTAAATCTAAGGCAAGTTATGGCAGCACAGCTCGCACATGTGATATGCTCCTCCTGCACTATGTGGGAAGTCATGGACACTACCAGTGTCCCTGGCGACCATGTGTGCAGGAAGTGTGTCCAGCTGCAACTACTGGCTAACCGCATTTCGGAGCTGGAGCTGCGGGTGGATTCACTGTGGAGCATCCGCGATGCTGAGACTATCGTGGATAGCACGTTCAGAGAGGTGGTCACACCGCAGGTAAAGATTGAGCAGCAGAAGGGAAATGGGTGACCGCCAGGCAGAGTAAAAGGACTAGGCAGGTAGAGCAGGAGTCCCCTGGGGCCATCTCCCTCTCAAACAGATATTCTGCTTTGGATACTGTTGGGGGAGATGGCTTATCAGGGGAAAGCAGCAAGAGCCAAGACCATGGCACCACGAGTAACTCAGCTGCACAGGAGGGGAGGAAGAAGAGTGGCAGGGCTATAGTGATAGGGGATTCAATTGTAAGGGGAACAGATAGGCGTTTCTACAGCCGCAAACGTGACTCCAGGATGGTATGTTGCCTCCCTGGTGCTAGGGTCAAGGATGTCACGGAGCAGCTGCAGGGCATTCTGGAGGGGGAGGGTGAACAGCCAGTAGTTGTGGTCCATATCGGTACCAACGACATAGGTAAAAAAAGGGATGAGGTCCTGCAAGGTGATTTTAAGGAGTTAGGAGATAAATTAAAAAGCAGGACCTCAAAGATAGTGATCTCTGGATTACTACCAGTGCCACGTGCTAGTGAGTATAGGAACAGGAGAATAGACTGAATTAATGCATGGCTGCAGGGATGGTGCAGGAGGGAGGGATTTAGATTCCTGGGACATTGAGACCGTTCTGGGGAAGGTGGGACATGTACAAGTGGGACGGGTTACACCCGAGCAGGACCGGGACCAATGTCCTCGCAGGGGTGTTTGCTAGTGCTGTTGGGGAAGGTTTAAACTAGAATGGCAGGGGGATGGGAACCTGAACAGGGAGACAGAGGAGGGGGAAACAAGGATAGAAACAAAAGTCAGAAAGGACAGAAGCAATAGTGGAAGGCAGAGAAAACAAAGGTGAAAAACAAATAGGGCCATAGTGCAAAATAAAACTAAGAGGACCAGTAATCTTAAAAAGACAAGTCTAAAGGCATTGTGTCTAAATGCACGGAGCATTCACAATAAGGTAGATGAATTAACAGCGCAGATAGATATTAACGGTTATGATATAGCTGCGATTACGGAGGCATGGCTGCAGGGTGACCAAGGATGGAAACTGAACATCCAGGGGTATTCAATATTTAGGAAGGACAGGAAAAAAGGGAAAGAAGGTGGGGTAGCATTGTTAGTAAAGGTGGAAATCAATGCAATAGTGAGGAAGGATATTGGCTCGGAAAATCACGATGTGGAATCTGTATGGGTGGAGCTAAGAAACACCAAGGGGCAGAAAACATTGGTGGGGGTTGTCTATAGGCCCCCAAACAGTAGTGGAGATGTAGGGGAGGGCATTAAACAGGAAATTAGAGACACATGTAAGAAGGGTACAACTATAATCATGGATGACTTTAATATAAATATAGATTGGTCAAACCAAATTAGCAATAATACTGTGGGGGAGGAATTCCTGGAGTGTGTACGTGATGGATTTCTAGACCAATACGTTGAGGAACCAACTAGAGAACAGGCGATCCTAGACTGGGTATTGTGCAATGAGAAAGGATTAATTAACAATCTTGTTGTGCAGGGTCCCTTAGGGAAGAGCGACCATAATATGATAGAATTCCTCATTAAGATGGAGAGTGAAGTAGTTGAATCCGAAACTAGGGTCCTGAATCTAAATAAAGGAAATTATGAAAGTATGAGGTGTGAGTTGGCCATGATAGATTGGGGAACTTTACTAAAAGGGATGACGGTGGATAGGCAATGGCAAATATTTAAAGAACGTGTGCAGGAATTACAACAATTATTCATTCCTGTCTGGCACAAAAATAAAACAGGAAAGGTGGCTCAACCGTGGCTTACAAAAGAAATTGGTGATCATATTAGATCCAAAGAGGAGACATATAAATTTGCAAGAAAAGGTGGCAAGCCTGAGGATTGGGAGCAGTTCTGAATTCAGCAAAGGAGGACCAAGAGATTGATTAAGAGGGGAAAAATAGAGTATGAGAGTAAACTAGTAGAGAACATAAAAACTGACTGTAAAAGCTTCTATAAATATGTCAAGAGAACAAGATTAGTGAAGACAAATGTAGGTCCCCTACAGTCAGAAATGGGGGAAATTATAATGGGGAACAAAGAAATGGCAGAACAATTAAACACATACTTTGGTTCTGTCTTCACAAAGGAGGACACAAATAACCTCCCGGAAATGTTAGGGAACCAAGGGTCTAGTGAGAGGGAGGAACTGAAGGAAACCAGTATTCGTGAAAAATTAATGCCAGGGAAATTAATAGGGCTAAAAGCTGACAAATCCCCAGGGCCTGATAATCTACATCCCAGAGTACTAAAGGAAGTGGCCCTGGAAATAATGGATGCATTGGTGGTCATCTTCCAAAATTCTATAGACTCTGGAACAGTTCGTACAGATTGGAGGGTGGCAAATGTAACCCCACTATTTAAAAAAGGAGGGAGAGAAAAAACAGGGAATTACAGACCAGTTAGCCTGACATCAGTAGTGGGGAAAATTCTAGAGTCTATTATCAAAGATGTGATAACAGAACACTTGGAGGGCATTAACGGGATTGGACAAAGTCAGCATGGGTTTATGAAAGGGAAATCATGCTTAACAAATCTACGGGAGTTTTTTGAGGATGTAACTCGTAGAATAGATAGGGGAGAACCAGTGGATGTGGTGTACTTGGATTTTCAGAAGGCTTTTGATAAGGTCCCACACAAGAGGTTAGTGTGCAAAATTAAAGCACATGGGATTGGGGGGAATATACTGGCATGGATTGAGAATTGGTTGACAGACAGGAAACAGAGAGTAAGAATAAACGGGTCTTTTTCCGGGTGGCAGGCAGTGACTAGTGGGGTACCGCAGGGATCAGTGCTTGGGCCCCAGCTATTCACAATATATATCAATGATTTGGATGAGGGAACTAAATGTAATATTTCCAAGTTTGCAGACGACACAAAGCTGGGGTGGAATGTGAGCTGTGAGGAGGATGCAAAGAGGCACCAATGTGATTTAGACAAGTTGGGTGAGTGGGCAAGAACGTGGCAGATGCAGTATAACGTGGATAAATGTGAGGTTATCCGCTTTGGTTGTAAAAACAGAAAGACAGGTTATTATCTGAATGGTGATAGATTGGGAAAAGGGGAGGTGCAATGAGACCTGGGTGTCCTTGTACACCAGTCGCTGAAAGCGAGCATTCAGGTGCAGCAAGCAGTTAGGAAAGCGAATGGTATGTTGGCCTTCATTGCAAGAGGATTTGAGTACAGGAGCAGGGATGTCTTACTGCAGTTATACAGGGCCTTGGTGAGACCACATTTGGAGTATAGTGTGCAGTTTTGGTCTCCTTATCTGAGGAAGGATGTCCTTGCCACGGAGGGAGAGCAACGAAGGTTTACCAGACTGATTCCTGCGATGGCAGGACTGACGTATGAGGAGAGGGGGGAAAGCGGGGGGGGGGGCAGGGGGAGAGAAAGAGAGACAGCGAGACGTCATCCGGCGCTGGTTCAGAAGATCAGGGCGGGGGGGGGGGGGCGAGGGGAAGATCGGGGGGAGAGGGGAAGATCGGGGGGGAAATGGGAAGATCGGGGGAAGATCTGGAGCATATCGTGGGGTGAAGAGGTGGACAATCTTTCTAATCACTTACTCTGTTCGAGGTAAAATGCCTTAAGTTCCTCAATGACGTACATTTGGCTCTTCAACTGTCATCTCGCCGGCTTTAATTGCCGGTGGGACTTCTGTTTTCAGGTCGCCCGCGCACACAGGTGGGTCCCTGGAAAACTCAGAAGTCGGCGGGTTGGAGTTGGCTTCCGAACCCGAACGGGAGTTCTGTGATTTTCGAAGCCTGACCGCCCCCAACACACCTGCGATTGCCTCCTAAAACCACCCCCAATGTTGTGGAGCATGGAGGAGTCTGGCTCCAACTTATTGTAAGGCTTTGTGCAGAGCATGGAGACCATTCTGTCCAACATGGACCAAGTGGTTAGCTCCATCAACACAAACTGCTGGCATGGAAGCTCAGATGGCTGCCACCTTGGCTTTGAGGGCCACTGTTGACAGGGGCTTCCAGAGTGTTACATCACTCTGTTCTCCAGCAGAGCGCCAGGAGGGTTCCAGGGAAGAGACACCTACTCTACCCTCTAAGGATGACAGCATGCCAGCTCCCATGCCAGACACTCTGCCAATGCCCAGACTTTTTTTATTCGTTCACGGGATGTGGGCGTCGCTGGCGAGGCCGGCATTTATTGCCTATCCCTAATTGCCCTTGAGAAGGTGGTGGTGAGCCGCCTTCTTGAACCTCTGCAGTCCGTGTGGTGACGGTTCTCCCACAGTGCTGTTAGGAAGGGAGTTCCAGAATTTTGACCCAGCGACGATGAAGGAACGGCGATATATTTCCAAGTCGGGATGGTGTGTGACTTGGAGGGGAACGTGCAGGTGGTGTTGTTCCCATGTGCCTGCTGCTCTTGTTTTTCTAGGTGGTAGAGGTTGTGGGTTTGGGAGGTGCTGTCGAAGAAGCCTTAGCGAGTTGCTGCAGTGCATCCTGTGGATGGTCCACACTGCAGCCACAGTGCGCTGGTGGTGAAGGGAGGGAATGTTTAGGGTGGTGGATAGGGTGCCAATCAAGCGGGCTGCTTTATCCTGCTGCAGCCCACACCCCGAGGGGTGGTCATTCGTGATGGTGAAGTTGTGCAGCAGATGATGACAACAAATCTGGATACCCGCTCAGGGGTGTACTACAAAGCTCCTCCCGAATGGTCCAGGCAGCAGAAGCATTGCTTGAACTCGCTGATTGTTTGTTGGATGATGTTTCTTGTGGCAGTATGGCTCTCGTAGACCAGCTGTACAGCTGTGCGTGGGTTCCTGACTGGAGTCATGAGCCAGCCTGTAACTTGCCGGCCTGGTTGGAATAAAGGCGACACAGAGGACTGGTGCAGGAGGAGAGTCATGACTGGTGCCAGGATACCGGGCACAGACCTGCATGATGCACTGCCTGTGGTCACAAACCAGCTGTAGGTTGAGGGAGTGAAATCCCTTTCAATTGATAAAGATACCAGGCTGGTGATAGGGTGCAGGCGAGGCGATCTGGGTGTAGTCTATTGCACCTATCACCCTGGGAAGCCTGTCACACGTGTGAAGCCCAGTGCTCTCTCATCCTGCTTCACTCTGTCCATAGGGAAGGAGATGTAGGTGTTTCTCCTGGTGTCGAGAGCTTCAGTGACCTCCCTGATACATCGGTGTACTGAGAACTGTGAGATGTTGCTGATGTCACCTGCCGTAGACTGAAAGGAGCCCGTGGCATAAAAGTTGAGGGGGACGGTGACCTTGACCAGAGGCAGTGCTGCCATGCCCTGGTTTGAGTCTGGAGTTGTGGGTGCAGCAGGTGACATTGCTTGGTGACAGTCTCCTTGGTGAGTCGAAGGCGCCTCATACACTGCTCCTCAATGAAGTTAATATAGGAGAAGTGCTCCCTGAAGGTCCTCAGTGGATATGGTCTCCTGTTCAATGCCCTCCTCCTCCTCCTCCTCCCTCTTCTGATAGCTCTGAGCTGTCTTCCTTGCAGCCCTATGAGACGACCGATATCTTTAGCCAGATTATTTTCTGAGGCAAAGAGCAACAACAGTGGAAGACCAGCAAAACCTCTCTCTGTGCAAACCAAGTGAACTTTCCAGAGAGATAAAATACAGCAAAAAACAGCTGGAATTGAATATAATAAACCAGCAACTAACCTGTAAATACTGCTTGATATCTTTTAATAGTGCTGGTGATGGAGGCTTTCCTGCTAGTTAGCATCACGTTGTGCTGAGTGAGGTCAGCAAGTGGCCAGTGAAGTGCTGGGGTGATCAAAAATGGAAAACTGGTCCTGCAAGAAACGCAGGGCCCTAATTTACATACATTATTGAGAGCTTACAATGCTGCCGACGTGCGCTCCTGCCTCCAGCGTGACCTCCTGCCTCCAGCGTGACCTCCTGCCTCCAGCGTGACCTCCTGCCTCCAGCGTGCGCTCCTGCCTCCAGCGTGTGCTCCTGCCTCCAGCGTGACCTCCTGCCTCCAGCGTGCGCTCCTGCCTCCAGCGTGCGCTCCTGCCTCCAGCGTGACCTCCTGCCTCCAGCGTGACCTCCTGCCTCCAGCGTGCGCTCCTGCCTCCAGCGTGACCTCCTCTACCACTATGGCAGGTGGCGCACTTCCAACTGGAGGTTTGCCAGCGCTTCTTGCCCCCCATATTTGGGACCTAGTAGGCCGTTTAGTGCCCGTAAAATGGCCGCTACATGGCCAAATTCATAGGCCGTTATCTTTAGCTGGCTGAGGTAACAATAATGTGACTCAATATAAACCAGGAATGCTTCTGCGACATTACAAGAACATATTGTCATTTGTTTTAAAGTGTATTTATTAGAATTATTTTGGAGTTATCAATAAATTGCTTACATCTCAGTACTAATGCTGTATTTTACAAAAACAATAAACAGTACATCTACTGAACCCTTTTTGTACACATCAGAGTAAATTCAGTGATTCCACGCTCACAGTGAGGAGTTTCCTCAATGGGAATATGGGTCGGAGATACGTAGCACGTAGCACCGATTCTCCAACCCCCGTCCTGTTAAGCAAGCCTCTCCGCTGGGAGCGCTGGAGCCCTCAATTTGCTCCATTAAGCCATCCCTTACATCAAATGCAAATTCAGTTTATCAAACAAGCCATGTCAGTGTACATCGAAATCTTAACAGCCAAGCACAGTTTCACACATGCACACCATGCAGATTGGGGATACAAATAATGTCATAAGATGAGATGAAATTCATGCTTTCAACCAAAATGTTTTCTCCAACATTGCCAAAACTGCAGGATATTCGTGTTCATTTAACAAGACGAGTTTTTTGCAGTCTGTTGAGATTCCTGGCACAACCTGAAAAAGCACAATTGTATTGGGGCATTATTCACAAGAGCCTGAATCAGATATTTACACAGGTGCTAAAACAAAATGCCATGTAGCAGGTATTTTTAGTGGGTTTTTTTTTGCTGTTAATGAGTCCATTTGCAAATGCTGAGTGAATACCTGCTCCAACCTGCCCTAATTAGCCCTTCAGGGCATGGCTGAATTGCAGTATCAAGAGTTGAGGCAGAGTCGGAGTGAAGCAAAGAAAACTGGTATAAGATCTTACTAGTAACATGTTGGTAGTAATTTTTATATATTTGGAACATTGCTAATCAGGATTAAAATTACGGGGTCAATTTTAACTCTTGGGCGGTGGCCAAGCGAATAGCCGGCCAATCCGGGAGCAGTACAGGGCAAGCTCTGCCCATTTTAACGACGGGGCCTCATTTACATTCTGCATGACAGACTGCCACTTGAACCTAGGGGTCAATAATAAGGAGGGCGGCAGGCAGGAGGCCGCCACTGGGGACCTGAGGGAATGGTCCCCAGCATGAGGTAAGTGGTCGGGGGGTCGGAGGCAACCGCGATTGGGAGAGGAGGAGGGAAGCCTGGGTGGGGGAGGCCCAGGATTTCCTTGTGGGGCCCGGACATGCACTCCTGCTCCTCCTGACCCACAAGGAAGCTAAAAGTTTTTGTTAAAACCTGCCTTGCTGGGCTTTTTTTGGCCCCTCCTCCGGGGGGGTTCCTGCGATTCCTGGCAGGTTTGGCCTTGTGGGGAAAAGACGGGGCATCCCCACCCAGGCCTAGGGTTAATATTACAGTTAGGTCCCGATGACGGCATTAAGCCCCGATCTGTATATTTAAACAAGGACCCCATCGGCTTCGGGCGGTGTCCTTGGCGGCTGCAATTTAAAATTGCTGTTGGCTACTCCATTTTAATTGCCCTCCTGCCAGTCAGGCAGGGTTAAAATCACCTGTCCCCCCCCCCCATTAAAGATGCAGCAGTGGAACAGGCACATAATTCATCACTTTGATGAAAGCATTAAACCAGAGAGCAATCACAGGTCCAGTACCAATGTATCTTGAATCAAAAAGTGCTGGTATGGGCCACAGGCTTTGAAGTACTTGCATTTAAGAATGTGGCAGCTTCCAAAGGATAAGAAGACCATAAGTTCCTGCACAAGAATTGTCCTAAAGCACAAGAATTGTTCTCTCTACGCTGACATTTTCCTTGAATTGCCTCTTTAATTGTCTGTATCCCTTTAAATCAACCCAAATGCAATTTTCTGCTTGAACATTTATTGTGCTCCCTGCATACACCCAGCTCTGCGCTCGAGGCTATGTATAATTATGATAATGAGCTAGCCATTGAAATCAGTAACTCTTCACTTCGGGGCAGCTGTTTCAAAGCATTCAGGTGCAAACTGCACTCATAGAGGGTTTTGACGGAAGAATTAATGTCCTTCTAGAAGTTGTTCCAGACCCACTTTGGTCACCATTTCTTTTCTCAGTTTATTTACCTGCTCTGACCCCATCCTCATGAATATCTGTCTCACTCTGTAGCCCCACCTTTTTGTGACCAGGACCTGCTTCTTCCCTTTTCTATGTTTAATTCACTTTACGTACAAAATCCTTCATCTCCACCCATCTTTCTGATCAGGTTTGCTCAATTTGTGCCTGAAAATTAAATGAACCCGCTGAGCAAATCCAGGCTCACTTTGACAAGACTGGATCAGGAAACCTGATAATTTTCTTTTAAAAAAGTCACAAATTGTATCGAGCGTATCACCTTAATTCCCCATTGGTCTATTGGGTAAGGAGACTGCCTGGTATAACACCAAGCCATACAGGCCAGAAGGTGTCTTATTCAATTCCTGCTCTGCTCTGAGTTAGCTGGTCTCAGTCGGGTCAACTACAATTTGAGATACTGCAACTGTCCTCAAAGCCCATGTACTGGGGGAGTGGAATATCACCCACGAATCCCAATTCAGGTCCCTATCCAGGGACCCAATTGGGAAGTACGTGTGTGGCTATCAGCTGAGAACAGGCTTGGTTTCAGCTTCATGCCCTGCATTGTCGACTGACACTCACTGTATTGGCTCACATAGGAAGAAGGGCCTTATAATAGAGATGGTGGAATGCCGCCTGCATCCGTTGAAATGTCTGCAAGGAGAAAAAGGAATACAATTAAGAAAAACAATTGTATCCTATTTTCTCTTCCGGATACACAATGGGTATAAAGAGCACCTCGGCCTAGAAATTCAATCGTGCCATGCCAGTTATTCAGGCGCTAAACGGGTGCACAAGTCTCCAATATGGCAGACGGGAAACATGCGCTCATTTCAAGCCAGAAGTGCGTCACCTGCCATGTTGGAGGGAGCGTCTCCATAGGTCATAGAGTCATAGAGTTATACAGCACGGATAGAGGCCCTTTGGCCCATCGTGTCCGCGCCGGCCATCAGCCCTGTCTACTCTAATCCCATAGCCCAGAGAGCACGCCAGTACTATTTGAAGCAATGAATAGCTTACATAAATAAGGGTCCTATGCACCTTGGAGGATCCTTATAGTGAAGGAGAAAGGTCAGGAGAGCAATAGTGATAGTAAGGGGAACAGACAGGTGTTTCTACGGCCGCAGACGTGAGTCCAGGATGGTATGGTGCCTCCGTGGTGCCAGGGTCAAGGATGTCACTGAGCAGCTGCAGAACATTCTGGAAGGGGAAGGTGAACAGCCAGAGGTCGTGGTCCATATCGGTACCAACAACATGGGTAGAAACAGCGGTGAGGTCCTGCTGGCAGATTTTAAGGAGTTAGGAAAGAGATTAAGAAGCAGGGCCTCAAAAGTTGTAATTTCCGGATTACTCCCAATGCCATGTGTTAGAGAGAATAGAAATAAGAGGATAGAGCAGATGAATGTGTGGCTGGAGAGATGGTGCAGGAGGGAGGGCTTTAGATTCCTGGGGCATTGGGACCAGTTCTGGGAGAGGTGGACGGGTTGCACCATAACGGAGCTGGGACCAATGTCCTTGCGGGGAGGTTCACGAGTGCCGTTGGGGGGCGGGGGGGTTAAACTAATTTGGCAGGGGGATGGGCACCAGGATATAGCAATGGAAAGGAGAAACAAGGGACACAAAGGATCGGGAGGGAAATCTATCACAAGACCACTTGATACAATTAATTAATAGTACAGTATTAGGTGCGATCAGACTAAGAGAGAGCACAAAAAAGTCTAAGACTGGTTTACAGTGCATGTGTGTAAACACACGAAGCGTGGTAAATAAGGTTGGTGAGCTGCAGGCATAAATTGCCAGATGGGAATGTGATGTTGTGGTGATAACAGAGACCTGGTTCAAAAAAGGGCAGGATTGGGTACTAAATATTTCTGGATACAAGGTGTTCAGGAAACATAGGGAAGGAAAGAAAGGAGGGGGAGGGGTGGCCGTATTGATTAAGGAGAATATTGCAGTGCTGGAGAGAGAGGATGTCCTGGAGTGGTCAAGGAGAGAATCTATTTGGTTAGAGTTAAGAAACAATAGAGGTGCCATTACACTACTGGGTATATTCTATAGGGAACCAACTAGTGGGAAGGATATAGTGGAGCAAATTTGCAGGGGTATTACAGAGAGGTGCAAGAACCATAGAGTAGTGATAATGGGGGACTTCAACTATCCTAATATAGACTGGGATAGTAATAGTGTAAAGGACAAAGAGGGGGAGGAATTTTTGAAGTGTGTTCAGGAGAACTTTCTTGATCAGTATGTTTCAAGCCCAATGAGGAAGGAGGCATTGCTGGATCTGGTTCTGGGGAATGAGGTGGGCCAAGTGGAGCAAGTGTCAGTGGGGGAGCATTTAGGGAGTATCGATCATAGTATCATAAGATTTAGAATAGTTATGGAAAAGGACATGGACCACTCTAAAATAAAAATACTCAATTGGAGGAGGGCCAATTTCAATGGGATGAGAACGGATCTGACCCGGGTAAATTGGAATCAAAGATTGGCAGGCAAAACTGTAATTGAACAATGGGCGGCCTTTAAAGAGGAGATGGTTCGGGTACAGTCTCGGTACATTCCCATGAGGGGGAAAGGGAGGGCAACTGAAGCCAGAGCTTCTGGGATGACAAAAGAGATAGTAAGTAAGATGAAATGGAAAAAAAAGGGCACATGACAGATGTCAGGTTGATAACACAAGTGAGAACCAGGCTGAATATAGAAAGTTCAGAAGGGAAGTGAAAAAGGAAATAAGAGGGGCAAAGAGAGAGTATGAGAATAGACTGGCGGCCAACGTAAAAGGGAATTCAAAAGTCTCCTACAGGCATGTCAACTGTAAGAGGGTAGTAAGAGGAGGGGTGGGGCCAATTAGGGACCATAAAGGAGATCTACTCATGGAGGCAGGAGGGATGGCTGAGGTACTAAATGAGTACTTTGCATCTGTCTTTACCAAGGAAGAAGATGCTGCCAGAGTCTCAGTAAAGGAAGATATAGTTGAGATACTGAATGGGCTAAAAATTGATAAAAAGGAGGTCGTAGAAAGGCTGGCTGTACTTAAAGTAGATAAGTCACCTGGTCTGGAAATTGAGGCCATAATCTGATAAACATCCGTAGATATGGGAGTGGTGCCAGAGGACTGGAGAATTGCAAATGTTACACCCTTGTTCAAAAAAGGGTGTAAGGATAAACCCAGCAACTATAGGCCAGTCAGTTTAACCTTGGTGGTGGGAAAACTTTTAGAAACCATAATCCAGGACAGAATTAACAGTCACTTGGATGAGGGTGGATTGATTAGGGAAAGCCAGCACAGATTTGTTAAAGGCAAATCGTGTTTAACTAACCTGATAGAGTTTTTTGATGAGGTAACAGAGAGGGTAGATGAGGGCAATGCAGTTGATGTGGTGTATATGGACTTTCAAAAGTCATTTGATAAAGTGCCGCATGGTAGGCTTATCATCAAGATTGTGGCCCATGGAATAAAGGGGGCAGTAGCAACATCGGCTAAGGGACAGGAAACAGAGTGTAGTGGTGAACGGTTGTTTTTTGGACTGGAGGGAGGCGTACAGTAGTGTTCCCCAGGGGTCAGTACTCGGACCACTGCTTTTCTTGATATATATTAATTTCCTGGACTTGGGTGTACAGGGCACAATTTCAAAATTTGCAGATGACACAAAACTTGGAAGGGTAGTAAACATTGAGGAGCATAGTGATAGACTTCAAGAGGATATAGACAGGCTGGTGGCATGGGCGGACACGTGGCAGATGAAATTTAACGCAGAAAATTGCGAGGTGATACATTTCGGTAGGAAAAATGAGGAGAGGCAATATAAACTAGAGTGCACAATTCTAAAATGGGTAGATGAACAGAGAGATCTGGGGGTATATGTGCACAAATTGTTGAAGGTGGCAGGGCAGGTTGAGAAAGCGGTTAAAAAAGCATCCTGGGCTTTATAAATAGAGGCATAGAGCACAAAAGCAAGGAAGTCATGATCAACCTTTATAAAACACTGGTTTGACCACAACTGGAGTATTGTGTCCAGTTCTGGGCTCCGCACTTTAGGAAAGATGTGAAGGTGCAGAAGAGATTTACTAGAATGGTTCCAGGGACGAGGAACTTCAGTTACGTGGATAGACTGGAGAAGCTGGGGTTGTTCCCCTTGGAACAGAGACAGTTGCGAGGAGATTTGATCGAGGTATTCAAAATCATGAAGGGTCTAGACAGAGTAGATGGAGAGAAACTGTTCCCATTGGCAGAAGGGTCAAGAATGAGAGGACATAGATTTAAGGTAATTGGCACAAGAATGAAAGGTGATATGAGGAAAAACTTTTTAACACAGCGGGTGGTTGTGATCTGGAATGCACTGCCCGAGGCGGTGGTGGAGGCAGATTCAATCATGGCCTTCAAAAGGGAACTGGATAAGTACTTGAAAGGAAAAAATCTGCAGTGCTACAAGGAAAGGGAGGGGGAGTGGGACTAGCTGGATTGCTCTTGCATAGAGCCTGGGCTGACTTGATGGACCGAATGGCCTCCTTCTGAGCTGTAACCTTTCTATGATTCTCTGATTATAGGATTTTGCAATGCCCCTTCACCTGACCCGCCAGGTGCTAAACTCACCCAGCAGTTCATGATGCTAACAGGCTGGAAGGACCCTTCACCGGTACTATTGAAAGGGATCATGCAGAACTTACAGGTTAGTTGTTTTCGGTTTGTTATTTCAGGTTGCTGGTTAAATTCTGGAAGTTTTTTGGCCTGGTTTCTGACTCAGGAAAGTTCAGCTTGACTGCGAGGAGAAGCCCTCGCTGGTATTGCACTGTTGTTGGCTGCCTTCTAAACAGTTTGCCTGCAGTCACAGGTGGTCTCATAGCACTGCCTTCAGGGACGGAGGATGAGAGGGAGCAGCAAGGAAGACAGCAGGAAGCAGCAGCAATTGCCTCAAGGGGGAAGTTAAGGAGGGCACAGTTCTCAGTACACCGATGTATCAGGGAGATCACGAGGCCCTCTACACCAGGAGGAACACCTACATCTCCTTCCCTATGGACAGAGCGAAACAGGACGAGAGAACACTAGGTTTCACCTGCATGGCAGGCTTCCCCAGGCTGCAAGTTGTCATAGACTACACCCACATCGCCTCGTGTGCTCCCTAACACCAGCCTTTATCAATCAAAAGGGATTCCACTCCCTCAACATACAGCTGGTTTGTGACCAAAAGCAGCGCATCATGCAAGTCTGTGCCCGGTATCCTGGCAGCAGTCATGACTCTTTCATCTTGTGCCACTCCTTTGTGTTGCCTTTATTCCAGCCTGGCGGTCAAGTTACAGCCTGGTTACTGGGTGACAGGGGCTATCCCCTCTAGTCATGGATCATGACTCCAGTCAGGAACCTGGGCACAGCTGCAGTGTTGGTCTACAACCAGGGCCATGCTGCCACGAGAAATGTGATCGAGCAGACATTCGGAGTGCTCAAACAACACTTCCGCGCCTGGACCGTTCAGGAGGAGCTTTGCAGTACAGTCCGAGGGGTATCGAGATTTGTAGTCATCTACTGCATGTTCCAAAACTTTGCCACCATCAGCCCTTACCTTGGCAACAAGAAGTGCAGCAGGAGTAGGTGGAGGAAGAGGAGGAGGAGCATGGAGAGGATAAAGAGCAGGAGAGGCAGCGACCTATCTTGGTGGTCCTACAAAGTGTTTCCCCACTGGCTGCAGCTTGGGAGGTGGAAGGCTGCTGAACTTCCATTGAGGACACTTCAGCTGGTCATGGTGGGTGGTTGTGGGCCGGAGCAGCCTGGCCCAGCTGGCTGTGTGGCACAAACAAAGGCACCGGTGGAGTGGGTGATGGGGGAGGAAGCATACTGTCATCCTGAGAGAGGTACCTCTCCTATGGAGGCAAGGCCACTCTCCTGGGACTGCACCTCAGCACTCTTACAGCTCTACGCAAGAACAGAGTGCAGGAGCGACGTGATGCTCAGGAAGCCTGTCAACAGTAGCGCCCAACACTAAGATCACAGCTGTCTGAGCTTCCATGGCAGCGACGTGATGCTCTACGCAAAGCCTTGTCACAAGTTGGAGCCGGCACCTGTGGCATCCAATTGCCTTGCCCTAGCTCCTGCAAACTGCTCGGCAATTCACCACATGAATCCCTCCTCCAGCCTCGCCTCTAAAGTCCGCCTGGTGTCAATATCTGAGCTGGTGCGAGCGAGGGTGAGGTCGAGTGACGCTACATCATTAGAAAGGCCGGCCTCCTTTTCCTGCACTGGCAGAGGTATCTCCACATCTCCAGCAACTGAAATGAAAGGGAAGGACACGGGTTAGCTTGTGGTGTGAAGGGAGAGCAGAGAGAGTGAGAAGTGGCTGGTGAAAGCATCTGCAGTTTGCCATGCAGAGTGTGAAGGGTGAGAGAGAAATAATGAGGGAAAAAGTAGAAAAGGTGTGAAGAAACCCTACACGATGTCTCCTCCAGCATCGCCACTGCCATGACTCTGTCCCTGCCCCTGCCCGCGACGGCCAGCGTGTTTTCTTTGAGGGGGGAGAGGATGTGCAGACGGCCTCGGCCTCCTCCGCTGGCAGCTTCCTGGTGCGTGTTGTATCCAACCTACTCCTTCAAGAAAGAAGGGAGAGTCTTGTGAGGTATTTAGAGAATGCACCTGTCATGAGGAATACCTGGTATGCAGTTTGAGGTGTGGGGATATGAGGGTTGCAATAATGGTGAGTGTGTGAGACTGAGGAGAAAGAGGTGAGGTGACTAGGGGTGCAGTGACTGTAGGAGATGTGAAGGGAAGTGAGGAGGGGAGTATTGTGAGGCTGGAGGCAGTGGAGGTGTAAGCAGAGAATAGGAGAGCAGTATTGTTACCTTGCCAACTCTGGTGAGGTCAGTGAACTTCTTTCAGCATTGTAGCCATGTCCTGGGAGCTAAGCTCCTGGCATTGACCTCCTCTGTGATGGGTTCCCATTGGCAGCCAAGGTGTTCCCTGCAGGGCTTTTTGCCCCCTCGGGGCGAAGAAGATCTGCCTCCTCCTTTTCATTGTCTGCACCAGGGAAAACCTCAGTGCCCTCACTTGCTGTAGTCATTTCTTGATCCCCTGCTGTCTGGAGCCAGAGTGCACCTCCCCTTTAAGAGGTTCTGGCTGCCTTTCAGTGGCGTCAGAGACACCCGATACCCGGCACTGCAAATAGGCGTGCAGCCAATGTGTAAGTCTGATGAGCAGGAGGTGAGGTGAAGTGGGGTGCAGTGACTGTAGGAGATGTGAAGGGAAGTGAGGAGAGGAGTATTGTGAGGCTGGAGGCTGGAGGTGTAAGCAGAATAATGCAGTACAACGAATATTACATGCTGCCTGGGACAACACTAACAGGCCTGTTTTTGGGCGCAATCGAATTTCTAGGCCCTCAGCTCAAAAATATATCCAGCGCATGGAATTTCTTGAATATCACTTCTATGGACTCTCATGTTGTCAGAATATATTTTTAAACATTTCAACTTGTTCCTGGATGTTATTTTGCAGGAACTAAGTTCTTTGACTTTGAGTTGAATCTAATGCCCTTCAATATCTGGGCCTTGATTTCTCTCCAAGGGCGCAATTGGCAAATTACACCCAAAAGCAGGGATCGGTGCTTGGGCCCCAGCTAGTCACAATCTATATCAATGATTTGGATGAGGGGACCAAATGTAATATTTCCAAGTTTGCTGATGACACAAAACTAGGTGGGAATATGAGTTGTGAGGAGGATGCAAAGAGGCTTCAGGGGGATATAGACAGGCTAAGTGAGTGGGCAGGAACATGGCAGATGGAATATAAAGTGGAAAAATATGAAGTTATCCACTTTAATAGGAAAAACAGAAATACAGAGTATTTTTTAAATGGTGAGAGATTGGGGAATGTTGATGTTCAAAGGGACCTGGGTGTCCTTGTACATGAGTCACTGAAAGCTAACATGTAGGTGCAGCAAGCAATTAGGAAGGCAAATGGTATGTTGGCCTTCATTACAAGAGGATTTGAGGACAGGAGTAAAGATGTCTTACCGCAATTATATAGGACCTTGGTGAGACCGCACCTGGAGTATTGTGTACAATTTTGGTCTCCTTACCTAAGAAAGGATAAACTTGCCATAGAGGGAGTGCAACGAAGGTTCACCAGACTGATTCCTGGGATGGCGGGATTGTCGTACGAGGAGAGATTGAGTAGACTAGGCCTGTATTCTCTAGAGTTTAGAAGAATGAGAGGTGATCTCATTGAAACATACAAAATTCTTACAGGGCTCAACAGGATAGATGCAGGGAGGATGTTTCCCCTGGCTGGGGAATCTAGAACCAGGGCTCACAGTCTCAGAATAAAGGACTGAGATGAGGAGAAATTTCTTCACTCAGAGGGTGGTGAATCTTTGGAATTCTCTACCCCAGAGGGCTGTGGAGGCTCAGTCATTGAGTACATTCAAAACAGAGATCGATAGATTTCTAGATATTAAAGTCATCAAGGGATATGGGGATAGTGCAGGAAAATGTAATTGAGGTAGAAGATCAGCCATGATCTTGTTGAATGGCGGAGCAGGCTCAAGGGACCGAATGGCCGACTCCTGCTTCTATTTCTTATGTTCTTATGCTCTTATGTTCTTAAAATGTGCCCAACACTGCATCCTTTTGGCCGAGGTGAAATTGTGGCCAAGTTTCATTAACATAAGCCCGAACGTGAAATCTCCCATGAATCAGTGCAATCAACCAGCAGAATTGATCGGAATCGATTTGTGACTGGAGCAGAGCCAATGGAGCCTCAAGGTTCTAGGATGGAGTAGTATAAAAGGCAAGGGAAAATAATTCCCCTTCAGAGTGAGGCTGGAGACCACAAGGTAAGCAACCATTATCTCTCTGTCTTGCAAAAATTAAAATGTTGCATGGTAATTTATTTAAATCACACTGAACAGAGTCTGAAAGTATTTGTAACATTTCCCTTTTCACCCTCCTCCTCCTCCTCCAGCTTCACCAAGATGAGTCGGATGGCCCAGAAATGAGCCATCCTTCAGGTTTTTTTACGAATTGATGATATCTGTAGCAGCAGGGTTCACCTGAGGTTTTATTTCACTGCTGGTCTGCTGATTTGCGCTGGATGTGTTTATGTCCCCGGGTGTCTGTGGCCTGAGAATCTGGGAGCAATGTAATCAACACCCCCCCCGCCCCCCGCCCCCCGAACAAGCGCAGTTGGTGGAAACTCGCCTTTCGATACAGGGGCGTGGCCAGTTTTGTGGGCGGGGATTGGACCGGGCAAAGGGTTCAATGGATGGACTTAAAAGACTGCGGGTACTTGTGGGTAATAAAGCTACGGCCGTAACTCATTTACAACTAAAATTCTGTGACCTTTTACGCTATTTAACTCGGCCCCGCCCAGATGAAGCTGTCATCTGGGCAGAAATCTGGTGGAAATTCAGGGCTCTTTTATTGGTAACTGTCACATAACATCATTCTGGGTTCTCCACGAGGCTGGGCATTAACCCCTGGAGATAAAGAGCAGAGGCAGGCGAGAAAAATTAGCCCCACTTTATTTTTCAAGAAACAATAAAAAATATACTTCACTGTCTCTGGGGAGACCCTCTACAGGAGATGTGCACCGTCTCCCACTTTCACACTCCAGCCTTTTTTTCCAATTATCTTAAATCTGCGTCCTGTGCTTACCGACCCTCCTGCCAGTGGGTACAGTTTCTCATACAGTGGAGTAACAGGGCTGTGGGTTCATATCAGCACGTCGCTGAGCTATTGATCTCGGCCATGCCGTTTTGGAGGTGCTCAGAATGCACCGAGTTGCTGCTTCATGAGGGGGGTGAGTGGAAAGGGAAAATTGGAGAGGTGGTCGACTGTATTCAGGCACCTCCTAGTGGCTGCCTCAAAAGTATTAAAGGTGGAGTCCTGGGAGCAGGTAATCCTCACATACTTTTGTTTTGTTGCTATGTGACCTGAGGTGATCTGGAAGAAAATGAGTTGGGAAAATAGAGGAGTTAATAACTTTCCTCAAATCAGCACAAAACAAAACCTTTTACTTTCTGATTTTGTGCTGATCAAGGTGAGGAGTTTCAGCACAGAAGAAAGACTCACATTTATATCGTGCCATTCACGGCATCCCCAAAGCGTTTTAAAGCCAATGAAGTACTTTTGAAGCCATAGAACTACAGTAGTATCATAGTATCATGGTTTGATACAGCACAGAAGGAGGCTATTTGGCCCATCATGCCTGTTCCGGCTCTTTGATAGAGCTATCCAATTCGTCCCCATAACTCTTTCCCCATAGTCTTGCAATTTTTTTCCCTTGTATTTATCTAATTCCTTTTTGATAGTTATTATTTAATCTGCTTCCACCGCCCTTTCAGGCAGCGCATTCCAGATCAGAACAATTTGCTGCGTAAAAAAATGTTCCCTCATGTCGCCTCTGGCTCTTTTGTCGATCACCTTAAATCTGAGTCCTCTGGTTACCGACCCTTCTGCCACTGGAAACAGTTTCTCCTTATTTACTCTATCAAAACTGTTCATGATTTTGAACACCTCGATCAAATCTCCCCTTAACATTCTCTGCTCTAAGGAGAATAACCCCAGCTTCATAGAATCATAGAATCATAGAAAGTTACAGCACAGAAGGAGGCCACTCGGCCCATTGTGTCTGTGCTGGCCGAAAAAGAGCTATCCAGCTTAATCCCACTTTCCAGCACTTGGTCCGTAGCCCTGTAGGTTACGGCACTTCAGGGGCACATCCAAGTACTTTTTAAATGAGTTGAGGGTTTCTGCCTCTCCCACCCTTTCAGGCAGTGAGTTCCAGACCCCCACCACCCTCTGGGTGAAAAAATTTCTCCTCAGCTCCCCTCTAATCCTTCTACCAATTACTTTAAATCTATGCCCCCTGGTTACTGACCCCTCTGCTAAGGGAAATAGGTCCTCCCTATCCACTCTATCTAGTCCAGTCATAATTTGATACACCTCAATTAAATCTCCCCTAAGCTTCCTTTGTTCCAAAGAAAACAACCCCAGCCTATCCAATCTTTTCTCATAGCTAAAATTCTCCAGCCCTGGCAACATCCTCGTAAATCTCCTCTGTACCCTCTCTAGTGCAATCACATCTTTCCTGTAATGTGGTGACCAGAACTGTACACAGTACTCAACCTATGGCTGAACCAACCAGCTTCTCCAGTCTCTCCACATAACTGAAGTCCCTTAACCCTGACACCATTCTAGTAAATCTCTTCAGCACCCTTTCTAAGGCCTTGACATCCTTCCTAAAGTGTGGTGCCCAGAATTGGACACAATACTCCAGCTGAGGCCTAACCAGTGTTTTATAAAGATTGAGCATAACTTCCTTGCTTTTGTACTCTGTGCCTCCACGAATAAAGCCCAGAATCCCATATGCTTTTTTAACAGCCTTCTCAACTTGTCCTGCCACCTTCAAAGATTTGTGTACATACACCCCCAGGTCTCTCAGTTCCTGCACTCCATTTAAAATTGTACCATTTAGTTTATATTGCCTCTCCTCATTCTTCCTACCAAAATGGATCACTTCACACTTCTCTACGTTAAATTTCATCTGCCATGTGTCTGCCCATTTCACCAGTCTGTCTATATCCTCATGAAGTCTGTTACATTGTTTATTGCATTTCCAACTTTCATGTCATCTGCAATCTTTGAAATTATACCCTCTGTGCCCGAGTCCAGGTCATTAATATATATCAAAAAAGCAGTGGTCCTAATACTGACCCCTGGGGAACACCACTGTATACTTCCCTCCAGTCTGAAAAACAACCGTTCACCACTACTCTCTGCTTTCTGTCCCTTAGCCAATTTTGTATCCACACTGCCACTGTCCCTTTAATCCCATGGGCTTTAATTTTGCTAACAAGTCTATTATGTGGTACTTTATCAAATGCCTTTTGAAAGTCCATATACACAACATCAACCACACTACCCTCATCAACCCTCTCTGTTACATCATCAAAGAACTCAGTCAAATTAGTCAAACACGATTTTCCTTTAACAAATCCGTGCTGACTTTCATTTTTTAGCCCAGACTTTTCCAAGTGCCAATTTATTTTGTCCCAGATTATTTTCTCAAAGTTTCCCCTCCACCGACCTTACGCTGACTGGCCTGTAATTGCCGGGTTTATCACTCTCCCCTTTTTTGAACAGGGGTGTAACATTTTTAATCCTCCAGTCCTCTGGCACTGTCCCCATTTCTAAGGAGGATTGGAAGATTGTGGCCAGAGCCTCCGCAATTTCCACCCTTACTTCCTCAGTAACTGAGGATCCATCCCATCCGGACCGGGTGACTTTTCTACTTTGAGTACTGCCAATCTTTAAATACCTTCTCTTTATCTATTTTCATCCGATCCAATATCACTCCTCTTTACTGAAGACCGTGCAAAGTATTTATTTAGTCCCTCAGCCTCCACAAGACGATCTCCTTTTTAGGCTTTAATCAACCCCAACCTTCCTTTGACTACCTTTATATTTACATATAAAAGTCTTTTATATGTTTATAAAAGGCTTTTAGGTTCCCTTTTATGTTAGCCGCTAATCCTTTCTCATACTCTCTCTTTGCCCCTTGTTCACTTTTTTAGATCTCCTCAGTACTTTCTTTATTCAGCTTGATTCTCTACTCTATTATGAACCATGCATTTGTCATAAGCCTCCTTTTTCTGTTTCATTTTAATCTCTATGGGCTCGATTTTGCAATGGTGGTGGGTTGGCAGCGGAGGGAGGGGTGGTGAAGGTGGGTGTGGCAAACCCGCATGAACAAAACTTACCGTTTCTGATGTGATTGCATGGTGATTGATGGTGATTAACGTCCTCTCCGGGTTTCACACCCGGCAGCTACTCTGATTGACAGACTGACTGCAATGCGAGGGAGGGGCGAGAAAGAGAGAGAGCGATACGTCATCCGGCCCTGGACTGGAAGACCGGGGGGCGGGGAGAGAGGGGAAGATCGGGGGGGAGAGGGAAAGATCGGGGGGGGGGAGGAGAGGGAAAGATCGGGGGGGGGAGGGAAAGATCAGGGGGGAGAGGGAAAGATCGGGGGGGGAGGAGAGGGAAAGATCGGGGGGGGGAGGGAAAGATCGGGGGGAGAGGGGAAGATCGGGGGGGAGAGGGGAAGATTGGGGGGAGAGGGAAAGATCGGGGGGGGGGAGGGAAAGATCGGGGGGGGAGAGGGGAAGATCGGGGGCGTGGAGAGGGGAAGATCAGGGGGGAGAGGGAAAGATCGGGGGGGGAGGAGAGGGAAAGATCGGGGGGGGGAGGGAAAGATCGGGGGGAGAGGGGAAGATCGGGGGGGGAGAGGGGAAGATCGGGGGGGGAGAGGGGAAGATCGGGGGGGGGAGAGGGAAAGATCGGGGGGGGGGAGAGGGGAAGATCGGGGGGGAGAGGGAAAGATCGGGGGGGGGAGAGGGAAAGATCGGTGGGGGAGAGGGGAAGATCAGAGGGGGAGAGGGGAAGATCAGGGGGGGAGAGGGGAAGATCGGGGGGGAGAGGGAAAGATCGGGGGGGGGAGAGGGGAAGATCGGGGGGGGAGAGGGGAAGATCGGGGGGGAGAGGGGAAGATTAGGAGGACATCGGGGGAAGAGCGGGGGAGTGAAGAGGAGGACATCGGGGGGAGGGTGAAGAGGGGGACATCGGAGCGGGAGACATCGGAGAAGGAGACATCGGACATCGGAGCAGGGTGCAAAGATAGGTTCATTTAGTGTTTTCACTTCCTTCTATGGTTTTTTATTTAATTTATTTAGATTCGTGTTCCCTGATCCGGCCCTGGTTTCACCAGGTGTGAATCACGGTGGGCAAGCTGCCCAGGTAGGTTAAAAATCATTACAATCCCTTACTCTGTCACAGGTAAAGTGCCTTGAGTCCCTCAATGAGGTACATTTGGCTCTTTAATTGTCATGTCGTCGGCTTTAATTGCCGGCAGGACTTCCATTTTCGGGTTGCCCGTGGACACAGGTGGGTCCCTGGGAAACTCGGAAGTCGGTAGGTTTGAGCCAGCTTCAAACCCGAACAGGAATTCTGCAATTTTCGGAGCCCCTCGCCCCCAACGCACCCTATACAAAACCCTGGTTAGACCGCACCTGGAGTACTGTGAGCAGTTCTGGGCACCGCACCTTCGGAAGGACATATTGGCCTTGGAGGGAGTGCAGCGTAGGTTTACTAGAATGATACCCGGACTTCAAGGGTTAAGTTACGAGGAGAGATTACACAAATTGGTGTTGTATTCTCTGGAGTTTCAAAGGTTAAGGAGTGATCTGATCGAAGTTTATAAGATATTAAGGGGAACGGATAGGGTGGATAGAGAGAAACTATTTCCGCTGGTTGTGGATTCTAGGAGTAGGGGGCACAGTCTAAAAATTAGAGCCAGACCTTTCAGGAGCGAGATTAGAAAACATTTCTACACACAAAGGGTTGTAGAAGTTTGGAACTCTCTTCCGCAAACGGCAATTGATACTAGCTCAATTGCTAAATTTAAATGTGAGATAGATAGCTTTTTGGCAAACAAAGGTATTAAGGGATATGGGCCAAAGGCAGGTATATGGAGTTGGATCACAGATCAGCCATGATCTTATTAAATGGCGGAGCAGGCACGAGGGGCTGAATGGCCTACTCCTGTTCCTATATTCCTATGTTTCTATGTTCACCTGCAATTGCCCCCATATCTTTAGTCATCACGGGAGCTCTAGCTTTGGATGCCCTTCCTTCTCCCCTCGTGGGAATGTGTCTACTCTGTACCCAGACCACCTCCTCTTTGAAGGCCTCCCATTGTTCAATTCCTGTTTTGCCTCCCAATTATTGATTCCAATCTACCCGGGCAAGATCACTTTTTAACTCATTGAAATTACCCTCCTCCAGTTAAGCATTTTTACACTTGATTGTTCCTTGTCCTTTTCCATAACTATTCTACATTTAGTCTACAGCACAGAAACAGGCCATTCGGCCCAACTGATCTATGCCAGCATTTATGCTCCACACAAGCCTCCTCCCGCCCTACTTCATCTACCCCTATCAGCAAACCCTTCTATTCCTTTCTCATTCTGTGCTTATCCAGCTTCCCCTTTAATTGCATCTATGCTATTGCCTCAACTACTCCTTGTGGTAGGGAATTCCACATTCTTACCATCTTTGAGTAATGATTGGATTTATTAGTGACTATCTTATATTGATGACCTCTAGTTTTGGTCTCCCCCACAAGTGGAAACATTTTCTCTGCGTCTACCCTATCAAACACTTTTGTTGTCTATCAAGCCCTCTATCAGGTCACCACGTAGCCTTCTCTTTTCTAGAGAAAGGACCCCCAATCTGTTTACTCTTTCCTGACAAGATTCCATGTGGGCCCTCACTCTTTTCAGTTACTGCATCCTCACTAATTTGAAATGAAGACTCAAGGTAGTGCTTCCTACTTTCATTCTAAACCCGATGATCACTGTTCCCCAAATGCTCCCCCACTGGAACATGCTCCACCTGCCCCACTTCATTCCCCAGAACTAGATCCAGCACTGCTTCCTTCCTCGTTGGGCTGGGCGCACATTGATCAAGAAAGTTCTCTTGTACACATTTGAGGAGTTCTGACGAAGGGTCATCGACCTGGAAATTAACTCTGTTTCTTTGTCCACAGATGCTGCCTCACTTGCTGAGTATCTCCAGCATTTTCTGTTTTTATTTCAGGAATTCCTCCCCTCTTTGACCTTTATACTGTTACTATCCCAGTCGATAGTGGGATAATTGAATTCCTCCATTATCACTACTCCATCATTTTTGCATCTTTCTGTAATTTGCTGACAAATTTGCTCTCTATTTCCTTCCATTATTTAGTGGCCTATAGTATACACCCAATTGTGTAACAGCTCCTTTGTTGTTCCTTAATTCTAAACAAATAGATTCTGTCTTTGATCCCTCAACTACATCACCCCTTTCCAGATCATAGTTTCTTTGATCAATACCCCACACCCCTTTCTTTCCTTCCCTATCTTTCCTGAATACCATGTAGCTAGTTATATTATGTACTCAATCCTCTCCTTCTTTGAGCCAGGCCTCTGTTATTGCCACTATATCACAGTCCCATGTGGTGACTTGAGCCTGCAGCTCATCAACCTAATTTAACATCATAGAATGATATATTCATAGAAAGTTATGGCACAAAAGAGGCCATTCGGCCCATCGTGTCGGTGCCGGTCGAAAAAGAGCTATCCATCTTAATCCCACAGTCCGTAGCCCTGTAGGTTACGGCACTTCAAGTGCACATCCAAGTACTCCTTAAATGAGTTGAGGGTTTCTGCCTCTACCACCCTTTCAGGCAGTGAGTTCCAGACCCCCACCACCCTCTGGGTGAAAAAAATTCTCCTCAGCTCCCCTCTAATCCTTCTACCAATTACTTTAAATCTCTGCCCCGGTCACTGAACCCTCTGCTAACGGAAATAGGTCCTTCCTATCCACTCTATCTAGTCCTGTCATAATTTTATATACCTCAATTAAATCTCCCCTCAGCCTCCTTGTTCCAAAGAAAACAGCCTTTGTTCCTCTACACCTCTCAGTATCCTCCCATTTATTGTGTATTCCCTTGCCTTGTTTGCCCTCCCCGAATGCATTACCTCACACTTCTCTGGATTGAATTCCATTTGCCACTTTTCTGCCCACCTGACCAGCCCATTGATATCTTCCTACAGCTTTCTTCCTCACTATCAACACACGGCCAATTTTTGTATCATCTGCAAACTTCTTGATCAAGCCCCCTACATTAAAGTCCAAATCATTAATATATAACACAAAAAGCAAGAGACCTAGTACTGAGCATTGTCAAACCGAACTGAAACAGCCTTTCAGATGCAAAAACACATGTCAACCTTTGCTTCCTGCCACTGAGCCAATTTTGGATCCAACTTGCCACTTTCCCTTGGATCCCATAGAGTTTTACTTTTTTGACCAGTCTGGCATGTGGGGCCTTGTCAAAAGCCTTGCTAAATCAATGTACACCACATCAAACGCATTACCCTCATCAAACCTCCTTGTTACCACCTCAAAAAATTCAATCAGGTTAGTCAGACATGACTTTCTCTTAACAAATCCATGCTGACTGTCCTTGATTAACCCGTGCCTTTCTAAATGACGATTTATGCTGTCCCTCAGAATCGATTCCAATAATTTGCTCACCACAGAGGTTAGACTGACTGGCCCATAATTACTCGGTCTATCTTTTTCTCCCTTTTTAAACAATGATACAATGTTAGCAGTCCTCCAATCCTCCAGCACCAGGCCTGTATCCAGTGAGGATTGGAAAATGATGGTCAGAGCCTCCGCTATTTCCTCCATTGCTTCTTTTAAAAGCCTGAGATACATTTCATCCGGGCCTGGCGATTTATCTACTTTCAAAGATGCTAAACCTTTAATACTTCCTCTCTCACTATGTTTATCGCATCCAATATTTCACACTCCTCCTCCTTAACTACAATCTCTGTATCGTCTCCCTCTTTTGTGAAGACAGACGCAAAGTATTCATGAAGAACCATACCCACATCTTCTGCCTCCACACATAGGTTACCTTTTTGGTCTCTAAATGACCCTACTCTTTCCTTAGTTATCCTCTTGCTCTTTATGTATTTATAAAACATTTTTAGGTTTTCCTTAATTTTACTTGCCAGTAAACATAGAAACGTTGAAAATAGGAGCAGGAGTAGGCCATTCGGCCCTTCGAGCCTGCTCCGCCATTCAATATGGTCATGGCTGATCCTCTATCTCAATACCATATTCCCGCTCTCTCCCCATACCCCTTGATGCCTTTTGTGTCTAGGAATCTATCTAACTCCTTCTTAAATATATTTAGTGACTTGGCCTCCACAGCCTTCTGTGGTAGAGAATTCCACAGGTTCACCACCCTCTGAGTGAAGAAATTTCTCCTCATCTCAGTCCTAAATGTCCTACCCCGTACCCTGAGACTGTGACCCCTCGTTCTGGACTCCCCAGCCAGGGGAAACATCCTCCCTGCATCCAGTCTGTCTAGCCCTGTCAGAATTTTGTATGTTTCAATGAGAATCCCTCTCATTATTCTAAACTCGAGTGAATACAGGCCAAGTCGACCCAATCTCTCCTCATACGACAGTCCTGCCATCCCAGGAATCAGTCTGGTGAACCTTCGCTGCACTCCCTCCATGGCAAGTATATCCTTTTTTAGGTAAGGAGACCAAAACTGCACACAATACTCCAGGTGTGGTCTCACCAAGGCCCTGTACAACTGCAGTAAGACATCCTTGCTCCAGTACTCAAACCCTCTTGCAATGAAGGCCAACATACCATTTGCCTTCTTAACCGCTTGCTGCACTGAATGATTGCTTTTAGTGACTGATGTACAAGGCCACCCAGGTCCCTTTGGACATCAACATTTCCCAATCACCATTTAAATAATACTCTGCCTTTCTGATTTTCCTTCCGAAGTGGATAACTTCACATTTATCCACATTATTCTGCATCTGCCATGTATTTGCCCACTCACTCAACTTGTCTAAATCGCCTTGAAGCCTCTTTGCATCCTCCTCACAACTCACGATCCCACCTAGTTTTGTGTCATCAGCAAGCTTGGAAATATTACATTTGGTTCCTTCATCCAAATCATTGATATATATTGTGAATAGCTGGGGCCCAAGCACTGATCCCTGCGGTACCCCACTAGTCACCGCCTGCCACCCAGAAAAAGACCCATTTATTCCCACTCTCTGTTTCCTGTCTGTTAACCAATTCTCAATCAATGCCAGTATATTACCATCAATCCCATGTGCTTTAATTTTGCACACTAACCTCTTATGTGGGACTTTATCAAAGGCCTTCTGAAAATCCAAATAAACCACATATACTGGTTCTCCCTTATCGATAGGTGAATGAACACCTCGAGAATTTTCAGTTAATCAGAGAGAGCCAGCATGGATTTGTGAAAGGTAGGTTGTGCCTGACAAACCTGATTGAATTTTTTGAAGAGGTGACCAAAGTAGTGGACAGGGGAATGTGAATGGATGTTATTTATATGGACTTCTAGAAGGCATTTGATAAGGTCCCACATAAGAGACTGTTATCTAAGATAGAAGCCCATGGAATCAAGGGAAAAGTACAGACTTGGTTAGGAAGTTGGCTGAATGAAAGGCGACAGAGAGTAGGGATAATGCGTAGGTACTCACATTGGCATTCAACAAGGTGCCACATGAAAGAATATTGCTCAAGATAAAGAATCACTGGATTGGGGGTAATATTCTGGCATGGGTGGAGGATTGGTTATCTAACAGGAAGCAGAGAGTTGGCATAAATGGTTCATTCTCGGACTGGCAACCTGTAGCCAGTGGTGTTCCGCAGGAGTCGGTGCTGGGTCCCCAACTCTTTACAATCTATATTAACGATTTGGAGGAGGGGACCGAGTGTAACATATCAAAGTTTGCAGATGATACAAAGATGGGAGGGAAAGTAGAGAGTGAGGAGGACATAAAAAACCTACAAGGGGATATGGACAGGCTGGGTGAGTGGGCGGAGATTTGGCAGATGCAATACAATATTAGAAAATGTGAGGTTATGCACTGTGGCAGGAAAAATTAGACAGCAAGTTATTATCTTAATGGCGAGAAAATGGAAAGTACTGCAGTACAAAGGGATCTGGGGGTCCTAGTGCAAGAAAATCAAAAAGTTAGTATGCAGGTGCAGCAGGTGATCAAGAAGGCCAACGGAATGTTGGCTTTTATTGCTAGGGGGATAGAATATAAAAACAGGGAGGTATTGCTGCAGTTATATAAGGTATTGGTGAGACCGCACCTGGAATACTGCATTCAGTTTTGGTGCCCATACTTAAGAAAAGACATAATTGCTCTCGAGGCAGTACAAAGAAGGTTCACTCGGCTAATCCCGGGGATGAGGGGGTGGACATATGAGGAGAGGTTGAGTCGATTGGGACTCTACTCATTGGAGTTCAGAAGAATGAGAGGCGATCTTATTGAAACATATAAGATTGTGAAGGGGCTTGATCGGGTGGATGCGGTAAGGATGTTCCCAAGGATGGGTGAAACTAGAACTAGGGGGCATAAACTAGAGGGCTGCGCTTTCAAAACTGAGATGAGGAGAAACTTCTTCACTCAGAGGGTAGTAGGTCTGTGGAATTTGCTGCCCCAGGAAGCTGTGGAAGCTACATCATTAAATAAATTTAAAACAGAAATAGACAGTTTCCTGGAAGTAAAGGGAATTAGGGGTTACGGGGAGCGGGCAGGAAATTGGACATGAATTTAGATTTGAGGTTAGGATCAGATCAGCCATGATCTTATTGAATGGCGGAGCAGGCTCGAGGGGCCGATTGGCCTACTCCTGCTCCTATTTCTTATGTTCTTATGTTCTTATGTGACTAGTGGAGTCCTGTAGGGATCTGTCTTGGGGCGTCAATAATTCGCAATATTTATTAACGACTTAGATGAAAGCATAGAAAGTCTCATATCTAAGTTTGCCGATGACACAAAGATTGGTGGCATTGTCAGCAGTGTAGATGAAAACATAAAATTACAAAGCGATATTGATAGATTAGGTGAATGGGCAAAACTGTGGCAAATGGAATTCAATGTAGACAAATGTGAGGTCATCCACTTTGGATCAAAAAAGAGTAGAAAGGATACTTTATAAAATGTAAAAAGTTAAAAACAGTGGATGTCCAAAGGGACCTAGGGGTACAGGTACATAGATCATTGAATTGTCATGAACAGTTGCAGAAAATAATCAATAAGGCTAATGGAATGCTGGTCTTTATATCTGGAGGACTAGAGTACAAGGGGGCAGAAGTTATGCTGCAGCTATACAAAACCCTAGTTAGACCGCACCTGGAGTACTGTGAGCAGTTCTGGGCACCGTACCTTCGGAAGGACATATTGGCCTTGGAGGGAGTGCAGCGTAGGTTTACTAGAATGATACCCGGACTTCAAGGGTTAAGTTACGAGGAGAGAGTACACAAATTGGGGTTGTATTCTCTGGAGTTTAGAATGTTAAGGGGCGATCTGATCGAAGTTTATAAGATATTAAGGGTATCAGATAGGGTGGATAGAGAGAAACTATTTCCGCTGGTTGGGGATTCTAGGAGTAGGGGGCACAGTCTAAAAATTAGAGCCAGACCTTTCAGGAGCGAGATTAGAAAACATTTCTACACACAAAGGGTGGTAGAAGTTTGGAACTCTCTTCCACAAATGGCAATTGATACTAGCTCAATTGCTAAATTTAAATCTGAGATAGATAGCTTTTTGGCAACCAAAGGTATTAAGGGATATGGGCCAAAGGCAGGTATATGGAGTTAGATCACAGATCAGCCATGATCTTATCAAATGGCGGAGCAGGCACGAGGGGCTGAATGGCCTACTCCTGTTCCTATATTCCTATGTTCCTATTCTACCAGTTACATCCTCAAAAAACTCCAGTAGGTTTGTCAAACATGACTTCCCTTTCATCAATCCATGTTGACCTTGTCTAATCCCGTTGATATTTTCTAAGTGTTCTGTTATCACATCCTTTAGAATAGACTCTAGCATTTTCCCTACTAATGATGTACGGCTGACCAATCTATAGTGCCCTATTTTCTCTCTCCCTCCTTTTTTAAATAGTGGGGTTACATTTGCCACCCTCCAATCTGCAGGAACTGTTCCATAATCTATAGAATTTTGGAAGATGACAACTAATGCATCCATTATTTCCATGGCTACCTCTTTTAGTGCTCTGGGATGCTACTTTTTCATGCCTTCTCTTTGCTTTCCTAATTTCCTTCTTAATTTCACCCCTGTACTTTCTATACTCCTCTCGGCTTTCTGCAGTATTGAGCTCTCGGTGTCTGACATAAGCTTCCCTTTTTTGCTTTATCTTACCCTGTGTGCTCCTTGTCATCCAGGGGGCTCTAGATTTGGCAGTCCCCCCCTTTTTCTTTGTGGGAACATGTTTACTCTGAACCCTTTGAATCTCCCCCTTGAATGCCTCCCACTGCTCTGACACTGATTTACCTTCAAGTAGCTGTTTCCAGTCCACTTTTGCTAAATCACTTCTCAGCTTAGTAAAATTGGCCTTTCCCCAGTTGAGAACTTTTACTCCTGTTCTATCTTTGTCCACTTCCATAACTATGCTAAATCTGACTGAATTATGATCACTCCCACCAAAATGCTCTCCCACTGATACTCCTTCCACCTGCCCACATTCATTCCCTATAACTAAATCCAGAACTGTCCCCTCTCTTGTTGGGCTTGCTACGGACTGGCTAAAAAAATTCTCCTGAATGCAATTTAAGAATTGTGCGCCCTCTGTCCCTTTTACACTGATTGTATCCGTCATGTTACACACATTTACGTACATACACTCCAAACTCATCTTAGACTGCCTTGCATTTGCCCCCTGTCCGATCCCTTCTATTTCTGAACTATTCTTCACTCTGGTTCTATTTGTCTCTCCCAGTCTTCTGTGTACATTGGTTCTCTCTAATGTTTCATCCTGGTACCCGTCATCGCTGCCAAATTAGTTTAAATCTTCCCCCACAGCACTAGTTAACCTCCCCATGAGGACATTGGTCCCAGCTCTGTTGAGGTGCAACCCATCCATCTTGAACAGATGGAAGCCATTCGGCCCATCGTGTCCGTGCCGGCCTCTTTCCCCAGACGTGGTCGCTATATAGTCGTCACTGTTGTAATGTAGGGAAACACAGCAGCCAATTTGCCCACAGCAAAGTCCTGCAAATAGCAATAAGATAAATGACCAGATAATCTGTTTTAATGATGATAGTTGAGTGATAACTATTGGCCAGGCACCGGGGAGAACTCCCCTGCTCTTCTGCAAATAGTGCCATGGGATCTTTTACATCGACCTGAGAGGGCAGATGGGCCCTCAGTTTAAAGTTTCATCAGACAGTGCAGCAGTCACTCAGTACTGCCCTAGAGTGTCAGCCTGGATTTTGTGCTTAAGTCTCTGGAGTGGGACTTGAACCTACAACCTTCTGACTCAGGCGGGAGTGACTGAGCCACAGCTGACACTTTCCATTCCAAACACCCAGGTGCTGATAATATGAGCCCAGCACAACACCACCAGGCTCAGGATGGAAGGGAGGGGATTCTGCTAACAGGCCCCCTCCTTTCATCGAATAATAGAATCATAGAATGGTTACAGCACAGAAGGAGGCCATTTGGCCCATCAAGCCCATAACAGCAATCTAGTTTGCTCTTTGCAAGAGCAATCCTGTTAGTCCCACTCCCCCGCTCTTTCCCTGTTGCCCATGCAATTTTATTCCCTTCAAGTATTTATCCAATTCCTTTTTGAAAGCCATGATTAAATCTGCTTCCACCATCCTTTCAGGCAGCGCATTCCAGATCATAACTACTCGTTGCGTAAGAAAGTTTTTCCTCATGTCGCCTTTGGTTCTTTTGCCAATCACCTTAAATCTGTGTCCTCTGGTTCTCGACCCTTCCGCCAATGGGAACAGTTTCTCTTTATTTACTTTATCTAAACCCTTCATGCTTTTGAACATTTCTATCAAATCTCCTCTCAAACTTCTCAGCTCTAAGGAGAACAACCCCAGCTTCTCCAGTCTATCCACATAACTGAAGTCCCTCATCCCTGGACCATTCTAGTAAATCTTTTCTGCACCCTTCCCAAGGCCTTCACATCCTTCCTAAACTGCGGTGCCCAGAATTGAACACAATACTCCAGTTGTGGCCAAACCAGTGTTTTATAAAGGTTCAACGTGACTTCCTTGCTTTTGTACTCTATGCCTCTATTTATAAAGCCCAGGGTCCCATATGTATTTTTAACTGCTTTCTCAAACTTGTGCTGCCATCTTCAAAGATTTGTACACATAAACCCCCAGGTCTCTCTGAATCCTCCACCCCCTTTAGAATTGTACCATTTAGTTTATATTGCCTCTCCTCGTTCTTCCTGTCAAAATGTATCATTTTGTACTTCTCTGCATTAAATTTCATCTGCCATGTGTCCGCCCATTCCACCAGTCTGTCTATGTCCTCTTGAAGTCTATCACTATCCTCCTTACTGTTAACCCCACCCCTCCTCTTACTCCCCCTTTACTATTTATATGCCTATAGAAGGCTTTTGGATTCCCTTTTATGTTAACCGCCAGTCTATTCTCATTCTCTCTCTTTGCCCCTCTTATTTCCTTTTTCACTTCTCCTCTGAACTTTCTATATTCAGCCTGGTTCTCACTTGTGTTCTCAACCGGACATCTGTCGTACACCAACTTTTTCTGCTTCATCTTACTCTCGATCTCTTTCATTATCAAGGGTGCTCTGGCTTTAGTTGCCCTCCCTTTCCCCCTCATGGGAATGTATCTAGACTGTACCCGAACCATCTCCTCTTTAAAGGCCGCCCATTGTTCAATTACAGTTTTGCCTGCTAATCTTTGATTCCAATTTACCCGGGTCAGATCCCGTTCTCAACCCACTGAAATTGGCCCTCCTCCAATTGAGTATTTTTATTCAAGATTACCCTTTGTCCTTTTCCATAATGAATCTAAACCTTATGATACTATGATCACTATTCCCTAAATGTTCCCCCACTGACACTTGCTCCACTTGACCCAGAACCAGATCCAGCAATGCCTCCTTCCTCAATGGGCTGGAAACATACTGATCAAGAAAGTTCTCCTGAACACACTTCAAAAATTCCTCCCCCTCTTTGCCCTTTACACTATTACTATCCCAGTCTATAGTAGGAAAGTTGAAATCCCCCATTATCACTACTCTAGAGTTTTTGCACCTCTCTATAATTTCCCGCAAATTTGCACCTCTAAATCCTTCCCACTAGTTGGTGGCCTATAGAATACACCCAGTAGTGCAATGGCACCTCTATTGTTTCTTAACTCTAACCAAATAGATTCTGTCCTTGACCCCTCCAGGACATCCTCTCTCTCCAGCACTGCAATATTCTCCTTAATCAATACTGCTGGTCCCTCCTTTTTTTCCTTCCATTGGGGGAACGCTGGACAGTTACTGCTGCTTCCTGGGGATTACTGCCACCTTCCACATGGAGGCCCTGCAAAGCAGCAATAAATAGGGTGGATGGGAGGGAATCCTCAAGGGATTGAGCCCCGAACTCCTGCCACTACTTGCCTGCAGCAGGTGGGAAAGGAGTGGGCAGAGGGGGTGGAAGGGAGGGAGTTCTCGGTCAGTGTGGTGAGGGGCTGATCGGCTTCACAGTCGCCATTGTGACGCTGCTCGATTTCGGGTATGATCAGGGAGTGGAATCCAGCCTAAATGTTCGACAGCCATTGCCAGTGAAATAAAATACTTAATAGGAGGCTTCCTGACTCAAAAATAGCTGGAGTAGGGTCTCTGCTTTGTTTCTGTGCATGGTTCATCTAAAAATAAACCCTTACAAATTCAGAGTGATGTACCTCGGAGAGAGAAGTTGCAGATCTTTCATCTTCATCTCTTTAGTGCTCTCAATGGTCAAAAAACATCTTATTAAAGCTTGAAAACCTAATCAGCAGTAAGTACAGCTACAGTGTAATAATGAACATTCACAAAGGCAACCAATTTTTGTGTACTGCTTCAGTGTGTGTGCACATATTATTATTTTTCATCTAGTTCCAACAGACTGATTGATATTGTCAGAAGCTGTTTACCGATACAGGGTTCCTCCCTGTCTCTACACCAGTAGGGAGTGACAAAAAAAGGAGAGGAACAATCTAACGGGAGGAGGAGGCTCTGTAAACATCCCCATCCTCAATGATGGCAGAGTCCAGCACGTGAGTGCAAAAGACAAGTCTGAAGCGTTTGCAACCATCTTCAGCCAGAAGTGCCGAGTGGATGATCCATCTCGGCCTCCTCCCGATATCCCCACCATCACAGAAGCCAGTCTTCAGCCAATTCGATTCACTCCACGTGATATCAAGAAATGGCTGAGTAACTGGATACAGCAAAGGCTATGGGCCCCGACAACATCCCAGCTGTAGTGCTGAAGACTTGTGCTCCAGAACTAGCCGCATCTCTAGCCAAGCTGTTCCAGTACAGCTACAACACTGGCATCTACCCGACAATGTGGAAAATTGCCCAGGTATGTCCTGTCCACAAAAAGCAGAACAAATCCAATCCGGCCAATTACCGCCCCATCAGTCCACTCTCAATCATCAGCAAAGTGATGGAAGGTGTCGTCGACAGTGCTGTCAAGCGGCACTTACTCACCAATAAACTGCTCACCGATGCTCAGTTTGGGTTCCGCCAGGACCACTCGGCTCCAGATCTCATTACAGCATTGGGCCAAACATGGACAAAAGAGCTGAACTCTAGAGGTGAGATGAGAGTGACTGCCCTTGACATCAAGGCAGCATTTGACCGAGTGTGCCACCAAGGAGCCCTGGTAAAATTGACGTCAATGGGAATCAGGGGGAAAACTCTCCAGTGGTTGGAGTCATACCTAGCACAAAGGAAGATGGTAGTGGTTGTTGGAGGCCAATCATCTCAGCCCCAGGACATTGCTGCAGGAGTTCCTCAGGGCAGTGTCCTAGGCTCAACCATCTTTAGCTGCTTCATCAATGACCTTCCCTCCATCATTAGGTCAGAAATGGGGATGTTCGCTGATGACTGCACAGTGTTCAGTTCCATTCACAACCCCTCAAATAATGAAGCAGTCCGAGCCCGCATGCAGCAAGACCTGGACAACATCCAGGTTTGGGCTGATAAGTGGCAAGTAACATTCGCGCCAGACAAGTGCCAGGCAATGACCATCTCCAACAAGAGAGAGTCTAACCACCTCCCCTTGACATTCAACGGCATTACCATCGCCGAATCCCCCACCATCAACATCCTGGGGGTCACCATTGACCAGAAACTTAACTGGACCAGCCATATAAATACTGTGGCTACAAGAGCAGGTCAGAGGCTGGATATTCTGTGACGAGTGACTCACCTCGTGACTCCCCAAAGCCTTTCCACCATCTGCAAGGCACAAGTCAGTAGTGTGATGGAATACTCTCCACTTGCCTGGATGAGTGCAGCTCCAACAACACTCAAGAAGCTCGACACAATCCAGGACAAAGCAGCCCGCTAGATTGGCACCCCATCCACCACCCTAAACATTCACTCCCTTCACCACCGGCGCACTGTGGCTGCAGTGTGTACCATCTACAGGATGCACTGCAGCAACTCGCCAAGGCTTCTTTGACAGCACCTCCCAAACCCGCGACCTCTACTACCTAGAAGGACAAGTGCAGCAGGCACATGGGAACAACACCACCTGCACGTTCCCCTCCAAGTCACACACCATCCCGACTTGGAAATATATCGCCGTTCCTTCATCGTCGCTGGGTCAAAATCCTGGAACTCCCTTCCTAACAGCACTGTGGGAGAACCGTCACCACACGGACTGCAGCGGTTCAAGAAGGCGGCTCACCACCACCTTCTCAAGGGCAATTAGGGATGGGCAATAAATGCCAGCCTCGCCAGCGACGCGCACATCCCATGAACGAATAAAAAAAATAATAGGCTGCTTAATGAGTTTCCAATTTTTACAATGTAGGTAGAGATATGGGACCTACCTTTCGACGGGCGAGGGAGGAAAATTGGACAGGGAATCATATTTTCAGCTCCTTGCCAACCCACACCACTTCCAGGATATTCTCCCAGAAGTGTTCCTGGACGTATAATACTTCCAATCAACTATTATAATTAGCTGCAAGTAACAGGATGACATCACAGGAACTGGGCACCGCACTTTAGGAAGGATGTGAAGGCCTTAGAGAGGATGCAGAAGAGATTTACTGGAATAATTCCAGGGATGAGGGACTTCAGTTATGTGGATGGACTGGAGAGGCTGGTATTGTTCTCCTTAGAGCTGAGAAGGTTGCGAGGAGATTTGATAGAGGTATTCAAAATCATGAAGGGTCTAGACAGAGCAGATAGAGAGAAACTGTTCCCATTGATGGAAGGGTCAAGAACCAGAGGACACAGATTTAAGGTGATTGGCAAAAGAACCAAAGGTGACATGAGGAAAAACATTTTTATGTCGCGGGTGGTTAGGATCTAAAATTCACTGCCTGAGGGGGTGGTCGAGGCAGATTCAATCATGGCCTTCAAAAGGGAACTGGATCAGTACTTGAAGGGAAGAAACTGCCAGGGCTACGGAAATAGGGCGGGGGAGTGGGACTAGCTGGATTTTTCTTGCAGAGCGCCAGCACGGACTCGACGGGCCGAATGGCCTCCTTCTGTGCTGTAACTATTCTATGATTTTATGATTCTAACTGCTGGATGAAAAAAGATCAAGGTCCATCTAGTTTGCCTTCTACCATCCTAGTAGTTGCATGATACAACGATAATGGAGTTGTTGACTAATGATAGCAATCAATCTCTATCAATGAGTCTACACAGACCCATTCATGAGGCGAGGATTTGGGAACCATAGGTCCAAAGTCACCTGTTCCTCTCGAGGAATGCTGCACTTACCACATGTCATGTCTCAAAATTATTCATATACTGTATCCCAAAGTGTTACTTTCTGAAAGAAATCTATCTAATTTGCATTTGAATGAATCAATACTAACTGATCCTTTGTCTCACTCGGAAGCCTGTTCCACAGATTCACCACTCACTCACTGAAATAATGGCCCCGATATTTACAGGGAGGCGGGGAGGGTTTGGGGGAGGCCGAAAGCAGCTGAAGAACCTGACAAGGCCGGGGACATGGAGGTCTTGTCAAACTTAATGGCAGGACCTCATTATCATGTTCTTGTTCTGTTTCCCGCCCGGCAACCGGTCAAATTGATAGCCTGGACAGTGGTCGGGAGGGAACACCAACTGTAGGAGGCCACAGCCAGGGACCCATGGGGACAGTCCCCGGCAATCGAGACAGAGGGAAGTCAGTGATCAAGGCTTGGAGAGGGAAAGAGATTGGCCATTGTGGGAGGGAGAAGAGATCGGCCATTGAGACTGGAGGGAGAGAGAGGCCATTGGTGCTGGGGGGAGGGAGACCATCGAGACTGGAGGAAGAGAGAGGCCATTGGTGCTGGGGGGAGGGAGACCATCGAGACTGGAGGAAGAGAGAGGCCATTGGTGCTGGGGGGAGGGAGAGGCCATTGTGACTAAAGGGAGAGATCAACCATTGGGGCTGGAGAGAGAGGGAGACCATCGGGACTGGAGGGAGAGAGAGACCATCGGGACTGGAGAGAGAGAGAGGCCATCGGGACTGGGGAGAGAGAGAGGCCGTGATCGGCTGGGTGGAGGGAGAGACCATTGGGGCTGGAGAGAGAGAGAGACCATTGGGACTGGAGAGAGAGAGAGGCCGTGATCGGCTGGGTGGAGGGAGAGACCATTGGGGCTGGAGAGAGAGAGAGGCCATTGGGGCTGGAGAGAGAGAGAGGCCGTGATCGGCTGGGTGGAGGCTGAAGGTTACCTTGAGGGGCCAGTGGGAGCACTCCTGGGAAAGGCACACACCTTGTAGAGCTGGCTGCTCCCACTTCCCTTCACTGCCGGGTTTCCTGACTCCTGGGAAACTCATGCAGCAGCAGTGAATTTTAAATCGGGCTCTCAATTGCACTGAGGGAGCCTGATTTAAAAATATTAAAGAAGTGTCCTGCCTCTCTACTGCGGGACATTCCAACACCCTGATATCCGCTGTGAGTGTGTGGCGTGTTGGGGACCCACCCGATCCTCTCCTGCCCGTCGTGGGGGAGTTAATATGGAGGCCAATTGTTCCCTCAGATTAGTTTTGAATTTAACCCCCTTAAGGTGCAGGCCTCTGGTGTCCTCTGGTTCTCCTGCTGTGGACAAGGTGAAACAGCTTGTCATGGTCTACATTACCCAGTCCCTTTAGAATCCTAAATACACAATCAGATCACCTCTCAACCTTCTCTTTTCCAGGATGAACATGCCATGTTTATGTAATCACTTCTCACAATCCAATCATTCCATCCGCTCAATCATTCTGGTTATCCTTTTCTGTATCCTTTCAATAGCTGCAATATCCTTTATGCACTGTGGTGACCAGAACTGTACACAGTATTCTAAGTGCAGTTGCACCAATGATTTCATAAAATGACAGGATTACCTAGTTATTTCTGCCCAACATCTGCTTTGATTTACTTACTGCCAAGTAAGGCTGTATCTCTGCTGGCTGCCCCTTCCCCGCCTGCTGCATACAAATGGCAGCAGGGGATCGGGGCTCGACTCCCAGCAGATATTCCTTCTTTCCTCACCAGTTACCACCGCTTCCCGAGGTCACCGTATGGTAGGTGGCTGAAGGACCTGGTAAGTGGTGGTAAAGAGGGAGATAGCCTTGTAGCACCCAGTCAACCCCAGAATCTTCCCCAAGTGTCCTCCCAGTGGACAGTCCTCTTACACTCTTCATCTCATGACAAGTGGAAAGTGATAGCTGCTGGGAGAAATGTAATGTTACTGAATGCTTGGCTCGGTACTGAGGTCAGAATTCCTCCACTTCCCCACCCTGAATTCTCACGGCATCACTTGTCATTTCAGCTTGAAGTGTAGAAGTAGAAATCCAGCAAAGAACGAATAACAATGGCATACATTTGTCACCTGCTGTAGTATTGTATTATGCACCTTGGCTGGATACCAAGTCACTTATCATGAGATTAAATCTGTGGAAAATATTTCTTGATGTGACATATTGAGGGAAATTTTAACCCCCCATAGCGGGCGAGTTAGAGACGGGGGGAGAGGGGGGGGCATAGGTTAAAATTTCACAAATCTAAAACCCAACACCAACCCGCCTCCAATGCACCCACTTCCGGTTTTAACGGAGGCAAGTTTGGGTGCGGCCAAGTGACTCGCTCTTGAGAGGCGGATCCCTCGTTATAATACATAAGATTTTGGAACGATTTGAAATGAATGCCTCCAGTACGGGTTTCCCGGGACTCGGGAAACTCGGCAGGAAAACGGAGATGAGATTGAACGGCACTTCATGGGGATGGTTGAAGGTCAGGTGAGCCGATATGAGTAAAGGCTCAGTTCTCGCTTTCTCAGTTCCCTCGAGGAAACGGTTTGCTGAGAATTCTTGTGTTGACAGAAGTATTGGTAAAATTTAGAGGTTTTCACACAGAGAACAGCTTCAAAATTTGCGGACGACACAAAATTGGGAGGTACAGTTAATACTGAGGAAGACTGCGACAAAATACAGGAAGACATTAATAAACTTACAGAATGGACGTGTAATTGGCAAATAAGTGTGAGGGGGTACATTTTGGTAAGAAGAATAAGGAGACCACATACTCCTTGGAAAATAAGAATCTAAATGGGGTAGAGGAGCAGAGGGACCTGGGGGTACAGATACACAAGTCACTAAAAGTAGCGAAGCAGGCCATAAAAGGCCATAAAAAAAAGCAAACCAAGCACTGGGGTTCATTTCTAGAGGGATAGAATTGAAAAGTCGTGAAGTTATGTTAAACTTGTATAGAACCTTGGTTAGACCACACTTGGAATACTGCGAATAGTTCTGGTCTCCATATTATAAAAAGGATATAGAGGCACTGGTGAAAGTGCAAAAAAGAATTACTGGGATAATACCAGAACTGAGAGGTTATATCTAGCAGGAAAGATTGAACAGGCTGGGGGTCTTTTCTCTAGAAAAGAGAAGTCTGAGGGGTGACCTAATAGAGGTCTTTAAAATTATGAAAGGGTTTGATAGGGAGACGAAGAGATGTTTCCACTTGCGGGATAGACCAGAACTAGGGGCCATAAGTATAAGATAGTCACTATTAAATCCAATAGGGAATTCAGGAGAAACTTCTTTACCCAGAGAGTGGTTAGAATGTGGAACTCACTACCACAAGGAGTAGTTGAGGCGACTAGCATAGATGCATTTAAGGGGAAGCTAGATGAACATGTGAGGGGGAAAGGAATAGAAGGATATGCTGATAGAGTGAGATGAAGTAGGGCGGGAGGAGGCTCGTGTGGAGCATAAACACCATCATGGACCTGTCGGGCCAAATGGGCTGAAAGGGAAATCGTGTTTGACTAATTTATTAGCGTTCGTTGAGGAAGTTACAAGCAACGTGGATAAAGGGGATCCTGCGGATGTGGTGTACTTGGATTTCCTGAAGGTTTTTGTCAAGGTGCCAAATCAAAGGTTACTGCAAAAAATAAGAGCTCATGGTGTAGGGGGTAACATATTAGCATGGATAAAGGATTGGTTAGCTAACAGGAAGGAGAGAGTAGGCATAAATGGGTCATTTTCAGGTTGGCAAGATGTAACGAGTGGAGTGCCACAGGAATCAGTGCTTGGGCCTCAACTATTTACAATCTATATCAATGACTTGGATGAAGGGACCGAATGTATGGTTGCTAAATTTGCTGATGACACAAAGGTAGGTAGGAAAGTAAGTTGTGAAGAGGACATAAGGAGTCTGCAAAGGGATATAGATAGGTTAAGTGAGTGGGTAAAAATTTGGCAAATCGAGTATAATGTGGGAAAATGTAAACTTGTTCACTTTGTCAGGAGGAATAGAAAAGCAGTATATTATTGAAATGGAGAGAGATTGCAGAACTCTGAGGTACAGAGGGATCTGGGTGTCCTAGTACATGAATCACAAAAAGTTAGTATGCAGGTACAGCAAGCGATTAGGAAGGCAAATGGAATGTTGTCATTTATTGCAAGGGGAATGGAATATAAAAGTAGAGATGTTTTGCTACAGTTGTACAGGGCATTGGTGAGACCACATCGAGAATACTGTGTGCAGTTATGGTCTCCTTATTTAAGAAAGGACATAATTGCTTTAGAGGCGGTTCAGAGAAGGTTCACTCGACTGATTCCTGGGATGAGGGGGTTATCTTATGAGGAAAGGTTGGACAAGTTGGGCCAGTACACACTGGAGTTTAGAAGAATGAGAGGTGATCTTATTGAAACATATAAGATCCTGAGGGGACTAGAAGGCAAAAGAGGAGAGAGAAAGTGAGAGGGGAGCAACAGAGGGGCCGAGTTAGCAGGGGGCACTGCCCACCTAACAGGCTGTGCAGACAGGGGCGCAGCTGCTTTGACCTCCCTGAAGAGCAATGCTTCCAGAGACTCAGATTATCACAATAGGTGGTCACAAACATCTGCAGCCTCCTAGAAGGAAAGCGGTTCCCTGATGGAACCGCTGCGTTACCAGTTGCTGTGAAAGTCAATACTGCTCTCAATTTTTTTGCCTCTGCTCTTTCCAGGGCGCTACCGGAGACATATCGAGGGTCTCCCAGTTGGCTGCACATAAAAGCATAAGGCAGATGATGGATGGGTTGTTTGCCAAATAGATTTGCTAGGGCTTGTAGATACTTATTGGTAGCATAATGGCAAGCGTGTTCTGTCCAGCTTTGGTACCTCCTCATACCCGAGGATGCTTTCTTTAATTTTGTACTGAGGGCTGTATGGATCTTAGTCAAATTTTTTGGCACATCCACCAATTGATCCCATCAAAAGCAGGAAATGTAATAACATAATATTTTCACAATCACCCATGTGCATGCCCTAGGTGAACTACAATGTTTCTCTTTCCCTTTGCCTCCCATTCCTACGTGGTGAACAGCCGTGGCTTCAGCAGAGGTAAAGGCAGGCTGCTCAGTTCCCTGCTCTGATTGCTGAGATGCTCTTGGTCGACGACCTCTGAATGAGTGCCCCGCTAAAGGTTGCTCCACCTTCACCTGTGCAAGGGCAGACTCGGCCATCGGGTACTGGTTGAGGGATGAGATGTGGGAGCGCTTTGAGTGGAGTTCCCATTTCCATGTCCCCTTTTGCCATCATCCCTCTCCTGGGCCAGGGCCACATCACTCCTACCACTCTGAGGGGGAGCAGCTTGGTGCAGATCAGTGACGCCTTGTAAGGCCACGGCTAAGGGATCTGTCATCCTGTTTCAGGCAGCAGACATGTTGTTGGCATCCAAAGTCTGCACGGCCGTGGTCAGTGCCTGCACGGGCTGATTTGATTACAGCGATTGAAGTTCCACAGAGGCGGCCACTCTCTCCATGGCAGACACTCTCACAATGGCCTGTGACATCAATCCACTAATGTTCGAGCTGGACTCCTCCATCCTCTCTGCTACTGTGGACAGTGTGTGTGGCATGCCTGCCAGAACCACGCACATTTGCTGCTGGTCCTCTGTGATTCTCCTTTTCATTGCTGGGCCCCGGGGTTCAGAGTCTGTGTCCAGCTGAGGAGAGCTTGGAGAGGAATGCGCCCTTGTACATGGACTCTCCACAGCTGTCCCGACCAGTTTCTGCTTGTGGTCACTTGTGAACTGTGACTCACCAGGTGAAAGCACAACTAACTGTCCAGCAAGACCCACCGAAGTGTGAGTGTCTGCACTGATGCCTGGTAAGCATGTGTCCTGGGACAGTGCACCCTCAGGAGAAATCAGGTCCTCTGAGGAATTGTGATCAGGAAAGTCCATGGACCGCTGTTCTACACGTGAAGGCCCTGGAGGAGAGAAGAGATGGATATGGATTAGTGATGGCAATGTAAAAATGGTGCTACTTAGCACAATTACGATGATCATATTTCATCAATGCTGAAATCAAATCAACATGACATAGTCTTGTATGAGATGTGGGTCAGAGATATTTAATTCTGTCAAGTCCCAGTCTCCCCATCTCCGATGGTCAGGGATGCAGATATGCCACTGATCTCCATGGCTTCTTCCTCTGCAGATGCCAGCTGCACTATCTGTGGTGGGCCACCTCCGGTCCTCTCCCTCTCCCTTGTATTTTGTGCTCTCTTCTCCTGCAATGGGGGAACAGCAGACCAATGAGTGTCTGTAAGGCACGTATGCACCCAGTGGATGCAGTGTATTCGGTGAGGGCGACTATCAGGCAGATATATCACATTGCTTAAGGATTGGGGTGAGTGGCAGCAGTGGATGGATAAATGGGGAGGTGAGGAAATGCGTAGAAAGTGAACGATGGGTGTTCTTCAAACATAAGTGGCCATGAGGAGTGATGTGATGGAGTACACTGTGGGGGCGGGGGGTGATTACAGGATGTAGGTGAATCTGCAACTGTACTCACCTTTCCTGACCTGGTTAGGTCATTAAAGTGCTTCCTGCACTGGATCCAGGAACAGGGCACAATTCCCCACTGCTGACCTCCTCAGCCACCTTTAACCAAACCTTCTTGGTGACAGTAGCAGGTTTCTTCTTCCTGTTTTTGGGGAAGATTATCTCCTTCCTGCTCCTTACTGCACCCAGCAGTACATCATGTGAGGGGTTGGTAAAACGGGGCACAGCCTTTGAATGTCCTGAGTCCATCTTGAATGTTTTCCGTCTCTTTCCAACTCCTCCAAATTCCACCTTTGAATTGACCCTTTAAATAAACAAATTGAGTTTGCATCATGCCCGCTGACGCGCATTGGAGACACAAAACCTGGAAGTAAAATTATAATTAGGTATCCATGTTGAAATCGGATATTCTGCACGCTGAAACTTCATAGAATCATGGAATGATACAGCACAGGAGGAGGCCATTCGGCCCATCGTGCCTGTGCCGGCTCTTTGAAAGACCTATCTAATTAGTCCCATTCCCCTGCTCTTTCCCCATAGTCCTTCAAATTTTTCCCCTTCAAGTATTTATCCAATTCCTTTTTGAAAGTCATTATTGAATCTGCTTCCACCGCCCTTTCAGGCAGCGCATTCCAGATCATAACAACTCGCTGCGTAAATAATTTCTCCTCATCTCACCTTTGATTCTTTTGCCAATTACCTTAAATCAGTGTCATCTGGTTACCGAACCTTCTGCAAGTTGAAACAGTTTCTCCTTTTTTACCCTATCAAAACGCTTCATGATCTTGAACACCTTCATTAAATCTCCCGTTAACCTTCTCTGGAGAACAACCCCAGCTTCTCTAATCTCTCCACGTAACTGAAGTCCCACATCCCTCGTAACATTCCAGTAAATCTCCTCTACACCTTCCCTAAGGCCTTGACATCCATCGTAAAGTGTGGTGCCCAGACTTGGACACAATACTCTAGCTGGGGCCTAACCAGTGATTTATAAATTTTTAGCATAACTTCCTTGCTTCTTCCGGGTTTCGTGCCCACGATCGCCCACCCCACTCCCTCCCTGCTCAGAATCCGCCTCTGCGTTATTATCGGGCCCATTTGTGATGGTCACTCAGTACCCTGTTAGTGAGCATTGGACTGGACACCCAGCAATCCAATGGCATTTTGTCATTGCATGTAGGAAGTGGGAAATGACTGCAACCAATGAGATACATTGGCCAGTTGTTGCAAATGGAATACCTAATTAAGGGGAAAAGTTTTGTAATTTGACGGAAGACACCACTAGATACCAACTGGATGAGTGCAGCTCCAACAACACTCAAGAAGCTCGACACCATCCAGGACAAAGCAGCCCGCTTGATTGGCACCCCATCCACCACCCTAAACATTCACTCCCTTCACCACCGGCGCACTGTGGCTGCAGTGTGTACCAACCACAGGATGCACTGCAGCAACTCGCCAAGGCTTCTTCGACAGCACCTCCCAAACCCGCGACCTCTACCACCTAGAAGGACAAGGGCAGCAGGAACATGGGAACAACACCACCTGCACGTTCCCCTCTAAGTCACACACCATCCCGACTTGGAAATATATCGCCGTTCCTTCATTGTCACTGGGTCAAAATCCTGGAACTCCCTTCCTAACAGCACTGTGGGAGAACCTTCACCACACGGACTGCAGCGGTTCAAGAAGGCGGCTCACCACCACCTTCTCGAGGGCAATTAGGGATGGGCAATAAATGCCGGCCTTGCCAGCGACCCCCACATCCCGTGAATGAATTAAAAAAAACTCAATTGGTCTTCTGCGAGGTATTCTTGTACAATAGCTAATTTTACAGAGTCTTCTTGACTCTGCTAAAAACGTGCAAGCAACCCTCTTTACCAGGGCTCCGTGCAAAGCTTTGAACGAGCGACACCACTGATACACAAGATTGTTTGTCAAACCTGTTTCACTTGTTTGCCAAACACATGATACAATTCAGATCTATAAATATCATTGGATTGCAACAGCATTGCATCCCTCATACATGATATCACTGCAATGAAAATTATTTCTGTGGTATCTGTGGCATTGCCCTTTATAATAAAATATAATAAACAGTTTTAAGTGTAATAAATTAGATTATTTCTCATTTCCTATTCAACCTGGGTGTTCAGCAGGGGCTGAAAAACAAGCAGCTCGGCAGATCTGATGACCATCTCCCCTTGACATTCAACAGCATTACCGTCGCCGAATCCCCCACCATCAACATCCTGTGGGTCACCATTGACCAGAAACTTAACTGGACCAGCCATATAAATACTGTGGCTACAACAGCAGGTCAGAGGCTGGGTATTCTGCGGCGAGTGACTCACCTCCTGACTCCCCAAAGCCTTTCCACCATCTACAAGGCACAAGTCAGGAGTGTGATGGAATACTCTCCAACAACACTCAAGAAGCTCAACACCATCCAAGATAAAGCAGCCCGCTTGATTGGCACCCCATCCATCACCCTAAATATTCACTCCCTTCATCACCGGCGCACAGTGGCTGCAGTGTGTACCATCCACAGGATGCACTGCAGCAACTCGCCAAGGCTTCTTCAACAGCACCTCCCAAACCCGCGACCTCTACCACCTAGAAGGACAAGGGCAGCAGGCACATGGGAACAACACCACCTGCACGTTCCCCGACTTGGAAATATATCACCGTTCCTTCATCGTCGCGGGATCAAAATCCTGGAACTCCCTTCCTAACAGCACTGTGGGAGAACCTTCACCACACGGACTGCAGCGGTTCAAGAAGGCGGCTCACCACCACCTTCTCAAGGACAATTAGGGATGGGCAATAAATGCCGGCCTCGCCAGTGACACCCACATCCCATGAACGAATAATAAAAAAAGACTGCACAGAACTTTCCCCACTTGGGCTTAAAATGGGTGGAAAAATCAAATGCCGAATGGGGGGCCAAATTCCCCAATATGAAGAGGGTAAAATGTCCCACAAAATGCAAATCCATCCTGTTTGTAGTCAGGGTGAAAGATGGAGAGTGAAAAACCTATTGGTTGCAATGGATACCAGGATTACCCTTGTAACTTGTTTCAAATCACTACAATTCAGTCTCAGTAATCATTATTAACACAAATAATCTTTCAACAGCACTTTACAAAATATAAACATCAGTCTCTTGTAATTCAATCAGAAAATTGTCACAAGAGTCTGAAAAAATGTTCAAATCAAATGTGGTCACATTGCAAGTTTGTGATGGCGTTTTTAGCCATTCTGACTGGGGCAAGGGTGAACGTCTCACCATCGCTCTTTTGGCCTCTGCTGAAACCTGCAGAAACCCACACAGACAAGAGGCTGTACGTCAGGAGTTTCACATTTTTATGAATAGATGTGTCAATTATTTAGCAGTCAGAGTGGGATTCAATCAATTACCTGATTGATGTCATAACGAATTACACATAGAATAAATGTTTGTCCCCAGTGCTCCCAGTAAAGAGCTTAAGTGGCAGGATTGCATTTTGGGAATGTGGGTGTGCCCCTCCCCCCGATTTCTCATCCATTAAAATGAATCGATGGAAAATCATAGGGTGAACACGTATCCAAATTTCTAATGTACCCCACTGTTGAAGTTCACATTGGTAACACTAACATTAACATTAATAATGTCTTATTATTAACATTGATCATTGATATATACCCCATAGTCTAATTATTAACATTGATCATTGACATATACCCCATAGTCTTATTATTAACATTGATCATTAACATATACCCCATAGTCTTATTATTAACACTGATCATTGACATATACCCCATAGTCTTGTTATTAACACTAACATTGACATATACCCCATAGTCTGATTATTAACATTGATCATTAACATATACCCCATAGTCTTATTATTAACATTGATCATTGACATATACCCCATAGTCTTATTATTAACACTGATCATTGACATATACCCCATAGTCTTATTATTAACACTGATCATTAACATATACCCCACAGTGTTATTATATAACCTCTAAATCCATTAGCACAGCAAGGAAAATTCCTGTCTTCCTTGGCCAGCTGGTTTTGTAAGTTTTCAGCTCGTGCATGGTGAAAATGAAAAAGGAACTCTAATATTATTGTATTCAAATGTTAGGAATAGGTTTATTACTGTAATATTAACCCTTTGCAGCTAAAACACTTAAAATACAATCTATAATAATGTTAAAAATCTTAAATCTGCAAGCACTTGCATTAAAGAATCCTTCATTCACACTGTGAACTTGCCACGCTGAAATTATACCCTCCCACCAGTGGTGGGGATCTCGTGCTTCAGTTTTGCATCTTCCAGCTCCTCAGCCTGTGCTGTGGAGAAATTGTGCAATATAAATATTGACTGCAGGTGAGACACAGTGAACCTGAGAAGGGCAAAGGTAAGTCTGAGTGTGTCACAATGATCTAAACCAAAAGCTGGGTAATTACATTCTATCTAATGTTTTCTAGAACTTGTGGGGCAATGCTGTGGACTTTAGTTTGTGAACTATAGTCAATATTTCAGTGTTTTCCTACACACTTGGATAAAGTTTATTTTAAGGAAAGAAAAAGCACTAAGAGGGTAACAGACACAAAAGAACACAGATTCCATGGGCCTGATGATAAAGCAGAGCGAGGGGGAGGACCAATATCGGACGACGAATGCGCAACATCGCGGGGCTTGTAGGAATGTCCGATTTCAACGAGAATGCTTCAATAACATTTTACATTCGGGTTTTGCGTCTCCAAAGCACCTGAGTGGGTGTGACATGGACTCACATAATGTGATTTCACCTCGACTATTTAAAGGCCCACTTCAGAGTTAAAATGGAGCAGGAGGTTTGACGATTGGAAGAATACTGTTTGATGGAGAAAAATGAAGGGACATGTCTGTAAAAAGAACAAACGCTGCGCCGGGGTTTACTGAGTCGTCCCTGGATGTCCTGATGGTTGCAGTAAGGGCTAGGAGGGAGGCCCTGTTTCCCACCAATGGGAAAAAGTATCCTGCTGGCACCACTAAGAAGGCGTGGCTGGAGGTGTCACAGGATGTGAGTAGCAGGAGCGTCACCATGAGCAGCTGGATCCAGTGCAGAAAGTGATGTTTCAATGATCTGACCAGGTCAGGAAAGGTAAGCAAAGTCACAGATATAGATACATCCTATAGTGCATCCCCTCCCATTCTGTCTTGTCAAGCGTACTCCATTTACAGCACTCCTCACACCCACTTCACTTTCAACAGCACCCATTGTTCCGCTTACATGCTCACTCCTCTCACATCCTCACCTCCCTCTTCCTCCATCCACCACTGCTAGTCACTCCAATCCTCATGTTATTGATACCACTGCCGTGAGCCCTCCTGATTCTCAGTACACGTCCTCAAATCGCACCGTCAACACATCCGTCTAATGTTTGCCAGTAACACTCGTGATGCATCTGCCTGATTGTCAGACTCACCGAATGCACTGCATCCATTGGATGCACACACGCCTCAGAGTCACTCATAAGTCTATTGTGCCACCCTTGCAGAAGAGAGCGCAGAATGCCAAGGGGAGGGTGAGGACCGGAGGCGGACCCCCACAGATTGTGGGGCTTTACCCAGCGGAGGAGGCATTCGAAATAAGTGGCACATCAGCCTCCCCGAACTTCGGAGATGGCAATGTTGGTAGTGCGTTGGATCAGGGTGACAGCATTAATCTCTCAGACCCCCGTCTCCTATAAGATGAAGTTATCTTGAGTTGACTTCAGCACTTTCTCATACATGATTGCTTTAATTGTGCATTTCAACATTTGTAGAGTCCCATGACTAAATCATATCCGTCTCGTCTCTCCTCCTCATCACGTGAAGGACACGAGTTCCTGCTCAGAGATGAAGGGGACTCCTCAGAGGAGCTCCTTGCTGCTGAGGGTGCACTGTCACAGGACACATGCGTATCAGGCACCAGATACCAGCACTTCGGTGGGTCCTCTTAGACAGTTAGGTGGGACGTCACAAGTGAGCACGAGCAGAGAGCGGTTGTAGGGACAGCTGTGGAGAGTCCACGTCGGAAGGAACTGTCCACTCCAAGCTCTGCTCAGCTGGACTGAGATACTGAACCCGAGGGCCATCAATTGAAAGGAGAATGATAGAAGGTCAGCAGCAACTGAGCGAGGTACTCAGGACATTAAATTTATAAATTCGCACCATCTTCCCCTGTGCCCCATTACTGAATGGTGAGTGCCCATTGTGTTTTTCATTTGTTTGGTGCTGAAGGTGGAGACACCAATTGATGGATGTGGAACCAGTGGATGGATGGTTACAGGACAGCTTGTGTGAGGGGGGGTGGGGGCGGAGGTATTGTGACATTGATCCGATGTGAGTAGCTGAACCTTTGAGCTATTAGGGCAAACTCGAGCAGCAAGGGGGGCCCCATCTTCATCTTCCTTCTCACCATTGGACTCCCCATCAGATGAGGAGTCCTGAGTAGCTTGTTCCTCCTACACCTCCAGTCCTCGTTGTTGCACTATATTGTGCAGAACACAGTACACCACGATTATCCTGGAGACTTGCTGGTGAGTACTGAAGGGCACCTCCAGACCTGTCCAGGCATCTGAAGTGCAATTTCAGCATGCCGATGGGTTGCTCGATGAGATATGGCTGGAGTTGCTCGATGACATAAGGCTCGTGTTGTACCACTTCTGGTGCTCATCGGTGGGGTCCCTCAGAGGTGTCATCAGCCAGGTTTGTCACCTAGCAGCCACCCTTTAAGGCTGGTTCCAGGTCTGAACATGCCGCAGTATGAAAGTATCATGGCTGCTCCCAGCGAATCTGGTTTTTGTGGTTGCACACTAGCTGAACATTGATGGAATGAAACCCCTTGCTGTTGACGAATGACCCTGGTTGATCAGGTGGTGCTCGGATTGCCACGGTTTTGCAATCAATGGCACCCTGTACCTGTGGGAAGCCAGCCAGAGACGTGAATCTGAGTGCCCGCTCATTCTGGCTATTGTTATCACAGGGGAAGTTTACATACCTCCCAGCCCTGGCAAACAATCCATCCATCACCTACCTTATGTGCAGCTGACTGCGAGACCCTCGCTATGTCTCTGGTGCTGGCCTGGAAGTAACCAGAGGCAAAAAAAATTGAAGGCGGTGGCGACTTTTACAGCTACTGGTAATGCACGGCTACCAGGTCCAGCAGGCAGCTGGTCTTCCGATAGGATGCTGCAGAACTGTGACCATCTGACATGACAATATCGACCTTTGAATACACAGCTCGTCCGACAGGTGAAGGAGGCTGAGCCTCTGTAGATCCTGTTAGGTGGATACCTAACCTTAACCTCGCTGTTGCCCCCTTCTCTGCTGGTCACCTACAGCTCCCTCCACAACATGCCCTTGCTGCTGTTGATCCTCATTCTCCTCCTCTTCCTTAGTCCAATCAAGAGCAGCCATTGCACCACCCATCGTGAGATTCTCTGTGTGAACACCTCAAAACTCTCCAAATGACTCTCTCACACCAAGTACTCTCACAGGGAACTGAGAAAGCACCTGTGAGCACTGAACCTTTATTGACGTCGGGTCTTCTAACCTTTAACCACCCCAATTCGTTACCGAGTAATCTCACCTCCGTTTCACTACTGACTTTCCTGACCCTCGGTAGACCTGTGCTACACCAGTTAATTTCAATTCAGGCTTACAATTACACTGTAGGAGCCTGATATATATCTATATATATTATATTAATGTTTATAAGCATCCCGCCTCACCACAACGGGACACTGACACCCCGATATTCGCCGCTGGTCATGTTCCCCGAATTTCACATTTTCACCCCCTGACGCTCACCTGCTCATCGTGAGGGGGTTAATATTGAGGCCCATATATCCTATCAGCAACTAATGGCAGAGATGTGCTCCAGAGCTGAGAGTATCAATGTTCACACCATCACACTGAAATACCCTCAAACCTTTTCAACCATTTTACAGAGGATGCGGCCTTTGATTTCTGATCTTGGTTCACTGTACTCTCTAGTCCATTTCCTGTAGCTGTCGCCTAATGGAGCATTGTCTGCAGTAAGAAATGTTGACAACTATTTTTCTTTACCTACTCAGCACTGCTCTTTCTAACCTAGGCATTAAATGATTGCAATCATATTCATGGGTAGATTAGTGTACTGCAAACACAATAATTGTATGAGACTTGCAGAGTGTAGCAATCAATCTAATGCTCAGTCATATCTAACAAGCTCGACCAAGAACACAGTGATAATAGTATAACTCGTTCATTCGAGCAGTAAGGGACCATCTGTAAATCAGGGTTTTTTTCCATAAGTGTCTAGAAACATTTATATCTAAATATATGTGGTATAATAAGCACTATCCCCAAAACATTCTTGTGACAATGGTGAAAATGATGGGACGCCCCTTAAATAAACAATATTAGGGATGAACAGATCCAGTCATGTTGATTTTATCACACTACATTGATTAACTTGATACTGATTGATAGAAAAGGCTTCCTAACTGAGGTCAGCTCAGCTTCACTGAATTTAACAGCAATTGTATTTCCCTGTACATACTTTGTACACGTAACTGATGTGAAAATAGTTCAAACTAACATTCCAATAAATCCAGGGAGCACTTGTTGTGGTAACTAATAGCGCGGTGCACCGAGTACTGGTTCAATCATGCAGCAGTTTCATTACCAACCTTCATTTCAGACAGAAACACGACTTCCAGGCTATAGAACAGTAATCATCACTCACCTTGTCTTGCATAAGATGACAATAACGACTACCGCAATGATGAGTGTGACTCCACAGACATAAGTAATCGCACATATCATTATACCTGGAAAAAAAGATACTGAATATGAACAGTTCTGGTCGCCACATTACAGGAAAGATGTGATTGCAAAGGAGATTTACGAGAATGTTGCCAGGACTGGAGAATTTAAGCTATGAGAAAAGATTGGAAAGGTTGGGGTTGTTTTTTTGGAACAGAGGAGGCTGAGGGGAGATTTAATTGAGGTGTATCAAATTATGAGGGGCCTAGATAGAGTGGATAGGGAGGACCTATTTCCCTTAGCAGAGGGGTCAGTGACCAGGGGGCATAGATTTAAAGTAATTGGTAGAAGGATTAGAGGGGAGCTGAGGAGAATTCTTTTCACCCAGAGGGTGGTGGGGGTCTGGAACTCACTGCCTGAAAGGGTGGTAGAGGCAGAAACCCTCAACTCATTTAAAAAGTACTTGAATGTACACTTGAAGTGCCGTAACCTACAGGGCCACGGACCAAGAGCTGGAAAGTGGGATTAAGTTGGGTGGCTCTTTTTAGGCCTGCACGCATATGATGGGCCGAATGGCCTCCTTCTGTGCTGTAACTTTCTATGATTCCATATGAATCAGTTTTGTATTTCATCTGGAAAAAAAAACCCAAGGCATACAGTGACTTTTTATAGTTGTTAGATTTGTAAACTAGTTTAGTCGATTGGCATTTCCTTTTGATATAGTGCTCCTGCTAAAATGCTGTCCTCTCTGAAGCTGACCAAAAGTTCTTACATGGATCTGAATGAGAATCATAGGCGGGGCACTTTACACCACTGATAAAACGCCTGCGACTTAACATTCACTGTTTGATGTTCTATTTGAGCAACGGCTTGTGGAAATATTTTTTTACGTATCCACATGTGGGATGCCATTGCCTGCAGGCTGTGAAACTGTTTTCTTATTCCTGGCAGAACCCCAGCAGTGTGCTTTTATCATTGTGAGGGAAAGATAATGAAATTAGTACCAACACGGGTAAACCTATTACCATCCAGTAATGTGAAATCCAGTTCCACGAGTTCAATGGCCTCTCAATCCCTTGGTCTATCCATAATGTTACTTTGGCATACTGAATAGGTATTATATGCTGTCACCTTTCGACCTTTTTCAGTTACCTTCAGGCAAGGCAATCCACTTGAAGCAAGAATGCTTTATAAAGATAATAAATTGTCAGAAAAATTATTTAAATGGTAGTAAAACTGAAAGGAAGATGGAACAATGTTAGGTTCAAAGTAAAAAGCACAGTGATTTATCTTGGGCATGTTTTAATTCCCTATATTTAAGACTGCCGTCCTTAACAAAGACTCCCTTCTCCTAAATGATAGAGGTTGGGCAGCTTGCCATGGAGGCAGTTTATTTCATAGCTTACAGACTTGTGTGAAAATAACAAACACCTGTTTTAACTTTTTCTAACCCTTCAACAAGGGCAGGTTTTTATTAGGTTTCCATATGCAGTTAATAATCAAAAGTTCATTAAAGAAATGTTGCTTGCAACAACCTTGGTTAAATTCTAAAAGCTGTAGTTTCCTTTTGCCATGGACAAGGACAGAAACATGCCTTGGGTGTACATGGTCAGGATTTGTGTCGATAGCAACATTTGAAATTTTTTCCCCTTTAGTTGTGGAGGGAAAATGTCAACTTTAAAATTATATAATCATCTGAATGTAAACTTTTATAGTCATGGTTCCCTGCTTTTATTTTTAACAAGCCTTCGCGGACATTTCCACTTAATGTCAGAAATGGGAGTTTGTTTTTTTCAATTGAGAAAACAAACTTAGGTAAACAGGTAATTGTCACTTCAGATAAACTGTATCCATCTAGAATAAAACCAGAAAATGCTGGAGAAGCTCAGCAAGTCAGGCAACATCTGTGGAGAAAGAAACAAGGTTAACGTTTCAGGTCAAACACCTTTCGTCCGGTGAAAGTATTATGCTTTTGAATGTATCTATATAAAGCTGTGAGTACACTTTTGCTTGGTGAAAATCAATGCGGGGGGTGGGGACAGGGTGTGAAAGGTTGCTAAAGAGAATTTGCCCTAGTTCAACAAGATAAAATTAAGGCCTTAGCATTAATGTTTGTTTTAAACAACAACAGTTTGCATTTATATAGCATCTTTAACATAGTAAAATGTCCCTTCATGTGCTTCACAGGAGCGATTATCAAACAAAATTTGACACCGAGCCACATAAAGAGATATTAGGACAGGATCAAAGAGGTAGGTTTATAGGAGCGTCTTAAAGGGTAGAGAGGTGGAGAGGTAGAGAGGTTTAGGGAGGGAATTCCAGAGCTTAGGTCGTATGCAGCTGAAGGCATGGCCGTCAATGGTGGAGCGATTAAAATCAGGGATGCGTAAGGGGCAAGAATTGGAGGAGTGCAAAGATCTCAGAGGGTTGTAGGGTTGGAGGAGGTTACAGAGACAGGGAGGGGGCGAGGCCATGGAGGGATTTGAAAACAAGGATGAGAATTTTAAAATCGAGCATCACCGGACCGGAAGCCAATGTAGGTCAGTGAGCACAGGGTGGGTGGGTGAACCGGATTGGTGCGAGATAGGATATGGGCAGCAGAGTTTTAGATGAGCTCAAGTTTATGGAGGGTGGACAATGGGAGGCTGGGCAGCAGACTTCGAGGGACTTTGATTAATAAATAGTGCTATTTTTTCCTTTTGAAGAGCATACAACTGAGTAACTATAAGAAAAATACTTGACCTTGGTTGTTGCTAGCCTAGTTTTTTGAGTGAGCTATCTGAGAATGTAACCTAGGCATGAAAATTCTAGTTTTTAAATAGAGGTTCATTTACTTCTACAATCACATGATGTTAAAGCATTGGTTACTAAGATTTTTTTTATCACCAGCAAAGAAAATCTCAGAACTAAAGTCATGATCCCACTCCTGCCCTTATCCTGTCTTCTGTCCCCTGCAGACATGGTAAAAGCCGGAAGACCTAACTGCCACACAAACGGGACAACAGATTTAGACTTTGAAGCTACTGTTAAGCTCTACCTGACCACCACCACCACCCTCAATCCCTCCCCTGTCTCTGATTTGTCACACTGCTAGTCTGACATCCAGCACTGGATGAGCAAAAATTTTCTCCAACTAAATATTGGGAAGACTGAAGCCGTTGTCTTCAGTCCCCGCCACAAACTCCGTTCCCTACTCTATCCCTCTCCCTGGCCACTGTCTGAGGTTGAACCTTGCCGTCCTATTTGATGCTGAGGTTCCAACCACATATCCGCTCCATCACCAAGACCGCCTACTTCCACCTCCATAACATCGCCCATCTCTGCTCCGCCTCAGCTCATCTGCTGCTGAAACCCTCATCCATGCCTTTGTTACCTCTAGACTTGACTATTCCAATGCTCTCCTGGCCGGCCTCACACCTTCCACCCTCCGTAAACTTGAGCTCATCCAAAACTCTGCTGCCCATATCTTAACCCGCACCAAGTCCCGTTCACCCGTCACCCCTGTGTTCATTGATCTACACTGGCTCCTGGTCTGGCAATGCCTCGATTTTAAAATTCTCATCCTTGTTTTCAAATCTCTCCATGGCCTCCCCCCTCTCTATCTCTGCAACCTCCTCCAGCCCGACAACCCTCCAAGATCTCTGTCTTCCTCCAATTCTGGCCTCTTGAACATCCCCGATTTTAATCGCTCCACCATTGGCGGCCGTGCCTTCAGCTGCCTAGGCCTTAAGCTCTGGAATTCCCTCCCTAAACCTCTCCGCCTCTCTACCTCGCTCTCCTCCTTTAAGACGCTCCTTAAAACCTACCTCTTTGACCAAGCTTTTGGTCACCTGTCCCAATATCTCCTTATGTGGTTTGGTGTCAAATTTTGTTTGATAACATTCCTGTGAAGCACCTTGGGCCGTTTTACTATGTTAAAGGTGCTATATAAATGCAAGTTGTTGTTGTTGTTGACGCATCTTCTAGTAGCATGGTTTAACAAATAGTGGTTAGCTCTGTGTTAACACTTACCTGCACACAAGGAATAGTGTGCAGAAAATGGCATTATCTAGGACAAATGCCTACAGAAAAAGGGAAGTGGTATGTGAAACTTTGCTATGTACTGGAGGGATGGCCCGAAAGGCCTTTTCACAGTGCTGACTTTTCAGATGAGACATTAAAGTGAGGTCCCGTCTGCCCTCTCTGGTGGATGTACAAGATCCCACGGCAGGAAAATTTTCCCTGTGTCAATGTGTCTCGGCCAACATTCATTCCTCAACCAACATCTCTAAAACAGATGACCTGGTCATTTATCTCATTGCTGTTTGTGGGACCTTGTTGTCTGCAAATTGGCTGCCATATTTCTCTGCATTACAACAGTGACTACACTTCAAAAGTACTTCATTGGCTGTGAAGCACTTTGGGGTAATTTGAGGTCATGAAAAATGCTACGTAAATGCAACCTCTTTTTTTCTCTTCTTTCTTTATGCTTTCGTTGCCAGCATTCGATGCCAACTGTTTGAATTGATTTGGCATATTGAGTTGCAGCTGCTGCAACTCTTGTGTTCCCAGTAAAGCCATGAAAACTTGGCCAATCTTATTGTGCTGCTCCAGAGATAACCTCATGGAGGACTGAGACCTGGGCCACATCTCTTTAATGTTACAGTATGTAAACTCTAGCAAGGAGTAAGGCAGCATCATGAACCCCATTGATCTGTACGGTTTTGAACTGTACTGAGTCCTGGAGCAAGATGGTTGGGCAGTGTCCTTGGCCCAACCATCTTCAGCTGCTTCATCAATGACCTTCCCTCCATCATAAGGTCAGAAATGGGGATGTTCGCTGATGACTGCACAGTGTTCAGTTCCATTCGCAACCCCTCAGATAATGAAGCAGTCCGTGCCCGCATGCAGCAAGACCTGGACAACATCCAGGCTTGGGCTCATAAGTGGCAAGTAACATTCGCGCCAGATAAGTGCCAGGCAATGACCATCTCCAACAAGAGAGAGTCTAACCACCTCCCCTTGACATTCAACGGCATTACCATCACCGAATCCCCCACCATCAACATCCTGGGGGTCACCATTGACCAGAAACTTAACTGGACCAGCCATATAAATACTGTGGCTACGAGAGCAGGTCAGAGGCTGGGTATTCTGCGGCGAGTGACTCACCTCCTGACTCCCCAAAGCCTTTCCACTATCTACAAGGCACAAGTCAGGAGTGTGATGGAATACTCTCCACTTGCCTGGATGAGTGCAGCTCCAACAACACTCAAGAAGCTCGACACCATCCAAGATAAAGCAGCCCGCTTGATTGGCACCCCATCCACCACCCTAAACATTCACTCCCTTCACCACCGGCGCACTGTGGCTGCAGTGTGCACCATCCACAGGATGCACTGCAGCAACTCGCCAAGGCTGCTTCGACAGCACCTCCCAAACCCGCGACCTCTACCACCTAGAAGGACAAGGGCAGCAGGCGCATGGGAACACCACCACCTGCACGTTCCCCTCCAAGTCACACACCATCCCGACTTGGAAATATATCGCCGTTCCTTCATCGTCGCTGGGTCAAAATCCTGGAACTCCCTTCCTAACAGCATTGTGGGAGAACCGTCACCACACGGACTGCAGCGGTTCAAGAAGGCGGCTCACCACCACCTTCTCGAGGGCAATTAGGCATGGGCAATAAATGCTGGCCTTGCCAGCGACGCCCACATCCCGTGAACGAATAAAAAAATTTTTTAAAATCTGTTCTCTGGGACCTGCTGAACAGGACTATAATATCCCATCAGACTTTCTAGAACTCTTTTAATAGTTTGTCCAGCCATCTTTGCCACTATTTTGCTCCAGCAGAAATTAGATGTAACCGTAGAACAGCAACTAACCTGGCCTTACTGTGCTGGTAGCATATTGTAGCTAGTTAGAAGGGATGAGGCACCCTGCAATGAGATGTTACAGGGAGAGAGAGAAAAGAGCTTTAAGGAAGATAATTGTAGTTCAACAGTTAAGCTGACTGTTCCATGTGCATTAAAGTTGGTTCAAGTTATCCCTTGAGTATATGTCTACATTCATCCTGTTGAGACCCTACTGTTCAAGGAATAGAGGATATAGAAATACTAGGAATCAGCTGCAGGTCCTTGGCGTTGGCTTTATCTTCAGATGTGGTCTGGCTGGTCAGATTCAAATACTTCATGTTTCTGATTTTAATGCTCCAAAATTTGGCTTTGGAGAGCTGAACCAATTTAGAAAACATGGTTAGGATTAGAAATTGGCTTTGAACTGCACAAAATGGCCTGAAGCTGACCTTCAACTGTTCATTTGTAACGAAGGCTGATGAATAAGAGGACAGCCTTTCTCTTCAGAAAAGTTATAACAACAACTTCCATTTATATAGCCCCTTTAACGTAAAAAACGTTGCAAGGCACTTTATAGAAGGCATGTGGGAAACAGAAAACAAGCCAGGAAAGGAGAGATCATGAGATGTGATAAAAAGTTTGGTCAAAGAGACGGGATTTTGAGGAGGTTTTTAAAGGACGAGAGAGAAGTTGAAAGGCAGAAGGGTTCAAGGGGAGACTTCCAGAGAGTGGGATCCAGGCAGCTGCCTTCAACAGTGGGGAGAAGTCAGGGGAGGATGCACAAGATGCTGGAGTCAGGGAAACGGGGAGTTTGAAGGAGGGATATAGGGCTGGAGGAGGGTGCAGAGATAGGGTGGGTGAGGCCATGGAGCGAGTCAAACAACAACAACAACAACAACAACCTGCATTTATATAGCATCTGTAAACATCACAAGGCACTTCACTGGAGTATAATAAGACAAAAATTGACCAAGCCAAAGAAGGAGCCATTAGGACAGGTGACTAAAAGCTTGGTCAAAGAGGTAAGTTTTAAGGAGGGACTTAAAGGAGGATATGGAGGTGGAGAGATGGAGAGGCTCAGGGGGGGGGAGTTCCAGAGCTTAGGAGCTAGATGGCTGAAGCCACGGCCGCCAATGGTGGGACGAAGGGAGTGGGAGATGCATAATAGTCAAGAGTTGGAGGAACGCAGAGTTCTTGGAAGGTTGTGGGCTGGAGGAAGTTACAGAGATAGGGGGGGGGAAGTCTATGGAATGATTTGAATATGTGGGTGAGCATTTAAAATTGAGGCATTGGTGGACCAGGAGCTAATGTAGGTCAGTGAGTACAGGGGTGATGGGTGAGCAGATGCAGGCCCCAATGTCTTTTAATGAAACACCCCTCAATGCGCAATCATAGCATCGATATGAATTATTTTATGCATCTCATTATTAAATTCCATTTATCTGCCTCATATTTAAGTGACTTTAGTTGCTGGGGGTGGTAATCTTTACCTGCTGCTATCGAGTTCTCATAGCGCAAGGAAGTTGCTAATTCCAGCTAAGTAAACAAAGTTCTATGATTCTATGACTTAGAAAAATGATAAGTTATTTTTGGTCAATATGCACCACTGTTCACTGAAAAGGAAAAGATTTCTTCTCAGATTAGAATGATTTAAATTGAACCCCAAGATTCAAATTTTACAATCTCTAAATTTTGGCACACTTTGGATCAATCTGTTAAGATATGTCGTTCATCTTTAGAAAACAATTGCTATCTAAGGAAAACATTTTCATCAGCAAACGTCCAGTTGCTGGTTCCAGACTTGTGTGTGGAGACTGCTGGTTCTTCTGTGTGCGAATTGATGTCATGCAGAGTTCTGTCCATCTGAGTGGTCAGCGTTTCCTGTGGATGAAGATCCCCGACTGCCTTCCCCCTCCCCATGCCCTGTGTGGGTCTGACATTTCTGGTCAACTCTTCTGGCAATAATGCATTTAAAAGAAAAATATATTGACGTTTTTGAACTCCACAATGTTCTGTGGAATGTAGAAATAACCTATTCCTCATTGGCACGTCTCGATTTTGCCTCAGAAATAAACTATGTTTCCCTTGCCAGGATATTTTTCCCGTCTGAGGTCCTCTTTCAGCAAATGTCAATTTGTTTCTGGCCTATGGGAAAGTTTCCTCAGTCTCATGAGTGTCTTTCACCACATGGCCACAGAATGATTTCAAATTGACAACGCAGATTCACTAGGATGCTGCCTGGTATGAGGAAACACAAATATAACAAAAGACCTGGTAAAATTGTTTAAAATTATGAAAAGGTGGGACATGGTAGTTAGAAACAGGCTGTTTCCAGTAGTTGAGGAGTCTGGAACGAGGAACGATAGACACAAGGTTAAATGTAAGAGATTTAGAACAGAGAACAAACGTAACATCGGTGGTATGGAAACTTTGAGAGACAATAATCCGGAACAAAATTAATTGGCACATGGAAAGCTATGTGGATGATGGAAAAGGCGATAAAGAGATATGCAAACAGGGCGGGTGAATGTGATCAGGACTATTTGCGCACATGACGGGTAAATGTCACCATAGGCTGATTGGTTGAATGGCCTGTTTCTGTGTTGTAACTCTATACATGTACTGTGTGTTTGATTAACCATGCTGGTATTGTTGCATTTTTCACTGCCTTTCTTCAATCAAATCCTTTGAAAGCCTGAACTTTGATAATTTCCACAATTTTACTTCAATTTATCATTCGTGACCAATGAAAAACAATGTTTACTCGTCTGAGAGCCCACTATCCAATTGCTAATAGTATCATTGGTATTTCCATTCAGTGAGAGAGAGAGACAGCCTCTAATGTTCATTTAAATGGCACAAATGCTCTTGAAGCAGAGATTGTTTGTGATTTGCAGACAATTTAGTTGCAGGTTATATCCTACCACTTAAACATCCAAGCCAGAGGTACACACTCACTTCAATTTGAAAGCCATGATTCCAAGTGGTAACTTGCATGAGAGTGGTTGGCTGTCATTTTGATTACATATGATAGGCATCATTTCATGTTGTTTCTCGGTGTCTGGCATTGTATGCGAGTTATTTTCAAAGTTGAGATCGGGATAAAATTGATATATTTTAAAATAGTCCTTAAAAGGTACAATATGATCCTTGCAAGATTTTCCTTGAACTTGAGATTGTAGCTTCTCTCTGAGCTTTCCTCTGTGCTACAGAACATAGAGTCATAGAATGATACAGCATAGAAGGAGGCCACTCAGCCCTTCATGCCTGTGCTGGCTCTTTGAAGGAGCTATCCAATTAGTCCCATTCCCTTGCCCTTTCCTCAAAGCCCTGCAAATTTTCCCCTTCAAGTATTTATCCAATTCCCTCTTGAAAGTTACTATTGAATCTACTTCCACCGCTCTTTCAGATCTCTACTTATAAATTGCTGTTCTAGAATTGTGCATTAAGGCTGCGATCATGAATTAGAGGAAGTTACCTACCTCCATCTGGTATTTTAAGTTTGTACAATCGATACCGACTGTGATATTTCACAATCCCTGGATAAACTTGCAGTAATTATAGGACAGATTTTCACTTTTGGTGGTGGTGGAGTCTTTGACTTCAACAGAAAGGAAAATCAGGCCGCGTGTAAAGCAGGCGGACAATCCACCACCGCCCGAAGTTAAAATCAGGCCAAAGTCTCAGTCATCAATCAACAGCAATAGTGTACTCCTATTGTACCATCAAGTGGTAAACATCCCATGTGCTTCAGAGAGGAGAAATGGACACCAGGAGAGGAATTAGGAGAGGTGTTTGAAGGCATGATTGGAGAAATATATTTTAAGAAGGCTTTTGAACAGAAGAGAAATAGAGGTTTGGGGAGAAAGGTCTTGTGTTTAAGACGAGGACTGCTGAAGTTTCTGCCACTGAAGTGTCTTTTTGTAGCTAAGGGACAGGTGGTGCACAGAGGCCAGAGTTAGAAGAGTGGAGAGTGTAAGCTGGGATGTGGGGCTAGAAGAGTTTGCAGGGGCAAGTGGGCAAAAGCCATGGAGCAATTTAAAAGCAAGGATGAGGAATTTGAAATTAATGCATTGAGGGACCAGGAGCCAAATTATGTCATCGAGGACAGTGAGAATAGGCAAGTTGGACTTAGTGCTAGACAAGGTGTGGATGATGGAACTTCGGACGAGTTGGAGTTTAAGTAGGGTGGAACTTGGAAGGCTGGTGAGAAAAGCATTGGAAAATTCTAGCCTGGAAATGAAAAAGAAATATTAGAGGGTGGGTAAGGCAGGGGAGATGTTGCAGAGGTGTAAACAGGTGGTCTTCATAATAAACAGCATACAACAACAACAACTTGAATTTATATAGCGCTTTTAACATAATAAAATGTCCCAAGGCACTTCATAGGAGCGTTAGCAGACAAAATTTGACACTGAGCCACATAGATATTAGGACAGGTGATCAAAAGCTGGCACAAAGAAGTAGGTTTTAAGGAGTAACTTAAAAGTGGAGAGAGTGGTAGAGAGGCAGAGAGGTTTAGTGAGGGAAGTCCAGAGCTTAGGGCTTAGTCAGCTGAAGGCACGGCCACCAATGGTGGAGCGAAGGAAATCAGGGATGCGCGAGAGGCCAGAATTGGAGGAGTGCGGAGATCGCGGAGGATTGTAGGGCTGGAGGAGGTTACAGAGATAGGGAAGGACGAGGCCACTGAGGGATTTGAAAACAAGGATGAGAATTTTAAAATCGAGGTATTGCCAGACTGGGAGCCAATGTAGGTCAGCGAGCACAGGGGTGATGGGTGAACGGGACTCGGTGCCAATTAGGTTATAGGCCACAGAATTTTGGATGAGCTCGAGTTAATGGAGGATGGAAGGTGGGCGACCGGCCAGGATTTGAGCTCAGCTCTGGGTTAAACTGGGTTTGTACACCATTGGGCGTAGCCTGAGTGAGCAGCTGAGGAGAGGATTGGAGATGGGGTCATGGTGCAAAGTTTTTGGTGAGAGGCAAACAGGCTGACTTTAGTGTTGCTAATGTTTGAGAGAGTTCTGATACATTTGTGCCTTGATGTCAGACAAAAAAAGTGATGGTTGTGGAGTCATGGATAGTGCCAAAGAGGTAGACCTGAGTTTATCAGGATATATGTGGGAGTTGGTCTCATGGCCACACATTATGATGCTGAGGGACAAGAGGGCGCCAAGAATATAAGGTGGCCAAGATGAGGCGGGTGAAGAATCTCTTACAGGAGAAGGGCTGGTTGTTATTGAGACAGGGAGGAATGGAAAAGGCAAAGGTGGAATACAGAGGAGTGGCAGTAGACGAAGATGGTGTCATCAGTTGTGTTGAATGCAGCAGCGAGATTAAGCAGAACAAGGAGCGATAAAGTGCTATGATGCACTCACGAAGGTTGTAGCTGGATACTTTGGCCAGGGCAATCTCAGCGCTGTGGGCAGAGCAGAAACCAGACAGAGGAATTAGAACATAGAATCATAGAATGGTTACAGCACAGAAGGAGGCCATTTGGCCCATCAAGCCTGTGCCAGCTCTTTGTAAGAGCAATCCAGTTAGTCCCATTTCCCTGCTCTTTCCCCGTAGCTCTTTTTCCCTTCAAGTATTTATTCAATTCCTTTTTGAAAACCATGTTTGACCCTGCTCCCACCACCCTTTCAGGCAGCGCATTCCAGATCATAACTACTCGCTGTGTAAAAAAGTTTTTCCTAATGTTGCCTTTGGTTCTTTTGCCAATCACCTTAAATCTGTGCCCTCTGGTTCTCGACCCTTCCGCCAATGGGAACAGTTTCTCTTTATTTACTTTATCTAAACACTTCATGATTTTGAACATTTCCATCAAATCTCCTCTTAACCTTCTCTGCTCTAAGGAGAACAACTCCAGCTTCTCCAGTCTCTCCACACAACTAAAGTCCCTCATCCCTGGAACCATTCTATGGAGTGATATGAGAGGTGAGCACAGAGCTTGGTAGAAACAATGGCCCAGAAATTGGATCGTGCCTGAATCGGATCCCGGTGCAGCACATGCGGTGTGCGCCTAATGAGGCCGGTGGCTAGATTGTGCAAAAATGGTTTGGCAGATTCATATGTTTACTACCTGTGAGCTGTGGGCACAGTCATAGGCCCCAGAGGCAGCTCGCCCGTCCCGAGAAGAACAAATATTATCCGGATCAAACACTTATCGAAGTGGTAAGCACAGTGTGGGGAGTATGGGTGTGGGGGGTATGGGTGTGGGGGGTATGGGTGGGGGTGTATGGGTGTGGGGGGTATGGGTGAGGGGGGTATGGGTGTGGGGGGTATGGGTGAGGGGGGTATGGGTGAGGGGGTATGGGTGTGGGGGGTATGGGTGAGGGGGTATGGGTGTGGGGGGTATGGGTGTGGGGGGTATGGGTGTGGGGGGTATGGGTGAGGGGGTATGGGTGTGGGGGGTATGGGTGTGGGGGGTATGGGTGGTGGTGGGGGGGGCGGTGGGAGACCTGCGAATTTAATATAGAGTCGCCAGAAGTACTCCTGTTTCTCTTTGTTCCACAATTAGGTAAGCAAAAAAAATTAAAGCTTACCTTTCGGGTGGCTGAGAATAAGGACCACAGCACGCACGGCAAGCGAATTTAGTAAAGTGAGCCAGAAACTGGCATTAGGCCCCCTATTTGCATAGGCAAAGGGCCGAGCACCTTTTTGAGGCGTGGGCCCTGGATACCTATAGGAGAGCTTTTCCCAATATTCCGGGCGGTGGTCTTCCAGCCCGGAATGTGCGCACGCACGCCGCCCACCATTTTGGACACTTAGGTGCCCGTCTTATGCCTGTAAAACGGGTGCAATGCCAACAAATTTCTAGGCCAACGTGTTTCATGATCTCAAAGAGGAAAAGTCTAGAGATAGGGTGGTAGTTGGTGAGGATGGAAGGATTGAGCGTTAGCGTTTTGAGAGTGTAGAGATCAGATTTGAAGGGGAGGGGCACATTGTGTAAAGGGAGCTGTTGACAATGTCAGTCAACTATTAGGCCAAGGAAAGATATTTGACCAGTTATCAGTTGGTTTTTGAATGGATCCAGGATTGCGGTGGATCCATGGAGGGGATGAGCCTGTTGAAAGCTTCAGAGAGATGGAAGACAAGCTACAGATTGATATCGGTTGGGACTGAGGTAAGGCGAGGTCTGAGAGTTGGGGGGGTGGTGGGGGGGACAATGCTGGGTCGGGTAGGTACCAGGAGGTAAAGGAGGCAAAGTTTGTTAAACACATATCCAAAAAAACAGTAGGGCAGTAATAGTAGGGGATTTCAACAACCCGAATATTAACTGGGATACAATCAGTGTAAAATGTAGATAGGGCGCTGAATTCTTAAATTGCATTCAGGAGAACTTTTTTAGCCAGTACGTAGTAAGTCCATCAAGAGAGGGGGCAGTTCTGGATTTAGTTTTAGGGAATAAAGCTGGGCAGGTGGAAGGAGTATCAGTGGGAGAGCATTTTGTTGATAGTGATCATAATTCAGTTAGATTTAACATAGTTATGGAAAAGAACAAAGATAGAACAGGAGTTAAAGTTCTAAATTGGGGAAAGGCCGATTTTACTAAGCTGAGAAGTGTTTTAACAAAAGTGGACTGGAAACAGCTACTTGAAGGTAAATCAGTGTCAGAGCAGTGGGAGGAATTCAAGGGGGAGATTCAAGGGGTTCAGAGTAAACATGTTCCCACAAAGAGAAAGGGGGGGACGGCCAAATCTAGAGCCCCCTGGATGACAAGGAGCATACAGGGTAAGATAAGGCAGAAAAGGAAAGCTTATGTCAGACATCGAGAACTCAATACTACAGAAAGCCTAGAGGAGTATAGAAAGTGCAGGGGTGAAATTAAAAAGGAAATTAGGAAAGCAAAGAGAGGACATGAAAAAATACTGGCAAGTAAAATAAGGAAAACCCAAAAATGTTTTATAAATACATTAAGAGCAAGAGGATAACTAAGGAAAGAGTAGGGCCTATTAGAGACCAAAAAGGTAACCTGTGTGTGGAGGTGGAAGATGTGGGTATGGTTCTTAATGAATACTTTGCGTCTGTTTTCACAAAAGAGGGAGAGGATGCAGAGATTGTAGTTAAGGAGGAGAAGTGTGAAATATTGGATGGGATAAACTTAGTGAGAGAGGAAGTATTAAGGGGCTTAGCATCTTTGAAAGTAGATAAATCACCAGACCCGGATGAAATGTATCCCAGGCTGTTAAGAGAAGCAAGGGAGGAAATAGCGGAGGCTCTGACCATCATTTTCCAATCCTGCCTGGCTACAGACATGTTGCCGGAGGATTGGAGGACTGCTAACGTTGTACCATTGTTTAGAAAGGGAGAAAGAGATAGACCGAGTAATTATAGGCCAGACAGTCTAACCTCGGAGGTGGGCAAATTATTGGAATCAATTCTGAGGGACAGCATAAATTGTCATTTAGAAAGGCACGGGATAATCGAGGACAGTCAGCATGGATTTGTTAAGGGAAGGTCGTGTCTGACTAACTTGATTGAATTTTTTAAGGATGTAACAAGAAGGGTCGATGAGGGCAGCGCATTTGATGTGGTGTACATGGATTTTAGCGAGGCTTTTGACAAGGTGCCACATGGCAGACTGTTCAAAAAAGTAAAAGCCCACGGGGTCCAAGGGAAAGTGGCTAGTTGGATCCAAAATTGGCTCAGTGGCAGGAAACAAAGGGTAATGGTTGACGGGTGTTTTTGTGATTGGAAGGCTGTTTCCAGTGGGGTCCTGCAAGGCTCAGTACTAGGTCCCTTGTTTTTTGTGTTATTTATTAATGATTTGGAATTTAATGTGGGGGGCTTGATCAAGAAGTTTGCAGATGATACAAAAATTGGCTGTGTGGTTGATAGTGAGGAGGAAAGCTGTAGACTGCAGGAAGATATCAATGGACTGGTCAGGTGGGCAGAAAAGTGGCAAATGGAATTCAATCCAGAGAAGTGTGAGGTAATGCATTTAGGGAGGGCAAACAAGGCAAGGGAATACACAATAAATGGGAGGATACTGAGAGGTGTAGAGGGAGAGAGGGACCTTGGAGTGCATGTCCACAGATCCCTGAAGGTAGCAGGACAGGTAGATAAGGTGGTTAAGAAGGCATATGGGATACTTTCCTTTATTAGCCGAGGCATAGAATATAAGAGCAGGGAGGTTATGCTGGAACTGTATAAAACATTGGTTAGGCCACAGCTTGAGTACTGCGTACAGTTCTGGTCTCCACATTACAGGAAAGATGTGATTGCACTAGAGAGGGAACAGAGGAGAGTTGCCAGGGCTGAAGAATTTTAGCTATGAGGAAAGATTGGATAGGCTGGGGTTGTTTTCTTTGGAACAAAGAGGCTGAGGGGAGATTTAATTGAGGTGTATAAAATTATGATGGAACTAGATAGAGTGGATAGGAAGGACCTATTTCCATTAGAAGAGGGGTCAGTGACCAGGGGGCATAGATTTAAAGTAATTATTAGTAGGATTAGAGGGGAGTTGAGGAGAATGTTTTTCACCCAGAGGGTGGTGGGGGTCTGGAACTCACTGCCTGAAAGGGTGGTAGAGGCAGAAACCCTCAACTCATTTAAAAAGTATTTGGATGTGCACTTGAAGTGCCGTAACCTACAGGGCTACGGACCAAGTGCTGGAAATTGGGATTAAGCTGGATAGCTCTTTTTCGGCTTGCATGGACATGATGGGCCAAATGGCCTCTTTCTGTGCTATAACGTTTTATGATTCTATGATTCTAAAAATCTGTGAGTTCCCTTTACTTAGAAATGGAGATGAGGTTGGAGAGGGTAGGAGAAGGAATTACTGGGAGGATTTGATCCTGGAGAAGCAGAGATATTGCTAATCCTTCAGTGTGGGTGTAATCATGGGTCATCAGGATGGACCACGCTGGCTGTCATCTGGCACAATGTTCACCACTATACCAGTGAAAGTAACAGGTGCAAAATTAAATAAATCTCATCATAAACTATCCAATATAGATCTATATATAAATAGAAGTCTTTCATCTTGTACACATCCTTCGCAATCCAACTGTTACACCTTCAAGTGTCACACTTTGATGCAATCTTAAAAATAGATAGAAAGCCAGTCACTTAATGCGGAATTCTTCTGATCTGGAGCCTCTAACTTACAAGCAACTACAATGACCTCTAAACCACCCCTGGAGTTTACCAGCAGCTCCAATTGCCTGGATTTGTTTATTTAGATCACTTCCTCACAGGGAGACTTGAGCAGTAGGACAGGGATAGGACAGCTTGAGTACTGCCTATAGTTCTGGTCACCAGATTATAGGAAAGATGTGATTGCACTAGAGAGGGTACAGAGGAGATTTACGAGGATGATGCCAAGACTGGAGAATTTTAGCTATGAGAAAAGATTGGATGGGCTGGGGTTGTTTTCTTCGGATGTATAAAATTATGAGGGGCCTAGATAGAGTGGATAGGAAGGACCTATTTCCCTTAGCAGAGGGGTCAATGACCAGGGGGCATAGATTTAAAGTAATTGGTAGAAGGATTAGACGGGAGCTGAGGAGAATTTTTTTCACTCAGAGGATGGTGGGGGTCTAGAACTCACTGCCTGAAAGGGTGGGAGAGGCAGAAACCCTCAACTCATTTAAAAAGTACCTGGATGTGCACCTGAAGTGCTGTAACCTACAGGGCCACGGACCAAGGGCTGGAAAGTGGGATTGGGCTGGATTGCTCTTTTTCAGCTGGCACGCATTTGATGGGCTGAATGGCCTCCTTCTGTGCCGTAACTTTCTATGATTCTATGATTCTATGACAGATTAGCAGCTAAAATCACAAGCTGTGCTCTGGACCCCAGGCGACCTGTGAGCATCACATGGCAACAGCTAGATTATTTTTAAAGGATACACTGGAGTGATTTCAGGGTTGTAATCTCCCTGAGGGGTTCAGGTTAACAGATATAAATTACTCTGGTGGTTTATGACATTATTTGAACCTCTCAATGAGATTACTATCATTTCCATATAACCATTATTCTCTACCCACTCCAAGTGTAAGAAAGCAAATTGCTAATTATTGCTCTAATTTATATGAGTATAAGTGTATTAATTCGATGAGGTAAGACAATTATTGATGGCATTTCACAAATGGCTCTGTAACTTAATAAAAATGAATACTCAAATTAATTTATTTATTATCAATATATTTTAAATTATTTGCTTGCAATATGGTATTTCCTATTTTAATCTGAGTTCTATCTTTTTGTCTAACAGGCAATATTAAGAAACTGACACATGATACTGGCATTCCCCATTCTAAAATGGAAATGCATTATCGTTGCAGACATATTGGCCTGGAAATTCAGATGAACAGTGCCCGTTTTTCAGGGGCTAAGCAGCCTACTAAGTCCCCAGTATGGCGGGCAGGAAACGTGCGCACACTTCTGACCGTTAATGCGCCGCCCGCTATATCGGTAGAGGAGGTCACGCTGGAGGCAGGAGCGCACGCTGGCAGCATTGTAAGCTCTCAATAATGTATGTAAATTAGGGTCCGGTGTTTCAGGACCTGTTTTCTGTTTTCGATCACCCCAGCACTTCACTCACCACATGCTGACCTCACTCAGCACAACGTGTCGCTAACCAGCAGCAAGGCCCCTCACCAGTGCAATTTAAAGAATCATGTCGTACTTACAGCTTAGTTGCCAGGTTACTATTTCTGGCTACTGCTTAACTTCTGAGCATTTTTTGGGGTGTTGTATCTCTCTGGAAAGTTCACTTGGTTTGCACAGAGAGAGGTTTTGCTGGTCGAGCACTGTTGTTGCTCTTTGCCTCAGAAATAGTCTGGCTGCAGACAACGGTCGTCTCGTAGGGCTGCCTTTGGGGCTGGAGCACGAGGGAGAGCAGAAAGGAAGACGCCTCAGAGCTGCCAGAAGAGGGAGGAGGAGGAGGGCATTGAACAGGAGGCCAAATCCACAGGGATCTTCAGGGAGCACTTCTATATTAACTTCATTGAGGGGCAGTGTATGAGGCACCTTCGACTCACCAAGGAGACTGTCACCGAGCAATGTCACCTGCTTCACCCACAACTCCAGACTCAAACCAGGGCATGGCAGCACTGCCTCTGGTCAAGGACACCGTCCCCCTCAATTTTTATGCCACGGGCTCCTTTCAGTCTACGGCAGGTGACATCAGCAACATCTCACAGTTCTCAGTAAACCGATGTATCAGGGAGGTCACTGAAGCTCTCGACACCAGGAGAAACATCTACATCTCCTTCCCTATGGACAGAGTGAAGCAGGATGAGAGAGCACTGGGCTTCACACGTGTGACAGGCTTCCCAGGGTGATAGGTGCCATAGACTACACCCAGATCGCCTCGCATGCACCCTATCACCAGCCTGGTATCTTTATCAATTGAAAGGGATTTCACTCCCTTAACCTACAGCTGGTTTGTGACCACAGGCAGTGCATCATGCAGGTCTGTGCCCGGTATCCTGGCACCAGTCATGACTCTCATCCTGCACCAGTCCTCTGTGTCGCCTTTATTCCAACCAGGCCGGCAAGTTACAGGCTGGCTATTGGGTGACATAGGTTACCCCTCTGGACACGCTCATGACTCCAGTCAGGAACCTGCGCACAGCTGCACAGCTGGTCTACGAGAGCCATACTGCCACAAGAAACATAATCCAACAAACAATCAGCGAGCTCAAGCAATGCTTCCGCTGCCTGGACCATTCTGGAGGAGCTTTGTAGTACACCCCTGAGCGGGTATCCAGATTTGTTGTCATCTGCTGCATGCTGCCCAACCTCACCCTCATGAGGGACCAGCCCTCACCACCACCCCAGCTTTCTCCCCACAACCCCGTACATTAGTCCTCTTCAAGTACGTGTCCAATTGCCTTTTGAAAGTTCCTGTGGAATCTGATTCCACCATCCTTTCGTAATGTGTTCCAAATCTTCACAACCCTCTGTACAAAAAAATTCTCCTCATTTCCCCTCTAGTTCTTTTGCCAGTTATTTTAAATCTATGACCTTTAGTTACTGACCCACTTGCCAGAGGAAACAGTTCCTCCCTACTTGCTCTATCAAAACCCCTCATTATTTTGAATACCTCTATTAGGTCTCGTCTTAACCTTCACTGCTCAAAAGAGAACAATCTCAGCTTCTCCAATCTCTCCACATAACTGAAGTCCCTCATCCCTGGTATCATCCCTGGTAAACCTCCCCTACACCATCTCCAAGGCCTTGACATCCTTCCTAAAATGTGGTGCCCAGAATTGTACACAATACTCCAGCTGAGATCTGACCAGTGATTTGTAAAAGTTTAGCATGACTTCCTTGTTTTTGCATTCAGTGCCCCTATTTACAAAGCCAAGTATCCCATACGCTTTCTTAACCACCTTATCAACTTGCCCTCCCACCTTCAAAGATTTGTGAATATGCCCCCCCCAGGTCCCTCTGCTCTTGCACCCCCCTCGAAATAGCACCATTTTGATTCTACTGCTTCTCCATGTTGTTCCTCCCAAAGTGCATCACTTCACACTTCTCCGCATCCACACTCTTCTGACAACCAGCATCCGATTGCGATCATTCACTCCAAACTTATGGGTCTTGCCCTCACTTCAATGACAAAGAACAAAACCAATCGAGAACAAAAATCAAATTTATAAAACAAACCATGTCAGCATTGACAAAAAATACTGACTAATCATCCTTGTGCAAGCCCCTAGTGCCTGTCTTGTGTGATTGTTTCCCTATCCTGGTGTTCCTACAAAGTGTTTCCCCAGTAGCCGCAGCTTGGGCGGTTGACGGATGAGTTTCCATGCTGGACTCCTCCTGCTCTGTAACATTATGCGCAAGCTCTCTGATAGGCTGTCCAGTGCACCGAGCATTTCCTGGTGTAGGTCCATGATCCTTCTTCATTAGCCTGGGTCCTCGAAGTCAGCATCTGAGTCCTCTGCAGCAGAGCTAGTATGCTGCCTTGCCCTCCAACGATCTGGTACCTGTGACGTCCTATCCCCCTGCCCCGGCCCCTGCACACTTGTGCCTGGAGAGTCACCACATGCAGATCCCTCCTCTAACCTAGTCTCTAAGGTCCGTGTGCTGTCAGTATCTGGTGCGTGCGAGAGTCTGATCGAGTGACGGTGCATCTTCAGGAACACTGGGCTCCTCTTCCTCCACTGGCTGAGGGAGGTCGACATTCTGAGCAGTTGAAATGAAAGAGAGGGACAGGGTCAGTTTGTGATGTGAGGGAGAGCAGAGAGAGAGAGTGATGGGTGTTGAAAGCATCTACAGCTTGTCATGCAGAGTGTGTGGAGTGAGGGAAAAGTCAGAAGAGACAGAGATGATCAGGTATAAAGGAACACTGTGTGACGTCTCCTCCAGTGTCGCCATTGGCCACGGCCTCCACTCTGCCCCTTCCCATGATGGCCAGGACGCTCTCTTCAAGGGGGAGAGGGTGTGTAGACAGACTCTTCCTGCTCCGGTGGCAGCCTGTTGCCTTGTATTGTGTGCGACCTTCTCCTGCAAGAAAGAGGGAAGTGAGAGACTTGTGAGATGTTTGGAGAATGTGGCTGTCACGGTGGAATCACTGAGAGTGTGTGTGAGATGTGAGTTGTGAGTAAGTGAGGGTGTAATAGTGGTGAGTGTGTGAGTGTGAGGAGAAGGAGGTTTAGTGAAGTGTGGTGCAGTGATTGTGGGACAGAGCAGGGTAATGGGGGAGGGCAGTGTTGTGAGTACTGACAGTATGGTAATTAATGAGGCTGTGAGTGGTGCAGCTGTGATGAGAAAGTATGAGAGAAGCCTTCTTACCTTAAGAATTCTAGTTAGATCATTGATTTTTATCCGGCACTGCAACCATGTTCTTGGGGCAATGCTCCTGGAATTGACACCCTCTGCAATCTCTTCACACTGCCTCTTGAGTAGATGCCTGGAGGGTTTCCTGCTCCCTAGGGGATAAAGGGATGACTCTCCTCCTCTCCACTGCCTGCACCAAGGTCTCCAGTGCAGCATCAGTGCACCTCGGTGCTCGCTCTCTCTCTCCCTCCTTCAGCAATTTGTTCAGCAAGTCGTTCCTTGTTCTGTGCAGCCAGAATGCACCTTCCCTTTAAGAGGTGCCGGCTGCCTTTAAGAGGCATCACGCACTCCCGATATCGGATTCCCCGATGGGCATGCAGCCAATGAATAAAGCTGGTTGCACGCACGGTTGATTATAATTAGCAGGCAGCAAGAATATTACGTGCTGTCTGCATTGACATTAACAGGCGCGGGCACATCACGTTTCTATCCTATTGATTGGCATTTGGACTCCTGGCTGATTTGTAATGCACAGTAATCAGCCACGGATAAAATTTTGCAGCTATAATGGTCAACATAGCTTATTTCAAAAGTGGAATAGTATGTTTCGTATGTGTTAGGCGGCAAAATCTTTTGCTGAATTCACATACCGCTTAGTGTCATCGGCGACCTTGCGACAGTGAGCTCTTCTACCACTTGTCTCTTTTTTTCTTCAACAGCTGGGCTTGAAATCTGAGCTGCAAAGAAATGATAAAGACACAAGTTACAGAGCGAATGATAAAGACACAAGTTACAGAGCGAATGATAAAGACACAAGTTACAGAGCGAATGATAAAGGCACAAGTTACAGAGCGAATGATAAAGACACAAGTTACAGAGCGAATGATAAAGACACAAGTTACAGAGCGAATGATAAAGGCACAAGTTACAGAGCGAATGATAAAGACACAAGTTACAGAGCGAATGATAAAGGCACAAGTTACAGAGCAAATGATAAAGACACAAGTTACAGAGCAAATGATAAAGACACAAGTTACAGAGCGAATGATAAAGACACAAGTTACAGAGCAAACGTTAATAATCAAATAAACATTTACTTTTGTTTTCATTGCAAGAAACTGGTTGTCATAGGCCATGGTACCAATGATTTATTCAGATTAAAATAATAAAACTGTAATTATCCTTGAGTCATCAAGGATGTAATATTACACAAAGGTTTAACTACACAACTACCATGCTGATATGTTGACCATTCCAGGGAGGATGTCACAGTTAATATAAGTGCTCCTCCAACCCTTGACCTGTTAGCAGTTCCACAGAAATGTCTGTCTACCTGGGCTGACTGGTTTTGCAAGTTTTCATCTCATACACTAAGACACTGAAAATAACATATATTACAGTTAAAAAACCATTTCATCAACAGGGATAGCTTTATTACTGTAGTATTAATCATAAGATAAATATGTAAAAATATAGTTTTTACTTGTGTTTGCCCTAATATACTTTTTACCTGTTCTTACCTTTTCCTGTTCTCTTGCTAACCTGATTTTATTTTTTAACTTTAACTTCATGCTTTTACAAACTAATATATTCTTTCCTACCCATTCAAACGTTTAAAAAATGTTAAGATTTAAATCTTTCACTGACCTATTTTCTTCTGCCTCCTCATCATTCATTTTGGGAGCAGAGAGTACTTTTGAAAACTTTCAAAAGAGGCAGCTTTCCAGATCAAAGATATCAAGACTGACATGGTCACATCATCGATGTGAGGAAGTCAATCTCTGACCTTTCTATCCATGTCCAGATAAGAAGGGGTTGGCATTGGATAAGTAAACTCATCATTGAACCCCGCAAAACAAGATCGTGACCAGATGAGTGAACATACCCATGGCATGCTAAGGGTTCAATTGAAATGTTCTTGGGGAAATGCTCCTGGCATTGACATCCTCTGCAATCTCTTCACACTGCCTCTTGAGTAGATGCCTGGAGGGTTTCCTGCTCCCTCAGGATAAAAGGATGACTCTCCTCCTCTCCACTGCCTGCACCAAGGCCTCCAAATAATTTAAGTCGGCTTTTGATTCTTGGTACATGTCATATTCTGAGCCTTATACTCCTGAGCTCATGTGATTGCATCTTTTATTCTCAACCATCTGACTGCACCATCCAATACTTCCCAATAGGAAATACGTTAATAATTTTACCTGTATTTTTGAATCTCAGTTAAGTCAGTCACATCCCAATTTTAAATGCTGCTCCTCTGTATTGCACAACAATGATTGAGTTTTGTAAAATTTTGGAAATTGTTTCTCCTAACCTTAGATTTCCCTTACTGGCAATGTCACGTCAATGTGACGTGTCGCACAGTGCAGAGATCACCGTGCTGGGCCTATAATTTTGTAGAAATGACTAAGTGCAAAGTATCTAATTCTTAACTGATTGTTTCTCAGGGCTTTAAAACTGTAGAACCCTTTACCTTTGCAGAACTCTTTACCCCCCCTCAGTCTTTCTCTTTTATTACAATCATTATCACATTGCTGTTTGTGGGATCTTGCTGTGCGCAAATTGGCTGCCGCGTTTCCTACATTACAACAGTGACTACACTTCAAAACAAAAGTACTTCATTGGCTGTAAAGCACTTTGGGACGTTCCGAGGTCGTGAAAAGCACATCTTTCTTTCTTTAAAAACTCAAATCTAATGTCTTCTAATCACAACATCTTATTTATCTCATCTTCACTCCTTCTCCATGTTTTAACCATGTGGTGTCCTACGTTATGGACCTTGGCTTCTTACCTGGGTTTTGCAATTGAAACAAATGTGTCCAATTCCACTCCAGGTGCAAGTGTTGGCAAAATAGTGATCTTTGCCAGTATCAAAAATGTCAGCAATAATTATAATAATAATAATGTCTAGATAATAATTTTGCTAAATCTTCCCCATGATCATTTCAGTTCTCTTAATATGAACTCAATGTTTCGACATTTGTGTATGTGGGTACTTGTTTTAAAAACTTAAAAGAAATATTACTATAAAGAAATAAATAACTTGCATTTATATAGCATCTTTCGCAACTCAGGATGTCCCAAAGTGCTTTATAATCAATTAAGTACTTTTGAAGTGGTGACTGTTGTAATGTAGGAAATGCAGCAGCCAATTTGTGCACAGCAAGGTCCCACAAACAGCAATGTGATAATGACCAGATCATCTGTTTTAGGTGTTGGTTGAGAGATAAATGCTGGCCATGACACCGGGAGAACTCGGCTGCTCATCTTCAAATCGTGCCATGGGATCTTTTACGTCCACCAGAGAGAACAGACTGGACTTTGGTTTAACATCTCATCTGAATGATTCCCTTAGTACTGCACTGAAGACTGGACTCTGGAGTGGGAATTAAACCCATGACCTTCTGACTCAGAGGCGAGAGTGCTACCACTGAGTGGAGGCTGACATCTATCTATAATATCTTATTGTCCTTGCCTATTTATGTTGAATAATTTGGTTTGTGACAATCCTCCAGGCTTTCCACGGATCTGCCGCCAAAGTTACAGCAATCGATTGGGAGAACCCCTGCAGAAATTCCATATTGTTTTAGAGGAAGTTATAGAAACTATCAAATAGGAAAAATATTAAAGGGTACAGGGATTAGAGCAGACAGTTGCAATGTGAAACTAGCACTGGCCCAATAGACTGACAGGCCTTCTTCTGTGCTGAAATTGCTACGATACTTTATATTTTGGTTTAGGTACAGCAGCTGCAGAAACCTGAAAAGAGCAGCAAGGAAGTTTTGCTCATCTGTTCTGAGATTGCTGAGGCAATAAAAAAAATTGCAGATTTCTTTTCTAAACTGTACTGCAGTATCTGATTAAGATTTGTGGCAGTACAATAGTTTTGTAGCCACGTGATTTTCTAATCTATTAAATTTCAATATTTTTTATATAAAGGTTTTAGAATCATGCCACTAAATGAGCAAACTACAGTGTCAGATCCGTGAAATGAAAATCCTTACAGAAGCTTAATCCTTGATTTCGTGAGTGCTTAATAGTTAAGTGGAATTTTATTAACAGAAAAACTGAATTTCATCCCTACCTAAAAAAAATTCTATGTAATAATGTGTCTTAAAATGATTTGAACAAAATGCCTAAAGTAAAATAATAACAAGTGATATTGATCGAAGATACATCAAAAATAGTTTTTTATAGTTTAGCAGAGAAACCTGATCAGTAAGGTTATTGAGTCTGATTGTGCCAAATTTTATTACTTCAGAACTCTGATATGAAAATACACAGTCATAAAGATTGGGTGACACAGTGAATCATAGAATCATACCGCACAGGAGGAGGCCATTCGACCCATTGTGCCTGTGCCGGCTCTTTTAAAGAACTATCCAATTAAGAACATAAGAACATAAGAAATTGGAGCAGGAGTAGGCCAATCGGCCCCTCGAGCCTGCTCCGCCATTCAATAAGATCATGGCTGATCTGATCCCAACCACAAATCTAAAGAACACAAGAAGTTGGAGCAGGACCCGGCCACATAGCCCCTGGGCCCTCTCCGCCACCCACAGGGCATTGACCGATCCGAACTCAGCTTCATGTCCAATTTCCTGCCCGCTCCCCATAACCCCTAATTCCCTTTACTTCTAGGAAACTGTCTATTTCTGTTTTAAATTTATCTAATGATGTAGCTTCCACAGCTTCCTGGGGCAGCAAATTCCACAGACCTACCACCCTCTGAGTGAAGAAGTTTCTCCTCATCTCAGTTTTGAAAGAGCAGCCCCTTATTCTAAGATTATGCCCCCTAGTTCTAGTTTCACCCATCTTTGGGAACATCCTTACCGCATCCACCCGATCAAGACCCTTCACAATCTTATATGTTTCAATAAGATCGCCTCTCATTCTTCTGAACTCCAATGAGTAGAGTCCCAATCTACTCAACCTCTCCTCATATGTCCGCCCCCTCATCCCCGGGATTAACCGAGTGAACCTTCTTTGTACTGCCTCGAGAGCAAGTATGTCTTTTCTTAAGTATGGAGACCAAAACTGTATGCAGTATTCCAGGTGCGGTCTCACCAATACCTTATATAACTGCAGCAATACCTCCTTGTTTTTATATTCTATCCCCCTAGCAATAAAAGCCAACATTCCGTTGGCTTTCTTGATCACCTGCTGCACCTGCATACCAACTTTTTGATTAGTCCCACTCCCCTGATCTTTCCCCATAGCCCTGCAAATTTTCCCTTTTCAAGTATTTATCCAATTCTCTTTTGAAAGTTATTATTGAACCTGCTTCCACCGCCCTTTCAGGCAGTGCATTCCAGATCATAACAACTCGACTCCAATTTCTCCTCATCTCCCCTCTGGTTCTTTTGCCAATTATCTTAAATCTGTGTCCTCTGGTTACTGACCCTTCCACCAGTGGAAACAGTTTCTCCTTATTTATCAAAACCCTTCATAATTGTAAACATTTCTATTAAATCTCCCCTTAACCTTCTCTGTTCTAAGGAGAACAACCCCAGATTCTCCGGTCTCTCCACATAACTGAAGTCCCTCATCCCTGGTACCATTCTAGTAAATCTCCTCTGCACCCTCTCCGTGGCCTGGACATCCTTCCTAAAATGTGGTGTCCAGAATTGAACACAATACTCCAGCTGAGGCCTGACCAGTGGATTAGAAAACTTTCACCTCTTGGATCTCGGCTAAAATTCAGTTTGGATGGAGTGAGTTTCCTCTCTCTCTGATGACTAATGGTTTAGAGCAAAACAATTTGGGAAAGCTTCAGTTCTTACTGTCTACAATACAAACTATGAACTGCTCGCTGTGCTTTGCTAACTGCTGCTATAGTTTCAATTTTGGTCAGTTGTGATAAGGGTAGTTGGTGTGAGAAATGGAATGGTCAAACTGCTGATATATGAGTTACTCTTCTGAAATCAGTGTTAAGTCACATCTTTGGGCCACTGCAGCTGATCTAACATGGCAACAACTGACCTGGGATTGCTGGATGTACTGACTGCAAAACACAGAATAAAAATGTTTGATTCCTCAGCACTGACAACCATCCTCTTGACAGGCTCACATCTTGATTAGAATCATAGAATCATAGAAAGGTTACAGCACGGAAGGAGGCCATTCAGCCCATCGAGTCTGTGCCGGCTCTATGCAAGAGCAATCTGGCTAGACCCACTCCTCCTGCAATTTTTTTCCTTTCAAGTACTTATCCAGTTCCCTTTTGAAAGCCATGATTGAATCTGCCTCCACCACCCCCTCGGGCAGTGCATTCCAGATCCTAACCACTCGCTGTGTAAAAAAGCTTTTCCTCATGTCACCTTTGGGATGGATGTTTTTGTATGGGAAGAATGTTGTGAACATCCCATTCACCATACAGGACCATACTAGTTGTTTCTGCAGAGTTTGTTATTTACTCAGTTTCCAGAGACATCAAATTAATTTCCTGTTTGAAAATCATTCTATTTATGTATTTTTTGCTATTATTACTATTAATCTCATCCTATTTTGTCAGGGATATTTCAAAGGTTTGGACATGTGTTTGATGTATGAAGCCTCTTCTTGATAACCAACCAGAACATTGTATTATGTTTATCAAAACTAAATTAAAAAGAAAAAAAAAGGTAGTCTTTATGCCAGTTAAAATAGTGGACAGAGAAGGTCACCTGAACACATTAAGCATTCATCTGCTAATTAATCTAGAGTAATTTCTAGCCTTTAAGGAATAAAGACTTCAGCTGTTGTAGGTTTGATTCTTTATAGGCTGGAAATTATTACTTTGGTCTTTATGATTGTAACCTTAAGGTGTCAGCCTTGGTCAGTGGTAGCACTCTCGCCTCTGAATCAGAATGTCATGCGTCCAAGCCCCACTCCAGAGACCTTAGCGCATAATCTAGGCTGACACTCCAGTACAGTACTGTGGGTGTGCTGCACTGTCTCTCAGGTGACACAATTAGGAAGGAAAATGGTATGTTAGCCTTTATTGCAAAGGGTTTGGAGTATAAGAGTAAGGACATCTTGTTGCAATTATACAGGGCTCTGGTGAGACCACACCTAGAATACTGTGTATGGTTTTGGTCTCCTTACCTAAGAAAGGATATACTTGCCATAGAAGGGATGCAATGAAGGTTCACTAGATTGATTCCGGGGATAACAGGTTTGTCCTTTGAGGAGAGATTGAGTAGAATGGGCCAATATTCTCTAGGGCTTAGAAGATTGAGAGGTGATCCCATTGAAACGTATAAAATTCTTAGAGGGCTTGACAAGGTAGATACTGAGAGGCTGTTTCCCCTGGCTGGAGAGGTTCAAGATAAGGGGTCGGCCATTTAGGACTGAGGTGAGGAAAAATTTCTTCACTCAGAGGGTTGTGAATCTTTGGAATTCTCTACCCCAGAGGGCTGAGGATGCTCAGTCGTGGAGTATATTCAAGTCTGAGATCGATGGATATTTGGACACTAAGGGAATCAAGGGATACGGGGATCGGGCATGAAAGTGGAGTTGAGGTAGAAGATCAGCCATGATCTGATTGAGTGACGGAGCAGGCTCGAGGGGCCGTATGGCCTATCCTGCTCCTATTTCTTATGTTCTTATGACATGTTAAACCGAGGTCCTGCCTGTCCTCTCAGGTGAACATAAAAGATCCCATGGCATTGTTTGAAGAAGATTAGGAGAATTCTCCTGGCCATTATTTATCCTTCAACCAACATCACTAGAAACAGTAATAATAAAAAATTGGACATTTATTTCATTGCTGTTTGTGGGACTTTGCCGTGCACAAATTGTCTGTCGCATTTCCCTACATCAAAACGTAATTCGTTGGCTGTGAAGCACTTTGGGATGTCGTGAGGTTCTGAAAGTTGTGATATAAATGTAAGTTCTTTCAAGTTCTTTAAACTGCAGTGATGCAGCCCATTGCAATCTAGGGTAAAGATGATCGAGGCATTAACCTATTTATTTTAAGTGTCAGTATTTACACCCCGCCTCCATTAGCATAGTTCCCACTAGGGTAGATACCAAGTGGATATCAAGATCCCTCTGGGAGAATGAAGTATGGTACTCATTTTGTACCACCTACTAATATAATAAGAAATAATATTCATACGTCAAATAAAAATGACCCAACAATTATCCATTTAGTCAGTCTTTAATGTCAGTAGTGCATATTGGAAATTCGACCATGTGCTGCACATGAATCTCTCACCATTAATTTTAATGGATGGACAATCAAAGGCCGTAGGCCTGCAATTTCCTGATGTGTGCTAATTGCACCCAAATTTCTGATATTTCCTTCCAGCTTGTGAGGCTCCTCACTGGTAATGAGATGTCAGAAAAGTACACTGAAATATGCACTGTGTAATGTGGAATTAAACTATGCACAGTAGGAATATCCCAGATATGATTATTGACTTGTTCTATGTTAGGTAATTTCAGCCAATGCATGAGAGCTGTGCTAAAATCAGCAGTCATGGGTTATGGAGGAGAAATAATCAGCCAGGGTTCCTACTTCAGATTGTTATCCAGTGCCTCCTATGGGAAAGTGCAGATGTATAGATATTGAGGGAGCTTAGCATTGGGAAGGAGCATAATGTCTCCATGGACAAATACCCTGTCAATGCTCACTGTTTAGGTTCAGGCATGAAGGTGAGGTACCAGAGGGGAGATATAGCCTGTGAATCCAAACCCCACCAAGGCCCAGTACTTTCTAGAGGGGAGGAGGGAACAGTGGAGGGGAAATGAAATAAAAAGTATGACATAACTTACTGAAACACGTTTGATAGTTTAGCATGTGCTGGAATAGTTCACAAAGGGGTTGGTCATCTTTTGTAACACCACTGCATGTGCATTCCAGCTGAAGAAGAGTGCCACGGGTACTGATGTACGCTGCCATACACTCCGCATTGGCTGTGCAGGCCCATTTGTCCCAGTTGAGTCCTGAAAAGCAGCCTTTATCATATTCTTGATGGCATATTCTTGTCATATGGCCCCAACACTTTGCTTGAAACAATTCATATCTTGACCTGAAGGCATAAATATTAAATTGGTTTCTTGTAATAACATACTCATAGAAATTAAACTTCTTTTATACTCCTGCTGTGCTTTAGCTTTGGTTGTATTGAACCCGTAGAAGTAATGTACCCTTTTAATCAATGTAACTCTTTGGTCAAGATCAAGCACAAGAAAATTAAACAATTACTATGGCCTGGAAAGGTGTTACCTCAAATGAGGGCAATATTTTTGTGCCAGTAACTCTGTGTGTTGATGGTAAGAATTGAATGTAATATTCAAGAGACAGATTGACCCGAGCACTATATAGCTTCAGCATGATGACCTCAGACTTATCTATTGATTTAGGAACATAGGAATATTAGGAGCAGGAGCAGGCCATTCAGCCCATCGAGCCGGCTTTATCATTCAATTACATCATGGCGGACCCTGCACCTCAACTCCATTTTACCCCCCATTGCTCCATATCCTTTGATCCTGCAATAGTAATAGTTTGCCATTTTTCATATTAGATTCCAAACACTGGATCATATTAAATGGGCATTTGTCTTCTTATCCTGTTGTTGGAACAGAAGTCCTTTAAAGAACGTGTAATTGGGCCCTCTCTTTTCCTTGCTTCATAAATAATCTTAGAATCATAGAATCTTACAGCACAGAAGAAGGCCATTCGCCCCATCGTGCCTGTGCCGGCCCTTCGAAAGAGCCATCAATTTAGCCCCGTTCCCCTGCTCTTCCCCCATCACACTCCAATTTCTCTCCTTCAAGTATTTATCCAATTCCTTTTCGAGAGTTATTATTGAATCTGCTTCCACCGCCCTTTCAGGCAGTGCATTCCAGATCATAACAACTCGCTGCGTAAAAAAAATTCTCCTCATCTCACCTCTGGCTCCTTAAATCTGTGTCCTCTGGTTACTGACCCTTCTGCCACTGGAAACAGTTTCTCCTTATTTACTCTATGAAAATCATTCATAATTTTGAACACCTCTATCAAATCTCCTCTTCACCTTCTCTGCCCGAAGGGGAACAATCCCAACTTCTCCAGTCTCTCCGTGTAACTGAACTCCCTCATCCCTGGTACCATTCTAGTAAATCTACTCTGCACCCTCTCTAGTCTTCACATCCTTCCTAAAGTGTGGTGTCCAGAATTGAACACAATACTCCAGCTGAGGCCGAACCTGTGGTAGATGTCATTAAAAACAAAGTTCTTTCTGCTGAAGGTATCACCGTGATTAATTAAACATTGTGTAGAGAAGCAGTGACTGAAACACTGCAAGATAGAAACAGAATTGATTGGAAGTTAAAAAAATAGTGTGTTATCTTTAGTGCTGAGAAGGCTAGATCAATAATTGTTGAGAAAGCTTGACCATGAGAATAGGTTGTATGAATCCGAGCCCCGTGCAGAGCTCCATATGCTGGGAGTACATATTGGATATTTGTGCTCGGAGGTCAGCATATTTCACGGGATTTTATGTCGATTAATTTTAATGGTTGGAAAATCCTGTAGATGTACTGACCTCCACAGCTGAATTCCTAATATCTAGGCCTGATGCCGAAACACAGCAACAGGAGCACGAATTTGTAAAATCTACCTATAAAGTTAACAAGCTCTTGTCAGTTATAATTAGCAAGCTCTTCAACTTTTCTATCATATCAAGGTAATATGAAAGATTACTCGCCCAATTTTTCATTTTCAACAACGTCACTGCGATGGGCTATTACAACTGAATTTAACAGATTGCAGAAAAAAGCAGATATAGGAACGTAAGAACCATAAGGCCATTGAGCCCCTCGAGCCTGGTCCGCCACCATTCAATCAGATCATGGCCGATCTGTACCTCAACTTCATGTACCTGCCTTTTCTCCACCTTCCTTGATACTCTTGTCACATAAAAATCTATCGATCTCAGTCTTGAAAATTTCAATTGACCCAGCATCTTCACCTTTTGGGGGAGAGCGATCCACAATTCCATTACCCATTTTGTGCAAAAGTGCTCCCTGATTTCACTCCTAAATGGCCTATTTCTAAATTTAAGATTATGCCCTTTGTTCTGGATTCCCCCAACAGAGGAACTAGTTTCAGTGCCTGAAAAATGGGCGTTAACGGCCTCCTAAGCCTCCAATGGACAATGCCAGACAGGAAGTGCACTGTCCGCCATGTTGGTATAGGCAACTCCATTAGCATTAGGAGCGGCCCATTGGAATTATACAAACAGCAGAATAAACTGTTTAAATTAGGGTCTTGTGCTTTTTGTAGGACCCTTTTCTGATTTTGGTCTGCCCCAGTGCCTGACTTGTCACGTGCTGAACTCATTCAGCAACACGTGGCGTTAATCGGCAGATAGGACCCCTCACCAGCGCTATTTAAAGGCATCATGCAGAATTCATAAGTTAGTTGCTGGTTAGTCACTTCAGGCTGCTGGTTAACTTCTGGCTGTTTCTTGGAGTGATTTACCATTCTGGAATGGTTCACTTTGTCTAAAAAGAGCTAGATTTTGCTGATGTTGCACTGTTGTTGCCTGCCTTGTGGAAGGAGGACTCGTCCTGTTGCCTTTTAGTGTGTGCCACCTTCTCCAGCTAGAAAGAGGGAAGTGTGTCAGTGAGAATCTTGTGAAATGTTTGGAGAATGTGGGTGCTTTGGTGGAGTAGCTGACAGTGATTACATAGAATTACATAGAATGTACAGCACAGAAACTGACCATTCGGCCCAACAGGTCCATGCTGGTGTTTATGCTTCACATGAATCTCCTCCCTCCCTACTTCATCTAACCCTATCGACATATCCTTCTATTTCTTTCTCCCTCATATGTTTATCTAGCTTCCCCTTAAATGCATCTATGCTATTCGCCTCAACGACAGTGAAACCTGTAAATTAGGGACACCTCAGGGACTTGCATCAGGTGTCCTTTATTTGCAGGTGTCCCTATTTTCAAAACGGTCCTTCTTTGTACAGTAAATTATTTGGGACCATCAATGAGTGTCCCTTTTTTGGAGGTGTCCCTTTGTACATGATTCACTTGTGGGAGCGAGTTCCACATTCTGACCACTCTCTGGGTAAAGAGGTTTTTCCGGAATTCCCTTTTGGATTTATTAGTGACGATCTTATATTTATGAACCCTAGTTCTGGTCTCCCCCACAAGTGGAAACATCTTCTCTACGTCTACTCTATCAAACCCTTTCATAATCTTAAAGATCTTTATCAGATCATTCCTCAGTCTTCTCTTTTCTAGAGAAAAGAATCCCAGTCTGTTCAATCATGCCTGATAGGTATAACTTCTCAGTTCTGGTATCATCCGAGGAAATCATTTTTGCACCTTCTCCAGTGCCTCTTTATCCTTTTTATAATATGGAGACCAGGGGCTCAATTTTGCAATGATGGCGGGTTGGCAGTGGGGGTGGGCGGTGGTGGTGAAGGTGCGCGTAGCAAACCCGCATAAAAAAAACTTACCGTTTCCGACACGATCGCACAGAAACATAGAAACATAGAAAATAGGAGCAAGAGGAGGCCATTCGGCCCATCGGGCCTGCTCCGCCATTCAAAATGATCATGGCTGATCGTCTAACTCAGTACCCTGTTCCCGCTTTTTCCCCATATCCCTTGATCCCTTTAACATTAAGAAATATATCTATCTCCTTCTTGAATACATCTAATAAATCGGCCTCCACTGCCTTCTGCGGTAGAGAATTCCACAGGTTCACCACCCTCTGAGTGAAGAAATTTCTCCTCATCTCGGTTCTAAATGGCATACCCCATATCCTGAGACTGTGACCCCTGGTTCTCCATGGCAAGGACATCCTTCGTCAGATAAGGAGACCAAAACTGCACACTATACTCCAGATGTGGTCTCACCAAGGCCCTGTACAACTGCAGTAAGACATCCCTGCTCCTGTACTCAAATCCTCTTACAATGAATGCCAATATACCATTCACCTTCCTAACTGCTTGCTGCACCTGAATGCTCTCGTTGCACCTCCCCTTTTCCCAATCTATCACCATTCAGATAATAATCTGCCTTTCTGCTTTTACAACCAAAGTGGATAACCTCACATTTATCCACGTTATACTGCATCTGCCATGTTCTTGCCCACTCACCCAACTTGTCTAAATCACATTGGAGCCTCTTTGCGTCCTCCTCACAGCTCACATTCCACCCCAGCTTTGTGCCATCTGCAAACTTGGAAATGTTACATTTAGTTCCCTCATCCAAATCATTGATATATATTGTGAATAGCTGGGGCCCAAGCACTGAACCCTGCGGTACCCCACTAGTCACTGCCTGCCACCCGGAAAAAGACCCATTTATTCCTACTCTCTGTTTCCTGTCTGTCAACCAATTCTCAATCCATGCCAGTATATTCCCCCCAATCCCATGTGCTTTAATTTTGCACACTAACCTCTTGTGTGGGACCTTTTCAAAAGCCTTCTGAAAATCCAAGTACACCACATCCACTGGTTCTCCCCTATCTATTCTACTAATTACCTCCTCAAAAAACTCCTGTAGATTTGTTAAGCATGATTTCCCTTTCATAAACCCATGCTGACTTTGTCCAATCCCGTTAATGCCCTCCAAGTGTTCTGTTATCACATCTTTTATAATAGACTCTAGCATTTTCCCCACTACTGATGTTGGGCTAACTGGTCTGTAATTCTCTGTTTTTTCTCTCCCTCCTTTTTTAAATAGTGGGGTTACATTTGCCACCCTCCAATCTGTAGGAACTGTTCCAGAGTCTATAGAATTTTGGAAGATGATCACCAATGCATCCATTATTTCCAGGGCCACTTCCTTTAGTACTCTGGGATGTAGATTATCAGGCCCTGGGGATTGGTCAGCCTTTAGCCCCATTAATTTCCCTAGCATTTTTTTACTAATACTGATTTCCTTCAGTTCCTCCCTCTCACCAGACCCTTGGTTCCCTAACATTTCCGGGAAGTTATTTGTGTCCTCCTTTGTGAAGACAGAACCAAAGTATGTGTTTAATTGTTCTGCCATTTCTTTGTTCCCCATTATAATTTCCCCCATTTCTGACTAAAGGACCTACATTTGTCTTCAATAATCTTTTTCTCTTGACATATTTATAGAAGCTTTTACAGTCAGTTTTTATGTTCTCTACTAGTTTACTCTCATACTCTATTTTTCTCCTCTTAATCAATTTCTTGGTCCTCCTTTGCTGAATTCTGAACTGCTCCCATTCCTCAGGCTTGCCACTTTTTCTGGCAATTTTATATGCCTCCTCTTTTGATCTAGTACTATCCCTAATTTCTTTTGTAAGCCACGGTTGAGCCACCTTTCCTGTTTTATTTTTGTGCCAGATAGGAATGAATAATTGTTGTAATTCCTGCACACGTTCTTTAAATATTAGCCATTGCCTATCCACCGTCATCCCTTTTAGTAAAGTTCCCCAATCTATCATAGTCAACTCACACCTCATACTTTCATAATTTCCTTTATTTAGATTCAGGACCCTAGTTTCGGATTCGACTGCTTCACTCTCCATCTTAATGAGGAATTCTATCATGTTATGGTCGCTCTTCCCTAAGGGACCCTGCACAACAGGATTGTTAATTAATCCTTTCTCATTGCACAATACCCAGTCTAGGATCGCCTGTTCTCTAGTTGGTTCCTCAACGTATTGGTCTAGAAAACCATCACGTACACACTCCAGGAATTCCTCCCCCACAGTATTATTGCTCATTTGGTTTGACCAATCTATATTTAAATTAAAGTCACCCATGATTATAGTTGTACCCTTCTTACATGTGTCTCTAATTTCCTGTTTAATGCCCTCCCCCACATCTCCACTACTGTTTGGGGGCCTATAGACAACCCCCACCAATGTTTTCTGCCCCTTGGTGTTTCTTAGCTCCACCCATACAGATTCCACATTGTGATTTTCCGAGCCAATATCCTTCCTCACTATTGCATTGATTTCCTCCTTTACTAACAATGCTACCCCACCTCCTTTCCCTTTTTGCCTGTCCTTCCTAAATATTGAATACCCCTGGATGTTCAGTTCCCATCCTTGGTCACCCTGCAGCCATGTCTCCGTAATCGCAACTATATCATAACCGTTAATATCTATCCGCGCTGTTAATTCATCTAGCTTATTGCGAATGCTCCGCGCATTAAGACGCAATGCATTTTGACTTGTCTTTTTAAGATTGTTAGTCATCTGAGTTTTATTTTGCACTATGGCCCTATTTGTTTTTTGCCCTTGTTTTCTCTGCTTTCCACTATTGCTTCTTCCCTTTCTGTCTTTTGTTTCTATCCTTGTTTCCCCCTCCTCTGTCTCCATCCCCCTGCCATTCTAGTTTAAACCTTCCCCAAAAGCACTCGCAAGTACCCCGCGAGGACATCGGTCCTGGTCCTGCTCAGGTGTAACCCGTCCCGCTTGTACAGTTCCCACCTTCCCCATAACGGTCCCAATGTCCCAGGAATCTAAACTCCTCCCTCCTGCACCATCCCTGCAGCCATGCATTCATCCTGTCTATTCTCCTGTTCCTATACTCACTAGCACGTGGCACCGGTAGTAATCCTGAGATCACTACCTTTGAGGCATGTTGATTGGTGATGATTAACATCCTCTCTGGGTTTCGCACCTGGCAGCAACCCTAATTGACAGGCTGGCTGCTGTCAGGAGCTGCAACGTGGGGTGGGGCGGGCAGAGAAAGAGAGCAAATCAACATCCGGTGATGGAATGGAAGACTGGAGCGGGGGGAAATCGGGAGAGAAGGGAAGATCGAGGGGGAGAGGGGAAGATCGCGGGGAGAAGGGAAGATCAGTGGGGAGAGGGGAAGATGGGGGCAAGAGGGGAAGATGGGGGGGAGAGGGGAAGATCAGGAGACGATCGGGGAAGATCGCGGGAGAGGGAAAGATCGGGGGGAGAGGGGAAGATCGGGGGTGAAGAGGGGGACATCGGGGGGTTGAAGAGGGGGACATTGGGAGGGTGTGAAGAGGGGGACATCGGAGCGGGAGATGTCGGACTTCGGAGCAGGGTGCAAAGGTAGGCTCATTTCGTGTTTTCACTTCCTTCCATTTTTAAAAATTTAATTTATTTAGTTTCTTGTTCCCTGATTCGGCCCTGATTTCACCAGTCATGAATCAGAAGCAGTGGGCAAGCCACCCAGGTTATTTAAAAATCTTTCTAATCATTTACTCTGTCACGGGTAAAGTGCCTTGAGTTCCTCAATGAGGTACATTTGACTCTTTAACTGTCATCCCACTGGCTTTAATTGCCGGTGGGATTTCCATTTTCGGGTCACGCACGCGCACACAGGTGGGTCCCTGGGAAACTCGGAAGTCGGTGGGTTGGAGCCGACTTCCGAACCCAAAGGGGATTTCCGTGATTTTCGAAGCCCCCCTGCCCCCAACGCAGCTGCAATTGTCCCCTAAAATCACCCCCCAGAACAGTTCACAGTGTTCGTAGTGTGGTCTAACCAAGGTTCCATACAAGTTTAACATAACTTCTCTGCTTTTCAATTCTATCCCCCTAGAAATGAACTCCAGTGCTTGGTTTGCCTTTTTATGGCCTTATTAACCTGCTTGATCAAGAAGTTTGCAGATGATACAAAAATTGGCCGTGTGGTTGATAGTGAGGAGGAAAGCTGTAGACTGCAGGAAGATATCAATGGACAGGTCAGGTGGGCAGAAAAGTGGCAAATGGAATTCAATCCAGAGAAGTGTGAGGTAATGCATTTGGGGAGGGCAAACAAGGCAAGAGAATACACAATAAATGGGAGGATACTGAGAGGTGTAGAGGAAGTGAGGGACCTTGGAGTACATGTCCACAGATCCCTGAAGGTAGCAGGACAGGTAGATAAGGTGGTTAAAAAGGCATATGGGATACTTTCCTTTATTAGCTGAGGCATAGAATATAAGAGCAGGGAGGTTATGCTAGAACTGTATAAAACATTGGTTAGGCCACAGCTTGAGTACTGCATACAGTTCTGGCCACCACATTACAGGAAAGATGTGATTGCACTAGAGAGGGTACAGAGGAGATTTACGAGGATGTTGCCAGGGCTGGAGAATTTTAGCTGTGAGAAAAGATTGGATAGACTGGGGTTGTTTTCTTTGGAACAAAGGAGGCCGAGGGGAGATTTAATTGAGGTATATAAAATTATGACGGGACCAGATAGAGTGGATAGGGAGGACCTATTTCCCTTAACAGAGGGGTCAGTGACCAGGGGGCATAGATTTAAAGTAATTGGTAGAAGGATTAGAGGGGAACTGAGGAGAATTTTTTTCATCCAGAAGACGGCAGGAGTCTGGGACTCACTGCCTGAAAGGGTGGTAGAGGCAGAAGCTCAATTAAAAAGTACTTGGATGTGCACTTGAGGTTTCGTAACCTACAGGGCTACGGACCAAGTGCTGGAAAGTGGGATTAAACTGGATAGCTCTTTCTCGGCCGGCTTGGACACGATGGCGTCCATTTGTGTCGTAACTTTCTGTGATTCTACATAGCACCAGGGAGGTGGAAAGGGAAAAATAGCCTTGCAATTAACCTGGAAATCTGGATCACTGGAATTAACCTGTCTGTACTATGCCTAACAACAGTTTCACTTTGCCAGGTTTCAGCCAGAACCTCAGTAGATCATACCCTACTGCATGAGTGTGACATTTGTCCATTTTCCACATCAGCCATCCTATGGCTTCTTTGGACAAGGTAACCAATTAGTGTCAAATCACAGGAACAGGAATAGGCCATTCAGCTCCCTCTGACCTGCTCTGCCATTCAATTAGGTCATGGCTGATCTGTACCTCAATTCCATTTATCTGCCTCATCTCCATATCCTTTGATACCCTTACCTAACAAAAATCTATCGATCTCAGTCAGAGGTAGTTTGTGCTTTGGGTCCATGCCAATCAGAGTTGAGTTTCGACAGCCCGACATTACTCAGGTAGGATTGGTACAGATATTTGACATTTTTAAGTCTGTACTAACCTGCATATTTCTTCGCTGAGGCACTTGTCTCTCAGGTGTAGACACGTGGGCTTTGTGTCCATGCGATTGGCACAGGAATTGTTGTGAAGAGTTTCCTTTGCTTGTCGACAAAGGTCATCGGATGGATGGCATCCACAGAACACTAACATCTGAGCAAGGTCTGAGGAGATTTTCGTGTAAAAGGATCGAATTGCACTGTGACAATTGTTGAGGTTGCAATGTTTACGAACGTTAGGACAAGCCTTCTTCTGTGGAGTTAAGTGCCTGTTGCATACGTTTTGATCCTTAATGCATTGCTCGGTTACTTTCAAGCAAGACACGGAATGCTTCTGCTCTAAATGCAAACAGAATGCTGTCAGAAAGCTGGCACAGAATGAAAAAGGCTGTCCATTGTTTAAGACAATGAAGCTGCACCTGCAGCCTGGCGTATCACAAAACATTCTATGTCGTTGGAACATAGGAAACAGGAGTAGGCCATTCAGCCCCTCGAGCCTGTTCCGCCATTCAATTAGATCATGGCTGATCTGTGTCTTAACTCCATCTACCCGCCATGGTTCCGCAACCCTTAATATCCTTGCCCAACAAAAATCTATTTTTGCTTCAGAGCACAAAAATGGTGTGCCTTATAGTAGGAGGGCATGAGCCAGTGACCGTGATTCCTCCCATTTTGCATTACTAATCTCAGCTTTGCCATTGGGGGTGATGTTGAAGTACTATACTGCAGAAACTGGAGGGAATTTAATAATATTAGTCTATGTTAGCTGCTTCGAAAGCCATTAAAGCTATTGTGCAGCAAAACACAGACTTTTTTTTATAGTGGGTTTAGAATTAAGACTTACTGAATATCACATCGATACATGCTTTCTTCTCTGCAGCTGATATTGAGATCCTTTCATGCACTTTCCATTTAACTCTGTTTCCCCTGTTCTGCACTGCTACCTTATGCTAAACATGCAATCAGTGTAGCACGGACTTCAGTTGCATTGTCAATAAAGCACATTTCTCAATTTTAGCTACAAAGATAATCAAACCAAGTTGGTGACCTTACCATTATTATTTTGGTAAGTTTCTTCCATTCCAAACATTAAAAAAGAAATAACATGCTGCAGCTTTTAAGCACCTGGACAGCTTTCAAAAAGCAAATGACATATTTGCATTTTGATTTTGGCTTTCCTCAGTTATGGGCTATATACAGACATCATGTAAAGTACACTATTGCTTTCTATTTCTTTGACTAAGCTTTCAGGCATAAAACAGATGCCTAACTGTCCAATATGGTGGGTGGCGTGCACGCAAACATTCTGAGCCTGAAGTGCGTTGCCTGCCATATTGGTATAGGCATCCAGAGCCTGTGCCTGAAACAGGTGTTAGGCCTTTTGCATTTGCAAATAGGGGGCCTAAGGCCTGCTTCAGACCCCATTTACAAAATTCATTAGCGACTGACCACAACGTGCTCCATGTACACTGTGGTCAGTATTCTCAGGCACTTGGCAGGCAAACCAACAGTCCTTAAAGGAACCACAGGTGGCTGACTCCCGAAAGGTAAGTTTTTAGTTTTTTACATATCTTTTAATGGAGCAGCGAGAAGCAGGAAAGCTCATCGTGGCTCCACATTAAATTCACGGGCTGCTGCCGGCCGCCACTCACCCTCCGCTCAATTTCCTCTCGGCCTTGGTCAGTGAGCTGCGTTCTTCCCGGTACTGGCAAGCTGCCTCTGGGGCTGCAACTGGTGCCTGCAGCTCACAGGTAGTAAACCAATGAGGCTGTTGGACCAATTTTGCAACGTCCTGCCGCCAGCCTCGTTAGGCATATGCAGCATGCACTGTATTGGGAGCACGCCCCAATTGGGTGCAATCCAATTTCTAGGCCTTCAATTAAATCACCCTTCAACCTTCTAAACTCAAGGGATAGAACTTACAAGCCAAGTTAATGCAATCTGTACTCATAATTTAACGATTTAAGCCCTGGCATCTTTCTGGTGAATCTGTGCTGTACCCCGTCCAAGGCCAATATACCCTTCCTGAGATGCTGTGTCCAGAACTGAACACAATACTCCATATGGGATCTGACCAAGGCTCTGTACAACTGAAGCATAACTTCCTCCCCTTTTATTCCAACCCCCTTGAGATAAAGGCTAGCATTCTATTAGTCTTTTTGATTACTTTTTGTACATGTGCACTAGCTTTTAGTGATTTGTGTATCTGGACACAAATCACTGTGCTCCTCCACAGCTCCCAGATTCTCGCCATTAGGAAAATATTCTGATTTGTCTTTCTTGATCTGCCCACAATGAACTCCATCTGCCACAGTTTTGCCCAATCACTTAATCTGTCTGTGTCCCTTTGTAACTTCTTGCTCCCATCTACACAATTTACTGTTCCTTCTAACTTAGTGTTATCTGCAAACTTGGATATACAAATCTCTATTCCTTCATCAAAGTCATTAATAATTATGGTGAAAATCTGAGCCCCCAGTACAGCTCCCTGTAAACACCATTTGCAACATCCTGCCAATCAGAGAGTACATTCCCTTTATCCCTACTCTCTGTCTCCCAACCAATTACTAACCCATGTCCCAAGAATATCTCCAATTCCATGCGTTCTCATTTTTGCTAATAATTTCTTGTGCGGAACTTTATCAAGTGCCTTCTGGAAGTTCACCTCGACAACATCCATAGATGCTCGCCTGTTCGCCATGTTAGTGACCTCTTCAAAAAATTCAACTAGATATGTCAGACATAACCTCCATTTCACAAATCCATGCTGACTCTCTTTGATCAGCTCATAATTGTTCAAATGCTGATGATAGATTCCAGTAAATGCCCCACAAATTATGTTAAACTGACAAAGAGGTACTGCAGCACAATTATTATGTTACTGGACTAGTAATCCAGAGGCCGAGACTAATTATCCAGAAAACATGAATTCAAATCCCACAATGCCATATTGAGAATTTGAATTCAGCTGTTTTTATAAATCTGGAAATTAAAAGCTGGTAAAGTAAAAGTGGCCATGAAGCTGGAGGATTGTCATTAAAAACCCAACTGGTTCACTAATGTCCTTTAGGGAACGAAACATGCTGCTATTACTCGGTCTGGTTTATATGTGACTCCAGTCGTACACCAACGTGGATAAATTTTAACTGCTCTCTGAAGTGGTCTAGCAAGCCAGTGAGTTATATTAAATAATGATACAGTGGGTCAGAAGAAGGCCCTTCACCACCTTCTCAAAGCCACTATGGATGGGCAATAAATGCCGGACTCAGCAGCAACGCCCACATCATGAGAATGAATTAAAAATACAGTTCTGTAGTTCCTTGGTTTCTCTCTCTCTACTGTCTTAAACAATGGAGTGACATTTGCAATTTTACAATCTGAAGGCACAATTTCCAAATCTTGAGAGCTTTAGAAAATTACAACTAATGCATTTACTATTTCCCCATATGTTTCTTTTCATATTCTATGATTAGAAACTATCAGGTCCTGGAGATTTGTCTGTCTTAAATCCCATTATTTTCTCCATTATCATTGTTTTACTTACATTAAATCCACTGAGTTCTAGGTTTATGACTCTTGCTTCTCCCTCTCAAACCTAATATCAAATTCAATCGCATTGTGGTCACTATTCGCAAGATGTTCCCTTACTCTGCTACCCGTATCGTAACTCGCACCAAGTCCCATTCAGCCATCACCCCTGTGCTGACCTATATTGACTCCCGGTCTGGCAACACCTAAGATTTCTTGTGGGTCACGATGAGCAGGAGTGCTCCCCCGAACCCTGCACGGAGTCCTTGGGCTTCCCCAGCCGTGGCCTTGCCTCTCCTTGCTAGTGTTGGCATCGGCTGCCAAAGCCCTTGGCCAGCGCTAACTTCATGCCAGGTACCGTTCCCTTCAGTCCCTGACGTCCCCGGGCTCCCGACCTGAATTTTCCTCTTGCCCGCTTGCCCAGACGTCACTAAGGGTTTCAGAAGGGGGAATGTCCTGCTTTAAGATCCCTTACATTTGTCAACCCCAGTCCATCACCGGCATCTCCACATTATTCAAATGAGGCCTGGGAGTGAAAATGGCCCAGGCCTCTCGCTGAACTCACCCAGAGGGTTTCCCTCCCCCCCCCCTCACCCTAGTTAAAATTCTCAGCCTTGTTTGCAAATCTCTACATGGCCTCGCCCCCTCCCTATCTCTGTAACCCCTCCAGCCCTACAACCCTCCGAGATCTCTGCGCTCCTCCAATTCTGGCCTCTTGTGCATCCCCTAATTTCATCGCTCTACCATTGGCGGCCGTGCCTTCAGCTGCCTAGGCCCCAATCTCTGGAATTCCCTCCCTAATCCTCTCCACCTCTCTACCTCTCTTTCCTCCTTTAAGATGCTCCTTAAAACCTACCTCTTTGACCAAGCTTTTATTCATCTGTCCTAATATCTCCTTATGTGGCTTGGTTTGATAACGCTCCTGTGAAGCACCTTGAGACCATTTTCTACATTAAAGGCGCTATATAAATGCAAGTTGTTGTTGTTGTTACTAACCAAGGTCCAGTAACCTTATACATTGTAGGCTGTACATTGCAGGGAGTATTTTAATGAGGATGGGTTGCCTTACTTCGACCTTGCATTCTGTGCTTGGTAATTATGATTGGCAGCCACCAAACAGCATAAAATGCTTCATATTTTATTGTCTTATTGAACAAGTCAGTTTGTGTGGCATTGATTAGGAAACAGAAGATACCTTGTCACACAGACACTCTGGGCTAGAGTTTACCCTCTCCCAGCCAGGCGTGAACGATGCGGGCAGGGGGTTAAGATGGGGGGGTGGTGGAGAAGGATGCAGCATTCCCGATGTATTCGCATCCCCCACCATCTTAACTTACCTGAGCACAGGCATGGGTGGGTCGCCCGCTCCCGGCAGGGAGGGGCCTATTTTACACTGAAAAGTCTCGACCCAATGATTTCATTGGAGCAGTGACAATGTTTAAACTTTTGGATTCGAGAGGCCCACACAGGGCGACATGGCGGGGGATCTGGAGTGGACAGAAGAGGTAAATTAAAAAATGTAAGTTTTCTGAGGAACCCTTGTGGGTCACGATGAGCAGGAGTGCTCCCCCGAACCCTGCACGGAGTCCTTGGGCTTCCCCAGCCGTGGCCTTGCCTCTCCTTGCTAGTGTTGGCATCGGCTGCCAAAGCCCTTGGCCAGCGCTAACTTCATGCCAGGTACCGTTCCCTTCAGTCCCTGACGTCCCCGGGCTCCCGACCTGAATTTTCCTCTTGCCCGCTTGCCCAGACGTCACTAAGGGTTTCAGAAGGGGGAATGTCCTGCTTTAAGATCCCTTACATTTGTCAACCCCAGTCCATCACCGGCATCTCCACATTATTCAAATGAGGCCTGGGAGTGAAAATGGCCCAGGCCTCTCGCTGAACTCACCCAGAGGGTTTCCCTCCCCCCCCCCTCACCCTAGTTAAAATTGACCCCACTATTTCAATGGTTCTTTCCAGATTATTTGCATGGCATTGCTGAACATTTCGATGTTTTCTTTCTCTCTCCATGTTTTTGTTGAGTAATTATGGTCTGGTATGCTTCCCCTACTGATTTTATACGTGTGATATTGATAGTACTGTGAGTTATACTGGCAGCACTGAGTTATACTGGCAGCACTGAGCTATACTGGCAGCACTGAGCTATACTGGCAGCACTGAGTTATACTGGCAGCACTGAGCTATACTGGCAGCACTGAGTTATACTGCTCGTTCTCCTCGCTCTCAAATTGGGGAAGAGCAGCACATTGCATGTCCATACTTAAATTATAGGCAGAGTACTTTTCGCTGGCCAGTGAGATGTCTCATGTTTGAAAAGGGCTGATGTTCGCACTGGCCCAGCAAAGCACTCGTGCTCTTTTTAAATGTTAATTTTAAAGCCAAGATGATGCAAGACCTCCTCCAGGTGGCTTCCCACCAACACAAAATGCTAAACTGAGACCATTATGATTCTGTAACTGCTTTGATACTTGTGCTGCTATAGAGATATTTTAGTTAGGAATTTTATTTTGTTCCTAAATTTAAAAAAAAACATCTGTGCAAAATAATCACTGGGGTAACTTTTACATCAATCTGAAGCAGCAAAATCAGGATCCACAAAACATTCCACTTTATCATAGAATCTTACAGCACAGAAGGAGGCCATTCGGCCCATCCTGCCTGTGCCGGCTCTTTGAAAGAGCTATCCAATTAGCCCCACTCCCCTGCCCTTTCCCCATTCGCCCTACAATTTTCTCAATTATATCTGAGACTACTTTCTTAGGGTGCATTTACGCTGCATGTTTAACGTCAGTGTAAAACGATTCTGGCTTTGTACCAATGAATAACTGGCAGTGTAAATCTGGGGTTAGGATGGAATTTGGCTCCAAAGAAAACACCAGTGAAACTCCTTGGAGGGGGTCATGTCCCACGACTTTGATTTGACACTACAAGGTGTACAAATCCAGCGCGGTGTCAAACCTGGTTTACAAAGTGCGAATGGGGTCTGTTGGATTCCTCCCCACTTACTAAACATTTAAAATTTTAACTGCTGTGAGAGACAGCTCTGCACAGTCCTTTATCTAGGCAGCACACAGCTTTCTCCTGGGTAAGATAGTTAAAGTTGCAGCCGAGTAGCAGCCAGTCAACATAAACATGGTTCTGCCTGACTGGAGCCTGAACTGCAGCTCCCAATTTTAGACCAGTAACTGCAGTGCACTCGATGCTGGAGATTTAGCATAAAATGTCAAGATATAAAACAAAAATGAATCAATCTTTGAGACCTGCAAAACCCGGAGGTTTGTTTGTTTGTTTTAATGTTTGTTTTATTTTTTTCAAAGAGATTTTTACATGAGCATCAATGTTTGATGTGCCATGTGTACCTCTTCATTTTCTGTGTGTCAGGTTTATCTTTAATGTTATGTGTATGAAGAGTTTATTTGTTTGGTGATCTCCAGGATTAGGAGAGGATTTGCACTATTTACACCACATGGTGGAAAACAATCTAATTTCTAGCACTTAATGCATTTTACAGCATTGTAATATGTATTTCCTTGTTATTAGTTCATTGTTCATTTCGATGTGCCTAGTGGCACTGCATCACACAGCTTCCATCTTTTGCTAACCTAAGTAATTATCATTATGTTTTAAAAAGGATCATTTTTGAAGATCATTGTACTAAAAAAACAGTACTGTGAATTACTAAATTACTGCATCCATATATAATGAAACTCTTAAAGATTATTCTGAGATTCGCAGGTTGCATAAATGAAAAGATATATAGAAATGGGAGCAAATACCTGCAATCAATATAGGAGTACTGGTGTTGTGTTAATCAAAGTGTTATTTATACAAGAATCATAGAATCGTTACAGCACAGAAGGAGGCCATTCGGTCCATCGAGTCTGTGCCGGCTTTGTAAGAGCAATCCATTTAGTCTCATTCCCGAACTCTTTTTCCGTAGCCCTGCAAATTTTTTCCCTTCATGTATTTATCCAATTCCTTTTTGAAAGCCATGATTGAATCTGCTACCACCACCATTTCAGACAGCATATTCCAGATCATAACTACCTGCTGTGTAAAAAAGTTTTTCCTCATGTCGCCTTTGGTTCTTTTGCCAATCACCTTAAATCTGTGCCCTCTGGTTCGCAATCCTTCAGCCAATGGGAACAGTTTCTCTTTATTTACTTTATCTAAACCCTTCATGATTTTGAACACCTCTATCAAATCTCCTCTTAACCTTCTCTGCTCTAAGGAGAACAACCCCAGCTTCTCCAGTCTCTCCACATAACTGAAGTCTCTCATCCCTGGTACCATTCTAGTAAATCCCTTCTGCACCCTCTCTATGGCCTTCACATCCTTCCTAAAGTGCGGTGCCCAGAACTGGTCACAATACTCCAGTTGTGGCCGAACCAATGTTTTATAAAGGTTCATCGTGACTTCCTTGCAGAAAACCAAGGAGTAACGTGGATGTATTAAACTGCCATATGCAAGTCTGCTATTGAATTTATTGGTTTAATCCATCATCTTTCCAAAATCATAGTCATTGTGCAGAGGGAATGTTATTTTTTGTCAAAGATGGATTTCTGGAGGAGACGACCAGATCGTTGATGTTGTGCCAACTGTTATCTTTCAAAGGAACCTGGATGAATATCTGATTACATGGAATAGAGGTTTCTAAGGATGAGCAAAGATGGCGATGATTGAATGCTATGTAATGGGTCCTAAGCCTCTGAGGTCCCTGGAACTGTCATGTCAAGAAAGAAAATTGGACTAGGACGCATAATGTGGGATGTAACATACAACGGTATTCTACAACTTTGTTTAATTTACTTTGCGAGCAGGAAGGAGCTTTTCAGAATGTATAGATCAGATATTTTTGGGTGCTAATTATAACCTTTGTTCTCAAGAATAAACAGGGAATACACTGGTACAGGAAATCAATAGCAGTGAATGCTCAACACTGGCCAATTTAAACATTATTTACTGATTTGAAACTGTCGTTTTGGAAGCACAGCGACACAAAGGCAGAAGTATAACTTGGAAGCCAGGTTGACATTCTGACTATTATAGCAAAAGGGTGAGCTCTTGACTCCCCAAGGAGTAGTCTCATACCAATTGGGTTTTATGCCAAGTGCTGAAAAACTGCAACCTAGTGTGAAGCCAAGTTTAAAAGGCTCCCAGGGAGTCCAATGGACCATCTGGGAACATTTTTAATGTAATTTTCTGTTTTTAATGTTAGTATACTACTCTCAGTCCATCAACTCTCTCTTAACATTAGACTTTCACTGACAATTGGAAGCTGGCGAGCACAGCTCTGCATGAAGTGTTATTATCCCTGGTCACAAAGAGTGACGAGGCAGCCAACAATATAAATCTAGTTTGCCAGCTGGGCACCGAGTAATTGTGGTATAACTGGCCCCTTAAGTTCACCTGCACAGCACCCATCAGGAAAAATGGTTATGTTAGGTAGAGACACATACTAATGACAATTCAGCTTGACACTGCACCCAATTTTCACCTGCAGTAAACAAAGGAAAATTGGGAGTATCTCGTGGGATTTTCCTTTATTGATTATGAGGATGTGTAAAATTTCATCTTTTAGGGCCTAGCTCCCAACATATGCTCCTAATGGGCAAGGCTTTTTTGGCTCTTACTTTCATTATCATATTTAGCGAGAACAGGAGACTCTGTTGTTGATTTTCCTCTCTCCATGAAGTCAGATGGACCTGCAACAGAAACAAGAGTGAAAACACTATATACATAAACCTAGCCCAGAAATGAATAGCAGATTCAAACCATGAAAGTCTCTGTGTTCAGAGTGTTACAAGGCACTGATGCCAACGTACTGCTGCCCCCACCAGGATAATTCTCCTTCCTTCTTTCATCACTGCTTGTATTTAGACTTTTCTGTGCAATTTGTAAACAAGCATTGTTGGAAAGGCTGGTCTGTATTCTCAGGCACTTTAGTCTTCCCTGTCTTGGGCAGCCACAGTTTGCGAGCTTTGTGTGTTGTAATGCTTGCCACGCAGTTAGACACTGTTGTCCTACAGATGGGATGCTGCAGTTGTCTTTCCTGTTCTTGCACATCTTCTTAAACTTTGCGTACACTGAACTGCAATTTGTGGATTTTAAACAACGATTCCGAGCTACTGAACAATCGTCGTCCTTCTTTATGTGTTTATTTATACTCATCAATCTTAAATGTTGAGTCCAGTCAGGCTGTATTTCTGGATTAACAGGGGCTGTTCTGGAGAAATCTGCACGAGAAGGAGAGTAAATGCTCAAATTTTTTAACTCCATTTAGAAAGTTATCTGAAATATATTGACACATTTCAACAATCACCTTGACGAACCTGTTTAAACCTTTAACTACATTGATTGAAACGTTTGTATTTGATTTTTCCCTCCAAAAGGCAAACACTTTTAAATTTGGCGAAACTTTGTCACATTTTTATAGGAACCTAGGAAATTTTAGGAACAGCAAAGGACATTTGGCCCTAATAAGCCAGCCCGTTTTTAGTTAATCTCAACCCTGCTTTTTTGCCTGCTCACCATATACTCAATCCTTCCTTTCTCCAAAACATACGCACTTGTCTCTTTAACTCATTACAATGAACTTTCCTGGTAATTTGTTCCATATGTTTATTCATTACCATTTCTGTGAAATAGTCCGAACTGAATTCCCTATTTACTCCTAATTTTCACAGTTTTAAATTGTGGGATATATATTCTGATTGGTGCTGTTCCTGTATAAACACTTAACACGTTTGTATTAAGTGTCTCTGTAATTTTTAAGCAGGTGTTAACCCTGGATAGGTCTTACTTTTCCATTAACCCTTATTAAAAATGATAGAACATCAGCCCGTTTGCAGCTTCATTGACCCCACCTCCTTCTACACTCTGGGTGTTGCATTACCTCCTTGGCTGGTGCACTGTGTTCCAAGTTGTCTGAGAAAGTTGCATGATTTATCTTCAAGACAGTTGCACTCCTGAAATGCTGGGTAACTGTCAGTTAAGTACTGGATGGTTATATTACAACTGCTGAGATCCTTTACAGTGCAAGTTTCACCTGCAATGCATTAAAAGAATATTACATTTGAATGTTAGATTTGCAAGAATGTAGATGATTTACTACAGCCTGAATTATCTAACTAACCATGGTTCAAATTACAGTGATTGGAAATGACTCAAGCTGGCTCATGTTTTCAATTTTTACCGTTTCTGTGAAGTTGCCTTCAGAAGAGTCGTTCCATATGAAATCTCTCTTTTTGGAAAAGGTTCTATGACTTTCTTACTTTATTGTTTCCTTATTTTTTCCATCTATGCATTAAGAACAAGCTGAATAAAATGAGATGTGTTTACCCGTCCTGCCACGAGTTTAGTTCCAGTCCAATCTCATTCTAACAAACTAAAGAGGGACTGCAAATCTAGTTTGTCTTTTCAGCAATCCATCTTCGCAGTATCTGACGTCTCCTGCCTACTGTAACAGAACTTCAACTGGGTCCATGAAAGACACTTGCTCTGGTATGAGGTTTGTAATAATCAAGTTTGCTTGATTTGATTGTGTGCCTCTTCACAGTCAGAGACTATTGCTGTACTAGGGTGTTGTTTTCAGCTAATGGAATGAACAATTCCCTTCCTCTCCATTTTCGGTAATTATATTCCTCTTTGAGTCTCCCTACATTTCACGATATTACCCTGCTGAAAAGGTTCCCAAGGCCTTTCCCAAAAATGTTCTGTATCAAGTTGCCCTATTTAGCTCTATGTTTGGGACTGCACTTGCTCTGTGGATTTGCTTTGTGTTCAGCTCCCATTCACTGTGCAGTTCGACTAGTGCACGTGTGATGCTGTAGCTGAATAGAATAGAAAATAGAGTATTTTACAGACTTTTGTAACAGTTCATTTTCTTTATTTCGTTCCTTATTTTTTTCTTTGCCATTTTTAGTTACTTTTTTTTATCTCTTCTTCAGGTCATCTAGTTGGACACTGATCATTTCGGGGAAAAGAAGACAAAGATGATCTTCTCTGAGGCACCTATTGATGCCACTCTGTGACACCATTAAAAGGTGCAAGTGGTTGCAGTTTACTTTCCTTCCAATTTTAGGCCTCAGTCCGCGGCCTACCTCTCCATACATTAGTACTCAGTGCTTTGCGACAATGAGCTGCTTGTCCATAATATTTATTTCTTTACCTCCCCACAGGTGATACTTGTGACCAACTTAATGACCTTCAATCTGGACTCTACTTTTCTCTATTATCAGTCAATAAAAGGGAGCCTTGTGAATTATTTCAGAGCTTTCCATCCTTCCTCCTCTTGATGTTGCATGATATTGTATCCAACATCCTCCCTGAAAACTGAAGTCATCGCTCCCTCTTGGTAACAGGCTGCCCTAGAACACTAAGTTGTGGCCAACTGGTTTGGATATTTGTACTACCATTTATAAGCCAGTAGTCCTTAATCACAACACATAGCAGAGAAATACAGAACAATAATGCACATTCATTAACCGAGCATAACAAACTCATCTGGGAATGACTGATAACAATTTGAATTGCATGATAATCATAGCAGGACCAGAAACTAGCCAATCAAAATAAAAGGAAGGAGAGAAAATGCATGTATTAGCTAATGAACATTTTTTGCCTGGTTATTTCTTCGCACCTTCTTCATGATCAAAGGTAACATATATTTCAGGGAAACCATTAATCCTATTCAAATATCTTGGGCTCGATTTTCAAAGTAAAAAACCCACCTCCAAAATGCCCATTTCCGGTTTTCCTGGGGGCGGGAAGAGGGGCGGGCGACCAATCCGCCTCCCAGGAGGTGGGTTGAACCTTAAAACCTTTCAAGGAGGCTTCAGGCCTCCATTTTTCTTGAATTCCCGATTCCAACTCCGGTGGGGCCAGGATTCCCAGGCCTTCTGATTTACACTTCGTAAAAGGAGGTGAGAAGGCCCGAAACGAACAGGTAGGTGCCCAGAAAGGCACGGCTTGTGGGTCCGATTGTATTAAGGACAGATTGGTAGTCAGCGCTGAGCCTAGCAGAAGTAATTTCACTCAAAACATTTGAAAGCCTTCAGTCTGAGCTGATAGTTTGGACTTACCCATTCTAGACTGGATTCAAAATGGACAGTGTACTCCTTTTCTCTCAATCTCATCTTAGAATGAAGGTCACCTCTAAAGTGTGTAATTATACACCGGGGCGGTTATAAACATTTCAGCACTGTGTTTATACGATAAGTGCTGAGTTAAGCCTATATAAAGAGATGTCATGAATCGGGAAAAGCTGTTTTCACCTGGTCAGTGAATCAGTTACTAGAAGACTTAAATTTAAGATCATCACTAAAAGAACAAAGGGAGAGGTTAGGAGATTTTTTTTAAGCATGAGATTGCTGCGATATGGAATTAACCTGTCAGAAATTGTGATGGAAGCAGAATCTATAATCGCTTTTTAAAAGGGAAGTAAAAATATTTGAAAAAGGAAAAAAATTAAAGGATATGGAGTCGAGGCAGGGGAATGAGGTTAAGTGAATTATTAAACCTCAAATTTTACTAATGGATAAACTTTATGAATAATTATTGTCTGTTTACAGTACTACTGAAGGATTTTACAGAACAATGGGCCAGAACTTGCTCTGACCAGCGTGGCAAGGCTCTCCTCACCTCCTGCAGATAATAAGTACGAATGTATTTACTGTGTGGTCCACAACGTAAATTCGCTGGACTCTGAGATCTCCCTCAGTGGTGTGTTCTGATATCAGTGCAAGTCATGTGTACATGGAAACACCGTGGGACTGCAGACCCCGCCCACAAGCAGGCACGTTAAACTCATAAATTTAAAGTGACATTCCCTATGTTAGTCTAAATAAAAATTTAACTTACCTTATTATAATAATTCAAGGAAATGATATAATTTAGTTAAACATAGAGGAGTTAAAAATTAAAAAAATATTTTTTTTATTTTTAAATATTTTTTTAATGATCAAAAAATATTAAAATAGGAATAATTTGACATTCCACATTTTTAAAATTTAATGTTTTGTTTTTCAGTCATTATTAGTCTCCGTGCTTTTAAAAGGTAGTGTAGGGCTGGTATTTTCGTAAGTATCTTCGTTCCAGCTGGGCAGATGGGGAAGTTTACGATTGTTCGGTGATTGTGTTTGATTGGATATGATTGTGGCGTAGTTGGTCCTTTAATTTGGGACTGTCAAAACGCCATTGAACCAATCAGAGCGAGTTTGCGATTCCCGGTTTTAATGCTCATTTGCACATTTGCAAACTTGCTCCGACGGTGGTTACAGAGAAGTGTCCAAGATAAGAAAGTTCTGGGCCGATGTAAAATTAAAGCATTATATTTGCTATACTACATAATAGGCCTTTAACATCATTGCATTTTACATTATGAAGGTAGAATAACGCTCTGGCTCTAATTCCTGTCATTCACGTGACAATTATTTAACTTTGGACACTGAATTTCGATACAGCAGCTTCTACAGCCCAACTCTGATGATAAATTTGTTCATTTATAAATAAAATCAGCGCTGGTGTATATATACATTAGAAAAGTCGGAGAAATTTCAGGCTTTTGTAAGTCTGGAAATTGCAATAAGCAAAATTGCAAGCTTTGTAATATAATCCCAGCATTAAAAAGACACCCATAAAACATGAGCCCCTTTATTAAATGACAAGCATGTTTACGATATAGTTTTCATTTATTAGTTACCTGTCATGTTACAAACTTCTTCGAGTAAGTCCCATACATCTTTACAGCCATTTGTGTCAGAGATGCACCATGTCTTTACCTGGAGACAATCTATGGTCTTGATACCAGTACTAATGACGATTTGAGATATTAAAATTGCTGCAAATTATAATATTGAAAAAACATTATTACCAACATCAAGTTCGATCTGTTTCCAATCATGTTACAGCAATTATCTTTGAGAATGGTAATTCGCACACTGGTTGAGATACTTGCATTGATTGTTGCTGCAAGTCTCTCTCTTCCTTTATGGGATATTGGGCTGGAATTTTCCCTTCGTGATTCCACCGGCATGGCGGTACCTCCAGGTGGAATCCCTGCTGCCAAGCGGGAGCCCAGCAGTGCCGTGAAGGAACATTGGACAGTGCCTCAGCAGGCACATCCGTGCAGCACCAAGGTGGCGGACAACAGTTAAACGGGCAGAAGAGACATGACTCAGAATTTCAGTTGCAGATTTTGTAGGCTTCAGTTGAGACAAAGGTGGGTGTCCAGTCTGAAATGGAGGGAGTGGCAGCCTTCATTAGGCCCTCACTCCTTCCAACAGAAGATTTGGGGCCTTTACCACTACTGCCCCAGGCCTACTGCCACCTTCAACCGGCTGGTCCCAGGGAGTGGCGGTAACAGGGGTAGAAGGAATGGAGATCAAATGGGAACCTAAGCCCCCCCCCCACCGCCATCACACCATTGGCGAGCAGGGAAGAGGCAGCCAGCGGCGATCCTGGTAGGGGTGGAGTTAGAGAATGCCAAGTCAGGCCAGAGAGCTGCTGGTAGGCCTCACTGTCCCATTTTCTGCTGTGACTCCACTCAACTTTGAGTGGGATGACAAGGAAAGTCCAGCCCACTGATTCATATAAGTTATAGTCACGAAGCTCAGTCCCTAGGCAGGGTATCTCATCTCATCGCATCTTGGAAGTGTATCCCCCATGGAGGAAGAAACAATGATGTTCCCAGCTATAAGGGAAGCTGAAAGCCACTCACATGCTCACCTGGCTGAAGTTATCTTGGTGCAAGCAGTGAACAAACATGGGAGAGGTAATTTGGGACATAGAGGACAAAATACAGACAAAAGCAAGAAGAAAGAAAGAACTTGCATTTTATATAAAGCCTTTCATATCCTGAGGATGTTACAAAGCAGTTCGCAGCCAATGAAATACTTTGTAAGTACTGTTGTCATATAGGCAAAGGCAGTAGCCAATTTGCACACAGCAAGATCCCACAAACAGCAAAGAGATAGATAATTACATAATCAGTCTTAGAGATATTGATTGTGCTATGGTATCTTTTAGACCCACTTGAGAGAGCAGTTAGGGCCTCAGTTTAATGGATCATCTGAAAGATGGCATCTCTGACAGTGCAGCCCTCCCTCAGTACTGCACTGAAATGACGGCCTACAATATGTGCTCAAATCTCTGGCTCACAGGTGAGAGTGGCACTACTGAGATAAGGCTGACACAAGAATACTTTGTTCAAATCATGAATGTACATAAAATGCAGTGATATACCTGTATCTTAGCCCATCATATTCTGCTTTAGATATCTCGGGATGCTGATAGTGATATCTTGTTCCAGGATGGCAATGGTTTCAATCTGAGAGTAGCAGATGAGCAAATGGAAACAAGGTCACATGCATAACTTTGCAGTGGACTGGAAACCTAGTGAGGACCTTCTGAAGTGAATTATCATCATAGAATCATAGAAAGTTACAGCACAGAGGGAGGCCATTTGGCCCATCATGACAGTGTTGGCCGAAAAGGAGCTATCCAGCTTAACCTCACTTTCCAGCCCTTGGTCCGTATCCCTGTAGGTTACGGCTCTTCAGGTGCACATCCAAGTACTTTTTAAATGAGTTGAGGGTTTCTGCCTCTCCCACCTTTTCAGGCAGTGAGTTCCAGACCCCCACCATCCTCTGGGAGAAAAAAATTCTCCTCAACTCCCCTCTAATCCTTCTACCAATCACTTTAAATCTATGCCCCACTGGTCACTGACTCCTGCTAAGGGAAATAGGTCCTCCCTATCCACTCTATCTAGTCCCGTCATAATTTTGTACACCTCAATTAAATCTCCCCTCGGCCTCCTTTGTTCCAAAGAAAACAACCCCAGCCTATCCAATCTTTTCTCATAGCTAAAATTCTCCAGTCCTGGCAACATCCTCGTAAATCTCCTCTGTACCCTCTCTAGTGCAATCACATCTTTCCAATAATGCGGTGACCAGAACTGTACACAATACTCAAGCTGTCAATTATGAGGTGGATAAGAAAAAGGAAACGGGCATCTCCACCACAAATTAAAAGAGACTTTTCCACTAAGGGTGGGAGGAAACCAGAGTTTGGTATTAGATACAGAGCATCAACATACATGTCGATCTGATCCAAACAACAATGAACTGACTAAAGAAGGAACGAACATGAAAGGACCAGTTGGGCCAAGTAGTTTATCACCTGCACGTGATGCATTTCAGGCATTTTCAGCTCTCTTGTTTCAGTGCCTGATTATGTACAACTGTGCAGGTTTGTTCCAGTATCAAGCTACTGTATCAAATAAACTTCCAGACAGGAAGGTTTCCTCTGATGGCAAAATCTAAATGTGTTCTTCATCTTTACATTTGCAATATCGCGACAAATAGCAAACAGAGAACACTCCTCTTCTCCGAACGCTCCTTTCTCCCCCAGTATTTTGTTGCTGATTCCGATACTTTCTACTAGACCTTCAACTGCTGATTAATATTAAATATTTAAATACATTGCATTAATAATTAATTGCGGAAACAGTATGACATAAAGAAAACATTGTAAATTGTGTCGACATAATCCGCCAACATCACACGATGAGCTTTCACTCGGAACTAGGAGAGGTCACTCAGTACAGTCGGACAATTTATAATCATAGGGCTCCATCTCAAACTACCTTTTAAATAAATAGAATGCAGCCACCCCCTCCCCAATCACCCCCCTCCCCGATCACCCCCCTCCCCGATCACCCCCCTCCCCGATCACCCCCCTCCCCGATCCCCACCCTCCCCGATCCCCACCCTCCCCGATCACCCCCCTCCCCGATCCCCACCCTCCCCGATCCCCCCCTCCCCGATCTCCACCCTCCCCGATCACCCCCTCCCCGATCCCCACCCTCCCCGATCACCACCTAGCTGATCCCCACCCTCCCCGATCACCCCCTCCCCGAGCCCCACCCTCCCCGATCACCCCCCTCCCCGATCCCCACTCTCCCCGATCACCCCCTCCCCGATCCCCATCCTCCCCGATCACCCCCCTCCCCGATACCCACCCTCCCTGATCTGCACCCTCCCCGATCCCCACCTTCCCCAATCACCCCCCTCCCCGAGCCCCACCCTCCCCAATCACCCCCCTCCCCGATCACCCCCTCCCCAATCCCCACCCTCCCCGATCACCCCCTCCCCAATCCCCACCCTCCCCGATCACCCCCTCCCCGAGCCCCACCCTCCCCGATCCCCCCCTCCCCGATTTCCCCTCCCCGAGCCCTACCCTCCCCAATCACCCCCATCCCCGATCCCCACCCTCCATGATCACCCCCCTCCCCGATCACCCCCCTCCCCAATCCCCACCGTCCCCGATCACCACCCTCCCCAATCACCCCCCTCCCCGATCCCCACCCTCCCCGATCACCCCCTCCCCGATCACCCCCCTCCCCGATCACCCCCCTCCCCGATCACCACCCTCCCCGAACCCCACACTCCCCGATCACCCCCCTCCCCGATCCCCACCCTCCCCGATCACCCCCCTCCCCGAACCCCACCCTCCCCAATCATCCCCTCCCCGATCCCCACCCTCCCCGATCACCCCCCTCCCCAATCCCCACCCTCCCCGATCACCACCCTCCCCGAACCCCACCCTCCCCAATCATCCCCTCCCCGATCCCCACCCTCCCCATTCACCCCCCTCCCCGATCCCCACCCTCCCCGATCCCCACCCTCCCCGATCCCCACCCTCCATGATCACCCCCCTCCCCGATCACCCCGCTCCCCAATCCCCACCGTCCCCGATCACCACCCTCCCCAATCACCGCCCTCCCCGAGCCCTACCCTCCCCGAGCCCCACCCTCCCCAAGCCCCACCATCCCCAATCACCCCCCACCCCGATCCCCACCCTCCCCAATCACCCCCTCCCCGATCACCCCCCTCCCCGATCACCCCCCTCCCCGATCCCCACCCTCCCCGATCACCCCCCTCCCCGAACCCCACCCTCCCCAATCATCCCCTCCCCGATCCCCACCCTCCCCGATCACCACCCTCCCCGAACCCCACCCTCCCCAATCATCCCCTCCCCGATCCCCACCCTCCCCGATCCCCACCCTCCCCATTCACCCCCCTCCCCGATCCCCACCCTCCCCGATCCCCACCCTCCCCATTCACCCCCCTCCCCGATCCCCACCCTCCCCGATCCCCACCCTCCCCATTCATCCCCCTCCCCGATCCCCACCCTCCCCAATCACCTCCCTCCCCAATCACCCCCCTCCCCGATCCCCACCCTCCCCAATCACCCCCCTTCCCGATCCCCACCCTCCCCGATCCCCACTCTCCCCGATCCCCACCCTCCCCAATCTCCCCCCTCCCTGATCACCACCCTCCCCGATCCCCACTCTCCCCGATCCCCACCCTCCCCAATCACCACCCTCACCGATCCCCACCCTCCCCAATCACCACCCTCCCCGATCCCCACCCTCCCCGATCCCCACCCTCCCCAATCACCCCCCTCCCCGATCCCCACCCTCCCCGATCTCCCCCCTCCCTGATCACCACCCTCCCCGATCCCCACCCTCCCCAATCACCCCCCTCCCCGATCCCCACCCTCCCCGATCTCCCCCCTCCCTGATCACCACGCTCTCCGATCCCCACCCTCCCCGATCCCCACCCTCCCCGATCCCCACCCTCCCCGATCCGCACCCTCCCCGATCACCACCCTCCCCGATCACCCCACTCGTTGAGGCACCCAGGGCAAGGTAAGCCTGACCAGCACCTGAGTTGCATAAACAGGAACCTTTAAGTATTTACTCTGAGTACGTTGTGCTAAAATTGTGTTGATCTATCTCGAGTTAGACAAATAAAAGTATTAAAGGTTAACCCGACATATGTGTCTGTGATTCTCGGAGTCACGAACATTGTAACGTGGGGTAAAGGCACATTCCTTTTTTCCTACAGATTTGGAGACCGTGGCAGGACTGTGAGGTTAGACTATTTTACCGAATGTGGGGCTTTAGTGGTAAGGGGAAGAGAATGGGGCCCACACCGGGCCATGAGCAAAGGACCAGTATTGTCTGCGAAAGGTAAATCCGAAGGAAGAATGGATGAATTCCATTTTGGTAGCGCCCAGTCCGAAGGACCGAGCATTTCATTGTTCGGAAAGTTCGGCCCGAAAAGAGAAATCTGAACGGGCGGTTTGGTTTTTGGCCATGGATCGCGAAATGACTGACACACAAGGGGAGAATACCCAACAAGATGAGCAGATTGAACGGTTGATGGAACAGTTGAGTAATCAGGATACTGTGGTAGAAAGGTTGATGGAAGAGCTACAAAAGGTGGGGAGGAGAAGTTACAAATGCAGGAAGTCTTTAAGTGTGAAAAACAGTTTTGACAGCGTTCTCTGACTAATGCAGGGTAGAGGGGTATGGACCTCATGCTTTGTAGGGTCATGGACCCCGCACAGTATAGGGGTATGGACCCCCCACAGTATAGGGGTATGGACCCCCCACAGTATAGGGGTATGGACCCCCCACAGTATAGGGGTATGGACCCTGCACAGTATAGGGGTATGGACCCCGCACAGTATAGGGGTATGGACCCTGCACAGTATAGGGGTATGGACCCCCCACAGTATAGGGGTATGGACCCCCCACAGTATAGGGGTATGGACCCTGCACAGTATAGGGGTATGGACCCCACACAGTATAGGGGTATGGACCCTGCACAGTATAGGGGTATGGACCCCCCACAGTATAGGGGTATGGACCCCCCCACAGTATAGGGGTATGGACCCCGCATCGTATAGGGGTATGGACCCCGCACAGTATAGGGGTATGGACCCCCCACAGTATAGGGGTATGGACCCCCCACAGTATAGGGGTATGGACCCTGCATCGTATAGGGGTATGGACCCTGCATCGTATAGGGGTATGGACCCTGCACAGTATAGGGGTATGGACCCTGCATCGTATAGGGGTATGGACCCTGCATCGTATAGGGGTATGGACCCTGCACAGTATAGGGGTATGGACCCTGCACAGTATAGGGGTATGGACCCCGCATCGTATAGGGGTATGGACCCTGCACAGTATAGGGGTATGGACCCCCCACAGTATAGGGGTATGGACCCTGCATCGTATAGGGGTATGGACCCCGCACAGTATAGGGGTATGGACCCTGCATCGTATAGGGGTATGGACCCCGCACAGTATAGGGGTATGGACCCTGCATCGTATAGGGGTATGGACCCCGCACAGTATAGGGGTATGGACCCTGCACAGTATAGGGGTATGGACCCTGCACAGTATAGGGGTATGGACCCTGCATCGTATAGGGGTATGGACCCTGCATCGTATAGGGGTATGGACCCCGCACAGTATAGGTGTATGGACCCTGCACCGTATAGGGGTATGGACCCTGCACAGTATAGGGGTATGGACCCCCCACAGTATAGGGGTATGGACCCTGCATCGTATAGGGGTATGGACCCCCCACAGTATAGGGGTATGGACCCTGCATCGTATAGGGGTATGGACCCTGCATCGTATAGGGGTATGGACCCTGCATCGTATAGGGGTATGGACCCTGCATCGTATAGGGGTATGGACCCTGCACAGTATAGGGGTATGGACCCTGCATCGTATAGGGGTATGGACCCTGCACAGTATAGGGGTATGGACCCTGCATCGTATAGGGGTATGGACCCTGCACAGTATAGGGGTATGGACCCCGCACAGTATAGGGGTATGGACCCTGCATCGTATCGGGGTATGGACCCCGCACAGTATAGGGGTATGGACCCTGCACAGTATAGGGGTATGGACCCTGCACCGTATAGGGTTATGGACCCCGCACAGTATAGGGGTATGGACCCTGCATCGTATAGGGTTATGGACCCCGCACAGTATAGGGGTATGGACCCTGCATCGTATAGGGGTATGGACCCCGCATCGTATAGGGGTATGGACCCTGCATCGTATAGGGGTATGGACCCTGCACAGTATAAGGGTATGGACCCTGCATCGTATAGGGGTATGGACCCTGCATCGTATCGGGGTATGGACCCCGCACAGTATAGGGGTATGGACCCCGCATCGTATCGGGGTATGGACCCTGCACAGTATAGGGGTATGGACCCTGCATCGTATAGGGGTATGGACCCTGCACAGTATAGGGGTATGGACCCTGCTCACCACCACCTTCTCGAGGGCAATTAGGGATGGGCAATAAATGCTGGCCTTGCCAGCGACGCCCGCATCCCGTGAACGAATAAAAAAAAAAAAAAAGTATAGGGGTATGGACCCTGCACAGTATAGGGGTATGGACCCCCCCACAGTATGGGGGTATGGACCCTGCACGGTATAGGGGTATGGACCCCCCCACAGTATAGGGGTATGGACCCCCGCATCGTATAGGGGTATGGACCCCCCACAGTATAGGGGTATGGACCCTCCACAGTATAGGGGTATGGACCCTGCACAGTATAGGGGTATGGACCCCCCCACAGTATAGGGGTATGGACCCCCCCACAGTATAGGGGTATGGACCCTGCACAGTATAGGGGTATGGACCCTCACATCGTATAGGGGTATGGACCCCCGCATGGTTTAGGGGTATGGTCCCCGCATCGTATAGGGGTATGGACCCCGCATCGTATAGGGGTATGGACCCTGCATCGTATAGGGGTATGGACCCTCACATCGTATAGGGGTATGGACCCCCGCATCGTATAGGGGTATGGACCCCCGCATCGTATAGGGGTATGGACCCCCCACAGTATAGGGGTATGGACCCTGCACAGTATAGGGGTATGGACCCCCCCACAGTATAGGGGTATGGACCCCCCCACAGTATAGGGGTATCGACCCCGCACAGTATAGGGGTATGGACCCTGCACAGTATAGGGGTATGGACCCTCACATCGTATAGGGGTACGGACCCCCGCATCGTATAGGGGTATGGACCCTGCACAGTATAGGGGTATGGACCCCCACATCGTATAGGGGTATGGACCCCCGCATCGTTTAGGGGTATGGACCCCGCACAGTATAGGGGTATGGACCCTGCATCGTATAGGGGTATGGACCCTGCATCGTATAGGGGTATGGACCCCGCTTCGTGTAGGGGTATGGACCCCCCCACAGTATAGGGGTATGGACCCCCCCACAGTATAGGGGTATGGACCCTGCACAGTATAGGGGTATGGACCCCCCCCCACAGTACAGGGGTATGGACCCCCCCACAGTATAGGGGTATGGACCCCCCCACAGTATAGGGGTATGGACCCCCCCACAGTATAGGGGTATGGACCCCGCATTGTATAGGGGTATGGACCTCCCACAGTATAGGGGTATTGACCCCGCACAGTATAGGGGTATGGACCCCGCATCGTATAGGGGTATGGACCCCCCCACAGTATAGGGGTATGGACCCTGCACAGTATAGGGGTATGGACCCTGCACATTATTGGGGTATTGACCCCGCACAGTATAGGGGTATGGACCTTGCACAGTATTGGGGTATGGACCCTGCACATTATAGGGGTATGGACCCCGCATCGTATAGGGTTATGGACCCCCGCATCGTATAGGGGTATGGACCCCGCATCGTATAGGGTTATGGACCCCCGCTTCGTGTAGGGGTATGGACCCCCCCCCACAGTATAGGGGTATGGACCCTGCACAGTATAGGGGCATGGACCCCGCATCATATAGGGGTATGGACCCCGCATTGTATAGGGGTATGGACCCCCCACAGTATAGGGGTATGGACCCCGCATCGTATAGGGGTATGGACCCCCCCACAGTATAGGGGTATGGACCCCGCATCGTATAGGGGTATGGACCCCCCCACAGTATAGGGGTATGGACCCTGCACAGTATAGGGGTATGGACCCTGCACATTATTGGGGTATTGACCCCGCACAGTATAGGGGTATGGACCTTGCACAGTATTGGGGTATGGACCCTGCACATTATAGGGGTATGGACCCCGCATCGTATAGGGTTATGGACCCCCGCATCGTATAGGGGTATGGACCCCGCATCGTATAGGGTTATGGACCCCCGCTTCGTGTAGGGGTATGGACCCCCCCCCACAGTATAGGGGTATGGACCCTGCACAGTATAGGGGCATGGACCCCGCATCATATAGGGGTATGGACCCCCCCACAGTATAGGGGTATGGACCCCCCCACAGTATAGGGTTATGGACCCCCCCCACAGTATAGGGGTATGGACCCCCGCATTGTATAGGGTTTTGGACCCCCCACAGTATAGGGGTATGGACCCTACACAGTATAGGGGTATGAACCCCGCATCGTATAGGGGTATGGACCCTGCACAGTATAGGGGTATGGACCCTGCACAGTATAGGGGTATGGACCCTACACAGTATAGGGGTATGGACCCCCCACAGTATAGGGGTATGAACCCCGCACAGTATAGGGGTATGAACCCCGCACAGTATAGGGGTATGAACCCCGCACAGTATAGGGGTATGAACCCCGCATCGTATAGGGTATGGACCCCCCCACAGTATAGGGGTATGGACCCTGCACAGTATAGGGGTATGGACCCTGCACAGTATAGGGGTATGGACCCCGCACAGTATAGGGGTATGGACCCCCGCACAGTATAGGGGTATGGACCCCGCACAGTATAGGGGTATGGACCCCCGCACAGTATAGGGGTATGGACCCCCGCACAGTATAGGGGTATGGACCCCGCACAGTATAGGGGTATGGACCCTGCACAGTATAGGGGTATGGACCCTGCACAGTATAGGGGTATGGACCCTGCACAGTATAGGGGTATGGACCCTGCACAGTATAGGGGTATGGACCCTGCACAGTATAGGGGTATGGACCCCGCACAGTATAGGGGTATGGACCCCGCACAGTATAGGGGTATGGACCCCCGCACAGTATAGGGGTATGGACCCTGCACAGTATAGGGGTATGGACCCTGCACAGTATAGGGGTATGGACCCCGCACAGTATAGGGGTATGGACCCCCGCACAGTATAGGGGTATGGACCCTGCACAGTATAGGGGTATGGACCCTGCACAGTATAGGGGTATGGACCCTGCACAGTATAGGGGTATGGACCCTGCACAGTATAGGGGTATGGACCCTGCACAGTATAGGGGTATGGACCCTGCACAGTATAGGGGTTTGGACCCTGCACAGTATAGGGGTATGGACCCCCCACAATATAGGGGTATGGACCCTGCACAGTATAGGGGTATGGACCCCCCCACATTATAGGGGTATGGACCCCCCACAGTATAGGGGTATGGACCCCCCACAGTATAGGGGTATGGACCCCGCACAGTATAGGGGTATGGACCCCGCACAGTATAGGGGTATGGACCCCGCACAGTATAGGGGTATGGACCCCGCACAGTATAGGGGTATGGACCCTGCACAGTATAGGGGTATGGACCCCCCACAGTATAGGGGTATGGACCCTGCACAGTATAGGGGTATGGACCCCCCACAGTATAGGGGTATGGACCCTGCACAGTATAGGGGTATGGACCCCGCACAGTATAGGGGTATGGACCCCCGCACAGTATAGGGGTATGGACCCCCCACAGTATAGGGGTATGGACCCCGCATGGTTTCGGGGCAAATAAACGAAAAAGGAGAAAGCCTCTTCGGTTTTCACGTACTTCACTCACAAACCTCCTGAGGAATGATCCAATCAGGAGAGTCACCCATGTGTTCTCTTTAGTTTGCCATGACGACTCCGAAGATTGGGATGTCCTGCAGAATTGTAATGCCATTGCTGGGATTTATACTTCTGGGCCTCCTGGGGTCCAGGGTGATCACTGCTCACCAAACAACGGGCGAAAATGATGAATACAATGTGAGTAGCACCCAATGCAACCACGGACAAGCCTGTTTAAATACTCAGAGCCACTGTCAATGTGCCTCAGTAAAAAGGGGACCGCAAAGGGATATGAGATACTCCAGAATTGGCGACCAATCTGTAATGTTACTGTGGGATGGATGCAAGGCACATGTAACATGTTTGTTACATGTGATGATTGTGTTCTCATTCCAGTCAATAACAGTATGTCAGGGATACTGAATATCACAAAAGGGTCAGGTGTGAAACTATGGTGTGTATGTTCGGCTACCCCTGAGGAGCTGGAGAGTGTCAGGGATTGTACAGCTGACAGGTCGCCCGACAGACCCCCAGGGTCAGAGGGGGGGACGTCAGGGAAGACTGGCCTTCTTGGACTTTGGCCGACAGCGTCGAGTGGCCAGCCACCGCTTTTACACATGACGGCACCGTACGGTGCAGTGATGTAGGGACAGAAATCCAGGGATCACCTTTTGAGAATAGTGTTAAAATAGCAGTGGTACCTGCGAAAAAGACTTATTTTGACACCAATCATACAGGCACTTGCTCGGGTACTTGGCAAGGGCCATGTAATGGGTGGTGGTACACCACACACTCCAGATCTTGATCAATAACATCGTGTGGGAGAATGATCCCGCGGTTTTTGAGATCTCAGCTCTTAACGTTCTGGAACAATTGTGTAAACAGAGGTGCCACCGACTATTCCAGACAAACAATTGAGAACTTTTATAAATGCACTGCAGGAAGAGAGTGGGGAGATGAGTGACCACCAGGAGAGGAAGAATGGGTAGAGGTGGGGCCGAATAACTCCAGCAAGGGCAATATACCCGTATCGTAGAGGGGGGCGCGTAGAAAGAGAGACCTCATGGAACGGATGGGGATAGGAGGAGCCCTGGGAACCTCAGCTATGAATTCTTGGGATCGAGGATTTTTGGGAGGAGCATCAGGCTAGGGGCAAAGCATTGGACGGCTTGCTGAAAGATATGAATGAGGAATAAAAACAGTCTCTAAGTGAGCACACCATAACGCTTCAGTCAATTATTGAGGTCGTGACGGCACTCGGAAAAACTCAGGAAAAGGTTAACGACATTATTTCGGAAAATGAGGAATCAGATAGCCAAGCTGCAAAGGCGGTAGTGTGCACTGTGTACGGGAATTTCCTCCTGACCCAAGTACAGGAGGGACTACAAGACCTAGAAAAGGAGAGGATCTCCTTTTGGGTGTCTGATGACCAACCCCGCAGGTGGGTCTCTCCGGTGTACCCTCGAATTGACTCCCCTCCTCTGTGTAAGATCTGTGGATGCGGGAGGGCGATGGTGGCCCGAGGACCGAGCCCTAGTAGTGATCGCACGGATAACAGTCTCGGACTCTTCGTTGGGACAGCCCTCCGGTTCCCAAATTTGAGAAGTCACAGGAATGGGAATTATTTATGGTGTCCTCGATGGGAGTATTAGTGGGCGAGGTACATTCGGAGTATATTAAACCGGCCCTGACCTTGATAAGGAGAGGCCTAACTTGGAAGGCACCTGACACTGAATGTTGGCACCCGATTGGAGGAGCATTGGTTTGCTCCTGTGATGTAACCGAACCAGGGGATCCAGGATCTGGATTCACCTTAAACGAGGACGATCCCCTGGTCCGTTCCATGAGCGTTGAAAAATGGGACCGCCCGAGTCATAGGGTGGTACGTGCCCCCAATGGCACGACCTGTGGGGTAACCAATCGAAAAATATATAAACATGGATTAAAGACATGAGCGTCCACAACCTCTGACCTCTGCCTCCATCCCACTGAGTAAACCCTAATTGGAGAGGATCAGTGCTATCCAACACACCAACACGATTCCATCACCCTCCGAGTATAAATCAGAGCAATCGCTGCAGCCATTGAGGCAGCACAGGCCTTCGGGCACCCAATTCCTCCACTCTCTCTAAATCTGAAGCAAATCTTGCAACACACTGCGACCTCCCAGAAACATCATGCAACAGAGGGTTAAGGATAGAGCTAGTCAAATTGATGAGGAGCTAGGAGCTGGAGCCTGGTACGAGACAACATACAACCTGTCCCAAAATCCCTGGCCACGTCTAACATCAGTGATATTGTTATTTGAACAGTCTGGTTTTGTACTTATAATGCTTATGTATTGCTGTTATGTTCGGTGCCTGGTGAGGAGCCTGTGGGCTACCCAGGACCGGATGGAAATGGTGCAATTACTATACTCCACGAGAGAAAATAAATTGTAACCCGAGAGGGGGACTTTATTTGTGCTGCCCAGCTGCCAATGAACATGCCTTCTCTGACTGTCAATCAGTAAAGGAATGTGAGGGGGGACATGTAAGATGGCCACTGTGTTGGATTGACACATGGAATGGCCACTATATTAAATTGGGAAACTGTTGCTAGGCAGACTGTTAATGAGAAGATGGGTCATGAGGCTCACTGACCAAACTGACCAAGTGAGATTAGCACAATTGATCATCAGGCTCACTGACCAAACTGACCAAGTGAGATTAGCACAATTGATCATCATGTTGCAGCCAAGATAATTCAGGACATAAATTTGAGGGTAGTGAGAGACCTGGGCACTACAGTCAAGAACGAGTCCTTGGTTTGGTCACATAGTTGAGGCACTCAGGGCAAGGTAAGCCTGACCAGCACCTGAGTAGCATGAATGGGAACCCTTAAGGTATTTACTCTGAGTACGTTGTGCTAAAATTGTGTTTATCTAACTCGAGTTAGACAAATAAAAGTGTTAAAGGTTAACCCGACTTTGTGTGTACGTGTCTGTAATTCCCGGAGTCACGAACATTGTAACGTAGGGTAAAGGCAAGTTCCTTTTTACCAACACCACCGCCTCCCTCCCCAATCATCACCCTCCCTGTTCACCACCCCCCCGATCACCCCCACACCCCCCGATCACCCCCACACGCCCCGATCACCCCCACCCACCCCGATCACCACCCTCCCCGATCAACGCCACCTCCCTCCCCGTTCACCACCCTCCCCGATCACCATCGCCCCATTCCCTGATCACCGCTGCTGCCCTCCCCATTCACCACCCCCCGATCACCACCACCCCCCCGATCACCCCCACCCACCCCGTTCACCACCCTACCCCCCTATCAACACCGCCTCCCTCCCCATTCACCACCCCCCGATCACCACCACACCCCCCGATCACCTCCCTCCCCGTTCACCACCCCCCCGATCACCCCCACCCACCCTGTTGACCACCCTCCCCCCCAATCAACACCGCCTCCCTCCCCATTCACCACCCCCCCAATCACCACCGCCCCCCTCCCTGATCACCACTGTCCCCCCTCCCTGATCATCACCGTCACCCTCCCTGATCATCACCGTCCCCCCTCCCTGATCATCACCGTCACCCTCCCTGATCATCACCGTCACCCTCCCTGATCATCACCGTCCCCCTCCCTGATCACCACTGTCCTCCCTTCCGATCACCACAGCCCCCCTCCCTGATCACCACTGTCCCCCCTCCCTGATCATCACCGTCACCCTCCCTGATCATCACCGTCCCCCTCCCTGATCACCACTGTCCTCCCTTCCGATCACCACAGCCCCCCTCCCTGATCACCACTGTCCCCCCCTCCCTGATCATCACCGTCACCCTCCCTGATCACCACTGTCCCCCCTCCCTGATCATCACCGTCACCCTCCCTGATCACCACTGTCCTCCCTTCCGATCACCACAGCCCCCCTCCCTGATCACCACTGTCCACCCCTCCCTGATCATCACCGTCACCCTCCCTGATCACCACTGTCCCCCCTTCCGTTCACCACCCCCCCGATCACCACCACCCCCCCGATCACCATCGCCCCATTCCCTGATCACAGCTGCTCCCCTCCCCGTTCACCACCCCACCGATCACCACCACCCCTCTCCCTGATCACCACTGTCCCCCCTTCCTATCACCACCACCCCCCTCCCCGATCACCACCGTCCCCCTCCTCTGATCATCTCCGCCCCCCTCTGATCACCTTCGCCCCACTTTCTGATCATCTCCGTCCCCCTCCCTGATCATCACCGCCCCCCTCCCTGATCATCACTGTCCCCCACTCCGATCATCACCGTCCCCCTCCCTGATCATCACTGTCCCCCACTCCGATCATCTCCGTCCCCCTCCCTGATCATCACCGTCCCCCTCCCTGATCATCACCACCCCCCCTCCCCGATCATCTCCGCCCCCCTCTGATCACCTTCGCCCCACTTTCTGATCATCTCCGTCCCCCTCCCTGATCATCACCGTCCCCCTCCCTGATCATCACCGTCCCCCTCCCTGATCATCACCGTCCCCCTCCCTGATCATCACTGTCCCCCACTCCGATCATCACCGTCCCCCTCCCTGATCATCACCGTCCCCCTCCCTGATCATCACTGTCCCCCACTCCGATCATCACCGTCCCCCTCCCTGATCATCACCGCCCCCCTCCCTGATCATCACCGTCCCCCTCCCTGATCATCACCGTCCCCCTCCCTGATCATCACCGTCCCCCACCCTGATCATCACCGCCCCCCTCCCTGATCATCACTGTCCCCCACTCCGATCATCACCGTCCCCCTCCCTGATCATCACCGCCCCCCTCCCTGATCATCACTGTCCCCCACTCCGATCATCACCGTCCCCCTCCCTGATCATCACCGTCCCCCTCCCTGATCATCACCGTCCCCCTCCCTGATCATCTCCGTCCCCCTCCCTGATCATCACCGTCCCCCTCCCTGATCATCTCCGTCCCCCTCCCTGATCATCACCGTCCCCCTCCCTGATCATCTCCGTCCCCCTCCCTGATCATCACCGCCCCCCTCCCTGATCATCACCGTCCCCCTCCCTGATCATCACCGCCCCCCTCCCTGATCATCACCGCCCCCCTCCCTGATCATCACTGTCCCCCACTCCGATCATCACCGTCCCCCTCCCTGATCATCACCGCCCCCCTCCCTGATCATCACTGTCCCCCACTCCGATCATCACCGCCCCCCTCCCTGATCATCACCGTCCCCCTCCCTGATCATCACCGTCCCCCTCCCTGATCATCACCGCCCCCCTCCCTGATCATCACCGCCCCCCTCCCTGATCATCACCGCCCCCCTCCCTGATCATCACCGTCCCCCTCCCTGATCATCACCGCCCCCCTCCCTGATCATCACCGCCCCCCTCCCTGATCATCACTGTCCCCCACTCCGATCATCTCCGTCCCCCTCCCTGATCATCACCGTCCCCCTCCCTGATCATCTCCGTCCCCCTCCCTGATCATCTCCGTCCCCCTCCCTGATCATCACCGTCCCCCTCCCTGATCATCACCGTCCCCCACTCCGATCATCACCGTCCCCCTCCCTGATCATCACCGTCCCCCTCCCTGATCATCACCGTCCCCCTCCCTGATCATCACCGTCCCCCTCCCTGATCATCACCGTCCCCCTCCCTGATCATCACCGCCCCCCTCCCTGATCATCACCGTCCCCCTCCCTGATTATCACCGTCCCCCTCCCTGATCATCACCGTCCCCCTCCCTGATCATCACCGTCCCCCTCCCTGATCATCACCGTCCCCCTCCCTGATCATCACCGCCTCCCTCCCCGATCATCACCGCCCCCCTCCCTGATCATCACCGCCCCCCTCCCTGATCATCACCGTCCCCCTCCCTGATCATCACCGCCCCCCTCCCTGATCATCACTGTCCCCCACTCCGATCTCAATAGCCACCACCCCAATCACCACCCTGCCCGATCTTCAAGTCCTCTTCTCCAGCGAGCTCCCTGGGGCCCATCAGGTGAATGCAGCTCTCTGGCCCGATCATAATGAAACCTGAAGCCTAATACCTGGAGCGCCCGCTTTCTCGGCCATAGAATCATTGTGGGAACATGATGAAGTTATGAAGAAGCAATTAAAGGAAATACTTAAGGGGACAAACAAATAGACTGATGATTTGTTTGGGGAACAGCAAAATACGTTAATATCAGTGAAGGAGTCAGCAGGGGAGATGGAGAAATTTCAGGATAAGATTGATGAAATGATTAAACTAAATAATGATGGAGTTAAAGACCAGAACATATCAAAAGCCATAACGTGCAGCCTGTAGAGAGGGTTTCTTTCGAATCAGGTCCAAAAAGTGGTTCAATGAAATGTAGAATAATCGGATCTCAAATTTTATAGCTAATAAACGTATGGAAGGCTGGAATAATCAGGCTTAAGATTGGTGTAAAACAAGGCAGTGCAGAACCATCTATAATGGCCCGGAGAGCTTGTGGCCAGATCAGTGATGCAAACAAACTAATACTTCTGGTGGTGCTACCCCGCTGCTGGCTGGAAATGATAAACCTTTGGACGTGTTTAAAGTGGAAGCAATAGGAGTATTGGAGCATTCCTGGGCCCGAAATATTCTGAAGGACTTTGTTAATCATCCAACATCACAGGTGAGAGGGGAAGAGGCAGTCAGGAAAGCCCCAGTTGCCTCAACCTGTTCCGGGATTGGTGGAGTTTGGCTGTGTCGCAGTGATGTGCTGCGCAGGCTCATCGGCAACATGTGGCTTCACCCTGGATGAAGAACCTCCCGTACAAATGGAAGAAATACGGCATATCTGGAGTGGGGGAAGTATTGCATCACCACGACTCAGACATGCTGTCGCTAGGGGGCAACCAGCTGCTCAGTACACAAGCAAATGTTGTGCTTTACACTGACCAGTCACTCGTACGGTACTCATTGTACGGGTGGGCCCACAACATCACTGAAATTCAGGTAAACATGACCCTCCAAACAGAAGTACTGAGGCCAGTAGTTGGATTCAGCCACCCAATACCACCCGTGTCACAACAATGCTGAGATGGAGAAGGGCAAATCTAAGTTAAGAGTGGTGGGAAATAATATATAATCGTGAGACAGCGTCCCTGGGTTCGGATTATGTCCACGGTACTCATCATAGAGCAAGACGTTCTCTTAGTAATATTGATTATCTTAATTTGTTTGGTTAGGAAGACTTTGGAGAAGGTCAAAAGGAGGAAAAAAGCCATGATGGAGGTGTTCGCTCTGATGAAAGCAAGATAGAAGCACATTGTACGTTAACTCTAGAAGTGAGGAATGCAGGACAGTGTTAATGACAGGCTAAATAGCTTGGCATAAGCATTAAGCATAATGGGATAGTTAGCATATAATGGGAAGTAAGAGGGTTTACGTGCAAAATGGTACGGAGAATTGGAATCATGGAGGCTGAGATAAAGCAGAACATGAACAGGTAGTGTAAATGTAGCCAACTGTATAAGTATAACTAATTTGATTAAGTGTTAGATAAGGTCAGAATGAGTGTTAGATAATCTTAGGATTAGGTTTGGATAATCATAAGATGAACAATGTGAAGAAATAGTGCCAGAATTGAAGTGATTAAGTAAATGCCACATTATTTCAGAAAATACTGAGAGATATACTGAGAAATACTGAGAAAATACTGAGAGTACAACACTGTTAGGAATGCAGGATTTAGTAACCTTGAGACCCGGTAAAAGATAAAGATGGGGCCTAGTCTACTCAATTCTGTGCCGAAACCAGTCATATGACATCTGCTGAGTCAGTATGAGTGACAGTTGCAGACCAGGAAGGGGTTAAATTGGGCCGTGTCGCACCTGTTCTGATGGGAAGTGTGCAGCATGCCATCTTTGTAATATAGAGCGCGCATCTACTGACTGCTGGCAACATATAGAGCAGGGAGATTGTGATGTGGATCAGTGTGCAATGCTGATTGGAAGCCTCGCTGCTAGTTTGGAACTCAACAGTGAGTTGTTGTTTATTATTTCTGGCTACTGTTCGAGTTATGTATTTTTTTGGAGCAAGTTCTCGAGTTGTTGAAAGTTTAACTAATCTACGGGGAGTGGTCTGGCTGCTCTCGCACTCCTGTACATTCTGCACAAAGACGTTGCCTCCAGACATGGGTGGACTGGTAGGGCTACCTCTCCGGATAGACCCTGACTTGGAGCATGAAGGGAGACACCACAGGGCAAGACAAGCTGCCAGAAGAGGGAGGTGAAAGAGGAGGAGCAGGGCACTCAGCTAGAGGCCATATCTGCAAAGGGTCTTCAGGGACCATTTCTCCGACCTCGACTTCAGTGAGGTGCAATGCATGAGGTGCCTTTGCATCACCAAGGAGGTTATCACCGAGATTTGTCAGCTGTTGCAGCCACAACTGCATCCTCAAACCAGGGCAAGGACAGCACTGCCTGTGGCTGTTAAGGTGACTGTTGCTTTAAACTTCTGTGCAATGGGCTCATTTCAGGCTTCAACAGGAGATATTAGTGCCATCTCACAGTTTGCAGTGCACCGCTGTATCAGGGAGGTCACATCTCATTCCCAATTGCCATAGACAAGAAGGAGGAGGGAACAGGAGGTTTTGCAGATTTCCCCATGGTGCAGGGTGCCATTGACTGCATGCACATTGCCTTGTGTGCTCCCAATGTGATCTCTGCAATCTTCATCAACAGAAAGGGAGTCTACTCCCTCATTATGCAGCTGGTGTGTGACCACAGGCAGCGCATCATGCAGGTAAATGCCCGCTATCCTGGCAGCAGTCACAACTCCTTCATTCTCCGGCAGTCCAACGTGCCAACTGTATTCCAACCAGCACTGCAAGTTAAAAGCTGGCTATTGGGTGACAAGGGTTATCCAATCCTGAGATGGCTCATGACTCCAGTGAGGAACCCACGCACACCTGGACAGCAGGTGTACAATGAGAGCCATGCTGCCACCAGGAACATCATCGAGCGCACAATCGGTATCATCAAACAACGCTTCCGCTGCCTGGACCACTCTGGAGGAGCCCCGCTGTACTAAGCTGAGTGGGTATTGAGATTTGTGGTAATATGCTGCACGCTGCACAACATGGTCATTACAAGGGAACAGCCCTTGTCAGGTGACAAGCTGAGGAGGAGGAGCATGTGGAAGAGGAAGAGGAAGAGGAGGAGGAGGAGGAGGAAGAGAAAGGGAAGGTAGTAGAAGGGAGGCTGTAACACAGACAGCCCCTTTCTGCCAGGGCTCTAGGAGGCCAGCTCATTGAGAAGTGCTTCCACTGACAACAACAACAACAACAGCAGCAACAACAACAACAACAACAACAACATGCATTTCTTTACCGCCTTTAACATAGTAAAACGTCCCAAGCTTCACAGGAGTGCAATCAAACAAAAATTGACACCGAGCCACATAAGGAAATATTAGGACACGTGACCAAAAGCTTGGTCAAAGAGGTAGGTTTTAAGGAGCGTTTTTAAGGTGGAGAGAGAGGTGGAGAGGGCGGAGAGGTTTAGGGAGGGAATTCCAGAGCCTAAGGCCTCGGCAGCTGAAGGCACGGCCGTCAATGGTGGAGCGATTAAAACCGGGGATACGCAAGAGGCCGGAATTGGAGGAGTGCAGAGATCTCGGAGAGTTGTAGGGCAGGAGGAGGTTACAGAGACAGGGAGGGGGCGAGGGCCATGGAGGGATTTGAAAACAAGGATGAGAATTTTAAAATTGAGGCGTTGCCGGACTGGGAGCCAATGTAGGTCAGTGAGCACAGGGGGGGTGGATGAATGAGACTTGGTGTGAGTTAGGATACGGGCAGCTGAGTTTTGGATGAGCTCAAGTTTATGGAGGGTGGAAGATGGGAGGTTGGGCAGGAGAGCATTGGAATAGTCCAGTCTGGAGGTAACAAAGACACGGATGAGAGTTTCAGCAGCAGATGAGCTGAGGCGGGGGCGGAGACGGGTGATGTTACGGAGGTGGAAGTAGGCGGTCTTGGTGATGGAGCGGATATGGGGTCGGAAGCTCATTTCAGGGTCAAATAGGACGCCAAGGTTGTGAACAGTCTGATTCAGCCTCAGATAATGGCAGAGAGAGGGATGGAGTCAATGTCTAGGAAACAGAGTTTGGGGCAGGGACCAAAGACAAAGACTTCGGTCTTCATAATATTTAACTGGAGGAAATTTCTGCTCATCCAATAATGGATGATGGATAAGCAGCGTGACAAATCAGAGGCCGTGGAGGGGTCGAGAGAGGTGGTGGTGAGGTAGAGCTGGGTGTCATCAGCGTACAAGTGGAACCTGACGTTGTGTTTTTGGATGATGTCGTAGAGGGCTGAATGTGGATGAGAAATAGAAGGGGGCCAAGGATAGATCCTTGGGGGATTCAAGAGGTCACGGTGCGGGAGCGGGAAGAGAAGCCATTGCAGGAGGTTCTCTGACTACGACTATATAGATAAGAATGGAACCAGGTGAGGACAGTCCCACCCAGCTGGACAATGGAGGAGAGGCACTGGAGGAGGGTGGTGTGGTCAACCATGTCAAGGGCTGCAGAAGGATGAGGAGGATGAGGAGTGAAGGGGACAGTACCTGAGGAGAGGGAACTGTTAACAATATCAGCTAACATGGGGGTCAGGAAGGGAAGGTGAGTGGTCGGCAGTTTGGTGGGAATCGGGTCAAGTGAGCAGGAAGTGGGTCTCATGGACAAGGTGAGCTCGGAGAGGGTATGAAGGGCGATAGGAGAGAAACTAGGGAAAAATGTGAGTTCAGGGCTAAGGCAAGGGGAAGTTTGGCTTGGTGGGCTAATGGAAAGGGAGAGAAGGGACAGAGCTGAATGGGTGGTCTCAATCTTAGTGCCAAATAAGTTCATGAGCTCCTTGCACTTGTTGTTGGAGGTGAGGGTGGAGGGGGCAGGGGAGAGGGGATTAAGAAGACGGTTTGAGTGAAGGGAAGCAGGCGTTATCTTTGCATTCCAAGATGATCGTGGAATAGTGAGCAGTTTTGGAAGAGGAGAGTGGGACCTGATAGTGCTTTATGTGGTCCAGCCAGATCTGGTGATGAATGGCTAAATCAGTTGTCCACCATGAACATTCAGGTCCGCCTTCCTTCAACTTAAGGGAGCAGAGATGAGAGCCATAAGGGGGAATGAACAGGGTGGGAGAGAGTAAGGATTTTACTGGGGACAAGGGCATCTAAGGTGGAGGTGAGCAGATCAGTAGCTGCAGAAATGGCATGGCAAATGGAGGGCCAAAAAGCTAAATAATTGAGAATTTCAAAGTGATGTTGTAAGTGACTTGGGAGAGTTTTATCCAGGGGCAGAGACAGAAGGAAGTGGGGTTGGGAGGGGGAAGGGAGATGTGGGTGAAGAGGGATACAAGGAAGTGATCAGAGATGGCCTTGATTGACACGATGGGAGTAGAGAGGCCACGTGAGATGGCAAGGTTGAGGGGGTGGCCCGTGAATATGGGTAGGGGAGTTTATATGGAGGGAGAGATTAAGGAAGGACAGGAATGCAGTGAACTGAGAGCAGAGAGAGTATGATGAGTTAAGATAGAGGTTGAAATCACCAAGGATGAGAAGTCACTCGGTGCAGAGGCTGAGGGAGGAAAGCAGTGAAGAAATCTCGGTGAGAAACCTGGCATGGTACTTGGGTGGATGGTGGAGAACGGGGATTTTAAAGGAATTGCAAGAGGGGTGGAACAATATGAGATGCTCAAAGGAGGAGTCGGGCGACAGACCAAGGTGAGATTTAGTGGTAAGGGCCGCGGTGATCTGGGTGGGGCAAGTGGTGGAAGATATAGTCGGGTGGGGAGGCTTCATTATGGGGGAAGGTGTCATCACCCGTGAGCCAAGTTTCTGTCAAGGCCATGATGTCGATGCAATCATCCACAATAAGCTCATGGATGGCAAGGGCCTTGTTCACAAGTGAACGGACATTCTGGAGGGAGCTGCGGAGAGGGGGACTGATAGTTAATCCACTGGCAGAGTCCACAGGATCAGCGGGTTAAGCGGGTGGGTGGGACAGGAAGGAGATTGACAAGATTGTCCCCCAGCGGGCAGACTGGACAGGCCAGTGAGAGAGTAGGATGGGGCATTTGGGGTTGCTGCTCATAAGGATTCAGTGACGGCTGCTTCGATGGGCCCATCGGAGGTTGCCAAGTGAGGCACGGAGGGAAGCTATAGGCTTATCTAAGAGGGAGTCAAGCCTGGGACAGCGGCAGGAAACCTGATGCTGCAAGATCTGCCTGCAGCAACTTAAGGTGGTAGCCGATTCATGGAGCCATAGCAGTTAAGTGATGTGTTTTGTCCTCCAGCTTTTGTCAGAATGTCCAACTGCAGTGATTTTTTACCAAAGGAATTCTTTGTGATTTCTCATGACTTTATCTTCACACACTGGTGGCTCGAAAGGAAGGCCTCAGGCATGTGGTGGCAGAAAGAGGAGAGTCCAGAATAGATACCAATCTGTAGATCCTCCTCAATTAGACCCCCCAAAGGAAAGACCTCCTGTGGGGCTCACAGGGAAGGAGCCCCCCTAATTCAGTCAGCAGAGCCATATGGAGGGAGGTGGCTGTGGTGCTGAGAGCCACCTCTCTCACCCACAGGACAGCTGCCCAGGGCTGCAAGATGTTCCTCTTTTCATTTTTGCACCATGGGACTGGTGAGCATTCCTGCTCCCATTCCTGTCACTCCACCAGTGCCCTTGCTTTTGCCTGTCAGCCAGCCAGGCCAGACTGCTGCAGCCCCCGCACTGATCCCCTCACTTCTTCAATGGAATTACAAGTCTTCATTCACAGTGCACAATGGTTCAGAGGCTCTATAACTCTTCCACCTGGAACCAGTATTTGGAACTCCCAGTGTGACCCCTTTTTGCACGCAGGGTCCTTCTAGCACTCGTTCTCTCTGTTCAATTCCAGCTCCAACTCTGGCCTCTTTGGGCATTCCCCCACTCCATTCGCCCCACCACTGGTGGCTGCGGCTTCTGCCATCTCAGCCTTAGGCTCTGGAATTTTCCCCTAAATCTCTCCACCTCTTCTCCTTTAGACTCTTTTTAAAAGCCACCTCTTTGACCAAGCTTTTAGTAATCCATACTATTATCACCTTCTTTGGTTTGGCGTTGATTTTTGTCTGATTACGCTTCTTTGAAGCACCTTGGGACATTTTCCTACATTAAAGGCACTATTACAAATGCAAGTTGTTGTTGAAATGGAAAAATGATAAAAAGCAGTACAGACGAGCACATTGAAAGAAATAAAATGATTGAATGGAAAGCAATGAAAATGTGATCAGAAGCAGTAGAAATGTGTAAAATTGAAGAAATGTAAAGACTGAATAAAAAGAAGAGCATTAACTAACTGAAATAAACTGATTTCCTAACACAGAGTAACCAGAGGAAATCCTCCTGCTATGTTTGATATCAATAATACACAGGCCTAGTTTTTCGGGCACTGCTCAGACTACTGAGGCCCCAATATGGCGGGCACACATTTCTGGCCTGATAGTGCGCTGCCCGCCACATTGGGTAAGGACAAGCAAGAGCCGTCCTTTACCCGTGCTTGAAGCAGGTGTTAGGCCTTTTGCAGATAAAAATAGTGGTGTCACTCAGCGTAAATATCCAGAACTCACCTCTCACTCTTTGCATTCTGCTCTCTGCAACAGCTAGAGAACAACCATGGAAATGGGAGCCATTAACTCCATGAATTGCAAAGAGTTTGTCGGTGTGTTTGAGGACCCCTTCTGTAAGATTGGCTGGCCTTGAGGTAGCCCACGCATGCAACGGCTGCAATCAGGGAAACCAGCCCTAGGGATCGCCCGCAACAAAGAAGGTAAGTAACTTACCTGAACGTGGAGCCAGGAAGAGCGGGAGTGCTCGTCCCGACCCCACATTAAAGGGCCCAATCGCCAGTCTCAACCCAGCTCCATCGCTGCTGCTCCCAACCCGACCCCCGATCACCGACACCAATCTCCCCTCTGCTCCTGACCAGAACCCCGCGATCCCCGACACCCACCCCCTCGATATTTTCCTGCTATGGGTAAGGTAACACACAGTAAAACAGGAGAAACTGTTACTTAGAGGCACACCATTAGTGAGATACATAAGGGAGCAGACAGGTTTTGAGGAACATGCTATCGAGCAGCTCGGAGAGGTGAATGGCCTTGGTCATTGGCGGTGTGAGGTCGATGGGCCAGTGCCAGCTGGAGATGGGTGGGTGCTATACCGAACCTATTGTTGCTACAGCACTTTACAGGACCAAACTGCGACAGGACTCCAGGCTATCGGTATCTTATCACATGCTCTGAGTGCTACACACCCATTCTTACCTCAGGTCCTCGTCTTCCACAGGTACTACACAGCAATAAGGGAGGCAGAAAAGGAGGAAGAGGATGATGATGATGATGACCACCCCGCTACTTGTACTTCTGGCACACATTCCCCTCCCTCCCTCTATTGCACCACTTTCATCACCTGCCTTTCACTTGGGGTGTTGAGAATATTACCCCAGCTGTTTGTATTTGTAGCTGTTTCTGGATTAGAGCATTAGATAGCTGGAGGTGGATGAGGACGTGGTCATTCCCCAGCAGAGGTGAAGAGATGCCTTCCACAGGCTGAGGAAGCAGTGTGCTCAAATCTCATAGGTCCTAGAATAAAAATAAGGATGTTCGACGGACATCAAATCTATGTGCAACCTCTGAGGTCACTTTACCAGGGAGTTCGGCATATGACATGGCCGACTCAGTCCTCTGGCCTCATGTTCAGCAAAATCGGGGAAACTTTGACCTCCGTTACAGAGATCAATGGTGCAATGGAGTCTGCCACCGTTACCTGCCGCAGCAGTGTCCCAGAACCAGTCAGTGCCTCCTCCTCATTGGAAGTGACCCACAGGGGTCTGTGTTGGGGCCTCAACTATTCACTGTATTTATTAATGACTTAGATGATGGGATAGAGAGCCACATATCCAAGTTTGTCGATGACACAAAGAGAGGCAGCATTGTAAGCAGCGTAGATGGAAGCATAAAATTACAGAGAGACATTAATAGATTAAGTGAATGGGCAAAACTGTGGCAAATGGATTTCAATGGAGGCAAGTATGAGGCAATCCACTTTGGACCTAAAAAAGGATAGACCAGAGTACTTTCTAAATGGTGAAAAGCTCAGAACAGTGGAGGTCCAAAGAGACTTAAGGGTCCATGTACATAGATCATTAAAATATCAGGGACAGGTACAGAAAATAATCAGAAAGGCTAATGGAATGCTGGCCTTTATATCTAGAGAACCAGAATATAAGGGGGTAGAAGTTATGCTACAGCTATACAAAACCCTGGTTAGACCACACCTGGAGTACTGTGAGCATCAAGGCAGCATTTGACCGAGTGTGGCACCAAGGAGCCCGAGTAAAATTGAAGTCAATGGGAATCAGGGGGAAAACTCTCCAGTGGCTGGAGTCATACCTAGCACAAAGGAAGATGGTAGTGGTTGTTGGAGGCCAATCATCTCAGCCCCAGGACATTGCTGCAGGAGTTCCTCAGGGCAGTGTCCTAGGCCCAACCATCTTCAGCTGCTTCATCAATGACCTTCCCTCCATCATAAGGTCAGAAATGGGGATGTTCGCTGATGACTGCACAGTGTTCAGTTCCATTCGCAACCCCTCAAATAATGAAGCAGTCCGAGCCCGCATGCAGCAAGACCTGGACGATATCCAGGCTTGGGCTCATAAGTGGCAAGTAACATTCGCGCCAGACAAGTGCCAGGCAATGACCATCTCCAACAAGAGAGAATCTAACCACCTCCCCTTGACATTCAACGGCATTACCATCGCCGAATCCCCCACCATCAACATCCTGGGGGTCACCATTGACCAGAAACTTAACTGGACCAGCCATATAAATACTGTGGCTGCGAGAACAGGTCAGAGGCTGGGTATTCTGCGGCGAGTGACTCACCTCCTGACTCCCCAAAGCCTTTCCACCATCTACAAGGCACAAGTCAGGAGTGTGATGGAATACTCTCCACTTGCCTGGATGAGTGCAGCTCCAACAACACTCAAGAAGCTCGACACCATCCAAGATAAAGCAGCCCGCTTGATTGGCACCCCATCCACCACCCTAAACATTCACTCCCTTCACCACCGGCGCACTGTGGCTGCAGTGTGTACAACCACAGGATGCACTGCAGCAACTCGCCAAGGCTTCTTCGACAGCACCTCCCAAACCCGCGACCTCTACCACCTAGAAGGACAAGAGCAGCAGGCACATGGGAACAACACCACCTGCAAGTTCCCCTCCAAGTCACACACCATCCCGACTTGGAAATATATCGCCGTTCCTTCATTGTCGCTGGGTCAAAATCCTGGAACTCCCTTCCTAACAGCACTGTGGGAGAACCTTCACCACACGGACTGCAGTGGTTCAAGAAGGCGGCTCACCACCACCTTCTCAAGGGCAATTAGGAATGGGCAATAAATGTTGGCCTCGCCAGTGACGCCCACATCCCATGAACGAATAAAAAAAAAAGTTCTGGGCACCGCACCTTAGGAAGGACATATTGGCCTTGGAGGGAGTGCAGCGTAGGTTTACTAGAATGATACCTGGACTCCAAGGGTTAAATTACAAGGAGAGATTACACAAACTAGGGTTGTATTCCCTGGAATTTAGAAGATTAAGGGGTGATTTGATTGAAGTTTTCAAGATATTGAGGGGAACTGATAGGGTAGATGGAGAGAAACTATTTCCGCTGGTTGGGGAGTCTAGAACTCGGGAACGTAGCCTAAAAATTAGAGTTTTCAGGAATGATGTTAGGAAACACTTCTACAGCAAAGGGTGGGAGAAGTTTGGAACTCTCTTCCGCAAACGGCAGTTGATGCTAGTTCAATTGTTAATTTTAAATCTGAGATTGATAGATTTTTGTTAACCAATATTAAGGGATATGGGGCTAAGGTGGGTACATGGAGTTAGGTCACAGATCAGCCATGATCTCATTGAATGGCGGAACAGGCTCACAGGGCTAAATGGCCTTCTCCTGTTCCTATCTTCCTCGTTCCTAAGCACAGACTGCAGCCCTGAACACACTGAAAGACAGGCTTGAGAGAGCCCTGCATGCTGCCTGCCATGCACTTGAGGCCAGATCATGGGAGACTCTCTCTCCCTGGGCTTTCAGGATCTGGTGAGAACCATGGGATCTGCCATCCCACAGAACCTGTGGCCAATTGCCACGTGCCACAACAGGAGTTGTCTGACATGAAGCTGTTGTTTCTCAGGAGAGCAGACCATGTCAGGCTTCCAGCTGAGACTCCTAGAGCAGATAGGAGTCAGGCCCAGACTGCCCACGCATTTGAAATCCTGGCATATGTGGGAAAGAAATCAGTAAAGACAGAAGGGAGGAAATACTCCTTGGAAAATAGGAGTCTCAATGGGGTAGAGGAGCAAAGGGATCTTGAGGTACAGATACACAAATCACTAAAAGTAGCGACGCAGGTTAATAAGGCCATAAAAAGTGCAAACAAAGCACTGGGGTTCATTTCTAGAGGGATAGAATTGAAAAGCAAATACATTATGTTAAACTTATATCGAACCTTGGTTAGACCACACTCGGAGTACTGTGCACAGTTCTGGTCTCCATATTATAGAAAGGATATAGAGGCACTGGAGAAAGTGCAAAAAAGATATCAGAATTGAAAGTATACAGCTATCAGGAAAGGCTGAGCAGGCTGGGGCTCTTTTCTTTTGAAAAGAAAAGGCTGAGGATGACCTGATAGAGGTCTTTAAGAATATGAAAGTGTTTGATGGGGTAGATGGAGAGAAGATGTTTCCACTTGTGGGGGAGACCAAAGCTAGGAGCCACAAATATAAGATAATCACTAATAAATCCAATAGGGAATTCAGGAAAAACTTCTTTACCCAGAGAGCAGTTAGAAAGTGGAACTCGATACCACAAGGAGTAGTTGAGGTGAATAGCATAGATGCATTGAAGGGGAAGCTAGATAAACACACGAGGGAGAAAGGAATAGAAGGATATGTTGATGGGGTTAGATAAAGAGGGGTGAGAGGAGGCTCGTGTGGAGCATAAACACCGGCATGGACCTGTTGGGCCGAATGGCCTGATTCTGTGCTATAGACTCTAGTGGCAGAATTTTCACTTCCAGCTAGGAAGGAAGTGGGGTGAGGGAGGTGGGGGTGGGCGGGGGGGGGAGGGGGGGGGGAGATTTTCAGGTGCGAAACCCGAAAGGTAAGTAGGAGATCGCGACCTTAATGAGGCCAATAATACTTCTGGGCTTTGTGCTCGGCAGTAATTAACAGCTGATTAACAGGCTGGTTGTCGGGCAGGAAGGCCTGTGGCAGCAGGCCCCAGCTGGGGAATGGAGGGAGGGAGGGATCATGGGCCGGGGAGTTCAATGGGTGGCCGGGGTGATTGGGAGGGCTGGGAAGAAGATCGGAGGTCACTGGAGATCGGCTGAAGAGTCGGAGGTAGGTGGGGTCCACCATGGGGTGGGGTCCACCATGGGGGGTGGGGCCAATCGTGAGATTGCTGTCGGCCAGGTGAATTTGATGGGCCTGGATGAAGCACTCCTGCTCCTCTGGGCCCACAAGCAGTGCAATAAAGAACTCACCTCATCCGGCCCTCCCCGCCTGCTTTCACCCGACGTGAATGGGAAGCGATGGGAAACCCGAACAGGTAATGTTAAATTCATTTTAATTGTCCAATACACAAAATATTAAATACCTCAAGTATCTCAATGAGGTACATTGCCCTTTTAAATATCCGCCGGCCGGCTTTAAGTGGGGGTGCAGTGCACACACATACAAACCTGCCTGGGTTAAACCCAGAAGTGGGCAACCTGGAGCCAGGATGCGGTCCCACTCTAGAAAGCTGTTATTTTAACCTCCCACCTGCTCCCAACTCACCCATTACTATCCCAATGTAACTCGATGTAAAATAAACTTCATGGACTGGAAAATATTGTTAGCAAAGTCATTTTTACTTGCATCTTAAAGCCTTCATAAATATCCATGTAGTTTCTTTCCTGGCAACCTTATGCAGTAAAACCTGTAATTTTTGTACAATGTTCTTATCCAGTCAATGTTGGAGTAAAATGTGCCATAGTAACAGAGTCATTAAAAACAAGAATAGAAGTGATCCCCAAACACAAAGCAGGGGAAAATCTTCCTTTCAAACTAACAACTGATGGGGTGTTGTAACATACAGCCAGAGGGACGTTAAGGATTTAAAATAAAATTGCTGGACTATAACTTGGTGTTGTAAAATTGTTTACAATTGTCAACCCCAGTCCATCACCGGCATCTCCACATCATGTAATGAAATATGCAGCGTTATGGTCCCCATATCCCCATTATGTGATTTCTCCAGTAATAGAATATCGGCTACAAATTTAGAAATGCTGCTTAAAACTGCTTCACTGGCATCATGAATAGGTATGAAACGTGAATGGTTCCTGTGGAACTCTCCATATCAATAGTACTATTTGGAACAATATACTCATTCAGAATTTATCTTTGCTGCGAATTGTCTAGTCGATTCTCTGTCCAATTTGTATCATGTTCCTTAATGCCAAAAGCTTTTATCTTTCTTATAAAAATCAAAATATAATATCACCCATATTACCTTAATCCGGTAAGTTGATTACATCCGCAAAAGATCCTCATAAAAGTTTTAAACACAGGCTGCCATTCACTTCTGTGGGCTTTGGTTAATTACCCTCAATCTCTCAAGATGACCCTTAATTGCTTTCTTTATATGTTTGCTACTATTATGACCTAGCTAACTCGTCTATAATTACCAAGATCAGTCCTGTGACCTTTTTTGAAGATTGTAATCACATTAGCTGTTCTCTAATTCTATTTCCACTAAAGCAGCCTCTACTCCCACCCTCATTTATTTTAATTCTCACAACTGCACATTATCCAGTCTCAATGCTTCAGTTGCTCTAATTTCTTGATGTCAATTTCATGGCGTAATTTTCATTATCATTTCTGATTTATTTCCACAATTTGGTAACTAGATTGGAAATATTGCCGACAACTCCTACAGATTGTAACACTGAGAACAAATCATTTAAAACGTTTTCTGTTCCTCCTCTTTGACTTAGAATATTTGTTCATTAATATTTTCTTGCTATGAATGCACTCAAATAATCTTTTCTATTCTCCTCGATCTCCACTGCAAATAGCTTTTCCATTTTGCTGTCTGTGAGGGAAGATTTCCTCTATTTACTATGTGTTAGTGATCTCCTAAGCATAGAATGAAGATTTCCTCTGGTTGTTATGGCCTAGAAATTGGTTCGCACTGCGCCCATTTTACAGGTGTGAAACAGACACCTAAGGGTGCAATATGGCAGACGGCATGCCAGATGTGCGCCATCGACCATTTTGGTTATGGCTCCTCCATAGCTGTCGAGGGCACCTGCCTGAAACTGGCATTAGGTGTATTGCATATGCAAATTGTGCACAATTCTGGGCACCACACTTTAGGAAGGATGTCAAGGCCTTAGAGAGGGTGCAGAGGAGATTTACTAGAATGGTACCAGGGATGAGGGACTTCAGTTATGTGGAGAGACTGGAGAAGCTGGGATTGTTCTCCTTAGAGCAGAGAAGGTTAAGGGGAGATTTGATCGAGTTGTTCAAAATCATGAACAGTTTTGATAGAGTAAATAAGGAGAAACTGTTTCCAGTGGCAGGATGGTCAGTTACCAGAGGACACAGATTTAAGGTAATTGGCAAAAGAATCAGAATAGTGATGAGGAGAATTTTTTTTTCGCAGTGAGTTGTTATGATCTGGAATGCACTGCCTGAAAGGTTGGTGGAAGTAGACTCAATAATAACTTTCAAAAGGGGAATTGGATAAATACTTGAAGGGGAAAAATTTGCAAGGCTATGGGGAAAGAGCAGATGAGGGGGACTAATTGGATAGCTCTTTCAAAGAGCTGGCACAGGAACAATGGGCCGAATGGCCTCCTTCTGTGCTGTATGATTATATGATTTTATGAAATCAGGGGCCTAATGCCCGTTTCAGGCCCCTTTGCGAAATTGGACAACGAATTGCAGGGTGCAGGAAAGATTTACTAGAATGGTTCTAGGGATGAGGGACTTCAGTTGCGTGAATAGATTGGAGAAGCTGGGGTTGTTCTCCTTAGAGCAGAGAAGGTTAAGAGGAGATTTGAAAGAAGTGTTTAAAATCGTGAAGGGTTTAGATAAAGTAAATAAAGAGAAACTGTTCCCATTGGTAGAAAGGTCAAGAACCAGAGGACACAGATTTAAGGTGATTGGCAAAAGAACCAAAGGCAACATGAGGAAAAACTTTTTACGCAGCGAATGGTTATGATCTGGAATGTGCTGCCTGAAAGGGTGGTGGAAGCAGATTCAATCATGGCTTTCAAAAAGGAATTGGATAAATACTTGAAGGGAAAAAATTTGCAGGGCTACGGGAATAGAGTGGGGGAATGGGACTAACTGGATTGCTCTTACAAAGAGTCGGCATGGGCTCAGTGGGCCAAATGGCCTCCTTCTGTGCTGTAATCATTCTATGATTCTATGGATGACCACATGCCGCGGTCAATTTCTTAAGGTGTTTAGCAGCCAATCCAGCGGGACCACTGGAGGCTGCCATCCAAAAGGTAAGTTTTAAGATTTTTTATTTATCTTATTGTGGAGCCAGGAGGAGCAGGAGTGCTCCATATTAAATCTGCGGGCTGCTGCTGGCCACCGTCCCACCCTCCCACCCTTCTGATTGACTCTACATGTCCCCCCCGGAATCTCCTGAGGACCTCGGACGCTGTCTGAGCCAGCTGGTCTTGCTGCCCTTCCTTCCACCCAGTGAGCTGCCTCTGGGGCTGTTAATGGAGCCTGCAGCTGGCTGCTATTATCGTAATGTGGACCAACTATGGTCCTGCCGCTGGCCTCGTTATGCATGTGCAGCATACGCTGTACCGGGATCACGGCTCGATTCGGGCATGATCCAATTGTGTCAGTGATATCTTAAACATAACAGGAAAATTTCTTCTGGTTACTATGTGTCAGTGATATAGAATTATACAGCATCAGAAGGAGGCAATTCGGTCCATCGTGCCTGTGCTGGCTCTCCGAAAGAGTCCCACTCACCTGCTCTTTCCCCATAGCCCTGTAAATTTTTCCCCTTCAGGTATTTATCTAATTCCCTTATTATTGAATCTGCTTCCATCGCCATTTCAGGCAGCGCATTCCAGATCATAACAACTCACTGTGTAAAAAAATTCCACCTCATCTCCCCCTGGCTTTTTTGCCAATTATCTTAAATCTGTGTCCTCTGGTTATCTACCATCCTGCCAATTGAAACAGTTGTTCCTTATCTACTCTATCAAATCCCCTCATAATTTTGAACACGTCTATTAAATCTCCCCTTAACCTTCTCTGTTCTAAGGAGAACAACCCCAGCTTCTCCAGTCTCTCCGAGCAGGAGGAGGTATTGGCAGTTTTAGCAGGCCAAAAAATGGATAAATCCCCAGGCCTGGATGAAATGTATCCCAGGCTACTGTGTGAGGCAAAGGAGGAGATTGCGGGGGCTCTGACACATATATTCAGAACCTCTCTGGCCACAGGGGATGTGCCAGAGGACTGGAGAACCGCTAATGTAGTACCATTATTCAAGAAGGGGAGTAGGGAAAAACCGGGGAACTACAGGCCAGTGAGCCTAACATCAGTGGTAGGAAAATTATTGGAAAAAATTCTGAAGGACAAAATTAGTCTCCACTTGGAGAAGCAAGGATTAATCAGGGATAGTCAACATGGCTTTGTCAAGGGAAGATCATGTCTGACTAATTTGATTGAATTTTTTGAGGGGGTGACTAGGCGTGTGGATGAGGGTAACGCAGTGGATGTGGTATACATGGATTTCAGTAAGGCCTTCGATAAAGTCCCCCACAGGAGACTGGTCAAGAAGGTACGAGCCCATGGAATCCAGGGTGCCTTGGCACTTTGGATACAAAACTGGCTTAGTGGCAGAAGGCAGAGGGTGATGGTCGAAGGTTGTTTTTGTGACTGGAAGCCTGTGGCCAGTGGGGTACCACAGGGATCGGTGCTGGGTCCCTTGCTGTTTGTGGTCTACATTAATGACTTGGATATGAATGTAAAAGGTATGATCAGTAAGTTCGCTGATGATACAAAAATTGGTAGGGTGGTAAATAGCGAGGAGGATAACCTCAGTCTGCAGGACGATATAGATGGGTTGGTCAGATGGGCGGAACAGTGGCAAATGGAATTTAACCCGGAAAAGTGCGAGGTGATGCACTTTGGAGGGACTAACAAGGCAAGGGAATACACAATGAATGGGAGGACCCTAGGCAAGACAGAGGGTCAGAGGGATCTTGGTGTGCAAGTTCACAGATCCCTGAAGGCGGCGGAACAGGTAGATAAGGTGGTAAAGAAGGCATATGGGATACTTGCCTTTATTAGCCGAGGCATAGAATATAAGAGCAAGGAGGTTATGATGGAGCTGTATAAAACACTGGTTAGGCCACAGCTGGAGTACTGTGTGCAGTTCTGGTCGCCACACTACAGGAAGGATGTGATCGCTTTGGAGAGGGTGCAGAGGAGATTCACCAGGATGTTACCAGGGCTGGAGCGCTTCAGCTATGAAAAGAGACTGGGAAGATTGGGTTTGTTTTCCTTGGAGCAGAGGAGGCTGAGGGGGGACATGATTGAGGTGTACAAAATTATGAGGGGCATAGATAGGATGGATACTAAGGAGCTTTTTCCCTTCGTTGAGGGTTCTATAACAAGGGGACATAGATTCAAGGTAAAAGGCGGGAGGTTTAGAGGGGATTTGAGAAAGAACTTTTTCACCCAGAGGGTGGTTGGAGTCTGGAACTCACTGCCTGAAAGGGTTGTGGAGGCAGGAACCCTCACAACATTCAAGAAGCATTTGGATGAGCACTTGAAATGCCATAGCATACAAGGCTATGGACCAAATGCAGGAATATGGGATTAGAGTAGACAGGGCTTGATGGCCGGCGCGGACACGATGGGCCGAAGGGCCTCTATCCGTGCTGTATAACTCTATGACTCTACTCTATAATTGAATTCCCTCATCCCTGGCACCATTCTAGTAAATCTCCTCAGCACCCTCTCTAAGGCCTTGACATCCTTCCTAAGGAGTGGTGCCCAGTATTGGACACAATATTCCAGCTGAGGCTTAACCAGTGATTTATAAAGATTTAAATTAACTACCTTGCTTTTGTGCTCTATGCCTCTATTTATAAAGCCAAGGATCCCGTATGGTTTTTTAATAGCTTTATCAACTTGTCCTTCAAAGATTTGTGTATGTGCACATCCAGGTATGTCTGTTCCCGCACACCCTTTAGAATTGTACCATTTCGTTTATATTGCCTCTCCTCATTTTTTCTTCCAAAATGCATCTTCTCTGAATTAAATTTCCTCTGCCATGTGTCTGCCCATTTCACCAGTCTGTCTGTGTCCTCTTGAAGTCTGTTACTATCCTCCTCACTGTTTACTACATAGCCAAGATTTGTGTCATCTGTAAGCTTTGAAATTATGCCCCCTATACCCAAGTCCAAGTCATTAATATATATATCATAACAGGAAGGTTTCCACTTGTTACTATGTGTTAGTGATATCTTAAACATAGCAGGAAGATTGATATAAATGCAAGTTCTTTGTTTATTTCTTGTACCTCAGTTCAAATTTACCCAGATTGATAGGATGAAAGACTTTTCTATCTGCAGGTTGTAGGGATCATACATTAAATCAGTTTGCTCAGCATCAGTTCAGTTCCCAGTTGACACACGTGCATATTAAATTGGCAATTTTGCTCAGATAGTGAAATCATAAGAGAAGCCGTGAGGAGGGCCGATATCAAAAATGGAAATGTCACCAGTGGAAATGATTTGCGTTGATTTAGCACCTTATTATTTCTCTGAGGAATCTCCCACATAGCATCACATACTATTAACTACTTTGAAGTGCAGTCACTACTGTTATGTGGACAAATCTCACGTAGAGAAGATGTTTCCACTTGCAGGGGAGACCAGAACTACGGACCATAAATATAAGATCGTCACTAATAAATCCAATAGGGAATTCAGGAGAAACTTCTTTACCCAGAGAGTGGTTAGAATGTGGAACTCACTCCCACAAGGAGTAGTTGAGGCGACTAGCATAGATGCATTTAAGGGGAAGCTGGATAAACATATGAAGGAGAAAGGAATAGAAGGATATGCCGATAGGGTTAGATGAAGTAGGGTGGGAGGAGCCTCGTGTGGAGCATAAACACCATCATGGACCTGTTGGGCCGAATGGCCTGTTTCTATGCTATACATTCTATGTGCCAATAATTAAGGTAAACGACCAGTTAATCTTCATTGTGGAGTAAAATCGGGCAGTGTGTAAAATGGGTGGATGATCTGATCGCATCAGTATCCCGCCCAGTGGATTAGGTTAAAATGACTCCCATCCTCAATTTACCAGAAACACTCCTTGTTGGACGAATTCCTATCCTTGCATATTTTGGCCCTATAACCATTCCCGAATATTCACATTCTTTCCTTAGTGATCCACATTTCCCTTCTGAGAATATCTGCTGATAACTGAGTCTCAAATTCTGCCTCGTAATGCTGCTCCTCTTATTATTTACATGGCCTGCCTCTTCTGAACAGTCTAAACTCTGTTACATGGCACTCAATCAAAGAAATGTCCAAGAGCATTATATAGTTATCCAAAATGTGAGATATCAATCCATAGATAACTAAATCCTGGATAAGAAAAGAAGGCTTGTTTCACATGAGATAAACACTAACATATCTGAAAGCTTAATATAAATTGCATCTCAGTATCCGAGTATAGTCTGAACCCAAAGCACTGATTGCATTAATCACTAATCACAGAAAGCTATCTAGCTGTTGCTGGAATTGTTTGTTATTCAGCCTTTATGTAACAATTGGATATGTAACATTGATAATTTCAGATCAAGCTTCTTAAGGAGCTGAAGAGTGAAAATTTAAACATATAATAAATGTTTTGTTTAGCCATATTTGACTTTTTATACATTTATACATTTTAAGATTACATAATTCGAAACCTACTTCAGTACTTGTTTTTATTTGACCTCTAAATAAATGGTCTTTCTTTTCAACATAAAAGTTAACTTTATGTTGTCCTGTAATCCTGTTTTCAAGGCATAAGTATATATTAAAAGCAGAATACATTTCAAAAGTGTTTTTGCTTCTCCGATGGTTTATCTAATTTCTTTCCCTTCTACGATTCTCACCACCATCTTTTCTGGGAGAGCAGGACGGGGTGGAGTGCAGAGTCCCCTGTGGTTACCTATCCAAGGCTGGCAGGAGGCATGACTGAAATGGAGCAAACTGGGCAGGTTTGGAATATGTGACTTCCTCACAGTGCTCCATCCAAATATTCATGAAACTCATGAATATCCTTGAGATTTGAATCTACAACTTTTAATTAGTCCATTTGTTAATTATGCTACTTATCTGAACTGAATACAAATTATTCAATTATATGAGCAAAAAATGCCTGTTCAAATGAATCTCAATCTGTAAGATGAACACATTGGTCTTAATATATGTTCCTATTTGCTTTAAAAAAATCATGCATCACAAGCTTTCTGTCACCAGAGAGAATTAATGACTTTAGAAATTAATATCGCATATGACACATATTGAACACATTCAATTACAACAAAAGCAAACACATTTTTTAATAAGAAAATAACCTATCATTAAATGGGAAAGAGGGGAAAAAACATTGATCTTAAATGACCCCAGGCTAAAGTGACGGCTGGAAAATGTAATCTACAGCCGGATTTCACCTAATTCAGGTGACTATCCATAATAATTTACAACGTATTGAATATAAGAGGTCTGTACATGAAATCATATTAACAATCCTACCAAATGTGACCTTTAGCGAGCTGTGCTGCAGTGTTTACAATAACGAGATAACACTGGGACAGTCTTTTTGCTTGAAAGTTATTGACATTGCATTAATCAATTCGCGACTATATGTTTGCAGTCGGAAAATACGATCCAGGAAACAGTGATTCGTTACTTTCAGGAACCACCAGGTGCAGTTGGAATGCGGGTCACGGTGTGAGAACTCTAGAGAAAGACAGCAAGAGAACTCCAGCTGTTAATACCATGGGAATAGTAGTACTGGAACACACAGGCCTCGATATTAGGGTCGGGGGAGGGGGATTTAAAGAATTAAATACGGGGGAACGCGTCCCCACATGTACCTGCCGCCTGTCCGAGTGTCCAGCCGTGGAGTGACAGGACACTTAATTAGCATGTTTTGGAGCGAAGTTTTATTAAGTCTGAATTTCTCCTATCCAGAATAAAGTCTGTGTGTTTCTACACTCTAGGCATTAGTAGCTAGTCTGGACTCTTATACAAGCACAGGGACTGCCTTTGAAATGTGTACAAAGTTTTTACAAATTGGAACTCAAGTCACAGTGCCTGAAAATCCCATGTTCCAATTAGCTGGTGTGATATATTTAGATAAATCAATTTGGAGCTTGTTGCTCCAGTACTCCTGTTATGCTAGGATTCTTTAGACTAAATTTACAATTGTATAAATTCAATTTTAAATGGAGCAGCTAAATGACGTCCTGATTTTGCTGCCGTACCTCTCAGTAGGTGCTGTGGTTCAGGCAGATCCAGTACAAAGCCTTCAGCTGTCACAATACCGTGTAGTCCATGGCAGCAACATATTTAAATGTGCGTTAAGACTGTCCAGACCAGTTGCCAACATAAGGCTGCTTTGCCTTTCCTCCAGCTGGGCTCTCACCAATGAATAGATTGAATGTGTGTCCAGCTGGGTGAGATGGGGCACATTAATGGCTCTCCAAAACTGAGGGTGCCTCCTGTCTCATGTGGAGTGGCATTCTGAGCTTTGGAGGAATGCAGAATGCCATTGACTGGCGAGAGTATGACTTGAAAATGATCAGCATTGTTTAATACACCTCACTTCTACCTGTTCCATATCTATAACAAAGGCAATGGCAGCAAGGAAGACTGCCATTAGAGTCCAGTCAGTGACTTTTGAAAGCTGTTTAAAAAATCAGAAAAAAACAAAGTGATAGCTGAAAGAGTTGCAAAAACAATGATCAAATTAGAATGATGATCATGATAATAATAAACCCTACATGGCCAATTTCTTGATACTGAAGCAAAAGGGGTTAAATTATGAGGACAGGTTGCACAGACTAGGCTTGTCTTCCCTTAAGTATGGAAGATTAAGGGACGATCTAATTAAGGTGTTGAAGATGATTAAAGGACTTGATAGGGTAGATAGAGAGAAACTATTTCCTCTGATGGGGGAGTCCAGAACAAGGGGGCATAACTTCAAAATTAGAGCCAGGCCATTCAGGGGTGATGTCAGGAAGCACTTCTTCACACAAAGGGTAATGAAATCTGAATCTCTCTCCCCTAAAAAGCTGTTGAGGCTGGGGGTTAATTGAAAATTTCAAAACTGAGATTGATAGATTTTTGTTAGGCAAAGGTATTAAGGATTAAGATACATATCAGCCATGACCTAATTGAATGGCTCGAGGGGCTGAGTGGCCTACTCCTGTTCCTATGTTCTTAATATGCATGCCTAGTGGGCAAAGCTCACCACCAGTAGTATTTGTAAAGTTGTAGCAAGCAGAAAGGATTAGCAGGCTGACTGCAGGATTTATTCATAATAAGATAGATGAATTGACGGCACTAATAGAAACAAATGGGTATGATCTCGTGGCCATTACAGAGACATGGTTGCAAGGTGACCAAGGTTGGGGGCAAAATATCACGGGTTATCTAACATTTTGGAAGGATAGGAAAAAGATAAAGGTGATTGGGTAGCTCTGTTAATAAAGAATGAAATTGGTGTAATAGTGAGAAATGATCTTGGCTCAGAAGATCAAGATGTCGAATCAATTTGGGTGGAGGTACGAAATAGCAAGGGAAAGAAATCACTGGTGGGAGTAGTATATAGGCCCCCTAACAGTAACTACACCGTAGGGCAAAATATTAATCAGGAAATAAGGGGGGCTTGTAAAAAAGGTAATTCAATAATCATGGGTGATTTTAACTTTCACATAGATTGGACAAATCAAATTGGCAAAAATATCCCTCAGGAGAAGTTCATAGAGTGTAAAAGGGACTGTTTCTTAGACCAATATGTTGGGGAACCAACCAGGGAACAGGCCATTTTGGAACAGGATTAATTAATGATATCAAAGTAAAGGATCCCTTGGGAAGCAGTGATCATAACATGATAGAATTTCACATTCAGTTTGAGAGCAAGGATCTTGGGTCTGAAACTACTGTATTAAACTTAAATAAGGGCAATTATAAAGGAATGAGGGTGGAATTGGCTAAAGTGGACTGGGTAAACAGATTAGATGGTATGATGGTGGATAAGCAGTGGCAAACATTTAAAAAGATATTTTATGACTCGCAACAAAAATATATCCCTGTGAGGAGGAAAGACTCCACAAAAAGGGTGAACCAACCACTAACTAAGGAAGTCAAGGATGGTATCAGGTTAAAAGAAAAAGCATACAACATGGCAAAGATTACTGGTAAGCCCGAAGATCGGGAAAACTTTAAAAACCAAAAAAGGATAATAAAGAGAGAGAAAATAAATTATGAGAGTAAACTAGCAAGAAATATAAAAACTGACAGTAAAAGCTTCCACAAGTATATAAAAAGGAAAAGGGTAGCTAAAGTAAACATTGGTCCCTTAGAGGATGAGACTGGGGAAATAATAATGGAAAAGGAGGAAATGGCAGAGGAATTGAACAGATATTTTGTATCTGTCTTCACAGTAGAAGACACTAATAATTTACCAATAATAGTAGAAAATCAAGGGGCAAAGGGGAGGGAGGAACTAAAAACAATCACTATCACTAGAGAAAAAGTACTAGATAAACTAATGGGTCTCAAGGCTGACAAGTCCCCTGGACCTGATGGCTTGCATCCGAGGGTCTTAAAGGAAGTGGCTACAGAGATAGTGGATGCATTGGTTGTAATCTTCCAGAATTCACTAGATTCTGGAAAGGTCCCAGCGGATTGGAAAACTGCAAACGTAACACCCCTATTCAAGAAGGGAATGAGACAGAAAGCAGGTAACTATAGACCAGTTAGCCTAACATCTGTCATTGGGAAAATGCTAGAATCCATTATTAAGGAAGTAGTAGCAGGACATTTGGAGACTCATAATACAATCAAGGAGAGTCAATATGGTTTTATGAAGGGGAAATCATGTCTGACAAATTTATTAGAGTTCTTTGAGGAAGCAACGGGCAGGGTGGATAAAGGGGAACCAATGGATGCAGTATATTTGGATTTCCAAAAGGCATTCGATAAGGTGCCACATAAAAGATTACTGCACAAGATAAGAGCTCATGGTGTTGGGGGTAATATACTGACATGGATATAGAATTGGCTAACTAACAGAAAACAAAGAGTCGGGATAAAAGGGTCATTTTCAAAATGGCAACCTGTAACTAGTGGGGTGCCGTAGGGCTCAGTGCTGGGGCCTCAACTATTTACAATATATATCAATGACTTGGATGAAGGAACAGAGTGTCTCGTGGCCAAATTTGCTGATGATACAAAGATAGGTGGAAAAGCAAGTTGTGATGAGGACACAAAGTGTCTGCAAAGGGATATTGACAGGTTAAGCGAATGGGCAAAAATTTGGCAGATGGAATATAATGTGGGAAAATGTGAAGTTATCTACTTTGGGAGGAAAAATTAAAAAAGCAAAATATTATTTGAATGGAGAAATACTACAAAATGCTGTGTACAGAAAGATCTGGGTGTCCTCATACATGAAACACAAAAAGTCAACGTAAAGGTGCAGCAGGTAATCCGGAAAGCAAACTGAATATTGGTCTTTATTTCTAGGGGGATGGAGTATAAAAGCAGGGAAGTCATGCTACAACTGTACAGGGTGCTGGTGAGACCACACCTGGAGTACTGTGTACAGTTCTGGTGCCCTTATTTAAGGAAGGACATACTTGCATTGGAGACAGTTCAGAGAAGGGTCACTAGGTTGATTCTGGGTATGGAAGGGTTGTCTTATGAGGAAAGATTGAACAGGTTGGGTCTATACTTATTGGAGTTTAGAAGAATGAGAGGAGATCTTATTGAAACATATAAGATTCTGAGGGGACTCGATAGGGTAGATGCTGAGAGGATGTTACCCCTCATGGGGGAATCTAAAACTAGGGGGCATAGTCTCAGAATAAGGGGTCACCCATTTAAGACAGAAATGAGGAGGAATTTCTTCTCCCAGAGGGTCGTGAATCTTTGGAATTCTTTACCCCAAAAAGCTGTGGAGACTGAGTCATTGAATACATTCAAGGCTGAGTTAGACAAATTTTTGATCAGCAAGGGAGTCAAAGGATACGGGGAACAGGCGGGAAAGTGGAGTTGAGGTAAAAATCAGATCAGCCATGATCTCATTGAATGGCGGAGCAGGCTCGAGGGGCTGAATGGTCGACTCCTGCTCCTATCTCTTATGGTCTTATGGTATTATTTGCAGTGTGACCTACCCATAGCCTGAATTTCTGGCATAGAACAAGGGATCAACCATTATTACTTAATTAGTGCTCAGTGTCTAGTCGATTAAATTGCATGAAATAACAGTAGACAGTGGAAAAACACAGCATGTCAGTCCACATCTGAATAGACACAGGTTGAGACCTGAAAATGAAACATCTTTTTTTTTGTTCCTACTCTGATTGACCCTTTGTATATTTCCAGCCTTTTCTATTTTATTTCAGAATTTCAGTAGTCAAATTGTTTTCTTTTTATTTCAATTATTCCATTATTATAATAAATGGTCCACTATTATGTCTATGAGCATTGCTGGAATAGGAGACTGCTTGTGTCCAACTTTAATGAGCTGGAGTCTGCCTGTTCCAGCATAATGCCTGCTGGAATATTCATTCTAACCATTAGTGGACAGGACAAAGCAGAGATAAGCCAGTAGTGGCAGATTAAGCACTCACATGGTGCTGATCTTGATCAACTCGGGTAGTTCTGGGAAGGCAAGCTTTTACTGCTCACTAATGCTCACTTTCTTTCTCCTGGCCATCAAATCATTTATTTACAATGTACTAATTTCTCTTAATGTAATATGCTCTTCTCCCAACAGGCACTTAAGTGTTTTTGCAACTTTTTAATTTAACTTGTTCTTGCTACAATTTTAGCCTTGCAAAAAATTCGACCAATTAACAAAGGAGGAGGAAAGGGTTATTCCTTTTACATTGTCGAGAAGTTTTGAATCATGTGCCTGCAGATGTGCTTTTTATGCCCAATGGCGACTCTAGAAGATGACTGAAGTGTACGGGACTGAACTGTACATGCAAACACCCTTTACTTTACATCAGCTGCTTATAAACTGGTGTCCCTGACACAACCCAAAAAAGGTCCATTGTGTTGAAATCACTCTGTGCGGCAGTAGTAACAAATGTGTTAATGCATTCATATGAAATTCCTATGTCAGCTTTCATTGAAGATATAATCCCATTCAAAATTACCAATCTCCATTAAAATAATGGAACTTTATACAAAGAGTTAACTTACATGTTCCTAATATTGCATAACCCAATTTAACTCATGTGATTATATAGGCAAAATGTATTCTAGTTGAAGAATTCCCTCAGCTCCAGACGTATTTACTTTTGAGAGGAGACACGTCTCCATATAGTTGTCGCCTGATTAAACCTTCAGGGTATTTTTTTTGAGTTGGGTTGTGATTGGGGGATAGTAGTTATTTTTTTTTAAAAGGCTGTTCTCCCTGAACTGTTATATCCAGCACCTAATCTGATCTGCCCTTTACTAAGTGAGGATAACTAATGGGAGCTGCCCACTCCAGAAAGTTACCTTTCAGCAGGCGCGCTAATTTTCTCTTGGGCGATCCTATTGCACTGAATGCTTGTTTTATTTTTGCCCTGAGTAAACATGGGGATGTTTATTTAGACACAAACATCCCACTTTAATGTCACCACGGCAGTGACTCCGTTATCAGACAGAATGTTTAATTCACTAAAAAAGCTGTTCCATTTTTAATGCATCTGTTTAACAACAATACATCAGCACCTCTCTGCAAGAGCATTGCACAAAGCAATTCCCCCAACTCTTGCCTTCCTTTAACATTTTGCCCTAAATTGGATTTTTCCAAAGCAAATTGCATATTTGGAAATATATTCTATCACCTTAATAGTTCACCACATGTATAAATATAACCAGCATCACTAAAGCAGATTATCTGGTCATTATCTCATTGCTGTTTGTGGGATCTTGCTGTGCGCAAATTGGCTGCTGCGTTTCCTACATTACAACAGTGACTACACTTCAAAAAGTACTTAATTGGCTGTAAAGTGCTTTGGGACGTCCTGAGGTGGTGGAAAGCATTATATAATGCAAGCCTTTCTTTTTTTTAAAATGTACTGATAGGGACTGTTCTCCATTTAACTCACAGAAGGATAACAGTCAATGTTTTTCAGACTAAAAGTTGATCAATTTCGATGGAAAAGTCGAGGACGTTGTATTGTTTCAACGAAGGTTCCCTTTAATCCCTTAGAAACATGGTTTAAGGATTCTATAATAATCTATTATACGAGATAGCAAGAACATCAATAATCAGAGCTAAACGCTGAAATCGCAGCCAAAAGACGGCTGTGAAAAGTTAGAACTTCACTGGAGTATTAAAGGCTAAACTTAACTATGCTTTGTCATATCCGAAACTCAGACATTCCTGTCATTAAATAACTTTTACATAAACTTTTAACTCGTACACTTCTGGAGAGCAGTCTATTTGGTAAACGCTGCCCTGCATCCGTTCATGCTCCGGTAACTGACAGTAAGCGTGTAACGAGTGACAATATAAACTCACCAACCAACAACGTGCATCTCATGGCTGTGCTGCACGGAGATCTGATCACAGCAAAAAAAAAGAAAGTCTTTGCGGGAAGGTGTTGATGGCCCTGTCAGATTGCTGAGTGGAGACGGCTGATTTGTGATTTCAGTACTCCCAGAATGGACAGCTCTGATCGGGCAAGAGCAAAGGCAATTTCCAATGACGTCAGTTTCACTGCACTCCACACACATCCCCGCCGGACATCACCTGCATGTAGGCAGGTTATAGAGAAGATCCAGAACTAACACTGTCAACTCCAGGGCATCAGGACTACATTTACACACACAAAGATCAGTTGGGATTAACAACAGCAAATCAGCACTGACACCTCTCCACAAGATCACTGCACAAAGCAACTTCTCCAGCTCTTGCCTTCCTTTAAAATTTTGCCCTAAATTGGATTTTTCCGAAGCACATGACATATTTGGAAATATAATCCATCGCCTTAATTATAATATAATTTAGTATAAATAGAACCAACATCACTAAAACAGACAAACAGCTTCATTGACATAATGCTGTTTGTGGGACCTTGCTGTGCGCAAATTGGCCTACTATAGACTGGGATAGTAATAGTGTGAAGGGCAAAGAGGGGGAGGAATTTCCGAAGAGTGTTCTGAAGAACTTTCTTGATCAGTATGTTTCCAGCCCAATGAGGAAGGAGGCATTGCTGGATCTGGTTCTGGGGAATGAGGTGGGTCAAGTGGAGCAAGTGTCAGTGGGGGAACATTTAGGGAGCAGTGATCATAGTACCATAAGGTTTAGATTAGTTATGGGAATGGATAAGGAGCAATCTAGAGTATAAATACTGAATTGAAGGAGGGCCAATTTCAGAGGGTTGAGAACAGATCTAACCCGGGTAAATTGGAATCAAAGATTGGCAGGCAAAACTGTAATCGACCAATGGGCGGCCTTTAAAGAGGAGATAGTTCGGGTACAGACTAGGTACATTCCCATGAGGGAGAAAGGGAGGGCAAATAAAGCCGGAGCTCCCTGAATGATGAGATAGAGAGTAAGATAAAGCAGAAAAAAAGGGGGGGGGGTATGACAGATGTCAGGTTGATAACACAAGTGAGAACCAGGCTGAATATGGAAAGTACAGAGGAGAATGAAAAAAGGAAATAAGAGGGACAAAGAGAGAGTATGAGAATAGACTGGCAACTAACGTAAAAGTCTTCTATAGGCATATAAATAATAAACAGGTAGTAAGAGGAGGGGTGATGCCATTTTAGAGACCAAAAAAGAGATCTACGCATGGAGGCAGAGGGGATGGCTGAGGTACTAAATAGTACTTTGCATCTGCCTTTAACAAGGAAGAAGATGCTGCCAAAGTCACAGTAAAAGAAGAGGTAGTTGAGATACTGGATGGGCTAAAAATTGATAAAGAGGAGGTACTAGAAAGGTTCGCTGTACTTAAAACAAGTAAGCAACTACAGGCCAGTCAATTTAAACTCAGTGGTGGGGAAGCTTTTGGAAACAACAATCCAGGACAGAATTAACAGTCACTTGGACAAGTGTGGATTAATAAAGGAAAACCAGCACGGATTTATTAAAGGCAAATCATGTTTAACTAACTTGATTGAGTTTTTTGATGAGGCAACAGAGAAGGTTGATGCGGGCAGTGCGGTTGATATTGTGTATATGGACTTTCAAAATGCGTTTGATAAAGTGCCACATAATAGGCTTGTCAGCAAAGTTGAAGCCCATGGAATAAAAGGGGCAGTGACAGCATGGGTACGAAATTGTCTAAGTGACAGGAAAGAGAGAGTAGTGGTTTTTCGGACTGGAGGGAGGTGTACAGTGGTGTTCCCCAGAGGTCAGTACGAGGACCATTGCTTTTTGTGATATATATTAAGAACTTGGACTTGGGTGTACAGGGCATAATTTCAAAATTTACAGATATCACAAAACTTGGAAGTGTAGTGAACAGTGAGGAGGATAGTGATAGACTTCAAGAGGATATAGACAGGCTGGTGAAATGGGCAGACACATGGCAGATGAAATTTAACACAGAGATGAGTGAATTGATGCATTTTGGCAGGAAGAACGAGGAGAGGCAATATAAACTAAATGGTACAATTTTAAAAGGGAGTGCAGGAACAGAGAGATCTGGGAGTATATGTGCACAAATCTTTGAAGGTGGCAGGACAGGTTGAGAAAGCAGATAAAAAAGGATACAGGTTTTTTTCTTATTTCATTCATGGGATGTGGGCGTCGCTGGCAAGGCCACCATTTATTGCCCATTCCTATTTGCCCTTGAGAAGGTGGTGGTGAGCCGCCTTCTTGAACCGCTGCAGTCCGTGTGGTGAAGGTTCTCCCACAGTGCTGTTAGGAAGGGAGTTCCAGGATTTTGACCCAGTGACGATGAAGGAACGGCGATATATTTCCAAGTCGGGATGGTATGTGACTTGGAGGGGAACGTGCAGGTGGTGTTGTTCCCATGTACCTGCTGCTCTTGTCCTTCTAGGTGGTAGAGGTCGCGGGTTTGGGAGGTGCTGTCAAAGAAGCCTTGGCGAGTTGCTGCAGTGCATCCTGTGGATGGTACACACTGCAGCCACAGTGCGCCGGTGGTGGAGGGAGTGAATGTTTAGTGAATGGATGGGGTGCCAATCAAGCGGGCTGCTTTGTCCTGGATGGTGTCGAGCTTCTTAAGTGTTGTTGGAGCCGCATTCATCCTGGCAAGTGAAGAGTATTCCATCACACTCCTGACTTGTGCCTTGTAGATGGTGGAAAGGCCTTGGGGAGTCAGGAGGTGAGTCACTCGCTGCAGAATACCCAGCCTCTGACCTGCTTCTGTAGCCACAGTATTTATTTGGCTGGTCCAGTTAAGTTTCTGGTCAATGGTGACCCCCAGGATGTTGATGGTGGGGGATTCGGCGATGGTAATGCCATTGACTCTCAAGGGGGGGTGGTTAGATTCTCTCTTGTTGGAGATGGTTATTGCCTGGCACTTGTCTGGCACAAATGTTACTTGCCACTTATCAGCCCGAGCCTGGATGTTGTCCAGGTCTTGCTGCATGCGGGTACGGACTGCTTCATTATCTGAGGGGTTGCGAGTGGAACTGAACACTGTGCAATCATCAGCGAACATCCCCATTTCTGAACTTATGATGGAGGGAACGTCATTGATGAAGCAGCTGAAGATGGTTAGGCCTAGGACACTGCCCTGAGGAACTCCTGCAACGATGTCCTGGGGCTGAGATGATTGGCCTCCAACAACCACTACCATCATCCTTTGTGCTATGTATGACTCCAGCCACTGGAGAGTTTTCCCCCTGATTCCCATTGACTTCAATTTTACTCGGGCTCCTTGGTGCCACACTCGGTCAAATGTTGCTTTGATGTCAAGGGCAGTCACTCTCACCTCACCTCTGGAATTCAACTCTTTTCATTATGTTTGGACCAAGGCTGTAATGAGGTTGGAGCCGATTGGTCCTGGCGGAACCCAAACTGAGCATCGGTGAGCAGGTTATTGGTGAGTAAGTGCCGCTTGATAGCACTGTCGATGACACCTTCCATCACTTTGCTGATGATTGAGAGTGGACTGATGGGGCGGTAATTGGCCAGATTGGATTTGTCCTGCTTTTTGTGGATAGGACATACCTGGGCAAATTTCCACATTGTCGGGTAGATGCCAGTGTTGTAGATGTACTGGAACAGCTTGGCTAGAGGCACGGCTAGTTCTGGAGCACAAGTCTTCAGCACTACAGCCGGGATGTTGTCGGGGTCCATAGCCTTTGCTGTATCCAGTGCACTCAACCATTTCTTGATATCACATGGAGTGAATCGAATTGGCTGAAGACTGGCTTCTGTGATGGTGGGAATATCATGCGTAGGCCGAGATGGATCATCCACTCGGCACTTCTGGCTGAAGATGGTTGCAAATGCTTCAGCCTTGTCTTTTGCACTCACGTGCTGGACTCCGCCATCATTGAGGATGGGGATGTTCACGGAGCCTCCTCCTCCGTTGTCCACCACCATTCACGACTGGATGTGGCAGGACTGCAGAGCTTTGATCTGATCCGTTGGTTGTGGAATCGCTTAGCTCTGTCTATAACATGTTGCTTCCGCTGTTTAGCATGCATGTAGTCCTGAGTTGTAGCTTCACCAGGTTGGCACCTCATTTTTAGGCAGAGCCTGGTGCTGCTCCTGGCATGCTCTTCTACACTCCTCATTGAACCAGGGTTGATCCCCTGGCTTGTTGATAATGGTAGAGTGAGGAATATGCCGGGCCATGAGGTTACAGATTGTGGATCATGAAGGATCCTGGGCTTCATAAATAGAGTTATAGAGTATAAAAGCTAGGGAGTTATGTTAGAATCATAGAAAGTTACAGCACAGAAGGAGGCCATTTGGCCCATGGTGTCCGTGGTGAAGATTGCAGGTTCGCCACTTATCTTTACTCAGAGGGTGGTGAACCTGTGGAATTCTCTACCACAGAAGGCAGTGGAGGTCAAGTCATTAGATGTATTCAAGAAGGAGATAGATATATTTCTTAATGTTAAAGGGATCAAGGGATATGGGGAAAAAGCGGGAACAGGGTACTGAGTTAGACGATCAGCCATGATCATTTTGAATGGTGGAGCAGGCCCGAAGGGTCGAATGGCCGACTCTTGCTCCTATTTTCTATGTTTCTATGTTTCTATGTGCCGGCCGAAAAAGAGCTATCCAGCTTAATCCCACTTTCCAGCACTTGGTCCGTATCCCTGTAGGTTACGGCACTTCAAGTGCACATCCAAATACTTTTTAAATGAGTTGAGGGTTTCTGCCTCTACCACCCTTTCAGGCAGTGAGTTCCAGACCCCCACCACCCTCTGGGTGAAAAGATTTCTCCTCAGCTCCCCTCTAATCCTTCCACCAATTACTTTAAATCTATGCCCCCTGTTGAACATTTATAAAACACTGGTTCGGCCACAACTGGAGTATTGTGTCCAATTCTGGGCACTGTACTTTAGGAAAGATTTGAAGGCTTCAGAGAAGGTGTAGAAAAGATTTACTGTAATGGTTCCAGGGATGAGGGACTTCAGTTACGTGGATAGACTGGAGAAGCTGGGGTTGTTCTCCTTAGAGCAGAAAAGTTTAAGAGGAAATTTGATAGAAATTTTCAAAATCATGACGGGTTTAGATAAAGTAAATAGAGAGAAACTGTTCCCATTGGCGGAAGGGTCGAGAACCAGAGGACACAGATTTAAGGTGATGGGCAAAAGAACCAAAGGCAACATGAGGAAAAACTGTTTCACCCAGCGAATGGTTATGATCTGGAATGCACTGCCTGAGGGGGGGGTGGAAGCAGATTCAATCATGGCTTTCAAAAAGGAATTGAATAATAGTTGAAGGGAAAAGATTTGCAGGGCTACGGGGAAAGAGCCGGGGAATGGGACTAACTGGATTGCTCTTACAAAGAGCCGGCAAATGTTCGATGGGCCAAATGGCCTCCTTGTGAAGGGCCATAATTTTTAAAGGGCTAATATTGCGACAGGCAAATATTATGACTAGCTGATTTTGTTTCGGGACGATATTGCGATGGGCCAATATTGTGACTGGATGATATTGTGAAGGGCTGATATTGCGACGACCCTATATTGCGACGGCCCGATATTGCGACGGCCCGATATTGCGACGGCCCGATATTGCGACGGCCCGATATTGCGACGGCCCGATATTGCGACGGCCCGATATTGCGACGACCCGATATTTTTTCCTTTTGAAGGCCATGATTGAATCTGCCTCCACCACCCCCTCGGGCAGCGCATTCCAGATCACAACCACTCGCTGCGTAAAAAAGTTTTCCCTCATGTCACCTTTGGTTTTTTGCCAATCACCTTAAATCTGTGTCCTCTGGTTCTTGACCCTTCTGCCAATGGGAAGAGTTTCTCTCTATCTACTCTGTCTAGACCCTTCATGATTTTGAATACCTCTATCAAATCTCCTTGCAACTGTCTCTGTTCCAAGGAGAACAATCCCAGCTTCTCCAGTGTACCCACGTAACTAAAGTCCCTCATCCCTGGAACCATTCTCGTAAATCTCTACTGCATCCTCTCAAAGGCCTTTATATCTTTCCTAAAGTGCGGTGCCCAGGACTGGACACAATACTCCAGTTGTGGCTGAACCAGTGTTTAATAAAGGTTCATCATGAATTCCATAGTTTTGTACTCTATGCCTCTATTTATAAAGCCCAGGATCCCTTATGCTTTTTTAAACGCTTTCTCAACCTGCCCTGCCACCTTCAACGATTTATGCACATATACCTCTAGATCTCTCTGTTCCTGCACCCCTTTTAGAATTGTGCCCTCTAGTTTATATTGCCTCTCCTCGTTCTTCCTACCAAAATATATCACTTCGCATTTTTCTGTGTTAAATTTCATCTGCCACGTGTCCACACATCTGCACATTCCACCAGCCTGTCTATATCCTCTTGAAGTCTATCACTATCCTCCTCACTGTTCACTACACTTCTAAGTTTAGTGTTATCTGCAAATTTTGAAATTGTGCCCTGTACACCCAAGTCCAACTCATTAATATATATCAAGAAAAGCAGTGGTCCCAGCACTGACCCCTGGGGAACACCACTGTGCACCTTGCTCCAGCCCGAAAAACAACCGTTCACCACTACTCTCTGTTTCCGGTCACTTCGCCAATTCTGTATCCATGTTGCTGCCGCCCCCTTTATTCCATGGGCTGCAATCTTGATGATAAGGCTACCATGCAGTACTTTATCAAACGCCTTTTGAAAGTCTATATACACCACATCAACTGCATTGCCCTCATCTACCCTCTCTGTTACCTCATCAAAAAACTCTATCAGGTTAGTTAAACACGATTTGCCCTTAACAAATCCGTGCTGGCTTTCCCTAATCAATCCACCCTCGTCCAAGTGACTGTTAATTCTGTCCTGGATTATTGTTTCTAAAAGCTTTCCCACCACTGAGGTTAAACTGACTGGCCTGTAGTTGCTGGGTTTATCCTTACACCCTTTTTTGAACAAGGGTGTAACATTTGCAATTCTCCAGACCTCTGGCACCACCCCCGTATCTACAGATGTTTGGAAGATTATGGCCAGTACCTCTGCAATTTCCACCCTTACTTCCCTCAGCAACCTTGGATGCATCCCATCCGGACCGGGTGACTTATCTACTTTAAGTACAGCCAGCCTTTCTAGTACCTCTTCTTTACCAATTTTTAGCCCATCCAGTATCTCAACTATATCTTCCTTTACTGAGATTCTGGCAGCATCTTCTTCCTTGGTAAAGACAGATACAAAGTACTCATTTAGTACCTCGTCCATGCCCTCTGCCTCCATGAGTAGATCTCCCTTATGGTCTCTAATTGGCCCCACCCCTCATCTTACTACCCATTTACTGTTTACATGCCTGTAGAAGACTTTTGGATTCCCTTTTATTTTGGCCGCCAGTCTATTCCCATACTCTCTCTTTGCCCCTCTTATTTCTTTTTTCACTTCCCCTCTGAACTTTCTATATTCTGCCTCGTTCTCACTTGTGTTATCAACCTGACATCTGTCACACTCCCCCTTTTTACTGCTTCATCTTATTCTCGATCTCTTTTGTCATCCTGGGAGCTCCGGCTTTAGTTGCCCTCCCTTTCTGAATCATGGGAATGTGTCTAGACTGTACCCGAACCATCTCCTCTTTAAAGGCCGCCCACTGTTCAATTACAGTTTTGCCTGCCAATCTTTGATTCCAATTTCCCCGGACCAGATCTGTTCTCATCCCACTGAAATTGGCCCTCCTCCAATTGAGTATTTTTATTTTAGAGTGGTCCATGTCCTTTTCCATAGCTATTCTAAACTTATGATACTATGATCGCTGCTCCCTAAATGTTCCCCCACTGACACTTGCACCACTTTCTATATTCCTCATTCCCCAAAACCAAATCCAGCATTGCCTCCTAACTCTAACCAAATAGATTCTGTCCTTGACCCCCCCAGGACATCCTCTCTCTCCAGCACTGCAATATTCTCCTTAATCAATACGGCCACCCCTTCCCCTCCTTTCTTTCCTTCCCTATCTTTCCTGAACACCTTGTATCCAGGAAAATTTAGTACCCAATCCTGCCCTTTTTTGAGCCCGGTCTCCATTATCTCCACAACATCATATTCCCATGTGTCTATTTGTGCCTGCAGCTCACCAACCTTATTTACCACGCTTCGTGTGTTTACACACATGCCCTGTAAACCTATCTTAGACCTTCTTGTACTCGCTCTATCCCACCTAATATTGTACTATAACTTGCTCTAGTGCTATCTTTCTCTCCCAATTCTTTGTGTCCCTTGTTTCTCCATTCCAATGCTACATCCTGGTGCCCATCCCCCTGCCAAATTAGTTTAAACCCTCCCCCACAGCACTAGTGAACCTCCCCATGAGGTCATTAGTCCCGATTCTGTTGAGGTCCAGCCTGTACAGGTCCCACCTTCCCCAGAACCGGTCCCAATGCCCCAGGAATCTAAAGCCCTCCCTCCTGCACCATCTCTCCAGCCACGCATTCATCTGCTTTATCCTCCTATTTCTATACTCACTAGCGCGTTGGACCGGGAGTAATCCGGAGATTACTACCTTTGAGGTCCTGCTTCTTAATCTCTTTCCTAACTCCTTAAACTCTGCCTGCAGGACTTCATCCCTCTTTCTACCTATGTCTTTGGTATCGATACGGACCACGACCTCTGGCTGTTCACCCTCTCCCCCCCCCCCCCTCCCCCCACCCCCCCCAGAATGTTCTGCAGCTGCTCAGTGACATCCTGGGCCATGGAACCAGGGAGACAACATCTCCAGTCTAACCTGAAATAAACAGCATTTGCCCAAAGACTAATATTGATAATCACGTCACCTTGCATTGCAGGGTCACCAGCTATTACAGGAACATTCTCCGCACACAAAGATTTCAAAAAGGTTTATAAGTTTACTGGCTTACACAAGTACTTAACACCAATTATTACCCAGCTGAAATGCTCTTCAATGGGCTGCTGCCGAAGAGCTCTGGCTGCAGGAAGGTGTTGCATTCCTCCCACTTCTTCGCTATCCTCTTTGCCCTTCTTAAGTGATCTGTTGCCTACTCTACTACATCATAGTGTTGCTCCCCCAGTGCCTCAGCATGGGGGATGGAAGGCTGCTGTGTTTCAGATGAGGATGTTCATGGTCATGACTGCTAGGAGCTCGGGCTCGAGAGGGCCTGACTGCAGATGGCAGCACCTTCGTGGTAGCCGGGATACCCTGGCCCAGCTGGCTTTCTGGCACCAAGGCAGGCATTGGTTGAAGGGATGGCAAGGGTGCAGATGTGCTATCATCCTGAGAGAGAGCAACATATTCCACTTTCGTTATATGACTGCCCCTTCTATGGGGCTATGGCTCAGTACACACACTGATCTGCAGGAGAACAGACTGCAGGAGATTCATGATCCGATGGAAACCCCAATCCATTCGGTCTCCCAGTCTGTCCAAGGCAGAGGAGATGGTGGGGACTGCATGGCCCCAGTATGAACGTCTCTCAGAGATCCTGGTACTGGTGCAACAGAGTCCAGCAAGGGAGGCCCAGTTGTAGCCTCCACCGAGGTAACCGCATGTTCCATGGTTGACTACAGAGTGCTGATGCTATGCGCCAGAACCCCACAAAAGTTGGTAGTGGAGTTCTGCATACTCTCCGACATGTTGCTGTAGCTCTCCAGCAGGCAGTTCAATACATTCTGCAATCACTGGTGCACAAAACGGCTGGGCCCCTAATGTCTGCACCTCTGTACTTTTCAGCAGAGCTATGAGGCGGGTTTGCCTTCTGATGAGCCATTCCTGGGGCTGTCCTTTCCCCATGCATCTGCACTTGCACCTGCTCACTTGTGTTCTGTGAATCACCCTGTACAGATGCCTATAATTCACGATCTATACCATGTGGGGGGCTGATTTCTGTACTGGTGCTTGGAAGGGTGAGAACTTGGACTGTGCGGCAGCAGGGCCTGAGTCGCCTAAGTGTGTGTGTGTGTGTGTGTGTGTGTTAAGTGAAGGGAGAAAAGGAAGGAAAAATACCCAAACACCTTCAGCCTCACCGTCTCCCATGCTGTGTGTCCTCCCTCTGGCAATAATGTCAAGGGTTATGTCCTCATTTGGTGCCAGCAGGACCTCGTCCAGTTCTTGAAGTCTCCCTTTGATTGTGTGCCAGTTTCTCCTGCAGGAAGAGTGGAGGTCGGTTTGTGTGTGGCAGTGCAGGAGGGTTTTGAAAATGTGTGAGGCAGCTAGTGTGCACGTTGAGAGGAAGAAGCAGCAAGTGTGAGCAAAAGGGGAAAGTAGAGAGTGCAAGATGAAGGAGATGCATTGAAATGTCCCTTTGTGATTTGGAAGTGGTAGAACGGGGGGCGGGGGTGGGAAGGATTGTTTGGCCGGGCACCTCCCCTTTGAGGTGTGCAGGCTACCTTTAAGTGGTGACAGTCCTGGCGGATTTCCCACTCTCCCAATTAGCAAGTTATAAGCTGCACAATTAGCATTGGTAGCTGCCAGTTTCAATTTAAATGAGGCCCCACCCACTAAAATTGATCGGGCCAACTTGATCAGACAGGCAGGGCAGAAGTCCACCCACTGCCTGCCTGATCTGCCCAATAGATGAAAATCAACACCCTGGTCTGTGCTGAATGAGTTGTTGTAATGGTAGGGTTACTATAACTGACCTTGCAATTTTAGCTTCAGGAGGTCAGGGTTGCCATCCACCTGTCCCTGCTGGAAATATATGAGGTGGACTCCAGATCAGATTCAGCTGTGATTAGAAAGTAAATAACCTGGTCACACTCACTCTATAGACACACACACGAAAAATGGTTATTTGAGCGAGAGGGTGACCAGTCTCTGGAACCAAAGCCTCGCAAGGAGTCCAATGCCTGCAGGAAAACGTGGAGGAGACAAAACTCACAGAAAGAGGAAGCATTAAAAAGCATTGCATATTCTTCAGTTTACATTGGAGGTGAATTTCTGCAAGGGTTCTGATACTTGTCAACCATAACTTCAGCGTACGAATCGCGGAAACCATGGAAAAAAGTGTGAGCACTGTTTGTAGCATTTTTCCAGGGTTTCCACGGCTCTTCCACCGGAGTTACAGCAGAAATAAAAACAGAAAATGCTGGAGAAGCTCAGCCAGTCAGGCAGCATCTGTGGAGAAAGAAACAGAGTTAATGTTTCAGGTCGAAGACCTTTCGTCACAACTGGAAGATGTTAAAAGAGTTAAAGTTTTTGAGCAAGTACAGAGCCAGGGAAAGGGGGAAGGGGAGGGAGGGGAGGAAAGAACAAAAGGGGAGGTCTATGATAGGGTAGAGGGCACGAGTGATTAAATGACAAAAGGGATGATGGTGCCAGGATGATGGTAATGGGACATGTTAAAAAACAAAAGATTGGTCAGGAGTAGCTGTAAATGGCAGCAGCAGAACCATTCCCAACACTAGCTGTCTGAAAAAATGGACACAGTGGTTATGATCTGAAGTTATTGAAATCAATGTGGAGTCCGGAAAGTTGTAAAGTGCCCAATCGAAAGATGAGGTGCTGTTCCTCGAGAAACAACACCTCATCTTTTATTTAGGCACTTTACAACCTTCCGGACTCAACATTGATTTCAATAACTTCCGATCATTTTTTCGGTCTAACCTATCAACTCCTTCAATCATCTTCAACACCTCAGTTAGATCACCTCTTAATCTTCTATACTTGAGGGAATACAAGCCTAGTCTATGCAACCTGTCCTCTGAATTTAACCCTTTTAGTCCCGATATCATTATGGCAAATCTGCGCTGCTCCCCCTCCAAGGCCAATATATCCTTCCTGAAGTGCGGTGCTCAGAACTGAACGCAATACTCCAGATAGGGTCTAACCAAACGTTTATATAACTGTAACATAACTTCCTCCCCATTGTATTCCAGCCCCCTTGAGATAAAAGCCAACATTCCAATACCTATTAAATTATTTTTTGTACCTGTCCACTAACTTTTAGTGATTTCTGTACTAGGACCCCTAAATCTCTCTGCCCCTCCACAGTTCCTAGCTTCTCACCATTTAGAAAATACTCTGATGTATCTTTCTTAGGTCCAAAGTGGATAACTCCACACTTCCCTACTTTAAACTCCATCTGCCCCAGTTTTGCACACTCACTTAATCTCTCAATGTCCCTTTACAACTTTCTGCTCCCATCTACACTGCTTACTGTGCCACCTAACTTGTGTCATCAGCAAATTTGGTTATAAGGACTCTCTATTCTTTCATCTCAGTCATTTATAAATATAGTGAAAAGCTGAGACCCTAGGCCCCACCTCGATTCACATCCTGCCAATTTGAGTACATGCCCATTATCCCTACTTTCTGTCTCCTGCCTCCTGATCAATTCCATACCTATGTCAATAGGTTGCCTCCAATTCCACACGCTCTCATTATTGTCAATAGTCTCTTGTGTGGAACCTGATCAAATGCCTTCTGGAAGTCTATATAAATAACATTCTTAGACACTCTCTTATCTACCACATTAATTACCTCCTCAAAAATGTCAACTAGGTTTGTTAGACATGACTTACCCTTTACACATTCATGCTGGCTCTCTCTAATCAGTTTATATTTACCCAAGTGCTCAGTCACTGTCCCTAATAACAGATTTTAATAACTTTCCTACAACAGAAGTTAGACCAATAGGCCTATAATTTCATCGTTTATTTCTCTTACCCTTTTTAAATAGTGGAGTGACATTGGCAATTTTCCAATCCAAGGCGACAATTCCTGAATCAAGAGAGCTTTGGAAGAACCTACAATAGTTGAGCATCTATAATGTCCTCACCTATTTCTTTTAATACCCTGGGGTGGAAACCAGCAGGTCCTGGAGATTTGTTTATCTTTAATCTCATTATTTTCTCCATTACCAATTTTTCAGTATTTTAAATCTGGTAAGTTCCTCCCCTTGATTTGTTTTTACTTTTCCTCGTATCTCTGGTACATTATCCTCATCGTCTACAGTGAAGACCGCACAAGTGTCAGTGGGGGAGCATTTAGGGAGCAGCGATCATGGTATCATAAGGTTTAGAATAGCTATGGAAAAGGACACGGACCACTCTAAAGTAAAAATACTCAATTGGAGGAGGGCCAATTTCAATGGGATGAGAACAGATCTGGCCCGGGTAAATTGGAATCAAAGATTGGCAGGCAAAACTGTCATTGAACAGTGGGCGGCCTTTAAAGAGGAGATGATTCGGGTTCAGTCTAGATACATTCCCACGAGGGGGAAAGGTAGGGCAACTAAAGCCAGAGCTCCCTGGATGACAAAAGAGATAGAGAGTAAGATGAAGCAGATGTCAAGTTGATAACACAAGTGAGAACCAGGCAGAATATAGAAAGTTCAGAGGGGAAGTGAAAAAGGAAATAAGAGGGACAAAGAGAGAGTATGAGAATAGACTGGCGGCCAAAATAAAGGGGAATCCAAAAGTCTTCTACAGACATGTTAAGAGTAAACGGGTAGTAAGAGGAGGGGTGGGGCCGATTAGGGACCATAAAGGAGATCTGCTCATGGAGGCAGAGGGGATGGCTGAGGTATTAAATGACCACTTTGCATCTGTCTTTACCAAGGAAGAAGATGCTGCCAGGGTCTCAGTGAAGGAAGATATAGTTGAGATACTGGATGGACTAAAAATTGATAAAGAGGTACTAGAAAGGCTAGCTGTACTTAAGGTAAATGAGTCACCAGGTCCAGATGGGATTTACCTTACAATGCTAAGGGAAGTAAGGGTGGAAATTGCGGAGGTACTGACCATAATCTTCCAAACATCCTTAGATACGGGGGTGGTGACAGAGGACTGGAGAATTGAAAATGTTACACCCTTGTTCAAAAAAGGGTGTAAGGATAAACCCAGCAACTATAGGCCAGTCAGTTTAACCTCAGTGGTGGGGAAACTTTTAGAAACAATAATCTGGGACAGAATTAACAGTCACTTGGACGAGGGTGGATTGATTAGGGAAAGCCAGCACAGATTGGCTAAAGGCAAATAGTGTTTAACCAACTTGACAGAGTTTTTTGATGAGGTAACAGAGAGGGTAGATGAGGGCAATGCAGTTGATGTGGTGTATATGGATTTTCAAAATGCGTTTGACAAAGTGCCACACAGTAGGCTTATCATCACGATTGTGGCCCATGGAATAAAGGGGGCAGTAGCAACATGGATACAGAATTGGCTAAGGGATAGGAAACAGAGAGTATTGGTGAAAGTTTGTTTTTGGACTGGAGGGAGGTGTACAGTGGTGTTCCCCAGGGGTCAGTGCTGGGACCACTCTTTTCCTTGATATATATTAATGACTTGGACTTGGGTGTACAGGGCACAATTTCAAAATTTGAAGATGACACAAAACTTGGAAGGGTAGTGAACAGTGAGGAGGATAGTGATAGACTTCAAGAGGATATAGACAGGCTGGTGGCATGGGCGGACACGTGGTAGATGACGTTTAACCCTGAAAAATGCAAGGTGCTGCATTTCGGTAAGAAAAATGAGGAGAGGCAATGTAAAATAAAGGGCACAACTCTAAAAGAGGTACAGGAACAGAGAGATCTGGGGGCATATGTGCACAAATCGTTGAAGGTGGCAGGGCAGGTTGAGAAAGTGGTTAAAAAAACATATGGGATCCTGGGCTTTATAAATAGAGGCATAGAGTACAAAAGCAAGGAAGTCATGATGAACCTTTATTAAACACTGGTTCAGCCACAACTGGAGTATTGTGTCCAGTTCTGGGCACCGCACTTTAGGAAGGATGTGAAGGCCTTAGAGACGGTGCAGAAGAGATTTACTAGAATGATTCCAGGGATGAGGGACTTTAGATACGTGGATAGACTGGAGAGGCTGAGATTGTTCTCCTTGGAACAGAGAAGGTTGAGAGGAGATTTGATCGAGGTATTCAAAATCATGAAGGGTCTAGACAGAGTAGATAGAGAGAAACTGTTCCCATTGGCGGAAGGGTCAAGAACCAGAGGGCATAGATTTAAGGTGATTATGGTAAAAGAACCAAAGGTGATATGATGAAAAACTTTTTTACACAGCGAGTGGTTAGGATCTGGAATGCACTGCCCGAGGGAGTGGTGGAGGCAGATTCAATCATGGCCTTCAAAATGGAACTGGATAAGTACTTGAAACAAAAAAATGTGCAGGGCTACAGCGATAGGGCGGGGGAGTGGGACTAGCTGGATTGCTCTTGCATAGAGCCGGCATGGACTCAATGGGCTGAATGGCCTCCTTCCATGCTGTAACCTTTTATGATTCTGTGATTTTATGACACAAAGTATATATTTAACAAGTCTGCCATTTCCTGATTTTCAATTACAATACCTGCATCTAACTTTAAGGAGCCCACATTATTCTTAGCCACTCTCTTTCTCTTAATATACTTGTAAAAACCTTTAGTGTTGTCCTTGATATCCCTCACAAGGTTTTCCCGTACTCCCTTTTTGCAGCTCTAACTACTTTCAACTACCTATGCTGCCAGGACCGTTCCGGATGAGCCCTGCAGTACACCCCTGAGCGGGTAGCCTGATTTGTGGTCATCTGCTGCATGCTGCACAACTTCACTCTCATGGGAGACCAGACTTACCACCACCTGTGGAGGAGGAGGAGCAGAGTGACCACCCTATCTTCCCGAGCACTCAGAGACCAGTTCATCAAGGAACACTTCACCTAAATCAACCCTCTATTTCCCCATTCATCAACAGTCCCACAATCCTTACCATGCGTCTTACAACCATCATTCTTATGTTTGTTGCTCTCACTTCACCACAAAGGCAAACACAAACACCAAATCCAGAACGAAAAACTAATTTATCAAACAAATATTGTCAAATCATGTGAGCATTGACAAAAAAATAATTAATCACCCTTGTGCAAGCCCTTAGTACCTGCCTTGTGTGCGCACTTTCCTATCCTTGACCTCCAAGAAGTGTTTCCCCAGTGGCTACACTCTGGGAGGTAGAAGGTAGATGAGATTCCATTGAGGACACCAAATGGCCTTGGAGGATGATCCCAAGCAGCTCTGGGTCATGAGGGCCCAGCACAGACTGCAGCATCTTGGCTGCACCAGTGTGGGCTGGCTGGCTGACTGGCATCAGCAAGGCACTGGTGGAGTGTCTGGCTAGGGAGCAGGCATGCTGTCATCCTGAGACAGGACAGTAAGTGCCTCCCCCATGAAGCAAAGGCCACTCCTCGGGTGGTGCCTCAGCACTCCTAGGGCTCTGCTGGAGAACAGAGTGCAGGAGTGATGTGACACCCTGGAAGCCCCTTTCAGCAGTGCCCCCCCCAAGCCATGATGGCAGCCATCTGAGCTTTCATGGCAGCAGTTTGCTCATGTAGCTAACCACTTGGTCCATGTTGGACAGAATGATCTCCATGTTCTGCGCAAAGCCTTGAGATAAGTTGGAACTGGACTCCTACATGCTCCATGACATTGTGTGCAAATCTCTCTAGCAGACTGCCCAGTGCACCTCGTGTTTCTAGTGTGTGTCTATCAGCATTCTTCGTAGTCCTCGAAATCAGCATCTGAGTCCTCTGTGGTAGAGTTAGTTTGTGACCTCATGCTCCAGTGTGCTGTCACCTGTGGTGTCCTATCCCCTGCCCTAGCCCCTACACACCTGTGGTATTCTATCCCCTGCCCTAGTCCCTACACACCTGTGGTATTCTATCCCCTGCCCTAGTCCCTACACACCTGTGGTATTCTATCCCCCTGCCCTAGCCCCTACACACCTGTGGTATTCTATCCCCCTGCCCTAGCCCCTACACACCTGTGGTATTCTATCCCCTGCCCTAGCTCCTACACACCTGTGGTATTCTATCCCCTGCCCTAGTCCCTACACACCTGTGGTATTCTATCCCCTGCCCTAGTCCCTACACACCTGTGGTATTCTATCCCCTGCCCTAGTCCCTACACACCTGTGGTATTCTATCCCCTGCCCTAGTCCCTACACACCTGTGGTATTCTATCCCCCTGCCCTAGCCCCTACACACCTGTGGTGTCCTATCCCCCTGCCCTAGCCCCTACACACCTGTGGTGTCCTATCCCCCTGCCCTAGCTCCTACACACTTATGCCCAGTGAATCACCATGTGTAAACACCTCCTCTATCCCAGCTTCGAAAATACGTGTGGTGCTCGTATCTGAGCTGGTTCTTGCGAGATTCAGATCAAATAACGCTGCATCTTCAGGAACACTGGGCTCCTCTTCCTCCACTGGCTGAGGGAGGTCGACATTCACAGCAGTTGAAATGAAAGAGAGGGACAAGGGTTAGATTGTGGTGTGAGGAAGTGCAGAGAGAGAGAGTGATGGGTGTTGAAAGCATCTGCAGCTTGTCATGCAGAGTGTGTGGGGTGAGGGAAAAGTCAGAAGAGACAAATATGATCAGGTATAAAGGAACACTGTGTGACATCTCCTCCAGTGTCGCCACTGGCCACGGCCTCCACTCTGCCCCTTCCCATGATGGCCAGGACGCTCTCTTCAAGGGGGGAGAGGGTGTGCAGACAGACTCTTCCTGCTCCGGTGGCAGCCTGTTGCCTTGTATTGTGTGCGACCTTCTCCTGCAAGAAAGAGGGAAGTGTGATAGTGAGAGACTTGTGAGGTGTTTGGAGAATGTGGCTGTCATGGGGGAATCACTGAGAGTGTGTGTGAGATGTGAGTTGTGAGTAAGTGAGGGTGTAATAGTGGTGAGTGTGTGAGTGTGAGGAGAAGGAGGTTTAGTGAAGTGTGGTGCAGTGATTGTGGGACAGAGCAGGGTAATGGGGGAGGGCAGTGTTGTGAGTACTGACAGTATGGTAATTAATGAGGCTGTGAGTGGTGCAGCTGTGATGAGAAAGTATGAGACAAGTCTTCTTACCTTAATAACTCTAGTTAGATCATTGAAGTTTTTCTGGCATTGCAGCCATGTTCTTGGGGCAATGCTCCTGACATTGACGTACTTGCCGATTTCTTCCCACTATCTATGAAGAAAATGCCTGGAGGTCTTCCTGCTCCCTGAGGGGAATAGGATGTCCCTCCTCCTCTCCACTGCCTACACCAAGGGCTCCACTGAAGCATCGGAGAATCTCGGTAGGCGCTCGCACCCTCCTTCAGCCATATCCACCCCCCGGCTCCCGCCGATAGGCGTGCAGTCAATTAGTAGCGTGGATAGTGCTGGTTGAATGCCTGGATCACTAAAATCAACAGGCAACATGAATATAATGTGCTACCTGCATACACATTAACAGGCGTGCCCTGCCTCCGTGCACCCAATTCTTGGCACCATTAGATTCCTAGTCCCATGGTCTCTTCTACTGATGTAATATTGATATATAATTTCACTTTTGTTTCCTGTGAAGAACAATTTAACAGTTTGGCAATCTCGTGAACCTGCTATTTCCACATTACAACAGTGACTACACTTCAACACTATTTCATTGGCTGTAAAGCGTTTTGGGACCTCCTGAAGTCGTGAAAGGTGGGATATCTTTCTTTTATTCTTCACAGTTTTATGTGCCAAGCTTCAGTTGTAAAACACTATATTTAAACACGGTAACAGCCTGGAAATTGCTGCTTGTGTGTTAGTCACGGGCAAATTGTGAATTCCTAAAGGTTTCTGGGAGAATGTACTTCAGCTGGTTTATTCACAATATTGCTGATTCAGCCTGTAGGCAAAACTATAGGAGACGGGCACACTGTAAGTAGGAGCCAGTTAAGCACTTGAAATCACACTCCAAGGGCACGGCTAGCTGATCACTCACCAAATTGCTGTCAGTTTGGGCGTTACTGCTTTAGAGAAGCCCCTTTGTTTGGCCTGAAGCTGCAGGACAATTGCAAGTATTCAGGGAGAAAAGGTAAACACTTAAAGATAGCGATGTTCAGGGGCAGAGTTAGGGCCATGCAATTACCCCAGGCGGATCCAGTCCCTGCAATCTGCTGCCGTTGGCAGCATTGGTTATATGAAAATGAAGGAGGGAAGATCTACTGGTTCTTCCAGCCTGTCCCATACAGTTTAGTGCATCACAATACATACACTCCCCGCCCACCCAGAACCATGTGATCCGCCAGGAGAGGCCAAAAACTAGATCAAAAGCCAGGCCAATTTGCGGGTTGGGGGGGGGGGTAAAAAAATCTGGAAAATTCCTCTCCGACCTCCTTAGGTGATTGAACTAGTCCAGGAGATCACCCTGGCCCTGATCAACGTTACATGGTACCTACCTCGTGTACAAGGTGATCTGTGCCTCAGCCAGAAACAGGTCCAGCTCTCGCTCAGAGGAATTCACCGCACGAGCCGGCAGCCTGTTCCGCAGGTCCACTATTCTCTGGGAAAAGAACCACCTCCTGACATCTAACCTGGTTCTGCCCTTATGTAACTTCAAATTGTGACGCTTGGTCCTCCCGAACTTATTTACTTCGAACAACTGGTCTACACAAACACAATCTAGTCCCATCATTATCTTATGAATCTCTATCAAATTACCCCTAATTCTAAGCTACTCTAAACTATACAGACCCAGCTCTTTGAGCCTATCTGGGTAACTAAGATATTTTAAGGGTATTCATCTTGTGGTCCTCTGCACCCTTTCCAAAGCCTCAATATCACCCACCATTTGAGGAGACCAAAACTGGACAGAGTGGGCACTAAATTGGGCCGTGTAGTACCCGTTGTTTCAGCGATACACGGCCTCTCTGACATTCAAGATGACGTCTTGGATGCACACATTGAGGCATAGAATATAAGATCAGGGATGTTATGCTGGAACTGTATAAAACACTGGTTAGACCACAGCTAGAGTACTGCGTACAGTTCTGGTCACCACATTACAAGACAGATGTGATTGTACTAGAGAGGGTACAGAGGAGATTTATGAGGATGTTGTCAGGGCTGGAGAATTTTAGCTATGATGACAGATTGGATAGGCTGGGGTTGTTTTCCTTGGAACAGAGGAGGCTGAGGGGTGATTTGATTGAGGTATATAAAATTATGAGGGGCCTAGATAGAGTGGACAGGAAGGACTTATTTCCCTTAGTGGATGGGTCAATAACCAGGGGGCATAGATTTAAAATAATTGATAGAAGGATTAGAGGGGAAATGAGAAGAATTTTTTCACCCAAAGGATGTAGGTTGTTGTTGTTGTTGTGACCTGCAAGTGTGGAACAATGTGCAGGTGAGATGCAGCATGCCGAGTGCAGCATTGCGTATGGATGGGCAGTGTTTGTTGGTGGGTGGGTGACGGGCAGTGGTACAGTTGGTAGGATGTGCCACTTGACACGTGCGTTCACTCACCTTGACCACTCGTGTCAAATCATTGAACTTCTTTCGGCACTGCAACCACGTGCGTGGTGCCATGCTCCTGGCGTTCACTCCCTGCGCCACAGCCTGCCATTGCCTGCGGAGCTGGAGTCTGGAGGGACTCCTGCCACCTTGTGGGTACATGTTGGCTCTCCTTTCATCCACCCCTTCCACGAGGGCCTCCAGTGCATCATCGGAAAAGCGGGGAGCCCTCTCTCATGTCAGTCTTGCTATCCTCATGGCCACCTTTCCCTCCTCCTAGTAAACTGTGTATCTGCCATTTGAAATGTGCACCTGCACCTTTAAGAGATGCAGGCTGCTGATGATGTGCGCTGTGCACACCCCATTTCCAACTTTCTCATTCTCCATGCAGACTCTCAGCAGCGCGGGTAGCGCTTTCTGCACGGAGATATCATGGTAAGTAGCAGGCAGCACGAAGTTCACGTGCTGCCTGGGTAGGGTCCATCGGGCATGCGGTACTAGCGCATCACACTACCCCCCACCTGAACACGGCCCTTATCGAATTTTTCCCCCATTATTTTAACCGACATCTTGTCCTGGCAGACTGAGCGCTCAGCGTAATGTACTCTGTTTCTGGACGACTGGTCTGTTTGGACCTTCCCCATTATCAGGGGGGGCGTTAGGGCCGTGCAACCTGTGCCGTTGCACAGTCGGGGTCCAAGTGAACCCGGTCTCCAAACCGAACCTTTGCATGAGGCCCCGCAAGGCAAATGCGACCCCTGCTGATGGCCATTCCCCCCCACTGCTCCCATCAGCTGGTGCACAAGCATGGGAGGAAGTATCTTTTCAGTCAATGCCAGTCAGCTCCCACCATCCCAGATGCAGCTGACGCACATTCAGGAACCTAGCAATGAGTAGCCCAGCGAGGCTAGGGACACCAGAATGTCTAGGGGCTATCAGTGAAACCGTGCAGTCAGCCAACACTCACTGCTTCCACAACAGAATCACTTAACAGTAATTTCGGTGTCAAAAATGTGACATAAAATATTTGCATCAAGACAGTACCATCACCAACACAAATCACCAACATTCACACAATACACAATGTCTTACCTTGACTTGAAAATTGTGCTGAGTATTTGTTTATTTTTGGGTACAAAATAACAGGAGTCCAGCATAAGATGGCAATAGATGATATTTGAAGAACTGAGTCTGAAAAGGTAGAACAAGGTGATTTGAGCACGGTTACCTGGCAGGTGTGGTTTTTCCTACATGTTTGCCATCGTGGTCACTGAGATGCAGCTCAGTGAGGTCTCTTTTCAGGGTGATGTTATGGAATATGCGGTAGGAATAGAATAACACTGTAAACCCTGGGGCAGGTGTTACTATAATACTGCCCTCATTGGTCCAGACATGCCGGGCTGATTTCAGTTTACAGGTGGAAGTCATTTCCAAAAGGTTAAGAACTGGGTAAAAATTGCTCATTGCCCGTTTTTGGGCGTATAAACGGCGCTACAAGTGGGAGGCCTGGGGCTCGCCCGAAACTGATTGCAATAATTTGGGTGCACTGTCGGCGCCTGTAAAACTTCCAGAGGCAGCTTGCCATTCCAAGCATTCCAATCTGGGTCGCCTGTCTTGCCGGCGAGGCAAGCAGCCCTCAAGTAAGTCTCGCGGGAGGTGAAGAAGAAAGGGAGGGCGCCATATGTAGCCCAGCAGTTTGCACTCCTGCTCCTCCAATCTCCAAATCAAGCTTTAAAACAGAAATCAATTTTACTTACCTATTGGTGGCGGCCGCTTGCTGGGCCTAATCCATGCTAGGAAAACCTGAGCGCATGTTACTGTCAGGGCAGCCCAATTTCCCAAATGGGTCCTAAATCAGACTGTAGGGCGCACTTTAACAGATCAACGTAGTCCACTACCTGTTTAAGGTGACTGCCAGAGGCACCTGAAAAATTGCCCAGCCCAATATGGAGACAGCACCATGAAATTGATGCTTTTGGCCACTGTTCTGCAGCCAGAAAAACAGGTCCAATTTCATCCCCAACTAGTGCAAATTTTGCCTCAAAGACTAAGTGCTAATAAAACTCAATTCTACTGTGTACGGTCATTTGCAGAATTATTCACAGCAATAGGGGCAGACTCAAATGAATCCAGGAGGCAGACTGGTGATCAGAGAGGAAAATTGCATGAAAGTCAAATTTAAAGGGATAGGCAAATTTAAAGGGGAGTGTCACAGTAGGGGGGCAGATTCAGAAAATCTTTGGAGAGCCCCAAAAGGCAATTCAACTCGTTAGCAGGGTTTAAGAGGCATGGGATTAAGAAGTGGCAGGCAATAATGAAGAGAAAGGGTGCCAGCCTGAGGGCAAGAAATAGAGTAGGTCAAAAGCCGCCCCCTTACTCAAGGCTGATAAAGTGAAGGTGATGCTGCATGAGGTGCTTGTGAGGAAAGCTGCTCTCCACGTCACTCCACAGTACCATCCTCATCATAGGTCAGCACGCCTGCAAGGACGTGCAGCCAAGTTTCATGCTGACCGTACTGTTCCTGCATCTGCCAGCCCCGTGCTACATGGTAGCCATAGGTGTCTTTGTCGCAGATGAGAGGAAATAGATTATTCAGAACAGAGATTTAAAAAAAGATTTTGAAATGTCTACTTTTAACTTTTCTTCAGGGAGATGGGACCCATGACTATTTTGCTTAGAATGTTGACCGTGGAAAATTGATGCATCCAAAAAACACTAACAAAAACTCCGACTGGAAATAAATGTTTGGGCTGAGACATTTGGTCGTTTTGGGTGTGGTACATAATCCTTCAAAGAATTCCTCACTAATCAGTACCTTAAGATTATTGCTGTGTAATTGTATACTATTGGATGAGTGCCTGAAATATGTTTGATGAAAGGATATACTGCATTGTGGTTCCTCAATATGGGTATTCTGGCTACTAGTATATACAGCTGTGGTAAACTCCCCAACCCTCACCCACACAAGGATACTAAGTAATCAACAACTTTGCATGTTATTTACTTATTCAGTACTTTTTATCATTTCTAACACAAGTTGTTTCCAGATGATTTCCACTGAATATGAGATTTATCCAACAGATAGGCTAAATACACTCACAGTTTCTTTGCTCAGGACAGCCAATTGAACAAGTAGCTTATGCAACAGGTTCCCAAAATGTACCCTGGTAAATCAGCATAAGTTTCATTGCTAACCCCAAACAAACTAAACTTTTAAGAACATAAGAACATAAGAAATTGGAGCAGGAGTAGGCCAATCGGCCCCTCGAGCCTGCTCCGCCATTCAATAAGATCATGGCTGATCTGATCCCAACCACAAATCTAAAGAACACAAGAAGTAGGAGCAGGACCCGGCCACATAGCCCCTGGGCCCTCTCCGCCACCCACAGGGCATTGACCGATCCGAACTCAGCTTCATGTCCAATTTCCTGCCCGCTCCCCATAACCCCTAATTCCCTTTACTTCTAGGAAACTGTCTATTTCTGTTTTAAATTTATCTACATCATTAGATAAATTTAAAACAGAAATAGACAGTTTCCTAGAAGTAAAGGGAATTAGGGGTTATGGGGAGCGGGCAGGAAATTGGACATGAAGCTGAGTTCGGATCGGTCAATGCCCTGTGGGTGGCGGAGAGGGCCCAGGGGCTATGTGGCCGGGTCCTGCTCCGACTTCTTGTGTTCTTTAGATTTGTGGTTAGGATCAGATCAGCCATGATCTTATTGAATGGCGGAGCAGGCTCGAGGGGCCGATTGGCCTACTCCTGCTCCAATTTCTTATGTTCTTATGTTCTTAAAAGTTTAGTTTGTTTGGGGTTAGCAATGAAACTTATGCTGATTTACCAGGGTACATTTTGGGAACCTGTTGCATAAGCTACTTGTTCAATTGGCTGTCCTGAGCAAAGAAACTGTGAGTGTATTTAGCCTATCTGTTGGATAAATCTCATATTCAGTGGAAATCATCTGGAAACAACTTGTGTTAGAAATGATAAAAAGTACTGAATAAGTAAATAACATGCAAATCATGCAAAAAATTGTGGAATTTCCAGTCACTTCAAACATGGAAAAAATGACTGCTGGATTATTTTCTGTGTGGAGATCTTACCGCATGTTTACTGCGTATTGCAATATGTTTCCATTAGTGAAAGGGCAATGTTTATGATAATTACTCGACAGCCACTTTTACCTCATGGAATTTAGCCCAGCTGTAACGGATTAGGGCATAATAACTGAGGCACCAATTAGAGCAATTAGTAAGGGTGAATCTGATTAAACTAAGCTGTGCTGGACTTTCAGAAAGCTTGTGACAAGGTTCAACATTGGCGAGTAATGGCTAAGGTAAGGAGTTATGGGATTGGGGTAAAGGATTGTGCTAGATGGAAAATTGGGTTAAAAACAGAAAACAGAGAGTAGCCTGAATGGACATTTTTCAGACTCAAAAGATATTACAGGCTGGGTACCCAAGTGGTCACTCTTGGTATTTTTAATACACCAGTGACATTTCTGTGTGAAGGGATTCACAAAATTTCACATGTCCCCCCCCCCCCCGAAGATTTATTGGAGTTATTAAAGAAACCCTGGTGTGACTGTGTTTTAAAAAATCCAGGGTCTTTCAAAATGGCTGCGGTCAGACACATGGCCAAGGGCCTGCAGCATTTGAAATTGGATTCTCTGACAGCTTGGCAGGCTCCGTGTTTCAGATAGGGGTCTTTGAACAATGCAGTTGCATTCACGCCCTGAGGCAAGCCATCAACGTTGCCTGCCTCAACAATAAAAATTCGAGCAGGAGTAATCCCAGGACTAAAGGTAGCCCATCAAGGAACATTGGGAACAATGGAGAGCAGTTATGGAACAGATCAGTACAGGTACCGGCTATTAATGTAAATGGCCAAGATCGGGATCCCTTTTGTCTTGCGTTTTCAGCCCAAATCGGACAATGGAGCAAACTGATGAGGCGTGAAATTAACCCATTACCGGGAGGGTATAACTGGGGGCATCCCAGAACCTCTCTCTTCACCTCGGCCCAGTGCCCTGTCTGCCTGCTAGCAACCAAGAAGGAAGGCCGTCCAGTAAACATCACAACCACGTGTCGACGGCAGCAGCAGGACACAAGGGCCAGGCCTTTTCATCTGTTTTACGGTGAGCATTAATTTTCTGGCTGCCATAAGACAACCTAGCTAGGTGTAAGGGTGGGAGTTAAAGGGGTATTGCTAAAATTGTGATTTTAGAATTTTCCCTCGATGTGTCCGTTTTTTCCACCCCGTTAAGTGTAAGACTGTATTGCATCCATAGCAATTCCTTTTATCTTCTGTATAATACTATTTACCTTGTAGTTTTAGTTTTCTTATTAATAAACATTGGTTTTCCTTGCACCAATCCACTGGTCTGTTCGTCTGTCCTTATTACCACTCGATAAGTCCTGAGCTCAGAATCAGGGAGGGGAAAGCGATTCGAAACCGCACAGCGGGCAGGGCAGCTCAGGAAAAACATAACTGGCTGACCTACGATAAGCCCCGGAAACAAAATCCTTTACATGTGGCAGGGGAGAGCCAGGGTGGGGGGGGTGATGTTTTTAGGTGAGGGGCAGGTGCACAAGGATTCTGAAAGGATTTGGAGGGAAGCTTATGAGAGATGTGCTCAGAAATAGTTAAGTAAATGCTTTCTTGATTGGAAAATCCTGATGCAGGAACCAATTAATCTAAGCGCTTGTAAAGAATTCTTGTTAACAATTCTGTGGCGGTTTAGCCACCACAAAGAAGAGTTGGTGGGAAGAAATATACCAGGGAGAAGGAGGGGTACAGGTAAGTGGGTAGGTATGGGGATGGAGGGAATAAGGGTGGAGCTGTTGGGGGGGCAGGGATCACATGGGTATGCAAGGTCATGGTTCATAAAGTAGGGATTGTGAGGTTGTAGGTCATAATGCTGAGGGTGGGGAGGTGAAAGGTCTAAGGTGGTTGGCTCAAGGCTCAGTCACTATACTAAGAATATGTATTTGGAAAATGGCTGTAACGGCAATCTGGCAGCTCGAAATTTGTCAGTTGGGTATGCCAAAGTCTCGACTTGAGGGTACAACTGAGAAAATAAACAGGGTGAGTGGGGATGGATAGACCACCATCCAAGGCCAAAGATTGGGTGGCCACAAATAGGTCAGGTAGATGGGCAAAGGGGCCATGGTGTCTTATTCAATGGGTGAAAAACACAAAAATAGGGTTTTAAATACCCAGCAAACAGACAAAGAAACGGGTGGGAAAGAAAATAGCAGGTGGAACAGGGTGACTTGCAGCACAGTGCCACCTCGTGCAGGGAGGCCGGCAGCTATCACATGACAAGCAGCTGGGCCTATCTCAGTAAAAAAATAGCGTTTTGCCATTATAAAATGTTAAGATAAATGGTGATCCAGGAAGTAAGTTTATGTAGACAGGATGTAAGTTTATGTAGACAGGATGTGTGTACTATATTCGAGGCAGTTAATATTTAATAGTGAATCTACCCACGTCATTGCTTAGGGATTAAAAATAAATAAATTGATAAATCAAATACATGGACAGTATTTTCCTCACCCACTGAAGAAAGATTAATCCTAATTCATACAATATTATAAATGTTGTAATTGAATTGACAATAAAAGAATTGATGGAGATTGGTGGAAAATTTGTCACAATGCATCAAATCGTGCAATCAATAGCTGGTATGTTTTGGGCTTTGTGTCATAAGCTGTATGATTTTGAGATACTCCTCTGCCCCCAGGTTGTTTATTACATTTGAAGCTCAAAAACATATCTATTGTTTGCGAAATAGTTCCTTAGCAGTAATAAGTTTTTTGTAAATAATTACTTCCCTCAATATCCCTTCAGGGGATGTCAGTGGATCATCCTGAGCACACAGATTTCTTTTAGAGCTGAGAACACACCAACAATACTACAACTGCATGCACATTGATATGCCGTATGCTGAGCATTGAACATCTGTGGCAAGCATCACAGCATCCGGGAGTTAAAGAGAGAACGTCATGCATCATTTAGTTCCATAGTTCCTCCTTAAACCGCTCTACCTCTCTCTCTCTTCTCCTTTTAAGGCGCTCCTTAAAACCTACCTCTTTGACCAAGCTTTTGGTCATCTGTCCTAACATCTCCTTATGTAGCTACATAAATGTAAGTAATTGATCAGTAATATTAACCTTTCTTCTGTTGCCCATTGTGGTCTGTTTAGAGGTGAAAGCTCCATGAGTTCGGTCACTAGTGCCTTCCAGGGCAAGAAAACGAGCAGCATTAAACTTTTCATTACTAACATATAAACCTGGGTAGCATGAGTTAATTTAGGTTCATTGGCAATCAAGTGCCCCTAATTTTGTATGTCAAGAACGCACTAATTGGGGAATTCTTATCGTATTGCACAAAGGGTTGGAGCTAATTTTTTCTGCCTTCTTTCAAATTCCATTGGGTAGGAATTGGTTTAAGTCCATTTTTGTGTGTAGAATGGGCAGCATGCTCAGAGTGTGCACCTGATCAAGTGGATGCAATGAAAGGCCCAAATTGATCCCCCTGATTAATTAAAATAAAATTGGTGGACTGCCAGCACTACTCGGGCTGTTCATTAGCAGCTCACCCAATGGGGGTGCCAATATCATGCATAGCGATAGCATGCACCTCTTAAGGGGGCGGTGCACTTTGGCTGCAGGCAACTTTCTTTCAAAGATTTTGGACAATAGCAGGTACAGGAGAAGCTCTAAGGGCTCCCCAATTTTCTGACACCATGTTGGAGCAATTAATGGAGGTGGTTGGTGGGAGGAGAGACATCTTCACCTCAGACACCATACAGCAGAAAGGTATCAAGGCCAGCTGACTGCATGAGTGGGCAGAGGTGGCAGAGTAGGGTAGTTTGTACATGTTAATAGTCAGTGAGCAGAAAGTCTACGTTGAATAGAAAGTAATATACAAAAAATGGATGGCCAAGAAGATATATTGTCAGTGTTCCTTATACGTGGGATTCTGCATTTCACAGGACTGTGAATATGGGGTATCATAGTTCAGAAACTGTCATTTTTACAGGTCTCAAGAACAATACCATTTAAATGATGACCTTTTTTAATTTTTAATTTTTCAGGTATTTATCTGCTTCCCTTTTAAAAAGTAGTTGGCAAAAGAGCAAGGGGTGAGATGAAGAGAAATTATTTCATGCAGAGTTATTATGATCTGGAATGTGCTGCCTGAAAGGGCGGTGGAAGCAGATTCAATAATAACTTTCAAAAGGGAATTGAAATAAATACTTGAAGGGGAGAAAATTGCAGGACTATGGGGAAAGATACCGAAAATAGTGGGGAACCAAGGGTCTAATGAGAGGGAGGAACTTAAAGTAATTAAGATTAGTAAAGTAAAAGATTTAGAAAAATTAATGAGACTAAAAGCTGACAAATCCCCTGGACATGATGGCCTACATCCTAGGGTTTTAAAAGAAGTGGCTGCAGAGATAGCTAATGGGTACATTAGTTTTGATCTTCCAAAATTCTCTAGATTCTAGAATGGTCCCAGTGGATTGGAAGGTAGCAAATCTAACCCCGTTATTCAAGAAAGGAGGGAGAAAGAAACCAGGGAACTACAGGCCAGTTGGCCTGACATCAATAGTAAGGAAAATGCTAGAATCTATTAGTAAGGTCATAGTAACAGGGCGCTTAGAAAATTATAATATGATTAGGCAGAGTCAACACGGTTTTATGAAAGGGAAATTGTGTTTGACAAATCTATTAGAGTTTTTTGAGTGTGTAATCAGCAGGGTAGATAAAGGGGAACCAGTGGATGTAGTATATTTGGATTTTCTAAAGGCATTCAATAAGGTGCCACATAAGAGATTGTTACACAAGATTAGGGCTCCTGGGATTGGGGGTAATATGGATTGAGGATTGGTTAACGGACAGAAGACAGAGAAGTCGGAATAAACGGTCATTTTCGGGTTGGCAGGTTGTAACTAGTGGGGTGCCGCAAGGATCAGTGCTTGGGCCTCAGCTATTTACAATCTGTATCAATGACTTATCTGAGGGGATCTAGTGTAATGTATCCAAGTTTGCTCACTATACAAAGCTAGGTGGTAAAGTAAGCTGCGAGGAGGACACAGAGTCTGCAAAGGGATAGCGACAGGTTAAGTAAATGGGCCAGAAGGTGGCAGGTGGAGTATAATGTGGGGAAATGTGAGGTTATTCACTTTGGTAGGAAAACTAGAAAAATTGAATATTTTTTAAATGGTGAGGAACTATTAAATGTTGATGTTCAGAGGGATTTGGGTGTCCTTGTACACGAAATACAGAAAGTTAAGAAGCAGGTATAGCAAGCAATTAGGAAGGCAAATGGTATGTTAGCCTTTATTGTAAGGGGGTTGGAGTACAAGAGTAAGGAGGCCTTGCTGCAATTTTACAGGGCTTTGGTGAGACCACACCTGGAGTAATGTATGCAGTTTTGGTCTCCTTACCTAAAGAAGGATGTACTTGCCTTAGATGCTGAGAGGATGTTTCCCCTGGCTGGAAAGTCCAGAACTAGGTGACATAGTCTCAGGATACGGGATCAGACATTTAGGACTGAGATGAGGAGGAATTTCTTCACTCAGAGGGTTGTGACTATTTCAAATTCTCTACCCCAGGGGACTATGGACACTCAGTTGTTGAGTATATTCAAGACTGAGATCGATAGATTTTTGGGCTCTAAGGGAATCAAGGGATATGGAGTTTAGGCAGGAAAGTGGAGTTGAGGTCGAAGATCAGCCATGATCTTATTGAATGGTGGAGCAGGCTCAAAGGGCCATATGGCCCACTCCTGCTCCTATTTTTTTATGTTCTTATGATAGCTCTTCCAAAGAGCTGGCACAGGCTGACTTCCCCCAGTGCAGTCTGAGGGAGTGCTGCACTGTTGGAGGTGCTGTCTTTCAGATGAGAAGTTAAACTGAGACCCCGTCTGCCCCCTCAGGTGGATGTAAAAGATCCCATGGCAGTATTCGAAGAAAAGCAGGGGAGTTCTCCCTGGTGTCTTGGCCAATATTTATCTCTCAACAAACATCACTAGAACAGATTATCTGGTCATTATCACATTGCTGTTTGTGGGATCTTGCTGTTCACAAATTGGCTGCCCCGTTTCCTACATTACAACAGTGACTACACTTCAAAAAAGTACATAGTTGGCTGTAAAGCGCTATGGGACGTCCTGAGGTCGCGTCCTGAAAGGCACTATATAAATTTGCAAATCTTTCTTTTAATATGAAGAAATTTGCAACGTTTTTAAGTCAACTTCTCAATAGAGGTCAGTGTGATGGGACAAGACACTCCAGCACAGTACTGTGGAGTAGTGTACTGCGGTGCAGATTTGATTCCTCCCACAGTTACACCCAGTCAGGATGTACCAAGCAGGGACCTGGCCCCTCTCTGTTGGTGGTTGGGGATGGATGTGGCAGAGAAAATCAGATGGGAAACTAGATACTTTGAATCTTGAACTGCCTAAATGAAAAACACATTTCCAAAGCCTTCATTAGGGTATAATGGTTATCTCTTGGAATGCATCACCACAAGCTTTTAAATGAGTTTCCTCCATAAAACAGATTAAGCAGCTCATTAAAGCTAATCTCTTTGAAATGTTCTTTATATGCTTTTAGTTCTATGCATAATTACACTATACTACAGCGTTTCTCGTTTATGAAAGATAAATCTACTCGGCCATTTGCTTTTTCTTGCATTGCTGAAAGTCCTCAGGATTGACCTTTCTTAGCAGGAAGTTTCTCTTCAATACATGTTGTAAAAGTATGTTAATAAGGAGTCAGTCTGGTTCTGGCAGGCCCAGATAAAACTGACCATCATATTAGGGAATCCTTTCCTTCTCATGGAATGTCACAAGAGCTGCAGTGACAACCATTACATCTAGATTTGCCTATCAGCAGTTCTGAAGTATAGTTTATTGAGATCCCATTTATAGGATCATTTCCATCAAATTAGCAAAAAAAAATTGATGGAAGCTTGTTCTGAATCTGAAAACTAAAATGAAATGACACAAGGGGCCCGATTTTACCAGGGGTGCGGGTTCTCGGCGGGTGGTCGCTCGGGCGCGTGAAAAACGCGAATTGAGTGCGTCCCGCGCGCGATCGCAGGATGATTGATGTAATAAGCCGGCAGTTACGGGTTCTCCGCTTCTCAGCTGCGCGCCGGCGGGCTGCACATGCGCAGTGACGTATGAGCGTTGGTGGAGCTCTATTTAAAGGGGCAGTCCACCAAAGCCCCTCCAGCCACAACCAAGAGGTATCACAATATGGATCAACCCAGGGGTAAGGCTGCTCCACGCTTCACAGACCACGCCCTCCAGGTGCTGCTGGACGGGGTCCGGATGAGGAGGGAGACGCTGTTCCCCACGGATGGAAGGAGGTGCAGCAGGGGCAACACCACCCGAACTTGGATACAGTGCCGCAAGAGATTCAATGACCTCACCAGGTCCAGGAAGGTGAGTACACTAACGCACTCTGCCACACTCCGTCTTCCACATCACCTCAAACACCTCACAGCCCCATCTCCACTGACAGCACTGCGCTCCCGCAACAATCCTCACAGCCACTCAACTATCATCCTCACCGTGTCTGCACGTACCCACCGTCCCTGTCCCCACTCGACCACTACCACACACCCCAATGCCCATACAATGGGACGGCCATGTGGCACACGTATCCTCCCATCCATCTGGCACACGCTCAACCCACCCCCACCAATGCTTGAAGCGTCTCACAATGTAATCATCACTCAATTACGCTTTTGTGTTTTGCCATCACAGGAGAAGAGATGCAAGAACGCCCTTGAAAGGGCACGCACCGGAGGGGGCCCGCCACACGAGGTGGCTCTGACGGATGCCGAGGTGGAGGCGTTGGAGATTAGCCACACGGTACATTGCCTGTCCGTGGCGGATGGCGAGGCTGGGTCTGCAGAAACGTCCGGTAAGGGAGAGCTGAAACTCAGCAATCATGATCGCGAATGATCTTAGCATCACATGGCATCTGCCGCACCGCCACATTTGGTCACATGCCTGATATTGCCCTCAGTTCTCTTGCAGGACCGTCTGCGAGCGCCGTGTCTGTGGAGGGCGATTCCTCAGAGGACATGCCCGTCTCTGAGGGTGCATCGTCACACATGAGCCTTGCATCCACCAGCGCAGATACACACACCTCGGTGGGTCCCCCCCCTCAATTAGTTGGGATTGCACATGGTGAGTCACCGCGCACATGTGAGCATGAGCAGACCCTGGTGGCAGGGGCAGCCGCGGAGGGTCTGCGTCGGTGGGAGCACTCTTCTCCAGGCTCTGCTCAGCCGGACCCAGATGCTGAACCCAGGGGGCCACCAGTCAAAAGGAGAGTCGTCGAGGGGCACCAGCACATTACCGAGGTACTGGGAGAGGTGCCGCGCGCATTGTCCACAATCGCACAGAGGATGGAGGAGTCCAACTCCTGCATGAGGGGAATGGTGGCACAGGTGCAGGAGGGTATCGCCGAGATAGTGTCGCAGGGACGTGAAGGCATCTCTGAGATAGTGTCGCGGGTAGGTGCGGGAATGTCTGCGGTGGAGGACAGGCTAGCCTCCCTCGAGCGTCACGCACAGCTCACCAATGAGTCCATCCAGGCCCTCACAACGGCTGTTCGGATTCAGGGTGAGCAACATTCTGCCGCCATAAACAGGTTGGCAGATACATTGGAGGTGGCCTTGCAAGGTCTCACCCACGTCATCCAAACTGCCGTCCAGCAGGGTGGAAGGGGTGATGTGGGCCGAGGCCATGAGAGGGAAGATGGTGAACGGGGACATGGAAGCGGGGACGCTACTCCAGGTGCCCCCACGTCTCACCCGTTGCCCCCCTCTCAACCAGTGCCCGCAATGGTGCCTCCTCTCCAGGTGGCCGAGTCTGCCCCTGCACAGGTGCAGGAGGAGCAGTCTGTGGAGGTGCCCTCACGGGCACCAAAACCCAGGGGACGTCGGGCCAAAGCATCTACCCGGTCAGGGCACGAACAGGAGCAACCTGCCACCACCTCTGCTGGAGCCACAGGGGTAGCACCACGTAGGGGGTCCCGAAAACGTAAATCCAAGGTTTTGTGAACACACAGGGAATGCACCAGGGTGTCTGACGATTTGTTATCTTTTTATTTCTAGTCCTTGAATGGACATACACAATAAACACACTTTTTATCACCACTGCTGCCACCTCTTGTCCATTATTCTGCGGCTTGTGCAATATGTCCCTTCCGTGCGCCTCATCATGACGACGACCACCCCGTCCCACCCATTGGGCATAATCCAGTGGGTGCAGGTGTACAGGCACCACTCTTCTGTGGAGGGAGCCTGTATGGACCCTCGTCTGTGCACGTTATGACATGTGAACGCCTCACACAGTGTGATGTTAGGAGAACCGTTGGCATATGAGTGCCTCCCTGGTCTGACGAGCACGCAGGTGAGCCGGTGTTCGGCCCATGGGTCGTTCCTCCTCCTCTCGCTCGTACTCCTCCTCGTCCTCATCCTCCTCCTCCTCATTGTCATCCTCAATGTGGGTGGCGGGTGTGCATGGGGCCTCCTCCAGCGGCACCCCTCTCTGTAGTGCCATGTTGTGCAGGGCACAGCAGACAACTATAATTCTGCCCACTCGGAGTGGCGTGTATTGGAGTGCTCCCGCGAAACGATCAAGGCACCTGAAGCGCATCTTGAGCAGCCCTATGGTCTGCTCAATTGTAGACCTGGTAGCAATGTGGCTGTCATTGTACCGACGCTCCGGCTCGGTAATGGGGTTCCTCAGAGGTGTCATAAGCCACGTGTGTAGGGGATACCCCTTGTCGCCGAGGAGCCAGCCGTTGCCGGTGTTGGGTGCGTGGAAGAGGGGCGGGACGGTGGACTCCCTGAGGACGAAGGCATCGTGGCAGCTGCCAGGGTATCTGGCGCACACGTGTAGGAATCTCTGGCGGTGGTCACAAATGAGCTGGGCGTTCATGGAGTGATACCCCTTCCTGTTGATGAACAGCCCTGGCTCATGTGGAGGTGCCCGTATTGCTATGTGGGTGCAATCAATTACACCCTGCACCCGTGGGAAGCCAGCCATGGCATGGAATCCAACCGCCCTCTCCATCTGGCTGCGCTCGTCCATGGCGAAGTTGATGTAGTTCGAGGCCCTGTGGAACAACCCATCAGTGACCTGCCTTATGCACTTGTGTGCAGACGACTGAGAGACCCCGGTGATGTCCCCGGTGGCACCCTGGAAGGATCCGGAGGCGAAGAAGTTGAGGGCAGTGGTGACTTTGAATGCGACGGGTAAGAAGATGCTGCTTGGTCCATCCAGGAGCAGCTCGTCATTAAGGAGGCTGCAGATGTCGGCGACTACCTGTCGAGTGACTCTGAGCCTCCGTATGCACTGCTGCTCAGAGAGATCCATGAAGCTGAGCCTCGGTCTGTAGACCCTGTGCGGAGGGTAGTGCCTCCTGCGATGCATCTCTCTCTGCAGTTGCCCTCCCTCCTGCTGTGCAGGTGGATGTGCCACAGCACCATGTTGTGGGGATCCACGTCTCTGAGGCGGACGGCGTGGACTGTGAGGCTGCTGAGGCTGGTCATGCTGTTCGTCCTCCGAGGATGTCAATGCAGCCCCCATCTGGCAGCTGTAGGTCTGAGGGGTTGTGCACGGTAGAAAAGTGTGTCCTCGCACAGGGGTTGTGGTTCAACGTCAGTGAATCTTCTTGCTTGGAGGAGGGTGGTGGAGGGCAGGCGTTGCCCAATGTTACGGAGTGTCCTCCTGCGTTGGTGAAGGCTCTCCCCACGCCCCCCCCACCTGTGGAATGCACCTTGGCAGCTGCCACAGGCTGCTGGCTGCAACACGTCCGTTGGGAGTGAGAATGTTTCCCCCAGTATGGAAAACAGTCTCAGTTCACCGTAAAATCCAACAGTTGGTAAAAAAACAGCTCAATCAGGTCAGTTAATGACCTGAAATAGCTCGATAAATACTCTCAAGTGGAACCCCGCTGGCTTTAATTGCCTGCGGGATTCCCACCTGCGGGGGCTGCGCGCGCACGCCGGCGCGTCAGCGTGGAACCCGGAAGTGGGCGGGATCGAGGCGCGATCCGGTCGGGGTCCTCCATTTCACGATTTTCGAGGCGGGTGCTAAAGTCGGGCCCAAGCACTTTATTTTATTATAATATGCATAAGGATGCTGCAACTCAGTAACAATGTCGTTTTGTTTCGACAACACGTTCAGTTCCCATCAGCTGATACCACAGTAATCCTAACATCTCTTTGTAGCCTGTGATTCAAAACCACATGGATAAGGTCTGTAACCATTACGATGGCACCAGCAGAAGATACAAGCTCTGGTGTTTCCTGAACCAGGCATCCTTGTGAGCTCTCTGAGTGACAGTGGCAGCTTACTGCCACACAATGAGCAACTTTAGAACCTGGACTTCTCACTAGGAGTTGCATTGAGTTTGCCCAAACTTTGGACCCTTCCATCCTGCGGAATGAAGAAACTTTTATCCCACCACCCTGGGCTGCATTCGAACCCAGGATCAATGGGTAAAAGGAGAGTATGCTAACATACTGGATAATGACTATATAGGAGTGTACAGGACCAAAAATGACCATTTTGGTCCATCAGTCCAGCCCCAAAGTTCAAAAACTGTATACACACTTAATTACCTACATCCCTCAATTGATTTCTCATAAAATGCCTGTCCAACTTCCTTTTTAAAATGACTGATTCTACAAGTCTTGATCACTTTCCTGGGCAGTCTGGTCCAAACACTCACCACCCTCTGCAATGCTCTGGCCATTAATCTTCCTTCTGAGCTTCATACTCTCTGTAATTCACAGGGCTCAACTTCTCAGGGTTCAACTTGCTACCATAAGAATTTTGAAAACCTTAATAAGATCTCCTCACCTTCTTCTCTGGTACAATGTACTCAGCTTCTGTAGTCTCTCCTTGTAGCTTAGGTGAGGTGTCTGGTACCAAGTATCAGACGGTTAGCTCTTTTTGTTGTACCTTTTCTAGTGCGATGGTGTCCTTTCTGTAATATGGTGACCAGAACTCCCGATGAGGATGAGGCTCAGAATCACATCATGTGATTTGTGTTCTATTCAGTGCGCTAGACATTTTATTTGCCTTATTTGTGTCAGCTGTGGTTCAGTTGGTAGGATTCTCGCCTCTGAGTCAGAAGGTTGTGGGTTCAAGTCCCGCTCTAGGGACTTGAGTACAAATCTAGGCGAACACTCCAGTGCAGTACTGAGAGAGTGCTGTACTGTTGGAGATGCCGTCTTTCGGATGAGACGTTAAACCACATCAGCCCTCAGGTGGATGTAAAAGATCCCATGGAACTATTTTGAAAAAGAGCAGGGGATTTCTCTCCGGTGTCCTGGCCAACATCATTAAAAACAGATTATCTGGTCATTATCACATTGCCATTTGTGGGCCCTTGCTGTGCACAAATTGGCTAACACATTTCCCACATTACAACAGGGACTACACTTCAAAAGTGCATAATTGGCTATGAAGTGCTTTGGCACTGCGGTCATGAAAGGCGCTATATAAATGCAAGTCTTCCCTTCTTTGAGTACTCCAGATGGCATCTGCCCAACACTCTGTATAACTGAAACGTCACTTCCTCACTTTTGTATTCCAACCCAATTAGATAACGGGCAACATTCCATTAGCCTTTTTGATTACTTTTTGTATTGGGGTGGGGCTTAATCTTCTGCTCAAGTTGAGTGCTAAGGAATGAACGTAAGTCAGTCCTTCCTCTCTTCCCACCCCATCCCATCCCAGAATGGTGTGCAGAAAGGAAAATGTAGTTAATGTTCTTTCTCTTTGCAGCAGCCGAGCAATGATGAAGCCAATTGTAGTGTCCCTCCTGCCATGCAGGCTGAGATTTGCGAACTTAGTATAGACTGGAGATTGAGAAGAAACAAAAAGCAAAAGAAAGAACTTTCATTTATCTAGCACCTTTCACATCCTCAGGAGATCCCAAAGCACCTCACAGCCAATTAAATACTTTTGAAGTGTAGGAAACGCGGCAGCCAATTTGCACACAGCAAGATCCCACAAACAGCAGTGAGATAAATGATCAGTAAATCTGTTTTTGGTAGTGTTGGTTGAGTGATAAATGTTGACCAGGACACTGGGAGGATTCCCTTGCTCATCTTTGAACGGTGCTGTGGGACCTTTTACTACTTCCACCTTGAGAAGGCAGATCAGGCTTCACTTTAATGTTTCATCCGACAGTGCAGCACTCCCTCGGTACCGCACTGAAGTGTCAGCCTAGCTTATGGTGCTCAAACCCTGCACTGGGCCTTAAACCCGTGACTATCTGAAGCAGGAAGCTTACTGCTCTGTCTGACTTAGTACCAAAGTGAATTGGTGCACGGATCCAGTCGACTGTTAGTGGGGATCCAGTGTAATTAATATGCAGCATTGTATAAACTGCTCAGAGGCAGAGCTTTGCTGTTCCTCTGCCGCCATGTTCGAGTCGGTGCCAATAAGATATTATGTATATAGCAAATAAGAACTATCTTGCTGTCCATGTTTTTATGTCTCTTCCTCATCCTCGACCCTGTTGTGGTGGGAATAGGAGAGGATACATTCTTTGTGCTAGCAGCAGTTCCAAGTTTTGAGGTCACAGCTGTTACTACAACAACAAGGCTTTCAATCCTTGGCATGAGGGGAATTTTGATGGTGGCCTGCACAAAAAGTGCTGAGCTGCTTCTCTCCTGACCCATACGCCCACTTGTATGGCACATACATTATCCACCAAGTGATGTTAGCAACATGGCATTAGAGCAAATGCTCTCCAATTGCACCAGTGGTTACATGTTATTGCTAGCAACACAAGGCTCCAATCATGAAAACATTGGCATTGATCTACATAGTGCCCTAATAAAGCTCAGTTAATTCTGAAATCTCACAATAATCCAGGATTGAAATTCACTGAGAGTGAGCTATGCTGAGAATTTTCTTAGGGCCTCTCCCGCTTAACTGCGGCAAAATCCCTGTTTACACTCGTAAATGAGATTCCTGCCAGCTTCCCGCCAAAGTTATAGCAGCGGAGGAAGAGAAGCCTCGAGGACATTCCCGGCAATAGTGATTATTAACATTTCTCCAATAAATCAATGTCCCCTTTAGCCTTTCCCTGATAATGGTTATCAGAATGTTTTGTTTCCATGCTTTGTGCTGATTACCTTTTAAGACTTGTGTCTATCAGACTTGGCATTAAAATTCTATGGTCAATTGAACGTTTAACATAATTTGATCCCATCCATGATGTGTATCTGTTTGTAATAAACGTATTACAGACTGTTAAGGTACATGATGGTAGAGTGCCCTCTGGTGCTCCTTCTTTGAATTGTATCAACAGGAGGTGACTGGAAGATCCAGATACATTGAAGGCAGGATTCCTTTCCTTACTACGTGTAATAACATCACACGGTAATTCAAAAAGAATGGGCTCAACTTTAAAAGGGCGGCGGGGGTAAGGCGGGGGTAAGGGGGGGGGTAAGGGGGGCGGGTGTCAATGTGCGCGGCAAACCCTGATAATAAAAACTTACTGTTCCCCAAGCGATCGTGAGTTAATTGTTGGCCATTATTCTTGTTTCCGGGTTTGCTGTCCGAAAGCTGCGCACTGGGCGGACCGCGCACCCACATCCCAGGCTGTCAGCTGGAGCATCTGGATTTAAAGGGCCATTGCTCCAATGGATTTTGCTGGAGCAAAGAGACACAATGGAGTAACACGGGGGTAAGGCAGCTCCAAGATTTATCGATTCCTCACTTGAGGTGCCACTGGCCAGAGAGAGGAGGGAGCGCCCTGCCTCTACCACCAAGAAGGCCTGGCTCGAGGTGGCAGAGGAGGTCACCAGCAGCAGCAACACATCCCGCACCTGGATCCAGTGCAGGAAGGGCTTCAATGACCTAACTAGGTCAGGAAAAGTGAGTACACTTACTGATTCTCCTACACTCTGTGGTGTACATCACACCCCCCTCACCCCCCAACTCATTCTGCACTGCCAACACTACTCCATCACATCACTCCTCACACCATCCTCAACTTGCCTTCACTTCCTGAGCACTTCCTCACTTCCCCATTTGTGACCCCACCACTACCACACCCCAATCCTCATCCAATGTGATGTCTGTCTGATACTCACCCTCTGATCCATCTCTTTCACGGTCAGTCTCACCAAACCAAAGCATTCATCGGCTGACCACTTCACCCTCACTCACTCACTCACATGTCTGTACTTTCTCCCCCTCTAGGAGATGGCGCAAAATGCACAAGAGGGCAAGTACTGTGCTCCCACATCTCACCTGTTGCCCCTTTCTCAACCAGTACCCACAATGCTGCCTCCTCTCCAGGTGGCCGAGTCTGCCCCTGCACAATGCAGCTAGCGCAGTCTTTGGAGGGGCTCTCACGGGGACCAAAACCCAGAGGGCGTAGGCCCAAAGCATCTACGCAGTCCCACCATGGCCATGAGCATCCTGCCACTACCTCTGCTGCAGCCACAGGGGATGCACCACGTAGAAGCGGTAGGAAGAGGAAGTCTAAGGATTTGTGATCACGAAGGGTGTCTGACAGACTGTCATGTTTTCCATTTATATTTGGTTTATGTTAAAGTCACATTAGATCTTATCATACTCACCACTACTGCCACGTCTTGCCCATTCTTGACTGGCTTTTGTAATAAGGCCCTTTCATGAGCTTCACCATGAACGGCGACACTTGATGCCACTCATTGGGTCACTTTACAATGGGTGTATGTGTAGTTGCAGGACTGTTTTGTGCAGGGAGGGCTGGGAGGGAGGGGAGCTGGTGTTGGGTCTGCTCTATCCAGGTGGTGTGAGGACTGGACTCTCTTACTTTCTGATCTTACGAGAACTGTTCACATATCAGTGACTCCCTGGCCTCATGAGCAGCCAGGTGAGCTGCTGCTCTGCCCATGGGTTCGTCCTCCTACTGCTCCTTCTCCTGCTCCGCCTCAATGTGGATAGCAGATGTGGATGAGGGCATAGGGCCTTCTCCAGCTGCGCCCCTCTCTGACAGTGGGAGGCAATACGGGACAAAGTCAATGCCAGGCACATAGGACGGTGAACATGGATGCAGTGCAGGAAGAAGTTTAATGCTTTGACACAAGTGGTCAAGGTGAGTGAGGTCAACTGTCAAGTGGCGTCTCCTCCCAACTGCACCACTGGCCCCATCCACTGCTCCACGCACTGCACCCTTCATCATCTGTCTACCAACAAACTCTTTCAATCAGGACTCAACCCTGCCACTCAAACCCCCAAATTCCTGTTGCTATCACTGTAACTGAATCCACTTTTGTATTCCCTGCTCTAATCCCAAGCCCTGATTCTACTCCTGAATCTCTGTCTCACAGATATAAAGTTCTCCCAGGGTGTTTTTGCTGACCAAAAATGGAGCTCTCTAATGATTGTCATTATGGAAGTTCTGTCTTACAAATGAAGCTTGGATTTAAACAGAATTATTTGTCTTTTCATTATGGACTGCTTTTGCTTTGTGCAATAGACTGTTGAACAGCAGGAACAACCAATGCAGATTTATACACAATCGCCCTTGTGGACAATTCCCATCCAAATCTGCCTCAGCTCCTACGCCAGACCCACAACGCAACCTTAGTTTGACCTCCAAACTTTGATTATATAAATAGTCCCACACAAACTCCCACTATAGTCACTACCACCCCCAGACTCCCAACTCAATCTAGTGTCCACACTGATCCGAGCCCTGCCATCCTGAACATCCAAGATCTCCTTCCCGCTATTTGGTGGCCTATAGTATACACCCAATAGTGTAATAATTCCTCTATTGTTCCTTAATTCTAACTAACTAGATTCTGTCTTTGATCCCTCAACTACATCATCCCTTTCCAGTGCTATAATAGCTTCTTTGATCAACACTGCCAATCCCCCTTCCTATCTTTCCTGAATACCTTGTGGCCAGGAATATTAAATACCCAATCCTCCCCTTCTTTGAGCCAGGTCTCTGTCATTGCCACTATATCACAGTCCCATGTGGCGACTTGTGCCTGTAGCTCACCAACCTTATTTACCACACTACGTGTGTTTACACACAGGCACACCAATCTCATCTTAGACTGCCTCGCATTTGTCCCCTGATTGATCCCTTCTATTTCTGAACTATTCTTTACTCTAGTGTTACTTGTCCCTCCCAGTCCTCTGTGCACCTGGTTTCTCCTTTGTTTCATCCTTGTGCCCATCCCCCTGCCAAATTAGTTTAAACCCTCCCCCACAGCACTAGTTAACCTCCCTGCGAGGACATTGGTCCCAGCTGTGATGAGGTGCAACCCGTCCATCTTCAACAGGTCCCTCCTGCCCCAGAACTGGTCCCAATGCCCCAGGAATCTGAAGCCCTCCCTCCTGCACCATTGCTCCAGCCACAGATGAACCTGTCTTACCCTACTATTCCTATACTCACTAGTGCACGGCACTGGGAGTAATCCAGAGATTATTACCTTTTGAGGTCCTGCTTTTTAACTTCCTTCCTAGCACCTGAAACTCTGACTGCAGAACCTCGACCCTTTTCTTTCCTATGTCATTGGTTCCCACTTGGACCATGACTTCTGGCTGTTCCCCTTCCCCCCTCAAAATGTCCTGCACCCTCTCAGTATCTCCTTTGCCCCGGCACCAGGGAGGCAACACACCATGTGGGACTCACGTCAGTGGTTGCAGAAACACCTGTCTATCCCCCTGATTATCAAATCCCCGATAACCACACCATTTCTTTTGCCCCCCCTGTGCAGCCGAGTCTCCCACGTGCCGTGGATTTGCTCCTGACTGCACTCCCCCATAGTGACAACACCCTCACTGGGATTCAACACTGAATACTGGTTTGTGAGTGCTACACTCCCAGGGGACTCCTGCACTCCCTGCCTGTTTCTCCTAGTCTGTCTGGTGGTCACCCATTCCCTCTCCACCTGAACTCTCTGTAGCTGTGGGGTGACCACCTCCTGACACGTGCTATCCATGAAACTCTCAGCTTCCTGTATGCACTGTAGTGACGCCAGCCGCCCCTCAAGCTCAGAAACGCTGAGCTCGAGCTCAACCTTGAGCAGTTGGTGGCATTTCCTGCATATGTGGTTTTTCAGGACACATGAAGTATTCTGGAGTTCCCACATGACACAGGGTGTGTATGCAATGGGCCCCAGGTGTCCTGCCATGTTAGCTAAATGTTATTTAAACTTTATTTAGCTTTAAGGTATTTTACTGTTTGATACTAAAACACTAACCAATGATCAAAATACTTACTGAATTACTCTCGGCGCTCCTCCTTGCCTTGTTTTGAATCCCCGTACGGCTCCCTTTATGCTCCGCTCAGTCTTAGTCTGTAGTTCTTCAGTTTAAACCACTTAGCATCTCCTTCCCCACACCCCCCCCCGCATCTCCTTCCCACACTCACCAAATTCCCAATTGAAAGTCCTCATTCTGTTAACAATTCACTCTGTTAGAGGTTCACTCTCTGTCTTTCCCAACCTCTGTGCTCAAGCTCTGTGCTTTTGCAAAGATCGACCGCCGACTTCCACCTCCATAACATCGCCCGTCTCCACCCCTGCCTCAGTTCACCTGCTACTGAAACCCTCATCCATGCCTTTGTTACCTCTAGACTCAACTATTCCAATGCTCTCCTGGCCGGCCTCCCACCTTGCACCCTCTGTAAACTTGAGCTCATTCAATACTCTGCGGCCCCGCACACTAACTCACACCAAGTCTCGTTCACCCATCAACCCCGCGCTCGCTGACCTACAATTGCTCCCGGTTCGGCAATGCCTCGATTTTAAAATTCTCATCCTTCCACAGCCTCGCCCCTCCCTATCAGCCCTCTGAGATCTCTGCGCTCCTCCAATTCTGGTCTCTTGAGCTGCCCTGCTTTTCTTTGCTCCACCATTGACGGCCCTAAGCTCTGACAGTCCCTCCCTAAACCTCTCTACCTCTCTCTCCTCCTTTAAGACGTGCCTCAAAACCTACCTTCTTGACCAAGCTTTTGATCACCTATCCTAATATCTCCTTATGTGGCTCGGTGTCAAATTTTGTTTAATAACGCTCCTGTGAAGCGCCTTGGGATGTTTTACTATGTTAAAGGCGCTATATAAATGCAAGCTGCTGTTGTTGTTCTGTGCTGTATGATTTTATGATTCACTACAAAAATACAAGAGAGCAGTGTCATTTTCTGCCAGTGAGAGGGCAGTTTTAATGATTCAATTTACAAGTCCGAAAATCTCCTATTGCTACACAAGTTCCATTCGCTCTCAACATTCATTGTGGTAATCTCGAAACAGCATTTTAAAGTAAGTAATAAAGGTCAGACCCATTGTTGAGACGAACACTGCAAACATTGTCGCTGTCACCAGATGTGGTCCGTAGTAAGACCACTGGTCTGTAATGTGGTTATATTGGTAAGCACTACGTGCTCTGAAACTTTGGAGACATTATCCAAGTGGCAGACTTGTGTGGTCAAAGATTTGCGGCTCTCGGTGCTCGCTCGGCCTCTGCTGAGTCGCTCTTCGTTCCGACGATCCGTCCGGAAAAAACAAGAGAACGCAGTTTTAAACTCTTCACGAAATTTGCCTTAAAAAGAACAAGAATATTTCATTCATTTTGACATCCTTTCATCTGACTGGTATCATTACCAACTGGAAAAGGAACAAAAGACATTATTTAGAATTCATATAAATGTGGATCAAGCAGAGATAAAACCCGTATCTCTTGAGCGAACCACCAGTCAAATGCAGTGTGATCCTCAAAGAGCATATTGATTCTTATTTCTCTTCCTCATTTCACTTTAAAATCCCTCCAAGCAAAGTACTGATGTTTGTGTGATGTGGAGATCTAAGTTTCAAGCTATTAATAAAGAAAGTGAACTCTGGTGTCCAGAAGTTGACATTCAACATAACAAAAAAATGTTCTTAAACTATTAAAAACTGGCCATGAGGCTGAAAGGCCTGAGTAACGCAACTAATATTTCAATAGCTTGAGACCACCAGGATATGTGAGTTTCTATGCAATTATTAAGCAAGGCTCTTGGTTAATTCACTGATCTTATGCTCCCTCTGGGGGACAGTGCTCCAAGAGAGCATGAGTTTCAAATTTTGTTTGAAAATTGCTCCTGTGAAGCGTCTTGGGACATTTTACTACATTAAAAGCACTATAAAAATGCAAGTTGTTGTTGAGTTGGAGAATCATACAGCGATTCCACCCTATCTCCAATTTCTGCTCTGTTTGAGTACAACTTCCTGCAGGCAATGTGGGACCTGTGAGTTTACCTTATATGTGTTGGCAATCATCATACACAATGTGAGACATGGTCACTTCTGTCTCACACAGAACATGAACAGAAATAAACTGGTGGAGTAAGTTAACCTGGGAAGGGTAAATCCAGCACCGGTAAATTGATGCCTCTCTGACATGAGCTTGGGCAAGTTCAACCCATTTCATATTTGGCATAGAATTCAGCCCTAATTGTTATTAAATTGCCAATTTCATTCAGAGAGATTGGAAAGATGGCTTGTGGAAGAAATGCAAACATGCACCCATAATATAGCTGGACCACTTATTGCTCGTCTCCTGTTCACATGCAGCCTTCAGCAGATGTTCCATGTGTCTCTACAGCCTACATACCTGTGGGGTGTCGATGATCACAGAGTTTAATAATCTTCCTGCTCCTTTACTTGCCCTCCAGCAAATAAAATAATATTAACAGTGTGGCAGGTTTATCTCAACTAGTGAAACAGCCTTATTAAAGTCAGATGATTGGTACTATAGTTTATTTCTCTTCCTGTGGGGAAATGCCTGGTATCTTCATTATTTTAGGGACTAAGAACATCACAAAACTCAAAGTGCCTTTGTTACTGTATTTTGTTAACTAGAAGTTTCATTACCTGTGTGTTTTATATAGACCAGATGTAACTGATTGTCTAACAATTTGTCCTGTCTAGAGAAGCAGTCTAATAGAAAGCAGTTTGTCCTGTCCATGATGCAGGGTGCCATTGACTGCACACACATTGCCTTGCGTGCTCCTTATCTGAACTCGGCCATATTCATAAACAGAAAGGGATTCCATTCCCTCAATGTGCAGCTGGTGTGCGACCACAGGAAGCGCATCTTGCAGGTCAATGCTTGCTATCCTGGCAGCAGTAAGGATTTGTTCATTCTGCGATAGTAAGCCTACAACAGGGGCAATGCTGCCGTAAGGTACATCATAGCATAGACCATCGGTGTCCTCGCGCAATGCTTCCGCTGCATGGACCACTCTGGGGGAGCCCTGCGGTTCTCTGCTGCGTGGGTATCAGAGTGTATCGAGGAGGAGCAGACCTCCCCATTCTCCCACAGTCCCACGCTCCTCACCTTTCCTCTCTCACATACCATCAAATCGTCCTCCATATGATTACACTTTGCTTCCTCCCTCAGCTCATTGCAGAAACGAAAACCACTGCCAAATGCAAATTCAAATGCATATTCATAAATTAACTCATGAAATTATGCAAACAAAATGAGACTATTCACCCTTGTACATTCCCTTAGTGCCTGTTGTCCGTGTGCCTTTACCTATCCTAGTGCTCCTACGAGGTGCTTCCCCAGTGGCTGGAGCATGGGTGGTGGGAGGCTGCTGACCTTCAATGGAGGAAAGTGCAGATGGCCTTGGAGGATGACCTTGAGCAGCTCTGGGCCGGGAGGGCCCGGCTTCAGACTGCACCATCTCGGCCTAGACTGCAGCAGTCTGGCCTGGCTGGCTGACAGGCAACAGCAAGGGCACTGGCAGAGTGACAAGGATGGGAGTATGAATACTGTCAACCCGAGAGAGGACAGCAGGTTTGTCTTCCGTGGATCCACTGCCATTCTCCCCGGGCAGCACCTCAGCAATCACGATGATCTGTTGGAGAACAGTTTGCTGGACTGCTGTGATGCCCTGGAAGCCCTTTTCAACTGTGGTACCCAGAGCCATGATAGCAGCAGTCAGAGTTCCAACTCAACAGTTATACCTTTGATGGCAGCTGTTTGTGCTGCAATGGATGCTGTGACATCAGTCATCAGACGCTGCATCATGGTGGGTTCCATAGGTGTGCTGATGGAGGTGACCACCCGTTCCATGTTGGACAGGATGGGCTCCGAGCTCTGCACAAAGCCCTGTGCCAAGTTCGAGCTGGACTCCTCCGTGCTCCTTGACATTGTGCGCAGGCTTTCTGGCAGACTTTTCAGTGCCCCAAGCATTTGTTGGTGTACGCCCATAAACCTTCTTCTGTAGCCTGGCCCATTGAAGTCCTCATCTGAATCCTCTGCAACAGAATTAGTGAGCGACCTCGCCCTCCGGCGAGCTGGCACCTGTGGTATCCTTTCCCTCCACCCTGGCTCCTGCGCACTTGTGCACGGTGTCTGGCCACGTGCAGATCCCTCCTCTATCTTATCCTCCAAAGTACACACAGTGTCAGTCTCTGAGTTGGTGGCTGCGAGTGTAAGATCGAGTGACGGTGTCTCTTCATCATCACTGTCTTCTTCCTCTGCCTCCTCTGACGGGGAAGGTTCCAGTTCTTGGCTATCTGAAATGAAAAATTGACAAGGGTTGTGTTGTGTTTAGGGAAGAGGAGAAGTAAGAAGTACATGCTTAAACCATCTGTAATTTGTGAATCAGAAAAGATTGTGGAATGAGGGAGAAATGGGAAGTGAGAAGGAGGATTAGATATGACGAGACCCTCATCATCAAACCCTCCAGCACCGCCAATGGCCATGGCCTCAGCAATGCCCCTTCCCATGACTGTAAACAATTTTACAACACCAAGTTATAGTCCAACGATTTTATTTTTAATCCCACAAGCTTTCGGGGGCTTTCCCCTTCCTCAGGCGGTGTGGAAGTGACAATTTCGAATCCTTCGCATTTTAAGATCACATAACAATGCCTGGTGATTACTGCCCGTTGCCAAGGCAATCACAGTGAGCAGACAGAAAGGTGTCATCTAAAAGGCCACTGAATATACAACCCCCCAAAAAAAAAAGGAAAAAAAAAGAAAAAAAAAGAGAGAGACAGAACGAAGACAGTCAATGACCCGTTATATTAAAAACAGATAACATTTGTTCGCTGGTGGGGTTACGTGTAGTGTGACATGAACCCAAGATCCCGGTTGAGGCCGTCCTCATGAGGCCTTCCCACGACAGCCAACACTGACTCCTCCATGGGGGTTAGAACGTGTAGGTGCACTTGTCCTCCTCCAGTTTCTTGCTGCTGCCTGTTATGCGCCACCTTCTCCTGCAAGAAAGAGGGATAAAAGGGTCATTCTCAGGTTGTCAGGCTGCAAACAGTGGGGTATCGCAAGGGTCAGTGCTTGGGCCTCAGCTATTTACAATCTATATTAATGACTTAGATGAAGGGACTGAGTGTAATGTATCCAAGTTTGCTGACGATACAAAGCTAGGTGCGAAAGTAAACTGTGAGGGGGACACAAAGAGTTTGCAAAGGGATATAGACAGGTTAAGTGAGTGGGCAAGAAGGTGACAGATGGGGTATAATGTGGGGAAATGTGAGGTTATTCACTTTGGTAGGAAGAATAGAAAAACAGAATATTTTTTGAATGGTGAGAAACAATTAAATGTTGGTGTTCAGAGAGATCTGGGTGTCCTCGTACAAGAAACAAAGAAAGTTAGCATGCAGGTACAGCAAGCAATTAGGAAGGCAAATGGCATGTTAGTTTTTATTGCAAGAGGATTGGAGTACAAGAGTAAGGAAGTCTTGCTACAATTGGGTAAGTTGTTAGAGGGTATTCTGAGGGACAGGATCTACAGGCATTTGGAGAGGCAGGGACTAATTAGGAACAGTCAGCATGGTTTTGTGAGAGGAAAATCATGTCTCACGAATTTGATTGAGTTTTTTGAAGGGGTAACCAAGAAGATAGATGAGGGCTGTGCAGTAGACGTGGTCTACATGGACTTCAGCAAAGCATTTGACAAGGTACCGCATGGTAGGTTGTTACATAAGGTTAAATCTCATGGGATCCAAGGTGAGGTAGCCAATTGGATACAAAATTGGCTTGACGACAGAAGACAGAGGGTGGTTGTAGAGGGTTGTTTTTCAAACTGGATGCCTGTGTCCAGCGGTGTGCCTCAGGGATCGGTGCTGGGTCCGCTGTTATTTGTTATTTATATTAATGATTTGGATGAGAATTTAGGAGGCATGGTTAGTAAGTTTGCAGATGACACCAAGATTGGTGGCATTGTGGACAGTGAAGAAGGTTATCTGGGATTGCAACGGGATCTTGATCAATTGGGCCAGTGGGCCGATGAATGGCAGATGGAGTTTAATTTAGATAAATGTGAGGTGATGCATTTTGGTAGATCGAATCGGGCCAGGACCTACTCCGTTAATGGTAGGGCGTTGGGGAGAGTTATAGAACAAAGAGATCTAGGAGTACAGATTCATAGCTCCTTGAAAGTGGAGTCACAGGTGGATAGGGTGGTGAAGAAGGCATTCGGCATGCTTGGTTTCATTGGTCAGAACATTGAATGCAGAAGTTGGGATGTCTTGTTGAAGTTGTACAGGGCATTGGTGAGGCCACACTTGGAGTACTGTGTACAGTTCTGGTCACCCTATTATAGAAAGGATATTATTAAACTAGAAAGAGTGCAGAAAAGATTTACTAGGATGCTACCGGGACTTGATGGTTTGACTTACAGGGAGAGGTTAGACAGACTGGGACTTTTTTCCCTGGAGAGTAGGAGGTTAAGGGGTGATCTTATAGAAGTCTATAAAATAATGAGGGGCATAGATAAGGTCGATAGTCAAAATCTTTTCCCAAAGGTAGGGGAGTCTATAACGAGGGGGCATAGATTTAAGGTGAGAGGGGAGAGATACAAAAGGGTCCAGAGGGGCAATTTTTTCACTCAAAGGGTGGTGAGTGTCTGGAACGAGCTGCCAGAGGCAGTAGTAGAGGCGGGTACAATTTTGTCTTTTAAAAAGCATTTGGACAGTTACATGGGTAAGATGGGTATAGAGGGATATGGGCCAAGTGCAGGCAATTGGGACTAGCTTAGTGGTATAAACTGGGCGACATGGACATGTTGGGCCGAAGGGCCTGTTTCCATGTTGTAACTTCTATGATTCTATGATTCTATGATTCTAATTGTACAGGGCTTTGGTGAGACCTCATCTGGAGTACTGTTTACAGTTTTGCTCTCCTTATCTAAGGAAGGATATATTTGCCTTGGAGGCGGTGCAACGAAGGTTCACTAGATTAATTCCTGGGTTGAGAGGGTTGTCCTATAAGGAGAGATTGAGTAGAATGGACCTATATTCTCTGGAGTTTTGAAGAATGAGAGTTGATCTCATTGAAACATGTAAGATTCTGAGAGGGCTTGACAGGGTAGATGCTGAGAGGCTGTTTCCCATTGCTGGAGAGTCTAGAACTAGGGGTTATAATCTCAGGATAAGGGGTCGGCCATTTAAGACTGAGATTATGAGGAATTTCTTCACTCAGAGGGCTGTGAATTTTTGGAATTCTCTACTCCAGAGGGCTGTGGATGCTCAGTCATTGAGTATACTCAAGACTGAGAGATAGATTTTTGGACTCAAGGGGAATCAAGGGATATGGGGATCGGATGGGAAAGTGGAGTTGAGGCCAAAGAGCAGCCATGATCTTATTGAATGGCGGAGCAGGTTCGAGGGGCCGTATGGCCTACTCCTGCTGATATTTCTTACGTTCTTTCAGTGATGAAGCTGTCATGGTTGAATAGTTGCCAGTGTGTGTGAACTGTGAGTTGTGGGTGTGAGGCTTGTGACATTGCTAAGCGTGTAAGGGTGAGGTAAAGCATACGATTTGAACGTTTCAGTACGGATTGAAAGAGATTTTTGACAGATGGGTGGTGGGGGTGTGGTGCATTGAGCAGTGGATGAGGCTATTGGTGCAGTTGGTAGGATATGCCACTTGAAACTTGAACTCACTCACCTTGACAACTCGTGTTAAATCATTGAACTTCTTCCTGCACTGCATCCATGATCTTGGAGCTATGCTCCTGGCGTTTACCTCCTCCGCTACTTCCTCCCACTGCCTCTTGAGCAGATGTCTGGAGGGCCTCCTGCCCCCCTCTTCCCCCCCCCCCACCCCACGGATACAGGATGACCCTCCTTCTCTCCACCTCTTGCACCAAGGCCTCCAGTGCATCATGAGAGAATCTTGGTGCTCGCTCTCTCCCAGACGCAATCATTCTTCAAATTTAACGCGTTGCCTGCATCGTAATGACCGGACATGGGTTAATCGTGCACAGCACTCCCTGTGCCCGTTTTCAGGGGTTATCCAATTTAACCCCCCCCCCCCTAACATTGTTCTGTAGAGTCCTAAACATGGTGAAAGAAGAGTAGAATCCAGTAGGTCATGTGGCAGTGATAGGAAGTAACTCATGAATTAATAGAGCAGCCAGGTATACTGCTGCACCAGGCACTAATACTAGGTACATTTAGCAAAGTGCATGAGCTGTCAAAGGAAGGGTGGGACCGATTAGGGACAAAAGAGGCAGAGGGCATGGCTGAGGTACTAAATGAATACTTCGCATCTGTCTTCACTAGAGAAGAGGATGCTGCCATTGTAGCAGTAAAGGAGGAGGTAGGAGCGATATTGGAGAGGATAAAAATAGATAAAGAGGAGGTATGTAAAAGATTGGCAGTATTCAAAGTAGAAAAGTCACCCGGTCCGGATGGGATGCATCCTGGGTTACTGAGGGAAGTAAGGGTGGAAATTGCGGAGGATCTGGCCACAATCTTCCAATCCTCCTTAGATATAGGGACAGTTCTGGAGGACTGGAGGATTACAAATGTTACACCCCTGTTCAAAAAGGGGAGAGGGATAAACCCGACAATTACAGGCCAGTCAGCCTAACGTCGGTGGTGGGGAAACTTTTAGAGCCAATAATCAGGGACAAAATGAATTGGCACTTGGAAAAGTCTGGGCTAAAAAATGAAAGTCAGCACGGATTTGTTAAAGAAAAATCGTGTTTGAGTTCTTTGATGAAGTAACGGAGAGGATTGATGAGGGTAGTGTGGTTGATGTGGTGTATATGGACTTTCAAAAGGCATTTGATAAAGTACCACATAATAGACTTGTTAGCAAAATTAAAGCCCATGGCATTAAAGGGACAGTGGCAGAGTGGATACAAAATTGGCTGGAGGACAGAAAGCAGAATGGTTGGATTTGGTTATAGAGGGGTATAATTTCAAAGTTTGTAGATGACACAAAACTTGGAAATGCAGTAAACAATGTGAAGGATAGTAACAGACTTCAGGAGGACAGAGACAGACTGGTGAAATGGGCAGACACATGGCAGATGAAATTTAACACAAAGTAGTGTGAAGTGATCCATTTTGATAGGAAGAATGAGGAGAGGCAATATAAACTAAATGGTACAATTTTAAAGGAGGTGCAGGAACAGAGAGACCTGGGGGTGTATGTACACAAATCTTTGAAGGTGGCAGGACACGTTGAGAAGGCTGTTAAAAAAGCAGATGGGATCCTGGACTTTATTAATAGAGGCAAGGAAGTTATGTCAAAGCTTTATAAAACTCTGGTTAGGCCCAGCTGGAGTATTGTGTCCAATTCTGGGCACCACACTTTAGGAAGGATGTTAAGACCTTAGAAAGGGAGCAGGAGAGATTTACTAGAATGGTACCAGGGACCAGGGGCTTCAGTTATGTGGAGAGACTGGAGAAGCTGGGGTTGTTCTCCTTAAGGTGAAATTTATTAGAGATTTTCAAAATCATGAACGGTTTTGATAGAGTAAATAAGGAGAAACTGTTTCCAGTGGCAGAAGGGTCGGTAACCAGAGGACACAGATTTAAGGTGATCGGCAAAAGAGCCAGAGGCGACATGAGGAAACATTTTTTTACGCAGTGAGTTGTTCTGATCTGGAATTCACTGCCTGAAAGGGCGGTGGAAGCAGATTCAATAATAACTTTCAAAAGGGAATTGGATAGATACTTCTAATTATTTCACCTATTAACTTACCAAATTAATTAGTATATTATATAAAAAGAATATGAAGACTGATAAGATAAATTTGTTGCGAAAGGTAAAGAGCTTTTGATTTTGTCACTTACAGATTATCAGGTTGTATATATTTGTTGCTTATTATGTTGATGCCATGGCTCCATAATACATCCTCTATATACATCCTTGTACTTTCAGACTCAACTGGACTGCTGACATTAGGTATAAAAGCATGGTACAAAAGTTAAGACAGTGTGTAAAGGAAATCGGAAGGAACAAGAAGATGTAATGGAAGGTAAAATCAAGGAGTTGGAAGCAATTGGTCAGAACATTGAATACAGGAGTTGGGATGTCTTGTTGAAGTTGTACAAGACATTAGTTAGGCCACACTTGGAATACTGTGTACAGTTCTGGTCACCCTATTATAGAAAGGATATTATTAAACTAGAAAGAGTGCAGAAAAGATTTACTAGGATGCTGCCGGAACTTGATGGTTTGACTTATAGGGAGAGGTTAGATAGACTGGGACTTTTTTCCCTGGAGAGTAGGAGGTTGAGGGGTGATCTTATACAAGTCTATAAAATAATGAGGGGCATAGATAAGGTAGATAGTCAAAATCTTTTCCCAAAGGTAGGGGAGTCTATAACGAGGGGGCATAGATTTAAGGTGAGAGGGGAGAGATACAAAAGGGTCCAGAGGGGCAATTTTTTCACTCAAAGGGTGGTGAGTGTCTGGAACGAGCTGCCAGAGGCAGTAGTAGAGGCGGGTACAATTTTGTCTTTTAAAAAGCATTTGGACAGTTACATGGGTAAGATGGGTATAGAGGGATATGGGCCAAGTGCAGGCAATTGGGACTAGCTTAGTGGTATAAACTGGGCGACATGGACATGTTGGGCCGAAGGGCCTGTTTCCATGTTGTAAACTTCTTTGATTCTTTGTTTCTTTGAGTGAGGATTAACTCATTCATTTGGAAACGCTAAATTGATTTGAATGTCCCCCAGACGACTGACACTGCACAAGCTGGAGACTGGAAGCAGGAGCATGCTGCTTAGGTCAACATGCTCTAGGTGTGTCAGCGTCTGACATAATTTGGACACAGTGAAGGAACTCTTAGTAAGAGCACTGAGAGTTCACGGATAGCCTACTGCGAGGCTCGTTATTGCTGGGTGGATCCACCCTTTGTGTAATAAAGCCCATTGGGCGATATTGGTTCTAAAGTTGGCAGAGTAAAGAATCTGGTGCATTTGGATAAGTATTCACGAGACAATGATTCCAGGAGGGGGGAAAGAGCTGATTCTAATCTTTCGCAGGGTCACGGTTACAATTTAAAAAAAACAATGGCCCAGAATTTCCTGTTGCACATTTTTTAAGATTGTGGTCACCAGTGGTCTGCAGAGGGACAGACACCCGGGTGCCCTGTCTCTTTTCATTTGCATTCCCATTGGTGCAGGAACTGGTGCAAACTCTTGTAAAATGGGTATGAGCAGCTGAACTATCCAGAGACTCCTGTGCAGCATTTTAAAAAACAATTCAGTGTGCTCTATTCAGCAGACTGGGGGGGCAAACTGGTAAGGGAGGAAGAGTACCTGGCCCTTTCACTTCACTCTTCAATAACTTCACTGCATGTCTTCGACATTTTTATTACACTGCTACAGAATAATGACCACTCATGGACCAGAGGGCAGCAGGACAGGGCCCCGTCCAGGAGATGAGCACAACATTTTACTGGTGCAGACCCCCGACTCCTCGAGGAGACTGAAGGCAGGAGGCACGGACTCCTGGGTGGGTGCCACCAAGCCTGCCAGGAATGTAACTCATGCTGGCTAGCGGGAGATAGCACTGGCACTGAGTGCCAACTCCCTCGTCCCCAGTGTTCAATGTATCCATATGATTTATATCAATGAGTGTTAATTGTATTCAGGTGGTACGTATTAATTGGGACTTTCTTGCAACCATTTATATGAGAGCTTATCTAGGGAATGCACAGTGTGTGTAATGTGGAGCTCTGTGAATAAAGGCTTGGAAGCAACTGAAGATCAGGCTTTATTATTCCATCCTTCACCGCCTGGCTGTTCAATTCGTAACACCCAGGATTACAGAACAGTGCTGCCAAAAGTTCAACGACCTCACCAGGGCATGGCAAGGTAACACACTGGGCGCTCTCACCTTTTCTTCCTTGCCCAGCCAGAGCAGCAGAGCATTCTTCACTCTCTTAAAGCAATACTTGCACAACTAACCCTTCACACTGCACTCTGGTTAAGGACAGCCCTAACTCAGCATCCTGCATGATGGCTACCCAGCTCCCCTAATGCTAATAGCTGACATGCACACCTTAAAACCCATTCCTCCACTTTGACACGCTGATACCTCCATATCTCTCACTTCACCTCACCCATGCTACTTACCACATACTCCTTAACAGCTAGCCTCATCCTCATTCACTCTATCTTCCTGCAGGATAAATTAGCAGACAATGCCCATCAAAGGGGCATCGGAGGGAGCATCCCTACCTTTAAAACCCTCATGCCCTTCAAGGAGAAGGCACTCACTCTGCTCTTGCCAAAAGAGAGAGCGAGTTTTGTGGCATCTTGCTGGTGCCAGGTTAGAAAATGAGCACCTACACCCTCACGCTGGCATCCCTCTGAAGCACCATACAGACAGAAGCTCCCATCACCTTTCTCTGCCACCTTAAAAAGATTTGCAAGGATGATATCAGAACTGAGAGGTTATAACTATAAGGAAAGACTGAAAAGGCTGGGGTTCTTTTCTCTAGAAAAGAGAAGGATCAGATATGACCTAATAGAGGTCTTTAAAATTATGAAGGGGCTTGATAGGGTAGACGTAGAGAAGATGTTTCCACTTGTGGGGGAGACCAGAACTAGGGGCCATAAATATAAGATAGTCATCAATAAATCCAATAGGGAATTCAGGAGAAACTTCTTTACGCAGAGAGCAGTTAGAAAGTGGAACTTGCTACCACAAGGAGTAGTTGAGGTGAATAGAATAGATGCATTTAAGGGGAAGCTGGATAAACACATGAGGGAGAAAGGAATAGAAGGGTATGCTGATAGGGTGAGATGCAGTGGGGGGAGGAGGCTAGTGTGGAGCATAAACACCATCATGGACCTGTTGGGCCGAATGGCCTGTTTCTGTGCTGTAATTTCTATGTAATTCTATGTAACCTTTTCTGCCGATTTAATTCCAAAGGGATAATACTCACAAACTCTTAGCTTCTACCTTTCTTCCCTGCAGATCCAGCACAGCTGGAGTGGGTGAGGAGACACAGGAGGAGGAAAATGATGATGATGAGAGCTGTGGAGATATTTCTCCCATGTCTCACATGATGATCTTATTCATGAAGACAAGTATGAGACCTGGGACACCTGCTCCATGCAGCTGCTTCACCTTCATGGAATCATAGAATGTTTACAGCATGGAAGGAGGCCATTCAGCCTTTCGAGTCTGTGCTGGCTCTCTGCAAGAGCAAAGCAGCTAGTCCCGCTCCCCTGCCCTTTCCCCGTAGCCCTGCATTTTTTTTTCCATTCAATTACTTATCCAATTCCCTTTTGAAAGCCACAATTGAATCTGCCTCCACCACCCCCTCGGGCAGTGCATTCCAGATCACAACCACTCGCTGTGTAAAAAAGATTTTTCTCATGTCACCTTTGGTTCTTTTGCCAATCACCTTAAATCTATGTCTTCTGGTTCTTGACCCTTCCGCCAATGGGAACAGTTTCTCTCTATCTACTCTGTCTAGACCCTTCATGATTTTGAACACCTCTATCAAATCTCCTCTTAACCTTCTCTGCTCTAAGGAGGACAACCCCAGCTTCTCCAATCTATCCACGTAACTAAATTCCCTCATCCCTGGAATCATTCTAGTAAATCTCTTCTGTATCCTCTCTAAGGCCTTCACATCCTTCCTAAAGTGCGGTGCCCAGAACTGGACACAATACTCCAGTTGTGGCCGAACCAGTGTTTTATAAAGGTTCATCATAATCATAGAGGTATAGAGCTTTTGTACTCTATACCTCTATTTATAAAGCCCAGGATCCCATATGCTTTTTTAACCGCTTTCTCAACCTGCCCTGCCACCTTCAATGATTTGTGCACATATACCACCAGATCCCTCGTTCCTGCACCCCTTTTAGAGTTGTGCCCTCTAGTTTATATTGCCTCTCCTCATTCTTCCTACTGAAATGTATCACTTCACACTTTACTGCGTTAAATTTCATCTGCCATGTGTCCGCCCATTCCACCAGCCTCTCTATGTCCTCTTGAAGTCTATCACTATCCTCCTCACTGTTCACTACCCTTCCAAGTTTTGTGTCATCTGCAAATTTTGAAATTGTGCACTGTACACCCAAGTCCAATTCATTAATATATATCAAGAAAAGCAGTGGTCCCAGCACCGACCCCTGGGGAACACCACTGTACACCTCCCTCCAGTCCAAAAAACAACCGTTCACCACTACTCTCTGTTTCCTGTTACTTAGCCAATTTCGTATCCATGCTGCCACTGCCCCCTTTATTTCATCGGCCTCAACTTTGATGACAAGCCTATTATATGGCACTTTATCAAATGCCTTTTGAAAGTCCACATGCACATCATCGACTGCATTGCCCTCATCGACCCTCTGTTATCTCAACAAAAAACTCAATCAAGTTTGTTAAACACGATTTGCCTTTAACAAATCTGTGCTGGTTTCCCTAATTAATCCACACTTGTCCAAGTGACTATTAATTTTATCCCGGATTATTGTTTCTAAAAGTTTCCCCACGACTGAGGTTACACTGACTGGCCTGCAGTTGCTGGGTTTATCCTTACACCCTTATTTGAACCTTGCCCCGTCTTCCTCTGCCCCATCCCCTGCCAACTCACCATCTGCGCCACTCACTCCCTAACTCACAGATTCTTTGATCTGGGGGTGGTTCACAAGAGCACGACCTACCTGGAGAAGTGGGGAGTGTCTGAGGATGTGCTAACTGCTCGGCAGAGCCTGAGGAGAATGTTGCCAATCGCTTCAGAGTCATGGGACTCAAAACTCATGGGAAATCGCCTGAAAAGAAGGATGTTTGAGGAACATGATTCTTATGTTCAGACTCTGAGGTCAATCTCTGAGGATGTGCAGCAACTGACAGGTGTGACTCTCGAATCTACAGCTCTCCTTTTCAGCAGCATCACGGAAGCTTCGTCTTCGTGTCAGCCGTGGCTCCGTTGGTAGCTGTCAGAAGGTTGTGAGTCTAAGTCCCACTCCAGAGATTTGAGCACAAAATGTAAGCTGACCCTCCAATGAAGTACTGAGGGAGTGCAAATATCTGGTCATTATCACATTGCTGTTTGTGGGAGCTTGCTGTGCGCAAATTGGCTGCTGTGTTTCCTACATTACAACAGTGACTACACTTCAAAAAGCCCTTCAATGGCTGTAAAGTGTTTTGGGATGTCCTGAGGTTGTGAAAGATGCAAGACTTTATTTTCATTTGTTGCAGGCACCAATGCAGCGAGTGGCAGCTTCACTGGAATCTGCAGCAGATTCCCAGATAAGAAGTAACCTGAAACTAGGCAGTGTCTCCACCTCCATGGAAGCACAGGCAGTAGCTCTGTTGGCGATAGGGGAGAGAATAGACCGCAGCCTGCATAGCGCCTTCCAGGCTGTGCTGACCGCTGTGTCTCAGGGGTTTCAGGATCTGATAGCCGCCATTCATAGAGTCATAGAGTTATACAGCACGGATAGAGGCCCTTCGGCCCATCATGTCCGCGCCGGCCATCAAGCCCTGTCTAATCTAATCCCATATTCCAGCATTTGGTCCGTAGCCTTGTATGCTATGGCATTTCAAGTGCTCATCCAAATGCTTCTTGAATGTTGTGAGGGTTCCTGCCTCCACAACCCTTTCAGGCAGTGAGTTCCAGACTCCAACCACCCTCTGGGTGAAAAAGTTCTTTCTCAAATCCCCTCTAAACCTCCCGCCTTTTACCTTGAATCTATGCCCCCTTGTTATAGAACCCTCAACGAAGGGAAAAAGCTCCTTAGTATCCATCCTATCTGTGCCCCTCATAATTTTGTACACCTCAATCATGTCCCCCCTCAGCCTCCTCTGCTCCAAGGAAAACAAACCCAATCTTCCCAGTCTCTCTTCATAGCTGAAGCGCTCCAGCCCTGGTAACATCCTGGTGAATCTCCTCTGCACCCTCTCCAAAGCGATCACATCCTTCCTGTAGTGTGGCGACCAGAACTGCACACAGTACTCCAGCTGTGGCCTAACCAGTGTTTTATACAGCTCCATCATAACCTCCTTGCTCTTATATTCTATGCCTCGGCTAATAAAGGCAAGTATCCCATATGCCTTCTTTACCACCTTATCTACCTGTTCCGCCGCCTTCAGGGATTCGACCAGCCATCCCGCTCAGCAGTGAGGCCACAGTTCCAGGACCCAGTGGGATGGTGACATCTAGATACCATGGTCGTACAGGACAGCAGCGCATGCCAAGGCCTCTGCCCTTTGTCCTCAGAGCACCACACCAGCAGAACATGGGAGGGGACACTAGGCTGCTCGGGAGCAAGCTCCTGAGATGCAGCCAGCAGAGCCTCCATGCCAGATTCCAGTTGCCATGAAACGAGGGCCACTTCAGTGCCATGAGCCTTTTGTAGAGCATGAGCAGCCAACCCCCTCCAACAGGCCTCGCCCTCAGGTGGCTTCTAGAAGAAGCATGAGAATAGGTTTAAGAAAAGGCATGAAAAGGCCCTCAGGGGCAGCATGGTGTTTAGAAACAGTAGGTTGATTGTGTGCACTTTGGAATTCACAGTAATAAAATGCACTGATATGGCACTTTCTTATTGATGGAGGTTGGAGTCATACAGGAAAGTTGCACTAATGTGGTGCTTACATCTTCACTCAGGTGATGATAATTGACACAGTCATGTAGGGGCTAAAGAGGGCTGATGTGTTGTGGTGTGATGGGCTGATGTGTTGTTGTGTGATGGGCTGATGTGTTGTCCTGTGATGGGCTGATGTGTTGTCCTGTGATGGGCTGATGTTTTGTGGTGTGATGGGCTGATGTGTTGTCCTGTGATGGGCTGATGTGTTGTGGTGTGATGGGCTGATGTGTTGTGGTGTGATGGGCTGATGTGTTGTCCTGTGATGGGCTGATGTGTTGTCCTGCGATGGGCTGATGTGTTGTTGTGTGATGGGCTGATGTGTTGTCCTGTGATGGGCTGATGTGTTGTCCTGCGATGGGCTGATGTGTTGTTGTGTGATGGGCTGATGTGTTGTCGTCTGATGGGCTGATGTGTTGTCCTGTGATGGGCTGATGTGTTGTGGTGTGATGGGCTGATGTGTGGTGGTGTGATGGGCTGATGTGTTGTCCTGCGACGGGCTGATGTGTTGTCGTGTGATGGGCTGATGTGTTGTCGTGTGATGGGCTGATGTGTTGTCGTGTGATGGGCTGATGTGTTGTCGTGTGATGGGCTGATGTGTTGTCCTGCGACGGGCTGATGTGTTGTCCTGTGATGGGCTGATGTTTTGTCGTGGTGATGGGCTGATGTGTTGTGGTGTGATGGGCTGATGTTTTGTCGTGGTGATGGGCTGATGTGTTGTCCTGTGATGGGCTGATATGTGGTGGTGTGATGGGCTGATGTGTTGTGGTGTGATGGGCTGATGTGTGGTGGTGTGATGGGCTGATGTTTTGTCGTGGTGATGGGCTGATGTGTTGTCCTGTGATGGGCTGATGTGTGGTGGTGTGATGGGCTGATGTGTTGTCCTGTGATGGGCTGATGTTTTGTCGTGGTGATGGGCTGATGTTTTGTCCTGTGATGGGCTGATCTACTGTCATGTGATAGGATGGGTAAGTGGATTGAGGGAATATCCTTTTATTTGAAACTTGGGGAGAAGGAGGCTGAGGCTGTGACCTTGCTTCACAGAGAAGGCTTCAGTGATGACATGTGCTGAGATGCCTCTTGCAGTAAATGTTGCCTGAGTCTCCTTTGCTTAGGGAATGACATGTCCGTTCCTGAAAGCCTATGGGATCCAAGGGAAAGTGGCTAGTTGGATCCAGAATTGGCTGAGCGGCAAGAAGCAAAGGGTAATGGTTGACGGGTGTTTTTGTGACTGGAAGGCTGTTTCCAGTGGGGATCCGCAGGACTCAGTACTCGGATCTTTCCTTTTGTTCTTTTCTCCCCTCCCCCCCCCCCACCTTCTCCTGTCAGAGGATAGGGATTGGAGGAGGACAAGGGGGATCCAAATATCAGCCAGTGGTCCGACTCTGAGATGCAAATCCAGATGTGTGTAGGGAGAAAAGGCTTTAAATAGCCTTTCCCAGCTGCAGAAATCTGTACTTAAAATCTCCAGACTCTTCCGTGTCAGAAACTCCTCCTTTACACCTTGACCAGGTGATCCTCATAAATCTCAGTCTAAGTTATCCAAAGTGCATTAGCAGTACAAACCCAGGGAACTCCAGCTGTTACACCACTGGCTGTCACTCTGACGGGCAAATTAGGGCAGTGGGATTCAGCGGGCAAATCATGGGACAACTCACAAAGCACAAGGGAACTCGGGGGAAGTGTTTTACAGTGGTACAAGCAGCGGAAATGACTTCCACTCAAATTTCCTGCACCATTTGTACAAACAACAAGTAAATTCACTCCTGATATGATAAGCACCAACATCCCTGTGCTGAGATGTTATCTGAGACTTTAACACATCAGCGTGAGGGAATGAAAGACAAATTAGAACAGATTTGACAGATCAGCTAAACCCACAATCCAGTACTGTAATGGAGTTTCACAGGTACCGGTGACATTGAAGAGGGCCAATTTTTCAGATCATTCTACTTAATCAGATATTTGAGGCTAAAAATTTGTAAGTTCAGGGCCTTATAGTATGTCAGGAATGTTCTATGTTTTTTTTATTATTTCCAAGTGTTCCCAATCGTATTTTCCAGTCATCTGTTATTGCTGTTGGTTTTTCTCATGGCCTGCACCGCGGTGCATTCTAGCTGAGACCTATTGCAAGTTAAAATGTAATGAAATCAGAAAATGCTGGAGAAGCTCAGTACATTTCAGGTCGAAGACCTTTCGTCAGAACTAGAAGATGTTAAGAGTTAAAGTTTTTGAGCAAGTACAGAGCCAGGGAAAGGGGGGGAGGGGAGGAAAGAACAAAAGGAAAGATCCCAGTACTGAGTCCTGTGGAACCCCACTGGAAACAGCCTTCCAGTCACAAAAACACCTGTCGACCATTACCCTTTGCTTCCTGCCACTGAGCCAACTCTGGATCCAACTAGCCACTTTCCCTTGGATCCCATGGACTTTTACTTTTTTGACCAGTCTTCCATGTGGGACCTTGTCAATAGCCTTGCCAAAATCCATGTAGACTACATCAAATACGCTACCCTCATCGACCCTCCTTGTTACCTCCTCAAAAAATTCAATCAAGTTAGTCAGACACGACCTGCCCTTAACAAATCCATGCTGACTGTCCTTGATTAATCCGTGCCTTTCTAAGTGACGGTTTATCCTGCCACTCAGAATTTTTTCCAATAATTTGCCCACCACTGAGGTTAGACTGATTGGCCTATAATTACTCGGTCTATCCCCTTCTCCCTTTTTAAACAATGGTACAACGTTAGCAGTCCTCCAATCCTCCGGCACCAGGCCTGTAGCCAGGCAGGATTGGAAAATGATGGTCAGAGCCTCCGTTATTTCCTCCCTTGCTTCACTTAACAGCCTGGGATACATTTCATCCGGGCCTGGGGATTTATCTACTTTCAAAGATGCTAAGCCCCTTAATACTTCCTCTCTCACTAAGTTTATCCCATCCAATATTTCACACTCCTCCTCCTTAACTACAATCTCTGTATCGTCTCTCTCTTTTGTGAAGACAGACGCAAAGTATTCATTAAGAACCATACCCACATCTTCCACCTCCACACACAGGTTACCTTTTTGGTCTCTAATAGGCCCTACTCTTTCCTTAGTTATCCTCTTGCTCTTTATGTATTTATAAAACATCTTTGGGTTTTCCTTGATTTTACTTGCCAATACTTTTTCCTGCCCTCTCTTTGCTTTCCTAATTTCCTTTTTAATTTAACTCCAGCACTTTCTATACTCCTCTAGGCTTTCTGCAGTATTGAGTTCTCGATGTCTGACATAAGCTTCCCTTTTTTGCCTTATCTTACTCTGTTTGCTCCTTGTCATCCAGGGGGCTCTAGATTTTCTTTGTGGGAACATATTTGCTCAGAACCCTCACTATCTCCCCCTTGAATGCCTCCCACTGCTCTGACACTGATTTACCTTCAAGTAGCTGTTTCCAGTCCACTTTTGCTAAATCACTTCTCAGCTTAGTAAAATTGGCCTTTCCCCAGTTGAGAACTTTTACTCCTGTTCTATCTTTGTCCTTTTCCATAACTACGCTATATTTAACTGAAGTTGAAGGAAGCTCTGTAAAACAGGGGTCGAGCTCTCAGAAGGTAAACCGATTGCCAGATTAAAATGGCACACAAAAGTGTCCAGTCTTATTATTACCAGTTACTGATATTACCCACTGATGGCATTTCGGGCTCAATTTTAACTCCCGGGCAGGAATACAGCAAAGCGAACCACAGCAGCAGGCAGGCTCGGCTGTTTTAACGGGCCAGGTCTCATTGATATGCTGCTTTTGCCAATTTCTTGACCAAATGGCCGGGAAGTCCGTGGGAAGCGGCCGCTCGGCAATTAAAATCATGCGGCGGGGGCAGCTGTCGGGGGACGTTCCCTGGCACAAAGTAAGTGTTTGAGGATTGGGCATCTCAGTCGGGGGGGGATGGGGGAGAGGGGGTGAGCCCGGGGTAGGGGAGGCCCAAAGTTTCCTTGTGGGGCCTAGAGAAGCACTCCTGTTCCTCTAGGCCCCGAGGAAACTAAAACAAATTTTAAAAAGTTACCTTGCCATCTGCCTTCTTCTCGCCCTGGCTCTTGTTCCTGGCGGCTTCCCCGTCAGGACAAACCTATCGCTGCTCCGTCACTCAGGCCTCTGGTTAAAATAGCATATTTAAAGAGGACTGCACCGTCGGCCAGATTGGAGCGGGGAAAGAGCGGCTAAGTCCCTCACTCCATTTTAACTGCCCCCCGCCCCTGCTTGGTTTCTGCCTGGCGGAGGAGTTACAATCAACCCCTTTGTCTCTGGAGCTTCTTAAACTCTGATGGATTTTGGTTCCTCTGGAGCAGAGGTTCCCAAACTCTTTCTGCTGAGCCCCCCATTGGAGATTCATGTCCCCCCTCTTTCTAGGGACAGTATTTTTGCATAATTAATATTCGTGAAGATTTAGCTGGTAACCCAAAATAACTCTGCAGTTTTGTCACTTTAGCTGTTTTAATTCTGCTTCCTTGCACTTTTGGGTTTTAATGTGAAGTCCAATCATATCAGCGGAAATCCCTAGATGGGAAAATCCTCAGATCTGCTCCCCTTTACTGCCGTTACTTTGCCGGAAGTCCGGCAGAAACTCAGTTTGCGTTTAAAAACGGGGTTTCCACTGCACTTCTGGCAAAGTGATGGCAGCGAAGCGTGAGCAGATCCGAGGAATTTCCCGGACAGTATGACAGGAAAACTGTAGGGCTCGCCTCTCCTCTGGTTGGGGATGCGAGCTGGGTGAAGGAAGAACAATCCTCCACACAGAGAACTAGAATGGGTCTGTGCTTGGGTTGTTTGGGGGGTGGAACAAGGAATAATGAATCATTGGGCTGCCGTGGAGGAGGTAAAATACAAGTTTTTGTGCAAACACTGAGGACCCATGAGTAGGGATGCAATTATTAATTTAAGATGACACCAAGCAAGCAGCAACATGAAATCCAAGCAGGTCAAAATAAACTTTACAGAACAGTGCAGAGCACCGGGTAATTAAGTAATTTTTGAGGCTGAGACAAGTTTCTATTTATCTATTCCCTCTAAACATCACTGGGACTCAAGGGCTGATGAGGAATTCGATGCAGGGACACAAAAATGTCACAAAGCTGCAGATCTCGGGGCAGAGAACCTTTCAACAGATTTTGAAGCAGTGTCAGATGGAGGCGGAGTGCGGCACCGACTTATCATAGAATCTCACAGCTGAGGAGGAGGCCATTTGGTCCATTGTGCCTGTGCCAACTCTTTGAAAGTGCTATCCAATTAGTCCACTCCTCTGCTCTTTCCCCATAGCCCTACACATTTTTCCCTTTCAAAAGTATATCCAATTTTCTTTTGAAAGTTACTATTGTATCTGTTTCCACCACCCTTTCAGGGAGTGCATTCCCGATCATAACAACTCACTGCATAAAACAAATTCTCCTCATCTTGCCTCTGGTTCTTTTGTCAATTATCTTAAATTGGTGCCCTCTGGTTACTGACCCTCCTGCCAGTAGAAACAGTTTCTCCCCATCTATTCTATCAAACTCCTTCATAATTTTGAACATCTCTTTTAAATCTCCCCTTAATCTTCTCGTAGGAGGTCAATTCCAGCTTCACTAGTCCCTCCACATAACTGAAGTGCCTCATCCCTGGTATCATTCTAGTAAATCTCCTCCACACCCTCTCCAAAGATTGGCTGCTATTTATTTATTTCTCTCTGGCAGTGGGGACCCCAAGGCTCAAGAGCACTTTCAAAAAGAAATTTATGCTGCACAGAGGTACAGACCAGAGGGGAAACTACTCTTAGTTTTAACTGAACTAAACATATTTAAACTTAGGAGTATTGAAAATGCCCGTAAACTGGAACTGTTTGCAAGGGATGCCTGAGAACAGAGTCAGGAATCAGCCTGAGAGAGTTGAGTAGAAGGCAACAACGCCACCAATGGAGCAAATACATACTACACCTGTCAGTGAGTTACAGCGAGCGTGCCTCTCACACAATCCAGTTTGCAAGCTCTGCATTAGCCTTGCCTCATATGATAGAATCATAGAATCTTACAGCAGTGAAGAAGGCCATTCAAACCATCGTGCCGGCTCTTTTGAAAGAGCAATCCAATTAGTCTCACTCATAAGAATATAAGAAACATAAGAAATAGGAGCAGGAGTAGGCCATACGGCCCCTCGAGCCTGCTCCGCCATTCAATAAGATCATGACTGATCTTCGACCTCAACTCCACTTTCCCACCTGATCCCCATATCCCTTGATTCTCTTAGAGTCCAAAAATTTAACTATCTCAATCTTGACTATACTCAATGACTCAGCATCCACAGCCCTCTGGGGTAGAGAATTCCTAAGATTCACAACCCTCTAAGTGAAGAAATGCCTCCTCATCTCAATCTTATATGGCCGACTCCTTATTCTGCGACTATGCCCCCCTAGTTCAAGACTCTCTAGCCCGGGGAAACAACCTCTCAGCCTCTAACCTGTCAAGCCCCCTCAGAATCTTATATGTTTCAATGAGAGTGCGGATATTACACAGTGTGCTGAGAGTTCGGTAAGTGTGGGAGTTGAAGGGCTAATCTCTTTAAATCTAGTGCATATTGCTTCAACTGTTTAAGGTCAATTTAAAAGTTTAAATTTCTAAGTTTCTGTCAGGCTTCAGCAGAGAGCTGCTGCAGCAAGTTAATTGGTTAGCTAGATTCAATTGGTACCTGAAGGTGGGGCAGGCCTGACTCATCTGAGTCTCAACTGTAGAAATACAGGGGCCTGTCAGTGCGGACTGCACGGTGTGCGGATATACACAGTGTGCTGAGAGTTCGGTAAGTGTGGGAGTTTGATGAAGTGGGGGAAGGAGGTGCTGCTTTGCCTTGCTTTTCCAAACTTTTCCTGCAGAGCGGTAGTGGACCTGAGAGTAGAAGACTGAGATTGTGGAATAAAAGCAGCAGCAGACCTGCACCAAGAGACAACTACTGTGCGACATCACAGGGACTTAACTCCTGGACCTAAGATAACTAAGAAGCAAAAAGTAATCCAAGTGGGACATCACCAAGGAAGAGGTAAGTGATTGGCTGGTGAGTATTTTCCTGCTGAATTTGACTAAGGTTAGAGTTTGTGGATTCTCTGGTCTCTGTTGTGTAGTGGGGGACTGCTGTTCAGCAAGGGCCCTTGAGTATACCTTTTTAATTGAAGTGAAATTGGTGGGATTCATTTAATTTGAATTAATTAGTTAAAGGGTAAGTCATGTCAGGACAGCCCAGCCCCGTGTTATGCTCTTCCTGCTCTATGTGGGAAATCAGGGACCCTTCCGGTGTCCCTGACGACCATGTGTGCGGGAAATGTATCCAGCTGCAGCTACTGACAAACCGCATTGCGGCACTGGAGCTGCGGATGGATTCATTATGGAGCATTCGCGATGCTGAAAACGTCGTGGATAGCACGTTTAGTGAGGTGGTCACACCGCAGGTAAAGGTTGTACAGGCAGGAAGTAATTGGGTGACCACCAGGCAGAGTAAGAAGAGCAGGCAGGCAGTGCAGGGGTCCCCTGTGGCCGTCCCCCTCTCAAACAAATATACCGCTTTGGATATTGTTGAGGGGGATGACTTATCAGGGGAATTGTAAACAATTTTACAACACCAAGTTATAGTCCAGCAATTTTATTCAGGGGAAGGCAGCAGCAGCCAACTTCCTGGCACCAGGGGTAGCTCTGCTGCACAGGCTGGGAGGAAAAAGAGTGGAAGAGCTATAGTGGTAGGGGATTCTATCGTAAGGGGAACAGACAGGCGTTACTGTGGCCGTAAACGTGACTCCAGGATGGTTTGTTGCCTCCCTGGTGCCAGGGTCATGGATGTCACTGAGCGGCTACAGGGCATTCTCAAGGGGGAGGGGGAGCAGGCAGAGGTCGTGGTCCACATTGGGACCAACGACATAGGTAGGAAGGGAGATGAGGTCCTGCATCAAGAATTTAGGGAGCTAGGTAGCAGATTAAAGAGCAGGACCTCAAAGGTTGTAATCTCTGGATTACTCCCAGTGCCACGGGCTAGTGAGTATAGAAATAGGAGGATAGAACAGATGAATGCGTGGCTAAAGAGTTGGTGCAGGAGGGAGGGTTTCAGTTTCCTGGATCACTGGGCCTGCTTCTGGGGAAGGTGGGACTTGTACAAGTCGGACGGGTTGCACCTGAACCAGAGCGGGACAAATATCCTTGTGGGGAGGTTTGCTAGCACTGTTGGGGGGGGTTTAAACTAACTTGGCAGGGGGATGGGATACAGAGTGGAGCTACAATAGGGGGTGATGTGCAGCCAAATATAGAGAAAAAAACAAGTCAGCTTGGAAGACAGGGCAAATATGTGAGGGCAAGGCTGGATGGCATCTATTTTAATGCAAGGAGTCTTGCGAATAAGGTGGATGAACTGAAGGTTTTGATAAACACATGGGAGTATGATATTGTTGCTGTCACAGAGACATGGTTGAGGGAGGGGCAAGACTGGCAGCTCAATATTCCGGGGTACAGAATCTTCAGGCGAGACAGAGGGGGAGGTATAAGAGGAGGGGGGGTCGCAATATTAATTAAAGAATCAATTACTGCCATAAGGAGGGATGATATATTAGCAGGTTCCTCTAATGAGGCCATATGGGTGGAGCTTAAAAACATAAAGGGGGCAAGCACTTTGATGGGAGTGTACTATAGGCCCCCAAACAGTCAGGGGGAGATAGAGGAACAGATATGTAGGCAAATCTCAGAAAATTGTGCAAATAATAGGGTAATAATAGTGGGGGATTTCAACTTCCCCAATATTAACTGGGATACTCAGAGTGTAAAAGGCTTAGAGGGTACAAAATTCTTAACGTGCATCCAGGAGAGCTTTTTGAGCCAGCATGTAGAAAGTCCTACAAGAGAGGGGGCGGTACTGGACCTAATTCTAGGGAATGTGGCCGGCCAAGTGGAAAAAGTGCTAGTCGGTGAGCACTTTGGTGACAGTGACCATAATTCGGTGAGATTTAAGGTGGTCATGGAAAAGGACAGGGAGGGGCCGGAAATAAAGGTTCTAAATTGGGAGAAGGCCGATTTTAATAGGATAAGGCAGGATCTGGCCAAAATGGACTGGGATCAGCAGCTTGTAGGAAAATCCGCATCGGAGCAATGGGAGTCTTTCAGAAGGGAGATTGAGACCATACAATGGCAACATGTTCCCGTAAAGGTTAAGGGTGGTTCCAAGAACTCCAGGGAACCTTGGATGTCAGGGGATATACGAGAATGGATTAGGAAAAAAAGGAGGGCTTTTGGCAGATACAAAAGGCTAAAGACGGAGGAAGCCCTAGAGGAGTACAAAAAGTGCAGGGGGATACTTAAAAACAAATTAGGAGATCAAGGAGGGGCCATGAAATAACACTGGCGAGCAAAATAAAGGAAAATCCTAAGATGTTTTTAAGTATATAAAGGGTAAGAGGATGACTAGGGAAAAAATAGGGCCCATTAGGGACAAAAATGGCAATCTGTGTGTGGAGCCGGCAGATGTAGGAGGGGTTCTAAATGAATTTTTTGCATCTGTTTTCACTGTGGAGAAGGACGATGTAGACATAGAAATACGGCAGGGGGACTGTGATATACTCGAACATATTAACATCGAGCGGGAGGAGGTATTGGCGGTTTTAGCAGGCCTAAAAATGGATAAATCCCCAGGCCCGGACGAAATGTATCCCAGGCTACTGTGTGAGGCAAAGGAGGAGATTGCGGGGGCTCTGACACATATATTCAGAACCTCTCTGGCCACAGGGGATGTGCCAGAGGACTGGAGAACCGCTAATGTAGTACCATTATTCAAGAAGGGGAGTAGGGAAAAACCGGGGAACTACAGGCCAGTGAGCCTAACATCAGTGGTAGGAAAATTATTGGAAAAAATTCTGAAGGACAAAATTAGTCTCCACTTGGAGAAGCAAGGATTAATCAGGGATAGTCAACATGGCTTTGTCAAGGGAAGATCATGTCTGACTAATTTGATTGAATTTTTTGAGGGGGTGACGAGGCGTGTGGATGAGGGTAACGCAGTGGATGTGGTATACATGGATTTCAGTAAGGCCTTCGATAAAGTCCCCCACAGGAGACTGGTCAAGAAGGTACAAGCCCATGGAATCCAGGGTGCCTTGGCACTTTGGATACAAAACTGGCTTAGTGGCAGAAGGCAGAGGGTGATGGTCGAAGGTTGTTTTTGTGACTGGAAGCCTGTGGCCAGTGGGGTACCACAGGGATCTGTGCTGGGTCCCTTGCTGTTTGTGGTCTACATTAATGACTTGGATATGAATGTAAAAGGTATGATCAGTAAGTTCGCTGATGATACAAAAATTGGTAGGGTGGTAAATAGCGAGGATGATAGCCTCGGTCTGCAGGACGATATAGATGGGTTGGTCAGATGGGCGGAACAGTGGCAAATGGAATTTAACCCGGAAAAGTGCGAGGTGATGCACTTTGGAGGGACTAACAAGGCAAGGGAATACACAATGAATGGGAGGACCCTAGGCAAGACAGAGGGTCAGAGGGATCTTGGTGTGCAAGTTCACAGATCCCTGAAGGCGGCGGAACAGGTAGATAAGGTGGTAAAGAAGGCATATGGGATACTTGCCTTTATTAGCCGAGGCATAGAATATAAGAGCAAGGAGGTTATGATGGAGCTGTATAAAACACTGGTTAGGCCACAGCTGGAGTACTGTGTGCAGTTCTGGTCGCCACACTACAGGAAGGATGTGATCGCTTTGGAGAGGGTGCAGAGGAGATTCACCAGGATGTTACCAGGGCTGGAGCGCTTCAGCTATGAAGAGAGACTGGGAAGATTGGGTTTGTTTTCCTTGGAGCAGAGGAGGCTGAGGGGGGACATGATTGAGGTGTACAAAATTATGAGGGGCACAGATAGGATGGATACTAAGGAGCTTTTTCCCTTCCTTGAGGGTTCTATAACAAGGGGACATAGATTCAAGGAAAAAGGCGGGAGGTTTAGAGGGGATTTGAGAAAGAACTTTTTCACCCAGAGGGTGGTTGGAATCTGGAACTCACTGCCTGAAAGGGTTGTGGAGGCAGGAACCCTCACAACATTCAAGAAGCATTTGGATGAGCACTTGAAATGCCATAGCATACAAGGCTACGGACCAAATGCTGGAATATGGGATTAGAGTAGACAGGGCTTGATGGCCGGCGCGGACACGATGGGCCGAAGGGCCTCTATCCATGCTGTATGACTCTATGACTCTATGACTCTATGAGATCACCTCTCATTCTTCTAATCTCCAGAGAATATAGGCCCATTTTACTCAATCTCTCCTCATAGGACAACCCTCTCATCCCAGGAATCAATCTAGTGAACCTTCATTGCACCACCTCTAAGGCAAGTCTATCCTTCCTTAGATAAGGAGAACAAAACTGTACACAGTGCTCCAGATGAGGTCTCACCAAAGCCCTGTACAATTGTAGTAAGACTTCCTTACTCTTGTACTCCAACCCCCTTGCAATAAAGGCCAACATGCCATTTACTTTCCTAATTGCTTGCTGTACCTGCATGTTAACTTTCTGTGTTTCATGTACGAGGACGCCGAAATCCCTCTGAACACCAACATTTAATAGTTTCTTACCATTTAAAAAATATTCTGTTTTTCTATTCTTTCTACCAATGTGAATAACCTCACATTTCACCGCATTATACTCCATCTGCCACCTTCTTGCCCACTCATTTAACCTGTCTATATCCGTTTGCAGACTCTTTGTGTCCTCCTCAAAGCTTACTTTCTCACCTAGCTTTGTATCGTCAGCAAACTTGGATACATTACACTCGGTCCCTTCATCTAAGTCATTAATATAGATTGTAAATAGCTGAGGCCCAAGCACTGATCCTTGCGGCACTCCACTAGTTACAACGTGCCAACCTGAGAATGACCCGTTTATCCCTGCTCTCTGTTTTCTGTCCGTTAACCAATCCTCTATCCATGCTAATATATTACCCCCAATCCCATGAGCCCTTATCTTGCATAACAACCTTTTATGTGGCATCTTATCAAATGCCTTTTGAAAATCCAAATATACTACATCCACTGGTTCCCCTTTATCTACCCTGCTGGTTACATCCTCAAAAAACTCTAATAAATTTGTCAAACATGATTTCCCTTTCATAAAACCATGTTGACTCTGCCTAATCATATTATAATTTTCTAAGTGCCCTGTTACACTTCCTTAATAATGAATTCCAGAATTTTCCTGACGACTGATGTCAGGCGAACTGGCCTGTAATTTCCTGTTTTCTCTCTCCCTCCTTTCTTGAATAGCGGGGTTACATTTGCTACCTTCCAGTCCGCTGGGACCGTTCTAGAATCTAGAGAATTTTGGAAGATCATAACCAATGCATCCACTATCTCTGCAGCCTCCTCGTTTAACACCCTAGGATGTAGGCCATCAGGTCCAGGGGATTTATCAGCTTTTAGTCCCATTAGTTTCTGCAGTACTTTTTCTCTACTGATAATAATTACTTTAAGTTCCTCACTCTCATTTTTTGATATGCTTTTTGTATCTTCTACTGTGAAGACAGATACAAAATATGCATTTAATGCATCTGCTATTTCCTGATTCCCCATTATAATTTCTCCTGTCTCAGCCTCTAGGGGACCAACATTCACTTTTGCTACTCTCTTCCTTTTTACATACTTGTAGAAGCTCTAACAATCCATTTTTATATTTCTTGCTAGTTTACTTTCACATTCTATTTTCTCCCATTTTATCAATTTTTTGGTCATCCTTTGCTGGTTTCTAAAACTCTCTCAATCCTCAGGCTTACTACCTTTCTTGGCAACATTATAAGCCTTTGCTTTTAATCTAATACTATCCTTAACTTCTTCAATTAGCCACGGATGGATCGCTTTTCCTGTGGAGTTTTTATTTCTCAATAGAATGTATATTTGTTGAGAATATTGAAATATTTCTTTAAGTATTTGCCATTGAACGTAAGAACATACATAAGAACACAAGAAATAGGAGCAGGAGTAGGCCATCCGGCCTCTTGAGCCTGCTCCGCCATTCAACAAGATCATGGCTGATCTTCTACCTCAACGCCATTTTCCTGCACCATCCCGATATCCCTTGATGCCTTAATATCTAGAAATCTATCGATCTCTGTTTTGAATGTACTCAATGACTGAGCCTCCACAGCCCTCTGGGGTAGAGAATTCCAAAGGTTCACCACCCTCTGAGTGGAGAAATTTCTCCTCATCTCAGTCCTTTATTCTGAGACTGTGACCCCTGGTTCTAGATTCCCAGCCAGGGGAAACATCATCTCTGCATCTACCCAGTCGAGCCCTGTAAGGATTTTGTATGTTTCAATGAGATCACTTCTCATTTATCTAAACTCTAGAGAATACAGGCCAACTCTACTCAATCTCTCCTCGTACGACAATCCCACCATCCCAGGAATCAGTCTGGTGAACCTTTGTTGCACTCCCTCTGTGGCAAGTATATCCTTTCTTAGGTAAGGAGACCCAAAATTGTACACAATACTCCAGGTGCAGTCTCACCAAGGCCCCATATAATTGCAGTAAGACATCTTTACTCCTGTACTCAAATCCTCTTGTAATAAAGGCCAACATACCATTTCCCTTCCTAATTGCTTGCTGCACCTGCATGTTAGCTTTCAGTGATTCATGTACAAGGACACCCAGGTCCCTTTGAACATCAATATTTCCCAATCTCTCACCATTTAAAAAATACTCTGCAGTTCTGTTTTTTTCTACCAAAGTGGATAACTTCACATTTTTCCACATTATATTCCATCTGCCATGTTCTTGCCCACTCAGTTCGCCTGTCTATGTCCCCCTGAAGCCTCTTTGCATCCTCCTCACAACTCACATTCCCACCTAGTTTTGTGTCATCAACAAACTTGGAAATATTACATTTAGTTCCCTCATCCAAATCATTGATATATTGTGAATAGCTGGGGCCCAAGCACCGATCCCTGTGGTACCCCACTAGTCACAGTCTGCCAACCTGAAAAAGACTCGTTTATTCCTACTCTCTGTTTTCTGTCTGTTAACCAATTCTCAATCCATGCCAGTATATTCCCCCCAATTCCATGTGCTCTAACTTTGTTCACCAACCTCCTGTGTGGGACCTTATCGAAAGCCTTCTGAAAATCCAAATACACCACATCCACTGGTTCCCCCTTATCTATTCTACCAGTTACATCCTCAAAGATGATTTCCCGTTCATAACTCCATGTTGACTCTGCCAAATCCTATTATTATTTTCTAACTGTCCTGTTATCACATCCTTTATAATAGATTCTAGCATTTTCCCCACTACTGATGTCAGGCTAACAGGTCTGTAATTCCCTGTTTTTTCTCTCCCTCATTTCTTAAATAGTGGGGTTACATTTGCCACCCTCCAATCTGCAAGAACCATTCCAGAATCTATAGAATTTTGGGAGATGACAACCAATGCACCCACTATCTTTATAGTCACCTCTTTCAAAACCCTGGGATGTAGATCATCAGGTCCTTGGGATTGCTTTTCAACCATCATACCCTTTAATTTAATTTCCCAATCTACCTTAGCCAACTCGCCCCTCATACCTATATAATTGGCTTTATTTAAGTTTAAGAATCTAGTTTCAGACTTAAGTATGTCACTCTCAAACTCAATGTGAAATTCTATCATATTATGATCGCTGTTCCCCAGCGGATCCTTTATTGTGAGGTTACTAATTAACCCTGTCTCATGACACAATACAAGATCTAAAATAGCCTGATCCCTGGTTGCTTCCACTCCCCTGCTCTTTCCCCGTGGCCCTGCAATTTTTTCCTTTTCAAGTATTTATCCAATTCCCTTTTGAAAGTTACTATTGAATCTGTTTCCAGCACCCTTTCAGACAGCGCATTCCAGGTCATAACAACTCGCTGCGTAAAAATGTTTTCCTCACCTTGCCTCTGGTTCTTTTATCAATTACCTTATTTAAGCTGATTGTCAAAAGAACCAAAGGTGACATAAGGAAAAACGTTTTTACGTAATGAGTAGTTATGATCTGGAATGCGCTGCCTGAAAGGGTGGTGGAAGCAGATTCAATCGTGGCTTTCAAAAAGGAATTGGATAAATACTTGAAGGGAAAAAAATTTCATGGCTACGGGGATAGAGTGGGGGAATGGGACTTACTGGATTGCTCTTACAAAGAACCAGCACGGGCTTGATGGGCCGAATGTCTTCCTTCTGTGCTATGATTCTACCTTTAATCTGTGTCCTCTGGTTACAGATCCACCTGCCACTGGAAACAGTTCCTCCTTATTTACTCTAATTTTGAACATCTCTATGAAATCCCCTCTTAACCTTCTCTGCTCTGAAGAGAACAATCCCAGCTTCTCCAGTCTCTCCACATAACTGAAGTCCCTCATCCCTGGTATCATTCCAGTAAATCTCTTCTGCACCCTCTCAAGGCCTGGACATCCTTCCTAAAGTGTGGTGCCCAGAATTGAACACAATACTCCAGCTGAGATCTAACCAGTGATTTATAAAGTTTTAGCAGAACTTCCTTGCTTTTGTACTCTATGCCTCTATTTATAAAGCCCAAGATCCCATATGCTTCTTTAAACAGCTTTATCAACTTGTCCTGCCACCTTCAAAGATTTGTGTATGTGAACCCCCAGGTCTCTCTGTTCCTGCACCCCCTTTAAAATTGTACCATTTAATTTACAGGACAGTTCTACCTGCAGAGCCATTAGCACTGCTTGCTTATATTACAGTTCTACCTGCAGAGCCATTAGCACTGCTTGCTTATATTACAGTGCTACCTGCAGAGCCATTAGCACTGCTTGCTTATATTACAGTGCTACCTGCAGAGCCATTAACACTACTCATTTATATTATAACACTCCTGCTGGAGGCAGTGCTACAAATACACCATTGGAAAGATGATGATTAACAGTATTGTGCCCAGTTTGATATTTGATGCTTACTCGGATTATTCCGGCATTACTATGGAGAAATCCAAACATAGGACAATAGCTTCGAAATTACTGCCGGTGATGTCAGTGGACAAAATGTTTAATGCATTGCTTAATACAACCACTAACCCACTGATTCTGATTATCACCCCCATTACAATAACAGATGGAGGAATGTTGTCTAAGGGGGTCAAGCATCCGGCCACTGATATCACCAACAGCAGTTTCTAGGCTCATGTTTTTTCTCAGACAGAAAGATTGGAGAAGAGATTTAAATCAAGGCCATAGATTCGCAGTATTCACAGAAAAATGGGCAGAATCGCAGAATTCCTATTAAAGTCCTAGTAAATCCCATGATCCCACGTAATAAAAACAGAATTTTACTTATTCAGTCATCGTAAGCTAATCACCCTAATTATAAACGGATGGAGTCATGAAATGTGATTCCCAAAATAATAGACAATGGAATTTGACTTATTCAGTCACCATTATACACAGAGCCTGCTTAAAATTATTAAATTAAGAAGTTGTTTATTCAGAACAAGTAATAAAGACACAGTTATTATAATCTTAGGGCCCAGAAGCTGGATATGGTTCCGAGTTCATTTCTTTTTACAGCTGCAAAATATGTCAAATAAACATGAAGGCGCACTGAATAAAAAAACCTATGATCTCTTCAAAGATGAAAATGACCACATTGCTGCTTAGAAAACATCAGGACCGAGGTTTGGTGCTGGAGAAAGTTGGAGATCAGCCAGTTTATATCAAATGCTTAACTAGAAAATAGACTTCCCAACTCCCTTAGTTTGTATGACTCTTAGCTGAGTCGTACAAACTTTACAGGACACTTACAGGTTACGTTTCCAGTCTGTGCTGAGTTAGCTCATCTCAGCTAGGCCTCAGTGTCCTGGGTTGGGGATGGGGGGGAATTTGTCTTGCATTCTCGATCCTAATTGCTACTCAGTAAGTCCCACGCGATGTGCAAATGTGGTGACGTTGGGTGAGGTTGGTATCGAGGCCCCTTTGATGCCTCCATGGAAGGCTCGTCTACCAATACTCACTGTCAACACTCGCACTTGAATAATAACCACTTGGGCAAGGTACTGGAGGCTGGCTGGCGCACATGAAGCCGTACCGCAACAAATTTTATACCGCTTCAGCACTCTCGAGCCTGAGATTCTCCGCCCATTTAAGTGAATGGGTAGAAGTTAAGCTACAGCTATACAACGCCCTGGTTAGACCAGACCTGTTCAGTTCTGGGCACCGCACCTTAGGAAGGATATATTAGTTTTGGAGGGAGTGCAGCGTAGATTTACTAGAATGATACCTGGACTCTGAGGGTTAAATTACGAGGAGTGATTACACAAACTAGGGTTGTATTCCCTGGATTTGATTGAAGTTTTCAAGATATTAAGGGGAACTGATAGGGTAGATGGAGAGAAACTATTCCTGCTGCTTGGGGAGTCTAGGACTCGGGGACACAGCCTAAAAATTAGAGGCAGGACTTGCAGGAGTGAAGTTAGGAAACATTTCTACACACAAAGGGTGGTAGAAGTTTGGAACTCTCTTCCGCAAACGGCGGTTGATGCTCAATTGTTAATTTTAAATCTGAGATTGATAGATTTTTATTAACCAAGGGTATTAAGAGATATGGGGCTAAGGCAGGTATATGTAATTAGGTCACAGATCAGCCATGATCTCCTGGAATGGCAGAACAGGCTAGAGGGGCTAAAGGGCCTACTCCTGTTCCTATGTTCCGATGAACGGGTGGAAAATAGCAGGCTGGCAAATACTACTACTACTACAACAACAACTCGCATTGATATACAGCCTTTAACGTAGTAAAACATCACAAGGTGCTTCACAGGAGTGATATTGGGCCATTATTAAGGAGATATTAGGACAGGTGGCAAAAGCTTGGTCAAAGAGGTAGATTTTAAACAGCATCTTAAAGGAGGAGAGAGATGTAGAGGCGGAGAGGTTTAGGGAGGGAATTCCAGAGCTTAGGGCCTAGGCAGCTGAAGGCACGGCCGCCAATGGTGGGGTGATTAAAATCGGATATGCAGAAGAGGCAAGAATTGGAGGAGCACAGAGATCTCAGAAGGTTGTAGGGCTGGAGCAGGATACAGAGATAGGGAGGGGCGAGGCCATGGAGGGATTGGAAAACAAGGATGAGAATTTTAAAATCGAGGCATTCCCAGACCGGCAGCCAATGTAGGTCAGCGAACACAGGGTGATGGGTGAATGGGACTTAGTGCGAGATGGATACGGGCAGTAGAGTTTTGGATGAGCTCAAGTTTATGGAGGGTGAAAGATGTAAGGCCGGCCAGGAGAGCATTGGAATAGTCCAGTCTAGAAGTAAGAAAGGCATGGATGAGGGTTTCAGCAGCCGATGAGCTGAGGCGGGGGTGGAGACGGGCGATGTTATGGAGGTGGAAGTAGGTGGTCTTGGTGATGGAGTGGATATGTGGTCAGAAGCTCATCTCAGGGTCAAATAGGGTGCCAAGGTTGCGGACAGTCTGGTTGAGCTTCGGACAGTGGCCAGAGAGAGGGATGGAGTTGATGTCTAGGGAACTGCGTTTGCAGTAGGACCAAAGACAATGGCTTTGGTCTTCCTAGTATTTAGTTAGAGGAAATGTTTGCTCATCCAGTACTGGATGTCTGACAAGCAGTGAATCAAATCAGAGACAGTGGAGGGGCCGAGAGAGGTGGTGGTGAGGTCGAGCTGGGTGTCTTCCGTGTACATGTGGAATCTGACGCGGTGTTTTCGGATGATGTCACTGAGGGGCAGCATGTAGATGAGAAATAGGAGGGGGGCAAGGATAGACCCTTGGGGGACTCCAGTGGTAACCGTGCGGCAGAGGAAAGAGAAGCCATTGCAGGAGATTCTCGAGCTACGACTGGAGAGATAAGAATGGAACCAGGCGAGGGCAGTCCCAGCCAGCTGGACGATGGAGAAGAGGCGTTGGAGCAGGATGGTGTGGTCAACCGTGTCGAAGGATGAGGAGGGATAGTTTACCACGGTCACAGTCACATAGGGTGTCATTTGTGACTTTGATAAGAGCCGTTTCAATACTATGGCCCGGGCAGAAAGCTGATTGGAGGGATTCAAACATGGAGTTGTGGGAAAGATGGGCACGGATTTGGGAGGCGACAACACGTTCCAGGAGTTTGGAGAGGAAAGGGAGATTGGAGATTGGGTGATCGTTTGCAAGGACAGAGGGGTCAAGGGTAGATTTTTGAGGAGGGGGTGATGACGATAGATTTGAAGGGGAGGGGGACAGTACCTGAGGAGAGGGAACCGTTAACAATATCAGCTAACATGGGGGCCAGGAAGGGAAGTTGGGTGGTCCGTAGTTTGGTGGGAATAGGGTCGAGGGAGCAGGAGGTGAGTTTCATGGTCAAGGTGAGCTTGGAGAGGGCATGAGGGGAGATAGGAGAGAAACTAGAGAAAGATGTGAGTTCAGGGCTAGGGCAGGGGGGAGCTTTAGGGGAAGTTTGGCTCGGTGGGCGAGAGGAAGGGAGGGAAGAATCCATGAGCTCCTCACACTTTTCATTGGAGGTGAGGGTGGAGGGGGCAGGGGAGAGGGGATTAAGAAGATGGTGTGTAGTGGAGAAGAGAAGCCGGGGGTTATCTTTGTATTCCAGGATGTTCCTGGAACAGTGAGCAGTTTTTGGCAGAGGAGAGTAGGACCCGCTAGTGCTTTATGTGATCCAGCTAGATTTGGCAATGAATGGCAAAACCAGTTGTCCATCATAAGTGTTCAAGTCTGCATCCCTTGGACAAGACAAAAATAGATTCTGAGCCAAAGAAACGATTTTAGGCGGAGTGACCCAAGGTATGAGTTTTTAAGCAGGATCTTAAAGGAGGAGAGGCATAGAGGTTTCGGACGGGAATTACAGAACATCAGGCCTAGATGGCTGAAGGCACTGCCTGCCAATGGTGTGGCGAATGGAGGAGGAAGAATGCACAAGAGGCCAGAATTGCGAGGAATGCGGGGACGTTGTTGGGCTGTAGGAGATTGCAGAGACAGGAAGGGGCAAAGTCACGACACAAGATTAAAATTTTAAATTGGAGGTGTCAGGGGACCAGGAGTCAATGTAGGTCAGCAAGGACAGGGGTAATGCATGAGTGGAACTTAAGGCTGAATAAAAAGAAAGACTTGCATTTATATAGCTGAGGTTGCAAACAGTCTGGTTCAAACTGAGGGGATGGAATCAGTGGCAAGGGTACGGAGTTTGTAGCGGGGGCTGCAGGTGATGGCTTTGGTCTTCCCAATGTTTATCTGGAAGTGTAGAAGTGGAACAGGCCGAGGAGTGTGTTAAGGAGAGGAGAGGAAGGGAAGAGAGAGAAAAAAATCCTGTGAGGGAAAAAATCAGAATAAATAACACAGCTTAGAAATGACTGCTGCCGCTATTAGTGGACAAACTCTTAACATGTTGCTATAAAATTCTCTGCCCACTGTTTAACACAGGCGTTAAGTTGTTTCCTTGGGTTAACAACTCTGACAAAGAAACACCATCGGAACTCTTTAAGTGTTCACTTGCTAAAATCAGCGACGGGCTCGTGTTTCAATGGGAAAGAGCTGAATTGATCAAATAGCTTTTTCTCATTTCTGTATTTCTAAGAATGTATTTTCTGCACTTCTTCAATGTCACAATTACATCTACTACTGTTTATAGTTTCAAATAAATCAGCAGCTGCCTAGACTTTGGAACCACTGCATGCCTCAGAGTAACCCCAGTGATGATTTTTAACACACTTTAACAAAGCACAAACAATTTAAAGCTAACTGCAATCAATAGTTAAAATTGATTCTGGTAACACAAGCCAATGAATTGAAAAAAAAATGAAAACTTACCACTCAAAAAATTATAAATAAGAGGATTTGCTGCACTGTTGGCATACACCAGCCAATGTGAGAACGTAAACCATGCGTAGAGTGTTGCTCTGCTGTTAATATTGTCGAAGATTCCAAACACCCTGAGGGAGCGAGGAAGACAGGATCAATCCCTATGGCCACTTTACAGAAATAAACCGCAACTGTAAATCTAACTTTAAAGGTACAATCTTGCGATTGTATTGGATGGTGTGACCGATGTAACGGGACATAGTCACACGTTTGGGGATCTAATTCCTGTGCAGCCTGCACTGGAAACTCAAGATTCTGATTCACCGCCTTAGCTGCCATGGAGGAAAATTGGGTGAAGAGGATCTCACGTGGATAAGGGAGGCCACTCAATTTCTGTCCATTAATTCCGAAGGAGCAAAAATTGGGTGAGCTCTGTTACTGGCGTGCGATCCTCCCCACCTGATTTTCATCTATGTGATGTGCCCAAGCAATCTAATACGCCCAAGTGCAATAACAGAGAACTTGCCTCATATCTGCTGCAGTGTGCAGTAACATGATCTAGTTTTCATGGGATGTTTCAACCCTTGCCATGATTTGGGCGAGTTCACTTGGCAGTATGTGATTGGGTTCCGGGAACTAATTTTGGCATGTCAAAGATTGATCTGGTTGTGTAACCATGACATGGCCATGTCAATCCTTGGGTTCTGAGTGTTTGATTGACCTTTGGAGCCAGATTGGGCCAATCAACATCCATTTTTTTGGAAGTTGCACCCACCTCCAAAATGGATGGTGGGAGTGTGAGAAAGGAGGAGAAAGATAGATTTGCTGCACACTTTACAGTCATTTTTCAAATTCCTGATAAATATTTTAACATGGTCATCGAACCCTTTATTTTCAATAGTGTTGTAATTTTTATTACTTTTTTCTACGGAGAAGAAATTCAATATGGCAGCAATGGGCAAATGTGTGATAAATTTCACAATAAGGTATCTCAGTCACTCCCAAATCGTTGTGCTCTTTCACTTTTTGCAACAGTTTTATGTACTGATATTGCTACTTAATATTTGTCTAAATAAAATTTAACATAAAAAGATATGAAGATATTTTACTCTGTACATAAACTATACCGGACTACGGAGGTATATAAAGATAATTTGGTATTAGCTTTACATACAAATTGAAATATAATTTGAATAGTTTCAAAGATATGATGCCAATAGAAATGGGAAGCAATATGGTGTGTGATGTCCCGACTATGGTCTAACTAATGCTTGTTGATTCTGGCTGCATGTCAAATGATCTTATTAACTTTCAATCATTCCCAAATCCTTTTCCTAATTGATATTTTGATCAGTGTTGTAGATTACTTTATATTTGTCTAAACAAATACTATCAGATATCCCAGGACTTAATCCCTTTTGTATGATCTGCAACCCCTCGACACAATTCACCAATCTGCACGGTATTGTGGTAGCAATGGGAATCCTCCTTTAATTCCATCATTAAGACTATTAATGACTATGGCAAAAAGCCAGGGACCAATTCCAGTAGAAATTAACCACTAGGTACTGCTCCCAAATGAGTAATTCCAATTTATAATCAGCTTTACTTTCAATTGTCCAGACAAGTTATTAGTTAATTAGTAACATTCTCTTTCATCATATGAGCCATAACCTTTTAGCCACCTTGTCAAGTACCTTTTGGAAAGTGTAAATAATATTGAATACGTTACTCTTATTTACTTAATTAGTGACATTTGTAAAGAGGCCTAATGAGTTTGAAAGACACTAGGGGTCCATACAACAATGTCTTGTGTTTATATAGCATTCCTCATCTGCAGGAGCCTACCGGTGTAATAGGTGACAAGCACAACTGAACTGAGGTTTGAAACTCAGGGTAAGTCATGGACCTTCAGACATGGTCTTACCCTATTGCCCAAGGACTCATGAAATATCCTGCTCATTTATTTAAAAATTTTAAATAACTTTGGCTATGTATTACATTTCATGGATGTATGAAAAAGATAAATAGATAAATAAATAAAGCTAGATGGATAGATATTCTGTCCTCATGAAATGAGATGTTAATTCTTCAGAAAGCACCTTTAACATAGACAATCAAGGAGCCAACATCATGAACTTCATGTAAATCAGACTTGTGAATATTTCAGGCTGTGAATTGATTTAAGTTAATGACAGTATTTTCAGTCTCAAGGAAATACCACACTCACCTTTTCAGAACATTTAGAACACTTATTGGAAGGTAACAAAGTGCAAAAACAAACAAAACCACCATAAGCATCCGTGCTGTCTTCCGTCTCGCTCGGATCTGTTTGATTTCTGCGGCAACACCACTTGTTTTTGACTTGACTTGGACTCTGCCAGTCCTCTGGGATGAACACTGCAGGGAAAGAGGCTTACAGTTTCTTTGTATGACCGAGGAAGTCCCTGGAATCTGTGATATAAGTGAAAAAGTACAGTAACTGGCAACCTTTATGAGCATAACAGTGATCTTCCTGTTGAGGATGTTTTCACATACCTACCTGTCGACACCAAAGTTTCCGAAATATTTGAAAGTAGGCCAAAATCATTAGACACAAAGGGGCCATATATGTAACAATGAAAAAGCAGATGTGATAGACCTTGGGATAAATGTCATCTGTAATGAAAAAAGAAAGCATAATCAAAACTATACATTAAAATGGAATCAAATTATAATTAACTATTCTGTTTGGGTGTTAGTAAAATAAAAATAATACTGACCCACGACTTGGTTTTAACTTAAGTTTTAAATTCCTCCACTTAATAAAAATGTTGAGTCCAAAATTCAAGTATAATATGTTCAGTGAACTACACATGGTATTACACAACATAGAAGATTGTATTAACCAGGGAAACCAGCTGATCTTAGTCCAACAAGGCTTCTGTACCTCCAACATTTTTAGCGGTGGTGGGTAATCTGAAACTTCTCATGAACTGCTGAGAATCCATCAGAAATGAGCACCACTGAAACACAAGAATTTCTATTCTTCCACCACCACTGAAAAACTTTACATGATAAAAGGATCACAACCGCAAACCACTGATGTTCCTCTATTGTACATGCATCATGTTGCACTTACGCTGTTGCCATTTGGCAACACAACTGTATTATAGACCAGACATAAAAAACCTGCCATAAAATTTACCAGCAATAGTCTAGCATCAAATCACTGTACTATATAATGTTCTGATTTAAATTTAGATTAGAGGTAGAATCTGTCCAAATAACATCATTCTTTAATGAGATTGCCAATGAAATGCCTTGTTAAACTATCTCTTTATAGTCAGCTAGGTGTCTAATACACATAAAAACCATCATAGTGTTTAATGGTCTCCAAACCAACATACTGAAAAATCCACGTAAGTAGAATTTATATGATGTGGAATCCATGTTCTCTCCCTGTTTCTAACTGAGGTTCCCTGAACCTAAATGGATTCCAGGGGGTTCCCAATGGTCAAATTTAGATCCGTCCCTCATCATACTTCTGTATTTGTTGTTTACTCATGTGATGGGGTAGACCTTGACTTTGTGCGATAGTATAAAATGGATGATAACGAGTTGGCAACTCGTTATACATCTCCCCCCATTTTTATTGTCATTGAAGTCAAAAATCGAGAGAGATGTAAAATGGGCTGCCAACTCACTATCACCCATTTTACACTATCGCACAAAACCAAGATCTACCCCACTATTTCTATTGCTGTATACTAACAAAAGCAAGTTTTCTGCAATCATAGTGTCATAGTAGGTACAGCACAGGAGGAGGCCATTTGGCCCATCATGCCTGTGCCACCTCTTTGAAAGAACTATCCAATTAGTCCCATTCCCCTGCTCTTTCCCTGTAGCCCTGTAAATTTTTCCCTTTAAGTATTTATCTAATTCCCTTTTGAAAGTTACTATTGAATCTGCTTCCACTACCCTTTCAGACAGTGCATTCCAGATCATTAAAATTCACTGCATAAAAAATGTTTCCTCATGTCGCCTCTGGCTCTTTTTCCGATCACCTTAAATCTGTGTCCTCTGGTTACCGACCCTCCTGCCACTCGAAACAGTTTCTCCTTATTTACTCTATCAAAACCATTCATGATTTTGAAAATCTCTAATAAATTTCACCTTATCTTTCTCTGTTCTAAGGAGAACAACCCCAGCTTCTCCAGTCTCTCCACATAACTGAAGTCCCTCATCCCTGGTACCATTCTAGTAAATCTCTTCCACACCCTCTCTAAGGCCTTGACATCCTTCCTAAAGTGTGGTGCCCAGAATTGAACACAATCCTCCAGCTGAGGCCTAACCAGTGTTTTATAAAGATTTAGCATAATTTCCTTGCTTTTGTACTCTATGCCTCTATTAATAAAGCTCAGGATCCCATATGCATTTTTAAACAGCCTTCTCAACTTGTCAACTTGTCAACATCGGTAGTTAATACAATCTTTTGGACATTAAAACAAGCTTGGGAGCATGTTAATGTTTTCATGGGAGTACTCTACACAGAAAAGTGTGAAAATCAATACTATGGTGTTACATTCCACTTACCTGAGCCCACAGAGCTCAGGCAAAGGGCCAAAAAACAAAGGCTTAAAGACCTCTAAGTGCACATAGGAGTTTAGACAGCTAAAACCAGTCAGCTTACCATCACAGAGCACTGATAAACTCCCTATTGCTTTCCCAGCTAGCACCATACTACCCGTTAGGGTATTGGTTTGTAGAGCTATTTGGTATCATATTGGAAAATCCAATCCCTCAGTGCTCCAAGCTCGAAGTCCCATTAATGAGCTAGTTTAGCTGGTCAACCATCAATAGTACCCTGAAGTACTCAACCTCAGGAATTGGATCAATGAGCAATAGAGGATAAACTCAGTTCAGATCTCCCATCTCTAAGCTTGTCAACTTGGAGCCAACCTGACTCCAAAATGATCACACTCACCTTCTCCCCTTCCCACCAAAAAAGATAGTCACTGGCTGATTAAGTAATTGACAAGTCATCACCAGGTGGACAGCAAGGAACAACAATTGACTGAAAGTTCTCTAGTTGCCGTGAGGCAATGTTGCTTGATAATACTGCTCTTCCAGTTGGATTCTCCCAAACTTGTTCACATTCTGCTCACTTCCATTCTGTTGACTGACCCCTTAGATTTTTAAGGACACTGGCCTAAAAATTCGAGCGCCCAAAAACGGTCACACAGGGGGAGCGGGGAACGATCCCCATGCCTGAATGAATAGGCCCGGGGCGCATGTGATATTGGGCCTCGGGCCTCATTATCATTGAGGAGGCGAGCTGCGTACACCTAATGGGTGTCCATGAGGTGGGGTTGTGATCGAAAAGGGTGGGTGGCAGTCGGTGGCAATCGGGGAGGGGTCAAGGTCATAATGGGGGGGAGCGGTGGCTGGCAGCGGACTGTATAGTTTTAACAAGGTGCACAAAGGATTGGGAGGGACAGGTAGCACTAGAGTAAAAAAAATAGCTTAATCCCACTTTCCAGCACTTGGTCCATAGCCCTGCAGGTCACAACACTTCAGGTGCACATTCAGATACTTTTTAAATGAGTTGAGGGTTTCTGCCTCTTCCACCCTTTCAGGCAGTGAGTTCCAGACCCCCACCACCCTTTGGGTGAAAAAAAATTCCTCAGCTCCCCTCTAATCCTTCTACTTTTAGATCTTAAATCTATGCCCCCTGGTTATTGACCTCTCTGCTAAGGTGTGGAGATGCCGGTGATGGACTGGGGTTGACAATTGTAAACAATTTTACAACACCAAGTTATAGTCCAGCAATTTTATTTTAAATTCACAAGCTTTCGGAGGCTTCCTCCTTCCTCAGGTGAACGATGTCACTAAGCGCTAATAAAGGAAAGTATCCCGTATGCCTTTTTAACACCTTATCTACCTGTCCTGCTACCTTCAGGGATCTGTGGACATGTACTCCAAGGTCCCTCTCTTCCTCTACATCTCTCAGTATCCTTCCATTTATTGTGTATTCCCTTGCCTTGTTTGACCTCCCCAAATGCATTACCTCACACTTCTCCAGATTGAATTCCATTTGCCATTTTTCTGCCCACCTGACCAGTCCATTGATATCTTCCTGCAGTCTACAGCTTTCCTCCTCACTATCAACCACACGGCCTATTTTTGTATCATCTGCAAACTTCTTAATCATGCCTCCTACATTCAAGTGTAAATCATTAATATCTATCACAAAAAGGAAGGGACCGAGTACTGAGCCCTGCGGAACCCCACCGGAAACAACCTTCTCAAAAACAACCGTCGACCAATACTCTGCTTCCTGCCACTGAGCCAATTTTGGATCCAACTTGCCACTTTCCCTTGGATCAGAGATGGTTGATGAAAGCAATGGGGTTGACGTGGTGTATATGGTCTTCCAAAAACATTTGATAAAGTGCCGCATAATAGGCTTGTCATTGAAGTTGAAGCCAGTGGAATAAAAGGGGCAGTGGCAGCATGGATACGAAATTGGCTAAGTGACAGGAAACAGAGAGAGTAGTGGTGAACAGTTGGACGGAGTTGTGTAATGGTGTTCCCCAGGGGTCGGTACTAGGACCACTGCTTTTCTTGATATATATTAATTACTTGGACTTGGGTGGTTGGGCAAAATTTCAAAATTTTCAGATGAAACAAAACTTGGAAGTGTAGTAAACAGTGAGGAGGATAGTGATAGACTTCAAGAGGATACAGACTGGCTGGTGGAGTGGACGGATACATAGCAGATGAAATTTAATGCAGGAAAATGTGAAGTGATACATTTCGGTAGGAAGAACGAGGAGAGGCAATATAAACTAGAGGGCACAACTCTAAAAGGGGTACAGGAACAGAGAGATCTGGGGGTATATGTGCACAAATCTTTGAAGGTGGTAGGGCAGGTTGAGAAAGTGGTTAAAAAAGCATACGGGATCCTGGGCTTTATAAATAGAGGCACAGAGTACAAAAGTATGGAAGTTATGATGAACCTTTATAAAACACTGGTTCGGTCACAACTAGAGTATTGTGTCCAGTTCTGGGCACCACACTTCAGGAAAGATGTGAAGGCCTTAGAGAGGGTGCAGAAGAGATTTACTAGAATGGTTCCAGGAATGAAGGGCTTATGTGGATAGACTGGAGAAGCTGGGGTTGTTCTCCTTGGAACAGAGAAGGTTGAGAGGAGATTTGATCGAGGTGTTCAAAATCATGAAGGGTCTAGACAGAGTAGATAGAGAGAAACTGTTCCCATTGGCTGAAGGGTCAAGAACCAGAGGGCATGGATTTAAGGTGATTGGCAAAAGAACCAAAGGTGACATGAGGAAAAACTTTTTTACACAGTGAGTGGTTAGGATCTGGAATGCACTGCCCGAGGGGGTGGTAGAGGCAGATTCAATCATGGCCTTCAAAAGGGAATTGGGTAATTACTTGAAGGGAAAAAATTTGCAGGGCTATGGGGATAGGCGGGGAGTGGGACTAGCTGGGTTGCTGTTGCAGAGAGCTGGCATGAACTCGATGGGCCGAATGGCCTCCTTCTGTGCTGTAACCTTTCTATGATTCTATTCTATGATTCTGTGTCAGGTTGGGAGGAGCACCTCTTCTTCTCCAGGCTCTACATTCAGGTAAGTCTACTTTAAGGACTTGCCTTGTTGGTTGTGGTCTGAAGTGATCCTTTAAGGAGATACGGTTAGGCTGCATGTTGACCTTATTTTCCTGCATGCAGCCGACCCGGCACTGGCTGCATTCAGGGCAAATCAATATTGCAGAGGGGGCCTCAAACAGGCATTTGACCCCTTCCTAGAATATGCAAAGAGCCTAATGTCTGTTTCAGGTGCAAGCCCTGGATGCTGATACTTTTGCCTACACCAATATGGCGGGAGGCGCTCTTCCGGCTCTTAATGAGCATGCGCATCCTGCCCGCCATATTGGAGGCTTAGGAGGCCATTTGGCGCCCGAAAAACGGGCGTTGCGCGGTCAAATTTCTAGGGCATGGTTTATTAATTCTCTGCCTACCGAATTCCCGTTTGAGATGATCTTTGCGTAATGCACATTTTACACCTCTTTCAGAGTTTTAAAATTGGTTAATAAGCTACCAAACCCACTATTTCCCACTATTAGATCTGAACACCTGCCCTGTGCCTGATGTTGTCCCTTCCCCTCTTTGCTCACTTTGCCAGTCCTATAAAAGGGGTATCACCAATACTAACGAAGGGTTCACCTGAAACATTAACCCTTCTTCCCTTTTGTATTCCGATTGACCTGATGAACATTTTCAACATTTCTCTCCTTATTTTTTTACCACCAGTATTCGTTGTTTTTCTTTTTCTTTTTTTTGCTTTATATTTCTCCTTCTAATGTATGTTTAAATCATTACTCCACAGCTTATATTCAGTATAATGAACATGTAATAAAAACATGGCACATTGTCAGTAGTGCACTGGGAATCAATCAGTGTGAATTGTGCAATTACTTGTACAAAAAAAAATCTTTTTTTCCCCCGATTATTAATAACTCCTTGGGATTTTTCAGTGTCACGTCGGACTTGGCCGAACAATGGCCATAAATTTGGTGCTTTGAGGATATAGCAGAAGGGCAGATGCTGCACCAGTTCTGTTATTTGTTGGTAAAAACCAAACAAAAAAAAGAACACAATATAATGATTGCCACGTTTGAATGATTTGGTTCTGTGGAGCTCACAATAGGCATGATTATCAGTGCTTAAAAAAGAATTCCGCCTAGGTTCTGTATTTTTATGATTTATTTTATAAAACATAAGCTGTGCTACAATACAATATTGTTTTTACCTCCCCAGTGCTCATCACAGATGGTAAATAAAAGAGTTTTGTTCGCTAACTCTGGCATCATGATGCTGCATTCCATGACGATTGCCTGTGGAATCATTAGTGCACAGGATACAATCCATATCATGATTATGCTGTTTCGTGCTCGTTTGGCTGTACTTTTGAACATAAGTGGGTGACATATAGCGTACCAGCGGTCCAGTGCTATGCAGCTAAGCGTCAGGACAGATACAGAGACTGCAACAGTCTGCAAGAAAGAAACATTTATTAAACCTCATTTCTCGAACTTAGCCTCAGTTAATGGCACCAAAGGACAAATATATTGGCAGTGAATTTCCTCGGGGTTTCTCCCGCTGTGCTGTCACAAATTCAGCGGTAACTCTGTTAACCTGCATTAATGGGGCTTCCGCTGAAGTTACGATGGTGGGGAGCGATTTTAGCTTTTGGGGCACCTTTTGGGCCTGGGCCTCATTTACACAGAACCAGCAAGCTGTGGACGCCAAACATCTGAGTAATCTGGTTGAATGTTTTGAGGAGGTCACTAACATGGTGGATAAAGGAGTGTCTATGGATGTGGTCTATATGGACACCCAGAAGGCATTTGTTAAAGTTCCGCCTAAGAGATTATAAGCAAATATTAAAGTGTACGGAATTGGAGGTAACTGTGTGACTTGGGTTAGTAATTGGTTGCGAGGTAGGAGACAGAGAGTAGGGATACAAGGAATGTACTCTGCTTGGCGGGATGTGATGAGGGGTGTTCCTTAGGGATTTGTACTGGGGCCTACGCTTTTCACCATATAGATCAATGACTTGGATGAAGGAACAGAGAATTGTATATCCAAGCTTGCAGATGATACTGTTAGGAGGACGGTAAGTTGTGTGGATGGGTGCAGGAAGTTACAAAGGGACGTAGACAGACTAAGAGAATGGGTTAAACTATAGCAAATGGAGCTCAATGGGGGAAAGTGTGAGGTCATTAACTTTGGATCCAAGAAAGACAAATCGGAATATTTTCTAAATGGTAAGAGACTAGGCGCTGTGGAGAAGCAAAGGAATTTAGATGTCCATGTACACAAATCACTAAAAACAATTGTACAGGCACAAAAAGTGATCAAAAAGGCTAATGGAATGTTAGCCTTTATCTCAAGGGAGTTGGAAAACAAAGGGGAGGACGTGATGCCTCAGTTGCACAGAGCCTTGGTCAGACCCCATGTACTGCATTCAGGTTTGGGCACCAAACCTCAGGAAGGATATATTGGCCTTGGAGGGGGTGCAGCACAGATTCACCAGAATGAAACCAGGTATTAAAGGGTTAAATTATGAGGACAGGTTGCATAAACTTAGTTTGTATTCCCTTGAGTTTAGGTGGCTGAGGGGGGAACTTATCAAGGTCTTTAAAATGATAAAAGGATTTGATATTGTAGTTACAGAGAAGCTATTTGCAGAATCCAGTGGGGGAATCCACAACAAGGGGACACAATCTTAAAATTCGAGCCAAGCCGTTCAGGAGTGAAATCAGGAATCATTTTTTCACACAAAGGGTAGTGGAAATCTGGAACTCACTCCTCCAAAAGGCTAGGTAAATTGGAGCTTTCAAGGCTGAGATCAATTGATTTTTGTTGCGTTAGGGTATCGAGGGATATGGATCAAAGACTGGAGTTGAGATATAGATTAGCCACGATCTAATCAAATAGCAGAACAGGCTGGAGAGGCTGAACGGCCCAGTGCTGCTCCTATGTTCTTATATCCCAACGCAGGATTCAGGCTGGAGCAAATTCATGCAACCCAGAGGCACCAGCACAAAGAATCCCATGAGGGGAGGGGGTCGCGATCGTGGCGAGGGGGAGGCTGGGTTGGCAGCAATCCAGATTATTTTTTTTGTCGGGTCAATGCTCCTCTTGGACCCACACAGATAATTTAAAACTTACCTTTCCAGGGTCTCTTCGGCTCGATAGCCAGTGAAGCTGGCCAGAGTTTGCACAGCGCACAGTCTCACCAGTTCTATCCTAAAATGGAAATCAGGGTCCTATGTACTTCTATGTACCCCTATTTGATTATTACAGGGGGCCTATCACCTAAAACAGGCAGCTAATTCAGACAGCCAGAGATAAGCTGCTATAAAAGTGTTTTTGGACCGATCAGCTATGTAAACAGATCGGTTTGTCTACCAAACCCATTTTGAAGCCATTACCACCATGTTGACGGCAATTTCAGTAAATTAAAATCGATCCCATTGAGTGGGAGAAGACTTGAGGAAATTCATCCACATTCCCTTTGATTAAGGAACTGTTAAGCACTGAAGCAAAATTATACACCAATCATGAACACAATCTCCCAAGCAATTAATTTAATATAGGCTTTAAAAATTCAGGAACTAGAAGAAACTCAGTGGAAGTCTGTATCATGCAGGTTTTAATCTCCATGGATAAGACTAGCTGTATACCTTACAAGCAATAAATTTCCAATTAAGTTAGAATAAGTCTAAGAGGTGGAAATGTAAATCATCCAACACAGACATCCTTTCAGTGTTGTTTTCATAACACTTGGAGCATGCGTTTCATTAAATGAAATAATGTCCTGGCTTGTTTCTCTAGGCTAGTAAATCATCTGGTGGGGTCACTGTGTCAATGCTAGTGTAATGTGGAAATCTGGGTTTTATTTCCTAGTTTGGCAACCAGAAGTTTGTTGTAGATCTGCTTTAGATCCTTCACTGTGTTACACCAAACCCAGACTTTGGAAAAAATCACTGATGAGATAAACTTCTTCATTCATTTCCCAGAGTTGTGGAGACTTTAGAACTCTACCTGAACTAGTGATAATTATTGATCCTTTTCAGATGTTCATGTATTTTATTGGAATAGCTCACCAGGAGCAGAAATGAACCGACAGAGTTGATTTAAATCACTGTCCCTATCCTCCCCACAGACAGTTCAGTGTGAAAATCCAGCACCCACTGTAGTACCAAGCAATATAGGCCAGAAAAGCCCCAGGTTTACCCTCTATCAGGGACGAGCGAGAAGCTGCCAGGATTCCCACGAGGAGATAAATCAACTCCTGAACCCCTCTGGATGTTGGGCGAGGATATGATCGTGATAGCTCAAAATCCCGCTGGGAAGATAGCTACTTGGGCAAAGTAGTGGAAGCACTCTGCTACCCATGGAATTGTACCGTAGCACGAGTTTCTGCCTTAAGAAGAGGAGGGTGTAAGCAAATAAAATCAGAGGAAAAACTGGCGGAGTGGAGGGAACAAAAAAACAGGACAGGTTTGTTCTCAGTCCACATCACTGGCTGTGCATTCACTGTTCACCTGCACAGTTTCAGCTGGAAACATGTATGATGTGCTACATCCAATAGATGCTTTAAAAATTCTGAATACAAGAAAAATACTATTAAGAAAATCAAATATTAAAATACAAAGTTAATACTGTAACCAGCTGAGCTACATCTCTGTATAATAAATCAACACGTTTATGTTTGGGATGTTATCGACTCTCTCTTAGATCTGTATTTATTTACTTCTCTCAAACTTTAGGTGTCAGCCTTGGCTCAGTGGCCATACATAAGATTCAAGCCTCACTCCATGATCTGAACATATAATCTAGTCTGACACTCCAGTGCAGCACTGAGGGAGTGCTGCGCTGTCAGAGGTGCTGCCTTTCAGATAAAACATTAAACTGAGACCATGGGGGTAAGTTTAACCCCCAAGAACAGGTGGGCTGGGGGCGGGTGGGCAGGAAAAACTGTTGATTTAATCAGCGGGACCACAACCCAACTCCAACGCACCCACTTCCGGGTTTAACCCAAATGTGTTTGGATGCACGCACGCAGCCTAAACCCAGAAGTTGCGTCCTCTATTAATGCCAGCGGCCGGCTTGTTAAAGGGGCAACGTAGGTGATTTAAACAGTACTTAATTTTTTGTGGATTCTGAACCTGAAATGAATTTTACCTTACCTGCACAGGTTTCCCACCGCTTCTCAAACTCGCCAGTGAAACGGAGGCGAGATTCATGCAGAAGTTGATATGACCCTTTAAACCTGTGATTGACACATCTCAAGGAAAGCTCAGGGATTGCAACTGACCTTCCAGTTCTCTCTGGCAAACGTTTGGCTGAGAGTTGTTTGTGTTGGGTCTCTATTCACTCTCTAGCCATCATTCAATTAAATTAAATAAACTGAAAATACTCAATTGCTAACATCCTGAATCAATGTTGAGTGTGTGCACAAACTTTTTTAAGAATGATGACAACATTTTTGGAAGATTCTGCAGTCAAGTTATTTGAAAGAATCATAACATTTTATAAGAAGTTGGCTGTTCTGCTAATAAAAATTATAGCACTCCAAATATGTTTCCAATTCTCATTTATTATTTACCTTTGCTGTTGCCATCTCTTCCCTTCTTTCTCTGGCTTTCTCTCCCTCCATCTTTGGCAATAGGCTTTCCATAGATATTTATTATAAGCTCAGACTCCCACAACTATTTGGATTGTACTTTTTCCCACCCCACTTCCAGTAAATATTTCATCCCTTTCTCTAATTTTCTCCTTCTCTGCAATATCTTTTTCTTTTTTTTCTTTTCTTTTTGTTATAGAATGGAAGGAGGCCATTCAGCCCATCGAGTCCGGGCCGGCTCTATGCAAGAGCAATCCAGCCAGTCGCACTCCCCCGCCCTTTCCCCGTAGCCCTGCAAATTTTTCCTTTCAAGTATTTATCCAATTCCCTTTTGAAGGCCACCCCCTCGGGCAGTGCATTCCAGATCCTAACCACTCGCTGAGTAAAAAAGTTTTTCTCATGTCACCTTGGGTTCTTCTACTCTAATAAATGTATTTTCCACACCAGAGTTCCTAAAGGTCCTTCTTTTCTCTCAGCTGAGTCTTCCCTCAGCAGTGGTTAACAGGCTCTTTGATTGAATCCACCACATTTCCCATATGCAGCAGGATATGACTGCCAGGGACATCCATTATGATTTTCATCTTTTAATGCTTATGCTAGTGCTGTTAGGAAGTTCAAAATTGAATGTTATTTATATTGCACTGATCATCAAATTGCTTCTCTCCTCCTCCATCTCACCTTTATCTCTCCCTCTCCCCTCCTCCTGCTCCCTCTCTATTTAACCAAGGGAGATAATTGAACCAAGTCAGGGAGGGGAGGGGTGAGAGAAAGAGAGAAGGTGAGAACAGTGAAGGCAGACTGAGTGAGGGGAGAGGAAGGGTAGGGAATAGGGAGGGGAGAGGGCTATTATAAAAAATGTGATAACAGAACACTTGGAAGGCATTAACGGGATTGGACAAAGTCAGCATGGGTTTATGAACGGGAAATCATGCTTAATAAATCTACGGGAGTTTTTTGAGGATGTAACTAGTAGAATAGATAGGGGAGAACCAGTGGATGTGGTGTACTTGGATTTTCAGAAGGCTTTTGATAAGGTCCCACACAAGAGATTAGTGTGCAAAATTAAAGCACATGGGATTGGGGGGAATATACTGGCATGGATTGAGAATTGGTTGACAGACAGGAAACAGAGAGTAGGAATAAACGGGTCTTTTTCCGGGTGGCAGGCAGTGACTAGTGGGGTACCGCAGGGATCAGTGCTTGGGCCCCAGCTATTCACAATATATATCAATGATTTGGATGAGGGAATGGAATGTAACATTTCCAAGTTTGCAGACAACACAAAGCTGGGGTGGAATGTGAGCTGTGAGGAGGATGCAAAGAGGCTCCAATGTAATTTAGACAAGTTGGGTGAGTGGGCAAGAACGTGGCAGATGCAGTATAACATGGATAAATGTGAGGTTATCCGCTTTGGTTGTAAAAACAGAAAGACAGGTTATTATCTGAATGGTGATAGATTGGGAAAAGGGGAGGTGCAACGAGACCTGGGTGTCCTTGTACACCAGTTGCTGAAAGCGAGCATTCAGATGCAGCAAGCAGTTAGGAAGGCGAATGGTATGTTGGCCTTCATTGCAAGAGGATTTGAGTACAGGAACAGGGATGTCTTACTGCAGTTATACAGGGCCTTGGCGAGGCCACATCTGGAGCATTGTGTGCAGTTTTGGTCTCCTTATCTGAGGAAGGATGTCCTTGCCATGGAGGGAGTGGAACGAAGGTTTACTAGACTGATTCCTGGGATGGCAGGTCTGACGTATAAGGAGAGATTGGGTCGACTAGGCCTATATTCACTAGCGTTTCCAAGAATGAGAGGTGATCTCATCGAAACATTTAAAATTCTAACAGGATTAGACAGACGAGATGCAGGGAGGATGTTCCTGATGGCTGGGGAGTCCAGAACGAGGGGTCACAGTCTCAGGATACGGGGTATGCCATTTAGAACCGAGATGAGGAGAAATTTCTTCACTCAGAGGGTGGTGAACCTGTGGAATTCTCTACCACAGAAGGCAGTGGAGGCCAAGTCATTAAATGTATTCAAGAAGGAGATAGATATATTTCTTAATGCTAAAAGTGGGAACAGGGTACTGAGTTAGACGATCAGCCATCATCATTTTGAATGGCAGAGAAGGCCCGAAGGGCCGTATGGCCTTTTCTTGCTCCTATTTTTTATGTTTCTATGTTTCTATTCCTCCCCTCCTCTTTCATAATCCCTCTCTCCTCTCCCTTACCAGCCTCCTCTCCCCTCATCTCTCCCTCACCCCACCCCCGACCTCACCCTCTATCTGCCCTCTCCCCTCTCCATTCCTCCCCTCGCTGCCTCTCCATTCCCTACCCTTCCTCTCCCCTCACTCAGTCTGCCTCACTGTTCTCACCCTCTCTCTTTCTCTCACCCCTCCCCTCCCTGACTTGGTTCAATTATCTCCCTTGGTTGATGTGAAAAGTTTCATTGGTTTTGACTCCCCGTGTGCAATGCCAGGGGTGATCAACTCACAAGAACTGCAGCCAATGACAAGAAATCTCTCCCCTGCAGCACCACCATTGCATCACATTCTACATCCCACAGTATAATAATAAACGTGGCCCCCACACAACTGAGCAAAAAAATAAAAATCAAAACCCACCCACTGAGCAAAAATTGGGAACCAAGTCAATGAGAATATATCCGAGAACAACCCCCCAAAAATGACCATAAGGCCAAATGCATCCCCACAGCATTGGACCACAAACACACAGCAGCAATTCCAGGTTAGAACAACAAACCTTCTCCTCCCCATCACTGAGCAGAAATTCTGGCATAGGATCACAAACTCTCATTCACTCCATCTCAGTAATTGTTGGTCAGGATAGTGAACCAGCATTCATGCCGAGACCCCTCCCTGCCGATGGTTGAGACTCCCCCAATGTCGAGACCATCCCCACCATGGTCGAGACCCCCCCAATGGTTGAGATCCCCCCCAATGGTCGAGACCCCTCCCAATGGTCGAGACCTTCACCTGATGGTCGAAACTCCCCCAGAGTGATCGGGACCACCCTCCATGGTCAAGACCCTCTCCACCATGATCGAGACCCCCCCCAATGGTCGAGGCCTCCTCCCAATAGTTGAGACGCCCCCACTATGGTCGAGATTCCCCCTGGGTGATGGAGACCACCCTCCATGGTCAAGTCCTCCCCCATGGTCGAGACTCCCTCAAGGTTGAGACCCCCCCACCATGGTCGTGACCCCCCACAATGGTCGAGACTCTTCCAGCTTGGTAATCTGGCTGGCTGTCATGCAGGAAACCCGGAAGTGAAATCAATTGCCTTCATTTGAGTTGTGATCGCAGAATCCAGTGCGCTCACTTCACTTCCTGGTTAATCATTCGATAATCTACCCACCCACTCAGTTTCCGGCTCAATGTTAAAATCATGCCCCATGTCTGCTCTCTCAGATGGACATAAATGATCCCATGACATTATTAAAAGAAGTTCTCCTGGACAACATTTATCCCTCGAACAACATCACTAAAGCAGATTCACTGGTCATTTATCCCATTGATGTTTGTGGGATCTTGCTGTGCGCAAATTGGCTGCTGCGTTTCCTACATTGCAACAGTGACTACACTTCAATTCATTGCACTTCATTGACTATGAAGTGATTTGGGATGTCTTGAGGTCATGAAAGGTGCAGATAAATGCAAGTTCATTCATTCTTTACTTTGACTATGTTAATTCTGTCCAGACGGCAAGAACTACAACTGGAAAAGCCCAACTGACAACAACGACTGCCATGGCTCCCTGGCGGTAATGATGCGTAACGCATAAAAGGGCTCCAATAACTTTCCTAGGTGTAGCAAATCATAAATTTCTCAAATTGAAAATGTTCAGCGATGTGGACTGAGAACAAATCAATGCTCTTTTTATTCCTTCACTCCACCGTTCAGATTTTTCCATGGCAACCAAGTACTGTCACTGGACTTTCCTCCTCTTTGACCATAAGGAAGAGGCTACCTTTTAAGAACATAAGAAATAGGAGCAGGACTAGGCCATTCGGCCCCTCAAGCCTGCTCCGCCATTCAATAAGACCATGGCTGATCTTCTACCTCAACTCCACTTTCGTGCCCTATCCCCGTACCCTTTGATTCCCTTAATGTCCAAAAATCTTTTGCTGTGAAGAAGTAATATCTGAAACGGCCTTTTTGGACTTGATTGTGGAGAATGCTTCAAGGCTACAAATGGTTTCATTCTATTAAAAAGCAGTTGAGGTAATGAATAAGATGTGAACGGCAAGATCTGAGGGAGAGACAACGTAGGTGAGGGAAGGAACATTTTTAGGTTCTTGCTTCGAAAGGAATGTTGAAAATCGTCATGTGATTGTTCAGTGAACCTGATTTAATATTGATCCTCATATGATAGAGCTTTCTTCATTCACTCGTCAACCAGGTGCAAGCTGCGTTAATGAGTTTTTTAAAGTGTCAGTGTATTCATCGTAAATTCATCCATTTCTTGGTAACTTTTTACACATCGAGTTACATCGAATCTACAGCACAGAAACAGGCCGTTCGGCCCAAATGGTCCATGATGGTGTTTATGCTCCGCACGGGCCTCCTCCCACCCTACTTCATCTCACCCTATCAGCATATCCTTCTATTCCTTTCTCCCTCGTTTGCTTATCTAGCTTCTCCTTAACTGCATCAATGCTATTTGCCTCAACTGCTCCTTAAGGTAACGTGTTCCACATTCTCACCACTCTCTGGGTAAAGAAGTTTTTCCTGAATTCCCTATTGGATTTATTGGTGACTATCTTATACTTATGGTCCCTAGTTTTGGTCTCCCCCACAAGTGGAAACATCTTCTCTATGTCAAACCCTTTCATTATCTTAAAGACCTCTATCAGGTCACCCCTTAGCCTTCTCTTTTCTAGAGAAAAGAGTCCCAGCCTGTTTAGTCTTTCCTGATAAGTGTATCCTCTCAGTTCTGGTATCATCCTTGTGAATCTTTTTTGCACTTTCTCCAGTGCCCCTATATCCTTTTTATAATATGGAGACCAGAACTGTACACAATACTCCAAGTGTGGTCTAAACCAAGGTTCTATACAAGTTTAACATAACTTCTCTGCTTTTCAATTCTATCCTTCAAGAAATGCTTGGTTTGCCTTTATTATTTATATAAACCTGCGTCGCTACTTTTAGTGATTTAGTGATCCCTCTGCTCCTCTTCTCCTTTTAAACTCTTATTATCCAAGCAGTATGTGACCTCCTTATTCTTCCTACCAAAATGCACCACCTCACACTTATCTATATTGAAACTCATTTGCCAATTACATGCCCATTCTGCAAGGTTATTGATGTCTTCTTGTATTTAATGGCCCCTTAATATTGCAGGTGTCAGATTAACATTGATCCCTACTTTAGAATAGTGCTAGCCTGCAGCACTGAATTATACAGCTCCACACCACTATAAGGCTGAGCAAAATGCAGCTCCAATCATGTGTGCTTAAAAGCAGGCCAGTGTAAGGGCAATCTAGTGGAGTAGCTGGGGTCTTTTAAAACTTTAATGGTACAGTGTAAAGCTCAGGTCATATGAGACCATGAGGGTAATTTTAAACTCATCCTGACAGAGTGGGTCGGCCACCCGTTGTAGAACCCATCTGATTTTCAACCCATTGATTTGAGTGGGATTAAAATCAGGTGGGTTCTACAACAGGCTGGCGATCTGCTCTGCCGGGTTACCACCCATACGGCGGAATTGAAAATTACCCCCATATCCTTGAATCACGACATTTGCAAAGTTCAAAGCTGTTTCAAATTGACAACTTGAAACTACAGTTTTGCTGCAGTTTCTTCCTGAACTGTTCTTGTGACGTAAAACTGCATCACATCATTGTGGAAACTGCAATATATCTCACCCATCACAGTATTGCCAGTAACACCCTCTTCCTGATCCACAGTCAGCTTAATTTCACTAATAGCATTGTGGCCTCTGGGGCAGAGGTTGTTGGCTTGAGCCCGCAACAGGACTTGAATATGTAACTAGGCTGACACTTCAAAGTTGTCCTGAGAGAGTGCTATGTTATGGGAGCAGCCATCATTCAAATAGAGTTTAAACCAAGCTCCTTCCGCCTGTTGTTCTGATTTAGATGGACATTAAATAGCCTATGGCACCATTTAAAGAGCAGGGAGTTCTTTCAGTGGTAACTTATCTCATAACTGTTATTGAACGAGTGTGTCTGACTGGTAAAGCTGCTCTCTCCTGCCACACACACACACATTTAATGATAGTTTCTGGGGGGCTATTGACTGTGCAAAGGACATTTTATCACATTCACTTCACTAAATAAACTTTTGAGCAATATTATGTAAAAATATTTGGAGAAAATCTTCTATATTTGCTAGTTGTGATGAAATCATAAATGTGTTCTTTATACTCACATTTACTATTTTGCTCCAAATAGTGAAAAGAGTGGATATGTGATATTCAGTGAATGCAATTTATTCGGATTTCCAGAAGGCATTAGATGAAGTTCCACCTGTGAGACTTTTAAAGAAAGTTGCAGCTCATCGAATTATTGGTTAAGTTAGCTAACTGGATATGAAACTAACTTATCAAAAGGAAGCAGAAAGGGAGAATATGGGGTGGGGGGGGGGAGGGAAATGTGCCTGGGGGCAGTCACCAGCAAAGTTCTCTGGGGTTCTGATTTAGGTTCTCAGCTATTCATAAACAATTTGTTGGAAAACAGTACCTCTTTTAACATTGTAAAGTTTGCTGATTTTGCCAAGCCATATAGCAGCTGACAAATGTAAGAAAGATGAAAATCATTCAAAAGAAATGCATCAATTAAACACATGGACTTAATGGGAGTTAAATTTTCATTTGGATGAATGTAAGACACTGCAAATTGGAACAGGAAGCAGGCAACATGTGTACACAATGAAGCAATGCCAATTAGAACATTTGGAAAAGTATAAGAAATTGGGTGTGATTATTGAGCATCACAAGAGTTAATTGCAGGTGAGAGACCCTTCAGCCCACCTGCATCCTCCTTTCGAAGAAATCTCCAACCCCTTCTTCCCCAGTAACAGCATCCAACTGCTTCATGAATATCCAGAGTTTTCCCTTACAATTCCAGGGGATCATTCTTTGCATAAAGAAGTGCTTCCTAACAGCAATCCTGAACAGCAGCCCATTTCTACCTTTGAACACTTGTCCTGCAATCATGGTTTAACTTGAAACACTGCTCAGGTTCAGTCTTTTCTAATCCACTTAGTACTTTAATACCTCGATAAGATCCCCTCTCATATGTCTTCTTTCAAGGCTGAAGAGTTCAAACTTTTCCAACCTTTCCTCATAGCTCAGGCCTTTGACACAAGGGCTCAGCCTAGTTGCCGTTCTCTGTATTATTCCAGGGGTTGGATTTTTCCCTTGTGACCAGGATTGAATAAATATTCGAGCTGTGGTTTGACCAGAGCGCGAAACAACCTCATCATAATTGTCTCAGACTTAAATTATAGTTATTTGCAATTCTGTTTGCTCTGCTACATGCTGCTCTGCACTGGCTGGTGGTGATCACTGTAGAGTCCACTAATACTCCACGACCTCTTTCAGCCTTTCTCCTAGCTTGTTCAACACTATTCATTAAGTATGCTCCCTACTTTTCATTCCAATGTAAACAATTTTACAACACCAAGTTATAGTCCAGCAATTTTATTTTAAATTCACAAGCTTTCGGAGGCTTTCATTTCATTCCAATGTGTAAGACTTGCAGTGATGTGTATGAAACTTCATGTGCCACGGTAAAGCTTGTGAAATTCCTTAGCTGTTTCATCAGACTCTACTCCCCCAGTTTAGTATCTGCAAGTTTGACCAACTTAAATTGAGTTTAGAATCGGGGCCAATGTTGGTGGGGTGGGGTATTATACAGCCTGAGTTGGTGGGGTTGCTGTAGCATTGGGGTATTGTACAGTCTGTGTTAGTGGGGTGCTGTAATATCGGGGTATTGTACAGTCTGTGTTAGTGGGGTGCTGTAATATCGGGGTATTGTACATTCAGTGTTAGTGGGGTGCTGTAATATCGGGGTATTGTACAGTCTGTGTTAGTGGGGTGCTGTAATATCGGGGTATTGTACATTCTGTGTTAGTGGGATGCTGTAATATCGGGGTATTGTACATTCTGTGTTAGTGGGGTGCTGTAATATCGGGGTATTGTACATTCTGTGTTAGTGGGGTGATGTAATATCGGGGTATTGTACATTCTGTGTTAGTGGGGTGCTGTAATATCGGGGTATTGTACAGTCTGTGTTAGTGGGGTGCTGTAATATCGGGGTATTGTACATTCTGTGTTAGTGGGGTGCTGTAATATCGGGGTATTGTACATTCTGTGTTAGTGGGGTGCTGTACTAACGGGGTATTGTACAGTCCGTGTCAGTGGGGTGCTGTAATATCGGGGTATTGTACATTCTGTGTTAGTGGGGTGGTGTAATATCGGGGTATTGTACATTCTGTGTTAGTGGGGTGCTGTAATATCGGGGTATTGTACAGTCTGTGTTAGTGGGGTGCTGTAATATCAGGGTATTGTACAGTCAGTGTTGGTGGGGTGGTGTAATATCGGGGTATTGTACAGTCTGTGTTAGTGGGGTGCTGTAATATCGGGGTATTGTACAGTCTGTGTTAGTGAGGTGCTGTAATATCGGGGTATTGTACAGTCTGTGTTAGTGGGATACTGTAATATCGGGGTATTGTACATTCTGTGTTAGTGGGGTGCTGTAATATCGGGGTATTGTACATTCTGTGTTAGTGGGGTGCTGTAATATCGGAGTATTGTACATTCTGTGTTAGTGGGGTGCTGTAATATCAGGGTATTGTACAGTCTGTGTTAGTGGGGTGGTGTAATATCGGGGTATTTTACATTCTGTGTTAGTGGGGTGCTGTAATATCGGGGTATTGTACAGTCTGTGTTAGTGAGGTGCTGTAATATCGGGGTATTGTACAGTCTGTGTTAGTGGGGTACTGTAATATCGGGGTATTGTACATTCTGTGTTAGTGGGGTGCTGTAATATCGGGGTATTGTACATTCTGTGTTAGTGGGGTGCTGTAATATCGGAGTATTGTATATTCTGTGTTAGTGGGGTGCTGCAATATCGGGGTATTGTACAGTCCGTGTCAGTGGGGTGCTGTAATATCGGGGTATTGTACATTCTGTGTTAGTGGGGTGCTGTAATATCGGGGTATTGTACAGTCTGTGTTGGTGGGGTGCTGTACTAACGGGGTATTGTACAGTCTGTGTTAGTGGGGTGCTGTAATATTGGGGTATTGTACAGTCTGTGTTAGTGGGGTGCTGTAATATTGGGGTATTGTACAGTCTGTGTTAGTGGGGTGCTGTAATATCGGGGTATTGTACAGTCTGTGTTAGTGGGGTGCTGTAATATCGGGGTATTGTACAGTCTGTGTTAGTGGAATGCTGTAATATCAGAGTATTGTACAGTCTGCATTAGTGGGGTGCTGTAATATCGGGGTATTGTACAGTCCGTGTCAGTGGGGTGCTGTAATATCGGGGTATTGTACAGTCTGTGTTAGTGGGGTGCTGTAATATCGGGGTATTGTACAGTCTGTGTTAGTGAGGTGCTGTAATATCGGGGTATTGTACAGTCCGTGTCAGTGGGGTGCTGTAATATCGGGGTATTGTACAGTCTGTGTTAGTGGGGTGCTGTATTATCGGGGTATTGTACAGTCTGTGTTAGTGGGGTGCTGTAATATCGGAGTATTGTACAGTCTGCATTAGTGAGGTGCTGTAATATCGGGGTATTGTACAGTCTGTGTTAGTGGGGTGCTGTACTAACGGGGTATTGTACAGTCTGTGTTAGTGGGGTGCTGTAATATCGGGGTATTGTACATTCTGTGTTAGTGGAATGCTGTAATATCGGGGTATTGTACAGTCTGTGTTAGTGGGGTGCTGTAATATCGGGGTATTGTACAGTCTGTGTTAGTGGGGTGCTGTAATATCGGGGTATTGTACTACAGACCCCCAAATAGTCAACGGGAAATTGAGGAGCAAATATGTAAGGAGATTACAGACAGCTGCAAGAAAAATAGGGTGGTAATAGTAGGGGACTTTAACTTTCCCAACATTGACTGGGACAGCCATAGCATTAGGGGCTTGGATGGAGAGAAATTTGTTGAGTGTATTCAGGAGGAATTTCTCATTCAGTATGTGGATGGCCCGACTAGAGAGGGGGCAAAACTTGACCTCCTCTTGGGAAATAAGGAAGGGCAGGTGACAGAAGTGTTAGTGAGGGATCACTTTGGGACCAGTGATCATAATTCCATTAGTTTTAAGATAGCTATGGAGAAGGATAGGTCTGGCCCAAAAGTTAAAATTCTAAATTGGGGAAAGGCCAATTTTGATGGTATTAGACAGGAACTTTCAGAAGTTGATTGGGAGAGTCTGTTGGCAGGCAAAGGGACGTCTGGTAAGTGGGAGGCTTTCAAAAGTGTGTTAACCAGGGTTCAGGGTAAGCACATTCCTTATAAAGTGAAGGGCAAGGCTGGTAGAAGTAGGGAACCTTGGATGACTCGGGAGATTGAGGCACTAGTCAAAAATAAGAAGGAGGCATATGACATGCATAGGCAGCTGGGATCAAGTGGATCCCTTGAAGAGTATAGAGATTGCCGGAGTAGAGTTAAGAGAGAAATCAGGAGGGCAAAAAGGGGATATGAGATTGCTTTGGCAGATCAGGCAAAGGTGAATCCAAAGAGCTTCTACAAATACATAAAGGGCAAAAGGGTAACTAGGGAGAGAGTAGGGCCTCTTAAGGATCAACAAGGTCATCTATGTGCGGAACCACAAGAGATGGGTGAGATCCTGAATGAATATTTCACATCGGTATTTACGGTTGAGAAAGGCATGGATGTTAGGGAACTTGGGGAAATAAATAGTGATGTCTTGAGGAGTGTACATATTACAGAGAGGGAGGTGCTGGAAGTCTTAACGCGCATCAAGGTAGATAAATCTCCGGGACCTGATGAAATGTATCCCAGGACGTTATGGGAGGTTAGGGAGGAAATTGCGGGTCCCCTAGCAGAGATATTTGAATCATCCACCGCTACAGGTGAGGTGCCTGAAGATTGGAGGGTAGCAAATGTTATGCCTTTGTTTAAGAAGGGCGGCAGGGAAAAGCCTGGGAACTACAGACCAGTGAGCCTGACATCTGTAGTGGGTAAGTTGTTAGAGGGTATTCTGAGGGACAGAATCTACAGGCATTTGGAGAGGCAGGGACTAATTAGGAACAGTCAGCATGGTTTTGTGAGAGGAAAATCATGTCTCACGAATTTGATTGAGTTTTTTGAAGGGGTAACCAAGAAGATAGATGAGGGCTGTGCAGTAGACGTGGTCTACATGGACTTCAGCAAAGCATTTGACAAGGTACCGCATGGTAGGTTGTTACATAAGGTTAAATCTCATGGGATCCAAGGTGAGGTAGCCAATTGGATACAAAATTGGCTTGACGACAGAAGACAGAGGGTGGTTGTCGAGGGTTGTTTTTCAAACTGGATGCCTGTGTCCAGCGGTGTGCCTCAGGGATCGGTGCTGGGTCCGCTGTTATTTGTTATTTATATTAATGATTTGGATGAGAATTTAGGAGGCATGGTTAGTAAGTTTGCAGATGACACCAAGATTGGTGGCATTGTGGACAGTGAAGAAGGTTATCTAGGATTGCAACGGGATCTTGATAAATTGGGCCAGTGGGCCGATGAATGGCAGATGGAGTTTAATTTAGATAAATGTGAGGTGATGCATTTTGGTAGATCGAATCGGGCCAGGACCTACTCCGTTAATGGTAGGGCGTTGGGGAGAGTTATAGAACAAAGAGATCTAGGAGTACAGATTCATAGCTCCTTGAAAGTGGAGTCACAGGTGGATAGGGTGGTGAAGAAGGCATTCAGCATGCTTGGTTTCATTGGTCAGAACATTGAATGCAGGAGTTGGGATGTCTTGTTGAAGTTGTACAGGGCATTGGTGAGGCCACACTTGGAGTACTGTGTACAGTTCTGGTCACCCTATTATAGAAAGGATATTATTAAACTAGAAAGAGTGCAGAAAAGATTTACTAGGATGCTACCGGGACTTGATGGTTTGACTTACAGGGAGAGGTTAGACAGACTGGGACTTTATTCCCTGGAGAGTAGGAGGTTAAGGGGTGATCTTATAGAAGTCTATAAAATAATGAGGGGCATCGATAAGGTCGATAGTCAAAATCTTTTCCCAAAGGTAGGGGAGTCTATAACGAGGGGGCACAGATTTAAGGTGAGAGGGGAGAGATACAAAAGGGTCCAGAGGGGCAATTTTTTCACTCAAAGGGTGGTGAGTGTCTGGAACGAGCTGCCAGAGGCAGTAGTAGAGGCGGGTACAATTTTGTCTTTTAAAAAGCATTTGGACAGTTACATGGGGAAGATGGGTATCGAGGGATATGGGCCAAGTGCAGGCAATTGGGACTAGCTTAGTGGTATAAACTGGGCGACATGGACATGTTGGGCCGAAGGGCCTGTTTCCATGTTGTAACTTCTATGATTCTATGATTCTATGATTCTGTGTTAGTGGGATGCTGTAATATTGGGGTATTGTACATTCTGTGTTAGTGGGGTGCTGTAATATCGGGGTATTGTACAGTCTGTGTTAGTGGGGTGCTGTAATATCGGGGTATTGTACAGTCTGTGTTCGTGGGGTGCTGTAATATCGGGGTATTGTACATTCTGTGTTAGTGGGGTGCTGTAATATCGGGGTATTGTACATTCTGTGTTAGTGGGATGCTGTAATATTGGGGTATTGTACATTCTGTGTTAGTGGGGTGCTGTAATATCGGGGTATTGTACAGTCTGTGTTAGTGGGGTGCTGTAATATCGGGGTATTGTACAGTCTGTGTTAGTGGGGTGCTGTAATATCGGGGTATTGTACAGTCTGTGTTAGTGGGGTGCTGTAATATTGGGGTATTGTACAGTCCGTGTCAGTGGGGTGCTGTAATATCGGGGTATTGTACATTCTGTGTTAGTGGGGTGCTGTAATATCGGGGTATTGTACATTCTGTGTTAGTGGGGTGCTGTACTAACGGGGTATTGTACAGTCTGTGTTAGTGGAATGCTGTAATATCAGAGTATTGTACAGTCTGCATTAGTGGGGTGCTGTAATATCGGGGTATTGTACAGTCTGTGTTAGTGGAATGCTGTAATATCAGAGTATTGTACAGTCTGCATTAGTGGGGTGCTGTAATATCGGGGTATTGTACAGTCCGTGTCAGTGGGGTGCTGTAATATCGGGGTATTGTACAGTCTGTGTTAGTGAGGTGCTGTAATATCGGGGTATTGTACAGTCCGTGTCAGTGGGGTGCTGTAATATCGGGGTATTGTACAGTCTGTGTTAGTGGGGTGCTGTAATATCGGGGTATTGTACAGTCTGTGTTAGTGGGGTGCTGTAATATCGGAGTATTGTACAGTCTGCATTAGTGAGGTGCTGTAATATCGGGGTATTGTACAGTCTGTGTTAGTGGGGTGCTGTAATATCGGGGTATTGTACAGTCTGTGTTAGTGGGGTGCTGTAATATCAGAGTATTGTACAGTCTGTATTGGTGAGTTGCTGTAATATCGGGGTATTGTACAGTCTGTGTTAGTGGGGTGCTGTAATATCGGGGTATTGTACAGTCTGTGTTAGTGGGGTGCTGTAATATCGGGGTATTGTACAGTCTGTGTTAGTGGGGTGCTGTAATATCGGAGTATTGTACAGTCTGTGTTAGTGGGGTGCTGTAATATCGGGGTATTGTACAGTCTGTGTTAGTGGGGTGCTGTAATATCGGAGTATTGTACAGTCTGTGTTAGTGGGGTGCTGTAATATCGGAGTATTGTACAGTCTGTGTTAGTGGGGTGCTGTAATATCGGGGTATTGTACAGTCTGCATTAGTGAGGTGCTGTCATATCGGAGTATTGTACAGTCTGTGTTAGTGAGGTGCTGTAATATCGGAGTATTGTACAGTCTGTGTTAGTGAGGTGCTGTAATATCAGAGTAACTGGCACAGGCACGATGGGCTAAATGGCCTCCTTCTGTGCTGTATGATTCTGTGATTTATGTGGATCAGAAACAGGAGGGTTCCCAGCACTGATCACTAGGGCACTGCAATCAGTACATTCTATCCAGCCTGACATCACTATTTTAACTAATGCCTGCTGCTTCCTCTCTTTTCAGCCAATTTCTTATCCACCTCTAAATTTCATCCTGAATGCCTAAAGCTTCTGTAGCAGCTTTCATGTGGAACTTTATCATGGGTTTTCTGGAAGATTTGTAACACTAAATCATACGGTTTTCAAACATCTATTTTGAAATGTCACTCCTTAAAACAAGTCAAGGAGATTAGTCAGGCAGAATTTTCAGATAAGTACTCCTTAACTTTATCCCTAAATTATTTTGCCTGATGCAAGACTAATGGCCTGTGGTTACTCAGGTTTGTTTTATCACCTTTCTTGAGAAAAGGTATCACATTAGTTTTGTTACAATCTCTGTATATTCATTGACTTCCTCATGATTACTGTTAGTAGATTTTGTCCCTAATCTCACTTAGCATCCTTTGATATACAGCATCCGTCTCTTGGAGATTTATAGGTTTTGAGCCCTTTAAACTGGGCAACAAGATCCAAGCAAGTGATATCAAAGTCATGATGTATCATTGTAGAACCCATTGTGATGGGTGACAAGCTCCTAGTTCATGCTAACTATTTTCAGTTTATCCTGTTTGCATCCTCAAGGGATCTAACTTCTTTCATTGAAATTTGAGTTATTTTGAAGTTATTATAAACAAAGCAAATTAAAGATTAGAATATCTAAAGGGCATTTGCCTACGAGTCCAAACAGGTTTTTCAGACTATACAGATCATTGGTGAGGCTAGACTTGTGCAGGTTTGGGCACTATTGCACAAATTTCCAGTTTGTACACAGACCCAGGAGGACCAGCCCCCGCCTCATTGGATGAGCGATGACCTGGATCAGATTGGGTTAGGTTCTGGAAGGCTCACCTGAGTGGCCGGAAATCACGTATCTTGTTGGAAAACTTTAATGGGACGTGACCTATTAAAAGGCCACATGTAGGAGCAATAACATTGTTCCAGCTTTTAAAAAGGTTGTCAAAAGTTTAGTTTCATAGCTCAGCCTCCCCAAAGGATATTTAAGCACGAAAAACGTGTCCAGGATAAAAAAATACAGAGGCAGGAAACAATGTGTGGGCTAGTGAAGGAACAGCTCAACACTTAAACCCTAACTTTCATGGCTGATGAAGCAAAGGTGCTGCTACATGAGGAGGTTGTGAGGAGGGTGTGGGGTGGGTGAAAGGAGGCTGTTAGGAGGATATGAGGTGGGTGTGAGGAGGATGTGAGGAGGGTGTGAGGAGGGTGTGAGGAGGATGTGATGTGCATTTAAATGAGTGTGAGGCTTGTGTGAGGAAGGTGTGAAGTGGGTGTGAGGAGGGTGTGAGATGAGTGTGAGGTGGGTGTAAAGTCATTGTGAGTTGGGTGTGAGCTGGGTGTGAAGTGGGTGTGAGGAGCACATGTGTTGGGTGTGAGGTGGTTGTGAGGGGGGTGCGAGGGGGTGTGAGGTGGTAGTGAGGTGGATGTGGGGAGGTTGTGGGGAGGGTGTGAGTGGGTGTGAGGACGGTCTGAGCTGTGTGTGAGGTGGGTGTGAACTGCGTGTGGGATGGGCGTGAGGAGGCCTTAAGGTTGGAGTGAAGAGGATGTGTGGAGTGTGTGAAGAGAGTGTGAGGAGGGTGTGAGGTGAGTGTGAGGTGGGCGTGAGGAGGGTGTGAGGAGCACCCTGAGCTCACCATTATCTTTCCAGCAATTTCTGGGCAATTGCATATTTAATAACAGGTTAAGAGATTATGAACTTGGATTAGAGATTATTTCAGAGTTCCTCTTCGAATCTATTGATGTATTTCCTTCCCCCGCCCCCCCAAAAAAGGATTCTGATTTTTGAATAAAGTATGTACTGGAGAATGCAGCATTGTCATGGATTCAGGTCTCTTTACAAATATATCTACTTGATGTAAAGGTCAATTAAAGCATTCAAAGCTTTCTTTGAATTACAAATGAAACGTGAGGACTTATCAAAGAGAAACTCAATCGGGTTTGATGAGTTTCTACTCAGGATAATTAAAATTAAATCACTTGAAAATCCGACGTGAGGTGAATTGGGTGTGTGGGTCTCCATGCCTGATTCTCCAGTCCCGCTGCTCCAATCGTGGAGCTCCACCCTGGGAGCCCGGTATTCCCCATTTCCTTCATATACGGTTTGGATCTGCCCCCTTCCTGTTGTCGGATGATTTGGAGTGGGTGCTCCGTATGTTTGGACAGGAAGTTGAAATGGAAGGTGGGAGAAGGATGAATTTGGCTGGGAGACTGAGAATAAAGCCTGAAGCTGGGCAGAACTAAAAGACCAGCTAGCAAGAGTGTTCAAACAGTGAAAGGTTTAATTATCTGAAGAAGGGTCATCGACCTGAAACGTTAACTCTGTTTTTTTTCTCTCTCCATCGATGCTGCCTGACCTGCTGGGTGTTTCCAGCATTTTCTGTTTTTATTTCAGATTTCCAGCATCCGCAGTATTTTGCTTTTGATTTAATAATTTCCCAGCATCCTTCACTGGGAAACAACAGCAAAATCAGATAACGTACAAATCAGCAACAATTATATTGCACAAACAATTATTGTACAACAGATAATAGGAACGCTTAGAACCTGTTTAAAAGCTCGTTTCACTTTACAATCTTACTGGAAAAGGGATAAAGTGAAAAGGATCTTTATAGTCTTCAAGTTTTTTTTTTGAAAAAAAAAATTCTGCTCGATTTCTCAAACGAGCTGGTAGAACGGAATGTAACTGGAGACAACTGGGAGAAGGATTAGTGTCTCAGACAAAATACTGAGGAAGTAGAAAAACTTCAAGAAATTGATACTGTATTGCCCATAGGGTGGGCCACAGCTTTTCCCCATCGTACAGGGGATGCTCCAAAAATGTTGGAACAAAGTATAGGAACATAGGACAGGAGTAGGCCATTCAGCCCCTCGAAGCTGTTCTGCCATTCAATCCGTGTTCTGGGTGTGAGGAAGATGAGAGGTGGGGGTGAGGAAGGTGTAAGGAGCGTGTGAGATGGGTGTGAGGAGGGTGTGAGAGGAGGGTGAGGAGGGTGCAAGGTGGGTGTGAGATGGGTGTGAGGAGGGTGTGAGAGGAGGGTGAGGAGGGTGCAAGGTGGGTGTGAGGAGGATGTGAGGTTGTGATGAGGGTTCTGCATTTCAAATTCTTCAGAATAAGAGAGTTTTACATCACTCTGGGACAGACCTCACCGAAGTGGCCATTCTTCGTTGGCAAGTCTAGACAGTAACATGTCAACAGGCTATTTGACTACGGCAGGAGGAGGGGGAGGAGGGAGGGACAATTCTATCTTGAACTGATATCCGCACATGCCCACCATTCAGTAGGGTCATCAGATAGTAATCAGGAACAGGGACTCTGGCTGATCTTTTCCCCTCCTCCTAGTCCAGCGATGCTGAGGCCAATATATAGCACGTCTCCTGCTGTAATGGCTGAGATTAGTTAACTCAACTCAGAATTGAAGATGGGATCTTCCTGGGCACATTATCAACTGCGTCACCAAGGGAGATTGAGTGGGATGCAGAGTCCCTCCAGGTGACGCAGCACCAGACGGCAATCAGGAAAATCAGGCAGGACGATCAGTGCCTCTCCACAGTAAGGCAGTAAGAGGTTTGCTCTGTGCACTACATGAAGTGCTCTTTATAAATGGATTTATGATTTTGTTACACTTAGCAGAGAGAAGAAACCTTTCTGACACCAACCCCTCCCCTTGTTTGGGAGTCATGTGCTCAGACCCCTGAACTATCCTTGAATTAAATGACATTTTAGGTTTCTTAGAAATTTTTGGTGACAAAATAAAAAATGCTGGAAATTCACAGCAGATCAGTCAGCAGCTGAAAAGAGAATGATAAAGTTTCAGCTATCACCAATCAACGTGCATTTCCAGTCATTTCTGCTTCTATTGTCGATTTCCAATATTCACAATTTACTTCTTATCTCTAATTTTTAAGCCTGCGTTGTGTAAGTTTGTTTGTTTTGTTTTGAGCCAGTTATGAACACTTGCTTGGAACTTACTTTCACATTTATTGCCATTGAAGTCTCAGAAATGATTATGTACTTACCTGTAGGTATGGAATTATTTTGCAGAACACTTGCCCAAAAAACCATGTCTCGGTTATATCAACTAGTAGACTGGCAGGGAGACAGATAATTGTAACAAGGATATCGGCAAAGGACAAATTAACTATGAAATAGTTTGTGACTGTCCGCATGTGGTGATTCTTCCAAACTGCAACACAAACTGGGAGAAAAACAAGGAATTAGAAGCTGAAATAACAAACACAAAACCCAGTCTTTTCATCTTCCTCACTACTTGCACATTCCTTTGCCGTTTCTCTTGGATAGAGTTTAACTCCCGGGAGGGAAGCCATGGTGGGGCTGGGGGGGGGTGGGAGGACTATGGCCCTCCTACCCAGGGATCTCCATGGGAGGCCTTGGCCGATTTTACCGGCCGAGTCCCATTTACATCCCGTCGGCCAACTGCCCGCCTGAAACGGGTGGAAAGGAATAGTTAGCCGGCTTCAGCCAGGGGAACAACGCAGAGTCCGGAGGCCGCCCGTTGGCACCGAGGTAAGCCGCAGGGGCAGAAAAATCGGCGCCATTTCACGGGGTGGGAATGGCGAGGGAGCCTGGGGCAAGGGAAGCCCCGGCTTTCCTTGTGGGGCTGGGTGGAGCAGTCCTGGTCCTCCTGACTGCACTAAGGAAAGACTTCGACTTACCTTAGAAGGTCTCCTCTTCCTCTCCTCCAGGATTTAATGAGTGGGACACTGCTGTGGGCACAGCACTCCGAAGGCCATTAGAGTGCCATTGGGGTCCTAATGGAATCATAGGAACCCAATTTACATGCATTCATGAGGTGTCTGACTGCTTCTGGCAGGTGCCTCGGCTGCCTTAAAAAGTGTGCAGTTAAATGGTGGCCAGCGGGAATCGAGCCGGAGTGGGGCAATAAGTATTCCCATGACATTTTAAACTGTGTACCCGTCCCATCCAATTTTCCTCTACAGGATGCAATGTTTTCTGCCTCAACCACTCCCTGTGGCAAAGCATGCCATGCTCCAACAACCTGCTGGAGAAAGAAATTCCTCCTAACCTCCATCCTCTAGGTCTCTCTGTTCATCCACACCCTTCAGTGTCTTTCCATTGAGTGTTTACTCCCTGTTACAAATTTTGGGTCTGCCCTATATATTCTCTCGGGTGTACAGGTGCTGCTCACTCCGATTCGGAGGGTTTTACATTCAGGGATATAGCTGCAGTGTCCTATGTTTACTCACACAATAGTATAACCCAGGAGGTAAACACTATCACCCACTTGTGATCTGAAATGGATATCATGGCAGTGGGATGTCAGCAGCGGGAGGGGGGGGGAAATCAATGGGTGCGTGGAAAACTCGGGAAAAAATTTGCTATCTCCCTCCATGCGATCGTGACCTAATTGATGGTCATTAATGTGGCTTCTGCATTTGGCATCTGAAAGCTGCACAGTGGGCAGACTGTGCACCCGAATGATGTGCTGTCAGCTGGAGTATTTAAAGGGCCATTGTATGAATGGCTTTTGTGGGAGAAAGGAGGAATTGATGGAAGTGGAGCAGCAGAGGAGCAAGCCGGTGCCAAGGTTCACTGACTCCTCACTCGAAGTGCTACTAGATGGGGTGAGGAGGAGAAGGGAGATGATGTACCCAGCGGACAGGAGGAAGTGCCCTGCCTCTGCCACCAAGAAGGCCTGGCTCGAGATGGCAGAGGAGGTCACCAGCAGCAGCAACACATCCCACACTTGGGTCCAGGGTAGGAAGCGCTTCAATGACCTAACCAGGTCAGGAAAAGTGAGTACACTTACTGATTCTCCTGCATTCTGTGGTACACATCACGCACCCCTCCCCTCACCACTCACACTCTGCCCTGTGAAGCCTGCTCCATCACATCACTCCTCACACCCACTTAAGTCTCATCCTCACCTCCCCATTTGTGACCCCACCAATCCCACTCACCACAATCCTGATGCAATGTGATCAATGTGTCTGGTACTCATCCTCTGATGCATCTCTTTCATGGTCAGCCTCACCCAAAGCAATTCATCCATCGGGTGACCACTTCAATCTCACACGTCTGTACTTTCTCCCCTTGTAGGAAAAGAGAGCTCAGAATGCAAGGGAGAGGAGTAGGATTGGAGGGGGGGGCCACCACAAATAGTGGTCCTCACAGAGGCGGAGGAGGACGCCCTGGAAATTCGCCGGACGGACGAGTGCCTGTCCCTCAGAGATGCCGAGACTGGCACCCCACAAACGTCTGATGACAGAACTTTAACATTCATCACACACAACATGAATTGATGTTATTAATTGTTAACCTGTTGCACACCTCGGTATGCTCATCGCAATATTACATCTGTGATGATTCTTAATATTGCTTTATGTTGGCTTCCAGACTCTTCAAGGACAGAAGTGGTGGAAGAGGGCGATTCCTCAGAGGAGCTGAGGACGCACCGTCACATCTTAGTGAGCCATGCACCAGCGCAGATACTCAGACCCTCGGTGGGTCCTAGTAGTGAGTTAGTTGGGTTGTCACCTGGTGAGTCACCACACACAAGTGAGCACGAGCAGACACTGGTGCCAGGGGCAGCTGTGGAGAGTCCGTGTCGGTGGGAGCACTCCTCTCCAGGCTCTGCTCAGCTGGATGCAGATGCTGAACCCCGGGAGCCATCCTTGAAAAGGAGAATGATCGAGGGACAGCAGCAGCTTTGCGAGGTACTGGAAGACGTGCCAGGCACACTCTCCACAATAGCGGAGAGGATGGAGGAGTCCAACTCCAACATTAGTGGACAGGTAGTGCAGGTAAGAATGGAAATGTCTGCGATAGAGAGAAGGCTAGCCTCCATTGCGCTTCAAGCACGGCTCACAAACGAGTGCATTCAGGCCCTGACAACGGCCGTGCGGACTCAGGGTGAACAACATTCTCCACCTTAAACAGGCAGACAGATACAGTAGCACTGGCCTTACAAGGCATCACACATGTCCTCCAAACTGTTGTCCAGCAGAGTGGCCCAGGAGAGGGATGATAGCGAATGGGACATGGAAGTGGGGACGCCACTCAAAGCGCTCCCACGTCTTACCCGTTGCCCCCCTCTCAACCAGTACCCACAATGGTGCCTCCTGTGCAGGTGGCCGAATCTGCCCCTGCACAGGTGCAGGTGGAGCAGTCTTTGGCGGGGCCCTCATGGGCTCCGAATCCTAGAGGGCATAGGCCCAAAGCTTCTAAATCGGTCAGGGCATGAACAAGAGCAACCTGCCACTACCTCAGTGGCAAGTTGCTCTTGTTCATGCCCTGACCGATTTAGATGCAGCCACAGGGGATGCACCACGTAGAAGTGGTAGGAAGAGGAAAGCTAAGGATTTGCAATCACCAAGGGTATGCACAAGGGTGTCTGATAGACTGTCATGTTTTTCAATTATATTTGGTTTTTGTTAAATGCACATTAAATCTTATAATTCTCACCACTACTGCCACGTCTTGCCCACTCTTTAGTCCCTTTGGTAAAAGCGCCCTTTCATGTGCTTCATCATGAAACGTGGGTGCGTTTACACTGGGTGTTTGTGTGGTTGTAGGAATGTTTTGTGAGGGGTTGGGTGGGAGGATGAGTGGGTGGGGGGGTTCTGGTGTTGGTGGTGGTCGTTCCAGGGGGTCTGAGATCATCAATGGGAAAGTTGACGTAGTCGGATGCCCTGGTAAACAAGCCAACTGTGACCTGTCATATATATATATATATATCTTCACTTTGCAGATCTCCTCATGAGAATCTATCAAATCTGAGTGACTCCCTGGCATCACGAGCAGCCAGGTGAGCCACTGCCCTGCCGGTGGTTTGCCCATCGTCGTCCTCCTCCTCAATGTTGATGGCAGGTGCGGATGCTTCATGAGGGCATGGGGCCTCATCCTCCGGTAACCCTCTCTGTTGAGCGATGTTGTGCAGGACACAACAGACGACTAATTCTACACAGTCTCGCTGGTGAGTATTGAACGGCTCCCCCTGACCGATCCAGGCACTGAAATCGCATCTTGAGCAGTGATATGGCATGTTCCATGACAGTCCTGGTGGTGATGTGACTGTCACTGTACCGAGGCTGTGCCTCACTGGTGAGGTTTCTCAGGGGTGTCATGAGCCACGTCTGCAGAGGGTATCCCTCGTCTCCAAGGAGCCAGCCCTTAAGTCTGTCTTGTGCATGGAAGAGGGCCGGGATCTTGGATTCTCGCAGAATGAAGGAATCATGGCAGCTGCCAGGGAATCTGACACACACCTGCAGAAATCTCCTCCGATGGTCGCAAACCAGCTGCACATTGATGGAGTGATATCCCTTTCGATTGATGAACAGTCCTGGCTCATGTGGAGGTGCTTGGATTGCTACGTGTGTGCAATCAATTGCACCCTGTACCTGTGGGAAGCCAGCACAGTGAGTGGAAACCCACTGCCCTCTCAGTCTGGCTGAGATCGTCGATGGGAAAGTTGACGTAGTCGGATGCCCTGGTAAACAAGGCAACTGTGACCTGTCATATATATATATATATATATGTGCAGATAATTGAGAGACTCCGGTGATGTCACCGGTGGCACCCTGGAAGGATTCGGAGGTGAAGAAGTTGAGGGCAGTGGTGACTTTAACTGCAACGGGCAATGCGATGCCACCAGGCCCAGCCGGGAGCAGCTCTGCATAAAGGAGGCTTCAAATGTCTGCGACTACCTGGCGACTCACTCTCTGCCTGCGTAGGCACTGCTCCTTAGAGAGGTCCAGGAAGCTCAGCCTCGGTCTGTAGATCCCCTCATGTGGGTAGTGCCTCCTGCTACCTCGGTCCCTCCGTTGTTCCCCTCTCTGCTCTTCTGCAGGTCCTTGTGGCACACCTCTGTCTTGTGGAGCTGCAACTCCCAGAACTGCACGTCATGCCTGGCGGGGTTGGCGATGTGCCTCCTCCTCAGATGTACTGCTGAATACAATCATTGTGCCCCCCGCCCCCCCAACATCCTGATGTTGTCAGCTTCAGGGGGTCCAAAAAGTAGGTAAATCTGTCTGAGCAGAAGAATTCTGAGTGTGAACAAAGAAATCTGAGTCTAAATACTAAGAACTCCCAGACAAAGTTTGTCTGAGAGAACTGATTGCCCTGCTGGAAAAACTCACCTTTTATCCCCATCTGTCAACCACTGATTAAAAGGACCAAATGGCTGCAACTTGCCTCCATTTCCATGACGTGTTTCAGAGGCCACGAGAAATACGTTGAGGCAGAGTTAAAATCCTTTTCCTGCCTCAATAAACATAAAATTAAATACTTTAAGTCCCTTAATGACTGGGTTAAATATCAGCCTGGTGGCTTTAATTGCCGGTGGGACTTCTGGCTTCCTGTAGCGCCCAGATGTGTCTGGGTCAAACGAGGAAGTCGGAGGGTTGGAGCCGGGACTCGTTCCTGTTCTGGATTTCTCCGATTTTGATTGCTCCCCTGCCCCCAACCCACCCGGACTTGGGGACTAAAATTGCGCCCCATGTGTCTTTCCCAAGAGTGTTATTCCAATCTTTCAGTGGGGGACTGAGAAATACTTCAATGAGACAAAGCTTGATAGGAATTGTTAAGCTGCTTAATTTTATAGACAGAAAATGAACATACAGAAACAGCTGTAAACAAACCTCACTCTCTTCACTTAATTTCACTTCTCTCTTTGAAAAATGAGCAAAATATTAAACCACACTGCAAAAACTAACCTCCTGTACTTCAGCTTCCGAGACCTTCTCCTGTTTGCCCACGACTCTCTGCTTTATTTTTTTCCCCTCACTTTATTAACAGGAAGTGTGAGGGTGGTGCCTTTGGCTTCTTCCCCATTCAGGGATTTGCCAGCAGATCTAACAATCAAACAGACTATCCCCTCTCCCAGGACCATAATCTCAGCAGCCATTTCATCCTAGGCTCACATGAATAGAATCATCACCACCATAATACATGTTTTGTTAGGCCACCTGAGATAAGATAACAAATTGTTTAATGTCCTCAGTCATATTGGAAAACAATAAGGACAAGTGGATCATTAACACATGAAACCCACCCTCTAAGTGGCAGCAGAGTGTGGCTTTTTAAACCTGTGTGAATTCACACTGCTTTATATAGCACTATTCACAACCTCAGGACGTCCTAAAGTGTTTTAAAGTCAATGAAGTGTAGTCACTGTTGTAATGTAGGAAATGCAGCAGCCAATTTGCACAGAGCAAAGTCCCACAAACAGCCATGAGATAATGACCAGATCGTCTGTTTTAGTGACATTGATTGAGGGATGAATGTTGGCCAGGATACAGGGAGAACTTAGCTGCTCTTCTTCAAACATTGTCGTGGGAGCTTTTACGTCCATCCGAGAGGGCAGACTAGGTTTAACGTCTCATCCGAAAGACGGCACCGCTGACAGTGCCTCCGAAGAAGGCTGATGGGCATCTACCAAGAATTGCTAGGTGCGCTGGGCAGCCTACCTATGAGCTTGCACACAATGTTGCAGAGCAAACAGGAGTCCAGCTCCAATTTATGTCACGTCTTCGAGCAGAGCATGGAGTGCATTCTGTGGTCAGCTCCAACACAACAATGGCCCCCACCGCCATGGAGGCTCCACTGACGGCTCTCACAGCTGCCATGGAAGCTCAGACAGCTACCTTCTTGGCTTTGGGGGCCAGCATTTACAGGGGCTTCCAGGGTGTCATGTCACTCCTGCACTCTGTTCTCGAGCAGAACCATTGGAGTGCTGAGGCACAGTCCCAGGTCAGTAACCTTGGCTCCAGGAGAGAGGAACCTGCTGTCCTCTCTCAGGGTGACAGCAGGCCTGCTCCCCCCATTCCACCAGTGCCCTTGTTAGTGCCACACAGTCAGCTGGGCCAGACTGCACTTGTTGCTGCTCTGGTGGTGGTGAGGGCTGGTCCCTTTTGATGGTGAAATTATGGAGATGCAGCAGACGACCACAAATCTGGATATCTGCTCAGCAGTGTACTGCAAAGCTCCTCCAGAACGGTCCAGGCAATGGAAGCGTTGCTTGAGCTCATCAATTGTTTGTTGGATGATGTTCCTTGTGGCAGTGTGGCTCTCGTTGTAGGCCAGCTCTGCAGCTGACTGGAGTCATGAGCCATCTCTGGAGGGGATAGCCCCTGTTGTACAATAGCCAGTCTACAGACTGTAACTTACTGGCCTGGGTAACACAAAGGACTGGCATAGGATGAATGAGTCATGACTGCTGCCAGGATACCGGGCAAAGACCTACATGATGTGCTGCCTGTGGTCACAAACCAGCTGTATGTTGAGGGAGTGGAATTCCCTTTCTATTGATAAAGATGCCAGGCTGGTGATGGGGAGCAAGCAAGTCAATGTGTGTGCAGTCAATGTCACCTTGCACCCTGGGGCAGCCTGCCATGTGGTCAAAGCCGATGCTCTCTCGTCCTGCTTCGCTCTGTCCATAGGGAATGAGATGTAAGTGTTCCTCCTGGTGTAGACAGCCTCGGTGATCTCCCTGGTACAGCAATGTACTGAAAACTGTGAGATGTCGCTGATATCACCTTCTGCAGCCAGGAAGGAGCCCGTGGCATAAACATTAGCAGCCATGGTGATCTAGACAGTCACAGGCAGTATTGTCCATGCCCTAGTGTGAGGCTGGAGTTGTGGGTGCAGCAGGTGACATTGCTCAGTGACAGTCTCCTTGGTGTAGTGAAGGTGCCTCATACATTGATCCTCAGTGAAGTTCATGTAGGAGAAGTGCTCCCTGAAGACCCGCTGTGGGTACGGCCTCCTGTGCAGTGCCCTCCTCCTCCTCCTCCCTCTTGTGGCAGTTGCTCCTGCTCTCTGCTGTCTCCCATGACTGCAGCCAAACTATCTATGAGGCAGCCAACAACACTGCAACATCAAAATATTCTTGCTTGCTTTAGACAAAGTAAACTGGATTTGTAAAGGGTGGGTTATGTCTAACAAACCTAATTGAATTTTTTGAGGAAGTAACTAAAGTAATAGAAAGGGGAATGTTTAAGGTTATATGCTTTATATGGACTTCCAGAAGGCATTCGATAAGGTTCCACATAGGGTATTGTTAGCTAAAATTAAAGCTCATGGAATTGAAGGCAAATTATTGACCTGGTTAGGAGATTGATTAGGTGGTAGAAGACAGAGAGTAGGGATAATGGGTATGTACTCGGATTGGAAGGAAGTGACTAGTGGTGTCCCACAAGGACTTGCGCTAGGGCCTTGACTATTCACTATATTTATTAATGACTTAGTGAACACAATAGAGCACCAAATATCCAAGATTGCCAATGACACAAAGATTGGTGACATAGTAAGTAGTGTAGACGGGAGAATAAATTACGAAGAGACATTGATAGATTAAGTGAGTGGCAGATGGATTTCAACACAGGTAAGTGTGAGGTCATCCATTTTGGACTAACAAAGGATCGATCCGAGTATTTTTTAAATGGTGAAAAGTTAGGAACAGTGGAGGTCCAAAGAGATTTAGGGGTCCATGTACACAGATCACTAAAATGTAGTAGTCAGGTACAAAAAATCATCAAAAAAGCTAATGGAATGTCAGCCTTTATAATTGGAGTGCTGGAATATATGCAGGGGAGGAAGTTTTGCTACAGTTTTACAAAGCCCTGGTTGGACCACATCTGGAGTACTGTGTACAGTTCTGGGCACCGCATCTTACAAAGGATGTATTGGCCTTGGAAGGAATGCAGCGCAGATTCACCAGAATGTTACCAGGGCTCCAAGGGTTAGGTTATCAGGAGAGATTACATAAACTAGGCTTGTATTCTCTGGAATAAAGGAGGTTAAGGGGTGATCTGATTGAGGTTTTTGGGTTTTGAAAGGAATTAATAGGTTAGAGAGAAACTTTTTCCACTGGTGGGGGGGGGCTAGGACAAGGAGACAGTGTAAAAGAAATGACAGCCATCCGTGGCTAAGTAAAGAAATTAAGGATAGTATCCGACTAAAAACAAGGACATATAAGGTAGCCAAACTTAGTGGGAGGATAGAAGATTGGGAAGTCTTCAAAAGACAGCAAAAAGTAATGAATGGATTGATTAAGAAAGGGAAGATAGATTATGAAAATAAATTAGCAAAAAATATAAAAACAGATAGCAAGAGTTTCTACAGTTATATAAAAAGAAAAAGGGTGGCTAAGGCAAACGTAGGTCCTTTAGAGGATGAGACCGGGAAATTAATGGTGGGAAATATGGAGATGGCAAAAATGCTGAACAAATATTTTGTTTCAGTCTTTACGGTAGAGGACACTAAGAATATCCCAACACTGGACAGAGGGCTCTGGGGGGGGAGGAGCTAAATACGATTAAAATCACTAAGGAATTGGTACTCAGTAAATTAATGGGACTCAAGGCGGATAAATCCCCTGGACCTGATGGCTTACATCCTAGGGTCTTGAGGGAAGTGGCAGTGGGGATTGTGGATGCTTTGGTAATAATTTTCCAAAATTCTCTGGACTCGGCAAAGGTCCCGGCAGATTGGAAAACTGCCAATGTAACACCCTTATTTAAAAAGGGTAGTAGGCAGAAGGCTGGAAATTATAGACCAGTTAGCTTAACATCTGTGGTGGGTAAAATTTTGGAGTCTATTATTAAGGAGACAGTAGCAGAACATTTGGATAAACATAATTTAATAGGACAAAGTCAGCATGGCTTTACGAAGGGGAAGTCATGTCTGACAAATTTGCTTGAGTTCTTTGAGGATATAACGTACAGGGTGGATAAAGGGGAACCAGTGGATGTAGTGTATTTGGACTTCCAGAAGGCATTCAACAAGATGCCACATAAAAGATTATTGCTCAAGATAAAGAATCACTGGATTGGGGGTAATATTCTGGCATGGGTGGAGGATTGGTTATCTAACAGGAAGCAGAGAGTTGGGATAAATGGTACATTCTCGGACTGGCAACCAGTAGCCAGTGGTGTTCCGCAGGGGTCGGTGCTGGGTCCCCAACTCTTTACAATCTATATTAACGATTTGGAGGAGGGGACCGAGTGTAATGTATCAAAGTTTGCAGATGATACAAAGATGGTAGTGAGTGAGGAGGACATAAAAAACCTACAAGGGGATATAGACAGGCTGGGTGAGTGGGCGGAGATTTGGCAGATGCAATACAATATTGGAAAATGTGAGGTTATGCACTTTGGCAGGAAAAATCGGAGAGCAAGTTATAGGTGCAGCAGGTGATCAAGAAGGCCAACGGAATGTTGGCTTTTATTGCTCGGGGGATAGAATATAAAAACAGGGAGGTATTGCTGCAGTTATATAAGGTATTGGTGAGACCGCACCTGGAATACTGCATACAGTTTTGGTGTCCATACTTAAGAAAAGTCATACTTGCTCTCGAGGCAGTACAAAGAAGGTTCACTCGGTTAATCCCGGGGATGAGGGGGCGGACATATGAGGAGAGGTTGAGTAGATTGGGACTCTACCCATTGGAGTTCAGAAGAATGAGAGGCGATCTTATTGAAACATGTAAGATTGTGAAGGGGCTTGATCGGGTGGATGCGGTAAGGATGTTCCCAAGGATGGGTGAAACTAGAACTAGGGGGCATAATCTTAGAATAAGGGGCTGCTCTTTCGAAACTGAGATGAGGAGAAACTTCTTCACTCAGAGGGTAGTAGGTCTGTGGAATTTGCTGCCCCAGGAAGCTGTGGAAGCTACATCATTAAATAAATTTAAAACAGAAATAGACAGTTTCCGAGAAGTAAAGAGAATTAGGGGTTACGGGGAGCGGGCAGGAAATTGGACATGAATTTAGATTTGAGGTTAGGATCAGATCAGCCATGATCTTATTGAATGGCGGAGCAGGCTCGAGGGGCCGATTGGCCTACTCCTGCTCCTATTTCTTATGTTCTTATGTAACCTTAAAATCAGAGTCAGGCCATTCAGGAGAGAAGTTAGGAAACACTTCTTCACGCAAAGGGTGGTAGAAGTGTGGAACACTCTCCCACAAAAAGCAGTAGATGCTCAATTAATAATTTTAAATCGGAGATTAATAGATTTTTGCTAGTCAAGGGTATTAAGGGATACGGAGCCAAGCTGTGGGGATGGAGTTAGGATACAGATCAGCCATGATCTCATTGGATGGCGGAATAAGCTCGAGAGGCTGAATGACCTGCTAGAATCATAGAATGGTCACAGCGCAGAAGGAGGCCATTCGTCTCGTTGAGTCCATGCCAGCTCTATGCAAGAGCAATCTAACCAGTCTCACTGCCCCCCCCGCACTTTCCCCTTAGCCCTGCAATTTTTTTCCTTCAAGTATTTATCCAATTCCTTTTTGAAAGCCATGATTGAATCTGCTTCCACCGCCCTTTCAGGCAGCACATTCCAGATCACAACAATTCACTGCATATAAAAGCTTTTCCTCATGTCGCCTTTGGTTATTTTGCTAATTACCTTAAATCTGTGTCCTCTCCTATTCCTATGTTCCTGAAGTACACCAGAAGTTAACAAACCAACAACTAACCTGCAAATTCTTCCTGATCCCTTTAAATAGCGCCAGTGGGGCGTCCTTCCCGCTGATTAATGCCACGAGTTGCTGGGCAAATTCAACATGTGGCAAGTCAGTCACTGGGGTAGACCAAAATCAGAAAAGGGTCTTGCAAGAAGCGCAAGACTCCAATTTAAGTAAGGCATTCAGCGTTTTAAATACTTCAGGCATGCGCTCCTGATGCCAACGGAGAAGCCTGATCAGGTATGGCGGGCGGCGCACTTCCAACTCGTAACCGCCATGTTGGAGGCTCAGGCGTCCATTTAGTGCCTGAAATACGAGTACAGCCCCATTGAATCTCTGGATCTTAACATTTCTGCCATTGCTTCATCCTCCTTTATCCCTGTGAGGTTCTACTTTCTCTATTTTTGTTTTTGATATGCTTATAAAAGCCCTTTAATATTATCTGCTAGCCTTTCTTCATATTCCCGTTTAACCCTTCGAACCTCCCTTTTCACCTCCCCATTACACTTTCTACAGTTTTCTTCAGTGTTGTTTGTCCCAACTTTATCACATGCCTCCTTCCTAATTTCCATTTAGTTTTAGTCTCCCTTGATATCCACTGAACTCTATTCTTTAAATCACCCCCTTTACATCATATATTCAACATATTTATTTTGTACTCAATCTTTTTTTTTATCCATTCATGGGATGTGGGTGTCACTGGCGAGGCCGGCATTTATTGCCCATCCCTAATTGCCCTTGAGAAGGTGGTGGTGAGCCGCCTTCTTGAACCGCTGCAGTCCGTGTGGTGAAGGTTCTCCCACAGTGCTGTTAGGAAGGGAGTTCCAGGATTTTGAACCAGCGACGATGAAGGAACGGCGATATATTTCCAAGTCGGGATGGTGTGTGACTTGGAGGGGAACGTGCAGGTGGTGTTGTTCCCATGTGCCTGCTGCTCTTGTCCTTCTAGGTGGTAGAGGTTGCGGGTTTGGGAGGTGCTGTCGAAGAAGCCTTGGCGAGTTGCTGCAGTGCATCCTGTGGATGGTACACACTACATCGACTGTGAAGGGAGTAAATGTTTAGGGTGGTGGATGGGGTGCCAATCAAGCGGGCTGCTTTGTCCTGAATGGTGTTGCGCTTCTTGAGCGTTGTTGGAGCTGCACTCATCCAGGCAAGTGGAGAGTATTCCATCACACTCCTGACTTGTGCATTAAAGGCTTTGGGGAGTCAGGAGGTGAGTCACTCGCCGCAGAATACCCAGCCTCTGACCTGCTCTTGTAGCTACAGTATTTATATGGCTGGTCCAGTTAAGTTTCTGGTCAATGGTGACCCACAGGATGTTGATGGTGGGGGATTCGGCGATGGTAATGCCGTTGAATGTCAAGGGGAGGTGGTTAGACTCTCTCTTGTTGGAGATGGTCATTGCCTGGCACTTGTCTGGCGTGAATGTTACTTGCCACTTATCAGCCCAAGCCTGGATGTTGTCCAGGTCTTGCTGCATGCGGGCTCGGACTGCTTCATTATCTGAGGGGTTGTGAATGGAACTGAACACTGTGCAATCATCAGCGAACATCCCCATTTCTGACCTTATGATGGAGGGAAGGTCATTGATGAAGCAGCTGAAGATGGTTGAGCCTAGGACACTGCCCTGAGGAACTGCAGCAATGTCCTGGGGCTGAGATGATTGGCCTCCAACAACCACTACCATCTTCCTTTGTGCTAGGTATGACTCCAGCCACTGGAGAGTTTTCCCCCTGATTCCCATTGAATTCAATTTTACTACTTGGTGCCACACTCGGTCAAATGCTGCCTTGATGTTAAGGGCAGTCACTCTCACCTCACCAATCTAGCTCTTATTGAATATTGAATATTTCCCACTGCTGCCCATTGATTTATTTGCTCACGCTCAGTTAATTCAAATACAAACCCATTAGCAAAATTTGACAAACAGCCCTGAATATTGGTCCAATGACACGTAGCCAAGCTAAAAATGCAGTGGGCCATAGGCTTGTCATATCTCAAGCAGTAGTGCACTCATCAATCAATGGCCTACAGATTCAGGCATGCACATTTTGGGAGTGCGGGGGGGGGGCGGGGGGGTGCAGGGTACTAATCAATGTGCCCAAATGTTGAGGCCCGAGGCACCCCCCGATATCGGGCCTTAATTCCATCAAGCCGGCGAGGCGTGAAGATTAGGCCACTGTTAGTGTCTCAGTGGCCCTCAGGTAAGCGAGGATAAAATCTTGGAGATCGGTCAGGGTAATAGGAGGAGGGGAGGGGGGGGGGTGGGAAGAGATCGGAGTCCTGGCTGTAAGAGAGAGAGTGCAAGCCAGGGCGGAAAAGAGATTGGAGTCCAGTGGGGCGGGGAGGGGGGCATTGAGATCGAAGGTCGGGGTGTGGGGGGAAAGAGAGTTCAATGGCTGGGTGGGGGTGAGCGGCAGTGATGGTGGGGGGGACTGGCAGTGATCGGGGGGGGGGTGAACTGTGACGATCGGGGGGGTGAACTGTGGGGATCGGGGGGGGGGGTGAACTGTGGGGATCGGGGGGGGTGAACTGTGGGGATCGGGGGGGGGTGAACTGTGGGGATCGGGGAGGGTGAACTGTGGGGATCGGGGGGGGGTGAACTGTGGGGATCGGGGAGGGTGAACTGTGGGGATCGGGGGGGGTGAACTGTGGGGATCGAGGGGGGGTGAACTGTGGGGATCGGGGGGGGGTGAACTGTGGGGATCGGGGGGGGGGTGAACTGTGGGGATCGGGGGGGGGGGTGAACTGTGGGGATCGGGGGGGGTGAACTGTGGGGATCGGGGGGGTGAACTGTGGGGATCGGGGGGGTGAACTGTGGGGATCGGGGAGGGTGAACTGTGGGGATCGGGGGGGTGAACTGTGACGATCGGGGGGGTGAACTGTGGGGATCGGGGGGGTGAACTGTGGGGATCGGGGAGGGTGAACTGTGGGGATCGGGGGGGGTGAACTGTGGGGATCGAGGGGGGTGAACTGTGGGGATCGGGGAGGGTGAACTGTGGGGATCGGGGGGGGTGAACTGTGGGGATCGGGGGGGTGAACTGTGGGGATCGGGGAGGGTGAACTGTGGGGATCGGGGGGGTGAACTGTGACGATCGGGGGGGGGGGGGTGAACTGTGGGGATCGGGGGGGGGGGTGAACTGTGGGGATCGGGGGGGGGTGAACTGTGGGGATCGGGGGGGGGGGTGAACTGTGACAATCGGGGGGGGGGTGAACTGTGGTGATCGGGGGGGGTAAAATCGGGGGGGTGAACTGTGACGATCGGGGGGGTGAACTGTGACGATCGGGGGGGTGAACTGTGACGATCGGGGGGGTGAACTGTGACGATCGGGGGGGGTGAACTGTGGTGATCGGGGGGGTAAAATCGGGGGGGGTGAACTGTGACAATCGGGGGGGTGAACTGTGACGATCGGGGGGGGTGAACTGTGGGGATCGGGGGGGGTGAACTGTGGGGATCGCGGGGGGGTGAACTGTGACGATCGGGGGGGTGAACTGTGACGATCGGGGGGGGGTGAACTGTGGTGATCGGGGGTGGGGGGTGAACTGTGGGGATCGGGGGGGGGGTGGGGTGGGGGGTGGGGTGTGTTGGGGGGAGTGGGCGGCCTGTGATCTTTAAGTGTGGGGTGAGGAGGTGAACTCCTGCTCCTCCCGGCTCCAGGTCAGTATATTTTAAAATCTAACCTTGTTGGTAGCAGGCGGTGCCGTGGTTTTGTTTCACTGAGTGGAGTCTGTGCTGGTGCCCGCTGCCTCAGGGCAAACCAATATTGCAGTGGAGACCTCAAACTCACTATTTGCTTATGCAAAGAGACTAACGCCTGTTTCAGGCCTGGGCACTGCATGACGGTATTTTGTCCTTTCCCAATATGGCGGGTGGCCCACTTCCGGCCGGAAATATGTGCTCGCTTCCTCTCGCCATATTGGGGGCTTAGTAGGCCCCTTAGCGCCTGATAAAAGGGCCCCACTGCAGGACATGTCCAGTCCAGGCTAACAGTGCCGTGCAGTACTGCAGGAGTCCAGCACTGTCAGAGGTACCATCCTTGGGTGAGATATTAAGAACGGCCTTGCCTGTTCAGGTTAACACTGTGTTGCAATTGCATGAACGTGTAAGGAACAATCCCAGTAACGTGTAAGGAACAAAATTCTTACTTTCACCCCCAAAATAATTGGAGAAATGCTTTCTTTCAATCAAAATCAACAAACCACTAAAGTAGTCATGGGAACATAATTCTGAAACGTGGGGGGCAGTTTTCAACTCCCATCGCCTAGTCGGTAATGCGACCGTTACAGAATTCGGTGATTTCCATCCAATTAAAATCACATTAACAAATGGTTATCTGATATTTTCAAAGAAATAATAGGTGGAGAAATCTTTGTGATCAACCTCCCCCATCTAGTGGTCACAGAGACTTAATGACAGTGCTCCTGCTCATATATCCTAACTACATAAGCAATACATCGATCGATGTGTTTAAACTATAAACTTGTGTGAAGTTTAAGCAAATAAGCTGAGGTAACAGTAAAAGTAATTGCTGTTTACTAGTATCGAACTAAAAACTCTTATACTCAAGCTCAAAATAAATGTACCTGTTTTTGAACAGTGCTCGACCTTCCCTGTGCGTGGCTCATAAACAAAGACTTTGAAAACTGTCTCTTCCTGTAACCGTCCCTCTGCTTTTCACCCACTCCAATTCCGCATTTTCTATTTTCTTCTAAAATGCTTTTGCAACCTAAATGACATAGTGGGGGTTAAATTAGTTAACCCCCAAAAACGGGCGCAGGGATCGCGGTGCGTGATTAACCCACGCGCGGTCGTTGAGTTGCATGCTGCCTGCTAATCTACAAGATTGCTGTGTGCAGCCAGCACTACCTGTGCTGTGAGTGGCTGCACCCACCAGCAGGGGGGCCCCCGATATCGGGAGTGACTAGCACGACTTAATGGCAGCCTGCACCTGATGTGAGAAGTGATTCGTGGGCTGCAAGAGATTGAAGAATGGCTGCGTCTGGGAGAGAGCCTGCACCAAGGTTCTCAGACAGTGCACTAAAGGCCTTGGTGGAAGAGGTGGACAGACGGAGGGCCAGCCTATATTCACACGGGGGCAGGAGGCCCTCCAGACACATTCTCAAGAGGCAGTGGGAGGCTGTGGTGGATGAGGTAAATGCCAGGAGCATCGCACCACGCACATGGATGAAGTGCAGGAAGAAGTTCAATGATTTGACATGGGTGGTCAAGGTGAGTGAGTTCAACTCTCACATGGTGTCTCCTACCAACTGCACCACTAGCTGCATCCACTGCTCCACACACTACACCCTCCATCACCCAGCTAACAATAAACTCTTTCCATCAGTACACAACCCTGTGAATCAGATGCTTCCTCTCACTCTCACACATTATCACTGTTGCAAGCCGCACACCCACAACTCACAGGTCACACACACTGCCAGTTATTCAACTATGACAGGCACATCACCCAAACATCTTGCAGGACACTCACTGACACACTTCCCTCTTTCTTGCAGGAGAAGGTGGCGCATAACAACAGGCAGCAAGAAAGACCTGGGCGAGAACAGGCTCGTCCACACATCCTCACCACCGTGCTGAAGATCATTGGACGGGCCGTCACTAAGGCCGTGGTCACAGGCGGTGCTGGAGGTATCGATGATGCGGGTCTCTGCAGACCTAACCCTCCTTCTCACTCCCCACTTCTCCCTCAATCCACAATCTTTTCTGCCTCATGTGCTGTAGGTGGTGTGAGCATGCATGTCTTACTGTCTCCTCTCCCCTCACCACAACTCAACCCGTGTCCCTTTGTCATTTCAGAGACCCAAAACCTGGAACTGGCAGGGGAGGCAAAGGAAGATGACAGTGATGATGAAGATATACCATCACTCGATCTTACACTCACAGCCACCAGCTCAGAGTCTGACACTGTGTGTACTTTAGAGGCTAAGATAGAGGCAGGATCTGCACGTGGTGAGACACCGAGCACAAGTGAGCAGGAGCCGGGGCGGGGGGAACGGATACCACAGGAGCCATTCGCCGGAGGGCGAGGTCGCTCACTAATTCTGCTGCAGAGGAATCAGATGAGGACTTTGATAGGCCAGACTACAGAAGAAGGCTGATGGGCGTACACCAACAAATGCTTTGGGCTGCCAGAAAGCCTGCGCACAATGAGAAGGGGCATGGAGGAGTCCAGCTCCAACTTGGCACAGGGCTTTGCGCAGAGCTTGGAGCCCATCCTTTCCAACATGGTCACTTCCATCAGCGCACCTGTGGAACCCACCACGATGCAGCGTCTGATGTCTTAACTTCCATTGCAGCACAAACAGCTGCCATCCAAGGTCTGACTGCTGCTTTGGAAGCTCAGACTGCTGCGTTACAGGCTCAGACTGCTGCTATCATGGCTCTGGGTACCACTGTGAAACGGGGCTTCCAGGGCATCACAGGAGTATAGCAATCTCTTCTCCAGCTCATCACCAGGGCTGCTGAGGCACCGCCCCAGGAGAGTGGCAGTGGCACCATGGAAGGCAAGCCTGCTGTCCTCTCTCAGGATGACAGCATTCCTGCTCCCACCCCTGCCACTCCGCCAGTGCCCTTCCTGTTGCCTGTTGGCCAGCCAGGCCAGACTGCTGCATTCATGCTGAGATGGTGCAGTCTGAAGCCCGGCCCAGCGTTGCTCGAGGTCGTCCTCCAAGGCCATCTACACTCTCCTCCATTGAAGGTCAGCAGCCTCCCACCACCCATGCTCCAGACACTGGGGAAACACCTCGTCGGAGCACTAGGATAGGTAAAGGCACACGGACAACAGGCACTAAGGGAATGCACAAGGGTGAACAATCTCATTTTGTTTGCTTCACTGCATATGTTAATTGATAAGTTTGGATTTGGATTTGCATTTGGTGGTTGTTTTTATTTCTGTGGTGAGCTGAGGGAGGAAGCCATTTGTAATCATAATGAGGATGATTTGATGGTCATGTGAGAGAGGAAAGGTGAGGAGAGTGGGACTGTTAGTGAAAGGGGAGGTGTCCTCGAGGTTACTGGTATCAATCATCAATAATCTGATCACGTAGAGCACTGGCAGAAAGGACCTGTCTACGTTGTAGCCACCCTGCCTCTTCCTCCACTTCCTGCCGCACTTCCTCCTCCTCTTCCTCTATCTCTGGCTCAGGTTCTCACCAGATAGGTGGTGGCAAGGGCTGTCTTCATAATGGCCAGGTTGTGCAGCATGCAACATAAAACAATACCCACTCCGCTGAGTACTGCAGGGCTCCTCCAGAGCGGTCCAGGCAGCGGAAGTGTTGCTTGAGGTTGCCTATGACACGCTCGACAATGTTCCGTGTGGCAGCATGGCTCTCGTACACTTGCCATGTACATGTGCATGCATTCCGGAGTCATGAACCACTTCTTGAGGGGTAACCCTTGTCGCCCAGTACCCAGTCTTTGACTTGCCACGCTGGTTGAAATACAGGTGGCACAAAGGACTGCCGCAGGATGAAGGAGTCATGACTGCTGCCGGGATAGCAGGCATTGACCTGCATGATGCGCTATGTGTGGTCGCACACCAGCTGCACACTGAGGGAGTGGAATCCCTTTCTGTTCATGAATATGGCCGAGTTGAGATATGGAGCACGCAACGCAATGTGTACAGTCAATGGCACCCTGCATCATGTGGAAACCCTCGTGCTCGCTCCTGCTGCTTGTCTCTCTCAAGAGGGAACATGATGAATCTGTTTCTGAGTGTGAACAGTGTCTCAATGACCTCCCTTATACGGCAGTGCACTGCAAAATGCGAGATGTTGCTAATATCGTCAGCAGCAGCCTGAAAGTAGCCGGAGCCGTAAAAATTAAGCACTACGGTTACCTTGACAGCCGTAGGCAATGCTGTCCTTGCCCAGCTCTGAGGCTGCAGTTGTGGCTGCAGCAGTTGACAGATCTCCGTCATGACCTCTTCCATGAACCGTAGTCGTCAGATGCACTTGTCATCGCTGAAGCTGAGGTAAGAGAATTGGTTCCTGAAGATCCTCGTTGTATATGGCCTCCAGCTGAGTGCCCTGCACCCCTTCCTCCTCCCTCTTTTAGCAGCTTGTCCTGCTCTGTGTGGTCAGTCCTGTTCAATTCCCAGAGGAAGCCCTAGCATGTCTGGAAGCAACATTGTCTAGCACACTATTTTAAATGCCACTAACAGCATTGCAAGATCACCCAGACCACTCGCTATAGAATATTGCAACTTTCTCCAAATATAGGAAACTTCCAAAAACACCTACAATTGTACCAGGAGCCAGAATAACTAATCCAGCAACTAACCTGTAACTCCTGCATGATCCCTTTAAATAGCGCTGGTGTGGGGGGGTGTCCTTCATGCCCTTTAACTCATGTTCAGGTGTGTGAGGTTAGGACAGTGTGTTGGCTGGAGCGTGGAGTTCCAAAATACTGCCGGCTGCTTCAAATCAGCATTGCACACTGATTAACGTTAGAATCTCCCTACTCCATGTGCTGCCGGCATTCGTTAGGTGCTCACGCACAAACGTCCTTACCAAGATGGCGGCCTGCGCACGTCACGTCGGAAGTGTGCACGTGCATCTCGGACGCCATTTTCAGTGTTTAGGAGTCCATGTAATGCCTACATAATGGACGCCACGCAGCCCAATTTAGCCCGCAGCATTTTGATTGAGGCATGTGCTTATTTTAAAATTGTGCCCTCTTTAATCTTGCTGAAGAATTGAAACAATTTATCATTATTTATAACCCTTTATAACCTTGAAGACCTCAATTTTCTCTATTTCAGTAAAAGCTGTAACTTCACAAGTCTCTCCTTAAAACCGTAACCCCTTATTTCTGGTAACATCATAGTGAATCTACACTCCACCTTTCCCACTGCTTTTATATCTTTCCTATAATGGAGTGTCCAAAACGATACATAATGCTCTAACACGAACACGGACTGCAGCGGTTCAAGAAGGCGGCTCACCACCACCTTCTCAAGGGCAATTAAGGATGGGCAATAAATGCCGGCCTCGCCAGTGACGCCCACATCCTGTGAACGAATAAAAAAAAACGTGGGCTAATCAAGGTGTTGTACATTATATCCTATGTCTCTAGGTATGAAAGCAAGGATTCATTTGCTTTTTTATGGCCTTACTTACTTGCGCTGCCAACTTTAATAACCTATGAATGTACACATCAAGGTCCCTCTACTCCAATTAAAATCTTGCCATTCAAATGCGTATTTCCTTTCCCCATTCTTATTTCCAAAATGTATTACTTCACATATCTCGACATTTTTCTGCGTTCTGCCGGCTTATGTCCTCCTGCAGTCTTTCAGTCCTCGTCACAATTTGCCATTCCCCCAAATTTGGGTCATCCGCAAATTTCAACATTGTTCCCTCAATTCCTGAGTGCAAATGATTTATGAACATACGGTCCAGACAAGGAGCACTATGAAACGCCACTTACTAAATCTTTCAAGTCCAAGAAACTTCTTTTTACCCGACCCTTTGCTTTCTGCTCTCTGACTATTCTCAATGCATATGGTCACATTCTCCTTAATTCCAAGTGCCATTATCTATGCTAAAAAAAATTATAGGATACTTTCTCAAAAGCCTTTTGAAAATTCATATAACCCACATCTGTTGCATATCCTTTACCTATCCTCTCTCTTGTTTCTTCAAACAATTCTATAAAAGTTGGTCAAACACGACCTATAGTTTAAAAATCTGTGCTGACTGGTCCAGATTAACTTATGATTCTCCGAGTGCTTAATATTTGGGGTCAGGGCGGGCATTCCTGCTCCTCCTGGCTCCACAGATAGGTTTTCTTTAATAAAAATAACTTACCTTTAGTTGGTGGTCGCAATTCATGCCAATTTCGACCCTGTTTAATTTATCTGGTAGCCAAAACATTAAAGGGAGATATTTACAGGAAGACTAATGCACAAACGTTAACACGTTTGGTCTATTAGAGACCAAAAATGTAACCTATGTGTGGAGGCGGAAGACATGGGTATGGGTCTTAATGAATACTTTGCATCTGCCTTCACAAAGGAGAGGGATGGTACAGGGATTGTAGTTAAGGAGGAGGAGTGTGAAATATTGGATGTAATAAATATAGTGAGAGAGGAAGTATTAAGGGGATTAGCATCTTTGAAAGTGCATAAATCACCAGGGCTAGATGAAATGTATCTCAGACTGTTAAAAGAAGCCAGGGAGGAAATAGCGGAGGCTCTGACCATCATTTTCCAAACTTCACTGGATACAGGCATGGTGCCGGAGGATTGGAGGACTGCTAACGTTGTACCGTTGTTTAAAAAGGGAGAGAGTGATAGACCGAGTAATTACAGGCCAGTCAGTCTAACCTCGGTGGGCAAATTACTGGAATCGATTCTGAGGGACAGGATAAACTGTCATTTAGAAAGGCACAGACTAATAGAGTCATAGAGTCATAGAGTCATAGAGTTATACAGCACGGATAGAGGCCCTTCGGCCCATCGTGTCCGCGCCGGCCATCAAGCCCTGTCTACTCTAATCCCATATTCCAGCATTTGGTCCGTAGCCTTGTATGCTATGGCATTTCAAGTGCTCATCCAAATGCTTCTTGAATGTTGTGAGGGTTCCTGCCTCCACAACCCTTTCAGGCAGTGAGTTCCAGACTCCAACCACCCTCTGGGTGAAAAAGTTCTTTCTCAAATCCCCTCTAAACCTCCTGCCTTTTACCTTGAATCTATGTCCCCTTGTTATAGAACCCTCAACGAAGGGAAAAAGCTCCTCAGTATCCATCCTATCTGTGCCCCTCATAATTTTGTACACCTCAATCATGTCCCCCCTCAGCCTCCTCTGCTCCAAGGAAAACAAACCCAATCTTCCCAGTCTCTCTTCATAGCTGAAGCGCTCCAGCCCTGGTAACATCCTGGTGAATCTCCTCTGCACCCTCTCCAAAACGATCACATCCTTCCTGTAGTGTGGCGACCAGAACTGCACACAGTACTCCAGCTGTGGCCTAACCAGTGTTTTATACAGCTCCATCATAACCTCCTTGCTCTTATATTCTATGCCTCGGCTAATAAAGGCAAGTATCCCATATGCCTTCTTTACCACCTTATCTACCTGTTCCGCCGCCTTCAGGGATCTGTGAACTTGCACACCAAGATCCCTCTGACCCTCTGTCTTGCCTAGGGTCCTCCCATTCATTGTGTATTCCCTTGCCTTGTTAGTCCCTCCAAAGTGCATCACCTCGCACTTTTCCGGGTTAAATTCCATTTGCCACTGTTCCGCCCATCTGACCAACCCATCTATATCATCCTGCAGACTGAGGCTATCCTCCTCGTTATTTACCACCCTACCAATTTTTGTATCATCAGCGAACTTACTGATCATACCTTTTACATTCATATCCAAGTCATTAATGTAGACCACAAACAGCAAGGGACCCAGCACCGATCCCTGTGGTACCCCACTGGCCACAGGCTTCCAGTCACAAAAACAACCTTCGACCATCACCCTCTGCCTTCTGTCACTAAGCCAGTTTTGTATCCAAAGTGCCAAGGCACCCTGGATTCCATGGGCTCATACCTTCTTGACCAGTCTCCTGCGGGGAACTTTATCGAAGGCCTTACTGAAATCCATGTATACCACATCCACTGCGTTACCCTCATCCACACGCCTAGTCACCCCCTCAAAAAATTCAATCAAATTAGTCAGACATGATCTTCCCTTGACAAAGCCATGTTGACTATCCCTGATTAATCCTTGCTTCTCCAAGTGGAGACTAATTTTGTCCTTCAGAATTTTTTCCAATAATTTTCCTACCACTGATATTAGGCTCACTGGCCTGTAGTTCCCCGGTTTTTCCCTACTCCCCTTCTTGAATAATGGTACCACATTAGCGGTTCTCCAGTCCTCTGGCACATCCCCTGTGGCCAGAGAGGTTCTGAATATATGTGTTAGAGCCCCCGCAATCTCCTCCTTTGCCTCACACAGTAGCCTGGGATACATTTCGTCCGGGCCTGGGGATTTATCCATTTTTAGGCCAGCTAAAACCGCCAATACCTCCTCCCGCTCGATGTTAATATGTTCGAGTATATCACAGTCCCCCTGCCGTATTTCTATGTCGACATCGTCCTTCTCCATAGTGAAAACAGATGCAAAAAATTCATTTAGAACCCCTCCTACATCTGCCGGCTCCACACACAGATTGCCATTTTTGTCCCTAATGGGCCCTATTTTTTCCCTAGTCATCCTCTTACCCTTAATATACTTATAAAACATCTTAGGATTTTCCTTTATTTTGCTCGCCAGTGTTATTTCATGGCCCCTCCTTGATCTCCTAATTTCTTTTTTAAGTATCCCCCTGCACTTTTTGTACTCCTCTAGGGCTTCCTCCGTCTTTAGCCTTTTGTATCTGCCAAAAGCCCTCCTTTTTTTCCTAATCCATTCTCGTATATCCCCTGACATCCAAGGTTCCCTGGAGTTCTTGGAACCACCCTTGACCTTTACGGGAACATGTTGCCATTGTATGGTCTCAATCTCCCTTCTGAAAGACTCCCATTGCTCCGATGCGGATTTTCCTACAAGCTGCTGATCACAGTCCATTTTGGCCAGATCCTGCCTTATCCTATTAAAATCGGCCTTCCCCCAATTTAGAACCTTTATTTCCGGCCCCTCCCTGTCCTTTTCCATGACCACCTTAAATCTCACCGAATTATGGTCACTGTCACCAAAGTGCTCACCTACTAGCACTTCTTCCACTTGGCCGGCCACATTCCCTAGAATTAGGTCCAGTACCGCCCCCTCTCTTGTAGGACTTTCGACATGCTGGCTCAAAAAGCTCTCCTGGATGCACATTAAGAATTTTGTACCCTCTAAGCCTTTTACACTCTGAGTATCCCAGTTAATATTGGGGAAGTTGAAATCCCCCACTATTATTACCCTATTATTTGCACAATTTTCTGAGATTTGCCTACATATCTGTTCCTCTATCTCCCCCTGACTGTTTGGGGGCCTATAGTACACTCCCATCAAAGTGCTTGCCCCCTTTTTGATTTTAAGCTCCACCCATATGGCCTCATTTGAGGAACCTGCTAATATATCATCCCTCCTTATGGCAGTAATTGATTCTTTAATTAATATTGCGACCCCTTCAGTTCATCCACCTTATTCGCAAGACTCCTTGCATTAAAATAGATGCCATCCAGCCTTGCCCTCACATATTTGCCCTGTCTTCCAAGCTGACTTGTTTTTTTCTCTATATTTGGCTGCACATCACCCCCTATTGTAGCTCCACTCTGTATCCCATCCCCCTGCCAAGTTAGTTTAAACCCCCCCCCAACAGTGCTAGCAAACCTCCCCGCAAGGATATTTGTCCCGCTCTGGTTCAGGTGCAACCCGTCCGACTTGTACAAGTCCCACCTTCCCCAGAAGCAGGCCCAGTGATCCAGGAAACTGAAACCCTCCCTCCTGCACCAACTCTTTAGCCACGCATTCATCTGTTCTATCCTCCTATTTCTATACTCACTAGCCCGTGGCACTGGGAGTAATCCAGAGATTACAACCTTTGAGGTCCTGCTCTTTAATCTGCTACCTAGCTCCCTAAATTCTTGATGCAGGACCTCATCTCCCTTCCTACCTATGTCGTTGGTCCCAATGTGGACCACGACCTCTGCCTGCTCACCCTCCCCCTTGAGAATGCCCTGTAGCCGCTCAGTGACATCCATGACCCTGGACATGGATGTCAAGGACAGTTAGCACCAATTTGTTAAGGGGAGGTCGTGTCTGACCAACTTGATTGAATTTTTCGAGGAGGTGACAAGGAGGATCGACGAGGATAGCACAATTGATGTAGTCTACATGGATTTTAGCAAGGCTTTTGACAAGGTCCCACATGGCAGATTGATCAAAAAAGTAAAAGCCCATGGGATCCAAGGGAAAGTGGCTAGTTGGATCCAAAATTGGCTCAGTGGCAGGAAGCAAAGCGCAATGGTCGACAGGTGTTTTTGCAACTGGAAGGCTGTTTCCAGTGGGGTGCCGCAGGGCTCGGTACTAGGTCCCTTGCTTTTTGTGATATACATTAACGATTTGGACTTAAACGTAGAGGGCATGATTAAGAAATTTTCGGATGAAACAAAGATAGGCCGTGTGGTTAATAGGGAGGAGGAAAGCTGTAGACTGCAGGAAGATATCAATGGACTGGTCAGGTGGGCAGAAAAGTGGCAAATGGAGTTCAATCCAGAGAAGTGTGAGGTCATGCATTTGAGGCAAGCAAACAAGGCAAGGGAATACACAATAAATGGGAGGATATTGAGAGGTGTAGAGGAATAAAGGGACCTTGGAGTGCATGTCCACAGATCCCTGAAGGTAGCAGGACAGCTAGATAAGGTGGTTAAGAAGGCATATGGGATACTTTCCTTTATTAGCCGAGGCATAGAATATAAAAGCAGGGATGTTATGCTGGAACTGTATAGAACACTGGTTAGGCCACAGCTTGAGTACTGCATATAGTTCTGGTCACCACATTACAGGAAGGATGTAATTGCACTCGAGAGGGTGCAAAGGAGATTTACGAGGATGTTGCCAGGACTGGAGAATTTTAGCTATGATGAAAGATTGGATCGGCTGGGGTTGTTTTCCTTGAAACAGAGGAGGCTGAGGGGAGATTTAATTGAGGTGTATAAAATTATGAGGGGTCTAGATAGAGGGGATAGGAAGGACCTATTTCCCTTAGCGGAGGGGTCAATAACCAGGGGGCATAGATTTAAAGTGATTGGTGGAAGGATTAGAGCGGAAATGAGGAAACATTTTTTCACCCAGAGGGTGGTGGGGGTCTGGAACTCACTGCCTGAAAGGGTGGGAGAGGCAGAAACCCTCAACTCATTTAAAAAGTACCTGGATGTGCACCTGAAGAGCCGTGACCTGCAGGGCTACGGACCAAATGCTGGAAAGTGGGATTAGACTGGGTGGCTCGTTTCTCAGCTGGCACGGACACGATGGGCCGAATGGCCTCCTTCTGTGCCGTAAATTTTCTATGATTCTAACAGCCCCATCTTACAAGGTGGGAAAATGGACACATCCATGCCTTAAAACATCACAGAGGTTGCTGCTGCCTCAAGTCTGACAGCTCATTTAAAATTCACAGTTGACTGGGAATCACATTACCCACATACGACATTGGATCGTGAAAATCTATAAAAATGAACTTCCACGCAAATGTCCTTTTGATTATCAAGCTATGCAAGAAATATGTCCTAAAACACAGATTTTAACTCTTTTGGACTGATTCTATCTTTGTTTTCTAAAGGTTCTATTATCTGTAGCATGCTGTGTCTTACTGCCTCTATCATATCTATAAAATTAATCCAGTTATTTTAGCCTGTAGACATTGGTCTGACAGCGTGATGTGTCATCTTTTAAAGGTGGACATAGCGGGCACACCACATTATTTCTAGTGGTCGGGATTACAGAATTTCATACCATGCTCACCCACTCACGGGACGCCAGTTCCAGTATATAGGGGACTTGGCCTACTTACGGAACCTGTTATTTGCTGTGAGTACGAGTGTTGGAGAAACCCTTAGTTATATCATAGCAGTCGGTGTCCTTCATTGTCACTGGGTCAAAATCCTGGAACTCCCTTCCTAACAGCACTGTGGGAGAACCTTCATCACACGGACTGCAGCGGTTCAAGAAGGCGGCTCACCACCACCTTCTCAAGGGCAATTAGGGATGGGCAATAAATGCCGGCCTCGCCAGTGACACCCACATCCCGAGAATGAATTTAAAAATTATGAGTAAATGTGGGATAAATATCACTCGGAGCAAAAAGTTCATTTACAGTTTAAATTAAAGTTAGTTAACAAAAGCAACGAAGCAGTTACTATGATTGTGTTATTTTCCACCTCTCCCTCTTTCTGCACATGGGCCAGGAAGCTCTCAGAGCAGGTGTTCCAGCAGACAGGATGAAAGCACCAGACAAGTTGGGGCAGTGGTTGGGGGGGGTGGGGTGGTGGAGGAGAAGAGGAATGGTCAAACAGGCAGGGAACAACTTGGGACAAGTGGGTTAAAAGCACTTGAGTTGAGGAGGTGGGCAAGTGAAGAATCCCTCCGGGCAGATGTGCAAGCAAGTATATTCAGCTCCCATACTGTACTCACCAACCAGCCACCGATGCAATGCTGTCTTCAGGCACAGCATCGTATGTACAGCAGAGGAGCAGAACTGAGGTAACACAAGAAATCCAAAGGATAGGGATGGACTTTAGGCTGGGCTAGGAAGAACTCTGGGTGGGGTCAGAGGATGACACTGGGCAGCTCACTAGAAATTCAGAAGAGGTCATGGAGCTCGAATTGAAGGGCAGGGGCCTGCTGTGACTGACCTAGGCTACAGCCAATCAGGGAGAATCAGGCATCAACAGAACAAAATGGGCAACAAAACCCAATCCAATAATTCAAGCTCCAGACGACCACTCCAAATGGACCTCCAGCCTCCTTTCGCAGAAATACGCTTCTATTTAATGAAACACATTTCCACAGACTTACAGTACCCACATTCTATTCTGAATGGTTTCATTTATTCTGGGTTTTTCAATTGGTTATTTGATTGGTACATTAACAGTTAACTGCTGTATCAGCCAATCACTACAGGTCTGATATAAATGAACACGCACAAGACAAACACACACAAAGATTCACTCAAGCGTAGAATGGTGCTTGCAAGGAGTGCTGATGGGAAATTACTGGCTGCTGTATCTAATTTTGCATTCATTTAAATTAATAGACAGGAAAAAATGCAACTGTAACTTTCTCTAAATTGCAGGAAATATCTTGGATTACAGATTAGAGAGCTCCCTGTGAGTGACTCCTTGTTGGGAGTACCGGAAGAAGCAAACAGTCAATCATGGGCCACACTGGATGTCAGGACTCACACATACTATTATGTGTCATTTGTACAACTAGAGGATGCTTACACAATCATTTGTTATAACAAATAAATACCACATAACAATGACCCCACTTCAACCTGCTTTAGAAGATTTACCTCATCTCTCAAAGCAAATGCTATAATCTAACGCCAGACTTTCCTGCGATTTACAGGTTCATTTGCGCTTTCCATCACAACTTACAACCCCAACCCCGCCCCCCCTCCCCGCCCTTGTACTTCAAAGCAAGTCTAATTGCAAATCAGGACTGGAACAGATCTGTATGACCAACTGCTGCCAGTGCACAGTTAGGTGCTGTCCAGTCAGTAAGGGCTGAAGATTTTGTGCTAAATCAGACATACCGCAGTTTAAAAATAAATACCACTTCTCTTCCAAATATGTAAGTCTTTCTGTATGTTATACATGATTTCTATGGACTCAAATCTTTCTTTTGAAATGACTGCTTCATTCAGTTGATACACACTGAACTATTTATTGTCAATCTAGTTAGCTCAAACATACGAAATAATATAGATGCCCTTTATATACAATGACTAATGTTCAAATCCTTTTCAATTTCTCTGAATAAATTATACCACTCCTCTGCCATTCCACACCCTTTGCATTTAATGGTGAGCATTCTAATAATATCAGGAAGGTACCCGCACTGACAACATTCAGATTCGAAATAGTTTAGATTGGAGAGATGGGGCTCGATTTTAGGGTCGGGTTACCTGCGGGTTTCCAGCGGGGGGGCCCCGAAAATCCCGATCTCCGATCACGTGACCGGATTCGGACGAAATCCCGGCCACTTCCGGGTACCGCGCTGACATGCGGGGCTGCGCGCGCAAGCCCCGCTGGTGGGAATCCCGCAGGCAATTAAAGCCAGCGGGGTTCCACTTGAGAGCACTTAACTTGCTCGTTGTGGTCAGTTAATGAGCTGAAGCAGCTGTCAAAAGAGGAAGTGTGGGATTTTACGTTCAAAGCAGTCAGTTTCCCACACTGGGGGAAACAGGACCCTTCAAACCAGGCGTGTTGCAGCCAGCAGCCTGTGCCAGGTGCCAAGGTGCGCTCCACGGGGGAGCGCCCTCACCCACGCAGGAGGCCACCGCGTCACATAGGGCAACCCCTGCCCTCCACCAACCCCCGCCAAGCCAGAGGACAGACCGACACGAAACCGCAGCCCCAGTCCGAGGACCCACCCACCTACCCTGCACAACCCCTCACACCAACACCTGCCAGATGGGTGGTGCGTTGACATCGTCGGAGGACGAACAGGATGACCAGCCCCAGCAGCCTCGCAGTCCACGCCGTCCGCCTCGGAGAGGTGGGGCCCCCCAACACGGTGCTGCGGCACACCCACCTGCACAGCAGGAGGGAGGGCAACCGCAGAGAGAGATGCGTCGCAGGAGGCACTACCCTCCGCACAGGGTGTACAGAGCGAGGCTCAGCTTCATGGACCTCTCCGAGGAGCAGTGCATACGGAGGCTCAGAGTCAATCGCCAGGTAGTCGCCGACATCTGCAGCCTCCTTAACGACGAGCTGCTCCCTGATGGACCAAGCAGCATCTTCTTACCTGTCGCCGTCAAAGTCACCACTGCCCTCAACTTCTTCGCATCCGGTTCCTTCCAGGGTGCCACCGGGGACATCACCGGGGTCTGTCAGTCCTCTGCACACAAGTGCATAAGGCAGGTCACCGATGGGTTGTTCCGCAGGGCCTCCCACTACATCAACTTCGCCATGGACGAGCGCAGCCAGATGGAGAGGGCGGTTGGATTCCATGCCATGGCCGGCTTCCCACGGGTGCAGGGTGTAATCGACTGCACCCACATCGCAATACGGGCACCTCCGCATGAGCCAGGGCTGTTCATCAACAGGAAGGGGTATCACTCCATGAACGCCCAGCTCATCTGTGACCACCGCCAGAGATTCCTACACGTGTGCGCCAGATACCCCGGCAGCTGCCACGATGCCTTCGTCCTCAGGGAGTCCGCCGTCCCGCCCATCCTGCAGGCACCCAACGCCGGCAACGGCTGGCTCCTCGGCGACAAGGGGTATCCCCTCCACACGTGGCTCATGACACCTCTGAGGAACCCCATCACCGAGCCGGAGCGTCGGTACAATGACAGCCACACTGCTACCAGGTCTACAATTGAGCAGACCATAGGGCTTCTCAAGATGCGCTTCAGGTGCCTTGATCGTTCCGCGGGAGCGCTCCAATACACACCATTCAGAGTGGGACGAATCATAGTTGTCTGCTGTGCCCTGCACAACATGGCCCAACAGAGAGGGGTGCCGCTGGAGGAGGCCCCATCCACACCCGCCACCCACATTGAGGAAGGCGAGGGCGAGGAGGAGGAGGAGGAGGAGGAGGAGGAGGAGGCGGAGGAGGAGGACGCGCCCGAGGATGTTGGACGACCCATGCGCCGAGCCGCGACTCACCGGGATGGTCGCCGGGCCAGGGACGCACTCATACGTCAACGGTTCTCCTAGAGTCAGACACTGCGAGGCGCTCGCATCTCCTCACCTGCACATGCGAGCGGCCATACCAGCCCCCTCCACTGAAGAGTGCTGCCAGTACTCCTGCACCCACAGCAGTGTGCCCAATGGGTGGCAGCAGGTGTTCGCCGTCATGATGGCCTCCACGGAACGCAACTACTGCACAAGCCGCGGAAGAATGGACGAGAGGTGGCAGGAGTGGTGAGAATAGACTATTTAATATGTGGAATGTGACATCATTTAAGAAACAAAGTACAAAATAATAAACACCCTGGTGTATTCCCTTTGTGATTATAAGGCCTTTGGAATTCTTCTCCGGGAACCCCTACGTGGTGCTACCCCTGTGGCTCCAGCAGAGGTAGTGGCAGGTTGCTCGTCTTCTTGCCTTGACCGGGTAGATGCTTTTGGCGGATGGCCCCTGGGTTTCGGTGCCCGTGAGGGCACCTCCACAGACTGCTCCTCCTGCACCGGGGCAGGGGCAGACTCGGCCACCTGGAGAGGAGGCACCATTGCGGGTGCTGGTTGAGAGGTGGGCGACAGGTGGGACGTGGGGGCACCTTGAGAGGCGTCCCCGCTTCCATGTCCCCGGTCACCATCATCCCTCTCGTGGCCTCGGCCCACATCACCCCTTCCACCCTGCTGGACGGCAGTTTGGATGGCATGTGTGAGGCCTTGCAAGGCCACCCCTAGTGTATCCCTCAGCCTGTTGGTGGCGTCGGAATGTTGCTCACCCTGAATCCGTACAGACGTTGTGAGGGCCTGCAAGGACTCGAAGTGGAGCTGTGCGTGACGCTCGAGGGAGGCCAGCCTGTCCTCCACCGCAGACAGTCCCGCACCTACCCGCGACACTGTGTCGCCGGTACCCTCCTGTGCCTGCGCCACCAATGCCCACATGCAGGAGGTGGACTCCTCCATCGCCTGCGCTATTGTGGACAATGCGCGCGGCACCTCTGCCAGCACCTCAGCAATTAGCTGGTGGCCCTCGACGACTCTCCTTTTCTCTGGTGGCCCCCTGGGTTCAGCATCTGGGTCCGGCTGAGCAGAGCCTGGAGATGAGTGCTCCCTCCGTCGCGGACCCTCCGCGGCTGCCCCTGCCACCAGGGTCTGCTCATGCTCACTCGTGCGCAGTGACTCACCAAGTGCTACCCCAACTAGTTGGCGAGGGGGACCCACCGAGGTGCGTGTCTCTGCGCTGGTGGATGGTTGGCTCTGATGTGACGATGCACCCTCAGAGACCGCCATGTCCTCTGAGGAATCGCCCTCCATGCTCGCTTGATCCAAAGACGCACCTGCAAGAGAACAGAGGGCACTTTGAGGCATGTGGACCAACTTGACAGTGCGCCTGATGGCAGGTGATGATACGGTCACTCGCGATCATGGGTGTTGAGTGTCAGCTTTCCCTTACCGGCCGTTTCGGCAGCGACACACTCGCCATCGGCCACCGACAGGCAATGTCGCGTGCGGGCGAGGTCGAGCGCCTCCACCTCTGCGTCGGTGAGCTCCACCACTTGCGGCGGCCCACCTCCGGTGCGTGCCCTTTCGTGGTTGTTCTTGCTCCTCTTCTCCTGTGAAGGCAAAACACAGATGTGTGAGTGGGTGCGTCTTGCATCGTGAGACGCATCGAGCATCGGTGTGGTTGGGTTGAGCGTGGCGCGGAACGGATGGGGGGAAGCGTGGGCCACGTGCCCATCCCATTGCATGGGGATTGGGGTGTGTGGTAGTGTTCGGGTGGGGTCAGGGTCGGTGGGTACTTGCGTGCACGGCGAGGATGGTGAATGAGTGGCTGTGAGGATTGCTGATGGAGCGCAGTGGTGGCTGTGCAGGAGGGGGTTGTGATCTGCTTGGCGTGATGGTGGGGACGGGATGTGGGAGGGTGCGTTGGTGTACTCACCTTGCCAGACCTAGTCAGGTCATTGAAGCGCTTGCGGCACTGCTCCCAAGTCCTTGGGGTGTTGCCCCTGCTGCTCACCTCCGCCGCCACCTCTGCCCATGCCTTCCTGGTTGCGGCGGCAGGGGACTTGCGCCCATCCTCAGGGAAGAGTGTTTCCCTCCTCCTCCTCTCGCCCTCCAGCATCAGCTGCAGTGCCAGGTCTGAAAAACGGGGCGCAGCCTTTCCCCTTGGTTGAGCCATTCTCCCAGACCTCTTGCTTGCAGCAGGAGGGGCTTTGGGAGACTGCCCCTTTAACTGGAGCTCCTACATCGCGTCGACGGTACTGCGCATGCGCAGCCGGCCGGCACGCAGCTGGGGAGCGCAGAACCCGGAAGCAGGCCTTAATGGGTCCAATTATCCCGCGATCGCGTGGGGGACGCACACAATTACCCGTCCGCGTTTTCGACGCTCCCGGAGGACCACCCGCTGGGAACCCGCAGGCCTGCTAAATTCGAGCCCATGGAGTTAATGTGACTGATTGATTGTTTTGCTGCTGCACTATTTGGAGAGATGGGGTTAACAGATATATCTATTGCCGATATCTCCAGAAATGTTGGGTTACTGTTACATCAGGCATGCAAAGTTAGAATTAATTTGTCACCACTCTACAGGACTGTCCTTATTCACTGCAACTCTGGTTCATGCCACCTCTATATTACTCAGCACTTGAGGCAAATGGTTTTTCAGTGATTTACTGACCAGACCTTTTGGGGTTTGAAGCAACACTTCCCTTGAATATATTGCGTGGGCTGGGTGCTTGAAGTATGTTCAGAACACATTAGCACAACAGTGGTGTGCTGCATGCTGCACCATTTAGAAATCAAAAGACATACTCAATTCAAAGGGAAGCAACAGCAAGTGGAAGTGAAGAAGGCTGATCATTTGATACTGCCACATCCAGTAGAGTTAGTAGGGGACAGAGAAATGTTATATTATTAACTAATGATGGACAAATTCTTTTGGTTGAAGTATAAATATAACCCTGCAATGGGACACTGGAGCGAGTCTTTGACTTAGTGCAGCATTCCCGCCTCTGAGTGAGAAGTTACAGGGTTCAAACCCTTGCTCCAGACAGTCCCGGCAAGTGGGGACCAGAGCTCTGCCTCTGAATTCTGGGTTGGCATCCAGCAGGATACTCACATCTGATGGGTGTGGGTGGCCTCCCCTCTCATTGTAGGGGTAGTAGGAGCCCATAAAACCCTCCATCTTATAGGATGAACCATCCTATTGTCTGGTATAGAGATGGTTATGGCCACGGAAGGAGTGCTCATGTCATGGCCCTTCAGACTGTTAATTTCCCATCATATCTTTCCACTACTTCACAATATTCTCCAAGGAAAGAGTGTGAAGATACAAAACTATAATAGGATACTCCCATACTAGCCTCTTAGATAAGCCATTTTTCTCTCTACTCGTTGCAGGTCATCCTTATATATATTGTTATCCTCTTATTACACTTAGTTGTTGCATGTTAGTTGCAATCATAGCAATGACAACTTGCCAAATATTAAATTATCTCAACTATTTTATTATGTTAATACATATCACAAAAATGTACCCATGTGCTGCAGTACTACCCACTTTTGCATCATTTGCCATCTCTGCCTCCTGTCTTTTGGTATGAGATTTCTTGCTCATTGTTTGCAATGTTGTTCCAGTTGCATCAAAACTGTCACATCTTGTGTTAATTGTATGATTTATATCAATTAGTGTTAATTGTATTCAGGTGGTGGTATCAACTGAGGACGCTTGTATCCTTTTATAAGAGAGCTTAGCTAGGGTGTGGTGTGTGTGTGTGTGTGTGTGTGTAAAAGGGGAATTTCTGTGAATTAAGGTTGGAAGCAGCTAAAGACCAGGCTCTAGTAGTCTATCCTTCACTACATGGCTATCTAATTTTTAACATCTTGGCTTGTGTTTTATACAGTTCTAGCATAACCTCCCTGCTCTTATATTCTATGCCTCGGCTAATAGAATCATAGAAAGGTCACAGCACGGAAGGAGGCCATTCGGCCCATCAATTCCGTGCCAGAAAATAAATAAAAAGGAAAATATCCCATATGCCTTTTTAACCACCTTATCTACCTGTCCTGCTACCTTCAGGGATCTGTGGACATGCACTCCAAGGTCCCTCACTTCCTCTACACCTCTCAGTATCCTCCCATTTATTGTGTACTCCCTTGCCTTGTTTGCCCTCCCCAAATGCATTACCTCACACTTCTCTGGATTGAATTCCATTTCCCACTTTTCTGCCCACCTGACCAGTCCATTGGTATCTTCCTGCAGTCTACAGCTTTCCTCCTCACTATCAACTACAGGGCCAACTTTTTTTGTCATCTGCAAACTTCTTATTCATGCCCCCTACATTTAAGTCTAAATCATTAATATATATCACAAAAAGCAAGGGACCTAGTACTGAGCCCCACTGGAAACAGCCTTCCAGTCACAAAAGCACCCATTGACCATTACCCTTTGCTTCCTGCCACTGAGCCAATTTTGACTCCAACTTGCCAATTTCCCTTGGTTCCCATGGGCTTTTACTGCTGGGAGACCAGTGCACACTTCCTTCCAGTCTGAAAAATAACCGTTCACAACTACTCTCTGCTTTCTGCCCCTTAGCCAATTTTGTATCCACGTAGCCACTACCCATTTAATCCCATGGGCTTCAATTTTGCAAACAGTCTCTTATGTGGTACTTTATCAGATGCTTTTGGAAAGTCCATATACACAATATCAACTGCACCACCCTCATCAACTCTCTCCGTTACTTCATCAAAGAATTTAATCAAGTTAGTCAAACATTATTTTCTTTTAACAAATCTGTGCTGACTTTCATTTATTAACCCATATTTTTTCAAGTGCCAATTGATTTTGTCCCAGATTATTGTCTCTAAAGGTTTCCCCACCACCGACATTAGGCTGAGTGGCCTGTAATTGTCGGGTTTATCCCTCTCTCCTTTTTTGAACAGGTGTGCAACATTTGCAATCCTCCAGTCCACTGGCATCTTCCCATATCGAAGGATGATTGGAAGATTATAGCCAGAGTTTCCATAATTTCCACCCTTACTTCCTTCAGCCACCTACGCTGCATCCCATCCGGACCGGGTGACTTTTCTACTTTGGGTGCTGCCAATCTTTTAATAACCCATCTTTATCTATTGTTATCCCATCCAATTTGTCTCCTACCTTTTCCTTTACTATGACATCGGCGGCATCCTCTTCTCTAGTGAGGACCGATGTGAAGTATTCATTTAGTACCTCGGCCATGCCCTCTGCCTCCTCAAGAAGATCTCCCTTTTGGTCCCTAATCGGCCCCACCCTTCCTTTGAATACACTTTTACTACTTATACGTTTATAAAAACTTTTGCGTTCCCTTTTATGTTACCCGCTATTCTATTCTCATACACTCTCTTTGCCCCTCTTATTTCCTTTTTCAGTTCTCCCCTGTACTTTTGTATTCAGCTTGGTTCTCCACTGAATTATGAACATGACATTTATTATAAGCCTCCTTTTCTGTTTCATTTTAATCTCCATGGGTTCTACATTGGGCTCCGTAGTGCCAGTTATGTAGGCGCTACACGGACTCCTAAGGACCTGAAATGGCGTCCGGAATGTGCGCACACACTTCTAGCATGACGCGCACCAGACACCATATTGGTAAAGGCGTTTGCGCACGCGCAGATAACGAACAACGGCACCGTGTAAAGTAGGGAGATTATGTGGTAGATCAGTGTGCAACACTGGTTTAAAGGGACAGATGTGATTTTAGAACTCAATGTTCCAGCCAATGCACTGTCTTAACTTCACACAGCTGAAGAGGTTTTATACAGCGTGGAGGACCCCTGACTCGCACTATTTAATGGGATCATGCAGGAGTTACAGGTTAGTTGCTGGATTATTGCTTTTGGCTGCTGATGCATTTGTGCCCGTTTTTGGAGGTCTCCTATACTTGAATACTAGGATCAGGGGAGATAGTCTAAAATTTAAAGGTTCCACACGCAAAGGGTGGTAGAAGTTTGGAACGCACTTCCCCAAACGGCAGTTGATGCTAGCTCAATTGTTAATTTTAAATCTGAGATTGATCGATTTTTGTTAAGCAAAGGTATTAAGGGATATGGGGCTAAGGCGGGTATATGGAGTTAGGTCACAGATCAGCCATGATCTCATTGAATGGCGAAACAGGCTTAAGGGGCTAATCTTCCTATCTTCCTATGTTCCTATAATAAAGTTTCAGTACGCTACAGAGAGTGGGCAGGTTAACTGACAGGCAACAGCAAGGGCACTGGTGGAGTGGCAGGGATGGGACAGGAATGCTGTCATCCTGAGAGAGGACGGCAGGTTCATGTTCCATGGAGCCACTGCCACTTGCTGCCTCCTGTTATGCGCCATCTCCTCCTGCGAGACGTGGGTCGATGGGTGTCCTGCAAGATGTTTGGTTGATGTGCGTGTCATGGTTGAATAGCAGCCAGTGTGTGTGACCAGTGAGTTGTGTGTGTGCGGCTTGCAACAGTGGTAATGTGAGAGGAAGCATCTGATTGGAAGAGTTGAGTACTGATTGAAAGAGTTTGTTGGTATGTGCGGGTTGGGAGGTGCAGTGCGTGGAGCAGTGGATGTGGCTAGTGGTGCAGTTGGTAGGAGACGCCACTTGACAGTTGACCTCACTCACCTTGACCACTCGTGTCAAAGCATTGAACTTCTTCCTGCACTGCATCCATGTTCATGATGCTGTGCGCCTGGCATTGATTTCGTCCCCCGTTGCCTTCCACTGCCTCTTGAACATATGTCTGGAGGGGCCTCTTGCCCGCCTTGCGGATATAGGATGCCCCTCCTTCTTGCATCAAGGCAAGAGAACCTTGGTGCACGCTCTCTTGCAGGCCTGGTACAAACTCAGATCGTCAGATTGGTGTGGTCTGGTGTGCAGATCGGAGGATGTGGGATTTAGCAGTGCGCAGCCTTTATTCAATGTTTTAATATAACTCATCAGTTTGTAAACATAGGGACAGGACCTGCACCTGTGTTTTACGTGTGCAATGTCTGATCTCCGTTCAGACTCTGTGCGGACCCCTATCTTATATTTTTCAAATATCTCAGTCTCGCCAACATTGATCAGCCCAGTTGTTGCTCATTAAAAATTCCAGAGTTCCCATCATCACCGTGCTTCACTATATTGCAGCACAGATTCACTTCCCAATTGACTTCCACCACTTCCTGCTGACACAGTGCACCTCCCCTTTAAGAGGTGCAGGTTGCCTTTAAGTGATACTAGCCGCTCGCGCTATCTGGGCCCCCTATTGGTGAGCAGCTACTCAACAGCGCAGGTAGGGCTGGTTAGTTGCAGCAATCAGTTAAATCACCAGGCAGCACAAATGTTACGTGCTGCCTGCATCTTAATGACCAAGCACAGGTTAATCACACACCAAGACCCCCGCGCTCGGTTTCGGGGGTTTCCAATATAACCCCCTCTAACTTTAATCATCCAGGGATCTCTAGCTTTGGATGCTCTTCCTTTCCCCCTCATGGGAATGTGTCTAATCTGTACCCAAACTAGCTCCTCTTTGATTGCTCTCTCACTGTTTGACCTGCCAATCTTTGATTCCAATCCACCTGGGCCAGATCCATTTTCAACTCACTGAAATTACTCCTCGTCCAGTTGAGTATGTTCACATTTGATTTTTCCTTGTCCTTTTCCATAGATACTCTAAATTAATTCTCACGGTTTCCCACTGAAACATGCTCCACTTGTTTCACTTCATTCCCCAGAACTAGATCCAGCACTGTTTCCTTCCTTATAGGCTGGAAACACATTGATCAAAAAAATTCTCTTGTACGCATTTTAGGAATTCCTCTCCCTCTTTGCCCTTTACACTGTTACTATCCCAGTCTATATTGGGACAATTGAAGTCCCCCATTATCGCTACTCGAAAGTTCTTGAATCTTTCTGCAATTTGCCTGCAAATTTGCTCCTGTATCTCCTTCCCACTATTTGGTGACCTATAGTATACACCCGGTAGTGTTATAGCTCCTCTATTGTTCCTTAATTCTAACCAAATAGATTCTGTCTTTGAACCCTCAAATACATCATTCTTTCCAGTGCTGTAACAATATCCTTGATCAATACTGCCACCCACCCTCCTTTATTTCCTTCCCTATTTCTCCTGAATATATTGTAGCCTGGAATATTAAGTGCCCAATCCTCCCCTTGTTTGAGCCTGGTTTCCATTATTGCCACCATTTCATAATCCCATGTGGCTACTTGTGCCTGCAGTTCACCAACCTTATTTACCATGCTCTGTGTATTTACACACATGCACTCCAAATCATCTTTGTCTGCCTCACATTTCCCCGCTGTCTGTTCCCTCCTATTTCTGAACTACTCTTTATTCTAATACTGTTTGTCTCTCCCAGTCCTCTAATGCTTCATCCGGGTGCCCCTCCCATTTCCAAATTAGTTTAAACCCTCCACCACAGCATTAGTTAATCTAACTCAATGTCCAAGCTTTCCTCAGTGAGTGTATCTGTGATATGCTTGTTTCCATTGCTGGTGACACTGGGTGCATATTGGGTGCTGCATGCAGGACAATGTTTGGCTTCCTCTGAGAATTCTGCAAAGAGAAAAGAAAAGGGCATTAGGACTTCATATGCCATACTATTCGTTTAGCTACAGGGTAGATGTCATGGGCTGCCTGCAGTGGCACATGGCAGTGACTGTGTGGGCTATGCCGAGGTAAGACTTGTAAACCACACGAGAACATGCAGTATTGGCCAGTAGCTAGGGCTCGACATGCACACAGGTTATCACCTACACTCGAAGGGCTCACAAGTTATATCATCCACAATCAACTCCTCAAAAGGTGCTTAACATACAGATCTGACATAAAGTCAACTTCCAGTTACCTGTGCTCCCTTCTGTTACACGTTAGTTTAGCCTGTAAAAGGGGAAATGTGCAGACATTAGAACAGCAATTATAGTATGCAGGGACCGTGTATAGCAGCAAGGTAATCTTACTGGTAACCTAGCTGTTGATGTGCTATTGGAATGAGGTTATGCCCATTATGTCCCAAGTAATTCATATCAACAGGGTGCTTCCTGGAATTAAACCATCATGCTACTCTTACAACAGCCCATCTTACATAAAATACATAGAATGTACAGCACAGAAACAGGCCATTCGGCCCAACAGGTCCATGCTGGTGTTTATGCTCCACACCAGTCTCCTCCCACCTTACTTCATCTAACCCTATCACCACAACCTTCTATGGCTGTTAATACCATCTAGACCTGAGCATCTCTTCAGGTCATTTTTCTCTTACATTTCCTACCAAGTGCATTGAGAAATGGACACTATTTTCACCTTATCTTTGCCAGATCTGCCCCCTCTGCTGCCCAGGTGCCCCGCAGATTGCCCTGTCCACTACATACACATCCCCCGGGGGCACCATCCATCAATCTTGCTGCCTGTTAACCTCCATTCACAACGATCGCCTCACTGCAGCACGATCGAAAATCTTAAAGGTTGAGAGCAGCTCGTTGAGAATGAATGAAGCTCAGTTTCCACTGCCGGCAGGTCCCTTCCTTTAAGGCACCGAAGCAGAGATGCCCGAGGCCAATGAGACCTATTAATCCAGACACTTGTTAACAGCAAGCAACATCTATCTGTACAGGTTTTTAAAAACTAAACCCAATTCTGATCCAAAAATAACAAGCCCAGAGGATCGCAGTGAGTGAAATCAGGAGCAGAGACAAAGCCCCACTCAGTGATGTTATTTCAGTAGCTCCAGTGTGTACAGATATTGAAGTGTTGCTGGTATCCCATCTTTCATTTTCTCAGGTTCGCAATAATCTTGGTCTGTGCACGCCGTCATATTTTACCACTATGATTTCCTATCTTCACATTTATAATGGAAATAGTCTATGTAAACTTGACATACTGCAATTGCAGCCTCCCCTAGTGGAGAAAAGCAATTAGCAGCTTCCATTCTATATCTGGACATAGGAATTTATAATGGTAATAAAATAAAGACAGAATGTAGGACTTTAGGACTTTAAAATGGGAGCTGAATTATGTCTGCATGGCCTAGTCCATTTATATCCACCCTCCAACCTTGTTTCACCTTGACTCCCTGGTGCAATGCCCCGGAATGGTATATCTGATTTTTGGAATATAGACTTTATGAATGGAATTCATTTCCACATATAATGTGGACAGCAGAGAAAGTTAAATAAGAAAAATCCAACTAAGGAGAGGTAAGTGACATCTGTTAGAGGCAATGCCCACTTTTTGTTTGCAGCTGTTCGGATTTGAATTTTTACATTGAAAATGGAGCCTTCTGGTTAATTTTAAGCACTTTTACTTTACAATTGATAGATTCTTAATCTAAAAAAGGCAGGAAAAATAAATTAGCATTTGGAATTATCCATATTGAAGATCACAAGACAATTACAAATGAGGAAGGCTATTTTAATAATCTTAATTCATCCATCGAGAATTACCTTAAAGTCCCTTATCTCAACATCCAATTGGTTCTTAAATCTTGCCAGGATTGCAATACATATATTGATCACTCTTTGTGTGAAGGGAAACTTGAAACTTCTGATATCAGTCATAAATTTGTATGATACTGCTTTGAACCTGTCGGCCACTGTTCTACTAATGTGATTTAGTTTAAAGTAATTGTCCAGATTGACCTTTTCCATACTATTTACTATCTTATATACCTCTACAAACTTACCTCCAGCACCTCCTTTCAAAGTCCAACTCTCTCCGGTCTTCCCTCGTCACAGAAGGATTATGTTCCTCTCACCCCTTCCCCCAGTCCATGAGGCATTCTCCCTCTTCAACTCCTCCCAGTTTGCAGAAACACTCTCGCATCTCATCCCCAAATTCACAGAGATACTCTTTTCCTCCAGTGTCCCTCCCCAGGTCACAGAGGTACTCCACCACCTTAATGTACTTCTTTTCTCTATCAGTCCTGGCTGCCCTCCTACCGGCAATGGATTCTGTGCTGATTTATCCTAAGACCAGGAATTCCCATTTATAGCACAGAGAGGGTGCCTTTTGGAGGTGGTCTCACATCTTTCAATTTATCCTGCTTGGGAGTCAGACCAACACAAGATAAGTACAAATGAGGGAGGCCTTTTGGCCCATCTAGCTCATCCTTTGTCTGGGGGACAAAGCAACAGTGCCAGATATGAGCTGCAACCGGGACCAGCGGGGACAAGAAATTAGAAAATGGGGCGCCGTCAATTTACAGTCTGATCCCTTGGGGCAGCAAATCAGCAGCTGCGGTAAACAACTGCCTCGGGGATAAGAAGAGTATATCTTCATGTGTATACACTGCTGCTCTGGGGATAAGAGTATATCTTCATGTGTATACACTGCTGCTCTGGGGATAAGAGTATATCTTCATGTGTATACACTGCTGCTCTGGGGATAAGAGTATATCTTCATGTGTATACACTGCTGCTCTGGGGATAAGAGTATATCTTCATGTGTATACACTGCTGCTCTGGGGATAAGAGTATATCTTCATGTATATACACAGCTGCTCTGGGGATAAGAAGAGTATACCTTCATGTATATATACTGCTGCCCTGGGGATAAGAGTATACCTTCATGTATATACACAGCTGCTCTGGGGATAAGAGTATATCTTCATGTATATACGCAGCTGCTCTGGGGATAAGAGTATACCTTCATGTGTATACACAGCTGCTCTGGGGATAAGAGTATACCTTCATGTGTATACACAGCTGCTCTGGGGATAAGAGTATACCTTCATGTATATACACAGCTGCACTGGGGATAAGAGTATACCTTCATGTGTATACACAGCTGCTCTGGGGATAAGAGTATATCTTCATGTATATATACTGCTGCCCTGGGGATAAGAGTATACCTTCATGTATATATACTGCTGCCCTGGGGATAACAGTATACCTTTATGTATATACACTGCTGCCCTGGGGATAAGAAGAGTATACCTTCATGTGTATACACAGCTGCTCTGGGGATAAGAGTATACCTTCATGTATATATACTGCTGCCCTGGGGATAACAGTATACCTTTATGTATATACACTGCTGCCCTGGGGATAAGAAGAGTATACCTTCATGTGTATACACAGCTGCTCTGGGGATAAGAGTATACCTTCATGTGTATACACTGCTGCCCTGGGGATAAGAAGAGTATACCTTCATGTGTATACACTGCTGCCCTGGGGATAAGAATATTATACCTTCATGTGTATACACTGCTGATCTGGGGATAAGAGTACACCTTCATGTGTATACACTGCTGCTCTGAGGATAAGAAGAGTATACCTTCATGTGTATACACAGCTGCTCTGGGGATAAGAAGAGTATACCTTCATGTGTATACACTGCTGCTCTGGGGATAAGAAGAATATACCTTCATGTGTATACACAGCTGCTCTGGGGATAAGAGTATACCTTCATGTGTATACACAGCTGCTCTGGGGATAAGAGTATACCTTCATGTGTATACACTGCTGCTCTGGGGATAAGAAGAGTATACCTTCATGTGTATATACTTCTGCACCAAAATGATTAAGAATCAAAGCTCAATGACCTTGCCTGTCAGTGGCTGCTGTGATATTATACAACTTCAACTTGCATTTATATAACATGCTGTAGAATGTGACGGTTATTGAGACATACTGGCAGACCCATTTCACTGCAGGTTGCACGGAGCTCAGTACGTGTGCTTAAATACCCTCTCCTGTCCTTGGTCAGGGAGCTGGAGCAGTTGAGAGTGCCAACCTGTAAATGGGCATGCAGAGACTACATAAGAATTTCAAGTGTCTAAAAGAATAAATGGCACTGCCCTGATGGTTCTTTCCCTGTTCTAAATGGTTTAACCCACCGTGCAATGGTTTCCTCAACCTACCTTGGTTGTATACTTAGCTCTGTGTCAGTGTGTTTGGATACTGCATTTCCTGGGTGACTAATCTTTAATGTTATGAGAGAATGGGTGGCAGCATTGACTGTCTCACCATTTTTAACAAGATTGAGAAATAAATTTGTAAACTTTTCAGGAAGCCCAATGGACCATTTGGGCACTTTTAAAATGTGCTTTGCATAAGGCTAGATGCTAGGGTGCCTATCTCTCAATGTTATCTGCTTCGGAGCAAGTCCGCCACAAGATAAGTGCAAATGAGGGAAGCCTTTTAGTCCATCTAGCTCATCCTTCCACAGAAACCTACAGTCCTCCTTCACAACATCTACATGCCTGTTATACTATACTGCCAGTTCTCTCTCAATGCACACCATAAATTGCTTGGCATTCATTTGAAGCTGACAGTGTATCCAATGGCAACCTCGGGTGTGGGAGTCCAGTCTTATATCACCTTTCTACCTTTCCGATGTCTCTCCATATCCTGACACTCAGTGAGGGCTGCCAGAACAATCAGGAATAACAAAAAGTTTTTAAAATTACTGTGCATACAGTCAGGACAAGTTAAGAAAGTCACAGCACAGTCGGGTAAACCATCTACACGAAGGCAAAGGTAATCAGGACAGTGTCAGCTGTTCATTTAGACACTTAGTATTCCTGTGAAGACTCCATGTGCCCCTTTATGGCTCAGCTCTCTCATTCAGTCCAGCTCCCTGACCAAGAGCTCTGGAGAGGGAGTCAAACACTAAATTCAGATATTTAGAGGCACCCACTCAACTCTCTGCCATTAACATCCGCAGACATGGCAGCACACTTACCAAATTTGGCTCATTTGGTTTGACAATCACTCACTTTGTGTTTTATATATATATATAACTGAAAAATAGACCCAGCTCCCTATGTCCTTATGTCCAAGCGGGTCTATAACCTGTCTCGTTGCATTAATGAGAAATTTAACTCTGAACATCACAGCTCTGGGAGACTGGCGACAGCATGTTCATTCACAATGGGTTCATACTACATAATATTGCACGGTCCACCACGGAGGATACCAACTCAGATTCCACAACCTTTAATCCGGCAGTGACACCGATTGGGAATAAAAGTGCTTTGTACCTATTCCATAGGTTTTGTTCAAATGTTACCGGCGATCTATTGCAATTCATAACCACTTCTAAATGAATAGATAGAGATGGAAAAGGAGAGCTTCTGCGGGTTGTACGAGGCACAGATGCAAGTCCAGACACAGGTACAGACACAGATACAGGTACAGACACAGATACAAGTACAGGAACAGACACAGATACAAGTACAGGAACAGACACAGATACAAGTACAGGTACAGACACAGATACAGGTACAGACACAGATACAAGTACAGGAACAGACACAGATACAAGTACAGGTACAGACACAGATACAAGTACAGGTACAGACACAGATACAAGTACAGGTACAGACACAGTAACGACCGCATGACAGCTTCGGAATGGTGCAAAGTCCAGGAAAGTGTTACTCACCCAATATATTTCCAACCAGAGCAACAATGAACACTATAATATAGCCAACGACGAGGACCCACTCGTACTCCTTAGGATATAAATACTCCTTCCACAGGTATCGAATAAATTCATCGTCGTAATCAGTGGTGGCAGTGAGCGGTGCGCTGCTGTTCGTATCACTGAGCCCGAGGAGATCAGCCTTGGTGCCGTCTCCATCTCCCTTCCCATCCCCTAACGCGGTGCTCATTGCAATCTCTGCTCACAGACTGCCCGCTATTCCAGGTCCGTCTGTTTCCGAGTCCAGGTGGAAAGGGATTGAATTCAGCCCGTGACGCTGGCCATGGCAGGGGTGGAGGGAGGAGGGGGTTTACTTCATGGGTTGGGCTCAGCTGAGATTTCCACTCCTCAATCTCAACAAACTTCATTCATAAGATCATGCGATCCACATCTCTCACCAGACTCTGAAACTTGACTTTCCCTTCATGTAACCCAGCCAGTGTATGCAGGTGATTATAAGCACAGGGTCTCACTCTAAGTCTGGATAACACTAATGTAAACCATGAGTAGAAGCGAGCTTTGGAAACCCAAAGGACACTGAGCCTTCGAAAGCCCAACCATCCCAGACTGATAAACCAGGACATTCTTTAACGGACTTTTACTCAAATATATTTGTAACCGGATTCATTGTAACGAGGATGTTCACCGGGAATCAGTGGCTTGGGCAAAATATCTCAAAAAATGCCGGCCACCTACCCGGGATCCCGGATTGCAAAACTACTGGCGGCCTCTTGTGCGGTATATACACTTATATATGTAAGCGAGGGGCATATACTCTGATTCATGTAACCGAGGGGCATGTACTCTTATACATGTAACCAAGGGGCATGTACTCTTATACATGTAACCAAGGGGCATGTACTCTTATACATGTAACCGAGGGGCATGTACTTTTACACATGTAACCGAGGGGCATGTACTTTTACACATGTAACCGAGGGGCATGTACTTTTACACATGTAACCGAGGGGCATGTACTTTTACACATGTAACTGAGGGGCATGTACTTTTACACATGTAACCGAGGGGCATGTACTCTTATACATGTAACCGAGGGGCATGTACTTTTACACATGTAACCGAGGGGCATGTACTTTTACACATGTAACCGAGGGGCATGTACTTTTACACATGTAACCGAGGGGCATGTACTTTTACACATGTAACTGAGGGGCATGTACTTTTACACATGTAACCGAGGGGCATGTACTCTTATACATGTAACCGAGGGGCATGTACTTTTACACATGTAACCGAGGGGCATGTACTTTTACACATGTAACCGAGGGGCATGTACTCTTATACATGTAACCGAGGGGCATGTACTTTTACACATGTAACTGAGGGGCATGTACTTTTACACATGTAACCGAGGGGCATGTACTCTTATACATGTAACCGAGGGGCATGTACTTTTACACATGTAACCGAGGGGCATGTACTTTTACACATGTAACCGAGGGGCATGTACTTTTACACATGTAACTGAGGGGCATGTACTTTTACACATGTAACCGAGGGGCATGTACTCTTATACATGTAACCGAGGGGCATGTACTTTTACACATGTAACCGAGGGGCATGTACTTTTACACATGTAACCGAGGGGCATGTACTTTTACACATGTAACTGAGGGGCATGTACTTTTACACATGTAACCGAGGGGCATGTACTCTTATACATGTAACCGAGGGGCATGTACTTTTACACATGTAACCGAGGGGCATGTACTTTTACACATGTAACCGAGGGGCATGTACTCTTATACATGTAACCGAGGGGCATGTACTTTTACACATGTAACTGAGGGGCATGTACTTTTACACATGTAACCGAGGGGCATGTACTCTTATACATGTAACCGAGGGGCATGTACTTTTACACATGTAACCGAGGGGCATGTACTTTTACACATGTAACCGAGGGGCATGTACTTTTACACATGTAACTGAGGGGCATGTACTTTTACACATGTAACCGAGGGGCATGTACTCTTATACATGTAACCGAGGGGCATGTACTTTTACACATGTAACCGAGGGGCATGTACTTTTACACATGTAACCGAGGGGCATGTACTTTTACACATGTAACTGAGGGGCATGTACTTTTACACATGTAACCGAGGGGCATGTACTCTTATACATGTAACCGAGGGGCATGTACTTTTACACATGTAACCGAGGGGCATGTACTTTTACACATGTAACCGAGGGGCATGTACTCTTATACATGTAACCGAGGGGCATGTACTTTTACACATGTAACTGAGGGGCATGTACTTTTACACATGTAACCGAGGGGCATGTACTCTTATACATGTAACCGAGGGGCATGTACTTTTACACATGTAACTGAGGGGCATGTACTTTTACACATGTCACCGAGGGGCATGTACTCTTATACATGTAACCGAGGGGCATGTACTCTTATACATGTAACCTAGGGGCATGTACTTTTACACATGTAACCGAGGGGCATGTACTTTTACACATGTAACCTAGGGGCATGTACTTTTACACATGTCACCGAGGGGCATGTACTCTTATACATGTAACCGAGGGGCATGTACTCTTACACATGTAACCGAGGGGCATGTACTTTTACACATGTAACTGAGGGGCATGTACTTTTACACATGTCACCGAGGGGCATGTACTCTTATACATGTAACCTAGGGGCATGTACTCTTATACATGTAACCGAGGGGCATGTACTCTTATACATGTAACCGAGGGGCATGTACTTTTACACATGTAACCGAGGGGCATGTACTCTTATACATGTAACCTAGGGGCATGTACTTTTACACATGTAACCGAGGGGCATGTACTCTTATACATGTAACCGAGGGGCATGTACTTTTACACATGTAACCTAGGGGCATGTACTTTTACACATGTAACTGAGGGGCATGTACTCTTATACATGTAACCGAGGGGCATGTACTTTTACACATGTAACCTAGGGGCATGTACTCTTATACATGTAACCTAGGGGCATGTACTCTTATACATGTAACCGAGGGGCATGTACTTTTACACATGTAACCGAGGGGCATGTACTTTTACACATGTAACCGAGGGGCATGTACTCTTATACATGTAACCGAGGGGCATGTACTTTTACACATGTAACCTAGGGGCATGTACTCTTATACATGTAACCTAGGGGCATGTACTCTTATACATGTAACCGAGGGGCATGTACTTTTACACATGTAACCGAGGGGCATGTACTCTTATACATGTAACCTAGGGGCATGTACTTTTACACATGTAACCGAGGGGCATGTACTCTTATACATGTAACCGAGGGGCATGTACTCTTATACATGTAACCGAGGGGCATGTACTCTTATACATGTAACCGAGGGGCATGTACTCTTATACATGTAACCGAGGGGCATGTACTCTTATACATGTAACCGAATCCTCTTTCGCACTTTTCAATTATTTGCCTTATTTTCACTGTGCCTATGTTCTGAGAGGGTAATTGTGGCAGATATTTTTGTTGAAGAACATTCTACCGCTAGTTTCAGAATTAGACAGAATCATCTTTTCAATAGCCCTTTTATTGTTTGAGAAAATTGTGGGATTTTTATTTGTGACACTAACTCCAAAATAATCATAAACGAAGGCTGAGATTTTCTTTTGCTGAAAGACACTTTTTGCTGCATGATCTTATGATTTGTATAGATTGGTTGGTTTAGAGGGGCGTCAAAGATATTTAAGATTTTTTTGCATGAGATGCTTGTCGACTGACTTTTCTTTCTGTAGGTTTGAATTTGAGAGGTTGCTGTAATGATTCATAATGTTATTCAGTACCACACGCTGTGTCTGATACCAATTTTGGTTTAGAATTTTGTTCATTTTAAATTAAACAAAAAGGAGTGTCATCTGTCATTGTGTATTTTGGTTGTTAAATCAGGTCAATTTTGTATGGTGTTATTGGATATTTATTTTCAGTTGCAGGTGCTCATGATTTGCATGTGTACCTGTTTATTTGTACAAGAATTTGTCATTTAAGCATGTGTTTCAAGTAGTCTGGTCCATTTTATCTGTATTTAAAGACATATCCTGTTGTTAGGGGCAATAGCGTTCTATAACAACCCACATACTAAAGGATAACACAGTATTGGCTACACTGTGTTAATTTGTGCTTGTAGATTATAATGTCTGAGTCCTTCTGTTGTGATTAATTTATTTATGACTATGGCACTTTCTGAAGTGTTTTGATTATGTTTCTTTTATTTAAGTTGTTATTATCTTGATTTAATGAAAACATTTTATACAGTTTCGAGTCTGTGTGGAGATGTCTTTGGAAAATGGAATGATGCAGGGGTGATTTGAATTCTGAAGCATCTCATCTCTTTCCTGGAAGAATTATTTTGTTAAATAATATTGAATTTGGTTGGCGATATTGTGCGTACTGTTTTCAAGTATGAATTGAAGGTAGACAGAGAGGATTGAGATCAAATATTAATTTCATTCGAAGTGTTTCTGTTTCGGTCAACATTCAGAAAATTGCTCACATCATTAATTGTCATTTGTTTGGAGTTCTGTGGTTGTCTGTTATCGGTTGTGACAGTAGTGGTGTAAAGGGTTGTTTGTTATCGGTTGTGACAGTTGTGGTGTAAAGAGTTGTCTGTTATCGGTTGTGACAGTAGTTGTGTAAAGGGTTGTTTGTTATCGGTTGTGACAATAGTGGTGTAAAGGGTTGTCTGTTATCGGTTGTGACAGTTGTGGTGTAATGGGTTGTCTGTTATCAGTTGTGACAGTCGTGGTGTAATGGGTTGTCTGTTATCAGTTGTGACAGTCGTGGTGTAAAGGGTTGTCTGTTATCAGTTGTGACAGTCGTGGTGTAAAGGGTTGTCTGTTATCGGTTGTGACAGTAGTGGTGTAAAGGGTTGTCCGTTATCGGTTGTGACAGTCGTGGTGTAAAGGGTTGTCTGTTATCGGTTGTGACAGTTGTGGTGTAAAGGGTTGTCTGTTATCGGTTGTGACAGTCGTGGTGTAAAGGGTTGTCTGTTATCAGTTGTGACAGTCGTGGTGTAAAGGGTTGTCTGTTATCGGTTGTGACAGTAGTGGTGTAAAGGGTTGTCTGTTATCAGTTGTGACAGTCGTGGTGTAAAGGGTTGTCTGTTATCGGTTGTGACAGTAGTGGTGTAAAGGGTTGTCTGTTATCGGTTGTGACAGTAGTGGTGTAAAGGGTTGTCTGTTATCGGTTGTGACAGTCGTGGTGTAATGGGTTGTCTGTTATCGGTTGTGACAGTAGTGGTGTAAAGGGTTGTCTGTTATCGGTTGTGACAGTCGTGGTGTAATGGGTTGTTCGTTATCGGTTGTGACAGTAGTGGTGTAAAGGGTAGTCTGTTATCGGTTGTGACAGTTGTGGTGTAAAGGGTTGTCGTTATCGGTTGTAACAGTCGTGGTGTAAAGGGTTGTCGTTATCGGTTGTGACAGTAGTGGTGTAAAGGGTTGTCTGTTATCGGTTGTGACAGTAGTGGTGTAAAGGGTTGTCTGTTATCGGTTGTGACAGTAGTGGTGTAAAGGGTTGTCTGTTATCAGTTGTGACAGTCGTGGTGTAAAGGGTTGTCTGTTATCGGTTGTGACAGTAGTGGTGTAAAGGGTTGTCTGTTATCGGTTGTGACAGTCGTGGTGTAAAGGGTTGTCTGTTATCGGTTGTGACAGTAGTGGTGTAAAGGGTTGTCTGTTATCGGTTGTGACAGTCGTGGTGTAATGGGTTGTCTGTTATCGGTTGTGACAGTAGTGGTGTAAAGGGTTGTCTGTTATCGGTTGTGACAGTCGTGGTGTAATGGGTTGTTCGTTATCGGTTGTGACAGTAGTGGTGTAAAGGGTAGTCTGTTATCGGTTGTGACAGTTGTGGTGTAAAGGGTTGTCGTTATCGGTTGTAACAGTCGTGGTGTAAAGGGTTGTCGTTATCGGTTGTGACAGTAGTGGTGTAAAGGGTTGTCTGTTATCGGTTGTGACAGTAGTGGTGTAAAGGGTTGTCTGTTATCGGTTGTGACAGTAGTGGTGTAAAGGGTTGTTTGTTATCGGTTGTGACAGTAGTGGTGTAAAGGGTTGTCTGTTATCGGTTGTGACAGTTGTGGTGTATTGGGTTGTCCGTTATCGGTTGTGACAGTAGTGGTGTAAAGGGTTGTCTGTTATCGGTTGTGACAGTAGTGGTATAATGGGTTGTTCATTATTGGGTGTGACAGTGGTGGTGTAAAGGGTTGTATGTTATCGGTTGTGACAGTAGTGGTGTAATGGATTGTCTGTTATCAATTGTGACAGTAGTGGTGTAAAGGGTTGTCTGTTATCGGTTGTGACAGTAGTGGTGTAAAGGGTTGTTTGTTATCGGTTGTGACAGTAGTGGTGTAAAGGGTTGTCTGTTATCGGTTGTGACAGTTGTGGTGTAAAGGGTTGTCTGTTATCGGTTGTGACAGTTGTGGTGTAAAGGGTTGTCTGTTATCGGTTGTGACAGTAGTGGTGTAATGGGTTGTCTGTTATCGGTTGTGACAGTAGTGGTGTAAAGGGTTGTCTGTTATCGGTTGTGACAGTTGTGGTGTAAAGGGTTGTCTGTTATCGGTTGTGACAGTAGTGGTGTAAAGGGTTGTCTGTTATCGGTTGTGACAGTTGTGGTGTAATGGGTTGTCTGTTATCGGTTGTGACAGTAGTGGTGTAATGGGTTGTCTGTTATCAGTTGTGACAGTAGTGGTGTAATGAGTTGTCTGTTATCGGTTGTGACAGTAGTCGTGTAATGGGTTGTCTGTTATCGGTTGTGACAGTAGTGGTGTAAAGGGTTGTCTGTTATCGGTTGTGACAGTCGTGGTGTAAAGGGTTGTCTGTTATCGGTTGTGACAGTTGTGGTGTAAAGGGTTGTCTGTTATCGGTTGTGACAGTAGTGGTGTAAAGAGTTGTCTGTTATCGGTTGTGACAGTAGTGGTGTAAAGGGTTGTCTGTTATCGGTTGTGACAGGAGTGGTGTAAAGGGTTGTCTGTTATCGGTTGTGACAGTAGTGGTGTAAAGGGTTGTCTGTTATCGGTTGTGACAGTAGTGGTGTAAAGAGTTGTCTGTTATCGGTTGTGACAGTAGTTGTGTAAAGGGTTGTCTGTTATCGGTTGTGACAGTAGTGGTGTAAAGGGTTGTCTGTTATCGGTTGTGACAGTAGTGGTGTAAAGGGTTGTCTGTTATCGGTTGTGACAGTAGTGGTGTAAAGGGTTGTCTGTTATCGGTTGTGACAGTTGTGGTGTAAAGGGTTGTCTGTTATCGGTTGTGACAGTAGTGGTGTAAAGGGTTGTCTGTTATCGGTTGTGACAGTAGTGGTGTAAAGGGTTGTCTGTTATCGGTTGTGACAGTAGTGGTGTAAAGAGTTGTCTGTTATCGGTTGTGACAGTAGTTGTGTAAAGGGTTGTCTGTTATCGGTTGTGACAGTAGTGGTGTAAAGGGTTGTCTGTTATCGGTTGTGACAGTAGTGGTGTAAAGGGTTGTCTGTTATCGGTTGTGACAGTAGTGGTGTAAAGGGTTGTCTGTTATCGGTTGTGACAGTTGTGGTGTAAAGGGTTGTCTGTTATCGGTTGTGACAGTAGTGGTGTAAAGGGTTGTCTGTTATCGGTTGTGACAGTTGTGGTGTAATGGGTTGTCTGTTATCGGTTGTGACAGTAGTGGTGTAATGGGTTGTCTGTTATCAGTTGTGACAGTAGTGGTGTAAAGGGTTGTCTGTTATCGGTTGTGACAGTAGTGGTGTAAAGGGTTGTCTGTTATCGGTTGTGACAGTAGTGGTGTAAAGGGTTGTCTGTTATCGGTTGTGACAGTAGTGGTGTAAAGGGTTGTCTGTTATCGGTTGTGACAGTTGTGGTGTAAAGGGTTGTCTGTTATCGGTTGTGACAGTAGTGGTGTAATGGGTTGTCTGTTATCGGTTGTGACAGTTGTGGTGTAAAGGGTTGTCTGTTATCGGTTGTGACAGTAGTGGTGTAAAGGGTTGTCTGTTATCGGTTGTGACAGTAGTGGTGTAAAGGGTTGTCTGTTATCGGTTGTGACAGTAGTGGTGTAATGGGTTGTCTGTTATCGGTTGTGACAGTAGTGGTGTAATGGGTTGTCTGTTATCAGTTGTGACAGTAGTGGTGTAATGGGTTGTCTGTTATCGGTTGTGACAGTAGTGGTGTAATGGGTTGTCTGTTATCGGTTGTGACAGTCGTGGTGTAATGGGTTGTCTGTTATCGGTTGTGACAGTAGTGGTGTAAAGGGTTGTCTGTTATCGGTTGTGACAGTAGTGGTGTAATGGGTTGTCTGTTATCGGTTGTGACAGTAGTGGTGTAGCAACTTATTGATTTTCATTAATAAATAAGTTTGTCTGATTATTCCTCTTGTTCCTCAGTTCTGTTGTGCTCTGTTCTGAAGGCTGTTTCATGTCCAGATGATTTTGTCCTATCTCTGGTCGGTCTAATCCATTCATTAGTGTTGTCAAAAGTGATATCTACAAATTTGTCAATGTGGCATTTGAACGAATGTTGTGTAATCCCGTTATATAGTTAAATCCGAGCATTTTATTGTTGTGAATTTTATGCTGGGGGAGGGAATCTTCAGTGTTTGTCATTTTAAGTTATTTTAAGCACCTGTTATTTAAGATTTTGAACCACACATAAAGTGTTTCAGCGATTAACACACACATGGTTAATCGATTGATCTCAGTCCAGAATAATTGCAATCGGAAACCAGCTTATAACATGTGAGTGACACACAGGTGACTAGGAACAAGTAGCGAAGTAAGTGAAATAATAAATAGAAAGATATGATGGGACATGAAATAAGTTTGCAGATGATGCGAACCTCGGAAATGTGGCAAACAACGTGAAGAATGGTACCAGACTTCAGGGGGTCATGGGCAGACTGGTGAAAGATGAAATTTAAAGCAGAGAAGTGTGAAGTGATCCATTTTGGTAGGAAGAATGAGGAGAGGCAATATAAACTAAATGGTACAATTTTAAAGGGGGTGCAGGAACAGAGAGACCTGGGGGTGTATGTACACAAATCTTTGAAGTTCGCAGGACATGTTGAGAAGGCTGTTAAAAAAGCACATAGGATCTTGAGCTTTATTAATAGAGGCATGGAGTTTAAATACAAGGAAGTTCTGCTAAACCTTTATAAATCACTGGTTAGACCTCAGCTGGATTATTGTGTTCAATTCTGGGCACCACACTTCAGGAAGGATGTGAAGGCCGTAGAGAGGGTGCAGAAGAGATTTACTAGAATGGTGCCAGGGATGAGGGACTTCAGTTACGTGGAGAGACTGGAGAAACTGGAGTTGTTCTCCTTAGAACTGAGAATGTTAAGGGACGATTTGATAGAGGTTTTCAAAATCATGAATGGTTTTGATAGAGTAAATAAGGAGAAACTGTTTCCAGTGGCCAAAGGGGCAAAAACCAGAGGACACAGATTTAAGGTGATTGACACGAGGAAACATTTTATCACGCAGCGTGATGTTATCTGGAATGTGCTGCCTGAAAGGGCGGTGGAAACAGACTCAATAGTAACTTTCAAAAGGGATTTAGATAAATACTTGAAGAGAAAAAAAATTACAATGTCATGGGGAAAGAACAGGTGAGTGGGACTAATTGGCTAGCTCTTTCAAAGACTCTCCAGAACAAGAATGAGTATGTAATCACTACACAATAAAAGATGAATCAGTATGATTGGTATAACTGTAGCCTCAGATAACCTTTTGTCCAGCTCTTTTTCAAGGCCCTAGGAAACTGCTTCAGAAGAGATTCTATTCTATATACTCCGGAAAAACAATTTTTTACTCATTTGTGGCCTTGCTTGAGGTTTGCCAATTTTATACTTACATTATTGAATTCTGAAATCACAGATTAAGTTACAAAAATCCCTCGTAGATTAAATTATATCCTGACTTGATCATTTTTGATATATAGTAGATTTGGAGAAGATTGACAAGGATTGTTACAGGTAGGAGGAGAGACTTAACAAATGTGCAGAGGCAAATTCTGTGTATTAGGCTGTAAATTTTAATTTTTTTTATTGTCCGTTCATGGGATGTGGGCGTTGCTGGCGAGGCCGGCATTTATTGCCCATCCCTAATTGCCCTTGAGAAGGTGGTGGTGAGCCGTCTTCTTGAACCGCTGCAGTCCGTGTGGTGACGGTTCTCCCACAGTGCTGTTAGGAAGGGAGTTCCAGGATTTTGAACCAGCGACGATGAAGGAACGGCGATATATTTCCAAGTCGGGATGGTGTGTGACTTGGAGGGGAACGTGCAGGTGGTGTTGTTCCCATGTGCCTGCTGCCCTTGTCCTTCTAGGCGGTAGAGGTCGAGGAACTTGGATGGGGTGCGAATCAAGCGGGCTGCTTTGTCCTGGATGGTGTCGAGCTTCTTGAGTGTTGTTGGAGCTGCACTCATCCAGGCAAGTGGAGAGTATTTCATCACACTCCTGACTTGTGCCTTGTAGATGGTGGAAAGGCTTTGGGGAGTCAGGAGGTGAGTCACTCACCATAGAATACCCAGCCTCTGACCTGCTCTTGTAGCCACAGTATTTATGTGGCTGGTCCAGTTAAGTTTCTGGTCAATGGTGACCCCCAGGATGTTGATGGTGGGGGTTTCAGCGATGGTAATGCTGTTGAATGTCAAGGGGAGGTGGTTAGACTCTTGTTGGAAATAGTCATTGCCTGGCACTTGTCTGGTGCGAATGTTACTTGCCACTTATGAGCCCAGTCCTGGATGTTGTCCAGGTCTTGCTGCATGCGGGCTCGGACTGCTTCATTATCTGAGGGGTTGCGAATGGAACTGAACACTGTGCAATCATCAGTGAACATCCCCATTTCTGACCTTATGATGGAGGGAAGGTCATTGATGAAGCAGCTGAAGATGGTTGGGGCTAGGACACTGCCCTGAGGAACTCCTGCAGCAATGTCCTGGGGCTGAGATGATTGGCCTCCAACAACCACCACCATCTTCCTTTCTGCTAGGTATGAATCCATGATTCTCATCCATGTGTTGAAATTCTTTTATGGCCTTGCCCCACCCCCTCCTCCATACCTATGACCTTCTCTAGCCCTACAATCCCCTATCCTCTGGACTCTCCATTCCTCTGACTTTGGCCTTATGCATTCCCCTCCCTTCCCTTCAACATTGGCGGCCGTGCCTTCAGCCACCTAAGGCCCTCGACCTCTCCACCTCCCTCTCCTCCTTTAAGATCTTCCTTAAAATCCACCTCTTTGACCAAGCCTTTGGTCACCCTTCCTAATATGACTTTCTTTGATGCAGCATACATGAATGATTCGTAACAGATGTGAAAAATAAGTCAGGAGAAAAAAGGCATTGCAAAAATCTTATAATTAATGCAAGATAAATACTGCAACATTTGGACAATCTGGTGGAGGTAATATGCATGTAGCACAGATGTGAAGCTATTTATTGTGCATTGCAAAAGATATGTGTGTACAATTTTAACTTATCACACTCCTTGTTATTCATCAATCCTGTTGTATCTTTATCAGTTATTTTATTATTAAAGCCTATATTTTTTTCTGAACCTGAAGTATTTCTATCACCACTGACTTTATTTATGATCTGGACTTCGCTCTCATCCCTTTTTCTTATCTTTAGGATAGAATCATAGAATCATAGAAGTTTACAACATGGAAACAGGCCCTTCGGCCCAACATGTCCATGTCGCCCAGTTTATACCACTAAGCTGGTCCCAATTGCCTGCACTTGGCCCATATCCCTCTATACCCATCTTACCCATGTAACTGTCCAAATGCTTTTTAAAAGACAAAATTGTACCCGCCTCTACTACTGCCTCTGGCAGCTCGTTCCAGACACTCACCACCCTTTGAATGAAAAAATTGCCCCTCTGCACCCTTTTGTATCTCTCCCCTCTCACCTTAAATCTATGCCCCCTCGTTATAGACTCCCCTACCTTCGGGAAAAGATTTTGACTATCTACCTTATCTATGCCCCTCATTATTTTATAGACTTGTATAAGATCACCCCTCAACCTCCTACTCTCCAGGGAAAAAAGTCTCAGTCTATCTAACCTCTCCCTGTAAGTCAAACCATCAAGTCCCGGTAGCATCCTAGTAAATCTTTTCTGCACTCTTTCTAGTTTAATAATATCCTTTCTATAATAGGGTGACCAAAACTGTACACAGTATTCCAAGTGTGGCCTAACTAATAAGAACATAAGAACATAAGAACATAAGAAATTGGAGCAGGAGTAGGCCAATCGGTCCCTCGAGCCTGCTCCGCCATTCAATAAGATCATGGCTGATCTGATCCCAACCACAAATCTAAAGAACACAAGAAGTCGGAGCAGGACCCGGCCACATAGACCCTGGGCCCTCTCCGCCACCCACAGGGCATTGACCGATCCGAACTCAGCTTCATGTCCAATTTCCTGCCCGCTCCCCATAACCCCTAATTCCCTTTACTTCTAGGAAACTGTCTATTTCTGTTTTAAATTTATCTAATGATGTAGCTTCCACAGCTTCCTGGGGCAGCAAATTCCACAGACCTACCACCCTCTGAGTGAAGAAGTTTCTCCTCATCTCAGTTTTGAAAGAGCAGCCCCTTATTCTAAGATTATGCCCCCTAGTTCTAGTTTCACCCATCTTTGGGAACATCCTTACTGCATCCACCCGATCAAGACCCTTCACAATCTTATATGTTTCAATAAGATCGCCTCTCATTCTTCTGAACTCCAATGAGTAGAGTCCCAATCTACTCAACCTCTCCTCATATGTCCGCCCCCTCATCCCCGGGATTAACCGAGTGAACCTTCTTTGTACTGCCTCGAGAGCAAGTATGTCTTTTCTTAAGTATGGAGACCAAAACTGTATGCAGTATTCCAGGTGCGGTCTCACCAATACCTTATATAACTGCAGCAATACCTCCTTGTTTTTATATTCTATCCCCTGAGCAATAAAAGCCAACATTCCGTTGGCTTTCTTGATCACCTGCTGCACCTGCATACCAACTTTTTGATTTTCTTGCACTAGGACCCCCAGATCCCTTTGTACTGCAGTACTTTCCAGTCTCTCGCCATTAAGAAAATAACTTGCTCTCTGATTTTTCCTGCCAAAGTGCATAACCTCACATTTTCCAATATTATATTGCATCTGCCAAATCTCCGCCCACTCACCCAGCCTGTCTATATCCCCTTGCAGGTTTTTTATGTCCTCCTCACTCTCTACTTTCCCTCCCATCTTTGTATCATCTGCAAATTTTGATATGTTGCACTCGGTCCCCTCCTCCAAATCGTTAATATAGATTGTAAAGAGTTGGGGACCCAGCACCGACCCCTGTGGAACACCACTGGTTACTGGTTGCCAGTCCGAAAATGAACCATTTATCCCAACTCTCTGCTTCCTGTTCGACAACCAATCCTCCACCCATGCCAGAATATTACCCCCAATCCCGTGATTTTTTATCTTAAGTAATAATCTTTTATGTGGCACCTTGTCGAATGCCTTCTGGAAGTCTAAATACACTATGTCCACTGTACAACTTCAACAAGACATCCCAACTCCTGTATTCAATGTTCTGACCAATGAAACCAAGCATGCTGAATGCCTTCTTCACCATCCTATCCACCTGAGACTCCACTTTCAAGGAGCTATGAACCTGTACTCCTAGATCTCTTTGTTCTATAACTCTCCCCAATGCCCTACCATTAACGGAGTAGGTCCTGGCCCGATTTGATCTACCAAAATGCATCACCTCACATTTATCTAAATTAAACTCCATCTGCCATTCATCGGCCCACTGGCCCAATTTATCAAGATCCCGTTGCAATCCTAGATAACCTTCTTCACTGTCCACAATGCCACCAATTTTGGTGTCATCTGCAAACTTACTAACCATGCCTCCTAAATTCTCATCCAAATCATTAATATAAATAACAAATAACAGCGGACCCAGCACCGATCCCTGAGGCACACCGCTGGACACAGGCCTCCAGTTTGAAAAACAACCCTCTACAACCACCCTCTGTCTTCTGTCGTCAATCCAATTTTGTATCCAATTGGCTACCTCACCTTGGATCCCATGAGATTTAACCTTATGTAACAACCTACCATGCGGTACTTTGTCAAATGCTTTGCTGAAGTCCATGTAGACCACGTCTACTGCACAGCCCTCATCTATCTTCTTGGTTACCCCTTCAAAAAACTCAATCAAATTTGTGAGACATGATTTTCCTCTCACAAAACCATGCTGACTGTTCCTAATCAGTCCCTGCCTCTCCAAATGCCTGTAGATCCTGTCTCTCAGAATACCCTCTAACAACTTACCCACTACAGATGTCAGGCTGTTTTCAGGATATTTCTGCCTAAGCCCTCCCACCCCCCCCCCCCCCCCACCCTTATTGGTTTAAAGTCCTTTCTGCTGCCCTATTTATCCTTTCAGCTAGGACTAGCCCGGGTCAAGTGCAGCCCGTCCCAGCGGAACAGCTCCTTCCTGTCCCAGTACTGGTACCAATGCCCCATGAAATGGAACCCCACTTTGCCCACCAATCCTTCAAGCCACATATTTACTTTCCTAATCTGTTTCTAATCTAATAATCCTGAGGTTATTACCCTCAAGATCCTGCTTTTCAATTTAGTTCCTAGCTTCTGTTACTCCCTCAGCAGGACCAATGTCCGGGGCCCCTAGGACGCCTGGAAAAGCATCCGACGCAAAATTGGATTGGGCCATTTTTCAGGGGTCCCTGGCAGACATTAAAACAGGCATTAGTTCCCTTAAATATGTAAGATGAGTGGGACAGCGGTTCGCCATCACCCACTCCAACTCCCCTCCCGGACTTACCGTCTGACCGTTGCCAGCGAGGCAAACAGCCGGACATTCATGTTCCCCAAATGTGTGAGCTGCCTGTGCAGATACCGGCAGCTCGCGCATATGAATTGAGGCCTTTCTGTTGTGGCACAGCCCCGAATATGAACTCAGAAGGATTTCTACCCTTTAATATTGTCAATGAGCTCGTTTTGGTCAGTGGGCTGCCTGGCCCATGCAGAATCTCGTCACCATCTTTAAGAGTCTCCAGACCAAACCCTCCACGTAGAGAGAGTTTTGGTTTGCCCAATATAGAATACGCATTCCACTTACCTAAGTCTTAGAGAGCGACAGCACAGGTTAGCAAGAGCAAAGACTTGGGGATTCCCACGTGTGCACCTGGGAACTGATTGATTTTAACAAAATGAAATCACACAGCTTAAACAACAAAGCACATCTTTATACTTCGCAACTGATAGATGCTTCATGTTAAATAATTATAGGAAAACATAAGCAACATGGTTCAACAGAAGCAAGACATTGCTGCAGGAGTTCCTCAGGGCAGTGTCCTAGGCCCAACCGTCTTCAGCTGCTTCTTCAATGACCTTCCCTCCAGCATAAGGTCAGAAATGGGGATGTTCGCTGATGATTGCACAGTGTTCAGTTCCATTCGCAACCCCTCAGATAATGAAGATACATGCAGCAAGACCTGGACAACATCCAGGCTTGGGCTGATAAGTGGCAAGTAACATTCAAGCCAAATAAGTGACAGGCAATGACCATCTCCAACAAGAGAGAGTCTAGCCACCACCCCTTGACATTCAATGGCATCACCATCGCCGAATACTCCGTCATCAATGTCCTGGGGGTCACCATTGACCAGAAACTTAACTGGACCAGCCACATAAATGCTGTGACTACAAGAGCAGGTCAGAGGCTGGGTATTCTGTGGTGAGTGACTCAACTCCTGACTCCCCAAAGCCTTTCCACCATCTACAAGGCACAAGTCAGGAGTGTGATGGAATACTCTCCACTTGCCTAGATGAGTGCAGCTCCAACAACACTCAAGAAGCTCGACACCATCCAGGACAAAGCAGCCCGCTTGATTGGCACCCCATCCACCACCCTAAACATACACTCCCTTCACCACTGGTGCACCCTGGCTGCAGTGTGTACCATCTACAGGATGCACTGCAGCAACTCACCAAGGCTTCTTCGACAGGACCTCCCAAACCCAGAATGACAAGGGCAGCAGGCACATGGGAACAACACCACCTGCACGTTCCCCTCCAAGTCACACACCATCCCGACTTGGAAATATATCGCCGTTCCTTCATCGTCGCTGGGTCAAAATCCTGGAACTCCCTTCCTAACAGCACAGTGGGAGAACCGTCACCACACGGACTGCAGCGGTTCAAGAAGGCGGCTCACCACCACCTTCTCAAGGGCAATTAGGGATGGGCAATAAATGCCGGCCTCGCCAGCGATGCCCACATCCCATGAACGAATAAAAAAAAAAACATGAACAAGCAGACCATCACTTCCCCAATAGCTAGCTCATCAGTCACCTTCCTCTTCACAAATACCCTCTTCCCCTTTAAGCCCCACCTCCCAGTTTGCAGCGGCCATCTTGTGCTCCATACTATCTCCAGCTCACATTCTCCTTCCTTGATATTCTCACTGTTATCCCAGCTGCAGCTCTGACAACTACAAATATAACACCTTTAACATAGGAAACTGCCTAAGGTGCTTAACAGAACCATAATCAGACATAAATCGATACTGTTCAAAGGAGATATTAGGAGGGGTGACGAAAAACATAATCAAAGGGGTGGGTTTAAAGGAGGGTCTTAAAGGAAGGAAGTGAGACGGAGCAACATAGAGGTTTACGGGTGGAATTCCAGAGCTTAGAGCCTATTTAGCTGAAGGCACGGCCGCCAATGGTGGGTGAAGGGATTTTGAGATGCACAAAAGGAAAGAGCTCGAGGTATGCCAACATATTTTTGGAGGGTTGCAGGGTTTGAGAAGGTTGCAGTGATAGGAAAGGACGAGGATATGAGTGGATTTGAATACGAGTATGAGAATTTTAAATTGGAGGCGGTGGGGGACTGGCAACCAATGAGGTCAGCGAGGACAAGGGTGATAGGTGGGCAGAACTTGGTGTGGGATAGTATATGGGAAAAGGGTTTTAGATGAGCTGATGTATACAGAGGGTGGAGATTGGGAGACCAGCCAGGAAAGCACTGAAACAATCAAGTCTGGAGGTGACAAAGGCATGAATGGGGATTTCAGCAGCAAATCAGTGCCATGTCTGTGTAGAAGTTGTATTCAGTATCACGTCTTTGATAACCAAAATAGTAACAATCTCAAAAAGTGCAAGTATTGTGAGTTAATGGAGTCATTACTGGATTTGTGGACTTTCACACAACCAGTACTATTCCTCCATCATTAGTGGCATTACAAGTGGAATCCACTGCTCCAAGTCTGGTGAGAGTGAAAGCAGTAATAAAAGTTAATGATAGGCCAGCCAGATATTAATTCATCGCAGGAGACAGATATCAGAAAGCCTTTACCAATTTTTACCTTCACTCCACCTTCTGGGCTAGAAGGCATGATTCCGGGATCTAGCACTCCCTCCGAGGAGGCATGATTCCGGGATCGAGCACTCCCTCCGATGAGGCATGATTCCGGGATCGAGCACTCCCTCCGAGAAGGCATGATTCCGGGATCGAGCATTCCCTCCGAGGAGGCGTGATTCCGGGATCGAGCACTCCCTCCGAGGAGGCGTGATTCCGGGATCTGGAACTCCCTCCGAGAAGGCACGATGCCGGGATCTGGCACTCCCTCCGAGGAGGCATGATTCCGGGATCTGGCACTCCCTCCGAGAAGGCATGATTCTGGGATCTGGAACTCCCTCTGAGAGGGCGTGATTCCGGGATCTAGCACTCCCTCCGAGAAGGCATGATTCCGGGATCTAGCACTCCCTCCGAGAAGGCACAATCCCGGGATCCAGCGCTCCCTCCGAGAGGGCGTGATTCCGGGATCCAGCACTCCCTCCAAGAAGGCACGATGCCGGGATCTGGCACTCCCTCCGAGAGGGCGTGATTCCGGGATCTGGCACTCCCTCCGAGAGGGCGTGATTCCGGGATCTGGCACTCCCTCCGAGAAGGCACGATGCCGGGATCTGGCACTCCCTCCGAGAGGGTGTGATTCCGGGATCTGGCACTCCCTCCGAGAGGGTGTGATTTCGGGATCCAGCACTCCCTCCGAGAGGGCATGATCCCGGGATCCAGCACTCCCTCCGAGAAGGCACAATCCCGGGATCCAGCACTCCCTCCGAGAGGGCATGATTCCGGGATCTAGCATTCCCTCCGAGAAGGCACGATGCCGGGATCTGGCACTCCCTCCGAGAGGGCGTGATTCCGGGATCTGGCACTCCCTCCGAGAGGGTGTGATTCCGGGATCCAACACTCCCTCCGAGAGGGCGTGATTCCGGGATACAGCACTCCCTCCGAGAGGGCACGATCCCGGGATCTAGCACTCCCTCCGAGAGGGCATGATTCCGGGATCTGGCACTCCCTCCGAGAGGGTGTGATTTCGGGATCCAGCACTCCCTCCGAGAGGGCACGATCCCGGGATCCAGCACTCCCTCCGAGAGGGCATGATTCCGGGATCTAGCATTCCCTCTGAGAAGGCGTGATTCCGGGATCTAGCACTCCCTCCGAGAAGGCATGATTCCGGGATCTAGCACTCCCTCCGAGAGGGCGTGATTCCGGGATCTGGCACTCCCTCCGAGAGGGCACGATGCCGAGATCTCGCACTCCCTCCGAGAAGCACACCTCAATAAACCGTGGGTGTTAAGGCTGTGACTTTCTGACAATTCATTTTAAAGGAACAGAGAAATCAAAGGGTGTCCATCCACAGTGCACTCCCCAGGCATCACCCCTTGAATCTCCAGGATGACCGTCCACATCTGGAACATAAACCACTCTCAGTCATCTGTTCCATTCGAAGAGATGAACAGCTGGTAAACACCTCCTAAGGCGTTTTTATAGTCTGCCAAGTTGTAGGTAGCCAACAAAGAGGCCACATGTCATTGGTTGGTGTTTTGACAGTTGCAGACTGTTTAAAAATCACAGGCTTCTTTTAGAATGATTTGGATACCAGACCCGCAGTATCACATGAGCTCTGTGCTTTACTCTGGCTGCAAGGTCGGTCGTTCATTGTAGAGCATTTATTTCTGTCAATTCATTGAACCAATCACACCGAAACACTTCTTAAATTTTGCATTCATTACCTAGAATGCAGCAGGTTACAATTATTATGGCCAGAAATATTGTGGTGACATCATTACACTGTGAAAAACATCGGCAGCCAGCTGTCACTGCAGAAAGCATGTTCAGTGATCACTCGTGCACTCGACAACCGGTAATTGTATTATTGCTGCTCTGGAATAAGATGGCTGTGGTTAGCGAATGGTTTTTGAAGCCAGGAACACAGCATTTCAATGTTATTTGTAGCCACTGTAGGAACATCGAGCAATGTTCCATATTGAATACAACAATGGGCTCAATTTTAAAAGCAAAGTCTGGGTGCATTGGGGGCGGGGTGGGGGGGGGAGGGAAAGAAAATCGTGTTTTTTTGGAGCGGGCGGAAATCCCGACTGAAGACGCCAAAGAACGTGCACGTCCCAGAGTCGTCTGGGTGCGCGCACCGCTCCCGAACCCGAAAGTCCCACCGGCAATTAAAGCCAGCGGGACGATATTTCAACCACTAAACCGACTAGTTAAAGTCATTAAAAAATGAATAAATGTAATTTAGATTGAAGGCAAGCGATTTCAATGCTGCCTCAGCGTGTTTCCTGTGCTGTGTGAAACACGTCATGGTGAAGGAGTCGTGTTTCAGCCGGCAGCCAGTTGGACATTTAAATGCCTTTATGATAGATGGAGATAAAAAGGTGAGTTATTGCAGCAGGGCACTCAGTTCTCTCAGACAAACTTTTGGCTGGGAGATCTTTGTGTTTAGACTGAGAATTATTGGCTTCCACTCAGAATTGTTCTGTTTGCACATATTTACCAACTTTCTGAACCTCCTCAAACTGACACCATCAGGATGGGGGCCGCAATGACTGCATTCAACACTACAACCGAGGATGAGGAAGATCACCATCCTCGCCAGGCATGGCGTCCACCTCCGCCATGTGGAGCTCCACAACACAGTGCTGCACCACAGACACCTGCACAAGAGCACAGAGGGGAACATCAGAAGGAGCGACGTCGCAGGAGGCACTACCCTCGCCACAGGGTCTACAGACCAAGGCTCAGCTTCCTGGACCTCTCTGAGGAGCAGTGCAAACGGAGGCTGAGAGTGAGTCGCCAGGTAGTCGCGGACATCTGCAGCCTCCTTCATGCCGAGCTGCTCCCGGCTGGGCCCGAGCAGCATTTCATTACCTGTCGCAGTTAAAGTCACCACTGCCCTCAACTTCTTCACCTCCGGATCATTCCAGGGTGCCACTGGGGACATCGCCGGGGTCTCTCAGTCGTCTGCACACAAGTGCATAAGGCAGGTCACCGACGGCTTGTTTCGCAGGGCCTCGCACTACATCAACTTCCCCATGGACGATCTCAGCCAGACGGAGAGGGCAGTGGGATTCCATGCTGTGTCTGGCTTCCCACGTTTACAGGGTGTAATCGATTGTATCCATATAGCAATCCGAGCACCTCCACACGAGCCAGGACTGTTCATCAACAGGAAGGGCTATCACTCCATCAACACTCAGCTCGTTTGTGACCACCGCAAGAGATTCCTTCACGTGTGCACCAGATTCCCTGGCAGCTGCCACGATTCGTTCATTCTCAGGGAATCCAACATCCCGGGCCTCTTCCACGCACCAAACAGCCCTAAGGTCTGGCTCCTCGGGGACAAGGGATGCCCCCTGCACACATGGCTCATGACAGCTCTGAGAAACCCCATCAGAGAGCAACAGCGTCGATACAATGACAAACACATCGTCACCAGGTCTACAATTGAACATCCGATAGGGCTGCTCAAGATGCGATTTCGGTGCCTTGATCATTCTGGGGGAGAGCTTCAATACACACCAAACAGAGTGGGACGCATTGTAGTCATGTGTTGTGTCCTGCATAACGTGGCACAACAGAGAGGGGTGCTGGTTGAGGAGGCCACATCCCCTTATCCACCATCCACATCTGCCATCCACTTTGAGGGGGAGGAGGAGGAGGAGCAACCCATGGGCAGAGCAGCGGCTCACCTGGCTGTTTGTGAGGCCAGGGAGTCACTGATATGTGAACGGTTCTCGTAAGCTCAGAAAGTGAGAAGAGTTCAGTCCTCACCACCTGGAAAGAGCAACGCCAACACCAGTGCCCCCTCCCTGCACAAAACAGTCCTGCAACTGCACATACACCCACTGTAAAGTGACCCATTGAGTGGCATCAAGTGTGGGCGTTCGTGGTGAAGCTCATGAAAGGGCCTTATTACAAAAGCCAGTCAAGAATGGGCAAGATGTGGCAGTAGTGGTGAGAATGGTAACATTTAATGTGAATATAACAAAAAACAAATATAAATTAAAACATGACAGTCTGTCAGACACCCTTCATGATCACAAATCCTTCGCCTTTCTCTTCCTACCGTTTCTACGTGGTGCATCCCCTGTGGCTGTAGCAGAGGTAGTGGCAGGTTGCTCAGATTCATGCCCTGACCGATTAGATGCTTTGGACCTATGCCGTCTGAGTTTTGGAGCCCGTGAGGGCCCCTCCAAAGCCTGCTCAACCTGCACCTGTGTAGGGGCAGACTCGGCCACCTGGAGAGGAGGCAGCATTGCGGGTACTGTAAGATTCCCAAAAACTCAGAGAAAAACCCTAAAGAAATTCACCTTTACCCTGAGTATGGGAAAACTTTGGCCATTGACTATAATCCTAAAATGGAAGGATAGTTGAGAGGTCACCAGACGAAATTCACAACCCACACGTGGAAGGTGGGAGAATTACTGCTTCAGACATGTTTCTGTTTTCATGCAAAACCATTGAAAGAGGCAACGTTTTCCAGACTGGTGGGGCCATGCTTTTGTTTTGATGCAAAACCTATCAACACCTAGGACGTTGGATACAAAAGGAAGCCTTATGTGACAAGCTCTAAATCAGAATTAAAACAATGACACATTGGGAGATTTCGAGGATTTCATTTCCAACAACGTTCACCTGAGGAAGGAGGAAGCCTCCGAAAGCTTGTGAATTTAAAATAAAATTGCTGGACTATAACTTGGTGTTGTAAAATTGTTTACAATTGTCAACCCCAGTCCATCACCGGCATCTCCACATTGGGAGAAGCAATTTGCAATATGATTGGGACCATCAAAAGGCCATCAAAGAACTTTGTAAGAACTGTTTAAACAGACCATTGTAAGAGAGACAGCCACAAGGCGAAAGCTCTCTCTCTCTCTCTGTCTTGCTGGCTGTGGTGGGCTGCTTGTCTTGGTTCTGCCTGTGTCTGGAAAGAAGAGCAGTTTCCAGCAGACAACAAGGAAAGCAGTTCGACAGGGAAGGTCAGCAGCTCTAGAAGCAGGCCGACACACAAGAAACCAGAGCAACAGCCCCAGTGACCATCGGACACCTCGCAGCAACAAGGGCCTTACGAAACAACCAACCGAATATTACCACCAACCAACTGGGTAATATTGGCCACCGCGACCAAAGAAAACCAACTCGGGAGAAAACCGAAGATCCGCAAAGTTTCCACTCTACAATCTATTTCTGACTTACCTCTGGGTGAATTACTGTCAAGGTTTCGTTTGGTGAGCATTATCTCTGGTCCTTGAGAGGGCTAACTAGTACAGTGGGATTTGGGAGGGGTGAGGTATCTTTCTACTGTAATTTCCCTCGCGTGTACTGAAGTGTTCCCCATTTTATTAGAGTGTTAAGATTGTTGTGTTGTATTTCCTCTCTTGAATAAAGGTCAAAGTTTCTTGCACCAAAACCAGTTGTCTGCTGCACTTTGTCACAACCCCCAAATAAGTCCAAGGTCTAGAACTCAGGGAGTGGGAGCGATTCGGACCGCTCAGAAGTCAGAGGTGAAGCTGACACACACCACCACCCCCTACAGTACTGGTTGAGAGGAGAGCAACGGGTGAGACGTGAGAGCGCTTTGAGTGGTGTCCCCACTTCCATGTCCCCTTTCACCATCTTCCCTCTCCTGGACCAGGCCCACATCACTTCTACCACCTTGCTGGAGAACAGTTTGGAGAACATGTGTGAAGCCTTGGAAGCCCAATTGTAAAGTATCTGTTTGCCTGTTTAAGGCGGCTGAATGTTGCTCACCGTGAGTCCAAACAGCCATTGTCAGGGCCTGAATGGACTCATTTGTGAGCCATGCATGAAGCTCAATGGAGGCTAGCCTTCCCTCCATCGCAGACATTCCCGCACTTATCTGCGACACTGTCTCAGATATTTCCGCAGTTCCCTGAGACGCTATCTCAAACATTTTAGCAGTTTCATGCAATACCATCTCAAACTGTTGCTCACATCCCTGTGACAGTCTCAGAGATGCCCTCATGTCCCTGTGACAGTATCTCGGAGATACCCTCCTGTACCTGTGCCACCATTCCACTCATGCAGGAGTTGGACTCCTCCATCCTCTGGGCGATTGTGGAGAGTGCGCGTGGCACCTGCTCCAGCACCTCGCAAATGTGCTTCCGTCCCTCGATCATTCTCCTTTTCATGGATGGCCCCCGGAGTTCATCATCTGTGTCCAGCTGAGCAGAGCCTGGAGAGGAGTGTTCCCACCGACACGGACTCTCCACAGCTGCCCCTGCCACCAGTGTCTGCTTGTGCTCACATGTATGTGGTGTCTCACCAGGTGCCAACCCAACTAACTGAGTACTAGGTCCCACCGAGGTGTGTGTATCTGCGCAGGTGGATGGCTCGCTCAGATGTGACGGTGCCCCCTCAGAGGCTGACAGGTCCTCTGAGGAATCTCCCTCTGCCGTCACTGCAGCCATTGAAGGGCCTGTAAGAGAACAGAAGGCAATATTAAGCATCATCACATGGACCCATGTGCGATGTGTGATGTTGCGATGAGCATAATGAGTGTTCAACATGGCAAGGCATGTTAACATCAATTCATGTTGTGTGTGATGAATGATGAAGTTGTGTCACCAGATATTTGTGGGGTGCCAGTCTCGGCAACCCTGACGGACAGGCACTTGAGGATGTGGCTTATCTGCAGGGCCTCCTCTTCCGTGTCTGTGAGGACCACTATTTGATGTGGCCCCCCTCCAGTCCTCGCCCTCTCGCGTGCATTTTGCACTCTCTTGTGAGTGAGTGAGGGTGAAGTGGTCAGCCGATGAATGCATTGCTTTGGGTGAGGCTGACCGTGAAAGAGATGGATCAGAGGGTGAGTATTAGACAGAGCCATCACATTGGATGAGGATTGGGGTGAGTGATAGTGGTGGGGTCACAAATGGGGAGGTGAGGAAGTGCTTAGGAAGTGAAGGTAAGTTAAGGATGAGTCTTAAGTGGGTGTGAGGAGTGATGTGATGGAGTAGTCTTGGCAGAGCAGAATGAGTTGGGGGGTGAGGGGGGTGTGATGTACACCACAGAGTGTCGGAGAATCAGTAAGTGTGCTCACTTTGACTGACCTAGTTAGGTCATTGAAGCCCTTCCTGCACTGGATCCAGGTGCGGGAGATGTTGCTGCTGCTGGCTACCTCCTCTGTCACCTTGAGACAGGCCTTCTTGGTGGCAGAGGAGGTCACCAGCAGGAGCAATATATCCTCTCAACTGTGTTAAATGGTTCCCTCCTCCTCCTCACCCCGGCCAGTAGCACCTGAAATGAGTCATCACTGAAGCTAGGAGCAGCCTTGCCCCTGTGTTACTCCATTGGGTCTTCTGGCTCTTTGCTCCAGCAAAATCCATTGGAGCAATGGCCCTTTAAATGCAGCCGCTCCAGCTGACAGCCTGTCATGTGGGTGTGCAGTCCGCCCAGCTTTCAGACGGCAAACCCGGAAACAAGATTAATGGCCACCAGTTAAGTCTCGATCACGTGGGGAATGGTAAGTTTTTATTAGTCGGGTTTGCCGCGCGCCCTTTGACCCCCCCCCACCCCCCGCAACAGCCATCCCACCGCCCTTTTAAAATTGAGCCCAATGTGTTTGCCAGCATTCATATATTTTACACTTTATCTGACAAACTAACATAAGTCTCCGAGAAACAGTAATGATTGCGCTGTTGATCTATGGGTTCCATTTACAGCATCAACTATCTGTGGGGAATTGGTTTTCTGTAGGGATTTGGCCACAACCTGGGCAAGCTCATGTACACAGTACTCTGATAAATTCTGATTGCAGTATGTCACCTATCGCTGCACACATTTCATGTACAATTACACGGTACATGGTGCATTAACAAACAAATGTGTAGGGTTCACGACATGCTGCTGTTCTCTACGTTGTCACAGTTAACCAGAGCCCTGCACAGGTGGTGTGCTTTCATAAGTTATCTGTGGTGAAGAAGATGTGTTTCCTTTCTCATTATATATCCAGTCCACAAGTGTCAATCACTTCACTATGCTTTCCATTCAAAATTGTTTTCTATACAGTCTGCCTGGAAATTCTGTGGTAGCACACCATTGCCAGTTTTCTTTTGTATGTTTATAAAATACTGCATAAGAACATAAGAAATAGGAGCAGGAGTAGGCCATCTGGCCCCTCGAGCTTGCTCCGCCATTCAATCAGATCATGGCTGATCTTCATTCTCAATGCCATTTTCCTGCACCATCCCCATATCCCTTGGTGTCTTTAATATCTAGAAATTTATCGATCTCTGTTTTGAATGCACTCAATGACTGAGCCTCCACAGCCCTCTGGGGTAGAGAATTCCAAAGATTCACCACCCTCTGAGTGAAGAAATTTCTCCTCATCTCAGTCCTAAATCGTCTACCCCTTATTCTGAGACTGTGACCCCTGGTTCTAGACTCTCCAGCCAGGGGAAACATCCTCCCTGCATCTACCCTGTCGAGCCCTGTAAGAATTTTGTACGTTTCAATGAGATCACACCTCATTCTTCTAAACTCTAGAGAATACAGGCCTAGTCGACTCAATCTCTCCTCGTACGACAATCATGCCATTCGAGGAATCAGTCTGATGAACCTTCATTGCACTCCCTCTATGGCAAGTTTATCCTTTCTTAGCTATGGAGACCAAATTTGTACACAATACTTCAGGTGCGGTCTCACCAAGGCCTATATAATTGCAGTAAGACAGTTTTACTCCTGTACTCAAATCCTCTTGTAATAAAGGCCAACATACCATTTGCCTTCCTAATTGCTTGCTGCACCTGCATGTTAGCTTTCAGTGACTCATGTACAAGGACACCCAGGTCCCTTTGAACATCAATATTTCTCAATCTCTCACCATTTAAAAAATACTTTGCACTTCTGTTTTTCCTATTAAAGTGGATAACTTCACATTTTTCCACATTATATTCCATCGGCCATGTTCTTGCCCACTCACTTAGCCTGTCTATATCCCCTTGAAGCCTCTTTGCATCCTCCTCACAACTCACATTCCCACCTAATTTTGTGTCATCAGCAAACTCGTTTATTCCTACTCTCTGTTTTCTGTCTGTTAACCAATTCTCAATCCATGCCAGTATATTACTCCCAATTCCATGTGCTCTAAATTTGTTCACCAACCTCCTGTGTGGGACCTTATCGAAAGCCTTCTGAAAATCCAAATACCCAACATCCACTGGTTCCCCCTTATCTATTCTACTAGTTACATCCTCAAAGAACTCCAATATAGAAACATAGAAACATAGAAAATAGGAGCAAGAGTCGGCCATTCGGCCCTTCGGGCCTGCTCCACCATTCAAAATGATCATGGCTGATCGTCTAACTCAGTACCCTGTTCCCGCTTTTTCCCCATATCCCTTGATCTCTTTAGCATTAAGAAATATATCTATCTCCTTCTTGAATACATCTAATGACTTGGCCTCCACTGCCTTCTGTGGTAGAGAATTCCACAGGTTCACCACCCCCTGAGTGAAGAAATTTCTCCTCATCTCGCTTCTAAATGGCATACCCCGTATCCTGAGACTGTGACCCCTGGTTCTGGACTCCTCATCCATCGGGAACATCCTCCCTGCATCTAATCTGTCTAGTCCTGTTAGAATTTTATATGTTTCGATGAGATCACCTCTCATTCTTCTAAACTCTAGTGAATACAGGCCAAGTCGACCCAATCTCTCCTTATACGTCAGTCCTGCCATCCCAGGAATTAGTCTGGTAAACCTTCATTGCACTCCGTCCATGGCAAGGACATCCTTCTTCAGATAAAGGTAAGGAGTCTTACAACACCGGGTTATAGTCCAACAGCTTTATTTAAAATCACAAGCTTTCGGAGGCTTCCTCCTTCGTCAGGTGAGCTCACATTCCATCCCAGCTTTGTGTCACCTGCAAACTTGGAAATGTTACATTCTGTTCCCTCATCCAAATCATTGATATATATTGTGAATAGCTGGGGCCCAAGCACTGATCCCTGCGGTACACCACTAGTCACTGCCTGCCACCTGGAAAAAGACCCGTTTATTCCTACTCTCTGTTTCCTGTCTGTCAACCAATTCGCAATCCAAGCCAATATATTCCCCCCAATCCCACGTGCTTTAATTTTGCACACTAACCTCTTGTGTGGGACCTTATCAAAAGCCTTCTGAAAATCCAAATACACCACATCCACTGGATCCCCCCTATCTATTCTACTAGTTACATCCTCAAAAAACTCCAGTAGATTTGTTAAGCATGATTTCCCTTTTATAAACCCATGCTGGCTTTGTCCAATCCCGTTAATGACTTCCAAGTGTTCTGTTATCACATCTTTTATAATAGACTCTAGCATTTTCCCCACTACTGATGTTGGGCTAACTGGTCTGTAATTCCCTGTTTTTTCTCTCCCTCCTTTTTTAAATAGTGGGGTTACATTTGCCACCTTCCAATCTGTAGGAACCGTTCCAGAGTCTATAGAATTTTGGAAGATGATCACCAATGCATCCATTATTTCCAGGGCCACTTCCTTTCGTACTCTGGGATGTAGATTATCAGGCCCTGGGGATTTATCAGTCTTTAGTCCCATTAATTTCCCTCGCACTATTTTTTTTACTAATACTGATTTCCTTCAGTTCCTCCCTCTCACTAGACCCTTGGTTCCCTAACATTTCTGGCAGGTTATTTGTGTCCTCCTTTGCGAAGACAGAACCAAAGTATGTGTTTAATTGTTCTGCCATTTCTTTGTTCCCCATTATAATTTCCCCCATTTCTGACTGTAAGGAACCTACATTTGTCTTCACTAATCTTTTTCTCTTGACATATTTATAGAAGCTTTTACAGTCAGTTTTTATGTTCCCTGCTAGTTTACTCTCATATTCTATTTTTACCCTCTTAATCAATCTCCTTGTTCTCCTTTGCTGAATTCTAATCTGCTCCCAATCCTCAGGCTTGCCGCTTTTTCTGGCAATTTTATATGTCTCCTCTTTGGATCTAATACTATCCCTAATTTCTTTTGTAAGCCACGGTTGAGCCACCTTTCCTGTTTTATTTTTGCACCAGATAGGAATGAATAATTGTTGTAATTCCTGCACACGTTCTTTAAATATTAGCCATTGCCTATCCACCGTCATCCCTTTTAGTAAAGTTCCCCAATCTATCAGAGCCAACTCACACCTCATACTTTCGTAATCTCCTTTATTTAGATTCAGGACCCTAGTTTCGGATTCAACTACTTCACTCTCCACCTTAATGAGGAATTCTATCATGTTATGGTCGCTCTTCCCTAAGGGACCCCGCACAACAAGATTGTTAATTAATCCTTTTTCATTGCACAATACCCAGTCTAGGATCGCCTGTTCTCTCGTTGGTTCCTCAATGTATTGGTCTAGAAATCCATCACGTACACACTCCAGGAATTCCTCCCCCACAGTATTATTACTAATTTGGTTTGACCAATCCATATGTAAATTAAAGTCACCCATGATTCAAGTTGTACCCTTCTTACATGAGTCTCTAATTTCCTGTTTAATGCCCTCCCCTACATCTCCACTACTGTTTGGGGGCCTATAGGCAACCCCCACCAACGTTTTCTGCCCCTTGGTGTTTCTTAGCTCCACCCATACAGATTCTACATCATGATTTTCTGAGCCAATATCCTTCCTCACTATTGCATTGATTTCCTCCTTTACTAACAACGCTACCCCACCTCCTTTCCCTTTTTGCCTGTCCTTCCTAAATAGGTTTGTCAAACATGATTTTCCTTTCATAAATCCATGTTGACTCTGCCAAATCCTATTTTCTAAGTGTCCTGTTATCACATCCTTTATAATGGATTCTAACATTTTCCATACTACTGATGTCAGGCCAACAGGTCTGTTGTTCCCTGTTTTCTCTCTCCCTCCTTTCTTAAATAGTGGGGTTACATTTGCTACCCTCCAATCTGTAGGAACCGTTCCAGAATCTATAGAATTTTGGAAGATGACAACCAATGCACCCACTATCTCTATAGCCACCTCTTTCAAAACCCTGGGATGTAGATCATCAGGTCCTTGGGATTTATTGACTTTCAGTCCCATTAATTTCTCTAGTACTATTTTTTTACTAATATTAATTTCTTTCAATTCCTCATTCTTGCCAGACCCTTGGGTCTCTAGTATTTCTGGGAGGTTTTTATGTCTTCTTCCGTGAAGACAGACACAAAGTATTTGTTTAATTTCTCTGCCATTTCCTTATTCCCCATTATAAATTCTCCTGTCTCTGTCTGTAAGGGACCCACATTTGCCTTCACCAGTCTTTTCCTTTTCACATACCTATAGAAGCTTTTACAGTCCGTTTTTATGTTTCTCGCTAGTTTACTTTCATTCTATTTTCCCTTTCTTTATCAATTTCTTGGTCCTCCTTTGCTGAATTCTAAAATGCTCCCAGTCCTCAGGCTTACTGCTTTTTCTGGCAACTTTATATTCCTCTTCCTTTGATTTAATACTATCTTTAATTTCTCTTGTTAGCCACGGTTGGAACCACTTTTCCTGTTGGGTTTTTGTGCCTTAAAGGAATATATATGAGTTGCAAATTAAGGTTGCATGATGATGTCAAGCTGCAACCTGTGGAACATTACAATGATAGGAGTGTATTTACATCATTTACTGATAATGTGCTTCTGTGCTTCACTGGCACTGCTGCATTACACGTGCCGGCTCACCTTATTATCTGGGGCTGCGCCCCCACGGGACACTGAGAGGTATAATGCGGTGGGGAAACACCAGTAGTACCAAAGGCTCAGGCTCCAGTTGTGAGCAAGTCTGGTTAAGGCCTCAAATTTTATTTTGTTGGATTTCTGATGGCTTTATTCTTTTTTTCCTTCAATGCCCATTTGGAATGGGAGCAAGGAAAGCTCCATGGGTGCAGGAGTTCTTAAAACAGCAAAAGCTTTCTGTTTATTTTTATTTTTTCAGTGTTTTCATTGCATTTTTAGTACAGAGTAGCAACTATTACTGATTTGTTCTATACTTTGTGAAATTTCAATATTTAATATTTATTTCAGAAAAAATAGGGGAGAAACATTTATTTTCTTCTTAACGTTTCTTTTCAGAAAGTTTCAAATATAATATTTTGTGGTTTAGTTGGTGTGAGATGAAAGAACTATTCCAAGGAGATCAGATGGCTCCAGATCATGGGCCCAATTTTCCAAGCCCAGCAAAATTGGACTTGTATTTGCCCAAATCTTAGGTGCACCCACTTCCATAGTGCAGGGGTGGACTCCATCCAATTTTCTAAAACAATCTCTACCCTTTATTTTTTCTAGGCTGCAGAAGAACTCGGCTGAAGATGACAAAATTGGGCACAGGCATAGCTCTGAAAGGGCTGCAGGTCACCATAAAAAGGGAAGTTATGGTGGGGACAGAAAAGTTGCCTACTTGTTCACAAAGACACAGCTAAGACATGTGGGCACCGCAGCTCCATTTGATGTTGAAGGTCTGGTCCTGCAGCAAAAGTTGCACCTAAGCAGCATGTTCCACTTTGGGGCCATACTCCATGCTCCAGTAAAAGCACAGGTGCCATGGAGGGAGGTCTGCGCCCAAGTTAATGCAGTCACCCAACTCTCTTGTACCTGGAAGGTAGTCAAGACCAAGGTGAAGATGAGCATGCTCCTCACCTCAGCATATATTTCTTGAAAGGCCCATCAAACATGGCAGAAACCTAAGCTGAAAATTCACCTGGGAAGTACATTTCGAGCTTTATGCAGTACCCATTGCCCTTTTGCACAAGCTCGTTCATTGTGCCCAAGTTGCACAGCACACTTTTATTGCAGGAGAGGTGATTGATGTGGAGTTGGGGGATGTGGAACTGCAAACAGAAGCTCAAGCTTTTAGTCCAAGGTTCTCCTCTGCTGTCAGAGGGTTTCTTAGTGAGGTCAGCAGCCAACCATGCAGAGGATCGCCTGGTTCTCCATACAGTCATCCACCCAATGTTTCTCTTCCATCACAGAACGTGGGGACTGTTGACTGCTGCTTCCTGGATTCTGGCCGCTCTCATGCATGATGATCTTTCTGCTGGTCAGCTAGCACCTGCACAGATGTGACCACTCGAGGGAACCCTGCCATCTGTGCATTCTGTACAGCTGATTCCTCATTTTCACAAGAAAAGTGATAACGGTGTTGTCCCTTGCCAAAACAGTGGTTGTAATTTCCTTGAGACATCTGTGCACTATGGACTGCCTAACCTGGCAGCTGTCCCCTGTGGTGTCTTGGAAAGATGCAATGGTGTGGAAGCTTCATGGGGAGTCCTTCTGGATCCAAATGTTGTGATTGGGGAGTAGATGGGACAAGTCTGTGACAGTCTATCTTGTTAAGTGGAAGCAATAAAAATGTGACTCCTTTGATATGTTCAGGTGCAAGTCCCAGGGTAGTGATGAGTGTGGTTGATCATTTCAAGGTTTGCTGCACCTTAATTTTTAAGCCACTCATGAACTCCTCAGAAAATGAGGTCACTGGAGTAATAAGACAATAAAACACTCCGCAGCAGCCTGATTTGTGAAGCGGGGAAGGCAAAGACAGGTACCGTCTGGCTTGTCCAGGTCTAGGTCCTGGGGTAGTTGTTTTATTTATTTGCTCTCAGGATGTTGGTGATACTGGCAAGGCCACATTTATTGCACACCATAGTTGCCCTGAGAAGGTGTTGGTGGGCTTTCTCTGTAAACTGCGCAGTCCTCATGGTGATGGTGCTCCCATAATGGTGTTAGGTAGGGGATTCCGAAATATTGACCAAGTGACCATGAAAGAATGGCAATATATGTCCAAGTCAGAATGATGTGTGATGTCGAGGGGAACTTGGAGGTGATGGTGTTGCTGCTTCTGTTGTTCTCAGGGGTCGAGATGCAGGGGAGAGAAATGCTGCCTCTTGTCTGATTTATTGGAATGTATCACATGCTGCGACATGATTCTCCTCATCTTTAAATCATAGAATCATAGAAAGTTACGGCGCAGAAGGAGGCCATTCGGCCCATCATGTCTGTACTGGCCGAAAAAGAGCTATCCAGCCTAATCCCACTTTCCAGCTCTTGGTCCGTGGCCCTGTAGGTTACGGCACTTCAAGTGCTCATCCAAGTACTTTTTAAATGAGTTGAATGTTTCTGCCTCTACCACCCTTTCAGGCAGTGAGTTCCAGACCCCCACCACCCTCTGGGTGAAAAAGATTCTCCTCAGCTCCCCTCTAATCCTTCTACCAATTAATTTAAATCTATGCTCCCCGATCACTGACCCCACTGCTAAGGGAAATAGGTCCTCCCTATCCACTCTATCTAGTCCCTTCATAATTTTATACACCTCAATTAAATCTCCCCTCGGCCTCCTTTGTTCCAAAGAAAACAACCCCAGCCTATCCAATCTTTTCTCTTAGCTAAAATTCTCCAGCCCTGGCAACATCCTCGTAAATCTCCTCTGTACCCTCTCTAGTGCAATTACATTCTTCCTGTAATGTGGTGACCAGAACTGTACACAGTACTCAAGCTGTGGCCTTTCCAGTGTTTTATACAGTTCCAGCATAACCTCCCTGCTCTTATATTCTATGCCTTTGGGAGATAGATTGAAAATGGACTCTATCAGAAGAAGAATGAGTCTGTAATCACTACACACTGAAAGATGAATCAGTCTCAGATTGGTATAACTGTAGCCTCAATCAGCCTTTTGTCCAGCTCTTTTTAAAGGCCCGAGGAAACTGCTTCAGAAGAGATTCTATTCGACATACTCCGGAAAAACAATTTTTTTCTCATTTGTGGCCTTGCTTGAAGCTTGCCAATTTTAAACTTGTGTCATTGAATTCTGTAATCACAGAATTATAAAAAGCCCTCCTTACATCAAACCATATGCTGCCATGATCATCTTTGATGTATAAGAGATTTGGAGAAGATTGACCAGGATTGTTACAGGTATGAGGAGAGGCTTACTGAATGTAACTTTTCTTCAATGGGGAGAAGATTAGAAGAAAGTAAGAACCATGTGTGTGAGTGAGCTGTTCCCAGGCTCTAGACAACGGGACCTTCGAAGGCTGTGATGATTGTCCTTTTAGCTTGTCTTTTCTATCTGACTTCTATTCAACCTTTTCCTGGCAGCACAGCTGGAATATATTAAAAGTCTGTGCCATCTGTGAAGATTGTCTGACTTTGTTATCCAGTTGGTTGAAGATCGTGATGAAGATCAAGCTTATGAAACCAAAAGCTTCTTATCAGCTTGAGTCTCACAAGTTTAGCATACAACTGTCATAGATGCCCAAAGTCCATTTGTGGCTAATGCTGCTGTAAGGACCACCATTAGTTTTATTGATAAAATGTTGCTAGAATTAGTAGCCTTGCCAGGGAAATAGCACACCTTATGGTTGTGACTGCACATTCTTGGCATCTCTCTGCTTGCTGAAAGTTTAATTTGATATTGATATTAGTCCACTAGCATTGCTAGATGCACCCTGGGTGGGGGGAGTCCAGAACAAGGGGGCATAATCTTAAAATTAGAGCTAGGTCGTTCAGGGGTGATGTCAGGAAGCACTTCTTCACACAAAGAGAAGTGGAAATTTGGAACTCTCTCCCCCAAAAAGCAGTTGAGATTAGGTCAATTGAAAATTTAAAAATTGAGATTGATAGATTTTTGTTAGTAAGGGTATTAAGGGTCACGGAACCAAGGTGTGTAGATGGAGTTAAGATACAGATCAGCCATGGTCTGATTGAATGGCGGATCAGGCTCGAGGGGCTGAACGGCCTCCTCCTGTTCATCTGTTCCTATGTTCCACTGCAATTTTTCTAACCATAGTTCAAATGCAATTTTTGGTAAGAATCACATTGTAATATTCCAGTATTGGAGTCACCCCTGATACTCTCTGGTTGTGAACTTTAGTTCTATGATGAAGTTCATCAGATTCTCATTATGACGAGGAGCTTTTGGTTTCATAAATATGTTCTGCTTTATCATATCATGGTGATTTGCAGCCAAAGTCACGTTGTCTCCACAGATTTGTAGTGTATTTAGTATGTTGTCAATAGTTTTCACATTTGGATTTCAGACAACTTAAATCAAGCACTGACCATTCATTTAAATTCATTGTGTGATGGATTAAGGAGGAGGTGGTCAACTCATGTTGTCCAAACTACATACAGCTCTTCTGTGGCTAAAGTTTGTTGCTGCAGTGTGTACCATCCACAGGATGTACTGCAGCAACTCGCCAAGGCTTCTTCGACAGCACCTCCCAAACCTGCGATCTCTACCACCTAGAAGGACAAGGGCAGCAGATACATGGGAACAACACCACCTGCTCGTTCCCCTCCAAGTCACACACCATCCTGACTTGGAAATATATCGCCGTTCCTTCATCGTCGCTGGGTCAAAATCCTGGAACTCCCTTCCTAACAGCACTGTGGGAGAACCGTCACCACACGGACTGCAGCGGTTCAAGAAGGTGGCTCACCACCACCTTCTCAAGGGCAATTAGGGATGGGCAATAAATGCTGGCCTCGCCAGCGACACCCACATCCCCATGAATGAAAGTATGGCTCTTTTTAAAAATTCTATCTACGCCCTTAATTCTTCCAGAATCCAGCAAAGGAGTGATCTGCCACTATTGCCGCAAGCACAAACTTTCAGTGGTACTGGATTTTGCAGCTGTAAGTTAACCAGACGGAGTGAAGCAGCCAGTTCTTATTTATTATGAAATTACCTGTGACGTTAAACTTTTCAAACGTAATGGTGGAGCATTACAAGTTGTAGAGATCATAATGGTTGCACGCAACCTGGTTTACGAAGCCCAGATAGTGATTGAGAACAAAGAAAGAATTTCCATTTATATAGCACCATTATCATTTCCTCAGGATATCTGGAAGTGCATCACAGCTAATAAATTCCTTTTATTTTGTAGGCAAACATGGCAGTCAATTTGAACACAGCATATTCCCACAAACAATGATGAGATAAGGACATAAGAAATAAGAGCAGGAGTAGGCCATGCAACCCCTCGAGCCTGCTTCACCATTCAATAAGATCATGGCTGATCTTCAACCTTAACTCCACTATCCCGTCTGATCCCAATATTCTTTGATTCCCTTAGTATCCAAAAATCTATCCATCTCAGTCTTGAATATACTCAATGACTGAGCATCACAGCTCTCTGGGGTAAAGAATTCCAAAGGCCTCTGACTGAAGAAATTTTTCCTCATCTTGGTCCTAAATGGCTAACCCTTTATCTTGAGACTATGACCCCCTAGTTCTAGACTCTCCAGCCAGGGGGAACAGCCTCTCAGCAAGCCCTCTAAGAATTTTACATGTTTCAATGAGATCACCTCTGATTCTTCTAAACTCCAGAGAATGTGGGCCTATTCTACTCAATTTCTCCTCATAGGAATCCCAGGAATCAATCTAATGAACCTTTGTTGCACCCCCTCTAAGGCAAGTATATCCTTCCTTAGATAAGGAGGCCAAAACTGTACACAGTATTCCAGGCATGGTCTCACTAGAGCCCTATATAATTGCAGCAAGACTTCCTTACTCTTATACTCCAACCGCCTTGCAATAAAGGCCAACATGAATGACCATAGGAGCTTAGAAACAGGAGTAGGCCATTCAGCCCCCTCAAGTCTGTTCCACCATTCAATTCGATCATGGGTTATCTGCACCTCAACTCCATTTAATCAATATCCCTTACCTAATAAAAATCTGTCGATCTCAGTCTTGAAAATTTAAATTGACCCAGCATCTTTCTCGGGGAGAGAATTTCAGATTTCCACTATCCAGTGCTTCCTGATTTCACTACTGAATGGCCTAACTCTAATCTTAAAGTTGTGTCACCTTGTTCTGGATTCCTTCATCGGAGGACATAATTTCTCTGTATACACCCTATCAAATCCCTTTAACATTCTAAAGGCCTCAATTAGATCATCCCTCAACGTTCTAAACTCATGGGACTACATGCCAAGTTTATGAAATCTGTTCTCATAATTTAACTCTTTAAGCCCTAGTATCATTTTGGTTAATCTGTGCTGTACCCGTTCTACGGCCAGTATATCCTTTCGAAAGTGCGGTGCCCAAAACTGAATGCAGTACTTCAGATGGGGTCTGTCCAAGGCTCTGTATAACTGGGGCGTAACTTCCTCCCCTTTATATTCCAGCCCCATTCAGATAAAGGCCAACATTCCAATAGCTTTTTTAGACCAGTTAATCGGGTATTCTTGTGGTGGTTTAGTCTGAGGGAGAAATGTTGGCCAGGGCACTGGGAGAACCCTCTTCTCTTCTTAGAATAATGTGGTGGTTCTTTTACATCAAACTGAATTGGCAAACAGGGTCTCGATGTTTTCCTTTCACCGGAAAGATGACACCTGTGACAGTGCACTGAAGAGCACGAGTGATGAAACTGAAACCACAACTGGAACGCAGTTGTTATAGGGGATTCGATAGACAAGGGGATAGACAGGAATTTCTGCAACCGCCAACACGAGTCCCGAATGGTGTGTTGGCTCCCTGAGAGGGTGCAGAGCATTCTGCGGGGGGGAAGGGAAACAGCCAGAAATCGTGGTCCATGTGGGAACCAATGACAGGAAGGAAAAGGGTTGAAGTCCTGCAGTCAGAGTTTCAGGAGCTAGGGAGGAAGTTAAAATGTAGGACCTCAAAGGTAGTGATCTCTGGATTACTCTCAGTGCCACGCACTAGTGAGTATAGGAATAGAATCATTGTAACCTTCTCTGTTCTAAGGAGAACAACCCCAGCTTCTCCAGTCTCTCCACATAACTGAAGTCCCTCATCCCTGGCACCATTCTAGTAAATCTCTTCTGTACCCTCTCTAAGGCCTTGACATCCTTCCTAAAGAGCGGTGCCAGAATTGAACACAAGATTCCAGCTGAGGTCTAACCAGTGTTTGATAAAGGTTTAGCATAACTTCCTTCCTTTTATAATCTGTACCACTATGAATGAAGCCCAAGATCCCGTATACTTTTTTAACAGCCTTCTCAACTTGTGAGGGAGCATGCAGTAGCAGCTATCAACGGAGTCTGCTTTCGACAGAGTCTATAATTGGGAATTTGGTGAGTGAGGGGATTTGGTGCAGTAAGGGGTGAGGGGCATTTGATTAACCAGCAGAGCGGAGAGGGGCGTACCGAGAGCCGGGAGGGGCGTACCGAGAGCCGGGAGGGGCCTACCGAGGGCGGGGAGGGGCCTACCGAGGGCGGGGAGGGCGTACCGAGGGCGGGGAGGGGCGTACCGAGAGGGGGGAGGGGCGTACCGAGAGCGGGGAGGGGGCGTACCGAGAGCGGGGAGGGGCGTACCGAGGGCGGGGAGGGCGTACCGAGGGCGGGGAGGGCGTACCGAGAGCGGGGAGGGGCGTACCGAGGGCGGGGAGGGCGTACCGAGAGGGGGGAGGGGCGTACCGAGGGCGGGGAGGGGCGTACCGAGAGGGGGGAGGGGCGTACCGAGAGGGGGGAGGGGCGTACCGAGAGCGGGGAGGGGCGCGCCGAGAGGGGGGGAGGGCCGTACCGAGGGCGGGGAGGGGCGCACCGAGAGGGGGGAGGGGCGTACCGAGAGGGGGGAGGGGCGTACCGAGAGCGGGGAGGGGCGGACCGAGAGGGGGGAGGGGCGTACCGAGAGCGGGGAGGGGCGTACCGAGAGGGGGGAGGGGCGTACCGAGGGCGGGGAGGGGCGGACCGAGAGCGGGGAGGGGCGTACCGAGGGCGGGGAGGGGCGTACCGAGAGGGGGGAGGGGCGTACCGAGAGGGGGGAGGGGCGTACCGAGGGCGGGGAGGGGCGCACCGAGAGGGGGGAGGGGCGTACCGAGGGCGGAGAGGGGCGTACCGAGGGCGGGGAGGGGCGCACCGAGAGGGGGGAGGGGCGTACCGAGAGGGGGGAGGGGCGCACCGAGAGGGGGGAGGGGCGCACCGAGAGGGGGGAGGGGCGTACCGAGAGGGGGGAGGGGCGTACCGAGAGGGGGGAGGGGAGCGTACCGAGAGGGTGGAGGGGCGTACCGAGAGCGGGGAGGGGCGTACCGAGAGCGGGGAGGGGCGTACCGAGAGGGGGGAGGGGCGTACCGAGGGCGGAGAGGAGGGTACCGAGAGGGGGGAGGGGCGTACCGAGAGGGGGGAGGGGCGTACCGAGAGGGGGGAGGGGCGTACCGAGAGGGGGGAGGGGCGTACCGAGAGGGGGGAGGGGCGTACCGAGAGCGGGGAGGGGCGTACCGAGAGGGGGGAGGGGCGTACCGAGGGCGGAGAGGAGGGTACCGAGAGGGGGGAGGGGCGTACCGAGAGGGGGGAGGGGCGTACCGAGAGGGGGGAGGGGCGTACCGAGAGGGGGGAGGGGCGTACCGAGAGGGGGGAGGGGCGTACCGAGAGCGGGGAGGAGCGTACCGAGAGGGGGGAGGGGCGTACCGAGGGCGGAGAGGGGCGTACCGAGAGGGGGGAGGGGCGTACCGAGAGGGGGGAGGGGCGTACCGAGGGCGGAGAGTAGCGTACCGAGAGGGGGGAGGGGCGTACCGAGGGCGGAGAGGGGCGTACCGAGAGGGGGGAGGGGCGTACCGAGAGGGGGGAGGGGCGTACCGAGGGCGGGGAGGGGCGTACTGAGAGGGGGAGGGGCGTACCGAGAGGGGGGAGGGGCGTACCGAGGGCGGAGAGGAGTGTACCGAGGGCGGGGAGGGGCGTACTGAGAGGGGGAGGGGCGTACCGAGAGGGGGGAGGGGCGTACCGAGGGCGGAGAGGAGCGTACCGAGGGCGGGGAGGGGCGTACTGAGAGGGGGGAGGGGCGTACCGAGAGGGGGGAGGGGCGTACCGAGGGCGGGGAGGAGCGTACCGAGAGGGGGGAGGGGCGTACCGAGAGGGGGGAGGGGCGTACCGAGAGGGGGGAGGGGCGTACCGAGGGCGGGGAGGGGCGTACCGAGAGGGGGGAGGGGCGTACCGAGGGCGGAGAGGAGCGTACCGAGAGGGGGGAGGGGCGTACCGAGAGGGGGGAGGGGCGTACCGAGAGGGGGGAGGGGCGTACCGAGGGCGGGGAGGGGCGTACCGAGAGGGGGGAGGGGCGTACCGAGAGCGGGGAGGGGCGTACCGAGAGCGGGGAGGGGCGTACCGAGAGGGGGGAGGGGCGTACCGAGAGGGGGGAGGGGCGTACCGAGAGGGGGGAGGGGCGTACCGAGGGCGGAGAGGGGCGGACCGAGAGCGGGGAGGGGCGTACCGAGGGCGGAGAGGGGCGTACCGAGAGCGGGGAGGGGCGTACCGAGGGCGGAGAGGGGCGTACCGAGGGCGGAGAGGGGCGGACCGAGAGCGGGGAGGGGCGTACCGAGAGGGGGGAGGGGCGTACCGAGGGCGGAGAGGGGCGGACCGAGAGCGGGGAGGGGCGTACCGAGGGCGGAGAGGGGCGGACCGAGAGCGGGGAGGGGCGTACCGAGAGCGGGGAGGGGCGTACCGAGGGCGGAGAGGGGCGGACCGAGAGCGGGGAGGGGCGTACCGAGGGCGGAGAGGGGCGGACCGAGAGGGGGGAGGGGCGTACCGAGAGCGGGGAGGGGCGTACCGAGGGCGGAGAGGGGCGTACCGAGGGCGGAGAGGGGCGGACCGAGAGGGGGGAGGGGCGGACCGAGGGCGGGAGAGGGCCGTACCGAGAGGGGGGAGGGGCGTACCGAGAGGGGGGAGGGGCGGACCAAGAGGGGGGAGGGGCGTACCCTGGGCGGGGAGGGGCGTACCGAGAGCGGGGAGGGCCGTACCGAGAGGGGGGAGGGGCGTACCGAGGGGGGGGGGAGGGGCGTACCGAGAGCGGGGAGGGGCGTACCGAGAGGGGGGAGGGGCGGGCTGAGAGGGGGGAGGGGCGTACCCAGGGCGGGGAGGGCCGTACCGAGAGGGGGGAGGGGCGTACCGAGAGGGGGGAGGGCCGTACCGAGGGCGGGTCACAGCAACAACGTAACAAAACTGCAGTGTGATGTCCCAGGGAAGGCAGGTCGGTGGTGGGTGGTGAGAATCTCTTCTGTTTTCTTCTTTCTTAGGACTGTGGGCTCAGTAACTTGGAGCATAAAACTAAACTTTTTAAAAACTAAACTTAATTTAATAAATTGAACAAGGCCAGTACTTGGATCAACCTAAAAATTTGATTGGCATTGTGGTAATCAATTAAATAAATAAGACTTATGACAGGGGCAGGAGTCGTGTTGCAGCTGCAATATGTGGGAGATACTGGACAGTTTTGTCCAGGGCGACTACATCTGCGCTAAGTGTCTGCAGCTCAAGGAACTTCGGCTCTGAGTTGAAGAGCTGGAGTCTGAGCTGCAGACATTGCGAGGCATCAGGGAGGGAGAAAGTTACCTGGACACTTTGATCCAGGAGGCAGTCACACCCCTTAGACTAAATACTGTAGAATTGGCAAGTGGTCAGGGACCAGATGGTGTGACTGCGAGTGAGGCAGGTACAGGGATCCAGGAGGGAGCATTGCAGGAGCCTCAGCCTCTGCACTTGTCCAATAGATACGAGGTTCTTGCAGCCCTTGTGGACGAGTGCAAGGACTGCAGGGAGGATGAGCAAACTGACCACGGCACTGTGGTTCAGGGGGCCATTCAAGGAGGGGGGAGTAAAAAGGAATGTGGTTGTCGTAGGCGACAGTATAGTTGGAGGGATAGACACTGTTCTCTGCAGCCAAGAGCGAAAGTCCTGAAGGCTGTGTTGCCTACCTAGTGCCAGGGTTAAGGACATCTCCTCAGGGCTGGAGAAGAACTTGGAGTGGGAGGGGAGAGGGGGAGGATCCAGTTGTCATGGTCCATGTAGGTAGGATTAAGAAAGAGGTTCTGCTGAGGGAGTTTAGGCAGCTAGGGGCTAAATTAAAAAGCAGAACCAAATCCAGATTATTACCTGAGCCAAGAGCAAATTGGCACAGGGTAAATCAGATCAGAGAGATGAATGAGTGGCTCAGATATTGGTGTGGGAGAAGTGGGTTTTGGTTCACTGGCACCAGTACTGGGGAAAACGGGAGCTGTTCCGTTGGGACAGGCTTCACCTGAACCATGCTGGGACCAGTGTTCTGGCGAACCGAATAACTCGGGCGGTAGAGAAGGCTTTAAACTAAATAGAGGAGGGGAGGGTTCAGGTGGGGCGAAGTTTGGATTGATAAAGAGAAAAGACAAGGAAGTAGTACAGGAAAGTGATGGGAGTAATGATAAACAGAGTGTGTCAGGAAGGGACAGAGCGTAAAAACATAAGAGTGCACGAGCAAATGGGGCCGGGGTAGGAAAGAATGGTAAAAAGACAAAACTAATGTTTCTTTATCTGAATGCGTGCAGCATTCATAATAAGACCACCAGGACCACTCGGCTCCAGACCTCATCTGCCATGTGTCTGCCCATTTCACCAGTCTGTCTATGTCCTCCTGAAGTCTAAGGAGGATAAGACAGATTAATGTGTGGCTGACGCAATGTGACAGGAGGGAGGGCTTCAGATTCCTGGGGCATTGGGACCAGTTCTGGGGCAAGAGTGATACAGGTAGCAGATGAAATTTAACGCAGAGAAGTGTGAAGTGATACATTTTGGTAGGAAAAATCTAGAGAGACAATATAAACAAAATGGTACAATTTTAAAGGGGGTGCAACAGCAGAGAGACCTGGGGGTGTATATACACAAATCTTTGAAGGTGGCTGGAGTTGTTGAGAAGGCTGTTAAAAAAGCATATGGGATCCTGGGCTTTATTAATAGAGGCAGAGAGTACAAAAGCAAGGAAGTTATGCTAAACCTTTATAAAACACTGGTTAGGCCTCAGCTAGAGTATTGTGTTCAATTCTGGGCACCGCACTTTGGGAAGGATGTCAAGGCCTTAGAGAGGGTGCAGAAGAGATTTACTAGAATGGTGCCAGGGATGAGGGACTTCAGTTATGTGGAGAGACTGGAGAAGCTGGGGTTGTTCTCCTTACAACAGAGAAGGTCAAGGGGAGATTTGATTAATCATGAACGGTTTTGATACTGTAAATAAGGAGAAACTGTTTTCAGTGGGAGAAGTGTCAGTAACCAGATACAGATTTAATTTGATCGACAAAAGAGCCAGAGGCGACATGAGGAAACATTTTTTTTCACAGCCATCTGGAATGCACTGCCTGAAAAGGTGGTGGAAGCAGATTCAATCGTAACTTTCAAAAGAGAATTGGATAAATAACAGAAGAGAAATAATTTGCAGGGCTATGGGGATAGAACAGGGGAATGGGACTAATTGGATAGCTCTTTCGAAGAGCCGGCACAGGCATGATGGGACGAATGGCCTCCTCCTGTGCTGTACCTAATATGATACTATGATAGAAGAGAATCATAGAAAGATTACAGCATGGAAGGAGGCAATTCGGTCTATCGAGCCCGTGCCGGCTTTTTGCAAGAGCAATCCAGCTAGTCCCACGTTCTCGCTCTTTCCCCGTAGCCCTGCAAATTTTTTCCCTTCAAGTACTTACCTAATTCCCTTTTGAAGGCCATGATTGAATCTGCCTCCACCACCCCCTCGGGCAGCGCATTCCAGATCATAACCACTCGCTGTGTAAAAATGTTTTTCCTGATGTCACCTTTGGTTCTTTTGCCAATCACCTTAAATCTGTGTCCTCTGGTTCTTTACCCATCCACCAATGGGAACAGTTTCTCTCAATCTACTCTGTCCAGACCCCTCATGATTTTGAATACCTCTATCAAATCTCCTTTCAACCCTCTCCAGACTCTCCACATAACTGAGGTTCCTCATCCCTGGAACCATACCAGTAAATCTCTTCTGCACCCTCTCTAAGGCGTTCACATCCTTCCTAAATTGCAGTGCCCAGAATTGGACACAATACTTCAGTTGCGGCCGAACCAGTGTTTTTTTTTTTTATTCGTTCACGGGATGTGGGCGTCGCTGGCAAGGCCGGCATTTATTGCCCATCCCTAGTTGCCCTTGAGAAGGTGGTGGTGAGCCGCCTTCTTGAACCGCTACAGTCCGTGTGGTGACGGTTCTCCCACAGTGCTGTTAGGAAGGGAGTTCCAGGATTTTGACCCAGCGACAATGAAGGAACGGCGATATATTTCCAAGTCGGGATGGTGTGTGACTTGGAGGGGAACGTGCAGGTGGTGTTGTTCCCATGCGCCTGCTGCCCTTGTCCTTCTAGGTGGTAGAGGTCGCGGGTTTGGGAGGTGCTGTCGAAGAAGCCTTGGCGAGTTGCTGCAGTGCATCCTGTGGATGGTACACACTGCAGCCACAGTGCGCCGGTGGTGAAGGGAGTGAATGTTCAGGGTGGTGGATGGGGTGCCAATCAAGCGGGCTGCTTTATCTTGGATGGTGTCGAGCTTCTTGAGTGTTGTTGGAGCTGCACTCATCCAGGCAAGTGGAGAGTATTCCATCACACTCCTGACTTGTGCCTTGTAGATGGTGGAAAGGCTTTGGGGAGTCAGGAGGTGAGTCACTCGCCGCAGAATACCCAGCCTCTGACCTGCTCTCGTAGCCACAATATTTATATGGTTGGTCCAGTTAAGTTTCTGGTCAATGGTGACCCCCAGGATGTTGATGGTGGGGGATTCGGCGATGGTAATGCCGTTGAATGTCAAGGGGAGGTGGTTAGACTCTCTCTTGTTGGAGATGGTCATTGCCTGGCACTTATCTGGCGCAAATGTTACTTGCCACTTATCAGCCCAAGCCTGGATGTTGTCCAGGTCTTGCTGCATGCAGGCTCGGACTGCGTCATTATCTGAGGGGTTGCGAATGGAACTGAACACTGTGCAGTCATCAGCGAACATCCCCATTTCTGACCTTATGATGGAGGGAAGGTCATTGATGAAGCAGCTGAAGATGGTTGGGCCTAGGACACTGCCCTGAGGAACTCCTGCAGCAATGCCCTGGGGCTGAGATGATTGGCCTCCAACAACCACTACCATCTTCCTTTGTGCTAGGTATGACTCCAGCCACTGGAGAGTTTTCCCCCTGATTCCCATTGACTTCAATTTTACTAGGGCTCCTTGGTGCCACACTCGGTCAAATGCTGCCTTGATGTCAAGGGCAGTCACTCTCACCTCACCTCTGGAATTCAGCTCTTTTGTCCATGTTTGGACCAAGGCTGTAATGAGGTCTGGAGCTGAGTGGTCCTGGCGGAACCCAAACTGAGCATCGGTGAGCAGGTTATTGGTGAGTAAGTGCCGCTTGATAGCACTGTCGACGACACCTTCCATCACTTTGCTGATGATTGAGAGTAGACTGATGGGGCGGTAATTGGCCGGATTGGATTTGTCCTGCTTTTTGTGGACAGGACATACCTGGGCAATTTTCCACATTGTCGGGTGGATGCCAGTGTTGTAGCTGTATTGGAACAGCTTGGCTAGAGGCGCAGCTAGTTCTGGAGCACAAGTCTTCAGCACTACAGCTGGGATGTTGTCAGGGCCCATAGCCTTTGCTGTATCCAGTGCACTCAGCCGTTTCTTGATATCACGTGGAGTGAATCGAATTGGCCGAAGACTGGCTTCCGTGATGGTGGGGATATCGGGAGGAGGCTGAGATGGATTATCCACTCGGCACTTCTGGCTGAAGATGGTTGCAAACGCTTCAGCCTTGTCTTTTGCACTCACGTGCTGGACTCCGTTTTATGAGGGTTCATCGTAACATCTTTGCTTTTGTACTCTATGCCTCTATTTATAAAGCCCAGGATCCCGTATGCTTTTTTAACCGCTTTCTCAACCTGCCCTGCCACCTTCAATGATTGTGTACATATACTCCCAGGGCTCTCTGTTCCTGCACCCCTCTTAGAATTGTACCATTTAGTTTATATTGCCTTTTCTTGTCCTTCCTAACAAAATTTATCACTTCGCACTTCTCCACATTAAATTTCATCTGCCATGTGTCCGCCCATTCCACCAGCCAGTCTATATCCTCTTGAAGTCTATCACTATCCTCCTCACTGTTCACTACACTTCTAAATTTTGTGTCATCTGCAAATTTGGAAATTGTGCCCTGTACACCCAAATCCAAGTCACTAATATATATCAAGAAAAGCAGTGGTCCCAGTACCGACCTCTGTACACCTCCCTCCAGTTCGAAAAACAACCGTTCACCACTACTCTCTGTTTCCTGTCACTTAACCAAATTCGTATCTATGCTGTCACTGCCCCTTTTATTCCATGGGCTTCAACTTTGCTGACAAGCCTATTATGCGGCACTTAATCAAATGCCTTTTGAAAGTCCATATACACAACATCAACTGCATTGCCTTCATCAACCCTCTCTGTTACCTCTTCAAAAAACTCAATCAAGTTAGTTAAACATGATTTGCCTTTAACAAATCCATGCTGGCTTTCTCTAATTAAACCACACTTGTCCAAGTGACTATTAATTCTGTCCCGGATTATCGCTTCTAAAAGTTTCCCCACCACTGAGGTTAAACTGACTGGCCTATAGTTGGTGGGTTTATCCTTACACCCTTTTTTGAACAAGGGTGTAACATTTGCAATTCTCCAGTCCTCTGGCATCACCCCTGTATCTGATGATAATTGGAAGATTATGACCAGTGTCTCTGCAATTTCCACCCTTACTTCCCTCAGCAACCTAGGATGCATCCCATCTGGACAGGGGGACTTATCTACTTTTAAGTACAGCCAGCCTTTCTAGTACCTCCTCTTTATCAATTTTTAACCCATCCATTATCTCAACTACCTCCTTTTTTACTGAGACTCTGGCAGCATCTTCTTCCTTGGTAAAGACAGATGCAAAGTACTCATTTAGTACCTCAGTCATGCCCTCTGCCTCCATGAGTAGATCTCCTTTTTGGTCCCTAATCGGCCCCACCCCTCCTCTTACTACCTGTTTACTGTTTACATGCCTGTTGAAGACTTTTGGATTCTCTTTTATGTTATTTGCCAGTCTATTCTCATACTCTCTCTTTGCCCCTCTTATTCCCTTTTTCACTTCCCCTCTGATCTTTCTATATTCAGCCTGGTTCTCACTTGTGTTATCAACCTGACATCTGTTATACACCAACTTTTTCTGCTTCATCTTACTCACTATTTCTTTCGTCATCCAGGGCTCTCTGGCTTTAGTTGCCCTCCCTTTCCCTCTTGTGTGAATGTACCTAGACCGTACCTGAACCATCTCCTCTTTAAAGGCCGCCCATTGTTCAATTATAGTTTTGCCTGTCAATCTATGATTCCAATTTACCCGGGCCAGATCTGTTCTCATCCTTTTCCATAATGAATCTAAACCTTATGATACTATGATCACTGTTCCCTAAATGTTCCCCCTCTGACACTTGCTCCACTTGACCCACCTCATTCCCCAGAACCAGATCCAGCAATGCCTCCTTCCTCATTGGGCCAAAAACATACTGATCAAGAAAGTTCTCCTGAACACACTTAAGAAATTCTTCCCCTTCTTTGCCCTTTACACTATTACTATCCCAGTCTATATTAGGGTAGTTGAAGTCCCCCATTATCACTACTCTATGGCCTTTGCACCTCTCTATAATTTCCCTGCAAATTTGCTCCTCTATCTCCTTCCCACTAGTTGGTCCCCTGTAGAATACACCCAGTAGTGTAATGGCACCTCTATTGTTTCTTAACTCTAACCAAATAGATTCTGTCCTTGACACCTCCAGGACATCCTCTCTCTCCAGCACTGTAATATTCTCCTTAATCAATACTGCCACCCCTCCCCCTCCTTTCTTTCCTTCCCTATCTTTCCTGAACACCTTGTATCCAGGAATATTTAGTACCCAATCCTGCACTTTTTTGAGCCAGGTCTCCGATATCGCCACAATATCATATTCCCATGTGTCTATTTGTGCCTGCAGCTCACCAACCTTATTTACCACACTTTGTGTGTTTACACACATGCACTGTAAACCTATCTTAGACTTTCTTGTATTCTCTCCTGGTCTGATCCCACCTAATAATGTGCTATTTCTTACTCTAGTGTTAGCTTTCTCTCCCGATCCTTTCTGCCCCTTGTTTCTCCTTTCCAATGCTACATCCTGGTGCCCATCCACCTGCCAAATTAGTTTAAACCCTCCCCTACAGCATTAGTGAACCTTCCTGCAAGGACATTGGTCCCGGTCCTGTTAAGGTGCAACCCGTCCGGCCTGTACAGGTCCCACCTCCCCCAGAACTCGTCCCAATACCCCAGGAATCTAAAGCCCTCCCTCCTGCACCATCTCTCCAGCCACGCATTCAACCCCTGACGCCCCTCGCTCCCTGACGCCCCTTGCTCCCTGACGCCCCTCGCTCTCTAATTCCCCTCTCTCCCTGACTCCCCTCGTTCCCTGATGCCCCTCGCTCCCTGACGCCCCTCGCTCCCTAATTCCCCTCGTTCCCTGACGTCCTTCGCTCCCTGACGCCCCTCGCTTTCTGACACCCCTCGCTCGCTGACACCCCTCGCTCGCTGATGCCCCTCGCTCCTTTGATGAAGTAACAGAGAGGGCTGATGAAGGTAGTGCAATTTCAAAATTTGCAGATGACACTAAACTTGGAAGTATAGTGAACAGTGAGGAGGATAGTGATAGACTTCAAGAGGATATGGACAGGCTGGTGGAATGGGTGGACACATGCCAGATGAAATTTAACACAGAAAAATGCAAAGTGATACATTTTGGTAGGAAGAACGAGGAGATGCAATATAAACTAGAGGGCACAACTCTAAAGGGGTGCAGGAACAGAGAGATCTGGGGGTATATTTGCACAAATCGTTGAAGGTGGCAGAGCAGGTTGAGAAAGTGGTTAAAAAAGCATACGGGATCCTGGGCACTCTTTGGTCCAGGGGGGAGGGAGCAGTCAAGTGTGATCGGGGTGGGGGAGGGGGAGTGTAGGTGTGATCGGGGTGGGGGAGGGGGAGTGTAGGTGTGATCGGGGTGGGGGAGGGGGAGTGTAGGTGTGATCGGGGTGGGGGAGGGGGGGTGTAGGTGTGATCGGGGTGGGGGAGGGGGAGTGTAGGTGTGATCGGGGTGGGGGAGGGGGAGTGTAGGTGTGATCGGGTTGGGGGAGGGGGAGTGTAGGTGTGATCGGGTTGGGGGAGGGGGAGTGTAGGTGTGATCGGGGTGGGGGAGGGGGAGTGTAGGTGTGATCGGGGTGGGGGAGGGGGAGTGTAGGTGTGATCGGGGTGGGGGAGGGGGAGTGTAGGTGTGATCGGGGTGGGGGAGGGGGAGTGTAGGTGTGATCGGGGTGGGGGAGGGGGAGTGTAGGTGTGATCGGGTTGGGGGAGGGGGAGTGTAGGTGTGATCGGGTTGGGGGAGGGGGAGTGTAGGTGTGATCGGGGTGGGGAGGGGGAGTGTAGGTGTGATCGGGGTGGGGGAGGGGGAGTGTAGGTGTGATCGGGGTGGGGGAGGGGGAGTGTAGGTGTGATCGGGGTGGGGGAGGGGGAGTGTAGGTGTGATCGGGTTGGGGGTAGGAGGAGTGTAGAAGTGGTGTAAAGAGGGCCCGTACACACTGGGGATCAGAGGGAAGAATACAAGCACGATCTGGAGGAGGGGAGAGTAATGTGTGTGAGCTGTAGGGAATGTGGAATACCAGCATGAATTTTTTTTGTGGCTGGTGCGCTGAGAAAGAATGGTTGATTCCATGAACTGGGAGGGGCTGGCCGATTATTGTATAATTTTGAAACAATTTAAGATTCAATAAACCAATTTAATGGTTAGTAACAGAGAATACCAACATAAATAATCATAAATTTCACTCCACGAAATGAGTGAAAATCCCTGCAATTTTGCCCCCATCTTCCCCAGTTTTCTAATGACTTCAGTCGGCGCACTGTCTTTTACTCTGATTCATTCTTCTCACTTCTCCTAAGGTTTTGATGGGGAAATCTCTAGACTGAATTCTTGACTTTTCTAATTGATAATCTTTCTCTTTTTTGACAAGAATCCCAAATTGTTGTTTACCCCCCATTGATAGTCAAAGCAGTTTCTACTTGTTCGTTTCCTTCAGTTATGATCTGCTCAAAGTATATGTTCGAGAAGTTTGGGAAAAGCAGGCAGCCCTTTCAAACTCCAGTGGTGCTTGCCAATCAAGGCATTGACTCTTGCACTGATCCCTGCATTTCATACAATGACATTAATGTTACCTGCAGAGCCATTTAGATGTTGTAGCAGCTTAAACAGATCACTGTACCAGGTTCTGTCAAAGGCCTTCTTGAAGCCAATAAAAACTCAAAGCTAGTTTTTATTACTCTCTTTCAAAGATGTTTTCCATTAATTGATACAGAGCAAAGGCACTCCTTGGTCTAAAACCTGATTGGTCTTCTGAGAGATATTATCAATTTGACTCTTCAGCAATTGTCTGAGCACCTCAACATAACAGCATAAGAACATAAGAAATAGGAGCTGGAGTGGGCCATCTGGCCCCTCGAGCCTGCTCCGCCATTCAATCAGATCATGGCTGATCTTCGACCTCAACTCCACTTTCCCACCCGATCCCCATATCTCCTGATTCCCCTAGATTCCAAACATCAGTTGATCTCAGTCTTGAGTATATTCAATGACTGAGCATCCACAGCCCTCTGGGATAGAGAATTCCAAAGATTCACAACCCTCTGAGTGAAGAAATGTTTCTTCCTCTCGGTCCTAAATGGCCACCTTCTTATCTTGAGACACAAGGAGCTAAATTGGTTAACCCCCAAATCCAGACGCGGGCATCACAGTGCGCGATTAGCTCGCGTCCGGTGGTACCGATGTAGCCAGCACATTAGATTGGTGCTGCAACTTAATTTACCTGATTGATGGGCAGCGTTGAGGCCCAGCTGTGTTTGTCTGTCCATTTTTTCTGTTCTCTCCACTTCTCACCAGCAGGGGAGGGCCAAATCTCGGGTGAGTTGCTCGCACCTCTTAAAGGCAGGCTGCACCTCTTATTTGCAAAAAATAAGATACGCATCCGCACGGAGTCTGAATGGAGATCAGACATCGCACACGTAAAACACAGATGCAGGTCCCCTCCCTATGTTTACACACTGATGAGTTTTGTTGAAACATTGAATAAAGTTTGCGCACTACTAAATCCCACATCCTCCAATCTGCACACCAGACCTCACCCATCTACCGATCTGAGTTGGTACCAGGCCTGCGAGGGTGCATGCACCAAGGTTCTCTGCTGATGCACTAGAGGCTTTGGTGCAAGAGGTGGACAGAAGGAGGGGCAAGAGGCTCTCCAGACATATACTCTAGAGGTAGAGGAAGGCAGTAGGGGACGAAGTCCATGCCAAGTGCATAGCACCACGAACATGGATGCAGTGCAGGAAGAAGTCCAATGCTTTGATACAAGTGGTCAAGGTGAGTGAGGTCAATTGTCAAGTGGCGTCTCCTACTAACTACACCATCAGCTGCATCCACTGCTCCACACACTACACCCCCATCACCCACACACCAACAAACGCTTTCCATCAGTACTCAACTCTTACAATCAGATGGTTCCTCTCACCCTCACACATCACCAATGTTGCAAGCCGCACACCCACAACTCAAGGTCACACACACTGGCAACTATTACCATGACAGGGACATTACCCAGACATCCTGCAGGACACTCACCAACACATGTACCGCTTTCTTGCAAGAGAAGGTCGCAGATAACAGGAGGCAGAGTGTGGCAGTGGTATTTAGCCCTTTGAGCCTGTTCCACTATTTAATAAGATCATGGCTGATCTGTGACCTAACTCCATATACCTGCCATAGCCCTAAATCCCTTAATACCGTTGGTTAACAAACATCTCAGACTCAAAATTAACAATTGAGCTAGCATCAACTGCCATTTTTGGAAGAGCGTTTCAAACTTCTCCCATCCTTTGCGTGTAGAAGCGTTTCCTAACTTCACTCCTGCAAGTCCTGGCTCTAAATGTTAGGCTATGTCTCCTAGTCCTAGTATTCAAGAATAGGAGACCTCCAAAAACAGGCACAAATGCATCAGCAGCCAGAAGCAATAATCGAACCTGTAAATCCTGCGTGGTCCCTTTAAATAGTACTGGTGGGGGGACCTCCATGCCACCTAAGACATGTTTAGTTGGTCGTGGTTGATACAGTGGGATGGTTGCAGCGTTAAGTGCCAAAATAGCGTCCATGCCTTTAAATCAGCGCTGCACGCTGATCAACGCATATTCTCCTTACTTTACACACTGCCGGAATTCGTTATTGAGCACGCGCATACCCCTTTGCCAAGATGGCATCTGGCACACGTCACGCTAGAAGCATGCGCGCACATCCCAGACACCATTTTGGAACTTCAAGAGGCCACGTAGCGCTGAAACAATGGGCGCTACACGGCCAAATAGATAGCCCTGTGACCCCTAGTTCTAGACTCTCCATCAGGGGAAACAGCCTCTCAGCATTTATCCTGTCAAGCATTCTAACAATTTTACATGTTTCAATGAGATCACCTCTCATTCTTCTAAACTCTAGAGAGTATAGGCCCATTCTACTCAATCTCTCCTCATAGGACAACCCTCTCATCCCAGAAATCAATCCAGTGAATATTCGTTGTATCCCCTCTAATGCAAGTATATCCTTCCTTAGGTAAGGAGACCAAAACTGTACACAGTACTCCAGGTGAGGTCTCACCAGAGCCCCATATAATTGCAGCAAGACTTCCTTACTCATATACTCCAACCCCCTTGCAATAAAGGCTAACATACCATTTGCCTTCCTAATTGCTTGCTGTACCTGCATGTTAATTTTCTGTGATTCGTGTACAAGGACACCCAAATCCCTCTGAACACCAACATTGCTTAGAGTCTCACCTTTAAAAAATATTCTGCTTTTCTATTCTTCCTACCAACATGGATAATTTCACATTTCCCCACATCATACTCCATCTGTCACCTTCACGCCCACTCACTTAACCTGCCGATATCCCTTTGCAGCCTCTTTGTATCCTCCTCCACCTAGCTTTGTATTGTCAGCAAACTTGGATACATTACACTCGGTCCCTTCATCTAAGCCATTTGATGTAGATTGTAAATAGCTGAGGCCCAAGCACTGATCCTTGGGGCACCCCACTGGTTACAACCTGCCAACCTGAAAATGACCCGTTTATTCCTACTCTCTGTTTTCTATCTGTTAGCCAATCTTCAATCCATGCGAATATATTACCCCCAATCCCATGAGCCCTAATCTTGTGTAACAACCTCTTATGTGGAACTTTATCGAATGCCTTTTGAAAATCCAAATATACGACATCAACTGGTTCCCCTTTATCTATTCTGTGAGTTACACCCTCAAAAAACTCGAATAGATTTGTCAAACACGATTTCCCTTTCACAAAACCGTGTTGACTCTGCCTAATCATATTATGATATTCTAAGTGCCCTGTTACTACATCCTGAATAATAGATTCCAACATTTTCCCTAATACTGATGTCAGTCTAACTGGCCTGTAGTTCTCTGTTTTCTCTCTCCCTCCATTCTTGAATGGTGGGGTCACATTTGCTCCCTTCCAATCCACGGGGACCGTTCCAGAATCTAGGGAATTTTGCAAGATCATAACCAATGCATCCACTATCTCTGCAGCCACCTCTTTTAGAACCCTAGGATGTAGGCCATCAGGTCCAGGGGATTTGTTGGCTTTTAGTCCCATTAATTTCTCCAGTACTTTTTCTTTACTAATATTAATTACTTTAAGTTCCTCACTCTCATTAGACTCTTGGTTTCCCACTATTTCTGGTATTTTTTTGCGTCTTCTACTGTGAAGACAGATACATAATATTTGTTTAACCTCTCTGCCATTTCCTTATTTCCAATTATAATTTCTCCTGTCTCTGCCACCAAGGGACCCATGTTTACTTTTGCTACTCTCTTCTTTTTTACATACTTGTAGAAGCTTTTACAATCTTTTTATATTTCTTGCTAATTTATTCTCAACCATAACTTCAATCGTATGCAGACAAGGATAATTATCCTGTAATTCCTATTCTGTGTGATGTAAGCTTTCTTTGGGATTCGATAACAAATTTCACCCATAGTTTAGGCATATGTTTATCCTTCCATGTTGTTTTCCAGTCTTCATAAATTGTTTCCACTACCACTTCCTTTCATCCTTTGATCAACACACTGATTGTTTGTACTGCATTTTTAAAAAATATTGGGCCGGAAATCATACAGAGCAGCGTGGCACGGCTCTCCGCAGCTCCTGTGAATTTATAGAATGAAAGTACATACTGCGGGCTCCGTGCCGGCCACTTGCTCGATCTTGAAGTTTCGTGAGATTGTGCGTTGTCAATTCATCCCCTCAGCAACGTAATCTGATTCATATGGGACAGTCTGTGGGACTGGAAGACACGGCCACAGAATCTGTCAGGAAGAGAAGTCGCACCCAAAAGGACAGGCAAGTAGACTTCATTCATTTAAAGTTATTATTCTGTAAGTCATTGTAAATAAAAATTAACATTTTTAATATAAAAATCCAAGCAAATAATTGAATTAAATTAAAGAGACAGAAGTTAAAAGTAAAAAACATTAACTTTTTAATTTTAATTATTTTTTAATGATCAAAAAAATGTTACAATAAGGAGTAATATGACATTCCACATTTTTAAAATTTAATTTTTAGTTGTTTGGTAGTCATTAAGAGTCATCGGGCTTTTAAAAAGTAATGTAGACCTGGTATTTTTCAGCGTACCTTTTGGTGGTGTAAGTAGTTAGATTCCAGCCGGACTGATGGGCAAGTTTACGATTTTTCTGTGATTTCAGTGATTGTAGCGTGCGATGGCCCTTTAATTCAAAACTGTCAAATCACCGGCAAACCAATAGGAGCAAGTTCACGATTTCTGGGTCTCAGTGAGCATGTGCAAATGAGTGAACTTGTTCCTTTGATTCACCGTCGGAGACAGAGGACACCATCGAGGTACCACATTGTTTGGTGAGCAATTTCTGGGCCATTGACAGCTGTTTGAACTTATCCTTTATAATACTGTGTTCTATATACATCTTTCCCAGTTACATCGTCAATAAAACTGCTTCATAGGAACATATATAGGAACATAGGAATATAGGAACAGGAGTTTAGCCCCTCGAGCCTGTTCCACCATCCAATGAGATCATGGCTGATCTGTGACCGAACTCCATATACCTCAATACCTTTTGGTTAACAAAAATCAATCAATCTCAGATTTAAAATTAACAATTGAGCTAGCATCAACTGCCGTTTGTGAAAGAGAGTTCAAATTTCCACCACCTTTTACGTGTGGAAGTGCTTCCTAACATCACTCCTGCAAGTCCTGGCTCTAATATTTAGGCAATGTCCTCTAGTTCTAGAATTCCCAACCAGCGGAAATAGTTTCTCTCTATCTACCCTATCAGTTCCCCTTAATATCTTGAAAACTTTGATCAAATCAACCTGTAATCTTCTAAATTCTAGCGAATACAACCCCAGTTTGTGTAATTTCTCCTCCTAATTTAGCCCTTGGAGTTCAGGTATCATTTTAGTAAATCTACGCTGCACTCCCTCCAAGGCCAATATATCCTTCCTAAGGTGCGGTGCCCAGAACTGAACACAAACTCCAGATATGGTCTAACCAGGGCTTTGTATAGTTGTAGCTGTACCCCCTTGAATTCTACTCCACAGTATTATAAAGTCCAGCATTCCATTAGCCTTTTTGATTATTTTCTGTACCTGTCCACGACATTTTAATGATCTATGTACATGGACCCCTAAGTCTCTTTGGACCTCCACTGTTTCGAGCTTTTCACCATTTAGAAAGTACTCTGCTCTGTTTAGGTCCAAAGTGGATGACCTCACATTTGCCTACACTGAAATCCATTTGTCACAGTTTTGTCCATTCATTTAATCTACTAATATCTTTGTAATTTTATGCTTCCATCTACACTGCTTACAATGCTGCCTATCTTTGTATCATCAGCAAACTTGGATATGTGGCTCTCTATTTCAACAGCTAAGTCGTTAATAAATACAGTGAATAGTTGAGGTCCTAACATAGACCCCTGTGGAACATCACTAGTCACATCCTGCCAATTTGAGTACCTGCCCATTATCCCTACTCTCGGTCTCCTGCCGCTCAGCCAATTTCCTAACCAGGCCAATAATTTGCCCTCAGTTCCATGAGCTTCAACTTTAGCTAACAGTCACTTATGGGGGACTTTATTGAATGCCTTCTGGAAATCCATATAAACAACATCCATAGACATTACCCTGTCCACTACTTTAGTCACCTCTTCAAAAAATTCAATCAGGTTCGTCAAGCATGACCTACCCTTTACAAATCCATGCGGGCTCTCTCTGATCACTTGAAATTTTTCAAGCTGTTAAAAGCATAAGAACATAAGAAATAGGAGCAGGAGTAGGCCATACACCTCAAGCCTGCTCCACCATTCAACAAGATCATGGCTGATCTTCTACCTCAGTGCCATTTTCCTGCACTATTCTCATATCCCTTGATGCCTTTAATATCTAGAAATCTATCAATCTCTGTTTTGAATGTACTCAATGACTGAGCCTCCACAGCCCTCTGGGGTAGAGAATTCCAAAGATTCACCATCCTCCTCATCTCAGTCCTAAATGTCCTACCTCTTATCCTGAGACTGTGACCCCTGGTTCTAGATTCCCCAGCCAGGGGAAACATCCTCCCTGCATCTACCCTGTCGAGCCCTGTAAGAATTTTGTATGTTTCAATGAGATCACCTCGCATTCTTCTAAACTCTAGAGAATACAGGCCTAGTCTACTCAATCTCTCCTAATATGACAATCCCGCCATCCGAAAATCAGTCTGGTGAACCTTCATTGCACTCCCTCTATGGCAAGTATATCCTTTCTTAGGTAAGGAGACCAAAATTGTACACAATACTCCAGGTGCAGTCTCACCAAGGCCCTATATAATTGCAGTTAGACATTTTTACTCCTGTACTCAAATCCTCTTGTAATAAAGGCCAACATACCATTTGCCTTCCTAATCGCTTGCTGCACCTACATGTTAGCTTTCAGTGACTCATGTACAAAGACACCCAGGTCCCTTTGAACATCAATATTTCCCAATCTCTCACCATTAAAAAAAAATACTCTGCATTTCTGTTTTCTCTACCAAAGTGGATAACTTCAAATTTTTCCACATTTTTTTCCATCTGCCATGTTCTTGCCCACTCACTCAGTCTGTCTATATCCCCTTGAAGCCTCTTTGCATCCTCCTCACAACTCTAATTCTCAACTAGTTTTGTGTCATCAGCAAACTTGGAAATATTACATTTGGTCCCCTCATCCAAATCATTGATATATATTGTGACTAGCTGGGGCCCAAGCACCGATCCCTGCGGTACCCCACTAGTCACTGCCTGCCACCCCGAAAAAGACCCGTTTATTCCTACTCTCTGTAAACCAATTTTCAATCCATGCCAGTATATCACCTCCAATTCCATGTGCTGTAACTTTGTTCACCAACCTTCTGTGTGGGACTTTATCGAAAGCCTTTTGAAAATCCAAATACACCACATCCACTGGTTCCCCCTTATCTATTCTACCAGTTACATCCTCAAAGAACTCCAATAGGTTTGTCAAGCTTGATTTTCCGTTCATAAATCCATGTTGATTCTGCCAAATCCTATTATTATTTTCTAACTGTCCTGTTATCACATCCTTTATAATAGATTCTAGCATTTTCCCTACTACTGATGTCAGGCTAACAGGTCTGTAGTTCCCTGTTTTCTCTCTCTCTCTCCTTTCTTAAATAGTGGGGTTACATTTGCCATCCTTCAATCTGTAGGAACCATTCCAGAATCTATAGAATTTTGGGAGATGACAACCAATGCATCCACTATCTCTGTAGCCGCCTCTTTCAAAACCCTGGGACATAGATCATCAGGTCCTTGGGATTTATCAACTTTCAATTCCATTAATTTCTCTAGTATTATTTTTTTACTAACACTAATTTCTTTCAGTTCCTCATTCTTGCCAGACCCTTGGGTCTCTAGTATTTCTGGAAGGTTTTTTGTGTCTTCTTCCGTGAAGGCAGACACAAAGTATTTCTGTCACTTTAAACTTAATTATAGACTCTAATAATTTCCCGACAACAGATGTTAGGCTAACTGGCCTATTATTCCCTGGTTTCCCTTTCTCACCTGAAATAGCGGAGTGACAGGTACAATTTTTCAATCTAAAGGAACCTTTTCCTGAATCGAGAGAACTTTGGAAGATTATAGTTAGGGCATCTGCAATGTGCTCACCTACTTCCTTTAAAACCCTGGGATGGAAACCATCTGGTACTGAGGATTTGTCAGTCTTTAGTGCCGTTATTTTGTTCATTACTGTTCATTTACTTACGTTAATTATGGTGAGTCCCCGTCCCTGTTCAAAATTAATTTAGTTGAGGTGTCCGGCATGCTATCCTCTTCCTCCAGTGTAAATACTGACGCAAAGTAATTATTTAACAGGTCCGCCACTTCCTTATTTTCATTTACAATATCACCATTATCAGTTTTTAAGGGGCCCACATTGTTCTTGACCACCCTCTTTTTCCTAATATAATTGTAAACATTTTTTGTGTTGGATTTGATATCCCTTGCAAGTATCTTTTCATACTCCCTTTTTGTAGCTCTTACTATCTGTTTTGTCACCCTTTGCTGTTCTTTGTATCTGTCCCAATCATCAGGATTTCCGTATGCTTTATCTTTTAGTTTTATGTTGTCCCTTACCTCTTTTGTTGTCCAAGGTTGTTTTTTGGCAGGTAGAGCCCTTGCCCCTTAGGGGTATTAACTGGTTCTGTATCACGTTAAATTATTTTTTGAACACCTCCCACTGATCTTCTGTCATTTCATCCATTAACAGATTTGCCCAATTTACTGTGGAGAGCCTCTGTCTCATCCCATTGAAGTTGGCCTCACCTAAATTTAGAATCTTAGTAGCTGTTACGGGTTTCTCCCTTTCAAACACAACGTTGAACTCGATCCTATTATGATCACTATTAGATAAATGTTCATGCACTGTTAGGCTATTAACTAAATCTGGCTCATTACTCATTATTAAATCTAATATGACCTGCCCCCTTGTTGGTTCTAGGACATATTGTTGCAGAAAGCTGTCCTGAACTCACTCATGAAATTCGTTACCTATCTGACATGAGCTTGTCTGCTTATCCCAATCAATATGAAAGTTAAAATCCCCCATTAAAACCACTCTGCCTTTGCTACATGCTTGTCTAATCCTCTGCATTTATACTGATGTTCAGATACTTGTGAAAGACATAGAGAGTGGCACAGTATCCACACCTTGAGATCTCTATGTCCTTCACAAGTATCTGAACATCAGTATTCATATCTAGAGATTGGCACAATATCCATATCTATAGACCTCCAGAGTATCCACACATTGAGATCGCCACAGTACCCATTTATATAGATCTGTAGAATACCCATATATAGAGATCGCCACAGTACCCATTTATATAGATCTGTAGAATACCCATATATAGAGATCTCCACAGTACCCATTTAGATAGATCTGTAGAATACCCATATATAGAGATCTCCACAGTACCCATTTAGATAGATCTGTAGAATACCCATATATAGAGATCTCCACAGTACCCATTTAGATAGATCTGTAGAATACCCATATATAGAGATCTCCACAGTACCCATTTAGATAGATCTGTAGAATACCCATATATAGAGATCTCCACAGTACCCATTTAGATAGATCTGTAGAATACCCATATATAGAGATCTCCACAGTACCCATTTAGATAGATCTGTAGAATACCCATATATAGAGATCGCCACAGTACCCATATATTTAGATCTGTAGAATATCCATGTACATAGATCGATGCAGTGATCGGGAGGGGGGGAGGTGACTGGTGGTCGGCATCGGCCCATGTGTTAATGTGGAGCCAAGCGATGCACCTCCTGCTCCTCCCGTCTCCACATTCAGGTAAGTATTTGTTAAAAATGTACCTTTTTGGTGGCGGTCTGCAGAGGTCCCTTTAAGGACCACCGGTTAGGCCGCATGTTGACCTGGTTTTCCTGAACACAGCCAGTCAAGCCCCGGCTGCGATCAAGGCAAACCAATTTAGTATAGGGGGCATCAAACAGGCATTGGGCCTCTTATTTGCATTTTTTTTTTTTCAAAAAATATACTTTATTCATAAAATTTGCAGCAGTACATACAATACAGTTGTCATATCACTTTCCAAACGTACACAATACAGATTATACAATTTGCAGGTTACGTTAAGTGCAGTACAATGAACACATTGGACATCATTGCAGTTCATGACACTCTCGGGTGTCTCATTGCATCATACGTCAACACAGATTATTGATTACAGATTCATTTCTGGTCCATTTCAGATTCATTACAGGTACATTACAGCAATTTGAATTTTACATTCTGCCCGAGGGGGGTTTTCCCTGATTGCAGCCCCTCGGTTTACAATGGCGGGAAGGCTCTAAACGGTTGCCTTTCCCCACAGGGCCTTTGCGTCGGCCGCACCCATCCTCAGTGCATCCCTCAGCACATAGTCCTGGACCTTGGAATGTGCCAGTCTGCAACACTCGGTCGATGACAGCTCCTTGTGCTGGAAGACCAGCAAGTTTCGGGCAGACCAAAGGGCGTCTTTCACCGAGTTGATGGTCTTCCAGCAGCAGTTGATGTCCGTCTCGGTGTGCGTCCCCGGGAACAGCCTGTAGAGCACAGAAACCTGTGTTACGGAACTGCTCGGGATGAACCTGGACAGATACCACTGCATCTCTCTCCAGATCTTCCTTGCAAAGGCACATTCCAGAAGGAGATGGGTGACGGTTTCGTCTCCACCGCAGCCTCCTTGGGGACAGCGCGCGGTGGTGCTGAGAGTCCGGGAGTGCATGAAGGATCTGACGGGAAGGACCCTTCTCACCACCAGCCAAGCTAGGTCTTGGTGCTTGTTTGAAAGCTCTGGCGATGAGGCGTTCTGCCAAATGACATTGACAGTCTGCTCAGGGAACCAACCGACAGGATCCACCATCTCCTTTTCCCGCAGGGTCTCGAGGACGTTACGTGCGGACCACTTGCTGATCGCCTTGTGGTCAAAGGTGTTTTCCTGCACAAACCTTTCCACGAAGGACAGGTGGGGCGGAACAGTCCAACTGGACGGAGCGTTCCGTGGCAGCGTGGCCAGGCCCATCCTTCTCAACACCGGGGACAGGTAGAACCTCAGCACGTAGTGACACTTTGTGTTTGCGTACTGAGGGCCTATGCACAGCTTGATGCAGCCGCACACAAAGGTGGCCATCAGGATGAGGGCCACGTTGGGCACGCCTTTCCCCCCTTTCTCTGGAGATTTGTACATCGTGACCCTGCGGACACAGTCCATTTTTGATCTCCAGACAAAGTGGAAGATGGCTCGGGTGACTGTCGCGGCGCAGGAGCGAGGTATGGGCCAGACCTGCGCCACGTACAGCAACACCGAGAGCACCTCGCACCTGATGACCAGGTTCTTGCCCACGATCGAGAGGGATCGTTGATCCCACAGTCCCAGTTTCTGCTTAACCTTGGAGATACGCTCCTCCCAGTTTTTGGTGCACGCCCCGGCCCCCCCGAACCAGATCCCCAGCACCTTCAGGTAATCCGACCTGACGGTGAAGGGGACAAAGGATCGGTCGGTCCAGTTCCCAAAGAACATGGCCTCGCTCTTGCTACGATTTACCCTGGCCCCCGAGGCCAGTTCGAACTGGTCGCAGATGCTCATCAATCTGCGGACCGACTGCTGATCCGAGCAAAAGACGGCGACGTCATCCATGTACAGGGAGGCCTTGATCTGAGTGCCTCCGCTGCCTGGGATCGTCACCCCTCTTATGCCCGCATCCCTCCTGATGGACTCGGCAAAGGGTTCGATGCAACACACGAACAAGACGGAGGAGAGAGGACAGCCCTGCCTGACTCCAGATTTGATCGGAAAGCTTTCTGATTCCCACCCGTTGATTGAAACTGCGCTACTGATGTTTGTGTAGAGCAGTTGGATCCAATTGCGGATTCCCTCCCCCATCCCCATTTTGGAGAGCACGTCCATCATGTACGTGTGGGATATTCTGTCAAAGGCCTTCTCCTGGTCCAGGCTGATCAGGCAGGTGTTCACCCCCCTGTCCTGTACGTAGGCGATCGTATCCCTGAGTAGCACCAGGCTATCAGAGATCTTCCTGCCGGGTACGGCGCAGGTCTGATCGGGGTGGATCACCACCTCCAGGGCTGACTTGACCCGATTGGCGATGACCTTGGACAGAATTTTGTAGTCCACGTTAAGTAGTGAGATGGGTCGCCAATTTTTGATTTCTTCCCTCTCCCCCTTCCGCTTGTAGATGAGGGTGATGATGCCTTTCCTCATGGAGTCTGACATGCTGCCTGCCAGGAGCATACCCCCGTACACTTCCAGCAGGTCTGGGCCTATCCAGTCCCACAGAGCCGAGTACAACTCCACCGGTAAGCCGTCGCTTCCGGGAGTCTTACTCTTCTCGAAGGATCGGACGGCCTTTGTCAGTTCGTCCAGAGTTAGCGGGTGATCCAGACTCTCCCGCTTGCTGTCGTCTAGAACCTCCGTGATAGACGACAAGAAGGAGTGGGAGGCCGCGCTGTCTGTGGGCTTCGCGTCGTACAGTCCGGCATAAAAGGATTTTCAGATCCTCAGTATGTCGGGCTGCGAAGACGTGACCGAGCCGTCCTCTTCCCTCAGGCTGCTGATCACAGAGCTCTCTCTGTGCACCTTTTGGAAGAAGAAGCGCGAGCAAGTCTCGTCCTGCTCCACGGAGTGGACTATGGACCGGAAGATGATCTTGGAGGCCTCGGAGGCAAAGAGCGAGGCTTGCTGGTCCTTCACCTCTCTGAGTTCCTCCCCGACATCGATCCCCATCGACTGCAGCAGGAGAAGATTCTGCATGCTTTTCTGGAGTCGGGACGTTTCCCTCTGCCTCTCTCTCGCCTTCTGAACACCTTTGAGGATGAAGAACCTCTTGATGTTCGCCTTGATGGCTTCCCACCAGTGCACTGGGGAATCAAAGAGGGGCTTTACGGTTCTCCAACCTTTGTAATCCCTCGTCAGTTCCTCAATGTTTCCCGGGGTCAACAGTTTCACGTTCAGCTTCCATGTCCCCCTGCCCACTCTCTGATCGTCCTGTAGGTGACAGTCGGCCAGGAGGAGGCAGTGGTCAGAGAAGAACACCGGTGTGACCTTGGTGGATCTGACCTTGAGCTTCGGGGATACAAACAGGAAATCTATCCTGGAACGGACGGACCCGTCTGGTCTGGACCAGGTGTATTGACGCGCCGCTCCGTCTGCAGGGTTGCTGAAGACGTCGCACAGCTTGGCGTCTTTCATCAGGAGTTTGGACGTGGCGTCCAGTTTGCTGTCGGCTCTGCCGGATCGTCCAGCCGCATCGATGATGCAGTTGAAGTCACCGCCGAGAATGACCGGCTTGGACGTCGCCAGCAGCAGTGGGAGCTGCTGGAAGACGGCCAGCCACTCGTCCTTCAGAGCCGGGGCGTACACGTTGATCAGCCGGAGCGGAGCGTTTTTGTACATTACGTCTGCTACGAGGAGACGGCCCCCCACCACCTCCTTTACTTCGGTGATGGTGAAGTTGCCCCCCCGCAGCAGAATCCCCAGGCCGGAGGCACGGTTATCGTTGCCTCCCGACCAGATAGACGGCCCGTGGGCCCAGCGCTGCGACCATTGCCTGTAATTGCTGAGATGCGGCAGGCCGCACTCCTGTAAGAACAGCAGGTCGCTCTTGACCTTGGCCAGGTAGTCCAAGGTCGACACACATCGCGTAGTGCTTTTAACGCTACGCACGTTAATGGATGCGACTTTCAGACCCATTTTAACAACTGTTTAAAGTCTCACCCGTCAGTCCGTTTGCTGTTTCCAGCTCTTGGCCGTGTTTCTGCATATAGGTGATCTGTGTAAAGTGTTCCACGATCCCTGAGCTGAGGTACGAGTTCTGTTCTGCCTCAGAGAGGGGGTCGTCGTTCCGCCGGGGTGACATCGGCGGCCTGGTGTCGGGTGAAGAGTCCGTGCGATCCTCGATCGGTTGGGGCTCCTCGTTGTCGCTTCTCCCGGTTTCCCGGAGCTGGTCTTCGCTCTCTGCGGTGCTGCTCCCGGTGTCTCGGAGCTGGTGTGCGCTGGGCACTACGATGCTGCCGGCTTCCCGGAGCTGGAGGGCACTGGAGGCGTTGTCGCTCCCAGTGTTCTGGAGATGGGGGCTGCCGATCGCGTCGGGGTCACCTTGGGTATTTTGCCGCTTTCGGTGGGACGGCTGACCACTTCGCTCTTGTCGTCCCTCCTCGTCAGACTCGGGGTAGTCATTGCAGTCCGACTGCGACTCGAGTGCTCTTTTGGCCCCTGGTGTAGTGTCGGCAGGGGCTTGTTTCCTTTTCTCTGGCTTCTTCTTTTTGGTTTTATTGACCACCAGCTGCCATCCTCCCTCTGCTGCCTCCTCGTCCATGGACTCTGTCGTCTGTTGGGGAGGCTCGGAGCTGGGTGTCGGGGTCTGGCAGTTTTCGGCTTGACCCTTTCCTCGTTCATTGTTTTCCTGGGCTAGGGGCTTCTTGGAGGAGGTCGCGGCCGGGCGCTGACTCTTGGCCTTCTTTGGGGCATCCTTGCTTGTTGCCCCCTCCTCCTCCGCTGTGTTGTTCTTGGCCGCCTGGGCGTAGCTGAGGTTGCGTTCGGGGCAGACCCTGTAGAGATGGCCTTCCAGCCCGCACAGGTTGCAGCGCTTGCTCTCCTTGCAGTCCTTAGTCTGGTGTCCTTCCTGCTTGCAGTTCTTGCAGACGGTTGCAGTGCAGGTGTTCGCCAAATGGCCGGATTTGCCGCAGGTGCGACAGACTCTGGGCTGCCCCACGTACGTGATGTATCCTCGACTTCCTCCGATGGCGAAGCTGGAGGGAGGGTGGACGATGTTGCCGTGGGCGTCCAGTCTCAACGTTGCCGTGACCTCCCTCTTGCTGGTCCAGATCCCAAACTGGTCGGTGACGTCGACGCTGTTCTGCGCCCCGTCGACGTATCTGGCGAGGAACGTCAGCACATCGGCGACCGGGACGTGTGGGTTGTACATGTGTACAATCAGCTTGCGATTCCTCTGCGTTGGGAGGGTGAAAAGCGGCTCCGCAGCGAGCATGGCCAGCAGTCCGACGCTCCCCTTCTCCTTGAAGCCTCTTATTTGCATATGCAGAGGGCCTAACACCTCTTTCAGGTACGGGACCTAGACGCCTCTTTTAAGTCTATACCAATATGGCGGCCGCCGCACTTCTGGCTCAGAATGCGCGTGCATACGCCACCCGCCATATTGAATGCTTTGGCACCCAATTTACGCCTGTGAAACAGGCACAGCTATATTGACTTTCTGGACCATAGTGTTTTGGTAGCTCGGTATTCTTAAGTTTTCTTTGCATTTTTGACATTTGATGGGCTATTCTTACCAATTGGTTTTTCACATTCCAATTCTGCCTCAGCATTTAATTCCTTCAAAAGCTAGGTTGAAACATTCTTAAATAATGCAAGGATTCTTCTGATTCACCTTGAAACTGATAATGTCAGCAGGTATGTCTTTTAGAATATAATTGAAGGAGATGCTTCCATAGCAACACATGACAGCAAGTATTTTACTCAGAAACCTTCCTCTATGAACACCACTATGCACAGCCAGCATCATCTTAACTTGATTATTACTCATCAATAAAACTTCTATTTATATCACACCTTTAATCTATAAAAACATCCCAAGGCACTTCACGGAAGGGTAAGAAAATTGTCGCTGAGCAGGAGAGATTTGTAAGGATGAAGAGGTTGGTTTTAAAGAGGGCCTTAAAGGAGGATAGGTACGTGGAGAAGTGGAGGGATATCCAGAGCACGGGGACTAGGTGGCTGAAGGCATGGCCGCCAATGGTGGATGAAAGGGAGGCATGCACAGAGGCCAGAGGAAAAGAGAGCTCAAGGAGCAGATTGTAGTGTTGGAGGAGGTTACAGTGATAGGGATGGTGAGGCCATGGATGGATTGAAATAAAAGGATGAGAACTAAAATTTAGGGCATTGGGGATCTAAGTGCCAACATAGGTCAGTGAGGACAGGGATGATGGGCAAGCAAGACATGATGTGGGATAGGATAGAGGCAGCATAGTTTTGGATGAACTGAAGTTTAGGGAGTTACAGGATAGAAATCCAGTCAGGAAAGCACCAGAATAGTCAAGCCAGGAGGTGACAAAAGCATGGATGGTGGTTTCAGCGGCAGATAGGAAGATAAGGAGTGGAAGCAGGCGATGTTACAGACTTGGAAGTAGGCGGCCATCCTCTGTGATGGAGAGGACATGGAACTCAGTGAAAAAGTAATAAAATCTGACTAATTGCAAATCGTATTCAGTTTCTGATTATTTTTACTAAAATAAAACATAAAATAAGATAAATTTCCTAACAGAACCAACAGAAAACATAATTATCCAACAAGCATCCTCAATGACTTTGCAATGTTATTCAAGCAGCTCCACATGTTCGATAAGTGTCAACAGGACCCTGAAATATAATCTAACAGGGAATGAGGTGGGCCAAGTGGAGCAAGTGTTAGTGGGGGAACATTTAGGGAGCAGCGATCATAGTATCATAAGGTTTAGAATAGCTATGGAAAAGGACACAGTCCACTCTAAAGTAAAAATATTCAATTGGAGGAGGGCCAATTTCAATGGGATGAGAACAGATCTGGCCCAGGGAAATTGGAATCAAAGATTGAAGGCAAAACTGTAATGGAACAATGGGCGGCCTTTAAAGAGGAGATGGTTCAGGTACAGTCTAGACACATTCCCATGAGGGAGAAAGGGAGGGCAACTAAAGCCAGAGCTCGCTGGTCAAGATTAAGATGAAACGGAAAAAAGGGGCGAATGACAGATGTCAGGTTGATAACACAAGTGAGAACCAGGCAGAATATAGAAAGTTCAGAGGGGAAGTGAAAAAGGAAATAAGAGGGACAAAGAGAGAGTATGAGAATAGACTGGCGGCCAACATAAAAGGGAATCCAAAAGTCTTCTACAGGCATGTCAACAGTAAATGGGTAGTAAGAGGAGGGGTGGGGCCGATTAGGGACCATAAAGAAGATCTACTCATGGGGACAGAAGGGATGGCCGAGATACTAAATGAGTACTTTGCATCTGTCTTTACCGAGGAAGAAGATGCTGCCAGAGTCTCAGTAAAGGAAGATATGGTTGAGATACTGGATGGGCTAAAAATTGATAAAGAGGTACTAGAAAGGCTGGCTGTACTTAAAGTAGATAAGTCACCCGGTCCGGATGGGATGCATCCTAGGTCGCTGAGGGAAGTAAGGATGGAAATTGCGGAGATACTGACCATAATCTTCCAAACATCCGTAGATATGAGAATGGTGCCAGAGGACTGGAGAATTGCAAATGTTACACCCTTGCTCAAGAAAGAGTGTAAGGATAAACCCAGCAACTATAGGCCAGTCAGTTTAACCTCAGTGGTGGGGAAACTTTTAGAAACAATAATCCGGGACAGAATTAACAGTTACTTGGATGAGTGTGGTGAACGGTTGTTTTTTGGACTGGAGGGAGGTGTACAGTGGTGTTCCCCAGGGGTCAGTGCTGGGACCACTGCTTTTCTTGATATATTTTAATGACTTGGACTTGGGTGTACAGGGCACAATTTCAAAATTTGCAGATGACACAAAACTTGGAAGGGTAGTAAACAGTGAGGAGGATAGTGATAGACTTCAAGAGGATATAGTCAGGCTGGTGGCATGGGCAGACACGTGGCAGATGAAATTTAACACCGAAAAATGCAAAGTGATACATTTTGGTAGGAAGAATGAGGAGAGACAATATAAACTAGAGGGCACCACTCTAAAACGGGTACAGGAACAGAGAGATCTGTGGGGGTATATGTGCACAAATCATTGAAGGTGGCAAGGCAGGTTGAGAAAGTGATTTAAAAAGCATACAGGATCCTGGGCTTTATAAATAGAGGCGTAGAGTACAAAAGTATGGAAGTCATGATGAACCTTTATAAAACACTGGTTCGGTCACAACTGGAGTATTGTGTCCAGTTCTGGGCACTGCACTTTAGGAAGGATGTGAAGGCCTTAGAGAGGATGCAGAAGAGATTTGCTAAAATGATTCCAGGGATGAGGGACTTTAGTTACGTGGATAGACTGGAGAAGCTGGGATTGTTCTCCTTGGAACAGAGAGGGTTGCGAAGAGATTTGATAGAGGTATTCAAAATCATGAAGGGTCCAGACAGAGTAGATAGAGAGAAACTGTTCCCATTGGCAGAAGGGTCAAGAACCAGAGGACACAGATTTAAGGTGATTGGCAAAAGAACCAAAGGTGACATGAGGAAAAACTTTTTTACGCAGCGAGTGGTTATGATCTGGAATGCACTGCCCGAGGGGGTGGTGGAGGCAGATTCAATCATGGCCTTCAAAAGGGAACTGGATAAGTACTTGAAAGGAAATAATTTGCAGGGCTGCGGGGAAAGGGCGGGGGAGTGTGACTAGCTGGATTGCTATTGCAGAGAGCCAGCACGGACTTGATGGACTGAATGGTCTTCTTCCGTGCTGTAACCTTTCTATGGTTCTAAATACCCTATTACTGTAAGGTGAAAAAACAGCGTAATTGTGGCTGTATTGTTTTTGGCTGTAGTTTACTGAAATGTGTCCAGCTGCTGTACCCTAATATTATCGCATCTGTTTCACTGCTAACTAATAAATTTGCCTCAGTCATTTGTTTTTATTTAAGGGACATGACAGGTCCATCAACTATTACTTCTGTCAGCAATTTAATCCAATTGTATCTATTTTCTCAGTATATATTAATGTTGAATAGAGGCCTGTTAAGATTGCATTCATTCAACAAGTAGAAACTGAGCATTCAAGGAGGCATCTGAGAGTTCATCCTTGAAGTAACTCTGAAAAAAACAGATATTTTGTCTTAAAGTTGAAGTTTCCCTCTCACATTTTTAAATGCCATTAACAAGTTTCAAATCAGGTCAGATCAAACCTGAGAGGTCGTTGTTTGCACAACTAGCCAGATGCTGAGCACTGATTAATAATGGTGGTCACCTATGGTATGATTTTAGCATGGCGACAGGATCTCATCGGCGGGGATGAGGGGGGTCTCAATGTGTGCGTGGGAAACCTGGAAAAAATGTTCCGACCTTTTTGCATGTGATCGTGACTTAATTGAAGGCCCTTAATGTGGCTTCCGGGTTTGGCTTCCCCACGCTGCGCAGCGGGCGCACTGCGCACCCGAATGACGTGATGGCTGCTCGATTATTTAAAGGGCCATTACAAGCATGGCTTTTGAGGGTGAAAGATGGAATTTAAAGAGATGGAGCAGCATAGGACCAAGCCAGCACCCCAGTTCAGTGACTCCTCACTTGAGTTGCTACTGGCCGGGGTGAGGAGGAGGAGGGACATGCTGTACCCGGGGGGATGGGAGGACGTGCCCTGTCTCTGTCACCAAGAAGGCCTGGCTCGAGGTGGCAGAAGAGGTGACCAGCGGCAGCAAAGTATCCCGGACTTGGTGCAGTGAAGGAAACATTTCAATGACCTAATCAGGAAAAGTGAGTACAGCTACTGATTGACCTGCGTTCTGTGGTGAACATCACCCCCCCTCACACTCTGCCCCGCGAAGCCGACTCCATCACATCACTCCTCACACCCACTGAAGGCTCAGTGTCAAGTGACCATCGCTTTCTGTGAACTTCCTCACCTCCCCATTTGTGACCCCACCACTCCCACTCACCCCAATCCTCATGCAATGTGAACAATCTGTCTGATACTCACCCTCTGATGCATCTCTTCCATTATCAGCCTCACACAAAGCAATTCATCCATCGGATGACCCCATTAATCTCACTCACTCACACGTCTGTCCTTTGTCCCCTTGTAGGAGAAGAGAGCGCAGAATGCAAGGGAGAGGAGTCCAACTGGAGGGGGATCAGCACAAATAGTGGCCCTCACAGAGGCGGAGGAGGCAGCCTTGGAAATCAGCCAAGTGGAGTGCCTGGCTGTCAGTGATGCCAGACTGGCACCCCGCAAAAGTCTGGTGACAGAATTTTAACATCCCTCACACGCAACTTGGATTGATGTTATCAAGTTGCACACCTTCGTATGCTCATTGCAACATTACTTTTGCGATGATTATTAATATTGCTTTATGTTCTCTTCCAGGGCCTTCAAGGACTGAAGACGTGGACGAGGGCGATTCCTCAGAGGAACTCCCTGTCTCTGAGGACGCACCGTCACATTTTAATGAGCCATGCACCAGCGCAGATACTCACACCTCGTGAGTCCTATTAGAGAGGTAGTTGGGTTGTCACCTGGTGAGTCATCACATACATGTGAGCATGAGCAGACACTGGTGCCAGGGGCAGCGGTGGAGAGTCCGTGTTGGTGGGCGCACTCCTCTCCAGGCTCTGCTCAGCTGGACACAGATGCTGAACCCCGGGGCCATTGTTGAAAAGGAGAATGATCGAGGTACAGCAGTGTATTGGAAGATGTGCCAGGCTCAGTCTCACAATCGCCCAGAGGATGAAGGAGTCCACCTCCAACATTAGTGGACTGGGGCCGGAGGTACATGCGGGGATGTCTGCGATAGAGGGAATGGCAGCCTCCAATGAGCTTCAAGCACGGTTCGCCAATGAATCCATTCAGGCCCTGGCAATGTCCATGTGGACTCAGGTTGAACAACATTCTGCTGCCTTAAACAGGCAGACAGATACACTAGCACTGGCCTTACAAGGCATCACACACGTCCTCCAAATTGTTGTCCAGCAGAGTGGAAGGAGTGATGTGGGCCTGGCCGAGGGGAGGGATGATGGTGAATGGGACATGGAAGTAGGGACTCCACAAGAAGGGGATGCACAAGGGTGTCTGACAGAATGTCATGTTTACATTTATATTTGTTTTTTGTTAAATGTCCTTCCATGTCCCTCATCATGAATGGCGAGCCTTGATGCCATCCATTGGGTGCGTTTACAATGGGTGTATGTGTGTAGGAATATTTTGTGCAGTGGGGGGGGTCTGGTGTTGGTGGTTCTCGTTCCAGGTGGTCTGAGGACTTGGCTATCTTCACTTTGCAGATCTTCTTATAAGAATCTATCAAATATGAGTGACTCCCTGGCATCACGATCAGCCAGGTGAGCCAGTGCTCTGCCGATGGGTTGCCCATCGTCTGCACACCTTGCCTGCTGTGGATGGTGATGTGCCTCCTTCTCAGATGTACAGCTGAATAAATCCATTGAACCCACCCCCCCCCCCCGCATCCAGATGGTGTCAGTTTGAGGGGGTCCAAAATATAGGTAAATGTGTGTGAATACAAGAATTCTGAATATGTACAAAGAAATCTCAGTCTAAACACAAATAAATCCCAGCCAAAGGTTTGTCCGAGAGAACTGATTGCCTGCAGCAAAGCTCACCTTTTATTTACTTGTGCCACAGGGAATGAGACGGGCCAAGGAGAGCAAGTGTCAACGGGGGAGCATTTAGGGAGCAGCGATCATAGTATCATAAGGTTTAGAATAGCTATGGAAAAGGACAGGGACCACTCTAAAGTAAAAATACTCAATTGGAGGAGGGTCAATATCAGTGGGTTGAGAACAGATCTGGCCCGGGTAAATTGGAATCAAAGATTGGCAGGCAAAACTGTAATTGAACAGCCTTTAAAGAGGAGATGGTTTGGGTACAGTCTAGGCACATTCCCACAAGGCAGAAAGGGAGGGCAACTAAAGCCAGAGCTCCCAGGATGACAAAAGAGGTAGTAAGTAAGATGAAATGACAGATGTCAGCTTGATAACACAAGTGAGAACCAGGCAGAATATAGAAAGTTCAGAGGGGAAGTGAGAAAGGAAATAAGAGGGGCAAAGAGAGTCTGAGAATAGACTGATGGCAAACATAAAAGGGAATCCAAAAGTCTTCTACAGGCAGATAAACAGTAAACGGGTAGTAAGAGGAGGGGTGGGACCAATTAGGGACCATAAAGGAGATCTACTCATGGAGGCAGAGGGGATGGCCGAGGTATTAAATGACTACTTTGCATCTGTCTTTACCAAGGAAGAAGATGTTGCCAAGGTCATTTTTGATGAGGTAACAGAGAGGGTAGATGAGAGCAATGCAGTTGATGTGGTGTACATGGACTTTCAGAAGGCATTTGATAAAGTACCGCATGGTAGGCTTATCATCAAGATTGCGTCCCATGGAATAAAGGGGGCAGTAGCAACATAGATACAGAATTGGCTAAGGGACAGGAAACAGAGAGTAGTGGTGAACAGTTGTTTTTCGGACTGGAGGGAGGTGTACAGTGGTGTTCCCCAGGGGTCGGTGCTGGGACCACTGCTTTTCTTGATATATATTAATGGCTTGGACTTGGGTGTACAGGGCACAATTTCAAAATTTGCAGATGGCACAAAACTTAGAAGTGTAGTAAACAGTGAGGAGGATAGTGATAGACTTCAAGATGATATAGACAGGCTGGTGGAATGGGCGGACACATGGCAGATGAAATTTAACACAGAAAAATGCAAAGTGATACATTTCAGTAGGAAGAACGAGGAGAGGCAATATAAACTAGAGGGCACAATTCTAAAAGGGGTACAGGAACAGAGAGATCTGGGGATATATGTGCACAAATCGTTGAAGGTGGCAGGACAGGTTGAGAAGTGGTTAAAAAAACATACGGGGTCCTGGGCTTTATAAATAGAGGCATAGTGTACAAAAGTAAGGAAGTCACGGTGAACCTTTATAAAACACTGGTTCAGCCACAACTGGAGTATTGTGTATTATGATGAACAAAAGCAGCAAAAGAAATATCAATAATTTCAAGGGAATGATTACCTGGAGGAGGAATGTGGTATCCATTATGCAATTAGATACTTTTCATTCCACTAACCAAGGCAATCAGTGAAGATGACCTCCCACACATCCAGTCTGAGAGTAAACAAAAAGAAAACAACCATATAGTCATCTCAATGAACAAGTGTTCCATGAGACCTGAGAAACAAGAGTTGGTGGCGACTCGAATTTAACATAATCCATCTATATAATCTGCCAAACACAGCACAGTTTTACTCGGAAAGCCTTGCGTGTGTGCTTTGCGATTGAAAACCTGCTTGCAGTGATTTCAGCAATATTGCAGTGATATGAACAAGCCTGTTCAGCAAGTAGATTGATTAACACAAATACCATGACTTTTGGAACATGAACATAATGAGCATATTAGCACAAATATACTACTTGTGTAACAAAGGAAGAACAAGTTGGACTTGTTTAAATCTGAATTATGAACCTGCAGGAGACAGGTGTAGGAGACAGCAATTATTTTTCCTGGGCATGAAAAGTTAAGGATGGAAGGAACTCGATTGCTCTTACTGAAGCTGGTATTTATTTACTCGCCCTGGAACCACTGGGATTTTTACCAGCAATCCTGAACAGGCAGCTTGGGCAGCTGCCCAACATTGGCAGGGTCCATTTTAACATATTCACATTGAGTCCCGATGCCACTATCGAGACCCGCCTGCAATTTTTACGAGGTGGCCTGAGCGGGAAGTGGCAGTGAGTTTCCCGCCAGGGAAGAGGACCAGGGCCAGAAGAGGCCCAGAAGGGCAAGTTATAAATTTTTTTAAACTTTTGAATTCAATGGTAATAAAAATTGGGAGTGATGTAAAACAGGCTGCCAACTCATTATCACTCATTTTACACTACTGCATAAAGTTAAAACTATACCACATATCCAGGGGTTTTATTTATTCGTTCCTGGGATGTGGGCGTTGCTGGCGAGGCCAGCATTTATTGCCCATCCCTAATTGCCCTTGAGAAGGTGGTGGTGAGCCGCCTTCTTGAACCGCTGCAGTCCGTGAGGTGAAGATTCTCCCACAGTGCTGTTAGGAAGGGAGTTCCAGAATTTTGACCCAGCGATGATGAAGGAACGGCGATAAATTTCCAAGTCATAGAGTCATAGAGTCATAGAGTTATACAGCACGGATAGAGGCCCTTCGGCCCATCGTGTCCGCGCCGGCCATCAAGCCCAGTCTAATCCAATCCCATATTCCAGCATTTGGTCCGTAGCCTTGTATGCTATGGCATTTCAAGTGCTCATCCAAATGCTTCTTGAATGTTGTGAGGGTTCCTGCCTCCACAACCCTCTCAGGCAGTGAGTTCCAGACTCAGACCACCCTCTGGGTGAAAAAGTTCTTTCTCAAATCCCCTCTAAACCTCCCGCCTTTTACCTTGAATCTATGCTCCCTTGTTATAGAACCCTCAACGAAGGGAAAAAGCTCCTGAGTATCCATCCTATCTATGCCCCTCATAATTTTGTACACCTCAATCATGTCCCCCCTCAGCCTCCTCTGCTCCAAGGAAAACAAACCCAATCTTCCCAGTCTCTCTTCATAGCTGAAGCGCTCCAGCCCTGGTAACATCCTGGTGAATCTCCTCTGCACCCTCTCCAAAGCGATCACATCCTTCCTGTAGTGCGGCGACCAGAACTGCACACAGTACTCCAGCTGTGGCCTAACCAGTATTTTATACAGCTCCATCATAACCTCCTTGTTCTTATATTCTATACCTCGGCTAATAAAGGCAAGTATCCCATATGCCTTCTTTACCACCTTATCTACCTGTTCCGCCGCCTTCAGGGATCTGTGAACTTGCACACCAAGATCCCTCTGACCCTCTGTCTTGCCTAGGGTCCTCCCATTCATTGTGTATTCCCTTGCCTTGTTAGTCCCTCCAAAGTGCATCACCTCGCACTTTTCCGGGTTAAATTCCATTTGCCACTGTTCCGCCCATCTGACCAACCCATCTATATCGTCCTGCAGACTGAGGCTATCCTCCTCGCTATTTACCACCCTACCAATTTTTGTATCATCAGCGAACTTACTGATCATACCTTTTACATTCATATCCAAGTCGTTAATGTAGACCACAAACAGCAAGGCCCCCAGCACAGATCCCTGTGGTACCCCACTGGCCACAGGCTTGCAGTCACAAAATCAATCTTCGACCATCACCCTCTGCCTTCTGCCACTCAGCCAGTTTTGTATCCAAAGTGCCAAGGCACCCTGGACTCCATGGGCTCGTACCTTCTTGACCAGTCTCCTGTGCAGGACTTTTTCGAAGGCCTTACTGAAATCCATGTATACCACATCCACTGCGTTACCCTCATCCACACGCCTAGTCACCCCCTCAAAAAATTCAATCAAATTAGTCAGACATGATCTTACCTTGACAAAGCCATGTTGACTATCCCTGATTAATCCTTGCTTCTCCAAGTGGAGACTAATTTTGTCCTTCAGAATTTTTTCCAATAATGTTCCTACCACTGATGTTAGGCTCACTGGCATGTAGTTCCCCGGTTTTTCCCTACTCCCCTTCTTGAATAATGGTACTACATTAGCGGTTCTCCAGTCCTCTGGCACATCCCCTGTGGCCAGAGAGGTTCTGAATATATGTGTTAGAGCCCCCGCAATCTCCTCCTTTGCCTCACACAGTAGCCTGGGATACATTTTGTCCGGGCCTGGGGATTTATCCATTTTTAGACCTGCTAAAACCGCCAATACCTCCTCCCGCTCGATGTTAATATGTTCGAGGATATCACAGTCCCCCTGTCGTATTTCTCTGTCTACGTCGTCCTTCTCCATAGTGAAAACAGATGCAAAAAATTCATTCAGAACCCCTCCTACATCTTCCGGCTCCACACACAGATTGCCATTTTTGTCCCTAATGGGCCCTATTTTTTCCCTAGTTATCCTCTGACCCTTAATATACTTATAAAACATCTTAGGATTTTCCTTTAATTTGCTCGCCAGAGTTTTTTCATGGCCCCTCCTTGATCTCCTAATTTCTTTTTTAAGTATCCCCCTGCACTTTTTGTACTCCTCTAGGGCTTCCTCCATCCTTAGCCTTTTGTATCTGCCAAAAGCCCTCCTTTTTTTCCTAATCCATTCTCGTATATCCCCTGACATCCAAGGTTCCCTGGAGTTCTTGGAACCACCCTTGGCCTTTACGGGAACATGTTGCCATTGTATGGTCTCAATCTCCCTTCTGAAAGACTCCCATTGCTCCGATGCGGATTTTCCTACAAGCAGCTGATCCCAGTCCATTTTGGCCAGATCCTGCCTTATCCTATTAAAATTGGCCTTCCCCCAATTTAGAACCTTTATTTCCGGCCCCTCCCTGTCCTTTTCCATGACCACCTTAAATCTCACCGAATTATGGTCACTGTCACCAAAGTGCTCACCTACTAGCACTTCTTCCACTTGGCCGGACTCATTCCCTAGAATTAGGTCCAGTACCGCCCCCTCTCTTGTAGGACTTTCTACATGCTGGCTCAAAAAGCTCTCCTGGATGCACGTTAAGAATTTTGTACCCTCTAAGCCTTTTACACTCTGAGTATCCCAGTTAATATTGGGGAAGTTGAAATCCCCCACTATTATTACCCTATTATTTGCACAATTTTCTGAGATTTGCCTACATATCTGTTCCTCTATCTCCCCCTGACTGTTTGGGGGTCTATAGTACACTCCCATCAAAGTGCTTGCCCCCTTTTTGTTTTTAAGCTCCACCCATATGGCCTCATTTGAGGAACCTGCTAATATATCATCCCTCCTTATGGCAGTAATTGATTCTTTAATTAATATTGCGACCCCCCCTCCTCTTATACCTCCCCCTCTGTCTCGCCTGAAGATTCTGTACCCCGGAATATTGAGCTGCCAGTCTTGCCCCTCCCTCAACCATGTCTCTGTGACAGCAACAATATCATACTCCCATGTGTTTATCAACACCTTCAGTTCATCCACCTTATTCGCAAGACTCCTTGCATTAAAATAGATGCCATCCAGCCTTGCCCTCACATATTTGCCCTGTCTTCCAAGCTGACTTGTTTTTTTATCTATATTTGGCTGCACATCACCCCCTATTGTAGCTCCACTCTGTATCCCATCCCCCTGCCAAGTTAGTTTAAACCCCCCCAACAGTGCTAGCAAACCTCCCCGCAAGGATATTTGTCCAGCTCTGGTTCAGGTGCAATCCGTCCGACTTGTACAAGTCCCACCTTCCCCAGAAGCAGGCCCAGTGATCCAGGAAACTGAAACCCTCCCTTCTGCACCAACTCTTTAGCCACGCATTCATCTGTTCTATCCTCCTATTTCTATACTCACTAGCCCGTGGCACTGGGAGTAATCCAGAGATTACAACCTTTGAGGTCCTGCTCTTTAATCTGCTACCTAGCTCCCTAAATTCTTGATGCAGGACCTCATCTCCCTTCCTACCTATGTCGTTGGTCCCAATGTGGACCACGACCTCTGCCTGCTCACCCTCCCCCTTGAGAATGCCCTGTAGCCGCTCAGTGACATCCATGACCCTGGCACCAGGGAGGCAACAAACCATCCTGGAGTCACGTTTACGGCCACAGAAACACCTGTCTGTTCCCCTTACGATAGAATCCCCTACCACTATAGCTCTTCCACTCTTTTTCCTCCCAGCCTGTGCAGCAGAGCTACCCCTGGTGCCAGGAAGTTGGCTGCTGCTGCCTTCCCCTGATAAGTCATCCCCCTCAACAATATCCAAAGCGGTATATTTGTTTGAGAGGGGGACGGCCACAGGGGACCCCTGCACTGCCTGCCTGCTCCTCTTACTCTGCCTGGTGGTCACCCACTTACTTCCTGCCTGTACAACCTTTACCTGCGGTGTGACCATCTCACTAAACGTGCTGTCCACGACGTTCTCAGCATCGCGAATGCTCCTTAATGAATCCATCCGCAGCTCCAGTGCCGCAATGCGGTTTGTCAGTAGCTGCAGCTGGAAGCATTTCCCGCACACATGGTCGTCAGGGACACCGGAAGGGTCCCTGATTTCCCACATGGAGCAGGAAGAGCATAACACGGGGCTGGGCTGTCCTGACATGACTTACCCTTTAACTAATTAATTCAAATTAAATGAATCCCACCAATTTCACTTCAATTAAAAGGTATACTCAAGGGCCCTTGCTGAACAGCAGTCCCCCACTACACAACAGAGACCAGAGAATCCACAAACTCTAACCTTAGACAAATTCAGCAGGAATATACTCACCAGCCAATCACTTACCTCTTCCTTGGTGACGTCCCACTTTGGATTACTTTTTGCTTCTTATTTATCTTAGGTCCAGGAGTTCAGTCCCTGAAAACAAAATATAAAAACGAACCTACCCTTTAAATTCCCTCTACCCCCAAAAAGGTTAGAGGAGGGTGGGAGTCACTACTAGTGTAGTGTCTCGGGTTTAGCAACCGCTCCACCTATATACGGGTACCAATGAATTGGCCCCGCCCCCTGCCTTTGAAAAAGCCGCGAAGCTCCTTCCCCGCTGGGGAAAAAGACTCACGTCGGTGAGTTTAATTACTCACCTCAGGCCTCCGCTGCTCCCTTTATCGACTCGCCAATCACCTACCCGCTGTCCTGTGACGTCAATCCTTGTTTTTTTCACCGATTGCCTCTCTGCGGGTAGGCCCTCGAGCCTGGGCCTTTAGTAGTCTCCGAGTCCCGCGCTCTCTCCTAGGTCCGCTCCCGCCTGTAGCTCCGCTCCGAGTGCGGGTAGGCCCTCGAGCCTGGGCCTTTAGTAGTCTCCGAGTCCCGCGCTCTCTCCTAGGTCCGCTCCCGCCTGTAGCTCCGCTCTGAGTGCCAACAACACTCAAGAAGCTCGACACCATCCAGGACAAAGCAGCCCGCTTGAGTGGCACCCCATCCATAGTGTGTGACTTGGAGGGGAACGTGCAGGTGGTGTTGTTCCCATGTACCTGCTGCTCTTGTCCTTCTAGGTGGTAGAGGTTGCGGGTTTGTCGAAGAAGTCTTGGCGAGTTGCTGCAGTGCATCCTGTGGATGGTACACACTGCAGCCACTGTGTGCCGGTGGTGAAGGGAGTGCATGTTTAGGGTGGTGGATGGGGTGCCACTCAAGCGGGCTGCTTTGTCCTGGATGGTGTCGAGCTTCTTGAGTGTTGTTGGAGCTGAACTCATCCAAGCAAGTGGAGAGTATTCCATCACACTCCTGACTTGTGCCTTGTAGATGGTGGAAAGGCTTTGGGGAGTCAGGAGGTGAGCCACTCACCGCAGAATACCCAGCCGTTGGCCTGCTCTTGTGGCCACAGTATATATATGGCTGGTCCAGTTAAGTTTCTGGTCAATGGTGACCCCCAGGATGTTGATGGTGGGGGATTCGGCGATGGTAATGCCGTTGAATGTCAAGGGGAGGTGGTTAGACTCTCTCTTCTTGGAGATGGTCATTGCCTGGCACTTTTCTGGCGTGAATGTTACTTGCCACTTATGAGCCCAAGCCTGGATGTTGTCCAGGTCTTGCTGTGTGCGGGCTTGGACTGCTTCATTATCTGACGGGTTGCGAATGGAACTGAACACTGTACAATCATCAGCGAACATCCCCATTTCTGTCCTTATGATGGAGGGAAGGTCATTGATGAAGCAGCTGAAGATGGTTGGGCCTAGGACACTGCCTTGAGGAACTCCTGCAGCAATGTCCCAGGGCTGAGATGATTGGCCTCCAACAACCACTACCATCTTCCTTTGTGCTAGGTATGACTCCAACCACTGGAGAGTTTTCCCCCTGGTTCCCATTGACTTCAATTTTACTAGGGCTCCTTGGTGCCACACTCAGTCAAATGCTGCCTTGATGTCAAGGGCAGTCACTCTCACCTCACCTCTGGAATTCAGCTCTTTTGTCCATGTTTGGACCAAGGCTGTAATGAGGTCTGGAGCCGAGTGGTCCTGGCGGAACCCAAACTGAGCTTTGGTGAGCAGGTTATTGGTGAGTAAGTGCCGCTTGATAGCACTGTCGACGACACCTTCCATCACTTTGCTGATGACTGAGAGTAGACTGATGGGGTGGTAATTGGTTGGATTGGATTTGTCCTGCTTTTTGTGGACAGCACATACCTGTGCAATTTTCACATTGTCGGGTAGATGCCAGTGTTGTAGCTGTACTGGAACAGCTTGGCTAGAGGTGCAGCTAGTTCTGGAGCACAAGTCTTCAGCACTACAGCCGGGATTTTGTCGGGGCCCATAGCCATTGCTAATCCAATGGTTCTTCAAGGAGCACTTCTCCTACATCAACTTGACTGAGGAGCAATGTATGAGGCGTCTTCACTTCACCAAAGAGGCTGTTGCTGAGCTATGTCACCTGCTGCAGCCACAACATCAGCCTCAAACCAGGGCATGGACAGCACTGCCTGTGGCTATCAAGGTCACCGTCACACTCAACCTTTATGCCACGGGCTCCTTTAAGGCTGCAACAGGTGACATCAACAACATCTCATGGTTTGCAGTACACTGAGGTTCTCTGCATCAGCAGAAATGCCTACATCTCATCCCCTATTGACAGAACAAAGCAAGACGAGAAAGCACTAGATTTCACAAGCATGGCAGGCTTCCCCAGAGTCAAGGTACCATTGACTGCACCCACCTGGACAGCAAGAAGTGCAGGAGGAGGAGCAAGAGGGGGAGAAAGAGGAAGAGGAGGAGGAGCAAGAGGAGGAAGAAAAGAGGTAGTGACTACCTATCTGCCCGAGCTCTCAGTGACAAGCTCATCGAAGAGTACTTCACCTAAATCAGCCCTCCCCTTCCCCATTCACCAACAGTCCCATGATCCTTATTGCTCTTATAACCACCGTCCGATTGTCTTCTTTTACTCCAAATGTATTGACCCTGCTCTCACTTCACTACAAAGACAAATACCAACACCAAATACAGATCCAAAAACAAATTTATTAAACAAGTCATGTCAGCGTTGACAAAAAAAATGACTAATCACCCTAGTGCCAGTCCTTAGTGCCTGTCTGGTGTGCTCCTTTCCCTATCCTAGTGCTCCTATGAGGTATCTCCCCAATGGCTACAGCTTGGGAGGTGGAAGGCTGCTGAGCTTCCATTGAGGACATTTCAGATGGCCGTGGAGGATTACCTTGAGCAGCACTGGGTCATGAGGGCCCGGCAGCAGATTGCAGCATCTCAGCGTGGGCTGCAGCAGTCTGGGCTGGCTGGCTGTGGTACCATCAAGGACACTGGTGGAACGTCTGGCAGGGAAGCAGGAATGCTGTCATCCTGAGAGTGGACAGCAGATTCTTCTCCCGTGGAGCCAAGGCTACTCTCCTGGGGTGGCACCTCAGCACTCCTAGGGCTCTGCTGGAGAACAGAGTGTAGAAGTGATGTGATGCCCTGGGAGCTCCTTTCAATAGTGGTCGCCAAAGCCAAGATGGCAGCTATCTGAGCTTCCATGCCAGCAGTGTGGGCTGCCCTCTGAGTTTCCGTCACAGCAATATGTCAGAGTTGTCATAAGATGCTCCATCATGGAGGTTTCCATTGTGGTGTTGATGGAGCTGACCACTTGATCCATGTTGGGCAAAATGGTCTCCATACTCTGGGCAAAGCCTTGAGACAAGCTGGACTGGACTTCTCCATGTTCCACGACATTGTGACCAATCTCTCTGCCAGACTGCCCAATGCACCAAGCACTTCCCAGTGTGTGTCCAACAGCCTTCTTCGGTAGCCTGGGCCCTTATAGTCAGCATTTGAGTCTTCTGCAGCAGAACGAATGTGTGACCTCGCCCTCCGGCGATCTGGTACCTGTGGCATTGTATCTAACTCTAACCCTCCTCTCGTTTAGCCTCTAAAGTCAGCGTGGTGTCAGTATTTGAGCTGGTGCGTGTGAGAGTCTGATCGAGTGACGGTGCATCTTCAGGAACACTGGGCTCCTCTTCCTCCACTGGCTGAGGGAGGTCGACATTCTGAGCAGCTGAAATGAAAGAAAGAGACAAGGGTTAGTTTGTGGTGTGAGGGAGAGCAGAGAGAGACAGTGGTGGGTGTTGAAAGCATCTGCAGCTTGTCATGCAGAGTGTGTGGAGTGAGGGAAAAGTCAGAAGAGACAAAGACGATCAGATATAAACAAACCCTGTGTGACGTCTCCTCCAGTGTCGCCACTGGCCACGGCCTCCACTCTGCCTCTTCCCATGGTGGCCAGGACGCTCTCTTCAAGGGGGGAGAGGGTGTGTAGACAGACTCTTCCTCCTCTGATTCATGCCTTGTATTGTGTGCGACCTTCTCCTGCAAGAAAGAGGGAAGTGTGATAGTGAGAGACTTGTGAGGTGTTTGGAGACAGTGGCTGCCATGGGGGAATAGCTGATAGAGTGTGTGTGAGATGTGAGTTGTGAGTAAGTGAGGGGCGTAATAGTTGTAAGAATTAACCCAATAACAGATATAATTTAGTATAATTATAATCAATAGTAGAAGTAGAATGAAATGTACTATGAATCTATGTATCTATAAGTGTAAACTGTACTGTGTATTAATAATGATGTGGAGATGCCGGTGATGGACTGGGGTTGACATGTCATCAATGACGACGAACACCTCGCTATGGCCATCCCCACACCTCCACTACTCGCCTTTAAACAGCCACCCAACCTCAAACAGACTATCGTTCGCAGCAAATTACCCAGCTTTCAAGAGAACAGCGTCCACGACACCACACAACCCTGCCACGGTAACCTCTGCAAGACATGCCAGATCATCGACACAGATACCACCATCACACGAGAGGACACCACCCACCAGGTGCATGGTTCATACTCCTGTGACTCGGCCAACGTTGTCTACCTCATACGTTGCAGGAAAGGATGCCCCAGAGCATGGTACATTGGCGAGACCATGCAGACGCTGCGACAACGGATGAACGGACACCGCGCAACAATCGCCAAACAGGAGGGTTCCCTCCCAGTCGGGGAACACTTCAGCAGTCATGTACATTCATCCACCGACCTTCGGGTAAGCGTACTCCAAGGCGGCCTTCGAGACACACGACAACACAAAATCGTCGAGCAGAAATTGATAGCCAAGTTCCGCACCCATGAGGACGGCCTCAACCGGGATCTTGGGTTCATGTCACGCTACACGTTACCCCACCAGCGAACAAATGTTATCTGTTTTTAATATAACGGGTCAGTTGCTGTCTTTTCTATGTTTCTACCTCTCTATCTCTGTTTTTTTTTGTTTGTTGTTTTTTTTGGTGATTTGTATATTCTGAGACCTTGCAGGTAACACCTGTCTGTCTGCACACTGATTGCCTTGGCAACGGGCAGTTGAAAAAACTGTCTGTAATCACCAAGCATTGTTCTGTGAATTATAAATGCGACTTCATTTCGAGGATTTCATTTCCACATCGTTCACCTGAGGAAGGAGGAAGCCTCCGAAAGCTTGTGAATTTAAAATAAAATTGCTGGACTATAACTTGGTGTTGTAAAATTGTTTACAATTGTGTATTAATATAGTATGAACCATGCAACGTGTATTTAATAAGAAAGGGCTGGTGGGCCGAGAAGGGTGCATGATGGTTATTATAGTCAAGTTTGCAGTTAAAACTAACCGAATGCTGACAATGTGAAAGTAGAAAAGAAGAGACCTTGGGGAAATGTTATCACAGGCGCTAAGGGAGGATGTGCTGTAACATAGTGTCTAAAGACATGTAAGATAAAAGGATTGAAAGTTAATTAACTCAAGGAGTCACACAGGCTTAGGCCTCTCTATCACGAGCCCCCGCAAGCTAGTGAATAGAAGTCTGTTTATACAAACGGTTCTATGAAAGCTGGCAATGTAAACTCTAAGATAAGGTACCGTTAAGTCTGTGACAAGGCACGGATGGTACCAGGAGTTATGCTTGGGCTGTAACTTCTGAAGGTTGAGAGACATGATTAATGGTAAGGCTGAGAGATGTGGATGTGATAGTGAACTGCCACATAGACTGAAAAAGGGGATAAGAAGAGACTTCAAAAGCTGAGGAAGGCGCGCAAGATTCTGGCAAGGAAGAAGAGAACTCTTCAGTCAACAGAACACAGCAAGAGAGAGAGAGAGAGAGAGAGAGACCGTGCCGCAGCCACTTGGAGAGATACTCCCAAGGTTTCAAGGGACAGACTGTGACTATTATCACCTTTTTGTACTAATTGCGATGTGCTTAATAAATCTGTTTTGCCTTTAACCATAATACCAGTACCGCGGGGGTCTTGTTGTTGTCACGAACCAGTCGTTGGATTGGATTAAATTAGAATCCTGAAAGTAGGGCTTTAAATCCTACATAGTGATGAGCGTGTGAGTCTGAGGAGAAGGACTTTTAGTGAAGTGTGGTGCGGTGATTGTAGGACAGAGCAGGGTAATGGACCCATTGGGTTAACCTATTGGGAATTGGGTTGTCAGTGGTGCAGCTGTAATGAGGAAGTACGAGAGCCGTCTTCTTATCTTAACAACTCTTTAAGAGTTTTTCCTGCATTGCAGCCATGTTTTTGGGGCAATGCTCCTGTCATTGATGTCCTCAGCTATCTCCTCCAATTGTCTCCACAGTAGATGCCTAGAGGGCCTCCTTCATCCCTGGGGAAAAACTGATGTTTCTCCTCCTCTCTAATGCCTGCACCAAGGCCTCCAATGAAACATCAGGGAACGTTGGTGACTACTCGTTCCTTCGTTCAGCCATTTCTTTCTCAAATTGTTCCACAGTCTTTGCAGCCAGATTGCCCCTCCCCTTTAAGAGGTGTTGGCTGCCTTTAAATGGCGTACTGGACTTCTGTTATTGCGTCCCCCTCCAATAAGCAGTCCGTGCCCTGCTCCCCGCACACCCATTTTTGGACGCGATTGATTTCTCGGCCTTTGAGTTTCAGATGAGTTATTAACTACCCCACTACCTGCATTTTCAGGTGGATATAAAAAATCTCATGGTACTATTTGAAGAAAAGCAGGGAATTTACCTGCTGTCCCGGCGAACATTTCTCTGTCAACCAGCAGCACCAACCAGCACCATTAATTGTCATTTGGTGCGGGGGTCGGCTGCCACTTTTGCTTATATAACAACAGTGACTATACTTCAAAAGTAATTCATTGGCTGTGAAGCACTTCTGGGTGTTCAATGGAAATAGATTATTGGAATGTTGGCCTTTATCTCAAGGGCTGGAATACAAAGGGGAGGAAGTTATGTTACAGCTGTATAAAGATTTGGTCAGACCCCATCTGGAGTATTGTGTTCAGTTCTGGGCTCTGCACCTCAGGCAGGATATATTGGCCTCGGAGGGGGTGCAGCACAGATTCACCAGAATGATACCGGGGCTAAAAGGGTTAAATTATGAGGACAGGTTGCATAGACGAGGCTTGTATTCCCTTGAGTATAGAAGAGTAAGGAGCAATCTAATTGAGGTGTTTAAGATGATTAAAGGAGTTCTATGATTCTATTGGGCCAAGTGCAGGCAATTGGGACTAGCTTAGTGGTATAAACTGGGCGACATGGACATGTTGGGCCGAAGGGCCTGTTTCCATGTTGTAACTTCTATGATTCTATGATTCTATGAGTTGATAGGAGAAATGATTTCCTCTGGTAGGGTGGTCCAGAACACAGGGGCATAACCTTAAAATTCAAATGGTTTGAAAATCTCTCATTGCCATAGTTCACATGGAATTAATTTGATATTTTCAACCCAATTCCCAATAGGTCCGCTGAATAAACCTCCCGTTTGTTGTTGTTGTATCTTCACACTCTTCGCTTGGAGAATAGGCTGATTAACAGTTTGACAGCCTCCTTCTATGACTATCTTTATATCAGCTGATAGGGTGGTCCTACACGGTGGGAGGCTTTTATGGACTCCCACCGTGTCGTAAGGTGCAAGTATCCCGCTGGATCTCAACCTAGAGTTCAGAGCCGGAGCTCCACTCTCTGCTCACCGGGACTGTCTGGAGCAAGGGTTCAAACCCTGTACCTTTTAAGTCAGAGGTCAGAGGTGGAATTGCTACCACTAAACCAAAGGCTCACTCCAGCCTCCCTGTAATTCAGTAAATTAGCAATCTTAATCAGAGAGCCATGAGGATAAACTAAAAGGGTACTATAAACTAGCTTGGCCGGGGGGGGGGAGGGGAATGGGAACCTGAGCGTAGGTTCAGAAGGGAGAGAAGCAGAGCTGGAAATGGAAGGCAGAAAATTAGTAAATGAGTTTGGACAGCAGAGGAAACAAAGGTTAGAAACTAGACCACAAGGGAGTTTAGCAGTGCTTAATGATAAATACCTCAAAACAAGGAGTCCAGTGAATAAGGCAGGTGAGCTGAGGGCACAGCTAGACACGTGGAAGTACGATATCTTAGCTATAACATCCCTCACACACAACATGGATTGATGTTATCAAGTTGCACACCTCCGTATGCTCATTGCAACATTACTTTTGCGATGATTATTAATATTGCTTTATGTTCTCTTCCAGGGCCTTCAAGGACTGAAGACGTGGACGACGGCGATTCCTCAGAGGAACTCCCTGTCTCTGAGGACGCACCGTCACATTTTAATGAGCCATGCACCAGCGCAGATACTCACACCTCGTGGGTCCTGTTAGAGAGGTAGTTGGATTGTCACCTGGTGAGTCACCACACACAAGTGAGCACGAGCAGAAGCTGGTGGCAGGGGCAGCAATGGAGAGTCCGCATCGGTAGGTGCATTCCTCTCCAGGCTCTGCTCAGCTTGGCACAGATGCTGAACCCTGAGGGTCATCCTTGAAAGGAGAATGATCGAGGTACAGACCCGCTTTTGCGACTGGAAGATGTGCCACGCTCACTCTCCACAATAACGGAGAGGGTGGAGGAGTCCACCTCCAGCATTAGTGGACTGGTGGCGCAGGTAAGTGTGGGTATGTCTGCGATGGAATGAAGGCTAGCCTCCATTGAACTTCAAGCACGGCTCACAAATGAATCCATTCAGGCCCTGATAACGGCCATGTGGACTCAGGGTGAACAACATTCCGCCGCCTTAAACAGGCAGACAGATATATTAGCACTGGCCTTACAAGGCATCGCACAGGTCCTCCAAACTATTGTCCAGCAGGGTGGTAGGAGTGATATGGCCCTGGCCCAGGAGAGGGATGATGACGAATGGGACATGGAAGTGGGGACACCACTCAAAGCACTCCCACGTATCACAAGTTGACAATATAAATGAAAAACATGAAATTCTGTCAGACACATTTGTGCATTTCCTTGATGATTACTGAACCTTAGACTTCCTCTTCCTACTGCTTCTACATGGTGCATCCCCTGTGGCTGCAGCAGAGGTAGGGACAGGATGTTCAGATTCATGCCTGGTTCTCACAATGCTGCCTCCTCTCCAGGTGGCCGAGTCTGCCCCTGCACAGGTGCAGGTGAAGCAGTCTTTGGAGGGGCCCTCACGGGCTCCAAAACCCAGAGGTCATAGGCCGAAAGCATCTAAACAGTCAGGGCATGAATCTGAGCAACCTGCCACGAGAGGAAGTCGAAGGTTTTGTAATCAAGGTTTGCACAAGGGTGTCTGACAGAATGTCATGTTTTTCATTTATATTTAGTTTATGTTAAATGCACATTAACTATTATTCTCACCACCACTGCCACGTCTTGCCCATTCTTGAGTCCCTTTTGTGAAAGTGCCCTTTCATGTGCTTCATCATGAATAGCGAGACTTGATGCCACCCATTGGATGCGTTTACAATGGATATATGTGTGGTTGTAGGACTGTTTTGTGCAACTTGGGTGGGGGGAGGGTCTGGTGTTGGTGCTCGTTCCAGGCGGTCTGTGTACTTCGCTATCGTCACTTTGCAGATCTCCCTATGTGAATCTATCAAATATGAGTGACTCCCAGGCATCATGAGCAGCCAGGTGAGCCACTGCCCTGCTGATAGTTTCCCTATCATCCTCCTCCTCCTCCTCTTTGTCTTCTTCAATGTTGATGGCAGTTGCGGCTGCTTCATGAGGGCATGGGACCTCATCCGCCGGTAACCCTCTCTGTTGAGCGATATTGTGCAGGACGCAAAACATGACTATTATTCTACACACCCTCACCGGTGAGTACTGAAGGGCTCCCCCAGATCTATCCAGGCACCTGAAGCGCATCTTCTGCATTCCAATGGCTTATTCAATGACAGACCTGGTGGTGATGTGACTGTCGTTGTACCGATGCTGTGCCTCGCTGGTGGGGTTCCTCACAGGTGTCATGAACCACATCTGCAGAGGGTATCCCTTGTTTCCAAGGAGCCAGCCCTTAAGTCTGTCTTGTGCATGGAAGAGGGCCGGGATCTTGGATTCTCGCAGAATGAAGGAATCATGGCAGCTGCCAGGGAATCTGACACACACCTGCAGAAACCTCCTCCGCTGGTCGCAAACCAGCTGCACATTGATGGAGTGATATCCCTATCGGTTGATGAACAGTTCTGGCTGATGTGGTGGTCCTTGGATTGCTACGTGTGTGCAATCAATTGCGCCCTGTACCCATGGGAAGTTGGCCAGAGAGTGGAAACCCACTGCCCTCTCAGTCTGGCTGATGTCGTTGCGGGGTAGTTGAAGCAGTCAGATGCTCTGGTAAACAAGCCATCCGTGATCTGTCGTATATACTTATGTGCAGACAACTGAGAGATCCTGGTGGTGTCACCGGTGGCGCTCTGGAATGATCCGAAGGTGAAGAAGTTGAAGGCACGAGTGACTGTAACTGTGATGGGCAATGCACGGCTATCAGGCCCATCTGGGAGCAGCTCTGCATGAAGGAGCCTGCAGATGTCTGCGACCACCTGCCGATTCAATCTGAGCCTTCATAGGCACTGCTCCTGCCTCTGCCTGTAGACCCTCTCACGCAGGTATTGCCTCCTGCTACCTCGGCCCCTCTGTTGGTCCTCTCTCTGCTCTTCTGCAGGTCCTTGTGGCACCCCTCTGTCTTGTGGAGTTGCAACTCCCAGGACTGCACGCCGTACTTGGCGTGGATGGTGATGTGCCTCCTCCTCAGATATAGTGCTGAATAAACCCATTGCAACCCCCACATCCTGATGATGTCAGTTTGAGGGGGTCCAAAATGTAGGAAAATATGTGTGCACACAAGAATTCTGAGTGTGAACAAAGAAATCTAAACACAAAGAACTCCCAGCCAAAGGTTTGTCTGAAAGAACTGATTGCCCTGCTGCAAAAACTCACCATTTATCCCCATGCGTCAACCACTGGTTTCAAGGTCCAAATGGCTGCTGACTGCAAATCACCTCCGTTTCCATGGCTTGTTCCAGAGGCCACGGGGGACACGTTCAGGTAGAGTTACAATCATTTGTCTGCCTCAATACACTAAAATTTAATTCACTTAACTACTTCAAATACCTTAATTGCCTCTTTAAATGGCCATCCTGCCTGTTTTAGGTTCCAGCGGGAGTTCCAGGTTTCTGAAGCGCAAACACACCCAGATGCTTCTGGGTGAAACATGGAATTCAGCAGGTTGGAGCCAGGATTCGTTCTTGCTCCAAACCTTTAACATTTTTACTGCTCCCCCGTACCCAACCCACCCGTTCTTCAAGGTTAAAATTTACTTCTTGGAGTATAAAAGTAAGGAATTTATGCTAAACCTTTATAAAACACTGGTTACACCTCAGTGGGAGTATTGTGTTCAATTCTGGGCACCACACTTTAGGACGGATGTGAAGGCCTTGGAGAGGGTGCAGAAGAGATTTACTAGAATGGTTCCAGGGATGAGGGACTTCAGTTATGTGGATAGACTGGAGAAACTGGGGTTGTCCTCCTTAGAGCAGAAAAAGTTGAGAGGAAATTTGATAGAGGTGTTCAAAATCATGAGGCGTCTAGACAGTGACAGAGACAGACAGAGAGAATCTGTTCCCATTGCGGAAGGGTCGTTAACCAGAGGACACAGATTTAAGGTGATCGGCAAAAGAGCCAGAGGCGGCATGAGGAAACATTTTTTTACGTAGTGAGTTGTTCTGATCTGGAATGCGCTGTCTGAAAGGGTGGTGGAAGCAGATTCAATAATAACTTTCAAAAGGGAATGGATAAATACTTGGAGGGAAAAAATTTGCAGGGCTATGGGGAAAGAGCAGGGGAGTGGGTCTAATTGGATAACACAGGTGTCAGCTGTGGCTCAGGGCCAGCACTCTCGCCTTTGAGTCAGACGGTTGTTGGTTTAAGTCTCGTTCCAGGGACTTGAACACAAAATCCAGGCTGAAACTCCAGTGCAGCCCTGAGGGAGTTAAACCGAGGCCCCATCTGCCCTCTCAGGTGGATGTAAAAGATCCCATGGCAACATTTTGAAGGAAAGCAGGGGAATTCTCCCAGTCTCCTGGCCAACATTTATCCCTCAACCAACACCACAAAAACAGATTATCTGGTCATAATCACATTGCTGTTCGTGGGAGCTTGCAGTGTGCAAATTGGCTGCTGCGTTTCCTACATTACAACTGTGACTACACTTCAAAAAAGTATTTCATTGGCTGTAAAGCACTTTGGGATGTCCTGAGGTCATGAAAGGCACTATAAAGCAAGTCTTTCTTTCTTCCTTTCAAAGAGCCAGCACAGGCACAATGGGCCAAATGGCCTCCTTCTGTGCTGTAACATAGTATGATACTATGATACCAGTATAGAGGGAGCTCGTTTAATCCGTTCCTGAACAAAAGGGATTGATGCTGAGACTTTCAAAAGTGGAAAAAAATGTTCTAGTTCCAAAATATTATATCCTCACCTTGAAGAATCCGTCAATAAAAAAACCCAGCAGAATCATAGAATCATTACAGCCCATTGAGCTCTTTGTAAGAGCAGAAACAATGCCAGAAATTCTGACAATGGTGGGGTTTCTGGATAGCAATAAGAATAAATTCACAATTTGTGTTTGAATCTTCACTTACAATTCATTCCCATTCCAATCAATTGCTGACTCTTCTTATGAATAGCCTATCAATGTGTTGAAGTAGGAAGAAGAGGTTGGACCAGATAGTTTCGAAGAAGAGGATCAGATGGTAGCTCCCAACACCAGCGAGACAGCCTCTGAGGGGCAATCGGTAACGGAGAGCACCAGAATCACTCAGGACACCCAAAACCTTAACCCTGTGATAACAACTGTCTCATACCAGCTATTTCATTAAAGAAGAGAAAATAAAGAACTTGCATTTATACAGAGCCTTTCACATCCTCAGGACGTCCCAAAGTGCATCACAGCTAATGAATTAATTTTGAAGAATAGTAACAGTTGTTTTACAGGCCAATTGGCACATGGAAAGGTCCCACAAACAGCAAATTAGGTGATTGACCAGTTAATCTGTTTATTTTGAGGCAGGGACGCCAGGAGAACTATCTGCTCTTCTCGAGAAAGTGCCATGCGATCTTTTACATGCACCCGAACTGCAGACTGGGCCTCAATTTAATCTTCCATCAGAAAGACGGCACCTAGAACTCTCAGTACTGCATTAAAATGTTAGCCTAGATTATGTGCCTATGTCCTGGAGCTGGGCTTGAATCTATAGTCCATTACATAATATCCTTGCTGTAGAGTTAGCTAGGCTTGCTGGTTCTTAGTTGATCTGCTCACTATCCTGCTCCACAATTGCCACCTCTTTAATGCAGTTAACGTAGGAACATAGGAACAGGAGTAGGTCATTCAGCCCCTCGTGCCTGCTCTGCCATTTGATAAGATCATGGCTGATCTGTGATCTAGCTCCATATACCTGCCTTTGGCCCATATCCCTCAATACTTTTGGTTGCCAAAAAGCTATCTCTCTCAGATTTAAATTTAGCAATTGAGCTAGTATCAATTGCCGTTTGCGGAAGAGAGTTCAAACTTCTACCACCCTTTGTGTGTAGAAATGTTTTCTAATCTCGCTCCTGAAAGGTCTGGCTCTAATTTTTAGACTGTGCCCCCTACTCCTAGAATCCCCAACCAGCGGAAATAGTTTCTCTCTATCCACCCTATCCGTTCCCCCTAATACCTTATAAACTTCGATCAGATCACCCCTTAACCTTCGAAACTCCAGAGAGTACAACCCCAATTTAGAGTCATACAGTTATACAGCACGGATAGAGGCCCTTCGGCCCATCGTGTCCGCGCCAGCCATCAGCCCTGTCTACTCTAATCCCATATTCCTGCATTTGGTCCGTAGCCTTGTATGCTATGGCATTTCAAGTGCTCATCCAAATGCTTCTTGAATGTTGTGAGGGTTCCTGCCTCCACAACCCTTTCAGGCAGTGAGTTCCAGACTCCAACCACCCTCTGGGTGAAAAAGTTCTTTCTCAAATCCCCTCTGAACCTCCCGCCTTTTACCTTGAATCTATGTCCCCTTGTTATAGAACCCTCAACGAAGGGAAAAAGCTCCTTAGTATCCATCCTATCTGTGCCCCTCATAATTTTGTACACCTCAATCATGTCCCCCCTCAGCCTCCTCTGCTCCAAGGAAAACAAACCCAATCTTCCCAGTCTCTCATCATAGCTGAAGCGCTCCAGCCCTGGTAACATCCTGGTGAATCTCCTCTGCACCCTCTCCAAAGCGATCACATCCTTCCTGTAGTGTGGCGACCAGAACTGCACACAGTACTCCAGCTGTGGCCTAACCAGTGTTTTATACAGCTCCATCATAACCTCCTTGCTCTTATATTCTATGCCTCGGCTAATAAAGGCAAGTATCCCATATGCCTTCTTTACCACCTTATCTACCTGTTCCGCCGCCTTCAGGGATCTGTGAACTTGCACACCAAGATCCCTCTGACCCTCTGTCTTGCCTAGGGTCCTCCCATTCATTGTGTATTCCCTTGCCTTGTTAGTCCCTCCAAAGTGCATCACCTCGCACTTTTCCGGGTTAAATTCCATTTGCCACTGTTCCGCCCATCTGACCAACCCATCTATATCGTCCTGCAGACTGAGGCTATCCTCCTCGCTATTTACCACCCTACCAATTTTTGTATCATCAGCGAACTTACTGATCATACCTTTTACATTCATATCCAAGTCATTAATGTAGACCACAAACAGCAAGGGACCCAGCACCGATCCCTGTGGTACCCCACTGGCCACAGGCTTCCAGTCACAAAAACAACCTTCGACCATCACCCTCTGCCTTCTGCCACTAAGCCAGTTTTGTATCCAAAGTGCCAAGGCACCCTGGATTCCATGGGCTCGTACCTTCTTGACCAGTCTCCTGTGGGGGACTTTATCGAAGGCCTTACTGAAATCCATGTATACCACATCCACTGCGTTACCCCCATCCACACGCCTAGTCACCCCCTCAAAAAATTCAATCAAATTAGTCAGACATGATCTTCCCTTGACAAAGCCATGTTGACTATCCCTGATTAATCCTTGCTTCTCCAAGTGGAGACTAATTTTGTCCTTCAGAATTTTTTCCAATAATTTTCCTCCCACTGACGTTAGGCTCACTGGCCTGTAGTTCCCCGGTTTTTCCCTACTCCCCTTCTTGAATAATGGTACTACATTAGCGGTTCTCCAGTCCTCTGGCACATCCCCTGTGGCCAGAGAGGTTCTGAATATATGTATTAGAGCCCCCGCAATCTCCTCCTTTGCCTCACACAGTAGCCTGGGATACATTTCGTCCGGGCCTGGGGATTTATCCATTTTTGGGCCTGCTAAAACCGCCAATACCTCCTCCCGCTCGATGTTAATATGTTCGAGTATATCACAGTCCCCCTGCCGTATTTCTATGTCTACATCGTCCTTCTCCATAGTGAAAACAGATGCAAAAAATTCATTTAGAACCCCTCCTACATCTGCCGGCTCCACACACAGATTGCCATTTTTGTCCCTAATGGGCCCTATTTTTTCCCTAGTCATCCTCTTACCCTTAATATACTTATAAAACATCTTAGGATTTTCCTTTATTTTGCTCGCCAGTGTTATTTCATGGCCCCTCCTTGATCTCCTAATTTCTTTTTTAAGTATCCCCCTGCACTTTTTGTACTCCTCTAGGGCTTCCTCCGTCTTTAGCCTTTTGTATCTGCCAAAAGCCCTCCTTTTTTTCCTAATCCATTCTCGTATATCCCCTGACATCCAAGGTTCCCTGGAGTTCTTGGAACCACCCTTGGCCTTTACGGGAACATGTTGCCATTGTATGGTCTCAATCTCCCTTCTGAAAGACTCCCATTGCTCCGATGCGGATTTTCCTACAAGCTGCTGATCCCAGTCCATTTTGGCCAGATCCTGCCTTATCCTATTAAAATTGGCCTTCCCCCGATTTAGAACCTTTATTTCCGGCCCCTCCCTATCCTTTTCCATGACCACCTTAAATCTCATCGAATTATGGTCACTGTCACCAAAGTGCTCACCTACTAGCACTTCTTCCACTTGGCCGGCCACATTCCCTAGAATTAGGTCCAGTACCGCCCCCTCTCTTGTAGGACTTTCTGCATGCTGGCTCAAAAAGCTCTCCTGGATGCACGTTAAGAATTTTGTACCCTCTAAGCCTTTTACACTCTGAGTATCCCAGTTAATATTGGGGAAGTTGAAATCCCCCACTATTATTACCCTATTATTTGCACAATTTTCTGAGATTTGCCGACATATCTGTTCCTCTATCTCCCCCTGACTGTTTGGGGGTCTATAGTACACTCCCATCAAAGTGCTTGCCCCCTTTTTGTTTTTAAGCTCCACCCATATGGCCTCATTAGAGGAACTTGCTAATATATCATCCCTCCTTATGGCAGTAATTGATTCTTTAATTAATATTGCGACCCCCCCTCCTCTTATACCTCCCCCTCTGTCTCGCCTGAAGATTCTGTACCCCGGAATATTGAGCTGCCAGTCTTGCCCCTCCCTCAACCATGTCTCTGTGACAGCAACAATATCATACTCCCATGTGTTTATCAACACCTTCAGTTCATCCACCTTATTCGCAAGACTCCTTGCATTAAAATAGATGCCATCCAGCCTTGCCCTCACATATTTGCCCTGTCTTCCAAGCTGACTTGTTTTTTTCTCTATATTTGGCTGCACATCACCCCCTATTGTAGCTCCACTCTGTATCCCATCCCCCTGCCAAGTTAGTTTAAACCCCCCCAACAGTGCTAGCAAACCTCCCCGCAAGGATATTTGTCCCGCTCTGGTTCAGGTGCAACCCGTCCGACTTGTACAAGTCCCACCTTCCCCAGAAGCAGGCCCAGTGATCCAGGAAACTGAAACCCTCCCTCCTGTACCAACTCTTTAGCCACACATTCATCTGTTCTATCCTCCTATTTCTATACTCACTAGCCCGTGGCACTGGGAGTAATCCAGAGATTACAACCTTTGAGGTCCTGCTCTTTAATCTGCTACCTAGCTCCCTAAATTCTTGATGCAGGACCTCATCTCCCTTCCTACCTATGTCGTTGGTCCCAATGTGGACCACGACCTCTGCCTGCTCACCCTCCCCCTTGAGAATGCCCTGTAGCCGCTCAGTGACATCCATGACCCTGGCACCAGGGAGGCAACAAACCATCCTGGAGTCACGTTTACGGCCACAGAAACGCCTGTCTGTTCCCCTTACGATAGAATCCCCTACCACTATAGCTCTTCCACTCTTTTTCCTCCCAGCCTTTGCAGCAGAGCTACCCCTGGTGCCAGGAAGTTTGCTGCTGCTGCCTTCCCCTGATAAGTCATCCCCCTCAACAATATCCAAAGCGGTATATTTGTTTGAGAGGGGGACGGCCACAGGGGACCCCTGCACTGCCTGCCTGCTCCTCTTACTCTGCCTGGTGGTCACCCAATCACTTCCTGCCTGTACAACCTTTACCTGCGGTGTGACCATCTCACTAAACGTGCAATCCACGACGTTCTCAGCATCGCGAATGCTCCTTAATGAATCCATCCGCAGCTCCAGTGCCGCAATGCGGTTTGTCAGTAGCTGCAGCTGGATACATTTCCCGCACACATGGTCGTCAGGGACACCGGAAGGGTCCCTGATTTCCCACGGGGCTGGGCTGTCCTGACATGACTTACCCTTTAACTAATTAATTCAAATTAAATGAATCCCACCAATTTCACTTCAATTAAAAAGGTATACTCAAGGGCCCTTGCTTAACAGAGACCAAAGAATCCACAAACTCTAACCTTAGACAAATTCAGCAGGAAAATACTCACCAGCCAATCACTTACCTCTTCCTTGGTGATGTCCCACTTGGATTACTTTTTGCTTCTTATTTATCTCAGGTCCAGGAGTTAAGTCCCTGTGATGTCGCACAGTAGTTGTCTCTTGGTGCAGGTCTGCTGCTGCTTTTATTCCACAATCTCAGTCTTCTACTCTCAGGTCCACTACGGCTCTGCAGGAAAAGTTTGGAAAAGCAAGGCAAAGCAGCACCTCCTTCCCCCACTTCACCAAACTCCCACACTTACCGAACTCTCAGCACACTGTGTATATCCGCATATGTGTGTAATCTCTCCTCTTAACTTAACTCTTGAAGTCCGGGTATCATTCTAGTAAACCTACGCTGCACTCCCTCCAAGGCCAATATGTCCTTCCGAAGGTGCAGTGCCCAGAACTGCTCACAGTACTCCAGGTGCGGTCTAACCAGGGTTTTGTATAGCTGCAGCATAACTTCTGCCCCCTTGTACTCTAGTCCTCTCGATATAAAGGCTTGCATTCCATTAGCCTTATTGATGATTTTCTGCACCTGTTCATGACACTTCAATGATCTATGTGCCTGAACTCCTAAGTTCCTTTGGACATCCACTGTTTTTAACTTTTTACCATTTAGAAAGTACCCTGTTCTATCCTTTTTTGATCCAAAGTGGATGACCTCACATTTGTCTACGTTGAATTCCATCTGCCACAGTTTTGCCCATTCACCTAATCTATCAATATCGCTTTGTAATTTTATGTTTTCATCTACACTGCTTACAATGCCACCAATCTTTGTGTCATCGGCAAACTTAGATATGAAACTTTCTATGCCATCATCTAATTCATTAATAAATATTGTGAATAATTGAGGCCCCAAGACACATCCCTGCTGGACTCCACTAGTCACATCCTGCCAATGTGAATGCCTACCCTCTGTCACCTATCGCTCAGCCAACTTCCTAACCAAGTCCGTACTTTTCCCTCGATTCCATGGGATTCTATCTTAGCTAACAGTCTCTTATGTGGGATCTTAACAAATGCCTTCTGGAAGTCCATATAAATAACATCCATTGACATTCCCCTTCCACTACTTTAGTCACCTCTTCAAAAAATTCAATCAGGTTTGTCAGGCATGACCTACCTTTCACAAATCCATGCTGGCTCTCTCTGATTAATTGAAAATTCTCGAGGTGTTCAGTCACCCTATCCTTAATTATAGACTCCAGCATTTTCCCCACAACAGATGTTAGGCTAACTGGTCTATAATTCCCTGGTTTCCCTCTCTCTCCTTTCTTAAAAAGCGGAGTGACATGTGCAATTTTCTAATCCAGAGAGACAGTTCATGAACTGTGTCACTCAGAATTCCTTTGAATCCTTTTTCAGTGATTCGGGCACTTTCTGGAGACAATAGGAAAGATATGATATGATGGTCCAAGGGATGAGGGATTTCAGTTATGTGGATAGACTGGAGAAGCTGGGGTTGTTCTCCTTAGAGCAGAGAAGGTTAAGAGGAGATTTGATAGAAGTGTTCAAAATCATGAAGGGTTTAGATAAAGTAAATAAAGAGAAACTGTTCCCATTGGCAGAAAGGTCGAGAACCAAAGCACACAGATTTAAGGTGATTGGCAAAAGAACCAAAGGCGACATGAGGAAAAACTTTCTTACACAGCGAGCGGTTATGATCTGGAATGCACTGCCTGAAAGGGTGGTGGAAGCAGATTCAATCGTGGCTTTCAAAAAGGAACTGGATAAATACTTGAAGAGAAAAAATTGTCATTGGCTTATTAATACATGCTAATTAACTACTGTTTGGTTTCATAGTGTATAGACTATAATGGGCCACACATGCTGTATTACCACCATTGATAGCATGTTGTAATTGCTAGACATAGGACAATTCTGCTGCACAACTATTGAAGGCAAGAGTTGAATTTAGTACATTGAGATCAGTTTTTAAGCCTATAATGCTGTAGTTGGTGCACAAGAAGATTCTATCAATAATCAATCCAAGCTCAATCACTTACCCATTGTACATGGTTTGTAATAATAAGAATAATTTAATCACAGATCTCTTGCAGAATATCAGCTAATTTCCCTGAGGACACTTCTTTAACATATGTTTTAATTCCAAAGAATTACATTTCGCATTCATGAGCAAAATTATCTCCTGTGCAGGAACTGTTACTAATTTAAGAATTCAAGAATGAGTCAGAACAGATTGAATTAGACATGAGTTTTGATTAAAATCCTGAGATATCACATGATTCGACATTACATTTTTCTTATACATTGTGTAAGCAAAGTGAAAGAAAACAATTTCTTATTTTCTTAGCTGCAGAGAAACAATCCTTCTAAGTCCCATCCTTGAAATTCAGGGAGTGAAATTGCTTTAGGCCCGTTTCTGGGCCAGAAATGGTCATGTGCCCCAACCAGGAGGCCCGAGGCTGGCCCGAAATTGGGCCTTGGCCCTCATTAATATTACTTGTGCAAGCTGCCAGAGCCTGTCGCACCCCCACAGGCAGATTGGCCTTTTTACATGGTTGAATATTGGGCCACTTGCCACTCCGGCAGAACACATTGGCCCAGATTTTGCTGGAATGGGGCTTCTCACAATGTGCCCCATTAGTTAGACTTGGTCGAGAATGGTTAGTATTAAAAATTTTTGTCCATGAAGTTGCTGGCAGTTCGAGCTGATAACAGTGCAGCGAGGGCAACAAGACATCTGGGACCTTGGTGACCGAAGGGACAAACAATGTATCTCCATAATCTATGAGACTTAAGGGTTAAGAAATAAACAGAGGAAGGACTGAGAAGGAGGGTGAATTAGAGTGGGTGAATTCAATGTCAAATCAGGTACAGAAAGAGAAATAAAGAGAGGGAAAGAAAGATTGGATTAAGAGAGAGAAAAAGAGACAGAAAGGAAAAGTAAAAAAAAATTTAAAATTTGACATTTCAAAAATTTTCAACAGCAATTCACAACCTGAAGAAATGAGACTCCACACTTATAATTGGTCACTTTCTGGGCAAGAGAAGTTGATTGATAGTCATTAACAATTATCATATCGTTAACAGAGTACTTACATTGTTAATTACTAGACTTAACTTTCTGTGGTGAGTTTAATGGGCAATTAATGTGCAAATGCAGCAACTTCATGAAAATCACGGGGCGGTTAAGCGTGAGATGCCGTTTTCGCGAAGCTAACGGCGGAGCAGTGCAAATCGGCCAGCAACTTGTGGCAATTCTCAATTCACGGGCTAGCTCATCCTCGCCACAAATTGCTGGACGATTTACACATTAATAATGGTGTGCATCGTTCAGATGGCGTTATTTTTTTGAGCAAGTTCTGGGCCATTACCTGAACCAAATGCTTTCGGACGGACGCAGTGATCACGTTGTGATTATTGACCTAACCACTCTTAGATCCTACCGTCAAACCCTAACCTGACAGATGGACCAGGGGCATTGTAGCAGTGATTCCATCAATTCTCACTATTCGCCAATGGTGAATATTATAAATGGACTAAGAGCAGAGCTCAGATTAACGATTGAGAATTAACAGAAAGCAAGTACAGGTACAAAGCAAGGTATAAATCTGGAGTTTAAAGAGTTATTTTTCTAGATTGCAGGAAATTTAAAAAAAAACCCTGTTATGAATGGTTAGAGAAATCAAACAATTTACTAGTTTCTGTTTGGGTCTGGATTTCCCACTGGCCAATGAAAATTTATGTAAGCAGACTGTGAGCAAACCATTCCACTTTTTATTTTGTTTTAACTCCTATCTAGTTGATTTGTTCTTGGAACAGATTATGTTTTCTCATTTACAGAATGCAGATAATCTAAATTTTACTGTTAAGACTTCAGTTATTTTTCTCTGACTCTTTCCCACCTCCCACACTCCACTAATTTAGTATTGTGCTACTTTATAAAAGCTGGATTCAGAATCTGGTTAATGTCTTTTGTGATTCATCTTATTTTTACTGCAATTTCTGTTTGTATGATTGGTAAATTACACTGAATTAGTCGAATCAGCCCCAAAGGGGCCATCAAAATGTAAATACTGACAATGCAAATTGCCACCTTCTCACAGAATTTACTGAATCTTTAGTTCCATAGAGATGAAGAAACCCAACTATTTACATTGAAATAATTGTTATTACTCATTGTTTCAGAAGTAACTATGTCAGTGAAAAGATTAAAATATTTGGGAGTATTGTAATGAACAAGTCATGTTGTTTTCATCTAATTTGCATGACAAACTTCAAGGATAACTCAAACATTTTAATTTTTAAAAAGCTGTACCAGAATGTGACATTTCAAAAGGTATTTTGAGAATGAATAGATATTGTGTTTTAATTTCATAAAATTCTCCAGTAGGTGTGATTCCGATAATCTTTGTGAGCCAGTTTATGCTTTTTTCCATAGCTAATGAGAATTTGGTGACATTATATCAGTGTGCATTCAGAGGGCTACTTAACATTATTGTTTGCTCATTAAAAATAATTGTGAATTAGCAATAGAAGGAAGTGGCAGCTGTAGTGGATAAGCACAATGTTCTGTAATCTCTGGGACCTAGGTCTGAATGCAACCCACACGAAAGGCAGGAAAGTGCAATGTGACCTCCCTCCCAGCAGGCAATCTGTATTAGATCCTGAATAATAACTGCACATTATGGGCTGTATTACAACATCAATAATTACTGTGTTCAATCCTGAATAATTACTGCTCAGTATGGGCTGTATTAGATCATGCATAATTGATGTACCATAGTATCATAGTATCATAGTAGGTATGGCACAGGAGGAGGCCACTCGGCCCATCGTGCCTGTGCTGGCTCTTCGAAAGGGCTATCCAATTAGTCCCATTCCCCTGCTTTTTCCCCATAGCCCTGTAAATTATTTCCCTTCAAGAATTTAATAAATTCCCTTTTGAAAGTTATTATTGAATCTGCTTCCACCACCCTTTCGGACAGTGCATTCCAGATCATTACAACTCACTACATTAAAAAAAATATTTCCTCATGTCGCCTCTGGCTCTTTTGCCAATCACCTTAAATCTGTGTCCTCTGGTTACCGACCCTTCTGCCACTGGAAACAGTTTCTCCTTATTTACACTCTCAAAACTGTTCATGATTTTGAACACCTCCATCAACCTTAACCTTCTCTGTTCTAAGGAGAACAATCCCAGCTTCTCCAGTCTCTCCACAAAACTGAAATCCCTCATCCCTGGTACCATTCTAGTAAATCCCCTCTGCACCCTCTCTAAGGCCTTGACATCCTTCCTAAAGTGTGGTGCCCAGAATTGAATACAATACTCCAGCTCATCTATGTGCGGAACCACAAGAGATGGGTGAGATCCTAAATGAATATTTCGCATCGGTATTTACGGTTGAGAAAGGCATGGATGTTAGGGAACTTGGGGAAATAAATAGTGATGTCTTGAGGAGTGTACATATTACATATAGAGGGAGGTGCTGGAAGTCTTAACGCGCATCAAGGTAGATAAATCTCCAGGACCTGATGAAATGTATCCCAGGACGTTATGGGAGGTTAGGGAGGAAATTGCGGGTCCCCTAGCAGAGATATTTGAATCATCCACCGCTACAGGTGAGGTGCCTGAAGATTGGAGGGTAGCAAATGTTGTGCCTTTGTTTAAGAAGGGCGGCAGGGAAAAGCCTGGGAACTACAGACCGGTGAGCCTGACATCTGTAGTGGGTAAGTTGTTAGAGGGTATTCTGAGAGACAGGATCTACGGGCATTTGGAGAGGCAGGGACTGATTAGGAACAGTCAGCATGGTTTTGTGAGAGGAAAATCATGTCTCACGAATTTGATTGAGTTTTTTGAAGGGGTAACCAAGAAGATAGATGAGGGCTGTGCAGTAGACGTGGTCTACATGGACTTTAGCAAAGCCTTTGACAAGGTACCGCATGGTAGGTTGTTACATAAGGTTAAATCTCAGGGGATCCAAGGTGAGGTAGCCAATTGGATACAACATTGGCTTGACGACAGAAGACAGAGGGTGGGTGTAGAGGGTTGTTTTTCAAATTGGAGGCCTGTGACCAGTGGTGTGCCTCAGGGATCGGTGCTGGGTCCGCTGTTATTTGTTATTTATATTAATGATTTGGATGAGAATTTAGGAGGCATGGTTAGTAAGTTTGCAGATGACACCAAGATTGGTGGCATCGTGGACAGTGAAGAAGGTTATCTAGGATTGCAACGGGATCTTGATAAATTGGGCCAGTGGGCCGATGAATGGCAGATGGAGTTTAATTTAGATAAATGTGAGGTGATGCATTTTGGGAGATCGAATCGGGCCAGGACCTACTCCGTTAATGGTAGGGCGTTGGGGAGAGTTATAGAACAAAGAGATTGAGGAGTACAGGTTCATAGCTCCTTGAAAGTGGAGTCACAGGTGGATAGGGTGGTGAAGAAGGCATTCAGCTTGCTTGGTTTCATTGGTCAGAACATTGAATACAGGAGTTGGGATGTCTTGTTGAAGTTGTACAAGACATTAGTTAGGCCACACTTGGAATACTGTGTACAGTTCTGGTCACCCTATTATAGAAAGGATATTATTAAACTAGAAAGAGTGCAGAAAATATTTACTAGGATGCTGCCGGGACTTGATGGTTTGACTTATAGGGAGAGGTTAGATAGACTGGGACTTTTTTCCCTGGAGAGTAGGAGGTTGAGGGGTGATCTTATACAAGTCTATAAAATAATGAGGGGCATAGATAAGGTAGATAGTCAAAATCTTTTCCCAAAGGTAGGCGAGTCTATAACGAGGGGACATAGATTTAAGGTGAGAGGGGAGAGATACAAAAGGGTCCAGAGGGGCAATTTTTTCACTCAAAGGATGGTGAGTGTCTGGAACGAGCTGCCAGAGGCAGTAGTAGAGGCGGGTAAAATTGTGTCTTTTAAAAAGCATTTGGACAGTTACATGGGTAAGATGGGTATAGAGGGATATGGGCCAAGTGCAGGCAATTGGGACTAGCTTAGTGGTATAAACTGGGCGACATGGACATGTTGGGCCGAAGGGCCTGTTTCCATGTTGTAAACTTCTATGATTCTCTATAACCAGTGTTTTATAAAGGTTTAGCATAACTTCCTTGCTTTTGTGCTCTATGCCTCTATTAATAAAGCCCAGGATCCTATATGATTTTTAACAGCTTTCTCAACTTGTCCTGCCACCTTCAAAGGTTTGTGTATGTGCACCCCGAGGTCTCCGTTCCTGCACCCATTTTAAAATTGTACCATTTAGTTTATATTGTCTCTCCTCATTCTTCCCACCAAAATGTATCACGTCACACTTCTCTGCATTAAATTCCATCTGCCATGTGTCTGCCCATTTCACCAGTCTGTCTATGTCCTCCTGAAGTCTGTTACTATCCTCCTCATTGTTTACTACAGAACGTCGTGGATAGCACGTTTAGTGAGATGGTCACACCGCAGGTAAAGGTTGTACAGGCAGGAAGTAATTGGGTGACCACCAGGCAGAGTAAGAGGAGCAGGCAGGCAGTGCAGGGGTCCCCTGTGGCCGTCCCCCTCTCAAACAAATATACCGCTTTGGATATTGTTGAGGGGGATGACTTATCAGGGGAAGGCAGCAGCAGCCAATTTCCTGGCACCAGGGGTAGCTCTGCTGCAAAGGCTGGGAGAAAAAAGAGTGGAAGAGCTATAGTGGTAGGGGATTCTATCGTAAGGGGAACAGACAGGCGTTTCTGTGGCCGTAAACGTGACTCCAGGATGGTTTGTTGCCTCCCTGGTGCCAGGGTCATGGATGTCACTGAGCGGCTACAGGGCATTCTCAAGGGGGAGGGTGAGCAGGCAGAGGTCGTGGTCCACATTGGGACCAACGACATAGGTAGGAAGGGAGATGAGGTCCTGCATCAAGAATTTAGGGAGCTAGGTAGCAGATTAAAGAGCAGGACCTCAAAGGTTGTAATCTCTGGATTACTCCCAGTGCCACGGGCTAGTGAGTATGGAAATAGGAGGATAGAACAGATGAATGCATGGCTAAAGAGTTGGTGCAGGAGGGAGGGTTTCAGTTTCCTGGATCACTGGGCCTGCTTCTGGGGAAGGTGGGACTTGTACAAGTCGGACGGGTTGCACCTGAACCAGAGCTGGACAAATATCCTTGCGGGGAGGTTTGCTAGCACTGTTGGGGGGGGTTTAAACTAACTTGGCAGGGGGATGGGATACAGAGTGGAGCTACAATAGGGGGTGATGTGCAGCCAAATATAGAGAAAAAAACAAGTCAGTTTGGAAGACAGGGCAAATATGTGAGGGCAAGGCTGGATGGCATCTATTTTAATGCAAGGAGTCTTGCGAATAAGGTGGATGAACTGAAGGTGTTCATAATCACATGGGATTATGATATTGTTGCTGTCACAGAGACATGGTTGAGGGAGGGGCAAGACTGGCAGCTCAATATTCCGGGGTACAGAATCTTCAGGCGAGACAGAGGGGGAGGTATAAGAGGAGGGGGGGTCGCAATATTAATTAAAGAATCAATTACTGCCATAAGGAGGGATGATATATTAGCAGGTTCCTCTAATGAGGCCATATGGATGTCGCTTAAAAACAAAAAGGGGGCAAGCACTTTGATGGGAGTGTACTATAGGCCCCCAAACAGTCAGGGGGAGATCGAGGAACAGATATGTAGGCAAATCTCAGAAAATTGTGCAAATAATAGGGTAATAATAGTGGGGGATTTCAACTTCCCCAATATTAACTGGGATACTCAGAGTGTAAAAGGCTTAGAGGGTACAAAATTCTTAACGTGTATCCAGGAGAGCTTTTTGAGCCAGCATGCAGAAAGTCCTACAAGAGAGGGGGCGGTACTGGACCTAATTCTAGGGAATGTGGCCGGCCAAGTGGAAGAAGTGCTAGTAGGTGAGCACTTTGGTGACAGTGACCATAATTCGGTGAGATTTAAGGTGGTCATGGAAAAGGACAGGGAGGGGCCGGAAATAAAGGTTCTAAATTGGGGGAAGGCCAATTTTAATAGGATAAGGCAGGATCTGGCCAAAATGGACTGGGATCAGCAGCTTGTAGGAAAATCCGCATCGGAGCAATGGGAGTCTTTCAGAAGGGAGATTGAGACCATACAATGGCAACATGTTCCCGTAAAGGTCAAGGGTGGTTCCAAGAACTCCAGGGAACCTTGGATGTCAGGGGATATACGAGAATGGATTAGGAAAAAAAGGAGGGCTTTTGGCAGATACAAAAGGCTAAAGACGGAGGAAGCCCTAGAGGAGTACAAAAAGTGCAGGGGGATACTTAAAAAAGAAATTAGGAGATCAAGGAGGGGCCATGAAATAACACTGGCGAGCAAAAGAAAGGAAAATCCTAAGATGTTTTATAAGTATATTAAGGGTAAGAGGATGACTAGGGAAAAAATAGGGCCCATTAGGGACAAAAATGGCAATCTGTGTGTGGAGCCGGCAGATGTAGGAGGGGTTCTAAATGAATTTTTTGCATCTGTTTTCACTATGGAGAAGGACGATGTAGACATAGAAATACGGCAGGGGGACTGTGATATACTCGAACATATTAACATCGAGCGGGAGGAGGTATTGGCGGTTTTAGCAGGCCTAAAAATGGATAAATCCCCAGGCCCGGACGAAATGTATCCCAGGCTACTGTGTGAGGCAAAGGAGGAGATTGCGGGGGCTCTGACACATATATTCAGAACCTCTCTGGCCACAGGGGATGTGCCAGAGGACTGGAGAACCGCTAATGTAGTACCATTATTCAAGAAGGGGAGTAGGGAAAAACCGGGGAACTACAGGCCAGTGAGCCTAACATCAGTGGTAGGAAAATTATTGGAAAAAATTCTGAAGGACAAAATTAGTCTCCACTTGGAGAAGCAAGGATTAATCAGGGCTAGTCAACATGGCTTTGTCAAGGGAAGATCATGTCTGACTAATTTGATTGAATTTTTTGAGGGGGTGACTAGGCGTGTGGATGAGGGTAACGCAGTGGATGTGGTATACATGGATTTCAGTAAGGCCTTCGATAAAGTCCCCCACAGGAGACTGGTCAAGAAGGTACGAGCCCATGGAATCCAGGGTGCCTTGGCACTTTGGATACAAAACTGGCTTAGTGACAGAAGGCAGAGGGTGATGGTCGAAGGTTGTTTTTGTGACTGGAAGCCTGTGGCCAGTGGGGTACCACAGGGATCGGTGCTGGGTCCCTTGCTGTTTGTGGTCTACATTAATGACTTGGATATGAATGTAAAAGGTATGATCAGTAAGTTCGCTGATGATACAAAGATTGATAGGGTGGTAAATAGCGAGGAGGATAGCCTCAGTCTGCAGGACGATATAGATGGGTTGGTCAGATGGGCGGAACAGTGGCAAATGGAATTTAACCCGGAAAAGTGCGAGGTGATGCACTTTGGAGGGACTAACAAGGCAAGGGAATACACAATGAATGGGAGGACCCTAGGCAAGACAGAGGGTCAGAGGGATCTTGGTGTGCAAGTTCACAGATCCCTGAAGGCGGCGGAACAGGTAGATAAGGTGGTAAAGAAGGCATATGGGATACTTGCCTTTATTAGCCGAGGCATAGAATATAAGAGCAAGGAGGTTATGATGGAGCTGTATAAAACACTGGTTAGGCCACAGCTGGAGTACTGTGTGCAGTTCTGGTCGCCACACTACAGGAAGGATGTGATCGCTTTGGAGAGGGTGCAGAGGAGATTCACCAGGATGTTACCAGGGCTGGAGCGCTTCAGCTATGAAGAGAGACTGGGAAGATTGGGTTTGTTTTCCTTGGAGCAGAGGAGGCTGAGGGGGGACATGATTGAGGTGTACAAAATTATGAGGGGCACAGATAGGATGGATACTAAGGAGCTTTTTCCCTTCGTTGAGGGTTCTATAACAAGGGGACATAGATTCAAGGTAAAAGGCGGGAGGTTTAGAGGGGATTTGAGAAAGAACTTTTTCACCCAGAGGGTGGTTGGAGTCTGGAACTCACTGCCTGAGAGGGTTGTGTAGGCAGGAACCCTCACAACATTCAAGAAGCATTTGGATGAGCACTTGAAATGCCATAGCATACAAGGCTACGGACCAAATGCTGGAATATGGGATTAGAGTAGACAGGGCTGATGGCCGGCGCGGACACGATGGGCCGAAGGGCCTCTATCCGTGCTGTATAACTCTATGACTCTATGACTCTATTACTCAGTTTTGTGTCCTCTGCAAACATGGAAATTATACCCTCTATACCCAAGTCCAGGTCATTAATATACATCAAAAAGAGCAATGGTCCTAATACTGACCCCTGGGGAACACCACTGTATACTTCCCTCCAGTCTGAAAAGCACCGTTCACCACTACTCTGCTTTCTGTCCCTTAACCAATTTTGTATCCACACTGCCACTGTCCCTTTACTCCCATGGGCTTTAATTTTGTTAACTAGTCTATTATTATCAAATAACTTTTGAAAGTCCACATACACATCAGCTGCACTACCTTCACCAACCCTCTCCGTTACTTCATCAAAGAACTCCATAAATTTACTCAAACACAATTTTCCTTTAACAAATCCGTGCTGACTTTCATTTATTAGCCCATACTTTTCCAAGTGCCAATTAATTTTGACCTGGATTGTTGTCTCTCAAGGTTTCCCCACCACCTATATTAGGCTGACTGGCCTGTAATTGCCGGGTTTATCCCTCTCCCCTTGTTTGAAAAGCGGTATAACATTTGCAATGGTCCAGTCCTCCAACACTATCCCCGTATCTAAGGAGGATTGGAAGATTGTGGCCAGAGCCTCAGCAATTTCCACCCTTACTTCCCTCAGTAACCTAGGATGCATCCCATCCGGACCGGGTGACTTCTCTATTTTGAGTACTGCCAATCTTTTAAGTACCTCCTCTTTATCTATTTTTATCCTATCCAATATCACTGCTACCTCCTCCTTTACTGCTACAATGGCAGCATCCTCTTCTCTAGTGAAGACAGATGTGAAGTATTCATTTAGTACCTCAGCCATGCCCTCTTTTTTTTTATTTGTTAATGGGATGTGGGCATCACTGGCGAGGCCGGCATTTATTGCCCATCCCTAATTGCCCTTGAGAAGGTGGTGGTGAGCCGCCTTCTTGAACCGCTGCAGTCCGTGTGGTGAAGGTTCTCCCACAGTGCTGATAGGAAGGGAGTTCCAGGATTTTGACCCAGCGATGATGAAGGAACGGCGATATATTTCCAAGTCGGGATGGTGTGTGACTTGGAGGGGAATGTGCAGGTGGTGTTGTTCCCATGTACCTGCTGCTCTTGTCCTTCTAGGTGGTAGAGGTCGTGGGTTTGGGAGGTGCTGTCGAAGAAGCCTTGGTGAGTTGCTGCAGAGCATCCTGTGGATGGTCCACACTGCAGCGACTGTGCGCCGGTGGTGAAGGGATTGAATGTTTAGGGTGGTGGATGGGGTGCCAATCAAGCGGGCTGCTTTGTCCTGGATGGTGTCGAGCTTCTTGAGTGTTGTCGGAGTTGCATCATCCAGGCAAGTGTAGAGTATTCCATCACACTCCTGACTTGTGCCCTGTAGATGGTGGTGTGGAAATTTAATATTACTTATTCTATACAATGCATTAACACCCAAACAAAGTAGTACAAGTGAGAGTTTATTTTTTTACTTGTCTACAAGTAGAAGAGCACCTCAAGACAATGGTTGAGGATACATCTTCGCCGAGTTCAAGAAACAGCTCACGTTTATACAGCTCAGTAACAACGGCCACCTGTCACAGAATATGGGCTTACACCTACATTCTTTATTGGCTCAGGTAGTTGGTCAATCAAAATAGGGAACCCACCCTCGAGTTCCCATAGCCATCTTGATATCTTGGACGCAGGCCTGGGAAAGTGCTTTTCCCTAAGAAACTGTCTTTTATTATCAGTAGGTCTGTAGCTCGTCTCAAGGCTATATGGTCATTTATTCCTGTAGTCAGCTACCTCTTTATCTAAAGGGAGGACAGCTATCAGCATGAGAAACTCAAAGTAATTACACAATTGTGCTTCTATGTGTTTCCGTGAGAAACTTTATGATGTGAGTTTAAGTGAATTAGCTAGTCAGTTAATATGGTCAAGTATGCCTTTATGCATTTCCACATTCCCCCCTTTTGTCCTTTATAAAGGGCTATATCCTCGTAGAGCATTACTCTAGCTAGGCGTTCAAACTCTTCCTGCACCTCATCTTTTGCCATCTCTACTTGCACCATTAAATTTGTGGGCGCTCTATGTGTACCCAGATTGGACATCATAACACAGCAACATTTGAATAAGCAATAAGCTATAAGAACTATAACAACGAATATGACTAACCCGTGAACTAGAGAAGTCCCGATAGAACCCAGCCACCCGGTTTGCAAGTGTGTAAAGGGTCCTTCAGGACCCGGATGCACAGAACGTACTGTCTTTTCAGTTTTACCAGGATTCATTTGGTGACAGATGGTACATTGGTCGCTAATTTGAGCGAGAGCCTTGGTTAGACCTGGCGCAAACCATGTTTGATTCACATAGTTGGTCATTCCAGTCTTACCGGCATGCGTAAAGGTATGAACACATATAGCGAGCCAGGGTAAGAGTTGGCGAGGGGCCCACGCGGCCGTCATGGTGGACCCATAAACCTTCCTGGTTCTTTGTACAGTTATGATTAACCCATTCCACCACCTCGGTTTCCCCCGCCCTGGACTGATGTTCAATGACATCTTTTAATGATGGGGGTACCGATTCTGGATCCTTCTCTCCGGAAACCATAAGGGAAACCAGAGGTCCTGTGTCAGAAAGTGCTGCTTGTTTTTCTGCCGAATTAGCTCTTTCATTGCCCAAGGAGACTTGGTCTCGTCCTCCAGTATGGGCTTTACATTTTACCACAGCCACTAAAACAGGTTCCATTAGTGCAAGAGATGGTCGAGCTGATCAGCATTTTTAATAGTTGTTCCATTTGATGTCAGGAATCCACGCAATTTCCAAATCTGTCCATAATCATGTGCAACGCCGAATGCATATCGTGAGTCGGTGTAAATGGTGGCTGTTTTTCCAGTAGCAACAATACAGGCTCGTGTGAGGGCGAACAGTTCTGCCTGTTGTGCTGAAAAGGTGGGTGGTAGTGAATAGGCTTCTATAGCAGAATGGTCATCAACAATCGCATAGCCTGCACGAGGGGACCCTCCTCTGTCTCGCAATGCTGACCCATCGACATAGAGATTTAATTCACAGTTCGAAATAGGTTGTTCGAAAAGGTCAATTCGTGGCTTCGTTATGAACTGAGTTACTGCCTCGCAGCAGTGTGGTGATCCGTCTTCTTCAGTAGGCAGTAGAGTAGCTGGATTCAGGGTAGTACAGCGTCGTATAGTAAGATTAGGATTTGACAACAGTTCCACTTCGTACCTGCTGCTTCTAGCAGTAGTGATGTGTTGGGTAGCGCATTGTGTTAACAGTATTTCTAGTGAATGGGGCACATACAAAGTGGTGCAATGATTAAGGGTAATGGTTTGTGCTTTCTGCACCGCATATGAGGCAGCAGCCAATGCCGGTAGGCAGCCGGGTAGTCCCCTAGCGACTGGGTCCAGCTGGGCACTATAGTATGCTAACGGTCTCTCATGGTCACCATGAGATTGGGTGAGGACTGCTTGTGCAAACCTGGCTTTATGATGGACATACAGGCGGAATGGTAGCTCATAATTGGGAAGTCCAAGTGCAGGTGCAGATATTAATGCCTGTTTCATCTGCTCGAAGTGATCTCGTGTTTTATCGCTCCATATAAGATAGACTGGCTTGTCGTCACCTATCATGTCCAGTAGAGGTCTCGTTATTTCAGAATAACTCATTATCCATTGCCTACAGTATCCTGTCATTCCAAGAAAATGTTTCAATTGTTGTTGGGTCTGTGGGACGGGAGCCTCACTAATGGCTGTGACTCTTTTCTTTGATAATCATCGAGTGTCTTTATGTAATTCGTGTCCCAAATACTCGACAGTTTCCAAAACAAACTGGAGTAGAGACCTTGTGTCCCTTTTTAGCGAGGGCACATAACATGGTAATAGAGTCAGCCTGGCAGGCAAAAGAATTAGGGGAGGCTATTAACAGATCGTCCACATACTGGATCAGAGTGGATCCTGCTTCTAAGACAATGTCCTGCAAGTCTGCCTTTAAACACAGTGAAAATATGGTTGGGCTTTCAGTGTAGCCTTGATGCAATCGTGTCCATGGATATTGTCTCCCCTTAAACGTGAAAGCGAAAAGAAAATGGGAGTGGTGATGAATTGGGAGAGTGAGAAACGCTGAACATAAGTCCATCACTGTGTAATGGGTGGAGCCGCCAGGTTTACTGGTGAGAATTACAGCAGGGTTGGGCACAACAGGGTCAACAGGGAGAACAGAGCCATTCACTTCCTGTAAATCTTGTACAAGCCGCCATTTGCCTGTTTGCCTCTTCTGAACAGGCAAAATAGGAGTGTTGCAAGGACTTTTAGTTGGTATAATGATTCCCTGATTTAACAAGTCCAAGACCACCATGGAGATGCCTTCTTCTGCCTCTGCTGACATGGGATATTGAGACACTCTAGGGAAGGGCATTCCAGGTTTCATAGTAACCCTGTATGGCTGAGCAGTTAGCATTTTTCCCACTTCATTCGCATGTTGGGACCAGAGTTGCTCCAGGACCCTTTCTAACAGATTCGCTACTTCTGTACTACACACGTACTCACTCCGGTTTTCGAGCAGGTCTCTGTCTAACATTTTTCGTTCAAAGGTTGCATGATTGTTGATAAAGGGATATAAGAAAATGGCAAAGCCAGCTCCTTCATTTAGCTGTATTACGGTACCTCCCCTGATACCTGAGATTTCGGTCTATGGTAATGGTTTAAGCACTTGACCATGGGTCCAACGTCCTTTTGACTATGGCCTTCTGCAACTGCAGTGGGGCGCACTATCGGCGACCTTAAATAAGGGTTTTACTTCGCTGGGTAGTATGATTGACACAGCTATGCCAGCCGGACCTATCAGGATCGTATTGCATGTGAGATTAAATTCGCGTCCTTCAAATGTTTGACAAAAACATTTTTCACAAATATCCCGTCCAGTTTCATCAAAGTAGGCTGTACAGTGTAAATTGTATTTCCAGGAGATTAAGTTAAGGGATGCTCGGTAATCAGATGCCATCCTAGATATGTACTGCAGGGACCCCATCAATCTTCGAAGTTTTGTGGCCAGAGAGCCACTGTTGTTCATTGACCATTTATAAATAACAGGTGACTCAAATTCTCAAAGGGAATACATTCCATAAGTTTCTTCGGGGAGAGACACTTCTAATCCCTTATCCGTACATATGATGGTGGCTCTCATTTTGCATAAGAGATCACGTCCTAGTAAATTAACGGGTGCATCCTCTGATAGTAGGAATGCATGTTGTCCGTGGAATACTTCTGATTTTATGTCTAATGGGTCTGACCATTGCATGGTTTGTGTAACTCCTGACAGGCCAACACATTGTACACTTTTATCCGTTTTGGGGGCTTCTTTTGCCATTTCTTTGGACAATAAAGAGTTAGTAGCACCCGTATTGACAAGGAAGGGCACTTGTTTTCCCCCCATGTGTAGATAGAGGCATGGTTCTTGACCAGCGTTCACTGAGACTATCGGCATTTAACAATCAGGTTTCTGACACGGGGGGTTCGAGGGCTTCATGCGGGATAATTTCTGGGATCATTACGATTTGAATTACCCCATGGATTCCCAGTCGAAAATTGAGCTTGGGGTCGAACGGTGGGTTAATCAGCATAATTTTGCGGTGGACCATTGGCAGACCTTCTGTCGGGCTGAGGACAATTCGATCGCCAATGTCCACTTTTCCCACAATTAAAACACAGACCATAAAAAGGTTTTTTTTGAGGATTTCCCACACCGGGATGCCCAAAGCCTCCTGATTGAGGTGGGCCTGATCCGTGTCCGGGTTGTGGGCGTCCCCTCCCTCTATTATGTCCCATATAATACAAGGTGAGCGGGTCATTTGGAGTCAATTTTGTTTCTGCGTACATGGAACTTTAACTTTTATTTTCTTTGCTTTCTGGACATTCTTTAGAATGGACCTCAATTGAGGCACAGTTTTGTGTCTCCAATCTCGGTATATCAAAGTCAGTGGGTCTTTTAATTCTGGTCTGAGTCCATTAACGAGGGCGTTAACGAGTGGCACTTGGTATGCATCTTTAGCCATACCAGAACACTGGTCAAAAATATTCTCCATTCTTTCTATATAATCCTCAACATCCTCATCTTTCTTTTGACTGGTTTCTGTAATCTTAGTCCAATTTGTTTTCTTTGGGAATTTTACGTGCATTACTTCATACAAATTTTGGCAGAATGCATTATCTGCCACTGTCTCGTCTGATCCGTTAGCTGCCCGATGGTCTCGGATTAGGGTAAAGCTTTCATCGCCCTCAAACAGTCTTTTATATCTATTATCTTTCAACCATGCGCGTAATAACTGATCCATATCTACTATGGTTGGTTGGTGACAAATGACTATCGTTTTCAATTGGTCAATAGATTTTTCGAAGTCTTTGAATCCAGCGATCCGAGTTCAAATCTCAGTGGAACCTCCAAGAAGCTGTAGAAATTTAATATTACTTATTCTATACAATGCATTAACACCCAAACAAAGTAGTACAAGAAAGAGTTTATTTTTTTACTTGTATACAAGTAGAAGAGCACCTCAAGACAATGGTTGAGGATACATCTTCGCCGAGTTCAAGAAACAGCTCACGTTTATACAGCTCAGTAACAACGCCCACCTGTCACAGAATATGGGCGTACACCTACATTCTTTATTGGCTCAGGTAGTTAGTCAATCAAAATAGGGAACCCACCCTCGAGTTCCCATAGCCATCTTGATATCTTGGACGCAGGCCTGGGAAAGTGCTTTTCCCTAAGAAACTATCTTTACTATGTGTGTAGCTAGTCTCAAGGCTATATGGTCATTTATTCCTGTAGTCAGCTACCTCTCTATCTAAAGGAGGACAGCTATCAGCATGAGAAACTCAAAGTAATTACACAATTGTGCTTCTATGTGTTTTCGTGAGAAATTTTATTATGTGAGTTTAAGTGAATTAGCTGGTCAGTTAATATGGTCAAGTATCCCTTTATGCACTTCCACATTGGAAAGGCTTTGGGGAGTCAGGAGGTGAGTCACTCATCACAGAATACCCAGCCTCTGACCTGCTCTCATAGCCACAGTATTTATATGGCTGGTCCAGTTAAGTTTCTGGTCAATGGTGACCCCCAGGATGTTGATGGTGGGGGATTCAGCGATGGTAATGCCGTTGAATGTCAAGGGGAGGTGGTTGGACTCTCTCTTGTTGGAGATGGTCATTGCCTGGCACTTGTCTGGCGCGAATGTTACTTGCCACTCATGAGCCCAAGCCTGGATGTTGTCCAGGTCTTGCTGCATGCAGGCTCGGACTGCTTCACTATTTGAGGGGTTGCGAATGGAACTGAACACTGTGCAATCATCATTTCTGACCTTCTGATGGAGGGAAGGTCGTTGATGAAGCAGCTGAAGATGGTTGGGTCTAGGACTCTGCACTGAGGAACTCCTGCAGCAATGTCCTGAGGCTGAGATGATTGGCCTCCAACAACCACTACCATCTTCCTTTGTGCTAGGTATGACTCCAGCCACTGGAGAGTTTTCCCCCTGATTCCCATTGACTGCAATTTTACTAGGGCTGCTTGGTGCCACACTCGGTCAAATGCTGCCTTGATGTCAAGGGCAGTCACTCTCACCTCACCTCTGGAATTCTGCTCTCTTGTCCATGTTTGGACCAAGGCTGTAATGAGGTCCTGGCGGAACCCAAACTGAGCATCAGTGAGCAGGTTATTGGTGAGTAAGTGCCGCTTGATAGCACTGTCGACGACACCTTCCATCACTTTGCTGATGATTGAGAGTAGTCTGATGGGGCGGTAATTGGCCGGATTGGATTTGTCCTGCTTTTTGACGACAGGACATACCTGGGCAATTTTCCACATTGTCGAGTAGATGCCAGTGTTGTAGCTCAACTGGAACAGCTTGGCTAGAGGCGCAGCTAGTTCTGGAGCACAAGTCTTCAGCACTATAGCCGGGGTGTGGTCGGGGCCCACAGCCTTTGCTGTATCCAGTGCACTCAGCCATTTCTTGATATCACGTGGAGTGAATCGAATTGGCTGAAGACTGGCTTCTGTGATGGTGGGGATATCGGGAGGAGGCCGAGATGGATCATCCACTTGGCACTTCTGGCTGAAGATGGTTGCAAATGCTTCAGCCTTTTCTTTTGCACTCACGTGCTGGACTCTGCCATCATTGAGGATGGGGATGTTTACAAAGCCTCCTCCTCCTGTTATTTGTTTAATTGTCCACCACCATTCACGACTGGATGTTGCAGGACTGCAGAGCTTTGATTTGATCCGTTGGTTGTGGAATCGCTTAGCTCTGTCTATAGCATGTTGCTTCTGTTGTTTAGCATGCATGTAGTCCTGAGTTGTAGCTTCACCAGGTTGGCACCTCATTTTTAGGTATGCCTGGTGCTGCTCCTGGCATGCTCTTCTACACTCCTCATTGAACCAGGGTTGATCCCCTGGCTTGTTGGTAATGGTAGAGTGAGGAATATGCCGGGCCATGAGGTTACAGATTGTGCTGGAATACCATTCTGCTGCTGCTGATGGCCCACAGCACCTCATGGATGCCCAGTTTTGAGCTGCTAGATCCATTCTGAATCTATCCCATTTAGCACGGTGGTAGTGCCACACAACACGTTGGATGGTGTCCTCAGTGCGAAGACGGGACTTCATCTCTACGAGGACTGTGCGGTGGTCACTCCTACCAATACTGTCATGGTCAGATGCATTTGCGATAGGTAGATTGGTAAGGATGAGGTCAAGTAGGTTTTTCCCACGTGTTGGTTCGCTCACCACCTGCCACAGGCCCAGTCTGGCAGCTGTCTCCTTCAGGACTCGGCCAGCTCGGTCAGTAGTGGTGCTACTGAGCCACACTTGGTGATGGACATTGAAGTCCCCCACCCAGAGTACATTCTGTGCCCTTGCTACCCTCAGTGCTTCCTCCAAGTGGTGTTCAACATGGAGGAGGACTGATTCATCAGCTGAGGGAGGGCGGTAGGTGGTAATCAGCAGGAGGTTTCCTTGCCCATGTTTGACCTGATGCCATGAGATGTCATGGGTTCCGGAGTCAATGATGAGGACTCCCAGAGCCACTCCCTCCTGACTGTATATCACTGTACCGCCACCTCTGGTGGGTCTGTCCTGCCGGTGGGAGAGGACATACCCAGGGATGGTGATGGAAGAGTCTGGGAAGTTGGCTGAAAGGTATGATTCTGTGAGAATGGTTATGTCAGGCTGTTGCTTGACCAATCTGTGGGACAGCTCTCCCAATTTTGCCTTCACAAGAAGGTCTCCTTTTGTCCCGAATCTGTCCCACCCTTCCTTTGACTACCCTTTTAGTATTTATATGTTTAGAAAAGACTTTTGGATTCCCTTTTATGTTAGCCGCTAATCTATTCCCATACTCTCTCTTTGCCCCTCTTATTCCCTTTTTTTAGATTTCCTCTGTACTTTCTATATTCAGCCTGGTTCTCCACTGTATTATCAACCCTACATTTGTCATAAGCCTCCTTTTGCTGTTTCATTTTAATCTCTATACTTTAGTCATCCAGGGAGATCTAGCTTTGGATGGCTTTCCTTCCCCCCTTTCCGCCCCTCCCTCCACTGTAGCAATGTGTCTACTCTGTACCCGAATCAACTCCTCCTTGAAGGTCTCCCATTGTTCAATTACTGTTTTGCCTGCCAATTTTTGATTCCAATCCACCTGGGCAAGATCCCTTTTTAACTCACTGTGAAATTAGCCCTCCTCCTAATACTTAACTAAGTACTTTCACATGTGATTGTTCCTTGTCCTTTTCCATAACTATTCTAAAGCTAATGATATTATGATCACTGTTTCCTAAATGCTCCCCCACTGAAAAATGCCCCACCTGCCCCACTTCATTCCCCAGAAATAGATCCAGTATCATTTCCTTCCTGGTTGGGCTGGAAATACATTGTTCCAGAAAGTTCTCATGGACACATTTCAGGAATTCCTCCCCCTCTTTGCCCTTTACACTATTACTGTCCAGTCTATATTGGGATAATTGAAGTCCCCCATTATCACTACACTATAGCTCTTGCATTTTTCTGTAATTTACCTTTGAGCGTTCTTCTCTCTCTCCTTCCCAATATTTGGTGACCTATAGTATATACCCAATAGTGTTATAGCTCCTCTATTGTTCCTTAATTCTGACCAAATAGATTCTGTCTTTGACCCCCTCAACTACATCATCCATCTCCAGTGCGATAATAGTTACTTTGATCAATATTGCCTCCCCCTCTCCTTCCTTTCTTTCCCTATCTTTCCTGAATACCTGGTAGCCAGGAATATTAAGTACCCAATCATCTCCTTGTCTGATCCAGGTCTCTGTTATTGCCACTCTATCATAGTCCCATGTAACGACTTGTGCCTGCAGCTCACCAACCTTATTTACATGTGCATTTACACTCATGAACTCCAAACTCATCTTACACTGCCTCGCATTTGCCCCCTGTATCATCCCTCCTAATTCTGAATATTCTTTACACTAGTGCTATTTGTCCCTCTCAGTTCTCTGTGCACCTTGTTTCTTCCCTCTACTGTTTCATCCTGGTGCCCATTCCCCTGCCAAATTAGTTTAAACCCTCCCCCACAGCACTAGTTAACCTCCCCGCGAGGACATTGGTCCCAGCTCTGTTGAGGTGCAACCCGTCCATCTTGAACAGGTCCCTCCTGCCTCAGAACTGGTCCCAATGCCCCAGAAATCTGAAGCCCTCCCTCCTGCACCATTGCTCCAGCCACAGATGAACCTGTCTTACCCTACTAATCCTATACTCACTAGTGCACGGCACTGGGGGTAATCCAGAGATTATTACCTTTTGAGGTCCTGCTTTTTAACTTCCTTCCTAGCACCTGAAACTCTGACTGCAGAATCTCGACCCTTTTCTTTCCTATGTCATTGGTTCCCACATGGACCATGACTTCTGGCTGTTCCCCTTCCCCCCTCAAAATGTCCTGCACCCTCTCAGTATCTCCTTTGCCCCGGCACCAGGGAGGCAACACACCATGTGGGACTCACGTCAGTGGTTGCAGAAACACCTGTCTATCCCCCTGATTATCAAATCTCCGATAACCACACCATTTCTTTTGCCCCCCCTGTACAGCCAAGTCTCCCACGTGCCGTGGATTTGCTCCTGACTGCACTCCCCCATAGTGTCAACACCCTCACTGGGATTCAACACTGAATACTGGTTTGTGAGTGCTACACTCCCAGGGGACTCCTGCACTCCCTGCCTGTTTCTCCTAGTCTGTCTGGTGGTCACCCATTCCCTCTCCACCTGAACTCTCTGTAGCTGTGGGGTGACCACCTCCTGACACGTGCTATCCATGAAACTCTCAGCTTCCTGTATGCACTGTAGTGACGCCAGCCGCCCCTCAAGCTCAGAAACGCTGAGCTCGAGCAGTTGGTGGCATTTCCTGCACAAGTGGTTTTTCAGGACACATGAAGTATTCTGGAGTTCCCACATGACACAGGGTGTGTATGCAATGGGCCCCAGGTGTCCTGCCATGTTAGCTAAATGTTATTTAAACTTTATTTAGCTTTAAGGTATTTTACTGTTTATCTAACACTAAAACACTAACCACTAAAAAACAGTAGCCAACCACTCAAGACACTCTCCACTAAGAACTATAACTACTAAAAACACTAACCAATGAACTAAATCCTTACTGACTTACCCTCGGCTCCTCCTGGTCTTGTGATGTCACTTTAATTACTTTTTCTTGATTCCTCCCACGACTCCCTTTATGTTCTGTTCACTCTTAGTCTTTAGTCCTTTAAAAACATTTATGTATTTTTTTAATTTAAGTTTTAAAATTTGATAGATTAGTTTATAGTCCCTCGGTTTAAATCACTTAACACCTCCTTCCCCCTCTGCACCTAATTCCCACACTCACCAAATTTCCAATTGAAAGTCCTCATTCTGTTAACAATTCACTCTATTAGAAGCTCACTCTCTGTCTTTCCCAACCTCTGTACTCAAGCTCTGTTTTTGATCCTGAATAATTACTGCACAGTTTGGGCTGTGTTCGATCCTGAATAATTACTGCACAGTTTGGGCTGTGTTCGATCCTGAATAATTACTGCATTAGATCCTGAATAATTACTGCTCAATATTGGCTGTATTAGATCGTGAATAATTACTGTGTTCATAAGAACATAACGAACATAAGAAATAGGAGCAGGAATAGGCCACATGGCCCCTCGAGCCTGCTCCGCCATTCAATCAGATAATGGCTGATCTTCGACCTGAACTCCACTGTCCCCACCCGATCCCCATATCCCTTGATTCCCTTAGAGTCCAAGGGGGTTAAATTGGATTAGGCCAATAACCGGGCGTGGGTACCCCGATCCACAACTAACCCACGCCCGGTGCTTCCTTCACAGGCAGAACATCTGGCCCCAGTACTTACCTGAAAACCGCATTCCAAATCAGCGTTGACACAAGGATTCAAGGGCATTTGCACTTTTCACCAGCAGGCAGAACCCCAATCTCTTAAAGGCAAGATGTCTGTCTGACAGCCTGCCAAAATCTCTTAAAGCTAGCCGGTACCTGTAATTTGCTAAAAATAACAGTCTGCCGTCTGCAAGGAGTCTGAACGGAGATCAGATATCGCACACATAAAACACAGATGCAGGTCCCGTCCCGATGTTTACAAACTGTTGAGTTATGTTAAAACATTGAATAAAGGTTGTGCACTACTAAATCCCACATCCTCCAATCTGCATGCCAGACCTCACCAATCTGCCGATCTGAGTTTGTACCAGGCCTGTGAGAGTGCATGCACCAAGGTTCTCTGCTGATGCACTAGAGGCTTTGGTGCAAGAGGTGGACAGAAGGAGGGACATCCTATATCCACAGTGGGGGGCCAAGAGGCCCTCCAGACATATGTCCAAAAGACAGTGGGAGGCAGCGGTGACGAAGTCAATGCCAGGTGCACAGCATCATGACCATGGATGCAGTGCAGGAAGAAGTTCAATGCTTTGACATGAGTGGTCAAGGTGAGTGAGGTCAACTGTCAAGTGACGTCTCCCACCAACTGCTCCACACACTACACCCCCCCATCACCCACACACCAACAAACTCTTTCCATCAGTACTCAACTCATCCAATCAGGTGCTTCGTTTCACCCTCACACATTACCACTGTTTCAAGCCGCACACCCACAACTCACAAGCCACACACACTGGCAGCTATTCAACCATGACAGGCACATCACCCAGACACACATCCTGGTTTGTTGCAGGAGAAGGTGGAGCAAAACAAGAGGCAGCAAGTGGCCGTGGCATTCAGCCCCTCGAGCCTGTTCCGCCATTCAATAAAATCATGGTGGACCTGTGACCTAACTCCATATACCCACCTTAGCCCCATATCCCTTAATACCCTTGGTTCACAGAAATCTATCAATCTCAGATTTGGAATTAACAATTGAGCTAGCATCAACTGCCGTCTGCAGAAGAGCGTTCCAAACATCTCCCACCCTTTGCGTGTAGAAGCATTTCCTAACTTCACTCCTGCACGTCCTGGCTCTAAATGTTAGGCTGTGTCCCCGCGTCCTAGTATTCAAGTCTAGGAGACCTCCAAAAACAGTTACAAATGCATCAGCACCAGAAGCAATAATCCAGCTACTAACCTGTAAATCTTGCATGGTCACTTTATATATTACTGGTGAGGTCCTCCTAGCACTCTAAGACATGTTTAGATGGTCATGGTTAAGACAATGCGTTGAGTGGAGCGTTAACTCCCAATATGGTGTCTATCACTTTAATTCAGCGTTGCACACTGATCAAACGCATGTTCTCCCTACTTTACACGCTGCTGGCATTCTTTATTTGCGCATGCGCTAAACCCTTTATCAAGATGGTGTCCTTCGCACGTCATGTGCGTGCTCGTCCAAGACGCCATCTTTGGATGTTCGGGAGGCCGCATAGCACCGAAACAACGGGCGCTAGACGGCCCAATTTCTAGCCCCAAAAACCTATCAATCTCAGCCTTGAATACACTCAAAGCCTCAGCATCCACAGCCTCTGGGGTAGAGAATTCCAAAGATTCACAACCCTCTGAGTGAAGAAATTCCTTTTCATCTCAGTCTTCTACGGCCAAATCCTTAGCCTGAGACCATGCCCCCTAGTTCTGGACTCTCCAGCCAAGGGAAACAACCTCTCAGCATCTACCCTGTCAAGCCCCCTCAGAATCTTGTTTGTTTCAATGAGATCACCTCTCGATCTTCTAAACTCCAGAGAGTATAGGCTCATTTTACTCAATCTCTCCTCATAGGGGAACCCTCTCATCCCAGGAATCAATTGAGTGAACCTTCGTTGGACTGCCTCTAACGCAAGTATATCCTTCCTTTGATAAGGAGACCAAAACTGTACACAGTACTCCAAGTGTGGTCTCCTGAACCTGAATGATTGCTTCACAGTAAGGGCAGTGTTCGATCTCGAATAATTACTGTGTACGATCCTGAATCGCTATTGTGTTAGATCATGAATAATTAATACACAGTTTGGGCTGTGTTAGATCCTGAATAATTACTGTGATCAATCCTGAATAATTACTGTGTTCGATCCTGAATAATTATTGTGTTCAATCCTGAATAATTACTGTGTTCGATCCTGAATAATTATTGTGTTCGATCCTGAATAATTACTGTGTTCGATCCTGAATAATTATTGTGTTCAATCCTGAATAATTACTGTGTTCGATCCTGAATAATTATTGTGTTCGATCCTGAATAATTACTGTGTTCGGACCTGAATAATTACTGTGTTCGGACCTGAATAATTACTGTGTTCGGACCTGAATAATTACTGTGTTCGATCCTGAATAATTACTGTGTTCGATCCTGAATAATTACTGTGTTCGGACCTGAATAATTATTGTGTTCGATCCTGAATAATTACTGTGTTCGGACCTGAATAATTACTGTGTTCAAACCTGAATAATTACTGTGTTCGGACCTGAATAATTACTGTGTTCGGACCTGAATAATTACTGTGTTCGATCCTGAATAATTACTGTGTTCGATCCTGAATAATTACTGTGTTCGGACCTGAATAATTACTGTGTTCGGACCTGAATAATTACTGTGTTCGATCCTGAATAATTACTGTGTTCGATCCTGAATAATTACTGTGTTCGGACCTGAATAATTACTGTGTTCGGACCTGAATAATTACTGTGTTCGATCCTGAATAATTACTGTGTTCGATCCTGAATAATTACTGTGTTCGATCCTGAATAATTACTGTGTTCGATCCTGAATAATTACTGTGTTCGGACCTGAATAATTACTGTGTTCGGACCTGAATAATTACTGTGTTCGATCCTGAATAATTACTGTGTTCGATCCTGAATAATTACTGTGTTAGATCCTGAATAATTACTGTGTTCGATCCTGAATAATTACTGTGTTCGAACCTGAATAATTACTGTGTTAGATCCTGAATAATTACTGTGTTCGAACCTGAATAATTACTGCACAGTAAGGGCTGTGTTTGATCCAGAATAATTAATGTGTTAGTTCCTGAATAATTACTGCACAGCATGGCCTGTGTTAGATCCTGAATAATTACTGTGTTTGATCCTGTATAATCCAGATCTAACCGAGGACTTCTCCCTTCCAATAACGTAAAATATCTAAATAAGCAAGAGTAGGCATTCTAGGCTATATTTTACACCCCCAAAACCAATCTGAACTTCCATGCCAGCAGTGTGAGCTGCCATAGTAGTCCTGTGAGCTTCCATAGCAGCAATATTCGCTACTGTGGAAGATGTCAGAGCTGCCTAAGATGCATGTTGGGTTCTACTGCAGTGTTGATGGAGCTGACCAATCGGTCCATGTTGGCAAAGCCTTGAGACAATTTGGAGCTGGACTTCTCCATGCTCTGTGGCATTGTGAACAAGCTCTCTGGCAGCTTTCCCAGTGCATCAAGCATTTCCCAACATTTGGCCATGAGCTTTCTTTGGTAGCCTGGGCCCTTATAGTCAGCATCTGAAGCCTCTGCTCCAGAACTAGTGTGCGACCTTGCCCTTCAGTGAGCTGGGACATGTGGCATCCTATTCCCCTGCCCTAGCTCATGGGCACTTGTGCCCAAAAAGTCACCACGTGAAGATTTCTTCTCTAACTTAGTTTTTAAAGTCCACGTGGTGTCAATATATAAGTTATATCGAGTTACATCAAAACTACAGCACAGAAACAGGCCATTATGCCCAACTGGTCCATGCCGGCGTCCATGCTCCACATCAGGCTCCTCCCTCCCTACTTCATCTAACCATATCAAGATACCCTTCTATTCCTTTCTCCCTCATAGAATCATAGAATGCTTATAGCACAGAAGGAGGCCATTCGGCCCATCGAGTCCGTGCTAGCTCCTTGTAAGAGCAATCCAGTTAGTCCCAATCCCCCGCTCTTTCCCCATAGCCCTGCTAATTTTTTCTCTTCAGGTATTTATCCAGTTCCTTTTTGAAAACCATGATTGAATCTGCTTCCACCACCCTTTCAGGCAGCGCATTCCAGATCATAACCACTCGCTGTGTAAAAATGTTTTTCCTCATGTTGCCTTTGGTTCTTTTGCCAATCACCTTAAATCTGTGTCCTCTGGTTCACGCCCCTTCAGCCAATGGGAACATTTTCTCTTTATTGACTCTGTTAAAATAGTTCATGATTTTGAACACTTCTATAAAATCTCCTCTCAACCTTCTTCACTCTAAGGAGAACAAACCCAGTTTAGAGTCATAGAGTTATACAGCACGGATAGAGGCCCTTCGGCCCATCGTGTCCGCGCCGGCCATCAGCCCTGTCTACTCTAATCCCATATTCCAGCATTTGGTCCGTAGCCTTGTATGCTATGGCATTTCAAGTGCTCATCCAAATGCTTCTTGAATGTTGTGAGGGTTCCTGCCTCCACAACCCTTTCAGGCAGTGAGTTCCAGACTCCAACCACCCTCTGGGTGAAAAAGTTCTTTCTCAAATCCCCTCTAAACCTCCCGCCTTTTACCTTGAATCTATGTCCCCTTGTTATAGTACCCTCAACGAAGGGAAAAAGCTCCTTAGTATCCATCCTATCTGTGCCCCTCATAATTTTGTACACCTCAATCATGTCCCCCCTCAGCCTCCTCTGCTCCAAGGAAAACAAACCCAATCTTCCCAGTCTCTCTTCATAGCTGAAGCGCTCCAGCCCTGGTAACATCCTGGTGAATCTCCTCTGCACCCTCTCCAAAGCGATCACATCCTTCCTGTAGTGTGGCGACCAGAACGGCACACAGTACTCCAGCTGTGGCCTAACCAGTGTTTTATACAGCTCCATCATAACCTCCTTGCTCTTATATTCTATGCCTCGGCTAATAAAGGCAAGTATCCCATATGCCTTCTTTACCACCTTATCTACCTGTTCCGCCGCCTTCAGGGATCTGTGAACTTGCACACCAAGATCCCTCTGACCCTCTGTCTTGCCTAGGGTCCTCCCATTCATTGTGTATTCCCTTGCCTTGTTAGTCCCTCCAAAGTGCATCACCTCGCACTTTTCCGGGTTAAATTCCATTTGCCACTGTTCCGCCCATCTGACCAACCCATCTATATCGTCCTGCAGACTGAGGCTATCCTCCTCGCTATTTACCACCCTACCAATTTTTGTATCATCAGCGAACTTACTGATCATACCTTTTACATTCATATCCAAGTCATTAATGTAGACCACAAACAGCAAGGGACCCAGCACCGATCCCTGTGGTACCCCACTGGCCACAGGCTTCCAGTCACAAAAACAACCTTCGACCATCACCCTCTGCCTTCTGCCACTAAGCCAGTTTTGTATCCAAAGTGCCAAGGCACCCTGGATTCCATGGGCTCTTACCTTCTTGACCAGTCTCCTGTGGGGGACTTTATCGAAGGCCTTACTGAAATCCATGTATACCACATCCACTGCGTTACCCTCATCCACACGCCTAGTCACCCCCTCAAAAAATTCAATCAAATTAGTCAGACATGATCTTCCCTTGACAAAGCCATGTTGACTATCCCTGATTAATCCTTGCTTCTCCAAGTGGAGACTAATTTTGTCCTTCAGAATTTTTTCCAATAATTTTCCTACCACTGATGTTAGGCTCACTGGCCTGTAGTTCCCCGATTTTTCCCTACTCCCCTATCTCCCCTTCTCCAGTCTATCCATGTAACTGACGTCCCTCATCCCTGGAATCATTCCAGTAAATCTTTTCTGCACCCTCTCTAAGGCCATCACATCTTTCCTAAAGTGTGGTGCCCAGAATTGCGCACAATATTCCAGCTGTGGCCGAATCAGTATTTTATAAAGGTTCAACATAACTTCCTTGCTATTGTACTCAATGCCTGTATTTATAAAGCCCAGAACCCCATAGCTTTTTTAAACACTTTCTCAACCTGTCCCACCATCTTCAATGATTTGTGTATGTGAACCCCCAGGTCTCTCTGTTCTTGCACCCCCTTTAAAATTGTACCATTTAGTTTATATTGCCTCTCCTCATTCTTCCTACCAAAATGTATCACTTCACACTTCTCTGCATTAAATTTCATCTGCCATGTGTCTGCTCATTTCACCAGTCTGTCTCTGTCCTCCTGAATTCTGTTACTATCCTTCACATTGTTTACTACATTGTGTCATCTGCAAACCTTGAAATTATACCCTCTATACCCAAGTCCAGGTCATTAATAGACATCAGAAAGAGCAGTGGTCCTAATGCTGACCCCTGGGGAACACCACTGTATACTTCCCTTCAGTCTGAAAAACAACCGTTCACCACTACTCTCTGCTTTCTGTCCCTGAGCCAATTTTGTATCCATGCTGCCACTGTCCCTTTAATCCCATGGGCTTTAATTGTGCTAAAAGTCTATTATGTGGTACATTATCAAATGCCGTTTGAAAATCCATATACACAACATCAACCACACTACCCTCATCAATCCGTGCTGACTTTCATTTATTGGCCCAGACTTTTCCAAGTACCAATTAATTTTGTCCCAGATTATTGTCTCTAAAGGTTTTCCCACCACCGAGGTTAGGCTGACTGGCCTGTAATTGTTGGGTTTATCCCTCTACCCTTTTTTGAACAGGGGTGTAACATTTGCAATCCCCCAGTCCTCTGGAACCATCCCCAATACTAAGGAGGATTAGAAGATTGTGTCCAGAGCCTCCGCAATTTCCACCCTTACTTCCCTCAGTAACTGAGAACCCACCCATCTGGACCGGATGACTTTTCTACTTTGAGTAATGCCAATCTTTTAAGTACCTCCTCTTTATCTATTTTTATCCTCTCCAATATCCCTACTACCTCCTCCTTTACTGCTACAATGGCAGCATCCTCTTCTCTAGTGATGACTGATGCGAAGTATTCATTCAGTACCTCAGCCTTGCCCTCTGCCTCCACAAGAAGGTCTCCTTTTTGTCTCTAATCCTGGTCCCGTGCTTCCTTTGACTACCTTTTTGCTTTTTATATGTTTATAAAGTCTTTTGAGTTCCCTTTTATGTTAGCCGCTAATCTATTCCCATACTCTCTCTTTGCCCCTCATACTCCGTTTTTTAGCTCTCCTCTGTATTTCTGTACTCAGCCTGGTTCTCTACTGTGCTTAAATTCATCATAAGTCTTCTTTTCCTGTTTCATTTTAATCTCTATATCTTCAGTCGTCCTTGGAGCTCTAGCTTTGGATCCCCTTTCTTTCCCCCTCGTAGGGATGTCCACTCTGTACCCGAACCAACTCCTCCTTGAAGGCCTCCCATTGCACAATTACTGTTTTGCCGACCAATTATTGATTCCAATCCACCTGAGCAAGATCCCTTTTTAACTCACTGAAATTAACCCTCCTCCAGTTAAGCATTTTCACATTTGATTATTCCTCGTCCTTTTACATAACTATTCTAAACCTAATGATATTATGATCACTGTTCCCCAAATGCTCCCCAACTGAAACATGCTCCACCTGCCCCATTTCATTCCCCAGAACTAAATCCAACACTGCTTCCTTCCTCATTGGGCTGGAAACACACTTTTCCAGAAAGTTCTCTTGAATACATTTCAGTTATTCCTCCCCCTCTTTGCCCTTTACACTGTTACTATCCCAGTCTATATTGGGATAATTGAAGTCCCCCATTATCACTACTCTATAGTTCTTGCATCATTCTGTAACTTGCCTGCAAATGTTCTCCTCTATCTCCTTCCCACTATTTGGTGGCCTATAATATACACCCAGTAATGTAATAGCTCCTCTATTGTTCCTTAATTCTAACCAAATAGATCCTGTCTTTGACCCCTCAACTACATCATCCCTTTCCAGTGCTATAATAGTTTATTTCATTAATACTGCCAATCCCCCTTCTTTCTTTCCATCCCTATCTTTCCCTATTACCTTCCAGCCAGGAATATTAAGTATCCAATCCTCCCCTTTGAGCCAGCTCTCTGTTATTGCCATTATATCAGTCCCATGTGGTGACTTGAGCCTGCAGCTCACCAACCTTATTTACCATGCTACGTGTGTTTACGCACTTGCACCCTAAACTCATCTTAGACTGCCTCGCATTTGCCCCCCGTCTGATCCCTCCTATTTCTGAATATTCTTTACTTTAGTGTTACTTGTCCCTCCCAGTCCTCTGTGCACCTTGTTTCTTCTATCTAATGTTTCATCCTTGTGCCCATCCCCCTGCCAAATTAGTTTAAACCCTCCCCCACAGCACTAGTTAACCTCTCCGTGAAGACATAGGTCCCAGCTCTGTTGAGGTGCAACCCGTCCATCTTGAACAGGTCCCTCCTGCCCCAGAACTGGTCACAATGCCCCAGGAATCTGAAGCCCTCCCTCCTGCACCATTGCTCCAGCCGTGCATTAATGTCTTACCCTACTATTCCTATACTCACTAGTACATGGCACTGGGAATAATCCACAGATCTATCCTATCCACAGATAGGATAGATACTAAGGAGCTTTTTCCCTTAGTTGAGGGTTCTATAACAAGGGGACATAGATTCAAGGTAAAAGGCGGGAGGTTTAGAGGGGATTTGAGAAAGAACTTTTTCACCCAGAGGGTGGTTGGAGTCTGGAACTCACTGTCTGAAAGGGTTGTGGAGGCAGGAACCCTCACAACATTCAAGAAGCATTTGGATGAGCACTTGAAATGCCATAGCATACAAGGCTACGGACCAAATGCAGGAATATGGGATTAGAGTAGACAGGGCTTGATGGCCGGCGCGGACACGATGGGCCGAAGGGCCTCTATCCGTGCTGTATAACTCTATGACTCTATGACTCTATTACCTTTGAGGTCTTGCTTTTTAACTTCCTTCTTAGCACCTGAAACTCTGACTGCAGGACCTCGGCCTTTTCCCTTCCTGTCATTGTTTCGCACATGGACCACGACTTCTGGCTGTTCCCCATCCCCCCTCAAAATGTTCTACATCCTCTCAGCGATGTCTTTACCCTGGCACCAAGGAGGCAACACACCATTCGGGCCTCACGTCAGTGGTTGCAGAAACGCCTCTCTAGCCCCCTGATTATCAAATCCCCGATAACAACTGCATTTCTTTTGCCCTCCTTGTGCAGCCGAGTCTCTCACGGTGCCATGGATTTGCTCCTGGCTGCATTCTCCCGCGGTGTCATCATCCTCACTGGTACTCACCGGTTTGTGAATGCTCCCAGGGGATTCCTGCACTGCCTACCTGATCCTCCTGGTCTGCCTGGTGATCACCAGCTCCCTCTCCGCCTGAACGCTCTGTACCTGTAGGGTGATCACCTCCTGAAATGTGCTATCCACGAAACTCTCAGCTTCCCGCATGCACTGTAGCCTGTCGCCCCTCAAGCTCAGAAACTCTCCTCTGGTTCCATTGCTCCCCGCTCTGTGTTCGCTATCACATCACCATTTGAGATTTTTTCTCTCAGTTTCTTTAACTGCTCTGGTTTCCCACTCTTTTTAAACTGTTATTTTTAAACTTAAAGCTAAACAATCACTAACCACTAGATACACTACCGACCAATAACGACACTAACCACTAAACACAATATCCACTAAAAACGCTTACCAATAAACTAAATACTTACATTGACCTTCAGTGTTAAATTATATTATGCTCTTAATACATAAGACAAACGATGAATTAAACAATTAGTTCTAATTCCTCGGCTCCGCAGCTCCTCACTCTGTGCTCACTATGACGTCACCTTCTGAGTTTCCCCCTCTTTTTGTTTCCCCTCTGGATCTCCCGACAGGCTCTGCTGCTGCTGCTCTTGCTCTCTGTTTAAATCTGCCACTCTGGGTCTCCCGATGTAGTGATAGAAGATTTCAACGGGTACAACCTTAATTCGAGGAGCGTGTCTGACTAATACTGTCCCTACAGATTCCCTAGCAGCCAACATGGAAGAGTTTTCTGAGTATTGATCCACCTAACACTGAGTTCCAGTTTCCTCAGCCCACTACACGGATGGGCCCACATCCTCCTGGGAATCCATTTCCAGTCCTTTCTGAATAACAAAGTTGTCCAGGATACAGCAAGCAAAAATGATGTAAGAGGCCCATTTGGGAGCATTCTGCAGTGACCCTCCACGTTGATCAAGGCAGTAAAATCTTGCTTTGAGAACCCCAATAGTCCTCTGTTGATGAATGGGTGAATTTGGCAGTTGAAGTGGGGTCATGGGCCTTGGAAGCAAGGAGTATGTCTTGTCTGCCAGAAGCCATAAAGACACTTCACTGTCTTCGCTGAATAGAGCTGAGAGGCTGGAGGTCCTCATGACGAAAGTATGATGGCCAAATATTGAGGGATTGTGGTGGAAAATGGAGCATAACCAAAGAGCCAGGCCTGCCGGTGCCTACCCACCTGAGGTCCATTTCGCTTCCCCCACCCACAGCAGGACTGCTGCCAGACATTCATTCCCTACCTAGCTGATTTTGTCAACACCTGCCCCCTTACCACTGCTTCCTGGAACCGCCAGGTGACAGGGGGCAGTAGGCCGAATGGTAAGATCCCGAATTTTACAAATGGAAGGAGAGGGATTTCTGGAGGCCTCCTCTTCCTCAAATTTGGTCCCCATGAACTAAAGTTTGTAGGCTTTGATCACTGCCGAGGTTTAATGAAGCCAGGAGCTTTCTTTGTTTTTGGGTCTCCTCTGCCCTTAAGGTGTCTCACCACCTCTTCTGATACTACAGCAGCAATTCCATCGCAACACTCCTCTTTGGAACTGGTGGACTCCCTCTTGGTGACTGCATGACAAATGAACCCCAACCCAGAAAAAATGAGCTGGGGCTAAGGCTGAGTCAGAGGGGCAGGTGGAAGTCCTGTCACACCACTACTCTGCCCCAAAGAAGAGAATCCCGCTCTCTCTATCTCCCCTTCAGCTTAAGACACTTTCTGAAGTTATAGAGCAGGAAACAAAGGGGCTGACATTGCTCAGCCGTTCCAGTGAAACTCTCATGTGTCCACCAGAATGGCTGCAAACTCCACTAACTCCCAGAAATCCCAGGCGCCAGGCTTGTGCCTGAGGTTCCTGTGATTTTGTTTGTGGGCAAAGCTTTCACCCTCCCCAAACAAGTCTAGTGATGTGGAGGAGATGGGGCTGAGGGCAGGAACTCCCTATGCTGGGAACCCCTATGTCCTCTAGCTAGAAGCTAAATTACAGTATTGCTAAGCTGCCTAAATGGCACTGATACTTCCTGGGAAGTTGGGTACACTGCACATGCTCAGACTGTACAATCTGCAATCAGCTAACAGAATTGAAGATCAGGGCTTTCGGGAGGGGCGAGGAATTGAGAGCCGGAGAGACAGTCACCCCCATGCCAACTTTGTTCACTTCCTCGTGGCTGGTTATAGAGCAGAATGGGCAAAACCATGGGATCAAGTCAGCTACTCACCCTCTCAGCTGAGCATAACACGGGGTACTGGGACAAAAAGGAAATGGGAATGGGGGAATCGCAGAAAAAAAGAAGAAAGTGGTTATAGTACAGGTGAGATCTGCATTAGGGTTAGCAACAGAAACTCTAATTAATTAGGAACTTTTAGGCAGCAGTGATAAGCTGGTGGGGGCAACGTAGGTTTAAGATTCTGTTCAATGCTCATGGAACACTTTAATTCAAATAGAACTGAACTACTGAACATCACTCAGTTAGTTCACTCCTTGATGTGGACTTTTATTAGATTACCTCAAGTATATTGTGATAGATGGTATCCTAGCAACAAAACAAACCCTGTATAACCTGAAATGTAAATCTTGCTGAGCTGTTTTGAAAGCAAACATGGGTAATCAGGTGACTCCTAGGCTTAAGGCGAGAGCCATAAATTAATCTCTTTGCTTAGCCACAAGGTGTAAATGCAATTTCGACATTCGGCTCGAAAATAAAATTCATAATGCTACTGGATTTTTTTAAGAGAGTTGGAGCGTAACATTCTGTATGAGATGAAAGATCTCGGCTAATAATATTTTTAAACATTGAGTTTTTACAATTACCAAAGATAATTGCTTTGAAACGAATGGATGATACTCCCCTCCCTGTATTCCCTGAAGATTTCTTGTAAGAGCCATGTACAAGCATAAGGGATAAGTGTTTTTATCCTAACTAATTTTATGAGTTGGCTGTTGCCAGGCCTGAATTTCAATAAAATTGTTCAGATCTTGAGTGTGAAAGATGCGAAGGCAACAACTGTTAAAATGTTTACATTCTCAGATACAAACAGTGCAGGAAAACTACCAGAAATTACAAAACCTGTTGAAAGAATCCAGGTCATAGTGGCGGGATGATCCACTAAAGTGTTACTTCTTCGAGGAGTCATGTCAAGTTTGAAACCAGGTCAGAGGTGAGAGGCAGGAGGTGGGAGGTGAGAGGTTATCTGTCGTCAGCATATTTGTGTCAATCTGAGCCGAGAACAAGACGGAACTCAGTTCAGCAATGTGTATAGACAAACGGCCAATAGATTCAGCTAAATCTCAGGCTTATGCTGCAAAGAGAGAACACAAAACAAGCAATAGTGAATTCGAAGACAATTATTCAATCAAGGCTTTCCGATGATGTTATAATCAAGGACATTGGTTTACAGTAACTGAATATCAAATTCCGTTTTTATTAAAAGGGATTAAAGGATTTATGAGATTTTTGCTTGCTTTGACAGATGGTGAGATCAATGGGAGTTAACAGGTGACAGATGAAGGCATAGACAGTTAGCATGGCATTCCTGTGAAGCAGCACACCGCCAGAAGCTTTCACACCCGTCTCTTAATCCCAAGGGGATTATGCTCACTCATCTGTACCTTATGCTCTCTTTCCCTGCAGATTCATCACCGCACTGCTAACCAGAGGATGATGAAGAGGAGGAAGATGATGCTGAGCAGGAGCAGCAGCAGGTGGGAAGAAAATTCTTCCTCGTGGACTATAACGTTGATGATAATGACAATGAGAATGATGATGAGGAGGGAGAAGATGTTCAGGACAAGGCCGCACAGGAGTCCCAGGAATAGATCCTGTCCCATGTTCCTCTGCCACAATCCCTGCAATATCACCCCCTGCATCACTTGTGTTCTCTCTACCTCACACCAGCTCAGATAGGATCACCCAAGGGAATTAGATTACTTTAGTGAGGATCTGGCACTGGGTGATTCACAGAGCACAATGGAACCTGGTGAGTGGGTGAGAATGTGACACTGACCCAGCAGAAGACTACCCATGGCTTCGGGACCCAGATCTCAAGGGTACTCGCCCGGAAAGAAGGATGTTTGTGGAAAATCACACCGACACGCAGGCCCTGAGGTCAGTCTACAGTGAAATGTGTGGCAACTAACAGTTTTGACTCTAGAACCCACAGCCCTGATTTGCAGCAAAATCAGAGAAGGTTGTTCTGAAGAACAAGAAGATTTTCTGGCATCAATGGAGGATGTGGCAGCTTTGTTGGAATCAGCAAGAGACATCCACCTGAAGCAGGCTGGCACCAGTCGGTGCTGTCCTTCATGGAAGCATAGACTGCATCTCTGATGGCAGCAGTGGACAGGTTAGGCAACAACAGCAACAACAACTTGCATTTGTATAGCTCCTTTAACATAGAAAAATGTCCCAAGGTGCTTCAGAGTAGCATAAGCAGACAAAAATTGTCACCAAGTCAAAGAAGAAGATATTAGGAGGAGTGACTATAAAGTTTGGTCAAAGACATAGATTTTAAGGAGGGTCTTAAAGGAGGAGAGAGAGGTGGAGAGGTTTAAGCAGGGAATTCCAGAGCTTAGGACCTAGATGGCTGAAGGCACGGCCACCAATGGTGAGGTGAAAGAAGTGGGGGATACATAAGAGGCCAGAGTTGGAGGAATGCAGAGTTCACGGAAAGTTATAGGGCTGGAGGAGGTTATAGGGTTAGAGAAGGGCGAGACCATGGAGATATTTCAACACAAGGATGTAAATTTATAAGTTGTGTTCCTGGACTGGGAGCCAATAGAGGTCAGCGAGCACATGGGTGATGGGAGATGGTGCGAGTTAGGATACGGGCAGCAGAATTTTGGACGTGCTCAAGTTTATGGAAGGTGGAAGATGGGAGGCCGGCCAGGAGAGCATTGGAATTGTCGAGGCTGGAGGTGACAAAGGCATGGATGAGGGTTTCGGCATCAGATAGGTTGAGGCGGGGCGGAGATTGGTGGTGTTACAGAGGTAGAAGTAGGCAGTCTTTGTGATGGAGAGGAAATGCATTGGAAGTTCAGCTCAAGGTCAAGCAGGATGCCGAGGGTTTTTCACACCCTCTGCCTTTCACACCCTGGCCGCTAGGATACAGACTGTCGTCTCTCAGGACTTTCAGAATAGCTACCATTGAACCAGCTAGGGAACTGATCAGTGGGGATATAGATTCAGGGCCCGATAGAATGACGACAGCTGGAAGTGACCTGTGTGAGGCTGCCATTTCTCAGGTCAGCAGCACATGCTAATCATCGGCCTTCCCCTTCACAGCACCACACCAATGACATTTAGAAGACAACACCAGGCTGCCTTGGCACAAGGTGCAGAGGTGCAGCCAGCAGCAGCTTCCTATCAGGAACAAGCCACCTCAATCTCACAAGCCAACCAAATCTTGTGATACTTCCAGCCAGGAGAAGCACAGAATCAAGAAAGAAGGGCATATTTAGACACTCAGAGAAAACCAATTGATGAGGAAAGAGTAAGACTAGAATTCAAAAGCAGAGAAGTCATGTTAAACATATATAGCACCTTGGTTAGACCACACTTAGAATACTGGACTCTGTGGGGGAACGACACTCTGGAGAAGCGGGTCCATCAATATAATATGTAAACGAGGCTCCATTCCTGATATTTTGGCAGCCATTTAAATTTAACACTGGTCGTCTGGGTTCCCCGGGGCTCGGGAAACCCGGCAGGTAAATGGAGAACGAGAGCAGCTGGATCCAGCGGGAAAGTGCTTTTCCAGCACTGCTTGTGGACCAGGAGGATCAGGAGTGCTTTCCCCCCAGCCCTGATTAGCCACCACCCCCCTCCAAACCCGTGATGTTTCCTGGTCCTCCCTCCCTCCCGATTGCTGGCCCGCTCGCTACCACAAGGAGTAGTTGAGGCAAATAGCATAGATGCATTTAAGGGGAAACTAGATAAGCACATGAGGGAGAAAGGAATAGAAGGATATGCTGATAGAGTGAGATGAAGTAGTGTGGGAGGAGGCTTGTATGGAGCATAAACACCGGCATGGACCAATGGGCCAAATGGCCTGTTTCTGAGTTGTAAATTGTATGTTATTCTATGTAATATGCATGTATTGCTATTAATAGTTAATATTCACTTTTGGATTCCTTGTATTAAAGGAGAATGTTCATTTATGTCATGCTCTGTTATTCATGGAGATTATAGTCATACAAGAGAGGGTATACTTTTTTCATGCTGACTAATTCAATGATTAAGACTTGCAAATTTCTTATACGGGCAAAGAAATCTGATTTGATGTCTTAGGATGCGTACTGGATTAAAGAATTCTTCATTCATTTGAAAGTGGGGACAAAAGGCCCTCTGGCAGTGGTAACATATATAGGAGATCATTTTAACTTTGGGAGATAGTGTAAAATTAGCTACACTGGATCGTTAATACACCTCTCCCGATATTCCTGTCCAGTAAATTCAGAGCCTATGTTTATAATCAGAGGACAGCATCACTATGTTTTTGTGTCATTGCATGCCCCCCCGATATAAACTTATGGGTCCTATTTTAACCCTGGGCAGGTTTGAGTGGGTGGATAGTGAGGTGCCGCTCCAGAATTGATGCCCAGGCTGTTTAACTCCTGGACCGCAACTGAATCCCACTAGCCATTTCCCACCTGTTTGAGGCGGGAAGTGACCAGTGGCTGCCCGCCGACACAAGGTGGGTGGTGGGCTTGGGTTCCGGGAACGTCTCACATGGGTCTCACATTTGGGAAGGGTGGGGGTGGAGTCCAGAGCAGAGCAGGCCTATGTTTTCCTTGTGGGGCCCAGAGCAATAGGAATGCCTTATCAAAGGATTTGATAAAGTGCCACATAATAGACTTGTTAGCAAAATTAAAGCCCATGGGATTACAGGGACAGTGGCAGCATGGATACAAAATTGGCTAGAGGACAGAAAGCAGAGAGTAGTGGTGAACGGTTGTTTTTCAAACTGGAGGGAAGTATACAGTGGTGTTCCCCAGGGGTCAGTATTAGGACCACTGCTCTTTTTGATATATATTAATGATTTTGACTGGGTATAGAGGGTATAATTTCAAAGTTTGCAGCTGACATGAAACTCAGAAATGTAGTAAACAATTTGGAGGATAGTATCAGACTTCAGGAGGACAGAGACAGACTGGTGAAATGGGCAGACACATGGCAGATGAAATTTAACGCAGAGAAGTGTGAAGTGATGCATTTTGGTAGGAAGAATGAGGAGAGGCAATATAAACAAAATGTTACAATTTTAAAGGGAGTGCAGGAACACATAGACCTGGGGGTGTATGTACACAAATCTTTGACAGTGGCAGGACAAGTTGAGAAGGCTGTAAAAAAAGCATATGGAATCCTGGGCTTTATTAATAGAGGCATAGAGTACAAAAACAACTAAATTATGCCAAACCTTTATAAAACACTGGTTAGGCCTCAGCTGGAGTATTGTATTCAATTCTGGGCACCACACTTTAGGAAGGATGTCAAGGCCTTAGAGAGGGTGCAGAAGAGATTTACTAGAATGGTGCCAGGGATGAGGGATTTCAGTTATGTGGAGAGACTGGAGAAGCTGGGATTGTTCTCCATAGAACAGAGAAGGTTAAGGGTAGATTTGATAGAGGTGTTTAAAATCATGAACAGTTTTGATAGAATAAATAAGTAAAAACTGTTTCCAGTGGCAGAAGGGTCAGCAACTAAAGGACACAGATTTAAGATTATCGGCAAAAGAGCCAGGAAACATTTTTTTTAATGTTGTTATGATCTGGAATGCGCTGCCTGAAAGTTTGGTGGAAGCAGATTCATAGTAACTTTCAAGATGGAATTGGATAAATACTTGAAGGGAAAAAAATTTACAGGGCTATGGGGAAAGAGCAAAGGAATAGGACCAATTGGATGGCTCTTTCAAAGAGGCACAATGGGCCGAATGGCCTCCTCCTGTGCTGCATGATACTAGGATACTACTGCGGCCTCTTCTGGGCCTGATCCTCTTCCGACCCATTTCAGCCTTGCAGGAAAGCAGCAGCGCTTCCCCACTCAGGCCTGAGTTAAACTTGCAATCGGATCCCAATGATGTCATCAGAAGCTTACATGCCCATGTAAAGGACCCCGCCGGGTTTGGGTGGACGTCCTTACCACCTGCTCAGGATATCCCAGACGGCGGGATCCTGGCACTTTTCAGCGGGTCAGTAACCTTTGCGATTTTAACTGCCCTGCAGCCCAGTTTCCGCAGGGCATGTAGAGTTAAAATTGCTCACATTATCTTAAAGACTATGGTACAAACACACAGAGTGAACTGTAAATGTTTGATATATAGAGCCTGCTGAAACATAAACTTCCCGTAACTTGCTTTAACTTAATAGAGCAGTCTCAGAATAGACTGTATCTGGCTGCTCCTGGACCTGAGGCTCATACTAAACACTCACACCAATACGGTGAGAGGATCTCACCAAGGCAAATTTGACTACTTCCTTCATCAAAGCTGGCAATGATGATCTGTGGACTTTGTACCTTTGATATTTATTAAATCTAGTTTAGCTCTCGCCAATGTCTTCAATTAAATCCACACAATCACTTCACTGAAGTGGGACATTTTCCTTTAATGTTTCTAATTTTGTGCCACAGAGAACACAATTCATGTGCACGGGATTGGTCCCTAACTGGCAAATATTAGGGTTCTTCACTCAATCACTATCCAACTTCTCTTGCTGGATTTTGGGTGAAGACGGGATTAGACACAGCAGTAATGCCCACTCATGATCAATTAGCCTGTTGACACTCATTGTC